>NC_140562.1:26529723-28929723 GCF_057381845.1 Rhamphochromis longiceps | reverse complement strand
CCTGCAGTAAAACCACAACACGCTCCAGTCAGCTTACAATAGTCTGTGCCCTTTTCTTCCATGCTACACTTAAGGACACTTCTACACGCATTACTATGATTTCTACCACCTGAGTTTCAGTGGTGGGGAGGACAGACACTTAGATTATGATTAATCTAGAAAACCCTCTAATGGGAGGAAGTAGTCTCAGAAGCCTGACAGTTTTCCCAGTACCTTGCATAATTTTATGTGCAAAAACAGCTGCGCACCATGTCATATTTTTATTGCTAATCAATTTATTATTTCACTCTTAAATAGCAACATTTCAACACAGTTAAGATCAGATTATCAGCCATGTTGGTGGAAATACAGGAATCTTTATATCCAACAGCCAAGATTAGTTGTGGTCATGACTGTATGCAAGATCTGATGCACTGTGAATGTAATCAGGGAATTAGATGCTATAAAAATCCAGATAACACCCGCAACCACATGTACAAAATGTGTGATTGAAATTCCATCAGGAGAATATATGTGCAGACAGACAAACTCACCAACTCAAGAATACACACCAACCCAGGAAGTCAAGGTTATGTAAGACACCAGCAGCTTAATTGTTCAGTACAAACCTGCTGTAATGTTTTGTATAAAAATCATTTACCATGTGCGTAAGATAAATTAATGTACAAACACACTCATGACTAATTATCAGGAAAGCCCCTCTGGTGACCAATAAAACTACTTTACATTTCCATGAGATACATTTGGATTGTATAGCTGGTTCGAGTTTTGGGTCAGTTTGTGTTGGCGAATCACATTTTCTCAGCACGTTTACTTCTGCCCGAGTCCTAATTATTCAGTTTTCAAAAGGGTACACACTGAACAATGAAACCTCTGTTTCTTTTGATTCCAGTCTCAGCCGATTTGAAATGTATCAGATTCCGTTACTGAGGACTGATTGTTTGGTATTCCCTCCAACCTGAAACCTGAGCCCCTGCGCTGCCCACATGCTTCAATTTATTACTACGCCATTGCACAGGTAGCTGCACGGCAGAATTATTCAAATGCAACCAGTAAGAAAAATGCAAAGCGAAATGTCCAGGCTAAGGCACTGCAATGATGCCGACATGCACACATCGGTAACAAAGTCATATACAACACTCCCATTATAGCTCATCTTAACTAAAACCCTAGTCAATATTTTGACCTTTACTGTCAATAGCAGTCATTTAGTTACTATAGGACAGTAGTCAAACTTTGTAAATGTTTTAGGTTTGCAGGCAAATTGCATCCCCCCCACATAACTGCTAAAGTGCACCGTGTTGATGTTCACAATGGAATCATCTTGCCTCTCAAGCAAATGGAAAGGGTGTACACAGATGCTGCACAGTCCAGCTTGGATGCATTTGAACATAATTTGGAATCAGGTGACACATCTGATCCGAGGTCAAATACAGTTAATGACTTGGGGGGGTAGGCTGCGATCTGCTGCCGCCTTCATTTGTTAAAATTACAAACTAATTCAGTGTCAACTATATAATATTAACCTGACCAGTTTCCTGGGAGAAGTTTGCGTGTTTGCAATTGCTATAATTGAGTATCAGTGTTGAACTAGACATATTAGAAGGCCTTCTTTCGTGAGTCTTCATTCATACTGCACAGTTCTGAAGTCTAGTTGAAAGCAGCATTAGGAAAAGAGCATGAAGCTGAAGTCAAGTACTGCATTTTTCCAGCATGGAACACTCGCCTACTATCCGCTGCAGCATGATTGCACACTTAAGTGTGCAAGACTAGTGTGGCACCAAAACAGTATAGATACAGCCTGCATTTAGAGTGAGGAGCAAGACCAGACAAATGCCCTACCAAGCACTTGCTGCCCATTAGTGACCTCGGGGAAATTTGAATAGACAGGTGTCTATTTTTAAATTTAGTGTCCTATAACACATCTTTAACCTCTCCTACACTGCTGAAAGTTGGTGCATTGACTGGGCTGACCTGTCCCATCCCACTTTTCCTTTGGCATTTCCTCTTGGAAAATGCTGGTAAATGGCCACACACACACAGGGATTCATTATTAGTCACTACTGGGCTAATGTTGATAGAAATTAGGGAGTGCATTCGACATCTAAAATCCAGTTGTGATTAAATCTCACTGAATTCCACCAGGGGCCCTCTGCTGGACTTTTTCACATAACATTGGGGAGGCAAACGACAAGTCCCTCCTCTTCTAAACTGTGATTGGTTTAGACTATGGCTTCAATAAGTGTCTAGCCAATAGAATTTCGCGTGCGGTCCAACACCCGGAAGACAGCAGTGAGTGTCAAAGAGCCCGAAGTAGGTTGAAGCAGTTTAAACGTTTAAGGAAAAAAAAAAAGAAGTTGTCAGTCAGGTTTTATTTGCAGTGTTTTCAGGCGCAAAGATGATGCAGGCTTTGAAAGGCGTCAGACACGTGACATCCAGCACAATGAAACAAGCAGGTAACCGGCAAGGCTCGTGCTCGTTTTAAAGCAGTCCGAAGTGGGGGAAAGAAATAGTGTTTGCAAAGTAGCGACTTCGTCTACAATTAAAGCACATTCGCAGTCTTACAGCGCCGATATGAGCGAAAATGTCATTCACAGACTTAACAAAAATATCTGGACAGCCAACAGGTTTGTGGGGCAAAGGTTATTGCCCGATTGAACTTGTGATTTTAAAGTATTGTTAACTGTAGGAATAGCGTGTGTCAAACATGAGGCCTGGGGTCCAGCACCAGCCCACTGAAGGGTCCAGTCCGGCTCACTGGCTAGCTTTGCTAGTCTGAAAACTGCCAAAAAGTCAAATAGCTTTAGTTTCAGTAAGATGTTCAGCTCCTCCTAGTGAGGCGAGGCCAGCATTACTACATAGTTACTGTATGCGAAGTTAAAGTTGGGACTTGGACAAGGTGTTTTAAAGGATACTATTAAGAGGCAAAAGAAAAAAAAAGTCTCAAGCTGTTACCCATTTTATAATTAGATTGTGAATATTTAACTTGCTGTATTGAGATTTTAGAGCAGATTAAATCATTTGTGGCCCATTAACTGAAGTTTGACATCCCTGCCACTTTCAGTGGCATGTTGAAGACATATTGCCAGCTTTGCACAGTTTTCTAAAAATGTGACCTAGTGTAGACACGCAGCTGAACAGGGCTCCGACCCCATATTAAGTTTAAAGAAAAGTAATAAACTTGCAGAGATAAAAAGGCAAATGCGCAGGTTTTGGCTTACTTTACTTGGCGCTCATTGAGAACTTTCCCAAAGTTTTATGGATCCAGAATTTAGTCAAGTCACTCCTACCTGTGGTAAGGTTGGCATTTAAGTTTCCTGAAAACACAGAGAGAGACACATGAAAGAGTCACATAATTGAAAAAATGTGTTAAAAGTATTAACCAAAGAAAGAAAACAAACTATTTCTGAATCAGTAAAGAAGCTCTCACCTTCCTTCAAGACAGGGTACCAATGAGCTGAGCACGGCTTTTATTCCTGTTCGGTTAATTGAGCAAGTGAGACACAGGTATCTGCAATTAGTCAAACAAAAGCTGTGCCCACAAAGCCAAGCCCCGCCTCCAAACAAAGGGGAGTTAGGGCGTGAGGAGACATATTTCACCCACATGACCACCAGGGAAAGTTTTTTGTTTTTTTTAAATGATTGTTCCTTTACATCAACTAATACATACAGTTGGTCACATGATCAGAAACTAAACCAGACAGATGTCGCAAGTCTTGTTAAACCAGAGTGCGCTGTGTCCAGTTTCAGAGCTCTCTGTGGCAGTCCCGTGGGGGGAGATCCGAGGTAAAGTCTGGGGTCCTGACCACGGACATCCTGTGCTGTGCCTGCATGGCTGGGCTGACAACTGCGGTACATTCAACACGCTTGTTCCCCTTCTGCCAAAAGGTGAGTGTTTTGTACAATGCACATTGACCATCTCCAGTGGCTCCCACTGTAGAAACCTCAGTGCCAAAAATTGAACCCCATGGACAATAATTCTTAAAATCAGCGGATTCTGCTGCTCAGCTCACTCAGGTGTGTGGCGTTCGGTTAATTTGAGTGTACAGCTTGTGCAAACAGGTGCTGCCGCTCAGCTGCTGGAACAGCTGCATCCCATCCAAAAAGACTGGATCTGAGGATGACATAATTACCACAGCACTTTACCCAGATTTTACAATTGTAGCTGACGGATTAGGAGCGTTTTCCTAGCTTTGTGTCCTTATTAACCTGAAAGCGATTTTTAGTTTGCCTTCTCCCTGTGTCTCCACTCAGAGTGTCGATATGTGGCAATGGACCTGGCAGGTCACGGTCGCTCGTCGCACCGTCCTCCTGGAGTTCTGCACGCCTTTCCTTCCTACGTGATGGATGTACGCAGAGTCGTTGATGGTGTGTGAGTTCGAGGACACTTGCAGTTAAGCCTTTAAATCCCATCAGAGATATCAGTGTTTGTTCCAGGATTGCAGTTTGTGATCATCGAGTTTTGGCTGAAACTTACATGTTATCCTTCCATAAACTTCTGCACCCCACATTTTATAATCCTAAGAGGTCTTTAACTCTACACTTAGTTGCTTTCCCTCATATCCATGGGAGTCGCTTTGGTCCATTAGGTTGAGAGAAACTCTGTGAGAAATGTTGTGACAGCTAACATGACATATTTATTGCTCGTTACTGCTCTCAAAGGCAAGCTGCAGCAGTATACAGCTCCTGCAGCCAGCACAGCTGCTGGCTGAAGATGCGGATGTGTCTAATGCTCAGGCTATGATGCTATTTATGTATTCATGACTGCACGGTAACTATCCTTCACTGGTCCTGTTAACATGAGCTAGCATTAAGCCTGAGCCTGTGATGACAGGTATGTAATAAATACACCGCAGGTGTTCGGGAGGCAGCATGGCTGCAGTATAACTGGGAACTACTGCAAACTTTAGTTATAGTTATTGTTAATTTAAATGTAAATAATTATTGTTTTAGTTTGCACTTGAAGCAGGCTTGTAGCCCCGAACAAAAAATTGTGTTTTGGAAAAAAAGTTTAACAATGAAACTCTAAAAATCTGTAAAAATCTTGGCAAAGCTTTCGAATTAGAAGGAGGAAAACAGTGAGGTTTGAAGAGCAAAGGATAAAAAGCTGAAAATGTAAATGAAGGCCAGTAGATGATGTGTGCTGAAATCACATCCTGGACTCGGACCGTTCTAGAGCCGGGGGCTGCTGTGGCTGAAGGATGATTCACTGTGTTTTTTGGTTATATGAGACACATAATCAAAACACACAGTGGGATGTTTGTGGTAAATTTACAATATTTTTATTACAGTATAAAACAAAAGGCTTAAAGGCCACCCATGTGGAACAGAAGATGCTGTTTTCCATCAACATGTTTGACATGATGCAAGCCAGTTTGAACCATTTCCATAAAAAAGGCACAGTGTATGAAAGAGCTGTCTTGTGTTAACTGACCTATCATTTCTTTACAAGTCTTGGCTACTCCTCCTAGTTTAATCAAACGTACATGCGGTGATCACCTAATGTGGCTTCACCCAAACTGAGCACAGTTTGGGTGGCTTGGTGTGTAGATAAATGCGCCTGTAACATATTTATCTATACTTGGAGTACCACCAACTACCTGATGCGGGTGTTACGCCAAAGCTCAGCCATCCTGCAGTCACGATCACAGCTACGGCCCGTCACAGAGGACTGAAGCAGCCCCACTGTTGAAGTTTCACCCACTCACGCTGTGCTCATAGGCAGTGATGAGTTGCCGCATCATCCGTAACAGTGTCATAATACTCAGCCTTCACTGTGGATCAGAGGGAATGTAAAATATATGAATATAAAAGCATCTGTGGCTTTTTCACAGGATGCTTTGTGAGCTTTGACAGTTTTGTTGTTGTTTTTTAAAAGTGGGCAAACTCTGACCTCTGAGGTAGAGCATACACTTGCAGTTGAAAATGAGATGATTTTAATATGAATATACATTTGACATAATTTAATATGCAGTTTATGGATCTAGAAAAAAAGGCCCTTTAATGAATGTTATTAATTTCGAGCATATTGCCAGAGCTGCCATGCATCTTCCTGACAGCTGAATCACAGCAGTGAGGATTTCTTTGAGCTAAAAATGGTCTGTGTTCTGTGATGAGATACTGAACCTGGTTGATGATGTGTGAAATTACTCCCACAGCTCTGCAGTGGAGCAAATTCTCCATTATAGGCCACAGCATGGGTGAGTGCAGCTGTATAAAGAATTCAAGCTTTAAAACGTATGTTTAAAAGTGCACGTTTATTTTATTTCTCTGTCCACCTCTTTGTATTTCAGGTGGTAACGTTGCAGGAATGGTAGGTGACTTACGATTAAGACACATTTGAGAGT
Source organism: Rhamphochromis longiceps (assembly GCF_057381845.1). Classification (NCBI taxonomy): domain Eukaryota; kingdom Metazoa; phylum Chordata; class Actinopteri; order Cichliformes; family Cichlidae; genus Rhamphochromis; species Rhamphochromis longiceps. The sequence goes on along the minus strand of NC_140562.1, from coordinate 28,923,376 downwards.
GCTGTGCTTTATTGGGTGGCATCATTGTCCATGTGGCGTCTTCTGCAGTTCAGCGCTCTGTATCCGGAGATGGTGGATGCCGTTGTGCTGCTGGACTCCTACGGATTTTTACCTACAGACCAGGTACTTGTTTCTTTTTTTTCCTTTGTTACTCCACATCTGTTTTCATAGGAAACATTATTCAACAATACAGAAACAGATGATACCCACACATTCTCTGACTCACCCAGTATACGGTTAACCCTGTACACCCCCCACCACCATCCCAACCTATGTAGTGGCACATTGAAAGAATTAGAATAAGTTAGAAAAGGGTTAGGGTAAAGGTGTTGGATATACATGCCAGACTGAAGTAGTTGAATGCTCACTTTTCATGTCTTACCTCACCCTAAGTGAATTTGTGAGTCGAGCCTGGGGCCACTGTGGCATTGTTTTAGTATGCAACTGAACAGTAGCTGCGTATGATTTACTGTTTTCCACAAATAATATGGCTTGAAATATTGGCCTGTCCTCTGGTGTGCTTTTGCCAGTGCAGGCCACTAGTAGCTCAGTGGGGGGAGAGCAGGTGTAGCGGTGTTACAGTTCTAGCAGGTGTCCCAGGGAGCCATGATGGCTAACCAGCATCCAAAAAATGCAGTAGTGCAGCCATCACTGGTACACTGGTTATCAATGATTATTTCTCCCCAAAACGAGATGTCTGCTGTGGGGGGGAAAAAGTCTGTTCTGTCCACCATGATTTTCTTTCCAGCTTCTTCTAGAAATGCTCCATAATAATTGATTTCCAGTCCTCATGAAATGTGGGTTGCTCTTGGGGCATCAAGGCAGACCTGGCTCTGTAGATTATTCTAGTTAAGTAAAACTACATATCAGAAAAATGATCAAACCTTTTCTGCACAACCTGTGGAAGCTTTGGTTCAAATGTGATTGGGAAGCCTGCGTGACTTCAATAATGTTATCGTTAAAGTAGCAATACAGTGTCGTGCAAAAGTCTTGAGCCGCCCATCATTTCACTTTACTGCATTGACGGTGTGTTTGGAAGCATTGTCATACTGAAAAATGAAACTGTTACCAGTCAGATGGGGTGGATCAAAATCTGACCATATGTTTTTATAATTCCATCAATTTGATAAGATCTCCAACACCACCAGATGAAATGCAGCTTCAAACCAGGGCAGAGCCTCCACTGTGTTTTGCAGATGGCTCTAGACAGCCTAGAGCAGGGGTGGGCAATCTCAGGCCACGAGGGCCGGTGTCCCTGCAGGTTTTAGATGTGTCCTCGAACCAACGCAGCTGATTTAAATGGCTAAATTAGCTCCTCAACATGTCTTGAAGTTCTCCAGAGGCCTGGTAACGAACTAATCATGTGATTCAGGTGTGTTGACCCAAGGTGAGATCTAAAACCTGCAGAGACACCGGCCCTCGTGGACCGGGATTGCCCACCCCTGGCCTAGATAGTCAGTGTTGTTCCTCCTCTGCTTATACTGACACAAACTGGAACCAAAAATACTGAATTCTCTAATTCATCGCTACATACTGATTTTTCCAGTTTTTGTGTAATTTGGAGTCAGGAGAACTGCTTTTCAAGACCACTTTAAAGCATTATAAGAAAATCTGGCACCTTGGAAACAAAATGTAAAGAAATAAAGGGTATTGCAAGACTTTTCCGCAGCACTGTTTGTCACCATAAATACAATTCCCATCAGCGGTTCATTTACACCCTCTTGTGCATCATGTGAACCCATGAAGGGGGAAATTATAACGCTGACGTGTCTCCGATTACTTCTTCCTGAGTGAAGTGTGATTTTTAAGCATCGTTAGGCCTCTCACTGTGTTTGTATTATCTCATCCAGCCTGCTATTATTTAAATTTTCCAGTCTTCTGTGTAGAACAAGAACAAACTTCTTAGTTACAGCTTAAAAAGGGCTGTTATGTGTGAAATAAGAGCTGTTTGATTTACTCCAATGTTTCTTTTCCAGCAAACAGAAAGATGACCTGGGTGCCGCTTTCAAAAGTGGACAACTATTTATTTATTTATTTATTTATTTATTTATTTTTGATGAACTTTAATGTGACAGCTTCTTTTATAGTATGCAAAAAGGCTGCTGTTGTCTAGCAACTTCATCTAAATTAAGTTTTTCTCCTGAACACGTTGAGGTGTAGGTGAAAAGTAGAGGAGGTGCTCGGTTTTTGAGAGCATATAATTTGCAGTGACGAGAAGCCCCCCTCAGAGAGAAACACCTCTCTGGTGACCTCTAGCTAATTATAGTTTGATTTACACTTCAGGGCTTCATGACTTTGTGACAGTGTCTGATGAAGTCTGGATTGTGAGAAAATGAAAAATGCTGTAGGCGGTTTGACATTTTGAAAGGCGTTGCATTTAAGAAACACTTGCGGCCACCAGTGTAATTGAGTCTGGCGCGATTTTGACCTTTAGGCCTGGGCTAAGGCTTTACATTATATTATTGCATGTTGCATGTCTCCTATATTATTCCTGTACAATTCACCCTTGTGAGTCGTTTTCAGTTGCTGTCCTTATTTATCTCTGCTCCCTCGCAGAAGGAAATGCCCAAAGTGATCAGGCAGGGGTTCGAAGAGATGCTTCTGTTTGAAAAAACGATGGAGGAGAAGAAGAGAGTGTACACTTACGAGAAGGCAGTAGAAAGGTAAAGCGCCTTCCCTTATCGGCAGTTTTAAAGGAGTTCACTCATGCGCTAACTTTGTTTTTGCAACCTTCAGGTTGATGTCTGTAAACCAAACTCTTTCTGAACGCTCTGCGAAAATCCTTCTGGAGCGAGGTCTGGTTCAGGTTGAGGGAGGTGCGTGTTTATCTTCCTCTCGTTTACCTTCTCTCAAGACTCATCTCTATTTCTTTTTCCCCTTATGTTTAAAGTGTAACTTCTCTTTCCCTTGCAGGAGTTGTGTTCTCCAGAGACTTTCGTGTTAATCTGGTAGGTTTCCCCTGATCATTTCTACCCAAGCTGTCATTTGCAGCAGATGGTATAAATGTGCACAATGTTTCTCAATTTCAGAAAAACATAGCACGCATCAGTTTGGAGCAGAGTCTGGAGCTGCATTCGAGGATCACGGCCTCTGTCCTAGTTGTTCTGTAAGATGGTCTCCTGCCTCTCGTTCTCTTATTGCTTGTGGAAAAAAATAAGAGACAAAATAGATTTGCAAATTTTTTTTGTCTTTACAGAGCAGAAAGTGGCTTGGACAAAATATTTGCTGAAGACGAGCAAAAAAAATTTACATCAGCACTTCTTCAGGCCTACAGGGACAAAAATGTGAGTGCACCTAACAGTCTGTTTGTGGAAAGCAGGTATGTTTGCATCCCCGTGTTTATTTTTAGCCGTTAAGCCTGCGCATAATTGTTCCTAGCAGACAGACAGCTGCACGGATGCTAGAGTAGCAGTGCAGTATGAGCTCAGTGTCTCAGGAGCAGCAGAAATTTATATAGCTGTGAATCTCAACACTGACCTACATACAGGAACTTGGTCAAGTGCTGCTGATGAGGGAGAGCAGAGGATGCGTTTCCACCAATCGTCTCCACTGAGTGGGTTTCTTTCCCAGTCAGATTTTCACTGAGAAACAAAAGATAAGCGTGGCATGTGGTGAGCACGGTGGAGCATTCAGCTCTTTCCCTCAGGTGTTTGTAGAGATTAAAGTAGAGATGTGAGAGCGAACGTAGGACTTGCATTCATTAAGCGCCCAAAAATATTCCAAATGACTTGCGATGCTGCTGTAAACATGGAGGACTTCATGTTTACAAGTTTAACACACAGTCATTTAAAATGGCTTTTCATAGCAGCCATAAGTAGCAGTCAAGTGCTGCTAATGTAGTGCACTTGATTAATTGATAATCAGTAACTGTGATTAACTCTATAGAATCAGAAGCTGGAACAAGTGTGTTAACACAATGCTTCAATGCATCTCGGACTTAGTTAGCATGTTCAATGTTAAACTTCGTGATGGCACAATAAGAGAAAAAGACTGAACAAGTATGGATACCTCTTCTCGGTAAAAAGAATATGGCAGCACATTTTAGGTTTGCAGAGGTGCTGAACAAATCACATGACTTCCGGAACTAACATGGAGATGTTTGACCACAACGCTAAACACAGCACACCAGCACAAATGTTTCATACCAACAGTGAAGCACGGAGGAGGAAGAGTAATGATTTGGGCTTGTTTTGCAGTCACAGGTCCCAAGCACCTCGCAGTCATTGAGTCAACCGCAAACTTCTCTGTATACTAGAGAATTCTGGAGTCGGATACGAGGCAATCTGTCAAACAGTTAAAGCTTGGCTAAAATAATACCATGAAACGGGACAATCATCCCAAGCACAGCAGAAAACAGAATGACTGAAGAAGAAAAGAATCAAGTTGTTGCAATCGGCCAGTCAAAGTCCAGACGTCAGCCCGACTGTAATGTGATCTAAGGAGAGCTGTGCATAAATAAATGTCTACAAACCACACTGAACTAAACTAACCTTGAAAGACTTTTCAGATTTAGTCTAAGTTCATGACCTAAACTGCATAAAAAGATGGATGTAGCCATTATGTCATTGGTTTCCATGTTGAATTCTTTACTTGTGTGATTGAGACCTTAAACTCACCATGAAAATGTTTAGTGATTTCAGAAATAAAAAGAGAACTAGGGTCAGTTTTTGTGATCAGAGAACTCGCCCCCTGCTGGGCAGATCTTTCTGTGCTTCGCAGTCTGCGGCTCAAGTGGCCGGAAAGTCCTTTATTCCATGTTGAAAGCCTGCTTTATTCACCATCGTGACTGGTCTCATCTGTGTTTTCAGCAATCCGTGGTGACTGTTCCAGGTGATCATCACATCCACCTGAATAAGCCTGACATCGTCGCTCCAGTTGTGTCTGACTTCCTGCAGACCAAAGTCCTCTCACGCTCTGCTACACCAACTAATGGCCAGACCTCTAAGTTATAACAGACCAGTTACTCCTCGAGTCACGTCACACTGACTCTACTGCTAATCCTGTATTTGTACTGTACTATTTACACAGGTTTAATTTTGGTGCTTAAAACTCACTCGGCTGGTCGTCTTAGTGGACTCATTAATTATTTAAAGCCTTTTAAAAGGTAGTGATGCTGTTTAAATGAGAAAACAAAATTTTGCCATCACTGCCATCTCTGTCTGTTAACTCAGGCTTTCTGCCTCAGGATCTGCACTCACTAACATGAGGGCATCAGAGGTTTGAGTTCTTCTATTGCGCTGCCTGGAGCATGCACCACATACTCCAAGCAGAGGCAGTTTCAAACACATTATACCACATTGGAGCTCTCAAACTTAAACTATTATTAAACTATTCCATAGCTTGATAATTGTCCCAAGCACAGCAATAGTCTGTGGCCATATTAAAGTCACACAGGTGAAACTGGATGAAGGGGTTTGTCATTATCTGTGAATTCCTCCCACACAATCACTTGAGCCACCAAACTTGGCACAAAGGTACATCTTGAAGGCCTCTGAAGGTTCTCATCTATGTCAGGTATTATTAGGTCCTGGTATTGCCTAGCAACCACCTAGCAAGAGGCTCAAATGACTGCTTTTTAGCCTTTACATTCCTATAACACCTTATAAAATTAGCTTTAATTTCATAACTTCTTATTTATATCCACAAAATCTGAATTATGCATGTTGAGCAACCACCTAGCAACAGGCTAAAATCCATTTTTAGCATATGAACAACATCGCTTATTGTTTTACTGTTCTCCCTGTGATTAAGTATATCAGTTGTCCACAGCACCAACAGGCCAAGCAATACTGTAGCATGGGCACGTATGTGTTTCTCTAATGTGTTACTTCTCGTCTCCTCTGTCCTCCCTGGAAATCCTGTCTCAAGTGTGCCGTTTTTAAGGATATCTCATTCCTAAAATGCATCTGGAGGAGAGAGGAGGCTGCACAGGTATGGCTTTGTGGTAGTTCTTTAACCTCTAGCGTAGGCCATAAGAGCTAAGATATACAAACTGTGCTGGACTCTTTAAACAACTGCTCGTTTCATCCTCTTAAGTGTTTCAGTTTTTTTTAAGATGATCACAGTGTTTCTGTGAAAAGTAATATCTGCTCACATTGTGGAATGTTGTGAATGGTGTTTTGTTTTTTTTTGTTTGTTTTTTGTTTTTTAATGCTGTGATATCCTAAAATACAGTAGTAGCCTTTAACAAAACCATGGGCAAATGATGTGGCTGTGCTACACGTCATGTTTCAGTTCAACCTGCAGAGCCAGTGACACCATCAGCTGAATCGCCCCGTGCCGGCTGCCTTTGAGGAATGATTGGGATTCACTGTGGCAGCTCAGAAGTCTCACCAGTGTGCTGTGTGTCATTAATATTTTAGCAAGTGCACAGTTTCTCAGATGTGCGACCACATGTTTAATCTCATAGGTTAAGTAAGCAGTGGAGAGGAAAGTGTGTACCAACACAGAGAGAGCAGAGGACGACTCGTGACTTGAATAACAACTATGATTTTCCGTACAGGGTGTCTTTTTAGTAAATCTCAAGTACTGAAAAGCTTTTATTTTGAAGAAACAATTTCCATAAAAACAATTTCTGTGCCTGATGCACTTTTTTTTTTTTTCTTTTTTTTCTTCTTCTTATATTAAACTGATGGCATTAATTGCAACTGTCTTACAGTGTCTTTGTTCTTCATGAAATTATAAAATCTTGAAAGTTCAATTAAAGTTTTTCGACTTTCTGACAGCTGTTGAAGCACTTGTGAGCTTGGCAACATCAATTTTAAAACAAGCTCAAGAAAAGGGGAAAAACAGTCTTATCATAGATATCTCATAACTTTCTATAATGTTCAATACAATTCAATTTTATTTATATAGCGCCAAATTGCAACAGCAGTCGCCTCAAGGTGCTTTATGTCCTGATTGTGGGTACTTTTTTTTTTTTTTTTTAATTCTACTGCAGTATTTCAGGGACACCAATGCTTAAAATATAGTATTTATAATAATTAAAATTTAATGGTGCATACATTTTTGTTTTTTTTATTAGATTGATGCCATATAGGTTGAACCGTGGGCGGCCACTGTGGCTGTTGCAAATTATCCAGGCCAGGGGCGGAGCGTGGGGGTGGCTTACGGGGCTTAAGCCCGGGTTGTTTTGTCAGAAGCCCGGGGTATTTTGGAGTGTAATTTTTTCATAGTTAGATGCCTGGCTGACAACTGTATAAAACAAAAAGTACACACAATATTCGAAGCACATAGTGCACACTGTGGGAATTTACGACTGTGCGTGAATCCCCCCCTGATATTGGTATGATCCAAGCTCAGGCACTGAGCGAGGGGGCGGGGGGAGCTGCCGCCCGTGAGTGCGCTGTTGGAGAGACGGAGCCAGCCATACTAAGGAGTAGTGATGTGCAATACCACTGATTTCCTTTCCGATCCGATACCAAGCAATATTCAGGGTGGTATCGACGATACTGATCCAATACCGATACTTTATACAAAAACTTATTTTATTTATTGTATCTCAAATTATAGCGTCATAATGATTACAGGACATCAAATTACTTGTTCTTATCACTTAATAATGCAGAGTTCATCATATAGAAATAAAAGCTGAAGTTGTGCTATTTGAACACGTTGCCTGCCTGCAGTACTAAAGGACTCCGAGAGACGTCTGTCTCGCCCTACCAGCACCTGTCCTCCTCTTCAGTTCGCCTCAACATACACTCGTCATATTCTGTGATATGATTTACTCTGAGGTGTTTGACAAGGTTAGTGGTGTTGCCACGACGATACATGCCAACCCTCCTGATTTTTCCGGGAGAATCCCGAATTTCAGTGCCCCTCCCGAAAATCTCCCGGAGCCACCATTCTCCCGAATTTCTCCAGATTTTCCACCCGGACAACAAAATTGAAAAACCATATCGCAGAATTCATAGCCCGGCCCAGCCAATTCCAGTTTCCAACAATGGCGGCAGCTGCTTAGTTTCAATATTACTCTTATTTCTCTTTCTGGGTTGCAACAAAACTTTTAACATATTTTCAGGCGAGAATGTAGCTGTGTAAACTTCAAATATCTGAGCCGACACATCGTCTTTAAACCCCCGCGGTCTTTCGCTACTCAGGTTAAACATGATATATAAGTCACTTTGATAACTTAAAAATGTTATTGTTTGGCTTTTTCAGTGTTTTATTTGTTCGTGAGTAAATCGGTTTGGCTGAGATTAAAGTTATTAGATTAGATTAAATTTATTATTTAACTTTAACTAGGGCAGCACGGTGGCACGGTGGTTAGCACTGTTGCCGCACAGCAAGAAGGTCCTGAGTTCAATTCCACCATCAGGCCGGGGTCTTTCTGTGTGGAGTTTGCATGTTCTCCCCGTGTTTGCGTGGGTTCTCTCCGGGTACTCCGGCTTCCTCCCACCGTCCAAAGACATGCAAGACTTGTGGGGATAGGTTAATTGGATAATTCAAATTGCCACTAGGTGTGAATGTGCGAGTGAATGTGAGTGTGAATGGTTGTCTGTCCCTGTGTGTTGACCCTGTGACAGACTGGCGACCTGTCCAGGGTGTACCCTGCCTCTCGCCCTATGACAGCTGGGATAGGCTCCAGCGCCCCCCGTGACCCTGAAAAGGATAAGCGGAAGCGAATGGATGGATGGATGGAACTTTAACTATTAACTTTATTAATCCCTCGGGTGGGTTCCTCGGGGTTTTCACACAGCTGAATAAACGTCAAACAGAAAACTAATTAAACAAAGTGTGAGACGGTCAAGAGTTTATGCCAGGGTTATATTTTAGATAGCAAGGAGCAGACGGCAGAGTTTCACTCCACGGGGGGAGCTCGTGCCATACTACACAGCTTTCTTTAGACCGCGAAGGCCGGGTCCTCAGGTGGAAGCAGCCTCTGAATTTGGACACCGGGCCGGCCAATAATAACGGTGACATTTAACGTATTTTATCCAATAAATAAACACTGTAAAATGTATTTATCACCCACCCCAACAGCCCTTTTGAATGTCTCCCTAATTCTGAGGTGTCAAGGTTGGCAAGTATGGCCACAACACCTCACTCTTGGAGCACTTTTTTGCCACATGTATCGCAAACCACGTCTCAGCTGTTTGTGGAGGTAAAATAAGTCCGCACATGACTCCAATTACGCTCAGCCATTGTTGTGAGTGCGCACGTCAAGGGGCTGCCAGTTATTATACAGCTGTATTTCGCACATGACTATGAAAGGCGGAAGAGGAAGTAGTTCCTTTGAATGTAGACAATCCGAATGTTATAGTTTCTTTCCACTGTGTTCCTGTTAATGATAAACTACAAATTTACCCTAAATTACTAAAATATCGATATTTTAATGTGAGAATCGATTCTAGAACATAAATGACTGGTATCGGAGGAATCAATATTTCAGGATCGATCCGCACATCACTACTAAGGAGAGCTTAAGTTTGAGCAGGTACCAAAGCAAATCATTCGTACCGTACAAATAATGTAAATATGACGGTGCATCACGAAAGATTGATATCAAACTGATCACTTGACCAATATTACGTTACTTGCTCTTCAAGTGAATCAACAAATGGCGAAATGAAAAGCCGAACAAATGCTATTTTTTAGAGTCTTAGCTTACGTGTGTTTATTTCATATTTTCAGTTCTTACCCTCCCCGACTAATTCGGTTTCAGTTATGTACTGAAATATAAGAATGGACATTAGAGGGTTCTTTCAAAGAAAAAACTCAGGTAAATGTTATTTTATATATTATGCTTTGTATGTTGTTCAGTATATTTCTATGCAAAACAAGAGGGATTTCAGTACACAGCAGGATATTCACATTTGTAACCAGATATTTACATACACTTTAGGGAGAAAACATAAAACATTTTTACTGTACAACATCAATTTAGAGTAAACTTTTGTTTTAGATAAATATTGAAATATCTTTTGAATTAGTTAAATGTCAGAATAAAGAGAGACAGAGCTGTCTATTTTTTTATCACTTTCATTAAATTTAGGAGTACATATACACTAAGTTTATTGTTAATTAATAAGAAAACTCCAAAGGATTCCATTCTGAGCTGAAGAAGCTTCTGATAGGTTAGTAGAGTCCATGTGAGTAAATTGGTGGCACACCTGTGGATGCATATAAGGCAAAACACAGAGCCTGTTTCTTTGACATGGGAAAATCAAGAGATGTCAACCAAAACACCAGGAAAAGAACTGTGGAGCTCCATAAGTGTGGCTCAGTTTGAATACAATTTGGTGCCATTTGCAATTAAAAAACACAGACAGTTTCTCTCTTTACTCTTAAAGTTAACAAATATGTTTTTATATTTATCAATCTAAAAAAAATAAACATTTAGTCTGATTTGATGTTACAATTAAAAAAGTGTTTGTGTTTTGATCTGAAGAGTTTGTAAATATCTGGTTTCAACTGTATATTTGATGATTGTCAGCACAAAGAGAGAGAGAGAGGAACAGAGAGAGAGGAGCAGAGATTGAGATGGAGAATGAGGACAGAACAGAGATGAACAAGAGCAGGTGAGACACACATGTTAGTCAAATGGTTGCTTACTAAAAGTATCACTGTATCATAGGTACTCATGTATCTCGTACCTAGTGTTTCTTTTTAGGTTTGCTATTTTTCAAATTCTATATTTATTAAGTTCTGCAGGCTTGTTTGCACAACAAGGCTAAATAATTATATAAACTTTTCTCAATCTAAATATTGTACTTTGGTAGAATTAAATAAATAAGTGTAGTGCAGGTCTATGATGATTTTTAGTGCTACTATCATCTAGTTCTGATTGTGGTTATGTCTTGGTTAAGTCCTCAGTAGTCCTGCTTTTGAACTGTTGTAGTCCTGTTTTAATTCTGGATCAGTTCTGGGTCTGGTTGAATTGGGGTTTAGTCCCTGTGTCTTGATACAGCCCCGACTTCGTTCTGTCTTGCTGCTCAATTAAAAAACTAGTTTAAGGTGTCCTGCATGTGTGATATATATATTTCCCTATATGAAGTCATTCTTTTTTGAACAAAACTCAAAACAGAGCCTATTAATCTTTCAGTCATTTCTACACCCCCCCCCCCCCCCCCCCCCTCAAAAAAAAAAAAAAAAAATCCCACATGCATACTACCCTTTAGGGCTAAGCCCCGGGTGTTTCAAATGTCTGGCTCCTCCTCTGATCCAGGCGTCTTGTTTTAGCCTCTAAATTTAAAAACAACAATAATATTAACAGTAAAGTTTATTTATAAAGCACTTCTCAAAAGGATCATTATAAAGTCCCTCCCAGAATAAAAGCAGAATAAGATAAAAGAAACTAAGAGGAATAAATTACAAATCAATTAAAATAAAGATTCAAGAGGAATGTCAAAATAAGAACGAGATAATGTTATTCCAATTTTAATGCAAATCATATCTTAGAAATCTAGACATTACTCCTTTAAGTGTATCATATTTGATAAATGTGATTCTGGGACTACTAACATAAAGTGCACAACTGTTTTTAAGCAACGAATTGTACAAAAATGTCATATGTAGCAAAAATTATACAAAATAAAACTCATATGCAAACTTATATTAAACTTCTTTGTGTTTATGTTCAAAATACACTCCAGTAAAATAAGAATTTTTTGGCAATTAATGTTTCAGGCTTTATGAATAAGCATGGTAAAAAAATAAACATAAACACATAAACTCTAGAATAAAAGTTATGAAAAGCCTTACAATACAAATGAGTTTCCAGCAGTGATTTAAAAGATGACACTGATGACGTGAGCCAGTTTTCCTCAGGTGGGTCATTCCAAAATCAAGGAGCCCTTAACAGCAAACGCTCGACTGCCTTTTGTCTCTCAGCGTGAGTTAACAGGGTCTGCCTGAGGATCTGAGGCTGCACACTGGTTCAGGAACAGCAGTTTGAATGTGTAATGTAGTGCCAGGCCAAGAAGGGCTTTAAAATCAATTCTAAAAGTAATGGGCAGCCAGTGCAGAGTCATTAGGAGTGGTGTAATATGTCCAGTTTCTTGTAAGAAGTCTGGCTGCTGCATTTTGCACCATCTGAAGTCAGTTGAATGCTTTCTGATTAATACTTTTTAAAAGACCACTGCAACAATCTAGGCGAGAGGAAATGAAAGCATGAACGGAGGCATATACATGTCTGTTTGGTGCTCTGCGGTTATCCATCCTGCTGCACTAAGGAGCCACATGAGAGGAATGTCTGTCTCTCTTCTGTTTGTCAAATTCAAAGTTAAAGGAAGGATTTTTCAGAAGTTTTTACTACAGAAAAGCGACTGGAGTCCAGCCTGAGAGTTCAGTTGAAGTAGGGCTCAGGCTGCTTCCTCCTCAACCTGACTCTGACCTTCAAACAAAAACCTGTCATTTTATATAAAGAGGAGCAAAAGTCCATCGCGTTGCAGTGAAGGTTTGAAATACTGATCTGCTACTTTTTGAATGAGTTCTTTGAATTAATTCAGCAGTTTCTTTGACTCTGCTTGTTAGCAAACTAATCTTTGAGGCTTTTATCGGGCGTTTTAAGTTTCTGTGCTTAAGGAAGTATCCAGAATCCTTTCTTAAATAAAAGTACCACAAATACCTCAGTGTGGAAATAAATGAATGTTTGAACAAAGCGTGATCTACTCAAAGCATCAGCTCCAAGATGTTTTAGTGGACTCATATTCGACAGGGCACCACTCTGTAGACCTCCTTCCTAAATCAAGACAAATCTGTGTGCAGCCACCGCCCCTCTCATAAATAAACTTGACAGTAATCTGATTCTGAAAAAATAATAAAAGTAAACTCACTTGTGTATCTGTGTTATATTAAAATTAACTTCTGTTGTTGATCTTTCACAATTTCAGCCTTAACTTTGTGTAAGAACTTTGTGTCTGAGCTGCATACTGAGGTTGTGTGGTGTCCATGCTCAGAGCTCACTGTAGGGCCCCAGGGGGAGGGATCATAGACTGTATATGAAAGAGGGAGAGATCAGAGGTAAAATCTGGAGTCTAGGGTCGTCCTTTGCTTTGGTCAGTCAGCTGAGACTGAAGAAGTCACTTGGATGAGTGACAAAACTTCCCACTGAAAATGCTAAGTCCAGATAAACAGAATCAACTTTTGGATATTTGAGATTCATCTGCTACTTCTTTTGTTCTCCACTTGTATCGACTGAAAATATGTGAAAAAGAAGCTGGAGCTTTAGGAGCCCTGGGGAACTGTTACTCAAGATCACTTTGAAGATTACGAGAAACTCTGGCTGCTTGCAAGTAAAATAGAAATTAAATGAGGGGTGGCTCAAGACTTTTGCACAGTATTTTATTGTATTAGTACATAGAAACCACTATCCTGATTATCTTTAATTTATCTAATAATAAACACAAAGTCATCAAATAATAAGACAAATATTTGTTGAAATCTGTTTATACCTGTAATTTTAATGAGCACATGAGTTAGGTTTGGGATTAGAGTCATTCCATTGTGTATGTAGAAAGACTCACGGAGGCTGTGCGAGTTTATGGAGCTGAAGAATAGTTTTATCCAAACAAAATTAAAATTTTAACACAAGCTTAGATCTCTGCTGGTTTATTTGTTTGTTGCTGCTGAAGGACTTTGGGGAACTAAAATTGATCTCAGTGTTCTTTGAAATCTGCCTTTTGAAGATGTGTGAAAATTCACTCCTGCAGCACTGCAGATGAATTCTCACACACTGGCCTCTGCTCACCACCAAAGACTCGTGTTAAGTAGAGGAGAACTTATTTTAAGCTGTGATTTGTGTTTTGCTCTGTTGCAAATTTAAGCAAAGCATCTATTAGGAAATGGCCTGAAGTCAAGCTAAGCTGCGATGCCTGTAGATCACGTGATCTCAATACCAGCCCACATCACCTACACCTACACATTCAGTTGGCAAAACCCAAATAGGGGGACGCATGGTTTGTGCCATTTGAGCTTGCTTACACTTTGTGCACACCTGCAAGCTGCTTTGCAACCCATTTTTGCAACCCATGCACCAAATGCATGATTTGTTCATGCATTTGGTGCATGCTTGCAAATATGAATCCTCCTACTGTCTGTGGTGTTCCTGACCGAGACTGTTTAAAACGGTTTCAAATGCAAGTCTCGTGATTCTATCTATTTACAGGCATCTCTTTAGGCTGATTTGGTTTTATTTCCTCTTTTTTCAAATATTATAGAGGCAAATTTGGTGTGATTTCATTTGTAGTGTCATTATATGAACAGTTTTACTGCACTTTATGAGGAAGTTCAAGCACTTCTGGACTGCAGATTTGGTATTTTAATGACTTTTACATTAAAAGTCACCATGGAGGCCAGGAATTACTACATAAAAAGCAAAGACTTTTACCACTGGGATTTAGAATTGTTTATATTTCCATCTCTTTTGTATTATTTTAATCCAATCTTTCGAGTATCCTCTTGTATCTTGTCAAGTCTTTTTCTGTGTTAAATGAGTCCCAGTCTAGTTACTTCCTCGTTTATTTTGTTAGTTATTTGTCTCTTGTGCTTTGCCACTGGTTGCACTTCCCTTGTTATTTTCTTGATTCCTTTCAGCTGTGTCTTGTTACCCTGGAGTTTCTACTTCCTTTGATTACTTAATTTATAACCTTCGTTTCCCCTTTTCCTTTGTTTGGCTGTCATACTTGTGTGTTTCTGCTGTTGAAGTGGCATCACTGTTGGTTTTCTTCATGGGCTTTGTATTCTTGGAACTACTTTTCTATCACCATATAAAGTTGTGGTTTGGAGTCAGATTACATGCATTTGTAATATTAAATTCAATAGTCACAGGTATGTTATTTCTCACATTACAATGATTCTAAACTTATATTCGTGTGCCTTTATTTTCATAACAATCAACTGACTTTAGGCCATGTGCAGGTTGATTGGCTTACAACTTCTAAGAGGTGGAGATACAAATATTACTTTTATTTTTATCGTCAGAAGGATACAGTGCTGTGCAGTCCCCAGCCCCAAACAACTGTCTACCGAAAAAAAAAAATATAGTTTCGATGTCATGCTGTCTGAGCTGGTTTTCAGTTTTATATTAAAATTTGAAGTAAAAAAAAAAAAGAGAGAGCGAGCTGGTGGGTTTTTTTGGGGGGGGTGTTTCCCGCTAGGACAGGAATCTGTGTCAGTGCGTGGAACTGTAGCCTGAGGTTTATTTATAGTCTTACCTTGAAATCCTGTGACAATGCTTATTGAGCCATTTTACTGCGTACTGCAAAGTTATGTAAGAAGTATTGTAGTAAAAAAGAAGCCACATAAAACAAGAAACTACATGATAGTAACAAACTACTGAGGGAGCGTTTCCTCCATGTTTCAGTCAGCCAAGTTCTCAGTTCATTTTCTTCGTGGTATCCCACAGGTGTTCTCTTGGATTTGGCGCAGGTAAGACCAATGCAAGCTTTTTTTTTTCCTTTCCTTCCGCAGGCATTGCTTTGGATTATTATCCCACTGAAATGTCTGCTTCTTTATTGATCCCAAAAAGCCCCAGACTTTGACATTTGCTTTATGGGCTTGTTATCCTGTCTTCCTCTGCAAATTTAATCCTGCCTGTCTTTGTCGTCAAGCACATGAATGGTTTCCTCTGTTATCAGTCATCATCCGTACCCATACCTGCTGATCCGATTTCAAATTGCCTGTGAGCTCACTCGCATCTGGTCATTCTCACCGATCTCTGAAACAGTCCTGCTTCCTGCTTCTCGCCTGGTTTTTTTTTTTTTGTGTTTTTTTTTTTTTTTAATTTTACTCACAGTGATGCAGTCCAGTCTGCTGCTGGTCTTTCAGGGTCGGTCTGTGAGCATTTGGTTCAGTCACAAGCTGCCATTTTTGAGCAAACAGCTCTATTTGATAACTTGAACCTTTTATAAAAAAAAAAAAAAAAAGCTCATTTTACTTAAGTAACCAACACCAAACTGATGAACAGTGGCTCTACCTGAAGTAAGTAACCAGTCCTTGTAGCTCCACCAACCAGGATTCATCAGAACATGCCACACTTGTTTAAAGTTGTAGTGAATGTAATCAAATATGAGCACATCTAACATTTTATATACGAACCATAATTTAACCCCCAGAAAACTTAGTCCCTGTCGACCTTTGCAGTCAAAAAAAGTTTAGCAGCATATGCACACATTGTTATCATACATTGCCCCTGATTTGTTCAAGGCTTAAGAGGTCAAATACAGAAGACCTATTTTCTTTTAACTTGACAACCTGACTCTTTGGGTGACCTCGAGGCTTCTACTTTAGAGTCTTTGATCTGGGATCTATTCAAATGTGTTGAAGTCTGAAGGAAACAAACTGCTGAATAGTGTAAATACTCCCTGTGAGACGACAGCCTTCAGAACAAGACTTGTACACACATGCAGTCTCTCATATTCTCCTTGTTATCATGAGGGAAAACCTCTCCCCACCACATTTCCAACAACATCTAAGAACAAAAACACAATAAGTCAAAGAAAAACACATAAATATTGTGTATAACAACCAGAGGGATGTGAGACTCCACAGATGTGATGCATCTTCATTGAGCTTATAGGCAGTAAAGCTAGAATTCTCTGTGCCAGTTAATGATAGAGAAAAGACAAAGGCTGCAAGATAAAAACCTCTCGAGTGGATCTCTCAGATCACACAGAAGGTCCCAGTTTGGTGCTGGGACTGCTGATGGGTCTGCAGAGATTTGCACACCCACAGCTGCATGCTGTAGTTAGTGGGGTTGAAATATGTGGAACAGCCAGTAATTTGGCCTATTGTTTGTTGTGCTGATGGTCCTTTAGCCTTGTCCCTGCTGGAAAAGAAACAAAAGTCCAAACAGACAAAGAACGTCTTTGTAGTGAAGTTTAAAAAAACAAAAACAAAAGAAAAATTAATCTGTCAACCGGAACTGTCGTCTGTGCTTCCCATAAATGCTTTTTTTTTTTTTTTAACCTCCCCTTCCTTTTTGTGGCGAAACCAACTTTAAAGCACACTCATTGCTGTTGGGCTACATGTTTGGATACTAACACTGGGCTGAATAGAAAAGGAGAGACGGTGGGTCACACGATAACAGCTCTTAAGGAGATATCTGAAGAGCATCATCTGCGGAGCATCTTTAGTCTGATGTGGTGATGTTAGAGCCCTGAATGAAAGGCATTTTCGCAGCGTGGGATAGCAGACTTTTCAGAGGAGACTGGAGCAGGAAAAAAAAGTGCAGGAAAATACTTGGACCAAAGATTAATTTGCGTCTGTATGCGTGCATGTCCTTCATTTTTACTGTGCTCACACAACGGGAGCCTGTTTCTTGTGCACAGTTCAGCACATGAGAGGAGTCAAATAAAATCCTAATGACCCTCTAAATAGTACTTTGTGTCTTTGAGACGTGATCTCGGTTATGTAGGACAAGATGTGTGGTGCGGAGGCTCGTGATAAAAAAGGGCATAATCATGCAAAATGCTAAAATTAGCCTCAAAAACAGACTTTGGAGCTTTGAGGGTTTGTGGTGTTCAGTGGAGGGCAGTAGGATGCTGGTTCCTCCTAGTGCATCACACCAAGGCTGCTAAAACAAAAACAAAAAAATATCAATATTTCTACGAAATGATTCACAACTCTCAAAATGACAGGACCGAATGGCTAAATGATGATTTACTGGAAGGACAGGGGTTGTGATCACGGCGTGGAACTAATGTGAGGTCTTTTAGTTTGGCTGCAGCTCTGGTTAAATGTTAATGTTTATAAAATTACTCTTTTTAATGTGTCTGCATCTTAATGACTAATCTGTCACTTCATCCAGTAATAAAGTCTTATAGTGTTTGTGCTCCAATAGTGTGAATTTCTATCAATTAAAATATGGCATTATTTTAAAAAAATCAGCTTTACTTTCCAATACTATCAGACGTTTTTGTTTCATCATTTCATTTTCTTTTCTGGCATTAAAAAAAACAAAATGCATTTTACATTCAGGAGAATCATAAAGAGGTCTGCATGGTTGGCCTTTGACCCAAATGTGTTATTTCTCTTCAGGCTGTTGTTTTAAAGTGAGGTCTAATTTGGGTTATATGAGGTTTGTCTTTAGCTCCTCTTTTCCTGTCACTGAGAAATAATCTCTCTGCCAAATGTGTTTCTCCTGAGCAGGATTTATGTTTGCCAGAGCTGCATAAATTAATTTTCTAAGTTGCTTCTAACTTTTTTGAAGAATTCAACATATCCACCACCTCCTCTCTCTTAATCTACTTATTTCCTTTATTAAGATGCTGGAGCAACACAAACATGTGCAGCTGAGGCTACAAGTTACTGTTTAGTTGTTTTGCATGATCTCTGTACTGTAACTAATGGCACACCTATTCGGCTGCTCATTAATACAAATATCTAACCAGCTAATCGCTTGGCAGGACCTCAGGCACGTCGACATAATCAAGACGACCTACTGAAGTTCAAACAGGGCATCAGAATGCATGAGAAAGCTGATTTCAGTGACCTTGAACGTGGCATGGTTGTTGGTGAAGAAGGGCTGGAATTGCAGAAACTGCTGATCTGCTGCGATTTTCCCACACAGGCATCTCTCGGGTTTATGGAGAATGGTCTAAAAAAGAGAAACCATCCACTGAGCAGCAGCTTTCTGGGTGAAAATGCCTTGTGGTGCCACTTCTGTCAGCTAATAACATAAAAGTGAGGCTGCAGTCCAACAAGGCTCACCATGCCTGGACATCAGAAGATCAGAAAAACGTGTTTCAACATTTGGATGGTAAGATCAGAATTTGGCACAAACAACGTGAAAACGTCGATCCATTCGGCCTTGTATCAGCAGTTCAGGCTGCCAGTGGTGTAATGGTGTGGGTGACATGTTTTTGGCATTCTTTGGGCCCCACCTACTAAACCACAGACTGAGCATTGTATCTGATCACTCCATCCATCTCCATCCATGTTTTGTTTCTTCTTTACAGAAAACGTGTCGGTGAAAAATAACCCCGACGCAAACAAGCAATTTTAATAAACACTCTAAGATGTCCGCTTTCTAACAGAGTCTGTAAACAGAAGTTAATTACAGCTCTGTCTCTCTAAGCAAAGCCATGGTTATCAGCTGATTTGGATGTGGCACCACCAGGATAAAAGCACCTGAGCTTAGAGCTCAGCCTCGCTTTCTCCCCTGTTCTCATTTCCAAGATTACAAATGAATTCTCAGTCCATCCCACCAGGAATGCAAGTGAGGGAGGTGAGGAAGGGATACGAGGAAAGAATGACACAGCTGCACCGTGAATCATTTTGAGCGTCTGAGCTCATGACCCCAGATGCTCGTGATGTTTTTGCAAAGTCACGAGATGAGACCTCCAGTGTTTCAAAAACACAGAAACACCTGAGAGCAGAAAAGTGTGTTAAAAAAGTAATGTACAAGATGTGAAGTATGAACAAATGGTTTGTGAATTCCAGCTTTCATGTGTCTCCCAAAAAAGCCTCCTCTCTCCCCACGATGCCTTTTAGGAGTTGAGTCACCCTCCAAGATGGTGCATTGAAATTGATTTCCGGGTCTCAGCCAGGAGGGCGGAGGAGACGAGGAGGCACAAATTAGAGCAAGAAAAGAGCCTCCTCTTTGTGCACTCTTTGTGAGTTTGGTGAAGATCTGGCAATGCGCCTCACTTTTCACACACACCTGCATCCAACACCGCTGATGAGCGCACTTCATGGTTCAGTTGGCTCTCTTTCTTTCTGTTAATTAGCTACAATAAAAGTCGGTAATAACCGTCAGCTGTCGTGCTCTTTCTATTTTTCCCTGGGCTCGGGAGCCGAGCTGTGACAACACTTTCACATCTCCTTGTATTGCGCTGTGTGAGCTTGCATCAGCAGCAGAATTAAGCAGCCTTTGTCTCTTTGTGCTTCTGCCTGCGACACATTTGGTGCTGATAAAAGATGTTCCTGTTACAAATTACCGGGAAACACCGCCTCCTTATTCGAGCCATTTAACCGTCAAGTCAGATGCTTTCGCTGCTGTTGTCGCCGCCTGTTTCTGGGCACAGTGTTGATGCAGGACAAATCAATAAAAGTCCAACATAAAGCTCTTTTTCTGTGAACATGACAAATGTTTGGTGTTTTTTCCAGCTCTTGCAGGTCAAAATCTTTTCTTGTAACTGGTTGAAAAATTAAAAAAAAAAAACCCACTTATTTATCCACAAGGGGTAATTAAAATTTTGCCACGTGATCCAAAATGACCGCTCACAGTTCAGGTACAGAAGTACTGACTGTGGGGGAACAAAGGAAGGTCAGAGGTCAGATTGTTTCTGTGTGTCACCACAGATGGTTAGTGTTAACCTTCATTTTCTCAAAAAAGTATTCCAAGGGTTGAAAGTCAGGGTGTTTTTCAGAAGTTTTTCTAGCATCATATTTTTGAAGGGCCATTTAATATTTTCCTTTATCTGGAAAGCTTGAGCCTCAGAAGATCGTTCAGGTTTTTTAGGGTAAACATCTGCTCAGGCTCAAAGCACGAGCCTTCATCCTGGATGATGACGGTGCATAAATTTAATTTAAACCTGTTACTCTGCTTCTCAAACAATCTTTGGCTCCCGTACATGAATGACTGTTTCAGAAATTCACATTGAGAAAATCTGAGCGAACTCCATCATGAATTTTGGACGTAATATTAACAGGAGCTTGCTCTTTCTGAAAAAGTTAATTTGGATTAGGTGCATATTGTGTCATATCATTGGAAAATCACACTGAAGTTGGCTGAAAATGTGTTTTCCTTTTCTTAATATTCAAGCTTTAATATCTGTGAAATCATTCCCCCCCTGACCCGCCTTGTATGTGAGAAACTGTAAATAAAATATCAGCCTGTGAAGCTGGGATTTCTATAGGCCTCCAAACCTGCCGAGATCGGACATCCAAATATTCTAGAGATTTCAAGACTTTAACCTGAGGCCACAGTCAGTATTCATCTAGTTATAGTACCGGATATTCATCCTCAAACATCAGAAATCTAGCTCAAGTAGATTTGTAGATAATGGAATTTTTAAATGATCAAACACAAAGGTAAATGAAACCAATGACAGTCTCATCTCCTCCTGCTTTCATCTCATCTTCTAAGTGGATCTCTTGTTAATATACAAATAAAAAAGTCTGTATGAGCAATGCTGTACAGATTATCTTGTAACGAAGTTATTAAGATCCTTTTATCATTATCTAATACCCCAATCTCTCTCATATATTACTTTTAGTAATGTTTCACATCTTAGAGACAACTTTTATGACAACTTTAGCCAATTCACACCAAGTTTTACATTAATTTATATGATTCAATACATTAAACATGAAGCTTTT
This sequence comes from Rhamphochromis longiceps, assembly GCF_057381845.1. Taxonomy (NCBI): domain Eukaryota; kingdom Metazoa; phylum Chordata; class Actinopteri; order Cichliformes; family Cichlidae; genus Rhamphochromis; species Rhamphochromis longiceps. Next base: position 28,902,109 of record NC_140562.1, on the reverse strand, counting down.
ATGAATTCGGTTATCGTGTAACCCTCCTGCTTCTCCTCACAGTTCAGGTGCCTTTTGATTCGACTGCGGCGTGTATTCAAATAATCTCCTTTAGCTCACAAATAATATAAAAGATACTGAACAGGTAAAACAACTTCACCTTAAAGAGCTCCAGCATTAAATATGCAGAAAAAACACTAATGGGAGTACAGACTAATGAGCTGGCACTTCACGAAGAAATGCAGCGTTTGTACTGCAGTGTTTTTGCATAATTTTATAGTAATGGGCCTCGGTGGTGAAAAGCATCATTTTTTTCTGCGGTGAGTGAACGAGGAGCTGCTTCTTTAGCCTAAAGGTTAATGTTTTACATCATTAACGACACGTCACTTTGGAGGATGTTAATGCAGGGGATTTCTGTTTGGGGCAACAGTAATGCTGAACTTTATGGGTTCTTTCACAAACTGGATGTGAAAAGAAAAACTTGTACCTTTGTGGTGACATTTGGTTTACTTGTTTCCAAACTGGCTTGCCCACATTAACAACACTGGGAATAAACAAGAGTTAAAGCCTCGTTTCTCCCAGGAGCTGAGTCAAAAACGATGGGAGCACCTCAGCTTTTTGAAAAGTTGAAGGGGACCTGTGCTTTTCCCAAGTTTCTGTCATATATTTATAATGGCATGATGTACATGACGTCACTACATACAAGTAATCCTGTGAGTCGTCAGCGCTGACTTCAGACTGCTTTAGAGACTTTGTTCCTTTTACCCTTGGCTCTGTATGATGTGAGTGAGCGCAGACGTCTTTCATGTACTCATCTCAGGCATACAGCTCTCTCCCTCCCACCTGTTTGTTTGCAAGTAGCAGCCAATCAGAAGAAGACTGGCTAAAGGGGGGTGTTGCCATGAGTGTATTTTTTTTTTCATTCTTAACCCTCTTTTTTGTTTTTGTTTGTTTAGCAAAAAATGATATAGAGTAAAACTCATGCTTGATATTTAATTTCTTCATATTTTAGGTTTCATTGGGTAAAAGGCAGAAGAGCTCAATCTGCTCTTGTCACCAAGGCTCAGTATAAGATAAATAAGGATTATTTTGAACTGTGAATCATTTGAGGATATTAATAAGGCTCATTCAAATATATCGATGATTACTGTCTCAGACTGACAAAAATCTCTATCAATAGTATCAAAAATCACTTCCTGCTACAAAAGCAGGCAGTGTGTTCAGCCAGTGGTGGCTACATTTCATGTCAGAATATTATTAAATCAGCTTAAAACAAAGACTACCTTTTAAGGAAGATGGAAGCTGCAGACATGCATCTAACATGCAACATCTACATGCGTACATCTGTAGCTGCTTCTGCTTACATTCTCCTCTCAAGCTACCTTACTAATCTGCACCTAATGTTATATTTCCTGTGTTTCTTTTTTCCAAAGCATGATCCAGAGAAGGCACAGGATAGATGTTTTTTTTACCCCCCGATTTTTTTTTTCTATGTCAAATACAGGGGTGTCACTAGGTTTTAAGGACAGGGGGGGCTTAGCCCCCAAGAGATGCACACGACATGAACGAACGTAGTGAATGAGCACAAAATTTCACAAACAGAAAACAAAGACTGAGAAATTGTTTTCCTACTTTTTTGGACAGATTAAACATCCTAGGCCACCAATAGATCTATTGTTTTATTTCAGTCTGCTTTATAATACAGTACAACAAAAAAACAGAGGAAATGTGTTTGCCGCATCAATAACAAGAAAAAAACTGAAAATAAAAAAGTACATTTTTCTGGCTGCAATCACCAGTTACTTGGTGGGTGGAAGCATCAAAGAATGACGTCTGTTTTTAAGAGTGGCAAATCGGTCAATCACTCTGTTGTGACTCAGATGCTGAAGCGTGTCTTTTTCAATAGACATGACTGCAAGACTGTGAAGTCTTTTCTGACCCATTGTTTGACGCAGCCAGGAGTGCAGCCGACGCAGTGCACTAAAGGACCGTTCGCACGAGCAGCTGCTGACAGGCACTGTTAGGGCAACTTGGATGGTTGCCTTCAGAGAGGGAAACATGTCTGAATCAAGGAGGTTGTACACAGACAACATATTTTTGGGTGGACATCCAGCCTCTGTTTTCCGGGTAAGAAAGTTTCTGGCCACCAGAACCTCCTCTTTTTTCAGGTCAAGTCTGTAGTGCTTTGCAAGTTCATTCAAGTGTGGTTCACTCAAGAAGTTCTCAGATTTAGGACTGCATGCCTGGACGCCTTTTAGCAGCCCTGCATCTACACTGCAAAATCTTTGATCAAGCTCGCCAACCATCCGATCCACACAAGGGAAAAGTAACTCTCTTTTCAATGTGTCTGAGTTGTTCAATTCAGTGCGTGAACCCACAGTTGCCTCCAGGACAAAATCCTCCATTTCCCTCTGTTTGTGCCTTGTCTTGGCACCTGGTTCAGGGATACTGTGGGTGTTACACAGGGCCTTGGTTTTCTCATACAGCTCTGTAGCAAATGCATCTGAGTGTTTGCCCTTAAGTGTGTCACACACAGCTTGTTTGCAGATAAAAGCTTCTGCCAGGTCTAAAGTCTCTTTCTGCAGGAATTTGTGGAGTCCTTCGGTTACAGACAGAATCGACTGAAACATCAGTAGTGCATAGACTGCTGAGAACTTGTAGAGCTTTGCTCTGAGACCAACAGCTATGGGGGATCCAATTGCAGATAGGCACTCCAAAATGGCAGGCAATGTCTCAAGAACTGCACTGATTGATCGCAACTGACATGCCCAGCGAGTGTTTGAAAGTTGCACAAGCTCAGTTTTTGTCAATCCAAGCTTTGCCTGAGTCTCCATGAACTTATGATGATTGACTAGGGAGGTGCTGAAGAAAGAATACACACACTCCAACAAGCTGAAAAGCTCCACAGCCTCTGGGACAGCCTTGCAAGTATTACACAAAACCAGGTTGAGTTGATGAGCATAACAATGCACATAGATAGCCTCAGGATGGAGCCTTCTAAAATGTGCTTGTACACCTCCAGTGGAGCCACTCATAACGGCTGCACCATCATATGTTTGTGCTACACACTTAAGCTCTGCAAGACCATAGTTTTGGATCTGCTGCTGAATCTCATTTGCAATGGACTGGGCATCAAATGATTTTATCTCTGCAAGTGCAAGGAAACGCTCCTTCACTGCCCCCTCTGACACGTACCTGACACAAACAGCTAACTGTTCTGCCTTTTTATCCCTTGCCTCATCCACCATGATGGAATAGACTTTAGACTTTGTCATTTCAGATACAATGACACTAGTAACTTCCTGGGCACAACAGTCAATCATGTCATTCTGGGATGTTGGTGAGATATACTGTGCATTTGATGGGGGATTATGTTTTTGAAGAAAAGCATCAAACTCCTTCAAAAGCTCCATGCACGCAAGAAAATTCCCTCTGTTTGGGCTGTCTTCACCTTCATCATGGCCACGAAAAGGGAGTCCCTGTCTCCCTAACATAGAGGAGACTGCAACAATTCGTCTGAGATACTCTCTTCTTTCGACTATCTCACTCACATTTGCAGTTGCTATCATCTGTGCAACGTTTCCCTGTTTGCTAGTTCCCTGGTAGCTTTTCCATGTAACAACACTGTCCTTATGTGTTTGTGCCATCTCATGCTTGCCAAAGATGACTAAAGCTTTCTTCCAGTTCTTGCAACCGTTACTGACCAAACTATCATGTTTGATGTTTTTGCCAAACACTCTACATGGGAAGCAGAAAGCTGCATTCTGGTTGACTGAATATTCTAACCAGTTGTGCTTTTCAAACCAGCTGTGGTTAAATGCTCGCTTCTGTGTACCAAACGTATCATGTGGATAGCTCTTCAGCTTCACCTGTCTGGGCCCTGTGTCTTTGTCACCTAAATCAAACCCTGTAGTAGAATGAGTTGCTGCAGCTGCTTCATCATTTTCCCTCTCTTGGCCTGTTTGCTCTCCTCTCTCTGTAATAACTTGATCTTCCTCTGCCTCTCGATCTATTTGCTGCAGCTCCTCTGTCTCTCCTTGCTCTCTCTGACTTGAACTTGCCTGTTGACCTTTTTCTCCCTCAGCCACTCCTTCTGCCTCACCCTTCAAGATACATTAAAACATACTGAATTGTAATGTAAATTGCTAATATCATGACTTCTGCTCCCGCTCCACAGTAATTTGTTGCTCCCAAATATTTTGAAGTTACAAACATTATATTTTGAGCACGCATGTGACTAAAATGGTTGTAATTTAAAGCCCTGAAAAATATTACTAAATTACTTGAATTGAAGTAATATTAAAATAGAACCCTCAAAAATATGTGAGTCAGGCTAATTTGACTTATATACATATCTCTCTCTTTGCTCTCTCCACTTTCTAACCTTGACTCTCCTAAATAAAAGCTCAAGTTAAACAGGTCTTATATGTTGTACCGTGACTGAAATGTTTCATATTTCATATCCATATTGAGTCCCATAAAATTCTAATCAGACTGTCTCCATCACAAATGACTCCATCCTTTGACTCACCTCTCCAGCAGACGTCTCTCCCCTCTGCCTCTCTGTGCTCCTCTGCCCTGACTCCTACAGGTTAATGGGGATGGAGTGATTATTATTATTTCCACTGATGATAACCATACCTGAATGAGCTCAGCTGGATTTTTCAGAGCTAAAACGAGTGACAGAAATTAACATTATGCTAACAATTTAACTTAGTGCGCTAGCCAGGTTTTTATTTACAAAATGGGGAGCACCTGGTTCATTATTTACATGGGACTCTCTGCTGTTAGCTGGAGCTAACTAATTGTTACTACCAGCCAGTGATGAAAACTTACTTTCTTGAAAAACTTGCGTATATCCATGATTTCTTGCCGTTTGCCACATGCACGCTAGTGTTTCTGCAGGTGTATACGAGCGGAGTGTAAAGTAGCAGTGAAAACGAGGACTGGATTTTCAGTCATGTGGATGTCCCCTGTGAACAACTGGAAGGGATTGGATAACGAAGCACTGACGCTACCTTAACAATGTAAAGCGAAAGGGACCAACCGAGTTATGATCATATTTGTGTGAATAGCGACAGGTTTACATTATTATTTCTTTAAACTCATATTCCTGCATCTTTATATTGAATTTGTCTGCAAGTTCTGTAAAAAAAAAAATCGAATAAGTTAAAAAAAAAAAAAAAAAAAAAAACCCCACCAAATTATTTAGGGGGGCTTAAGAATATTTTAGGGAGGCTTCAGCACCCCTAAAATAGGCCTAACGACGCCACTGGTCAAATATGAATAATTACTTTCAATTTCCCCACACCTTCTAAAATAAATTGAATTTAAAGAACACCGAATTCCTTTTATGCACTCAGACACGTCCATCTTCCTTTTTCCATCTTCCCAGGTGTGAAAATCCGCCCGTACTCTGTCACTCCAAAGTGCAGACTCGATAATGAATGACTGCAGCGTCGTCTCTGAAGCCTGTCGTTTGCTGGAAACATCTCGCATCACCAACTGACGTTCAACTTACAGGATCCATTTCCAGTTTTTTGTGTGAGGCTCTTTTCACTCGGGCTTAGGAGGCTTATCACATCACTGCCTGTAAATTACTCGCTGTCTGCTTTGGACGTTGCACCACATCCTGATGTGATGGTTTCTCATCAGTCTGTCAGAAGCCTTTGATGCAGCTGATACCTCCTTATTTCTATCCAGATTGTCTTGTGCTATCAGAGCAGATGCTGCACTGCAATATGTTCACGTGTAAAAGAAGCAAATGTTGGTCTGAAGAATCGCCGCTGTGTTTTTAATTTGAAGCGATTATCCAGCGTGAACTCTGCTGTTTGAAGTGGATGCAGTCTTCATTTACAGCACCAGAGTCATGCAGAAGCATTGAATCAAGGATGGAAACAGGACGAAGTTGCCGTAGAAACATGATGTGACTGATAATGCAATTCTGTCGTGTTACAGAGGAGGAATAATCCAGAATAATGTCAAACAATAGTGATGATAAATTATCAAATTTGTGCCACATTTTTCAGAACAAGGCTCCAAAGTGCAATCGAGTAAGAGAAACAACGTGCCAAAAACAGGAAACTAGATTTCAAATAAGACTTCCATCAATAATTCGATGAAGGAAGGAGAAGCTTGTGTTGTGAAGCAATGAAAGAATAACTGCTTTTCTAAAAGAGGAAACTATTCTAGCTGTTTTCATGTTCACAGAGACATCTGACAGCATGATCAGCTTTAATACAACAAAACTAACCTGCAAAAAATCTGTAACCTGTTAGAAGCTGAGATTAATCTCTAAATTTCTGTCTTCACTAAGCCTTTATTCTGCTTCATCCCATTGAAATAATAATTATGTAATATATATATGGAATATCATCTTTGTTGAGCCTGAAAGTTCAAACTTATTTATGAATTTAAAGTTAGAATTTTAAAAATAAATGGAAGAAGAGAAGTTGCAGAAACACGTGTGTGCATGTTTGTGTGAATATGTCTGCAAAAAAGCAACTGCATGTCAGGTTTAGTGATGGAGGACCCCAAATGCAGACTCCTAGGCTGATGTCACATGTTATAGATGGAAACCTGGCCCATGAGAAATCACAGGAACTCTAGACAGACACACAGAGAGCTATGAAACGAGACGACGGGAGCAGTAACAGTACAGGAACAGGATGATACGACAAAAAACTAAGGGGAAATAAGGGCTATAAACACATATAAGGTAATTAGGACGATGGGAAACACCAGGAAACACAGCTGGAACTAGTCGGGAAGACTTGGAATGGGAATCAAAACCAAATACAATGTACACGTGATAGCAGAGTACCAAAAATCAACAGGATGTCAGGTCTGCTCTTGCTCTTGACGAAGGTGGTCCCACTTTTCTCCTCTCCTCCTCCTCCTCTCCCTTAGCTTCCCTGCTTAGCCTCTTATGTCCTTGTCTAGTCTCAAGTTTTTTGTATTACTTTTCCCTGGAACACTCTCTCACAGTCTGTTCTCTAAAACCTAAAAGAGGAATTATGGATTTGATCAACTGGTCCCTAAATGCAATTGACACCCCTTTCTCAATGAGAAGTTTGGGCTCGGGTGAGCCTGAGTGCTCAAGATATCTACCTATTTGGAACCATAGTAACAGGGTTCTGGCTGATCGGAGCTGGCTTGGCCCTGACTTATCGAAGAATTAAGAAAGCGTAACCGGCTGTTCAAACCCCCACAAGGCTGCCCGCTGGGATTGAAACGATGGGAGAGGCGTGAGTTTCTCAAAATGGGCTCATTGAGTGCAGCACGGATAAGATCTTGGAGAAGCTTACGGCTGCTGTGAATACTCAGAATAAGATCTCTGAGTGCAGACTGGATACACCTTGGAGGGGCTCGCTCGGAATAACATCTCTGAGCGCAAATTGGATTACATTTTGGGAGGCTCACTGTGGTCGTGAGTTCTCAGAATCTGCTCTTTGAACACAAGAATGACAACATCACAGAGCGCAAGTTTGATAACACCATGGAGAAGCTCATGGCTCTCCAACGGGAGATTGAGAGACCAGTGTTGGACTGTTAAAACAGCTTTGAAATTCATATGAGCTGTTCGCACTAAAGTAAAAAGCACCATCACTTCATGCGGATACCCTCTCGGCGCCAGCTGCGGTCTCAAGGCTGGAGCCGAACAAAAACACCCTGATAACGACTGTGTTTAGTCTTTTTCTTCCCATTCCATGCAAGGCCACCTGGGTTGGCTGGAAGACTGTTTACTTAGCTTAGCAGGGTGAAGGACACTGTCTCAGCTGAACTCTGGAAACGCACACACATACATATACACTGATATGCACACACTCATCCCCCTCCCTTTCCAAAAGCCTTCGATGCTTGTTCCCTACTGGGGAACACGGCGGGTCTGAGCCCGCGCTGGAATGGTAGCGCTGGGCAGGATGGCTGCTGTGTTTGCTTCGGATTACTCCTCACCCCCCACCCGACCCTGTGGCTTGTCACGTGTTCCATTATGTTGTGCTGTGGACATTTATGTGCTTTTTTGTGCAGAGGAGTTTTTTTGTTTCCTGTTCTCATGCTGTCCTGCCAGGAGCCCAGCATGAGTAGAGGTCTCTTCTTTTCCTCTTGTACTTTCCCATCGTAGTGTATATTTCAGTGTTTTTTTTCTGTAACGCTACCGATCTCCGACCTGTATCCCCATGTGATGTCTGTGTTGTGTGTGTGAGGTCGGGGGGGGGGGTCCTATTTCACTGCAGGACAACCTGCACGTGGCGAATAAAGCCTTCATTAATTGATTGATTGATTGATTGATTGATTGATTGATTGCTGTGTGGCAGTAAGAGTAGGACCCAACTGTAGGACTTGGAGACAAGAGATTACCTAAAAGAGGCAGTTTTGTTGTAGAAACACAGAAATACAAAAACCCAAAAACTCAAGCAAGAAACTACTTCTGTGATTTCTTTGATCTCTTTGATTTTTTACAGTTTCTCTGACTATTGCTCAGACATCCACTCCTAGGAAAATTGTGGTGTTGTGTTAATAAACACTCGCTTGGTCGCACTTGCTGATGATCAGTTAATCAGCTACATTTGATTATTAATGCCTGGCTGCTGCTTCCCCTTTAAAATCCCATAGAAGCATTGACCACATTATTTTTATTATCGCACGATACACGAAAACTTGAAATTCATAGAGGCTGTATTTTCATTTTCCAAGGACTGCAAATGGGATGGAGTGAAAGTAATGCCGGTTCATTAAATCCAGACGTATTCATGTCTGATTGTGCTCGAATGGTTCATTTGAGTAAATGATGCTGAGTAAATGATTTGTTGCTATGATAAGTATGCTTCATTTTAAAACAGTTGTTAATATTTAAAAGTTACTACACTGATGTTTAAATATTTAATCTCTCTTTTTTTAAGTAATGCTCATCTAAGAAAACAAAGTCATTAACTGTGACTGAACACACAAAACAACCTTGAATATGAAATTTATACTCTTGTCATCAGGCCAAAGTGAGAGCTAAAAAAAAAACAAATATAGAGAAAAATATGTTTGCGCTTAGAGGCTCAGAATAACGACTCGGCGGTGTCGTTTTATTGCACTCGTTCTGCAAATTCAGCTGCAGCTCCACTAAATTTGATGCTATTAAGAGACAAAACCATTTTAGGTAGCAGACACCCTTTTTGCTGAACGTTTCACACTCAGCAGACTGTGAGAAATGGTGATAGGGAGCGGTGTCACAACAGCTGGAAATGGTTAAGAGATGTGTTAAGTTAATTTTTCATGTCCACAATATGATGGCAGAGACTTTGTACTGATTTTGGAGGATTCAGTAGCCTCTAATATATTGTTTATTTCTTTTGTTTGGTAAAGATGCTTTTTAATGCTCCTATATGTTAAAAATTTAGCATTTTTAACATATGGGAGTCTGTCACTAAAGCCACTAAAGGACCTGCAGTTTTTGGCCCTGCAGCCCGTGATGCACATGTGATCTTTCACTTGACGCTCCGGACACCAAACAGGCTGTTTACTTTAAGACAAAACAGGCCACTGGCCAAATTTATTCCTGTGTTTATGACTTAATTGTTTCTAGCTTCCTAAACTTCTGATGGCTTCACCTTATCTGACCTCACAGTGGAACAAACAGAAAGTGCTCTGGGCTGATAGGTCACGCTGTCCTCCGGCACTCCGGCAGGCCTTACTGACTGGAACAAAAGTAGCATGCTTTTACCCGGTGTGTGTAAAGGTGAAACACACCCCTGCGGTGTAGGATTGGCCATAGCTGCAGCATGTCATTCTGAACATCCAATAAAATCGCTGGCCAAAGGTCAGGAACTTCCTGCTTTAAAAAAAAATTGAAAGAGTTTGTGTGATTTGTTTACTTTACTGAACTTTGCACGTTTGTTTCCCTGAGACAAGAACTGAACACTGAAATGTCATCAGTGAAACAAGAAGGTAGTATATCTGCACAAAAAACGAGACCAGATGGTGGTTTGTTTGGTTTTTTTTTTACCACTTTCAGCCCTCATTGCTGTTGTGAAATCCTTTGACTGATCATCAAATGTCTGACACATTGTTGTGTTTGTACTGCCGACTGACTGAAGCTGTGCTGTGTTGTCTCTAGTTTCAGAGCTCTCTATACCGGTCCCATGGGGAGAGATCAGAGGCAAAGCCTGGGGTCCTGAACACGGCCACCCGGTGCTGTGCCTGCATGGCTGGGCAGATAACTGCGGTTCATTCAACACGCTCATTCCCTTCTTACCTAAAGGTAATTCACCACAGACAGGACAAGGGTGAGAAAAACTGTCACCTGTGGGCTGTTGTAGCCGTGGGTAAGTGGCTGTCAGGCCTGTGTGAATCATTATCTTTTGTGCCTTATTGACCCGTACTCTGTATTCCCAGCACACCAAGGCTAGAGTGCAACCATCCAGTGTGAGCTCAAGAGTAACATCACAACAGTAATCCTGACCACGGACATTATATAAACAATCAAGTGGCAATCATTAGTTTATTAATTAAATACCTCTAGCGGAGGGGGGTCTAGACTATCCACCAGTGGTTTATATCTGCTGCTAAATCATAATAACTTTGGTTTTGTAGGCCACAAACATTATTAAATGATAACGGTCACAATGCCGGGAAAAGGTCAGGGGATGTTAAGCCACGTTATTTAAAACCACAAGTGAAAATCCAAAAGCAGAACATCAGTCAAAATACTGCCAGGAAGGACCGTCAAACTCACTTTACATCAGGAGCTACATAGAGCTTGCCTTATCCTAACTGTCCCAAACCAGTGAAACTCCGCTTTTTGTCAGTGTGAAGATGTTTAACTACACATTTAATGCCATTAGATATAAGAAAAAAGAAGTGCAGTTACAGTAATACACGTCGGTTTTTCTATATGATTAAAAAAATGCAGTAATGTGTGAAAATGTGTACAGAAATTACAGAAAATGTTCTGGTAGCTCACTCTAAACACTCTCCTGTAGCTACAATTGCGTTAATTCGTATTTCATGACTTGCAAGGCTTTTTTTATTTGACTGGCATGTTTAATATTCAGCTAAAACAAAACCCAATCCAAACGCTTGTCAGGTTTAGGGTTAAGAAGTTAATAGCCATTATCGAGCTGCCTTAGTCTGAACCAAACAGGCAGATGAACACGGCTGTGACCGTCTCCACTCCAGATGTTTTTTAAGATTAAGTTTATTTTATTGCTTTTTATTTATGCGTTATTTTATTTTATAAAAATGTTTTCCATTTGTTAAATATTTACAAATTTCATTGTGATATTTTTATGTTTTTATTTTCAATTTCATTTATTTCATTTTATTTTGTTATTTTTTAATATTGACTTAATATTTATTAATTTATTTAAATTATTAATATTAATATTATTTAAATTAACTATTTAATTGGTGAATTAATATTATTAATATTTAAACATTTTAAATATTATTGATGCTGCTGGTCTGTTGTGGTGAAGAGAGAGCTGAGTGTAAAAGCGAAATTCTCATTTTACCGGTCGATCTACGTCCCCTCTCTCGTCTATGGTCACGAGCTGCAGGTAGTGACCAAAAGAATGAGATCACGGATACAAGCAGTAGAAATGAGCTTTCTCCAAAGGGTGGCTGGCCTCTCCCTTAGAGACAGGTCAAGCAATTCAGCCATCCAGGAGGAGGGGCTCAGAGTAGAGCCGCTGCTCCTCCACATCAAAAGGAGCCGGTTGAAGGTGTTTGGGCAGATGACAAGGATGCCTCCTGGGCACCCTGCTGGTTGAGGTGTTCCGGGCATGTCCCACTGGGAGGAGGGCCCGGTGCAGACCCAGGACACGTTGATCTCTCAGGTGGCCTGGGAACACCTTGGCCTTCCCCCAGACAAGCTGGGAGGTCTGAGCTTCTCTGCTTAGGCTGCTGCCCCCGTGATCCAGCCCAGGATAAGCATTCTGTCTCTCTCTCTCTCTGCTCCTGCTTAGAGTGCAGATATGTGGCAGTGGACATGCCAGGTCACGGTCTGTCATCTCACCGGCCTCCTGGAGTCTTCTATTCATTTCCTGCGTATGCAGCAGACGTACGCAGAGTTGCTGAAAGTGAGTGGGACCTGTTCGTCTCTCAGTAGCCGGGCTGCACTTCCAATCTCTTGGTTACAACAGCCGAGCTAGATTTGATCAGATGAGTTGTCTGTGTCATACCCCTGCAGGTCTCAGCTGGACAAAGTTCTCCATCATGGGTCACAGCATGGGTGAGTCACAGGCATGAACACTGACACTGCGCTGTGTTTTTTGCATTTAATCTTCTGGAAAGTCTGAATTTAAAAGAAGAACTTTTATAGGAACACAGTGGCTATCTAAACTAAGGTCTAACTGATTAAACGTGCTGCTGTGCTGCGTGTGGATCCACCAATCAAAGCGATGCTGCAACAATTAGTGATTTAATCAACGCATCAAGGGAACAGAGAACTCCAAATCTTCTGGCAATTGCCTAAATGGTAAAACGTGTTCTGGTTGGTGCTTCAAAGTAAACCTAAACAAGTTGTTCATGCCGAGCATATTTTTTGTTATTTTTATGCATAATGGTGACAGTGCTCACATAAACTAGTGTATCCTTTCCTACGGTCCATCACTGCATATCCTAATCTCCCAGACATGCACATAGACATTGAAACAATAGAAAGAAGTATAATGAAATGTTACTTTAAACATTTATAAATTACTTTATCAATACTGTTTCCAATAAACAAAACATTTGGAAATTAAATAATTTGAACAATTTGCATATTTCTGCAAATATCTAATCAGCCAATCACATGGCAGCGATTCAGAACATTTAGGCACATAGACATGGTCAAGCCAATCTGCTAAAGTTCAAGCTGACCATCAGAATGGATAAGAAAGTTGATTTAAGTAAATACTAAAAGCCAAATGGGCTGGTCTATTTCAGAAACTGCTGTTCTGTTTGCAATTTCCCACACAGCCATCCTGGTACTAGAAAGGTGCCAAATAAAGTGGCTGGTGAGGGTTGCAATCCAGTAAAATTGATGCTGTAAAGTTTTTACTGGAATTCCTGGGGAAAGAAAAAATGGGAATACTAATGAAATGAATCACTGTTGCTTTTTTTCTGTCATTTTAAAGAAAGTAAACAAAGAAAACAATACTTGTTTTCAGCCAGAGTTTGTTTTAAAGTCAAGGTGTCACAAAAATGATCGTGTTAATTTGACGATGTGCTCACTCCCTTACAGGTGGCAACATCACCGTCATGGTAAATTAAACACATCACGTTCATCTAATCGCTGCTTTTATGAAATATGTGTCATAAACTGCGTTTTCAAAGTGATCACAGCAGGGACTTCACTGTGTTTCCTACAGTTCAGCGCATTGTATCCTGAGATGGTGGATGGCATCATAGTGCTGGACGTTTTTGGATTTGTACCTACAGATCTGGTACTTCAGCACTACTTCTCGTCACTGCTGGGGAAAAAACAACAACAATCTAATAGTTGGAAAGATGCAGAACTACTTTATTAAATTATCTTTATGAGCCACTCCTGTCTGTGTTTGTGTTTCTCACCTCTCATTTTATCGCAGAAAGAAATTCCCCGAATCATGAGGGAGGGGATGGAGGAGATGCTCAAGTTTGAAAAAAAGGCAGAAGAGAAGAAGAGGGTTTACACGTACGAGAAGGCAGTGGAGAGGTATCGCTTTATTTTATAGCCAATTCAAGTGGAGTAAGCCTTTTGTTTATGTGTTTGTTCAGAAGTGAAGTGAAGCTCTGCTGCTTTCTTCATGCATCTGAACTGCTGGCAATCACTGTGGGTAATTTTGGCATCAGGTTTTGACAGAGTGAACTGCATTTTGTTGTTAGTTTGTTTTCTTAAAAAAGGGGGAGCACCTCTTGTTCTGCCACATCAATTTGTTTTATTTCAAACAGCAGAAGTCCTCGCTGTGTGGAATAAAAATAAACTGCAGAGAGGGATGAAACAGAAGAAGGTAAAACTGAGTCGCAGTTTTGACTAAATTTTTTTGTTTCCTTCAGGCTGTTGGCTGCAAACCCGACTCTGTCTGAACGGTCTATTCAAACGCTTTTAGAGCGAGGCCTGACTCGAGTTGAAGGAGGTATGTCTTTATCGCTTCTCCTCCTGTCAGCGAGGAATAATCTCACTTTGCTTTCTCTCATTTGCTGGCAGCTGAATGTGTTTCTCCTCATCAGGATTTGTGTTCTCCAGAGACCTCCGAGTTAATTTTGTGAGTCACTTTTAACCTCCCCAAACTTCACCACATCCCACTTTGTGTCTCCTCCAACAGAGGTTTGGCATTCAGTTCACATACATTTGCTGTGTTTTATGCAGAAAAACATAGAGCGGATCACTTTGGAGCAGAGCCTGGAGATGCAGTCACTGATTCAAGCTCCTGTTTTACTTATCCTGTAAGATTTTTACCACTAATCTGATATTACAGTATACTTTATTTTACAGCGTGGACATGTCTGTTTGCGGTTTAAATGATTTCTGCTCTTTAAAATAAAGCATGTCAAAAAAAACATGTAACACCAATCTGTGTTTTTTCTAGAGCTGACAAAGGTTTCAGTCCAGCATCTAGAGAATCGAGCCAGAAACTCACTTCGAAACTCCTCCAAGTCTATCAGGAAAGAAATGTGAGTTTAATTTTATGTAAGAGTAAATCACTCTCTACTAACATCTGTATGATTAAAAAAAACCCTACAATAACACAGAGAAACGACCAAACCTCAACAATCAGGTGAGTCCCTATGAGCAAAGACTCAGCAACAGTGGGAAGGAGAAACTCCCTCTTAACAGGAAGAAACCTTCAGCCAGAACCAGGCTCAGGGAGGGGCGGCCATCTGTCGCAACTGTTTGTGGGTGAGGGGAGGAGACAGGACACACTTACTGCCTGATGCATCATCAGTTATTGAATTTTCTGTGCAGCCTAATTAGCCGGAGCCAAATTAGATCAAATATTTAAAATGTTTTTATGTAGCACTTTTTTCGAAATCCACTTTATGAAGTGTTTCATGTGAATAGTGCCAAAAAAAATGCTGATTACCAGTAAACTTTAGTAAAATTAGAAAATAAAACCAAAAGTCAGGAAAGGCTTTCCCATGAAAGTTTGTTTTAACCTCCTCAGATCTGAGCTATTGCTGAGCATCCACTTTTAATTTCTCCCATGAGTCAGACTGATGAGTGTAAAAGCAGCACATGTTGAACAAAAAGTCATCCTCATTGTCCTCATATGGAAGCAATTATTTAGTTATGCTGTAAAATAAACTAAAGCCACCATATTTGATCAAGTATAAATCATTTTACTGAGGAAAACGAAGCATAAAGTGCAGAAAAGCCGAACTTTAATGTCCCTGTATGAGGATTCAGGGTCTCGGGAAGTTAAAGGAAGTGATGGATGCCAACCTGATTTCCTCAGGCACATTGTTGAAGAGGCTAACTGCAAAAGACCTTTGCATGAGGATCTGTACTGATGTATACATTAGTAAGACAGTGTTGCTGTGTGGAGTTTTCCTCTTCTCCTTGTGTCCCTGTGGGTTCGGTCCAGCTACTTCAGCTTCCTCCCACAGTCCAAGGACGTGCAGTTAGTGGGATTAGGTTAACTGGTTGATTCTAAATTGCCCATAGGTGCAAAGGTTGTGTGTTAGACCTATGGCAGATCGATGATCTGTGCAAGATCTACTATGCCTCTTGCCCTGTGGCAGCTGGGATAGACTCCAGCTCCTCCACGACCTCAATTGGTAAAGCAGAAGAAACTGGATGGATGGTTAAGACCCAATTTTTATGTTGCATTTGTGAAATTAGAGAACTTAGAAAATGAAAACTATGTATTTTTCTCACTAAGGAAAAAGAACAACTGTGAAGTGGAAGTAAAAAAAATAAAATAAATCTGTTTAGGTTTGAGCAAATAAATCAAAGTAAAAGAAGCCTAGTTTGGTGATAAATAAAACATTTATAAGCCTAATGGCTTTACAAGTGGTTAAAAAAAAAAAAGGTACGCGCACACAGTCAAATATGCCCACGCACTGTAAAATGTGACTTTGATTTCTCTTATTAGGATAAGAGATTCATGTTTATGCCTCCATACTAATCACCACTACTGAGATTCAGCAAAATTAAGAGGGCACTATTCACATGAATCTAGTATTTTTTTTTATTTTTTTTTATCAGAGCCACAGGAAGCCACCGGGGACGGGCAGAAGAACTGCATGTGGCTCTGAGCTGCTGGACCAAGACGCCCGAGCTCAAAGCAAGACCGCAAAGGACCTTAAAATAAAATAACATCCTGAAACATCAAAATACTTAAAAACATGGAGGCAGTATTTATTTCAGATGCAAACAACAAAATGTCAGGGTGCAACTAATGATCCTTGTGTCATATTTACAAATGTTTTTCTTGGTTTTATTGCTATATTAGAAAAAATAAGAAACTGACTGTAACTGATATGAAGCACTGGGTCCTGCAGACAAACGGTTTGATTAAAAATGACAGCAGGCTGATCTGTATGAGAAACAATCATTTTCTGCTTTCAAAGAGCAGATGCTCTATCGCTGTGTAATTGGAATCCAGCTAATTGGATGGCATATCAGCTAATAGTAAGTAACCCGATTAATATTCATTAAATGATTATTTATGAGGCGTTAACTAGCCACATAAAGCCAATTGATTATTTCTTAACAGGATCCGTGACGCACCCTGCATATTAATTCATGCATTAAGTCGCGTTAGTTAGAAATGTTTTACAACTTTATTAAAAAGTGTACACCTGAAATCCCAAAACAGAGAATCTGCAGCAGTCAGATGCCTCCAATCACGGCTGAATCCATATTATAGTTTTAAAATAAAACGTGCAGGATTCATAAAGATCTGCTAATAAAAAACACAGAAGGGTCCTATTAAACAAATACAAATGACAGCGTGTAAAATCTGCACACTTTTTATTGTACTTAACTAAAACTGGATAAAAAAAAAAACACTTAGTTCACTATTATAACCTTGGTCAGCAGCCATCTTCAAATGTAATTGCGGACTTGGAGTCGAGCAAAAAGGAAAGATTTTAATAGCTTGAAGAAATAAACCTGTTTTATGTGACTTTATTATTATCTCACATCATTATTTTGGTCCGCTCTTCTTCACAATGTTCATCAGCATACATTTGTTTATGCTGAGCTCTCTGAAGTTTGTGGTTTGGACTTTGACAGGAGCATTGCTACACCTTGACTTTTTTTTTTTTTTTTTTTTAGTCATTCTGCTGTGCTCGGGATCATTGTCCTATTGCATAATTCAATCTGTCCCAAGCCGAGCTACTGGTCTCACATTTGACTCTAGAATACTTTGGCATGCGAGATTTCAAGGCTCACTCAATGGCAGGTGCTGTTGCTGCAAAACAAGCCCAATAATCAGCCCTCCATCACTGTGCTTGACAGCTTGTATGTGCTGAATGTGACACTTTGCATTGTGGCCACACATCTCCACTTTGGTGGAGACTTCTGTTGCCAAACAATCCGTATTTGTTCAGTCTTTCTTTAAATGTATTGTCATGAATGTTCACCGTAACATGCTAACTGAGCCCTGTACCTGTAGCTCTGGGGTTTTCCAGTTTCTCTGAGAATTGCATGGTATGATCTTTGAAAGTGAATTTTCTGGGGCAGCCACTCCTTGGAAGATTGTGGGATTGTGTTAACACACAATGTTCCCGACCAGCAAACTGCCAAATGCTGTGCTTTCAAAGAGGAGATCAAACTTGCCGGTTGATCAACTGCATTTGATTATTGGTACCTGGCTGCATCGTATTCTCTTAATTCCTGTGGAAGCTGTAAGGGTGTGGCATTTTACCGACCTGCACAGAGTTCGGTGAAAACTTTCTTTTTCACAGTTCAACACTCTTCTCTTTTACTACTAAACCCTCTTACCCTGTTTGTCTGTCTGTCTCTCTCAGGACACTGTGGTGAGAGTACCTGGCAGTCATCATGTGCATCTTGATAATCCTGAAGTCGTCGCTCCATTTATTTGTGACTTCCTGCAGACCAAAGTGCTCTCACAGCAGGTGAAAGCCTAGTGGACAAGATGTAACCATCACACACTCACATTCTCCATGTGAAGTTTCACACTTCAAAAGTCTCAGTGCACTGTTTTCGTCTCTCTTAGAGCTCACATTACCATAAAATTGTTCCAGTAATTTGTTCTGCTCTGTACAAACCCAACTGGAGAGTCATTTGGAATAATAATACTGAATAATAAAAAAAAAACATGATTTATGAAACTAGACTTTTTCAATCTTTTGCAGTTTTTGTAGAAATGGTGTATCTAGCTCATTAGTTATATAAAGGACCAGGACAGAAGTGTTTCTCTTTATGTCGCTGTAAAGAAGCACTCCTGAAATGTTTCCATGTATTAATCCATCCATTTACAAGAAAATAACAGCAATTTCAGCAAAATATATCAGTTTTCTCTCATTCAGCCCGTCAAGTGTCATTACAAAGAAAAGATGCGGCTAGGCTCTTTGGCTTAACCACCTCAACTTTGGAGTGGTACTGCAGCCTGTGACTAATGCCATTGTCTGCAAGAAGGCTCTAAATCTGATGGTGATTCAGACCTAACCCTCTCATGATGTGACCCATTATTCCTGCAACATAACTCTTCCTGGTGCAGTAAAAAATCCAAAGAGGATGCCCCCCTCCTCTGTGATTGTCGCACTTTGCAAAGCCATGCAGTGGCTAGCCTGGACTGGATCCTAAAATGAGCCAGTCCAGGTGACACCAACGCTTTGTAAAGTCATTTAACACCTCCTCACGTCAACCTTTTTTTGATTGTGATTAGTTGTTGTCATATAAAGGCATCTTCTGATTTAATTTTCTGTTTCATGTAAATACTTCGGCAGTAGTTTGTTCTGTTGTCGTATTGCTTCTGTCAGGCGCTGAATGCCATCTACATCTCGATGAGCATCAGCCGACTGTGAAAACATGGGGCCGGGAACAAAAAGCCATTTAGACGTTTTAACATATTGCCATGCATTGTGGTTTTGTGGCAGTCTGCTTGAGTTTTCAGTGCAGTCGCATGTGCGTAAAAAGCCCCGAACTGAATAAAAATCCTCTGCGTGTAACTTATGCAGCGAGGAAGTCACAGTTCATCGCTTCTGTTTATGTGAGGCTGATCTGTTTAACTGCTGCTTTTCATGAATCTGGTGGCGGCGCTGAGTGATGCTAAAAATGGCAGTCATTAAAAAAGATGACATCCTCTGACAACTGGATATGTAGGCCACCCTCTGCTCAGATTTTTTGACTTTAAAAAAATAAAAAAATAAAAATAAAATCTGACTGTCTTAAACACTTCAGCTGCTGTCAGTCAGAGCAGATATGAAAGGAGTCCCTCACACAGAGATGGCTCCCTCTCTCTCAATGTCACATAAACTGTGTGATGGCCTTGGTGTTAAATGGAGTGGAATTGATTTTACGCAGCGCGTAGCAAGGCAGCGAGCATCCACAGACATCTGAAGGGCTTGTCCCCCTCCACCAGCAAAACCCCCACACCTACCCACCCTCCTCAAAAATGATTATAGTTATATAAGTTTCCCTCCCACTCCCGCCGTCGTCATGGCAACCCCCACCCCTCCTTTTTGAACGTCAGAGCCGGGAGCTGGAGGATGAAGCCGCATCCAGCTTCAGCATCTCGTGCCTCTCAGAGAGCACCTGTGATTATTTTGCAGAGGAGGAGCAGCTGCTGCAGCGACGGCGATCATCTAATGAGAGGTTCGGACTCTGGGCTGCTCTTCGTCGCTTAAAAAAATCGCCACCGATCGAGCAGCGTCTGCAGGTAAAAGCGTGGTGCCTCTATTTACTCCCGTGCGCTATTTTTAGAAAAAAAAAAAACACCTGTGCCAGCTAATGATTGTGAAACTGAGAGGAGTAATGATGGAAAGCCCCGCTGCCTGTTTAGTCGCTGTAGTGTCTTTTTTTCTGTCATGAGAAGGGAGCGGGAAAGCTTTCTCGGAGATGCAGTTAGCGGTGCGTATTTGGAAGGTTTAAACAACTCTGCTCATCCACCCTTCCCCACGATCTCGTCTCTTTTGCTTCTCTCCCTGTCCTCTCCTCCTCTCCCTCACCCTCCTTCTCCCTCACCCTTCCCATTCTTTTTTGCCCTGACAGCCGGTATGTCGTGGTTGTTCTTGGACTGGTTCGTCCCACTCTACTTGCTGGTGTCGGTGTTGGTGCTGGCAGGCTTCGGAGCGTGCCTGTACTTCCTAGAGCCCGGGTTGCAGGATGCCCACAAGTGGAGCAACAAAACAGTCCGGCATCACCCGCTGGTGGCCAGTGTGAACTGCAGAGATGACGATAGCAATGCCCTGATATGATCAAGAGGGCGAGGCGAAGCGGGAGGGCGGCTGACCATCTGGACAGGGGTGCTGCCGCCGGGACACCCGTGGGATGGGAGCCAACACCCAAACGACCGTGGAAGAAAAATGGGAGAGAAAGGAGGGGAACATTATCTGTTGTCTGATAATGCAAACCCTGTTCTATATCATTCCAACTTTTCTCTGATCTCTGCTGATTTTCGTTGTAGAGGTGAGAAAAAAGTAAAGCAGAGGTGTTTTTAACGTTCTTAAAAATAAAAATAAAAAAAGAAGAAGAAAAATAAAAATAAAAAAGCCAGATGCACAATGCGAAGAAGACTGTATCCAGAAAGAGATCGTGAGGTGATTGGAGGAAGTGTTGCCCTTTAGAAATGTGTTTGTAAATTTCACGCCATCCTATACTTGTGCCAAGTTTTACATGCATTTTGTAATTTTGACAATCACTTTGCATATCTCATAAAGTTTACTTACATTGTGCATTTAATTAGCTGAAGTGAGCGACATAAGTGCAATGACTTTGCTGCCAGCGGGGAGGGTTTTTAATCCTCTCTCTGAAGTCGGCGTGGCAGCTGCTCAGACGCATGTGGATTGTTTAGTGCCGCTGTGCCAAAACGGTGTGTTATTCGTGACTTACTTTAAACTGTTATGTACCCAATAAATGCAACTGATTCATTTAAGGTGCCAAGATTATCATAGATGGACCAAGACGACTGACAAATAGCCTAGTATTTGGTAAAGGGTTTTTTTTTTCTTTGCTTTGTTTGTTTTCACTGTTTTTACTTGACAGCATGGTGAGAAACTGTGGGTGTGTAACGACCCTCTTTTAAGAATCATATGCTTCCTTTGTTCATACAAAAATAAAACTGCTCAGTCCCCACTTCTTTGTATTTGCTGTTGCATGAATATCCACCCTAAATATATAGTCTAAAGATTTATGTGCTTCTAAATAATTCGTGTGTGTGTGTGTGTGTGTGTGTGTGTGTGTGTGTGTGTGTGTGTGTGTGTGTGTGTGTGTGTGTGTGTATATATATATATATATATATATATATATATATATATATATATATATATATATATATACACACATAAATCCTTTTAAACTGTCAGCAGTTCCATCAAAATTTCTCAAACTGTTTTAAGTTACCTGACTTTTTAAGCCCTGACAAGATAAAATATGGACAAAAGCAAAGGGCTTTGGATTTTCTGCCCTCCTTAGAAATCTCAACCTGGCTCTTTTGTAGGTTGAACCCTTGGTTTGGAAAGCCTTTCAAGTCAAATAATATGACAGCCCAGAGCAGTAAAATACTCTTTATGCTTTGATTCAGCAATATTAAAACTATGATATCATCTGCACTTCAGTCAAAGATTGAAATGCATGTTTTCTGTATTTTTGTAAGTAAATTTGAATGTAGGACTTTCATTTACAGTGCAGTCTTTTTATATATACCTTCAGCTTTTAAAAAAAAAAGCTTACAATACTGCACCTACACTTTTGAAAAGCCCTTTAAACTCTGCTCAGAGTAGATGCTTCGAGTTTGAAGGTCACTCACTCATGGAGTGCGTAGAGTCTGTAATGAAGAGGCTTTTTCATTCAAGGCAGTTCGAGGATAAAACTAGCTCTGCAACAGAAATCATGCGTAGATATTCATATTTTCTCTTGTAATGCAGAAAAAAACAAACTCTGACAGTGTAGTTGTCAGCAGAGGAGGAGCATTCACATTATTATGAAATGCATTTGTAGGTGTGGGGTTGTTTGTCTATAGTACCTTGTTACTATTCTGCCCAGACTCTGCAGCTGAGGACGATGTAGTAGCTTAATCTGGTTTGAAGTATACGATGCATCATTTCACCTGTGACATTAATGTTTTTGTGACTAGGCTCTATAAAAGCATCAAACATAAGTTAATGATCTGAGTGCTTCTGTCACTCATATTTTGCGCTATAATCAGACAAGCTTCACAGTGTCCCACGAACCAAATCAAATGAGACACCAGTGTGGGAGTGCAACAGTGAAGCCTCAGTGTCGAGGTATGGAGAGAATGGCACTTGTGTGCCCACTACTTCCTACTGCTCTGCTCCAAGTCTCACACACTGTGCCTTGTTTACTCTCTCAGTCTGTCAGCAGCAGACACGGGGCATCATCGCCACACGTCAGGTCAGTGTCTTTTTCTGCAGCTCTAACTAAAGAACAAAAAACAGTTGTTTTTTTTCATAGTAAACACTGTTTTGTGCTGGTATTTTCAGTGTTGGTGCATACCAGCCATGCTGCCTCAGACTGCAGTGTTTAAAACTAATTTAATGCACTCATAAAAGTGCTGCACTTTTACATAACTTGAGTGCTACGATTTTATGCAATTATGTGGTACTTAAGCCCTACTACATATTTTCTGTACAGACATAAGTGCTTATTCAATATTTCAATATATATATATAAAAACATAGTCAGTTGATAAAATGTGGTGTATTGGCTTAGACTTCCTAGACGTGTTTTTATTTTTAAACAGATTAACACTGGATTCGCTTCACCTGCACTTATCGATGACATTAAACCATTAAAGTAAATAAATCTAACACTCCTTTGGAACTACAGTAAGATTTTCAAACTTTTGATATAAGTGTAGTTTGCAGATATTTCTGTTCTTTATCTTACCCCTTTAATATTTATTAAAAGTTTGTCCTGTTTGTCATTTGCAGTCTCTCTATGTTTCTCTTTCCTCGCTTCTCCTTAAGTGGAGAGTTCTTCCTCCCCGCTGTTGCCGTGTTTCTCTCTACATTGATTATCTGATTTTTGGGTCCTACCTCTAACACTGTATGGTCTAATATTGTGAAGTGCTGCTTGTTAAGTAAAATTCAATAGGAAAAAATCTAATTGAAACTTGCACTTCAGTTAATTTGAGTATTTTTTTAAGAATGTTATTCCCACATTTTCTATTAATTTGGACAGTGTTTATAGAAATGATGTTTGGCATAAAGTTGAATTCTATTCTATTCTATTCTATTCTATTCTATTCTATTCATATAAAACAAGTTATATTTTTTCTTAGTTTCTTCATTCTCATCATGTGATTAGTCTTTCTTTGCATCTTTGTCTTGCTAAAACAGAATGAGTGTTTTTAACCGTCTGGCACCTTTGATCCCACGAGTGCCTGACTCCAGCAGACAAACAAAGGAGCATCCAAAAGTGTGTTTGTCACCTCCTCTGCCTCTTTCTTCTCCCGTCATTAAGAAGAAAGCCATTCACATCCCATCATTTGATGAGAAGGGACTTATCTTTGAAAAACACAACACAAAGCTGTACACGGCGGACAGGTAAATTAATGTGAGGTTTGTTTTTCTGTCTTGGATTTTTTGTGCTACATAATCTAGTAATTATTGGTACATTTTTTTCTTTCCAGATCATTTGATTCAATTTGGACATCCAAGACACCAAGCCCGCCCTCGAGGAGTAAATCATGTCAGCTTTCACAGAGAAACCATGGAGAAAGAGCTTCAACCCTCCCAAGGACCAAACCTCAAACATGCAGCTCTCAGTCTCTCTCTGCAAAACCCAGCACCTCCATTTCTCCTTCTCCTAAGCCAAATTCCTCTCTCACTCTTCCCACTGTCAAACCAAAGCCAAGTGATTCTCTTCATCTTCCCGCCTCACAGGCGAGTGATCTTTCTCCATTACTGCACCAGCCAGCACCAAAGCCAAGTGTATCTCCAACTCTGACAGTCCCAACACCCAGGCTAAGCCCATCTCCAATGTCCCTTTGCCAAGGGACGAGCTCAGACGATCCACCAGTAAAACAGCCTTCTCCTATTGCAAAAGAAAGACGTGCTAAATCGATTCCCATCTGTAATGTCAAAGCGGAGACATCAAATGAGATAAAGCATGAAATTCTTGACCAGGATGCTTTACTGGACTTTACTCACCCTGAGATGAGAAAAGGTCGTATGAACAGAGAGTCTCAACATCAGACTTACTCAGAATCCTACAGACGCCCGGTCACATCTTCGAATCCTTGCTTTCTGCAAAGCAAACTTGGACTAAGTAAAAAAGACAATACTGCCAAAGATGAAGCAAAGGCTCTGCAAAGGAGTACAGACATTACTGCATTTCCTAAACCAAAGTGGAACATCAATCAGCACCAGGAATTTCAACCCAGTAGAATGACAGGAACACAAATATCCACTAACTCTAAAGGCATTAAGTCTGCTAACGTTGATCACCAGGAGTCTCCGTCAGTGTTTGATGGACCGGCCACTCTGTCAGGTCCTCAAAGAAAATATAAAAACTACCCTCAGAAGAGCAATTACTCTCAGACCTTACATTTTACCTCAGCTTACCCACCATACGAGCAACTGTATTCTGAGAAAAAAGCAGCTTTACCCGTGACTTCTCAAACATCCTTTTCCACTGAGCCTCTTTTTAATCAGTCAGGCGTTTCGCCAAGCATCGAGGCAAGGAGGAGACGGTTCGACCTGCACAGTGAAACAAGACCAGAAGCAGCATTTCTATCAGCTTCTCGTCCCAGGAAACAGCAGGAAGAAAACAATAATCAGACAATTACAGGAAACTCTCATAAAATCTTTCATGAAACTGGTGCATCTCAAAACATCAAGTCCCCACAGAGACCCCTCAGGTTCCCGTCGAAGGCACAGAGTCAAACTGTGGATGTAAGATGTGCAGTGAGTCAGTCTCACTGTTTATCAAAGGATTACAGCTGCCAGTCAAGAGAAGCTGATCAGAAAATGGAGGCTTCCCAGTGCACACACAGGTTAAATCAGCTTAAGACATGTCAGGTGGCACCTCAGACCCAGGAGGCCTCCCACCCTCCCTCTGGTGTGTGCACCACCTCACAAAGGGGATCCTTTTTGAAACCTGACCTTCAGTCAAACAGATGTGGCTTAGATCAGGAACAGTCTCCTCCTGAAAAACAGATGAAGGTCAGCAGCACAGGACTGAATCAAACAGACATGTTAGCACCACCTGACCTCCGTGGGGTGCCAGCAAAGCTACCAGAACATCCCTCAGAGAAATATGTTGCAAGCTGGCCCCCGTCTGTAGCACACTGCCCATTCAGCACAGACAGTTTTGGCCTAAGCTCAAAGGGGGTCTTTGACAGAGTATACCAGAGCCTGGAAAAGACAACAACAGCAACAACAGCTTCCAGTCTACTAAATCAGCTGAATGACTCTGAAACAGGCAAAGTATTTTTCTCAGAGGAATCAGAAGACCCCTATTACGTCACGATGTATTACCCAGGTTCAATTTATGTGGGTGAGTACAAATATATCCAAGTCACCTGCAAGATTTTAACAGAACAAACCCAGCGACAGCGCCTCTTTGATGCCCCTGCTTTTATTTGGAGTGGGAGTTGAATAATTTTCTAACTTCTAAGGGGGGGTGGGAACTCTGATGAGGGGGTGGTTAAAGAGGATAGCAGAGGGACTAAAGGCAGCGCTTCTTATCAGTAGAGTAACAGGCGTGGCGAGGAGAGATGTGACAAAGTTGGTTAGCAGACTGTTTCAAAGTGAATAGCACAGGAAGACGTGCCAAAGCAGTTTTACACTAAAACACGCTGAAAACATGCAGAAAGGAAGGCGGGACGAAAGGAGAGCAGCTCGGAGATAAAGTGTGAGTACGGTGCTGCAGCTGTATTTTTCTTCCTCTAACACCTAAAGAGTAATAACAACACAATATCACACAAACACTGGGAAGTACAGACTAACAGATGTGTCAAACTTAAATCATGTCGTAACATAGCAGGGTAGAGATTAAAAAACAAAGCACACATAGTACCTCAGCACTGCCTGGATGTTGTATGCCTATGAGTTAAAATGAGAGCTTCTGAGGCCCAACAAGGGAAAAACTACCAGGCGTATTTGACAGAGCAAAGAAAATTTAAACTAACAGCTTCATCTGGAGTCTTCATTAGTAGATTTCTTGCAGTTAGATCTGTTAATATATTTTCTGTCTTACAAGACCCTCAGATTCAGGGTCTCTCGTGGGATTCCACCGCTCAGAAAGCCCCGTTACACTCGCTGTTAATCATTACACACTGAGCTTCCACCGGTGGCAGGATACATCAGAGCACATTTGCATTAAATTTGAAGTGCTTTAGTTCACGGCATGTCACAGCTGATAGTGTGTCTCTTCACAGAAAAGGAAGCGCGGCACATACAGACAACGTCTACATATTCAGCCATCATTAGTTTAATTATTCAGCACTGTAGTTTTCCTGCTGTGACAAAATGTATTTGGGGGAAAACTTCTCTATACTGCACTTCTTTCTACATTTTAAACAGTGCATTTAGCAGACATGCAGTTGTTACTTTGCAGATAAGACTTCAAACTTTAGGAGCCTGTTTATGTACCAGTGCAAAGCCATTAAAGCTATAAGCTCTTTCTGCTTGAACGATAATGCAGCAGTAATAATGTCCCACATAGCAGTAATGTTTTTGTTAAGCTTTGCATCTACATTAACCCGTACACACTGTTTAGGGTCAAATTTGACTCATTTTGATAGTGACCGCAGCAAAAAAAATCAAAAAAATCCAATATCATTCTTTTAGCTTGAAATTTGATGACTTTTCCTAAAGTGACCCAAAAATGAGTATTGTAAAGACTATATAGAAAAACAGAGAGCAGAATTCATGGTTGCATTAATTACTGCAAGTTGTCCAGGTCGTGAAGCAGCAACGCAGCCCCAGAACATCACACTATCACCACCATGTTTGACTGTTGGCATGTTGTTGGAACTCAGACCTTCCAAAAGTCCACAGTCCACAGAATATTTTGCCAAAAGTCTTGGGGATCATCAAGATGTTTGGGTGTTTGTTTGTTTTTTAACAAATGTCAAACGAGCCTGTGCGACCTTTTTCTCCTTGGAACTCTCCCATGGATACATATATTTCCCCAGTCCCTTATTGTTGAAGCGCGAACACTGACCTAAACTGTCTCAGTTTAGGTCACCAATTGAGTCACCAATGCACTCTTGGAGTAATTTTGGTTGGTCAGTTACTCCTGGGAAGGTTCCAAGTTTTCTCCTTTTGTGGATAATGGCTCTCACCATCATTTGCTGGAATCCCAAAGCCCTAGAAATGGCTCTGTAACCATTTCCAGACCGATAGATGTCAATGACTTTGTTTCAAATCTGTTTCTGTAGACTGTCGCATTGCGTGTTTCTTTTTGAGATCTTTTAGCCTACATCACTTTGTCAGGCAGGTTCTGTTTAAGTGATTTCTCAATTCAGCAGGTCTGGCAGTAATCAGGCCACAGAATTAAAAACAGATAATTCACGATTTAAGAGGCAAGTGTGACAAATGTTGCACATATGGAAAAAAAAAGAGAGAGAGAGAAAATAAATCAGGAATTGGGCAAGTACTTTTTCACAACATTATTAGTAAAGGATCCATCTTCTTTATCCACCAACACTGTTAAAGATCATCTCCCATGTCTGGACTTGACACTGATTATAACACAATTCAAATTGCTCGCTATAAATACTCTAGCTCTGACAGAAGACACTGTACCCAAAAAAAAAGTCCCTTTGAGATAGTCATATTGCGCATGTGCGCTGCATCTCCCCACTCCCTGTCCTCTTGTCGCCTTGGTAACGGAAAAGGAGGGGGCTCACGGCCAGAGGGAAGGAGAGGTACCCGGACTCCTCTTTACATGAGCGTTCCTGTTATTGTTATCAGTGTGGTGGATAGATATTACTGCTTCTCGAATTCAGAGCGCCTGTAGGTCGCCCGCTGTCTCCACGAGCTCGTTTGGTCAGTTGAACGGGAGCTGGTGAGTGTGACGACCGTTAGCGGGTGCACGCTAGCAGCTAGCCGTTAACGTTATTATCCAGCGTGACTGGTGAGAGAAACAATGAGGGCGACAGGCTTTGGTAGAGCTAACGTTGGGTAGTCACTTAAAACACGCAGAAAAGGACGCTTTTATTCATGTTATATGCTAAAGCACGTTTGCTCTTAACTTTCATGAGCTTGGCCATTTTATTATTTTTTCAAACAGGGATTTTAAAAAAGGGAGTTTTAGCTTTCATGTAGCCAGAGCATCCTCAGATATCGTACGCTTCAGTTTCCTACATTTGCTGTAGTGTGTAGCTCGAAATAATTGCATTGCAGTGTGGGCTTGTGAGGGCAGGCAGGGAGGGGGCAGAGCTGCATGGCCAGTGAATGAATCAAAGTGACAGCCTCTGCCTCAGTGACCTGTATGTATGATCAGGACTCATGTATCTAGGACTGTGACTTAAAGCATGGCAGCAGGCTGTACACCCTGAAGGACTAAGCTCATCAACATCTTGGCTCGGCCTGCTGCCTGTTACTGTTACCATCTGCCTGCACTGCTTGCTTCACTTAAAGGCTGAGCTCACAAAAACATCTTTTCTTGCTTAGACCCGACTGGTGTCAAAGCCTTGCTCGCAGAGGTTTTTTTTTGCATTTCTGGCCAGGCTTTTGAGATTTTTGTGTCCCATGTTTGACGTTTCTGCTGCCAACCCAAAGACAAGACAGCTGATTGTAATTTCATCCGTGGTTCTCTGCCAGAATTATTATATCTGTTTTTTCCAATTAGTTTCCTGTTTTGCTTTTTTCCAAAGTGCAAATTTTAGTTTCGTTTTCATTCGTTTTTAATGATTAAAACTTGAGGTGGGACTCACCAGACGATATAATTACAATACTCAACTCACGATACAGTATCATTGCGATTTTTAACATCTATGCTGAGCATTGCAATAACAAAAATTGCCAATCATGCCCTCAAAGTTAAACTTTGTCAATATCAGATAGAGTCAGTCTGCTATCAGTTTGGGATCAGTCTGGGATTGAATGGAGTGAAGTTGGCAGTTACATCTGCGATCTGCAATAATATATCATTTAACTGTTGTTTAAATCAGCAGGAATTCACATTTAACTATTACATTTAAGCTCAACAACCTTCCAGGTCTATAGGAATAACCAGAACTGACTGACAGCCAGCTAAGTCGAGTCCCCTTGAGTTGTGCAAATTGACATCAACTCATTCAGACCGATAATAACATGTTGGCAATGTATCTGCATTTATCAATTAGACAGCAAACCTTTGACAATCTCTTTAAGAGTGACTGCAGTCAGTTCAAGTCAGACTGTGACTGTTTGCAGAAAGTTTGCCTCGTATTAGACAACCTGTACATTTACCTTGAGATCAAAAGTAGTTGTGAATGTACAACAGGCTCAAGCTTTGGGAATTTATACAAGGAGGTTGTCGTCCTATTTTTACTCTTGACTGAGCCTTTAGCTTCCTCTGAATTAGGGGGTATATTTGTCAAGCAAAGTGTGTCCATTGTTGGATGGATTTTTGGTTAAATGCAAGTTTGCTAGGCTAACTAATAAATAAAGCCTTTTTAGACAGGGACATTTCTATATATGTTTCTGTTTTATGTTAGATTTCTACACTTTTAGGCGTTCTGAATTGCTGTAAATTTGGTAGTTTTATTGAAAAAAAAACGTAATATTAAGAATGCTGGCTATTATCTTTGCCCCTATAGTATCAACTATTTATTAAGTATCACACTGTAAAATATAATAATTTCTTTTATTTTAAAAAAGAAAATAATCTTCGAATCAACATCAGAGTTGCTTTCACAGGTATTTGTAATTCCACTGTATAAACATTGAAAAGGTGAAAGAAAAGAACAGTTAGTTCAGTTTTGGGGGTTAAAATGAAATGTAAATGATTTTTCATTGTTTTGACTGGAGGACACCTTTATTAAGAAGACCTGAGTTTGTTCAGTCAGGCATTGATTTCTACACTTGGGGGGTGATCAGGGCTGAGACATACTCTGCTGTGTTGAGCAGATAGAAATAATAGATGGGCAACCTGGGTGTGATGAAGGCTGGAGGTTAGAGCAGCGCTTTTGTAACTCAGGTCAGGTCAGATGCTGCCCCACCTCTGCAGTCTTTCGGGGTAGTTGTTACTCATTAGTGCAAGAACTTCCCCGATTATAAATGCTAGATTTCCAGGAATCAATTAAATTATTCACAGTGCCCTAATTTCAGGTTCTGTCAGGCACTTCTGCACACCAATAGTGGATTTTACTGTTTACACTGTCTGTGTAATATGTGATAACTTAATAAAATAATAACAGCTTAACTCTCCAGTCATTATTCTCAGCTATTCTCATTTGATTTCCTACCTGCTGAGTTAAATGCTTAAGGTCGTGTGGACTCTTGTGGTTAGATGTGAGCATAACGAGTTGATTCAGTTCTGTCTCATATGTTATGTTCAAGCTCAAACTGTGCATGAGTCATCTTTTTATAAATTGATTTATTAACCCCTGGACTTTAACAGCTGATCTGTGTTTCATCAAGATTTCTGCTTATGTTCAAAACATTCTGCACACTTTTAGGAATAAGGTTTATCTCAACCTTTGAAGCAAACTCAAAAAGCACAGGCAGCATTAATCCGAAGATGAATCTTATTTTTAAACTAGAAACTATGCTGCTAAACTCAAATACTGTGTCTCAGAGCTATTTTGCTTTCAGACTTGGACCTCCCTCTCCCTTTTCCTTCCATCTCTGTCATATTCTTCAGCTTTTCTTTTTGTATATGGATGTGTGTGAAATATGAGCGCAGACATAACATCTATCTGTTGGTAAAAAAGAAACAAATGATGTTATAGCAGTTTTTCTTCTCAGTCATCAGCTTTCTTTTGTGCTTTTGTTGTGTGGGGTTTGGGTCGGATGAGGCAGTGGACTGGATCCCTCCTGAAATGTACATCTGTGTCCATGTTGGGACCTTCAGATGTCTTGATTTGTTTAATTGAAAACTCAAAGATATTTACTTTATTACATAACTGACAAAGAAAAATAAATGTTAGCCACATTTAAGTCTCTTCAACTTCTCTTAACTTTTATTTTAATCAGCTAGTTCATTCATTCATTCATTCATTAATACAATTCACATGGTTATGAAATTTGAAAGTGACAGTTATGCATTAATTACATTTTTCATACATAAACTCCATGTGTCTGCTAGCCTTGAGTACCACAGCTCCAGTCAGTACCAGATTTTTTTAGGAAGGAGGAAGGGGAGGAGTTCATAAACTGTGATCATAACGTATTCTCCTTTTCAGTCCTTTTTCAATGCCTCGGTATAATGTCAAAAACAGAAGATGTTCCTAATATGCTCATCTCAGATATGAGAACAGAAATCCCTTTTGTTTACAAGGGGCAGCCAATGAGAAGAAGACTTTATGGGAGAGAATAGGGCTAAAATAGTATTTCATACAGTGGATGAAATAAGAGGTAATTGAGACTCACTTTAAAGTAAAGAAACATTATTCTGAACTGTGAATCATGCAAAGCTACTCTAGTAGAGTCTAAGAATAACAGCATGGAGTTGGACACGAGCACAGTAGGCGCTCTTCAAGGAAAACTTTATTGTAAACATCTGATTTTGCTCACCTCATAATGTTTGTATAGCTCCAGCTTCATATTTTTAAAATAAACAGATAAAACGTTTGTTTTACAAGCACCTTTCATCATAACCATCAAAATCTGGGAAGCAAATTATACAACTACACCAATTATACAAAGCAGTGTTTGCCTGACTAGATGAATGTGAGGATTTTTCTGTTGTTTGGGTGATCGAAGCCTGCTGCAATAACCCATTTCTTCAATGTAGAACGAGTAACTAGAGGAGAGGCCTCGGCTGATCCACTGACCTACTTCCTCGTCATTTTTTCAGTGTGACTTATTTTCATCTTCCTTCCTTTTCTGTAGACATGTCAGACATCGTTCCTCCAGAGGTTAGACCCAAACCAGCTGTCCCTGCCAAACCCCCAAACGTGGGGGCTCCTTCTCCTTCTAGCCCCTTCCCACCCCAGGGCCTGGGTGTCGGAGGAGGCGGCATCTCTGCTCCCCCACCGAGCGCCATTCCAGTTCCCATTGGAAGTCATGGTCCGAGCCATGGTGGCAGTCACAGCGTGGGTCATGGCATAGGACACAGCGTTAGTCACGCTGGAAGTCACGCTGCACCACACAGCGGCGGTCATGGTCATGGTGGCTCCCACAGCTCCAGCGGGGGATCCACTCTGCTGGGATACATTGGTATCGACACCATCATTGAGCAGATGAGGAAGAAGACCATGAAGACGGGTTTTGACTTCAATATCATGGTAGTAGGTACGTCACAGTAGACTTGCTTTATGCCTGGACACTTTCTTCCTGTATGGTGCTCCAACCTTAATTCTTCTGCCTTTCACTTCAGGTCACAGTGGTCTGGGAAAGTCAACCCTGGTGAACACCTTATTCAAGTCCCAAGTGAGCAGGAGGAGTGCAGGATGGGCTCGTGATGAGAAGATCCCCAAAACTGTGGAGATCAAGGCAGTGTCTCATGGTGAGTGCAAGGACAGAGAGGCTGCTCTTTCTTTAGAGCCAGGCATTTATATAGCACTTAATTAAAGAGAGAAAATGAACAATCTTTGGCCATGTTCTTAAAAGTCCCACATAGCCTACTTATAGTTCATCAGTGCACCCTGGAAGCTGCCAAGAAATCTAAGCAGCTGAAGGATGGGCCAACTTCTGCCTCTCCTGCAGGCACTTTTGATCACTTGTTGTTTTCGACTGTCCGTGTGCTGGGAATTTAATTGTCATGAATTAATTTTTCAAGCTGCTCTGTAATAACTCTCTTATGTGTCATATAAATAAATCATTGCTGAGACCTACCTTATTTGCGTTTTGTAGCTGTACAGACAAAGTCGAAAGAAGGTTAGGTTTTCATCGCTGTCTGTTGGTGAAATCTCTAAAAATGAACAGATGCTGAAATTCAGTTCAGAGATGGCTGAAAAACAGCAAACAGATCTCTGCTCAGTTTTCTGCTGTCATGTGCCAGTGCACAGTTGGGCACACTGTGGGTTTCCAGGCAATATTTACAATGTAGAAACGTTTTTCATTAAAGACAGGCACAAAATCAAGGGCAGGGATTGCTCAGTAGGTAGAGTATTCGCCCCATGATCGGAAGCTTGGGGGTTCAAATCCACTGAACGGCTACCCTGAGGTACTATTGAGCAAGGGTCTCTACACACTGCTCCCTGGGCGCTGGATTGGTAGTTGCGTACTGCTTCACTGAATGAATGGGTTAAGTGCAGAGGACTAAGCAATCCCCTACGGTATTAATAAAGTATGCATTATTATTATAAAGGTACAATATCCAAAAATAAATAAATAGATAATAATAACATTTAAAAAACAAGCTGACAGGAACATGTAGCAAGAAATATGATGGAAAACCAAGGCTAAAGATCTGATAGTAGCTGATTGGCAGCAGAGGTGTAGAGGTCAGGTGGTGCTGAATGATCCTGGCATGGTACTTGAGTAGTCGATGTTCAATGCAGAGATTTGCACACATGTCTACATGTTGTTGCTGCATGCTGTCACCAGGAGGCAGTGTTAAAAGCATGTGGAAGAACCTCTAATGTGGTCACTGCTGTTTGTGCTTGTTTGTCCTTTAGCTTAGCCTCTGCAACAAAGACAATAGTAAGAATATACAAAACAAACTGTTTTATCTTTATTGTTATTTTATGCTTGCTCTCCTGTTTGTGGTTGACTTTGATGTTCAAGCCAACTTTAAAAAAAAGAAAACTAAAACTGTTTGTTTCGATATTTTGTGTTCTGTTGCAAAAAAGAAAATACTTTGCCTTGTGGATATCCATTGGATTTGTCAATCTCAGGCTGCTGGAGTTTCATGCACACTTAAGATAATCCTTTGAATATGTTTTTGCTACTAAAGACTGCAGATTTCTGCTGCCGCCCTGTTTACTTTGAAAGTACAGTGATAGTGGTGGAATAACTTCAGCAAAACAAAATAGCTATAGTGTTTTAGGATAGACTTGGGAAGTTGTGAGCTTACCTTTTAAGGCTGGGTCATCATGTTTTATAACACAACATCAAGTAAAACAGGCTTCTGATATTTCTACACTTTTTTTACATCTCGTTTATGATGGACTGTTTGGAGTTTGACAGATTAAAAAGGAGCTTCAATTTTGTATTAAAACTTTTTTGTGTTATTTTCTTATCCAACGTTTAGATTGTATGGCAGATTTGTTTGGTCTGCTGCTGCTTATAGTTTATTCTGTCTTTCTGTCTGTAATTGTTTCTCCAATACACAGATTAATTAAGAAGAAATCCTTTGGAAGAATTAAACATGATTTTTTTGAGATACAGAATCAGTTATAATATTTGGCAATTAGACCCATCATAGCAGCAGAATGCCAGCATCCAGAGTCCAGACACTGGTGGTGGTGAGGATGAAGATGACGGCTTGGATGGAGCTCTGAAATGGTGAGGAAGTGGGTTGCCGAGATTTAAAGTATGCAGAATGCAGGCTTATTGGTTCGCTGAAGGCAAGCAAGAAGATGATTGGGAAAGAGCAATGATATCAGTATTGACTTTGACAGCATTGGAAAAGTGGATGTGTTGAAAAGTATAGATCATAGCAGCTGAACACCCAGGATAGCAGGCAGATGAGTGATAACAGTGTTTTTTTAAGCTCCAGTGCATTTGACCTCACAGGGCCAACATATTGCAGGGTGTTGCTCACTATCATTTTAAGATCTGCTGGCGTGCTGCGTGTGCTTTCATTTCACTTGTGTTTGACTGACTGGGGGTTTAAAAGGGTCTTACTTAACCTCAGTGAAGTTTCTGAGAGTGCGGGCAGTCGGTCATATTTCACAGGAGTCACAAAGCACCACATCGCTGAACTCAGTTTGTGGAGCCTGATCAAAGCTAGGACCAACCATGACCCAATTTAAAGCCCAAAGTATTTGTGAGTAAAATGCGAGATAATCTCAGAGCTCAGAGTTATGTCTCCATGGTAACAACCGTAGATCAGCCTGACAGCTTATGCAAAGATGTAAACATAGCTCAATTTGTGGCTCACTTTCAAAGTTACAGGATGAGGAATCAGAAAGCTGTTCTTGTAGAACATCTGTGTAACTGAGAAGCTTTCCACTCAGGTAACAGGGGCAAGCAGTGACAGTCAGCCGTGTGCTTGATTTGAATAAAGTTTTAAATTATCCACAGTGCAGCCCAAACGAATCGCTATTTACAGCTACTCTGTATAACATTTGAAAATGTCGTATTTTGGTGCCCCTCCCCCACTATTAGTATCAAATCCTCACTGTGGCAGACAGCTCACTATGTAGCATTCAAGCCTGTGCTCATTATGCCTTCTGGGACCTAGCTGCCATTTGCACGTCCTTGACGACTTATGAGCTCCCGAGGAAACTGTAGGGACATGTCAAGCCTGTGGGCTGCTACAGTTTACGTGATCATGCTCCCATTGCCTGCGGATGACAGTACCCTGATATTATTATGCCAGGAGACGAAGCATAAAAAATTCTGGCCATGCTATTAATATTGTATTTGCTGTTTGTGTGATTATGGCAAACACGAACATTCAGTCATTATGTTGAATATTCAAGTTTTTATTTATTTTTAAATAAAAACATTAAATGTGTTCTTCTTCTGTGGTAAAGGTAAGTACATCCTTGGTTTAGACACTACCTTTGCCCCCTTCAGCATAAATAACTTCTTGTAGGTGTGTAATTGCTTTCTGCAACTTTCTATGTGAAATTCCTTCAGTTATTGGATGTTAGAGGATGTTGGCTGTGCAGGAATTGGTAGTTGCACAGACTGCGTCACATCCTGAAGAACACTTTGAAATGATGCAGACGCTACCCAGACCCCGGACATCTCCTAAACTGCTTTCGCCACTGTCTTGTTTATCTAAAAGAGCTGGTCTTTGCCTTTATTGCCACTGGTTAACAGTCAGTTTTCTCTGATGCTCTCTTTGAAAAGCAGAAGCTATTTCCTGGCAGGCATTTCATGGAGGTGCATGCACTACCTTACCTGCAAATCCTGTGATGAAATTTTGCAGCTCTGTGAGATTTTAAATTATGGGCAGCATAGTGGTTAGTGAAATCATCTCACTGATTGGCTTGGGCCTCTGTATGTGGAGTTTTTGGGTCGGTTTTGACTCTGGCTTCAGGCGATAGATTGATTGATCCTGGACAAATGAATTTCTTGTAGCCACTTGTAGATTTTTTTATTTTTATAGTAGAACATCCTAAATCTCTGAGGTTTAGTTCCACTACTTGGTACATAATCTGGAAAATTTCAAGGTGAAAATCATGTACCTTATTTTTCCAAATAATTTGTTTATTATATAATTAAGTTTTAAAATAACTTCTAAATATGATGTTTATCTCTCACTGTATCACTTGTATCTATGGCCATTGTTCAAAAAAGAAGAGAAAGATTTGCATGTCAAGTGCACTGCCTCACAAATGTGCTTCTGGAAGAATGGTTACATATTCCCATAAACACAGGCCTATACCTTCTGCAAAACCTTCCCAGAAGACTTGAAGCTGTTATTATTTATTTTGCTGATTTCTTTGTGTGAACATGTTTTTTTTTTGTTTTTTTTTTTTAGTTATTGAAGAGGGTGGTGTGAAGATGAAGCTGACAGTTGTCGACACTCCGGGCTTCGGAGACCAAATCAATAACGACAACTGGTGAGATTTCCAGCTCCGGCACTGTTAAAGCATCATAAATGTCATAATAACTGCCTTATATCACCGAGGACAAATCTCCACCTTTCATCTTTAAAAACTGTATTCAAGGTTTAGGAGTGAATCAGTGCTCCCTCAAACATGTTTTTTCCTGCCTCGGTGATGTTTTGCTTCTGTTGTATCCACAGCTGGGAGCCCATCTCCAAATACATCAATGAGCAGTATGAGAAGTTCCTGAAGGAGGAGGTCAACATCACCAGAAAGAAGCGAATCCCGGACACCAGGGTGCACTGCTGTCTCTATTTTATCTCCCCAACCGGACACTCGTAAGTTAAGCTTTGGCTGTATGGAAGTAAATCAATCAGACCATCTTTAAGTATCTGATTCTTTAAGGGATGTGGGGTTTTTTAAGTAATCTGTAAATGGTAAATGGCCTGTATTTGTATAGCGCTTTACTTGGTCCTTAAGGACCCCAAAGTGCTTTAGACATTCAGTCATTCACCCATTCACACACACATTCACACACTGTATGCTGCTGCTGCAACCCGTTCTCACTCCCAAAGCGTAACATTTTACGCTAGGTGACAAATCGTCACCATATTACGTTTTTGGCTACCCACCACGTTCCTAAATGACGACCTCGGAAAACAGAGGAAATATGAGAACCGTCTGGACTGAATCTACACATGTTCGCTCTTTTTCTTCAAATCGCTTAGAAACACGCTATTTAACATCATTAAAGTCCTGGTTAAGGTCAGGAATACGGTTATGGTCAGGGCTAGGGATAAGGTTAGGTTTAGGGCTGGAATACAGGGCTGGAACGTCTATTACCGCGGGATCGTCATTGCACTGGATTCCAGCCATAACCCGCTGCGTACCATAAGAACGCCGAAGGTCTCCTTTCGTGTTCCTCAGGAACGCCGCGGGACGTGACAAAACGTCGACATGTTACGCCTCGGGAGTGAGAACGCTCTGGCTGGCTGGTGAGACACACACGCACAAAGCTCACAGTGTTAATGTCTCTTTATTCAAAAAACATTTAATTTCACTTTATCAAAGCCTTAAATTGAGTGTGCTACTTTATATTGCAGACAGCACACACCTCTCTCTCCTTTTCACAATTAGCTCCTGCTGACAAGTGTGAAATTGCTTTCTAATGAATAAGTGGATACAGTCTTTTGTGTATTACTGCCAGCGTATCTCATCTTTCTTAGCCAGGGTAATTGAGACCGACAGGATGTCTTATGTGCAAGCAAACAAGAGCTGGGACACAACCTTTGTTCAATGATAAGCCCACTTGAAAAAAAAAGATTCTCACTGTAAGTCTTTTGTAATCGCTGCAAGGCCAAGGAAAGGTAATGAGACGTATGAGAAATGACAAATGAATTCCAGACGCCTCCTTCTTTTATTCAGTGTTTATGAGCTTCCACATCTCCTATATCTGCCCTCATGACTCACTGTAATTATTTGTCCTTCTGCTTCAGTCTTCGACAGCTAGATACTGAGTTCATGAAGCGCCTGAGTCACTCGGTCAACATTATTCCCATCATTGCCAAAGCAGATACACTGACCATTGAGGAGAGACAGGAGTTCAAGCAGAGGGTGAGTTTCACCAATAATCTGACTTCAAAATGTCTTTCTTCATAGATATTTACTGATGAGTGTGCAAAGCTGCTGTAATAAACATTTTATACCAGCAGTGGATCCAAGTTACTAAACTCTACAGCTAAAAAGTTTTCTCAGTGATTTGACTTCTCATCCAGAACCTCAGTGACCTTCAGTGAACTTTTTTCTGATTACTTCATGTTCTCAGGCACTAATTTTTAAGTCTTATTCAATGATCCCAAGGCCAGTAAACACAGAATGTGGGGCGAACTGTTTGCCAGCCACTAGCAATTTGGCCCAGAGACAGTGATTTACCTGTCAAGTCATACACCTGAAAATACCAACAATCATCAATCATCAAACCGATTGTTCAGATAGTTTTAAATGTGAAGAAATGCAGTATTTTTACCTGTTCCTGTCCATCCAACGCAACAGAATTAAGAAGGAGTTAAAAAGAACATCTGTGTGCAGATAAACTATTAGTTTAATTTGCTAAGAAATTCAATTCAATTCAGTTTCCCAGATTTCTTGTATGCTTTGCTGATAGTAGTCATCCACCCCAGGATTCGGTGTTTACTCCACTACATTTATTTTAAAGTTTCAGTTACTAATTACATTTCTGACATAGATTTATAATATTAAATATAAATCTACTAATAGATTATTAATCTATGGTAGGTTTATAAATTAAGCTAGCAATGTATGAAATCATTTTCCTGTTTGTAGGCCAGTAAAAATACACAAGGGGCTGGTAAAAGTCTGTCCTGGCTGTTTCCCAGTAGAGAAAAACTGAATGAATTAATTAAAAAAGACTTTTGGTCCTTTGTGCAGTGTTGGGTACCGTTGTGACTAATGTTTTTTTTTTTATTCATTTTTCCTTGCTTTTGTCTGCACTCCAGGTAAGGAAGGAGCTGGAGATGAGCGGGATTGAATTTTACCCACAAAAAGAGTTTGATGATGACATGGAAGACAAGAGTGACAACGATAAAATCAGAGTAAGTCGCTTTTTTGTCTCACGCGATATTTGTGGAGCGATTTTCTTCCTTGGCATTAGAATGAATCTTTGATACTCAGCTTTAACCCAGCCTCTTTCACAAACATGCAGCGAGTCCTCTAAGCAGAATGCCAGGGCACTTGGGCATGTGGTGCATTTGTTTCATCTCATAAACCTCGCGTAGCTCTCTTCGGTACACTGAACCATGTTCAAATGTCTCTGTTCACAGGAGGCGATGCCCTTTGCTGTGGTGGGGAGTGACAAAGAATATCAAGTGAACGGCAAACGGGTTCTGGGGAGGAAGACAGCGTGGGGAATTGTGGAGGGTGAGTCAAACGCTCTCCATGAACGAGTTTCTCTGTTTGGTTTTTTACACAGGACTGATGTTGATGGATTTCTGTCTCTGTTTTTCTGCTTTGTGCAGTTGAAAATCCAAACCATTGTGAGTTTGCTCAGCTGAGAGATTTTCTGATCAGGTAAAACTTTCTTTTAAAGCATTTTTTTAAATAATAATGCAAAAAAAGTGGAATAAAGAAATGAAATAAAACAAAGAAAAAAATCACTTTTCTCTATTAGTAAACTTTCTCAGCATTTTAACAGTAACACAAATGTATTGATCGCCAGTAACTGGTCACTTTATTAGGTACACAGTGCTAGTATTGGGTTGCCCAACACCGTCTGACTGAACTGATGATACAAGGCAGAGTATCCATGCTTTCAGGATGTTAAGGCCAAAATTCTGACTCTAGCATCTGAATGTCACAGCAGAAATCAGTCCTCTTCAG
The DNA here is from genome assembly GCF_057381845.1 of Rhamphochromis longiceps. Taxonomy (NCBI): domain Eukaryota; kingdom Metazoa; phylum Chordata; class Actinopteri; order Cichliformes; family Cichlidae; genus Rhamphochromis; species Rhamphochromis longiceps. The sequence continues at coordinate 28,861,856 of NC_140562.1, read as the reverse complement.
ACCAGATGACATTTTTTAATTTTCCATTGTTTTGTAAGCCCCTGCAAACTGCAGCATCAGTTTCCTGTTTCTAGCATTGCTGAAGTGACACCTAGAGTGCTCTTCTGCTGCTGTACCCCATCTGCTTCAAGATTCAGTGTGCTGTGCATTAAGAGATGCTCTTCTGCATACCTGGGTTGTAACAATTATTTAATTGAGTTAATGTTGCATTCCTACCAGCTTGAAGCAGTCTGGCCACTCTCCTCTGTTCTCTGACATCAACAAACCTTTTTCTCTTAGAGAATTTCCACTCACTGGATATTTTCTTGCTTTCAGACTACTCTCTGTAAACTCTAGTTATGATTTCTGATCCTCAATTTGAACTTCTACGTGCCTGGATGCATTGAATTGCTGCCATGTGATTAGCTAATTACCGTATTTCCCGGACTACAAAGCGCACCTGAATATTAGCCGCACAAGCTAAAATCAGGGGAAAATCCTGTTTTGTACATACATTAGCCGCACCTGACTAAAAGCCGCAGGTGTTTCAATATTGACTTATCATATGTAAGAGAATATGCACAAATCGAATTGTCAGGAAAGAGATGGCTGTTTGGAGACACACCACTTTTATTAATATTTTGAAAAACAAGTTATGGGTACATATTTGCATAACTTTTTAGGGTATATGTACAAGTAGTGGTAATTACAAGTACAAAACATGTACTGTGCTTCATAAATGAGTAACAAATGTAGTACATAACAATAACCTAGGGCACACCAGAAAAATAGATTGGACTACCTTTTAGGCTCAGGTGCAGTGACACAGCTTTAACAAGAAGAAAAGTCAGTCATTCACCACCATCTTTCTCTTCTTCCTGCGCACTAAAACCACCAAAGTCCTCTTCTCCAGTGTCGGATACGAACAGGCTCAGGATGGCTACGTCATCCACTCTCAGCTTCTTTCCTTTGTTGTCAGTGTCAGAGTCGAACACCCTCTGAAGGGCCGTGGCGGTGTCCTCCTCTCCATCATGCAGCAGTCCAGCCCTTCGAAATCCGTTGGTGATCATGGATGTTTTTACACTTTTCCACGCTGTCAGATTCCACCGGTGGAGTTGGGCATAACTTGCTTTTCGCACGTTTATCGCCGCACATCATCCACGACTCCCGCTGAACGCATACCACTACTTTGAAGTTTGTTTTTCGCGCTACTTTTACGGCACTATGTTGCCTGGCGGATGGACATGTGACCAACATACCACTCTTGAACCCGATACTGTGTGTCTGATCACATGCCCTTCCGCCAGGCAACGTAGTGCCGTACAACACCGGAACAAACAAAACAAATCGTCTTACGATATGACAAAAATCATGGACAATCCATAGAAAAGCCGCACCTGACTAAAAGCCGCAGGGTTCAAAGCTGGTGCAAAAAGTAGCGGCTTATAGCCCGACAATTACGGTAGATATTTGTGTTAACAAGCAGTTGAGCAGGTGTACCTAACAACGTGGCCAGTGAGTATAAATTTTATTTAAGTGACCATTTGGTCTCTGAAACGTCAGAAAAACAGTTAAAATTTGTAGGGTGGACTTTTGTTCTGATAAACTGGGATAGTTTAACATCACAGAAAGAGCAAATATTCACATTTAAAATAAATTACATTAATTAATTATAGTTTTATGAAGATGGGTCCTGATCAGCTATTTGATAAAGCGATTAAAGTTATTTCCTCTCTAAAAAAAATTAAAGCATTTTTATTATAATAAATGTGAAATGTTTTCAAAGCGGTTTTTGAATATAAGACTATGCAATTTTCTTTGATTGTGAGAAAACGTTTGTTTCTTGTGTTTGCTGTTGTGGAGGATTTTACCATTTTATTACCACAACACAAGAACAACAATACTGTATTTCAAAACACAGTAACTCTTATCCCTTCCTCTGTCAAATGAACGTACTTAACTAATAACTCGCCCACTCTCTGTATTTACATTCATCTTTTGAAGGTCTCACCTGCAGGATCTGAAGGAAGTCACTCATAACATTCACTATGAAACGTACCGTGCCAAGAGACTGAATGAGAACGGAGGTCTGCACCCCATATCATCCGCTGATACCCAGGAGAGCAACCTGTAGTCAGAGAGAGAGTGAAAACAATGAGTCCAATAGATGAATCTACAAAATACTATAATCCTTATCACCACAGCATTGCTGCATGCGTGGAAAAGAAAATTAATGTGTTAAGAATTGGTGTCATTTAATCCCCAAACTCCACCCATCCTTTTCTTCATATTCTTCCCCACCAAGCATATCAAACCCCTCTGTTACCATTTTCCATTCATCCCAGTGAGTCTTTGGAGGAAAGACATAATGTAAAAGAGACTTAGTGCCGGTAACGTTTTTTCCACTGCCAGCGCCTTTTCTCATTGTTCAGAGTGTACATGGAAAGTGCTCGTGTCTCTCGTGTACGGGAGGCTGATTTTTAAGCCTGTGTGTTGTGTAGCAACTGACAGCCGAGTTTAGACAAACAAAGTGATTTGCTCTAAATATTAAAATCATAATTCCTGTGTAGCAACGGTGCATTAGCCGGCTCTGCGGCTGGCTCTGTTGAAATTGCCGATTTTAAATTCTGAGCAGCAGCTGTTCATTTAAAGGAAGAATCCCAGCGGCTTTACTGTCAAGAGGGTTTAACGAACATTACAAGCTGTGCTGCCTTCTTTAATAACCGAGTCCACGAAGGAAAATAATGAACTTTCTTTTGAGAGTTGCAGCATTAGTCACATGTAAAATGCAGTTTATAAGGAGTCCACATGGTGAGTGACTGCTCGCTGCCGATTCAGTGATTCACGGTAACAAACACAAATTTAGCTGTTCATGCAGATGCAGCTCACCGTGTTTTGTTTCAGCACAGTGCTCATACAGGAAACTGCATCTGTGTTCACTTGCAGCAATGAGCTGTGCTCTTGGAGTTCCACCATGCATATTTTATCAAGGTTCAGACTGATTTTTGTTAGATGTTTCCTGTTTAAATAGTTGACAGGCAATAGATGCAGGAATTATAACAAATTGCATATACAAGCTTTCCCAGCTGGAATGACTTGTTTTTGGTCTTTGAGAGCCATTACTATCAGTGCAAACGTTGTTTTGTTTAAATATTTTTGGTTGTTGTTTTTTTCTTTATCATTACCATTCATGGCAAGTAGCCATTCAATAAAATATTATATTAAACCCGAAAGAAATCCCATCACTGGTTTGGTCATCGCATCTTTTTTTGCACACAGGAGAGCAGGAGAATTGAAATATTTTTGATATATTTGTATTAATATTCAATTCCTGCTGTGCACCACTTGGTGGCAGCATGCTGCCACATTAAAGAAGTTTAACGGAGCAGCTCCATCTGCCCCAGATGTTCTGACTGCTGAGATTTTTTTCTCAAATATGTCACATCCAGTTCTGATGAAGTTTACTCTTCTGCTGTCAGCAGCAAAGACATTGGGTTTACAAAAAACTTTGATAATATCACCCTTTTCATAATATTATAACATTGCCAAGGGGTTTGCCAGGTTTTCTTCAGGAACTAAATATGATATTCTGCCACAGGCTGTCTGCATTAGAACACAAACTACAAATCTTTTAACATATCTCAATCTTTTTTTAAATCCATTCAGCCTTTTTAATCAATCATATGTATTTGTATGATTTTGAAATCAAGTGTGTGCAACAGTATGGTAGTAGTTGTCCGTGATTTTAGTGCAGTCAGAGGTTTTCGAGCAGAAATCTGAAGCAGTGTTAATGAACCATTGTTCCTGTGTTTGTGTGCATGCTTGTGTTAATATTGCCTGTTTGATTACAGCCAGTCGGTTGACTCATTCCTGCAACTTCACATCCACTAACAGTTACTGTGTTTCTGAATGTGTGATGTGTAAATTTAATTGATATATCATAAGGTAAAGTGCTGCTGTCTTACCCCCAAACTAAGCTGATGGCCCCCACGCACACACGTATCACCCAGCCCTGTCACTCAGTGAAAACTCGCAATGTACATTTATTTAACAACTTCTCACAAAGTTGCTGTGACACACCGATGTATGATTTCCTGTCTTGTATGGAGTTATTTTTACATTATGTCTTATTATTGTAACTTATTCTTTATTTAATAAAAACACATGATCAAGTTCTTAGAATTTTGTCATGATTTCTCTTCTGAATGTTCACATAACCAACTGTGTGTTGTTGTCTTTGTTGTTTATAATGATGTTACATACTGTGTCAGTGAAGTCCATAATTTATTGGAAAAAGATGCTCTTTTTATAGTTTTAGTGTACACCACCACTGTGGATTGTAAATCAATCAATATGCGATTGACGTGCAGACTTTCAGCTTTAATTTGAGAGGTTTTACAATTTCAGAGGTTAAAAATTAATGGGACAATTGACTCACAAGCAGTTCATGGCCAGGTGCTCCCTTGTTGTTTCATCAGAAATAAAGCAGACATGAAGTCAATTCAAAGTGATTAATTTTTATTTTATAGCTTTTCATTGCAATTTTAAATATGAATCCAAAAATAATCTCAAGTGCAACCGAAGAAGATCATCATTAAACAGAAAAAGACTGAAGAAAAAACTTGGATGAGTGACGACACATTTCTCCTACTGAAAACACTCCGTCCAAATGAAGAGAATCAGCTGTCTAGGATGTCCTTAACTGCAGCGGTCCCCAACCCCCAGGCCTCGAAACGGTACCGGTCCGTGAATCGTTTGGTACCGGGCCGCGAGAGTTGAGGCTCAGGTGTGAAATGTATGGTTTTCAGGGTTTTTATCGGTTTTCAGCGTTATTTTGTTATCGTTTTTATCGTTAACTCGGTTTTCCTGGGTCTTTTCACGTGTGTTATGAATAAATCTCCTTTTTCCGGTACCGGTACTGGTTTTATTTTGTTGTATTTATCCGCCTTAAAGGCCGGTCCGTGAAAATATTGTCGGGCATAAACCGATCCGTGGCGCCAAAAGGGTTGGGGACCGCTGCTTAACTGGATGAGCATCAAGACAACAATATGTATTCTTAAAAAGAATTAACGTACTGAACAGCTCAGCAGTACATGCATGGTGACAAAATTATTTACACCATTAAAAACAATATTATATTATCTAATCAAGTCCAAAACTTGAGGAGGTGTCATTGTCAAACTCTAATATCAACAGACACCTTGAAATAAAGGAGGTTTACAGCAAGGTGCAGACCAATGGTTAAAAAAAAAACATAAAAGCCTTCACAAGTTTGTAAATGAAAATTAAAAAAAATATATTTGGACAGATGAAACCAAGATGAACTACCAGAATGATGCGAAGAGAAAAGTGTGCAAAATGAGAGAAACAGGTCTTAATGAAGCATATCACGTCATCTGTCAAACATAGTCGAGGCAGTGTGGCACGGGCATTTGCGGCTTCCAGTTTTTGATCACTAGTAGTTATTTATCATGTGACTGCCAATAGAAGAAGCAAGGACCATACTCTCTGCTGATTCCACCAAATGCTGCAAAACTGACTGCACAGAGCTTTCAAGGATTCAAGAATTCAAGGAAGCTTTATTGTCATTCACATCACATGTTTAAGCCCTGTGTTTTCCTTTGTCTCTGTTGTGATCTTCATCAACCCTCATTTCATGCTGTGTGTTCTGTCTGCCTGCTTAGTTTTTTTGTGTTTTCAGTTTAGTTTCTGTATTCTCAGTTTAGTCAATTTTCTGTTTTGCCATCTAGCAATAAATCTAAGTTTGAGTTGACTTTCTGTCTCCGAGTGTCTGCACATCCTCCTTACCACCACTCCTGCCTGCACACAGCCTTCACGTGACACCCGAGAGTTTCTCAAGGCAAAGAAAAAGGCCAATTCAGTCACCTGATCTGATCTCAGCCAAGCAAAGTGTGGTCTAAGGAGCTTGGAAACGAAAAGCGTCTGGACTTCTTTAAGTTTCATGAAGACGTTTCACCTGGCACAACATAGAAGAGCCACCTCAACGGGACAAGACTCAGCTGTCCATCTGCATCTAAAGGACAAAGGTCAGTCTTTCAAGGACGCCAATGTTCATAATTTGGACAGAGAACACAGATGGTTTGAAAGAGGAGTGAAAGAAGCCATCTATGTCCACTGTGAACGACCATCTTTAAACAGAGGCGCTGATTTACGACACCAACTGTTTGCCATCTATAATCCAGTTTTGAGATCCCTTCTCAGACGCCTTAATGCCCACTCACATCCTGGGCCATCTGACCTCAGGAAATCACATGATAGGGTGGGGGTAGGTTTCACAATGGTTTCACCTGAAACCTTGGCTGATTGTGACCTACACCCGTTTTCACACCTTGGCTCGTGTGATTATGTAGAGGATCAATAGGGGGTCCATGACCCCCTTGGGGGGGACACTCCCATAGGGCTTAAAATCTGGGACTCTCCACCATTTGCTGTTAGAACTAGAATTGGATGTCTACAGACATGTCTTGGTCTCGAGACCACTTTTATGTGGTCTTGGTCTCGTCTTGGTCTCAACGGACTTTTGTCTTGGTCTTGTCCACACGTACCCGGGTATTTTTGAAAACGCAGATTTTTCTATGCGTTTGCACCTTTCGTCCACACGTAAACGGCGTTTTTGGTCACTGAAAACAGAGATTTTTAAAAACTCCGGCCAGGGTGGATATTTTTGAAAACTCCGTTTTTGCATTTACATGTGGACGAGAAAAACAGAGAAAACGCAGAAAACGCAGTGTCAAAAGTGTGCGCCTTTTTTGACGTCACACTGTGCGCCACGTTATTGTTTCGGTGAAATGAATTTCTATAATACTGTTACTGTTAATTCTACTCTCTGCAGTGTTTAAATGCTTACATACACACACACAGTTACTGTCCCTCCACACATACGACTCGGTTCTGCTTCTATGCCCCATCCTTGTTTACTATTTCCCACCGAGGCTACTAGACTTCTCATTGGCCAACATTTCTGCATGGTTAGGAATATATCGCCACCTGTTGCTTTGGCATGTTCATAGCAGCGATTTCCTTCATTTCTGCGTTTACGTGTGGACGGGATTAAATAATGTAAATATGATGGTGTATCACAAAAGATTGATATCAAACTGATCACTTGGTTGCGTTACTTGCTCTTTGAGTGAATCAACAAATGGATAAATAAAAAGCCGAACAACATCAATGCTGATTTTTTAGAGAGTCTTAGCTCACATTTCATATTTTCAGTTGTTACCCTCAACAGCTAAACAAACTCTCTAAATCGGTTTCAACTGTGTACTGATGAATACAACAATGGACATAAGGAGCTTCTTCCAAAGAAAAAACTCAGATAGATGTTATTTTATATATTATGCTTTGTATGTTGTTCAGTATATCTATGCAAAACAAGAGGAATTTCAATACACAGCAGTATATTCACAGTTGAAACCAGATATTTACATACACTTTAGGGAGAAAACATAAAAACTTTTTTTTTTTACTGTTAAACCCCCCCCTGTCCCCTTCTGGCTGCCTCTGCCTCAATTTTATCCCACAACTTAGACGTTCACATTACTCACACTCTCATTACACATACATATAGGATCTTGGGGGTGGGCACGATACACGGAATCCAAAGTACCATCAGGGTGTACACCCCACCCCTGGCGTCGTTGCCCACCTCTCAATTTTAAATCCACGTAGACATTGAGGGCTAGCAGGAGGGGCTATGCGCTTACCTGCTGCTCTCTGGCAGGTAGCTCCAAGCCCTCCTGGGTTTTAAATGCACCTTAGAACACACATGCATCAACACTACAATGAGCGGGTGGAGGGAGGTTTGGAGTCTTCTCTCACCCCCGTTCTCTGCGACCTGCTGGAGCGGGGGGGCTAGGAGGAGGAGTTGGCCGTCCGACTGCGGTCTGGAGTGTGGGGCCTTCCTGCTGCTGCGGAGTCGGGGCGGTCTGCCTCCCCCCACTGCAGGGAAAAGGGTAACACCACCTGGGTCTGGGTGCAGTTCCCCCCTCCAGGGGCAAGGGTACCTAGACCCGGTTTGTAGAGTACGCTTGGGGAGTGTGATCGTGTGTACAGCGTCTCTTTATGTCTGTATCCACGTTGGTTGAGTGTGGAGTAAGTGCATATGAGCGCATGAGGGTGGGAATGGATGTTTGTATCTGTGTGTGCCTGTATGTCTGTGTCTATATGTCAGGTTGGGTATCAGACGCCACCTCTCTGGGGACATCTTAGGCCCTCCAAGGTTTGGAGGCCTATCTCCACCCACCACCACTTCCCCTGCCAGTGGCGGACTCCCTCAGACATCGGTGCGTTGGTGGTTCTTTGTGTCCGGGGATGGGCGTCCAGGTACACACCAGCTCACTCCTTGGCGGCCGCTTATCGGGGCCTGGAGCCTGGGGCTCGCTCGGGCCACTTCGGAGGTGGGGTGCCCCCGGCCTCTCGGCTTGGGGCTCGGTTACTCAGGCTCGGCTGGCTGCCGGCGGAGCTCACGGGCGCGTCACTGCAACTCCCCCTGGCTTCTGCTCCGCGGCTGCTGGGTGAGCCCTCATCTGGGACTCTGCTCAGCTCTTTCTGGGACAGTGGCGCGGCTGCCCCTCTGTTGGTCTTTCTTGGTCTCTTGTGTTCTGGGGGCCTCTGGATGTCTGGAGTTTTGATCTCCTCCATACCTGCTTCATACCCTGGAGGACGGGGCTGTGGCCCCCCCACACCCTCTAGCAGATCATTACTTGAAGGAACCTTTTAAAAAAAACAAAAAAAACAAGCGCGTCCATGCTCACAGGTGTACACACGGGTGATCACACCCACAAACTACACCCTTTTTGGCTCCTACCTCAAAGCACACTGTGTTCTGTTGATCTTATGTGCTGCACAATAATGTTTAATATTTAGTATTTACTGTCATATTCCCATATATCATCGTGATGTTGTTTATTCTATTACTCTTGTTCTCTTCTGCTTGTTTTCTTTTTTCTTTCTCAGCAGGTGATCCAGGTGATTGATATATGCATTTTTAAAAAAAAAAAATTTCTGCCCGTTCTGTTGGTTTTTGTCTTTTGCCCTTCTCCCCCGTCCCTCTTCTCAGCTGTTTCTCTTTCCCTCTTTCTTTCTCCCCTTCTTTCCCCCAGTCAAGTCTGTCCCGTATTCAGTAAGTGAAAATAAAATAAACAATAAAAGGTGAATCAAATGGACCATTACGGCAAGGCTGGGATGGTCAGTTTGGTAAAGTAAATCCGTTGGGCATCTTTCTTTGCCTTTAGACAACAATTCTGATGGCAAGAGAGCCAAACGGGACAGGCACAAAAAAAAAAAAAAAAAAAAAAAAAAAAAAGTCTGATAGGTTAGTAGAGTCCATGTGAGTAAATTGGTGGCACACCTGTGGATGCATATAAGGCAAAACACAGAGCCTGTTTCTGTGACATGGGAAAATCAAGAGATGTCAACCAAAACACCAGGAAAAGAACTGTGGAGCTCCATAAGTGTGGCTCAATTTTGAATACAATTTGGTGCCATTTGCAATTAAGAAATACATAAAAATTTCTCTCTTTACTCTTAAAGTTAACAAATATGTTTTTTATATTTATCAATCTAAAAAAATAAACATTTAGTCTGATTTGATGTTACAATTAAAAAAGTGTTTGTGTTTTTATCTGAAGAGTATGTAAATATCTGGTTTCCACTGTATATTTGATGATGTTGGTGTTTGGCTTGATTGTCAGCACAAAGAGGGAGAGAGAGGAACAGAGAGGGAGAGAGAGGAACAGAGAGGGAGAGAGAGGAACAGAGAAGGAGAGAGAGGAACAGAGAGGGAGAGAGAGGAACAGAGAAGGAGAGAGAGGACAGAACAGAGATGGAACAAGAGCAGGTGAGACACACATGTTAGTCAAATGGTTGTTTGCCAAAACTCATCAGAACATGTATCTAGTACCTACTGTAACTTTTTAGATACCATTTGTTACTTTTCAAATTCTACATTTATTAAGTTATGCAGGCTTGTTTGCACAACAAGGCTAATTATATTTTTTAATTATATAAACTTTACTGAATCTAAATAGTGGACTTTGGTAGAATTAAAAAAAATAAGTGTAGTGCAGGTCTATGATGATTTTTAGTGCTAGTATCATCTAGTTTTGATTCTGGTTCTGTTTTGGTTAAATCCTAAGTACTCCTGATTTTGAACTGTTGTAGTCCTGTTTTAATTCCAGATCAGTTCTGGGTCTGGTTGAATTGGGGTTTATTCCCTGTGTCTTGATACAGTCCTGACTTTGTTCTGCCTTGCTGCTTAATTAAAAAAAACTAGTTTAAGGTGTCCTGCATATGTAATTTTTTTTCCCTATATGAAGTCATTCCTTTTTGAACAAAACTCAAAACAGAGCCTATTAATCTTTCAGTCATTTCTACCCTCACTTAATTTCCTTTCGCTGCTCAGCTCTCACACAGTGGTTCAGCTATGCTCCAATCCCTTCATATTGTGGCCAATCACATGCGAGGATATAGGATAATATCATAATATCATTATGTGAAAAACAGAGAGGATGAGAGACGCGACAGTCAAGTGGAGCATGCGTCTGTCCTCTCAGTAAGTGAGTGAGACAGTAGACAGCGGTGAGGAGGGCTGTGCGAAAGCAAAAACACATAAATATGCCTGACACCAGTAAACGTAGCAGAGTCTTGGTCTCGTCTCAACTTGGTCTTGTCTTGGTCTCGATACCCTCTGGTCTTGTCTTGGTCTCAGATTAGGCAGTCTTGACTACAAGTCTAGTTAGAACTGAAGAAGGTTGTCAGATGAGAGGTCTTGAAGAAACTTTATGAAGTTCAGACGCTTTACTTTTCAAGCTCCTTAGACTACGATGACCTGGATGACTGAGAACCTTCGCAGACAAGCAGAGCATGCTTTTTTTCAGTTAATGAAGACAAAACTGAAGGCTGAAACCAGCAACTAAAGGCAGAAGCAACAAAGGCCAAGCAGAGCATTTAAGAGAGGAAATTTGGTATTTGGTGACTTCAGGCAGTGATTGACTTTGAAGTATACAAAATGATCTGTTAAATTATGACATTTAAAAATATAAAAATTATGATATTACAAGGGAACAGGGCTCACCTGGCCTTGAAACTGCTTGTCAATCTATTGTTTAATTATTTGAGCACCTGAAAATGGGAGACTGTGACTGTAATTCTTTACACAATTAATGAAACAATAAAATACTTTTGTTAAACTACTTGAATTAAAGCAGAAAGTCGCCACTTTAGAAACATTTTGACTGATTTGCTGTGGTCGTGTACAGAGGCAAAGGTACAAGAACCGTCTTTGTTCAGCAAATTTTGGACAATTGTGAACCATATACAGTCATGACTTTCGTTTTTGGAATGGCTTCACACGCTTTAAATATTGTATTCAAACACGCTGGTATATATTATACACACACGCACACAGTCTTTGAGCTACAAACAGTCAAACGTTTTAGAACGCCCTAATTTTTCTAGTTATTTATTGCAATTCAAGTCCAATGAATAGCTTGAAATGGTACAAAGGTAAGTGGTGAATTGCCAGAGGTTAAAAAAAAAGGTAAGGTTACCCAAAACTGAAAAATAATGTACATTTCAGAATTATGCAAAAAGGGAACTAAAAATGTATTAATATGTTTAAAACTGTTCTGCAGCAATGGAGGTTGATTAAGCCTTGAAAGCTGGCGCTACTAATTGCTACAGGTGTCCAACTGGATTAATTTTTTTTTTCCAAAAAACTTTTCTGGATTACTAATAACTAGGGATGGGTATCGTTTAGGTTTTATCCGATACCGGTGCCAAATCGGTACTTTTGAAACGGTGCCGGTGCTCAAACGGTGCTCAAACCAGTGCTTAAAGAATGGAGAACACAAACTTTGTCCAAAAACCTCTCATGTTCAGCTGGTTTTTGTAAAAAGATAACAATGTTAGCCTTTTCTGCAGCTATGGGGCATATATGGTATCACTCTTGGCTGGAAGCAGTGCTTAAACAATGGAAAAAACACAAACTTTATCCAAAAACCTCTCATGTTTAGCCATTTCCCTCTTTTTCTTTGGTCATTTTAGCCTTTTTGGCCAGGGTGAAGGGAGTATCTGCCATCAAACAAGAAGACAGCTGCATGTAGCTATGACGGTGTTTGCTAATTCACCTTACCTGCATTAATGTAATAACGTGGTTAGCCTACTCAACGTAAATTACACACGAACAACATTAAGCTACTCACGCAGAGAAGAACGGCTGCTGCTGCTGCCATCATCATTTCTGCTACACTGGCAGGGCTAGGGGCCAGCACTCTCCTCTTCGTGTTTCTGGGGATGTTGCTAACTCCGGGTCCGATAACAGGCACCACACCCGCAGTAGATGTGCTCGGTGTGAGGTCTCGCAGCAAGCTATCAAATACAGCGCATTTCTCGGCTTTTAAAAAAAAAACGGTATTCGTCGCCAGGTGTTTCATCGGATTCGAGGTGTTACCTCCTTTGACAGTATCACAGTATCAGCTTAAAGCACTTGTTGCAGGCTGCTGACTTTGCATATTTTGCGTACGTACCTGGACCCGCCTACTATCCTCGGAAACGTAAAATGATTGGCTAGAAGTGTATCACAGCTCAGGAAAAAAAAGCACCGAACTAAAGCACCAAAATGTGCGCTGCTTTTCGGTCTGGTTACTACCGTTTATGTCATGGCACCGGACACCGGTACCCATCCCTACTAATAATCCCCTCTGAATAAAAGCAGTGTTGGAACACACTGTGGTACCATACCCTTGTGAGCATCAATTGAACAGTATTGTACTGCAGAAAGTAGTGTGTTGCTACAAAAATGGTGAGAAAAAGGTAAGTAACAATGGAAGCGAGACAGACCATCACAACACTTAGGTCTTGTGTAGGTCTTTCCTACAGAGAAATTACAAAGAAAGTCAAGTTGTCAACTTCCCTCACCATCAAAAGACACTCGGAAACTGCAGCAAACTCTGACAGGAAGAGGTCTGGCAGACCCAAAGCCACAAATGAATCCTGCCGGAGGTGAACGAGGGTCCATGCCTGCCGGAGGTGGACGAGGTGCGCGAGGACCTGCTCCTGCTGGAGATGGAGGAGCTGTGTGAGGGTCCGTGCCTGCCGGCGGTGGAGAAGGGGCCGCGCGAGTGACTGCTCCAGCCGGGAGTGGTAGTGGTGGAGGGGTGGCACACAGGGCCGCTCCAGCCAGGAGCAGGGGAGCCTGCTCGACCGGAGCCCGAGGGCGAGGCATGCGACAGCCCCCCCAAGCCAAGTCTGGCTTGCTGGCGAGACCAGCTTCATCTTCATCAGAGGCCGGTGCGCCAGTTGATCCTGCACGCCGGACGTCGGTCCAGCCACCTGTGAGCTGGGGCTCACGACCGAGTCTGCCGTGCCACGTCCACCTGCCACGCAGCCGACCTACGGACCAGCTTCGCCGTCACTGCTGGATACGCGTTTGGCCTCCTGAATGGACACATCCCTGTCGCTGGGCCGGGGACCGGGGGCACCGACGGTCTGGGGTGATTCCCTCTCCTGCTCGTGCACGGGGGAGTAAGTTCGGACGGATGGCTCCCCGGCCTCAGTTGGGCGATGGGGGTATGTGGCGGGTGTGGTTGTGGCGCGGTTGCAGTAGAAGCAAACCCACCGGAGCTGCATCGGCTCATCACGCCGCCTGAGTGTGTGGGTGATGTGTGCGGCTTGCAGTGGGAGAGCTGCAGCCAAGTGTGTGAAATAATAATAAAACTTTTGACCGGTAGTGTATAAACCAAATTATGACAGTATTAAAATCACCAATCATATGGTGCAGTTTTCTGACACTTGATACTTGTGGATCACTGTGTTGCAGAGTGGGCCCTCTGAGGATCAGGCTTGTTGGAGCATATTCAGGGCCATTATTTATACATCAGGGAAACCAAACAACCTCTGGCTAAGCGGATGGTACAACACAGAAAGCTAACTCGTCAGGGCAGGACTTCGCAGCCTAATAACGCCTACAGGCCAGTGGCCACTCTTTCAATGACGGGAATGCTGGTTTGAGCAGGAATTTGAGGAGGGATTTGTGAAAAGGCCAAGACGATCTCTGAATAGAGATTGACAGACCACGTGACTTTCGCGCATTGCATACCGCATTTGCAGCACCGCAAAACGTTCCTTCTCCGGTTCCAATACCTTCTTGCTTTTTCTTTGCCCCCCAAAAAAGGTATGTACAAAACGAAGGAGAACAATCCCGGTCCATACAAAGACAGACTTGATGAAAAGTCAAAGAAAAGATACGAGGAAAAAAATCAAAGGAGTGAAAGGGTTAGACCCTTACGAGCACACAGAGTGGACAAAATACCTTAGCGTGCTGCCCAACTTTCACCACGCTCATATTTATAATTATACGGTTCTTGGAGTGAGTGCATACATTCATGAAGTTCAGGTCACTGCAACAAGCCCAGGTACAGTTTACTGACAGATGGGTACAGGACCTTGAAATGCACCGTGTAGAATGAAAGACCATCGTACGAACAAACGTAAGTTTACCAGTGTCACAAATCGTCTTCCTAAATACACATTCGTTAACCATTTATTAATAGGACCTTTGAGCTCAACTGTAATTAATTAGTAGTGGAAATAATTTCTGGTACGCATTACAGAAATGTAGCAGTGACAATAATATTGTATGCTGTAATCGTACTGGGCAATTAGTGATACAAAAAAAACTGTTTTATACTGTGAATAAAAGTATATGTTTTTGTCAATGTACCATGGTAAAAACAGAAGCGAAACGCAATATTGTGTCAGGACAATTCACTATTTATGCACAATAAACAAAGGAGCATAGCGCGACAATTTCTGTTCAGCGCCAGACTTGCTTGTAAACTATATCAACAATTATGTTAAGAAAAATGACGTATTAACTACGACAAAACACTTACCTTTGTGGGAATGCTTGGAGCAGACTAACATGTGAGCTGGAGTGTTCTGGGATGTTATATTTGGTCTTCGAATGGCTGCAATCCAGGCCATCCGTCGCCTCTTTGTTACTTCGGAAACATGGCTCGAACAATTTCTCTTCAACGACATAATCTGACAACAACTGATCTCTTTACCCGTCGGCTTCCCGTGGCTGTCATGCGACCGGCTATTGCAGTTAATAATACAACAGCTTCTTGCCATTTTTTGTGTTTCTTTTTATCACTGTGTAACTGATTTCAATTGAAAGCCTGCGTGCGCTAGTACCTCTTGCCACGAGTTCCCAGAATCCTTTGCGGTTTTACCCCTGAATGACGTCACATTTTCAATCTCTATTGAGGAAGGGGCCAAAGGGTACATCTTACACCATCTTACGCTGCTGTGATTGGTACTCATGACCATTAGTCAATGGTCATAACAATTTGCATATTAACACCAGCCGGTCAGGCTTCTACCTTTCTACCTTTAAAAACCCGCCTTCCAGCCAAATGGCTGGTAGGCTTTTAGCTAGGCTTTAGCTTCAGCCAAGTGGAAGCTAAATTGGCTAGTCATTCATATGTAATTTAGGTTGTTACCTGGGAATTCTGGAGGGGAGTGGGGGTGTGTGAATGAGGGGGTGGGGGAGCTGCTAAAAGCTGTGAACTTCCTTTTGTGTTCGTCTTGATGCATTCTCAATCATCCAGGGAAATAAATCTCCAAAAGTCACCAACTTGGAGTGTTTCAGTTTGCCATCTTAGGGAGAAATCAACACACATGGGTGTATGTCCTTTGTTGCTGAGATTTATTGATAAAAACAGTACAAAAAACCAACCATTTGTACACATATTTACAAATAATAATAAAAAGTGAGTGAGTACATTTCAACATTTTCAGCAATCACTCACAATCCTGGCACTGCCATGGTATCTGTAGTCTGCATTTACCACATGTGTATCTGTAGCAGTGAACACATCGCACAGTGGCATGATTGTTCTTGCATTTGTGTTTGACCTGACACATGGCTCTTTTTCCAAGGCTAGGTGTGGAGGGTTGTGTCCAAAGCAACTGTTCTTTTCTTGCCTTCTTCCCAGCTACATGAGAGTGGTCTGATTGATGCCACAATGGACCATTGATCAGTGGTCCATTGTGATTATGCTTTATTATACCAGTGGTCTGATTGATGCCACAATGGACCACTGATCAGTATTATTTAGTATTTATTTAGTATTTATTTATTTATTGCCATTGTCAAGAACAATGAAATTGCGTTTGGGGCTTCCATACAACCCAAAAAAAAGAAGAAAATAATAAATACCCCTTAAAACCCAAGTGTACATATTTAACCCAGTGTGACTCCAATGCAATAAGACAATCCTTAGCAATAATGTTCGTAGAAATTCAGACAAAGACCTGAGAAACATGACAAAATACAACAATGCAACCCATTCAATATTATTGTACTGTGAGATATGATATCAGATATGATAGTTATCTATTTAAGAAAGGGGGGGGGCAGGAGGGGGAAGAGAATAAAGATATGATGCACCAATGCAGACCAGTTCATTGCTATTAAGAAGTTGGATATGGTTATTGTCCGTGAGAGGGGAGCAGAGAGTTCAGGAGCCTCACAGCCTGTGGATACAGGCTGTTGGCCAGTCTGGATGTTCTGGCCTGTATAGACCTGTACCTTCTCCCTGAGGGCAGCAGATGGAAAAGGTGGCGCGCAGGGTGATGTTGGTCCCGCAGGATACTGTGCACCCTCCTCAGACAGCGAGTGGGGAAGATATTACTGATCTCTGGCAGACTTGTTCCAATAATTCTGCCAGCTTCTTTCACCACCCGCTGGAGTGCTTGCTGATCGGCCTTGGTGCAGCTGGGGAACCACACTAGAAATCCATACGTCAGAACGCTGCTGATGGCACAGTTGTAGAAGTTCAACATCAGAGATCTGGGAATGTGTGCGCTCCGCAGTCTCCTCAGGTAGTAGAGGCGCTGTTGGGCCTTCCGTACAACTGAGGTGATATGGTTGCCCCAGGACAGGTCCTCGGTCACAGTTACCCCCAAGAATTTAAAACTGCTCACCCTCTCCACCGCCTCACTGCCAATGAAGAGAGGCAGATGGTTGTTATGACCCCTCTTCCGGAAATCTACAATGATCTCCTTGGTCTTTTTGGTGTTTAAGACCAAGTTATTGTCGTGGCACCATGATTCTAGTTGTTGCACCTCTGTCCTATAGTTTGTCTCATCATTGTTGGATATAAGTCCGAGCACTGTAGTGTCATCTGCAAACTTAACAATGAGATTGGACGCGCAGGAGGAAATACAGTCATGGGTGAAGAGAGTGTATAGCAGAGGGCTCAGAACACACCCCTGAGGGGCACCGGTGTTGACCACAAGGGTGGAAGAGGTGTTCTTACCCACTCTGACACTCTGTCTACGGTTAGTGAGGAAGTCCACAATCCAGTTGCACAGAGAGGAGTTAAGTCCCAGTTGGTGGAGTTTGGGACGGAGTTTGTATGGCCGGATGGTATTAAAAGCCGAGCTGTAGTCTACAAAGAGGAGCCGTGCATAGGTGTTCCTGTGTTCCAAGTGCTTCAGTAATGTGTGCAGCACTGTGGCGATCGCATCCTCGGTTGACCGGTTCTCCCTGTATGCAAACTGGTGCGAGTCCAGGGATGGTGGAAAAGCAGCTCTGATGTGTTTAATGACCAGTCTCTCCAGGCATTTGGCGGGAATGGGGGTGAGTGCCACAGGTCTGAAATCGTTCAGACATGTGACATTTGACTGTTTTGGGATGGGAACGATGGTTGCTGCTTTGAAACAGGATGGTACCAGTGAACAGGACAACGAGGTGTTATATATAGAGGTGAAGACGTCCGCCAGGTCCGCAGCACAGTCTTTTAGCACCCGGCCCAGCACTCCATCCGGCCCGGCCGCCTTCCTGGTGTTAATGCTCCGGAACACACGCCTCAGCTCATGAGTGCTCAGGACCGGAGCAGGGTCGGTTGAGGGGAGAGGGGACAGGACAGGGTCGGTGTTCTCCCTGTCAAAACGGGCATAAAAGAGATTTAGATCCTCAGCCAGAGTAGAACTGTCGGCTGAGGGTGATGGTGTTCTTCTTTTGTAGTCCGTGATAGCCCTGATGCCCTCCCAGACCTGCCTTGGGTTTGTGTTGTTCTCAAACCTGGCCTCGATACGCCTCCTGTGCTGCTGCTTGGCAGTCTTGATGCCTCTTCTCAGGTTGGCCCTGGCAGCACTGTATGCCTCCTGGTCCCCGGATTTGAAAGCGTTGTTCCTTGTTCGAATAAGTTGTTGAACTCCGTGTGTCATCCAGGGTGGATTATTAGGGAACACACGGAATCGTTTCCAAGTTGTTACATTGTCCACACAGAAACAGATGTAGTCCAAGACAGTGGAGGTATAACTGTCCAATGCGACACGATTGTCAGTGTCCTGCACCTTGAATACATCCCAGTCTGTGCAGTGGAAACAGTCCTGAAGCATCGGAATAGCATCCTGCGGCCATGTTCTCACGGTTTTGGTTGTAATCCCAGTGCTCTTGATCTTTTGTGTGTATATTGGGTGTAGCAGAAGGGAGAGATGGTCTGACAGACCCAGGTGGGGATAAGCCTGGGCTCTGTACGCATTCGCCATGTTGGTGTACACCTGGTCCAACGTTCTATCTCCTCTGGTAGCACACTTCACATTACGGTGGAAATTGTGAAGTACAGATTTCAGGTCCGCGTGGTTAAAATCCCCAGCCGCAATAAAGACACTGTCCGGGTGTGCTACCAGGCTGTTATTGATGCTGCTGCTCAATTGTGCTAACGCTAGCTTAGCATTA
Source organism: Rhamphochromis longiceps (assembly GCF_057381845.1). Taxonomy (NCBI): domain Eukaryota; kingdom Metazoa; phylum Chordata; class Actinopteri; order Cichliformes; family Cichlidae; genus Rhamphochromis; species Rhamphochromis longiceps. The sequence goes on along the minus strand of NC_140562.1, from coordinate 28,843,099 downwards.
GCATCTGGTGGAATGTAAACAGCGCAGATGTAAACGGCAGAAAATTCCCGAGGGAGGTAGAATGGACGGCACTTTAACACCAACAGTTCTACCTCTGTACTGCACAGTTTTTCCGTTACCGTGACGTTCGTGCACCAAAGGTTGTTAATATAGATGCACAGCCCCCCGCCAGTCTTCTTACTCGAGTCAGTGGTCCATTGTGGCATCAATCAGACCACTGGTATAATAAAAGCATATTTATCAAAGACCAGTGGTCTGATATCATCACCGTTGATGAACAGCTTTTCCCATCAAAGACTCGGTGCTGTTTCCTGCAGTATATTGCAAGTAAACCTGACAAGTTTGGGATCAAGTTTTGGGTGGCTTGCGACCTAAAATCCAAGTACATTTGCAATGTCTTCCCATATCTTGGCAAGGACCCCAATCGTCCCACTGGGGAGAGACTTTCTGAAAATGTAGTAATGAACTCGCTCACTTTTTATTATTATTTGTAAATATGTGTACAAATTGTTGGTTTTTTGTACTGTTTTTATCAATAAATCTCAGCAACAAAGGACATACACCCATGTGTGTTGATTTCTCCCTAAGATGGCAAACTGAAACACTCCAAGTTGGTGACTTTTGGAGATTTATTTCCCTGGATGATTGAGAATGCATCAAGACGAACACAAAAGGAAGTTCACAGCTTTTAGCAGCTCCCCCCCCCCCCCCCCCCTCCGACAAACAAAGAGGCAGTTGGCAGTTAGAAATTAGCAATCATTCACACACACCCACTCCCCTCCAGAATTCTCAGGTAACAACCTAATTTACATATGAATGACTAGCCAATTTAGCTTCCACTTGGCTGAAGCTAAAGCCTAGCTAAAAGCCATTTGGCTGGTAGGCGGGTTTTAAAGGTAGGTTTTAAAGGTAGAAAAGCCAACTGGCTGCTCTCGGGGGCTCTAAGTGATCATGAAACTGACCTTACAGCCCATTGTTAGTCAGTGGTGCTAGTTCTGCTCATTATGCAAATGTACTGTTTATAAGGTTAGGGCAGGGGTGTCGAACTCCAGGCCTCGAGGGCCGGTGTCCTGCAGGTTTTAGATATCACCTTGGGTCAAATCACCTGAATCAAATGATTAGTTCATTACCAGCCCTCTGGAGAACTTCGAGACATGTTGATCAGGTAATTTAGCCATTTAAATCAGCTGTGTTGGATCAAGGACACATCCAAAACCTGCAGGACACCGGCCCTCGAGGCCTGGAGTTCGACACCTGTGGGTTAGGGAAACATGCAGTCAGCTGAGATTGAAGAAGTCCCCTCTATGAGTGACGAAACATTTCTCCCACTAAAAACGCTATGTCCGGATGAACACAATCAGCGTTTTGGGAGCTTTAGTGAAGGTTGCAAATTATTTTCTTATGGTTGCTGACAGTGGACTCTTATCTGTACTTGTCCTGATAGACCTCAGCTCAGCATTTGATGTTGACCATAATATTTTATTACAGCGAATAGAGCATGCTGTAGGAATTAAAGGTACTGTATTGCCATGGTTTGAATCATACCTACCTAACAGACTCCAATTTGTTCATCTAATCGGAGAGTCCTCTACACATACTCCAAATTAATTATGGAGTTCCACAGGGTTCCATGCTAGGACCACTTCTGTTCACATTATACATGCTTCCCTTAGTCACTATCATTAAAAGACATAGCATACATTTTCATTGCTATGCAGATGACACCCAGCTTTATCGTCCCATGAATCTACGTAGATAAGATGTTACACCCCTGAAAACAGGGGGAAAAGAATCACGAGAGTGATTATGACTTGCGTCTCTCATGCAGTAGTTTATTGCAGTGAAAATGAGCAGAAACGTTTCACATTCTGTACTGCTAAATGTCACATGGTGGAAGAAAAACACTAAATAATAAACCGAAATACTAAAGTGCTTACTATACATATACTTGAGCAGGTTTCCTGACAAAATGGCTGACAATCGCGGTGTTTTTAGCTCCTGCCGTTATCTTAATGGCCATTACACAGTACAAAACACAGCTCAAAACCGCCACGTATATGTGCACAAAACTGCAATGTAATGCTTTTAACGCTTACAAAACAATGAAGGATTACCTCTTAAATATCTTAACAGTGTACACATTGGAAATATATCAACTTTTAAACACTTTTACCTGAAAACAGGGGGAAAAGAATCACGAGAGTGATTATGACTTGCGTCTCTCATGCAGTAGTTTATTGCAGTGAGGAGAACGCGCGAAAGCCCCCTAGTGGAGAATAGAGACACTACTAATCGATCCCAGAAAAGGCTTACTAGCCGATCACTGATGTATAGATTGCAGTTCTCTTAAGTAACATGAAAGCCATTAATATAACATGAAAAATAATAAACTCTTAACCATTTTCTTACCATATTTACATTATTTTCGTCCTTATATCAACTGATATGAATTAGTATTAACTGAACAGTTTTATATGCAATAGTCATTCAACCTGTCACACTCTCCCCCACTCAAAAAATGTCGTCCCGACATTATACCAACAAGATGCTTTTCAGTCTATATTCTCTTGTAGTCAGGACATCAACAGTAGAGTGAACCAATGTCCTTAATTCTGTGGGTTTAACACCTGTTTCACCACAGTCCATCACTGGTGACTGAAGACAAAGTCTATAACCAGTCCATATGTGAGTCTTCACAAAGTCTATTGTCTGTGGTTATAATCCACAGATGGGGAAAAGTTCATGTCTTTTTCTTGATGACAGTCTTTAAGTACAGTTCTCAAGTCATCAGTGGAAAAGTGTCAACTTACATTTGCTGGAGTCCATACAAACCAATGGGCTGGGTGCAGTATGACTGCACAGCTGGAAACCATGGAACCAGGCCCGGGTACACAGGAAGCAGTTGCGGTGCTGGCTGAACACTGTAGCAAGATGGGGTGCCCAGTTGGTCATACGTCATCCGTCTTGGCGGGTGTCTCTCTCGCTGTGGCCGCTGAGGTGTCTCCTCCTCAAGTCTCTCGAGTACCACAGGTGGAGGAGGGGCAGGTATGTCACCTGCAGCGGGCTCTGCCTCCTCACAAGTTGTCTCCACGGCAGCTGGGTCAGGCGCCTCCAGATGGTCTCCAGCAAGAGGCTCTGGTGTTGGTGCAAGAGCAGGGACTGAAGCTGCGGGCTGAGACGTTGCTGTGAGAAGTTCTTGTTCTGATGGCTGGGACACAGGTTGAGGTGGTGTGTAATGACAGCGGTATTCATCAACACTGCCCTCATCATCAGAGTCTGGCACAACAGCGACAGGTTTATCAGTCTTTTTCTGTTCATGTCTTGTACGATTATCTTTTTCAGGCACTTTTTCAAAAGGTAAGTGGTCACATGACATAAGCAAGTTTCTGTGAAGCACTCTAGAGCGCCCTCTGCCTCTCTCCGGTCTTACCTCATAGATAGGGAGGTCAGGCCCCATTTGTCTGACTACTGTGTGAACAGTGTCCTCCCAATAGTCTCTCAGTTTCCCTGGGCCTCCTCTAGGTGTCAGGTTTTTGACCAGAACTCTCTCGCCAGGTTGTAACACAGAACTCCTTACTTTTGTGTCGTAGTGTCTTTTGCCCTTTTCAGCAGCTTTCTTTGCATTCTCATTTGCTATAGAGTATGCTTGTTCCATGCCCTTTCTCCATTTTTCAACATAGTCTCTGTGATCACTAAAATCTGTTTCTGAGTACAGTCCAAAGAGCATATCTACTGGTAGCCTGGGTGACCGTCCAAACAGTAGGTAAAATGGGGAGTAGCCAGTGACTTCACAACGTGTGCAATTATATGCATACATTAACTTGTTGATAGATTCCTTCCAGTTTGACTTTTGTGTTTCAGTTAGCGTTCTAAGCATTTGCAACAATGTCCTGTTCATACGTTCAACTTGACCGTTCCCCATTGGGTGATAGGGTGTTGTCCTAGAACCGGCCATGCCACACAGTTTCTTGAGCTGACTGAATAGCTGATTTTCAAATTCACCTCCTTGGTCATGGTGAATGCGACAGGGGAAGCCAAACTTTAGGGCATAGTCATTGAATATCAGGTTTGCAGCAGTTTTGCCTGACTTTGAGGTGGTGGCATAGGCTTGGGCAAAACGTGTGAAGTGGTCAGTTATCACTAGAATATATTCATAACCGCCTTTGCATTTTTCAAGATGGAGAAAGTCTATACACACCAGCTCAAAGGGCTGCGTAGTTACAATGTTTGTTAAAGGAGCTCTTGTTTCATGGCTGGGCTTTTTCTGCTTTACACAGGAACAAACGTTGGTCACATAATGCTCGATGTCTGCCTGCATGTGTGGCCAAAAGAAGCGTTCACGTATCAAAGACACTGTGCGATCAACACCTTGATGGCCCATATTATTGTGCAGCTCTTCAAGTACAGTCTTTTTGAACTGATCTGGCAGGACTAGCTGTTTCCGGGCAGAAGTGAGCCTGTACAAGATGCCATTGTTATCTAGTCTTAACTTGCCCCACTCTCTGAACAAGCATTTTGTCTTAGGGTCAAATGTTCTTAGCTCTTTGGGCAGTGGTTTTGAATCTGTCTGTTTACACTGTAATACAGGGCTTATAACAGGATCAGACTTTTGCGCTTCATTAAGCTGTTCTTTTGGTATGGGTGTGAATGTTGCTTCTGCTGGCTCACCGTCTGCTGTGACTGACATTGCTGCAGCTGAGAGTGTCCATGCGGCAGGTGTGTCTTTCTGTACCTCAATGGCCTGGATAGCAGCTGCAATAGTGTCCGGTGGCACTTCCTCAGAGCAGTCTCTCATCAAGGTTTCGACATCAAGTGGCATTCTTGATAAAGCATCTGCATCACTGTTTTCCTTCCCTGGTTTGTACTTAATGGTGAAGTGAAAATCAGCGAGCTCAGCGACCCATCTTGATGTGGTGGCATTCAGTTTGGCTGTTGACAGAATGTACGTTAGCGGGTTGTTATCGCTATAGACAGTAAATGTTGGGGCATAGTACAAATAGTCTCTGAATTTGTCAGTGATAGCCCACTTCAATGCTAAAAATTCTAGTTTTCCTGCATGGAAGTGGTAGTTTTTTTCAGCCGCTGTTAGAGTACGGGAGCCATAAGCAATAACTCGCAGCTTACCATCTTGTCTCTGGTACAACACTGCGCCTAGCCCTTTGTGTGAGGCGTCTGTGTGTACGATGAACGGCTGTGTGAAATCTGGGAACCCCAGCACTGGTGGGTGGAGCAAACAGTCTATTAGTTCCTCAAGCGCACGTTGATGCTGGTCAGTCCACACGATTTGTTTTGAGGAGGGCACAACTTGACTGGCTCTCTTTGGTCTTGCCCTTGTCCCTTTTGTGGTGTCTGAGTTCTCTGTGGTTTTGTCAGCTTTTAACAGTTCATACAAACAACCTGCTTTTCTGGAGAAGTCTTTTATGTATTGTCTGTAGTAGGAGAGAAGGCCTAACATTTTTCTGAGCTGACCAACATTTTGTGGTTTTATACCTTTGAGTGCTTTGACTGCTTCAAAATCTGCAGGATCCACTTTACTGCCCTCTGCAGACACTATTCTGCCCAAATAGCGCACCTCAGACTTAAACATGTCACACTTACTTGGCTTAAGCTTTATACCAAAGCCTCTCAATCTCTGGAGCACTTTTCTCACGTCCTCCAAGTGATCTTTGAACGTTTTGCTGTAAACTAATGTGTCATCCAGATAGGGGATGCAGATGTTGTCGCGCAGCCCATCCAGGCACTCTTCCATACAGCGCTGAAATGCTGCAGGGGCATTCATAAGTCCAAAGGGGATGCGAATCCACTCATATAATCCCCAGGGGGTCACAAAAGCAGTGAGTGGACGACTTTCTTCTGACATGAACCCCTGGTGGTACGCTTTCCCCTGATCTAAAAGCGAAAACCAGGAGTTTCCACCCAAACTGTCCATAATGTCCTGGACGCGTGGGATGGGCTGGCGATCAGGATGGGTTTTCCGATTCAGGTCTCTGTAGTCTATGCACAGTCTTAAAGTACCATCTTTTTTTCTAACACAAACAACTGGTGAGGAGTATGACGAGTCTGACTTCCTGACCCAGCCTTGTGCTATTAAATCATGCAGGTAACTTTTCATCTCTTGGTAGAGCGGCCGTGGCACAGACAGGTATGTTCGTTTGACTGGTTCGTTGTCTTTGAGTGATATGGTCATTTTCAGTTTTTCAATACAGCCTATATCATTGTCTGTTTTAGAGAAAGACTGGCATTCCTCTCTGAGCATCTGTTTTGCTAATACTCTCTGCTCTTCACCCAGGTGGCTAAGATCTACAGGTGGGTCCCACTCTTCGCTAGCGCTACACTGGGCTTGTGTATTTGTCTGGTTAACAGTAGCTACAGATGTGGCTTTTTCAAACACCTGGGCAGGTAAAACAGCTGTAATAGTCTGAACCGAGCCAACTAATGTACGGCCTGGAATGACAATTTCATGGTCAGTTGGGTTAGAGACACCTAGTGTTATGACAGGTAAAGTACCCTTCTTAACTTTAACCAAAGTGTCAAAAAACTCAAGATTGTCTGGCCACTGGGGGTTTAAGTCTGGCTCAAATATCATGACCATATCTTGTTTAAATGGCCCTGCTGCTATACGACCCTCAACATGCATGTGGCTTTTTTTTGGTACAGTAATACAGTCTTTCTTTGTCATCACTTTGTACTCGTCAACTGCATCTGCACTAACAGCCTGTATAAAAGCTTTCACCTTGTGTCTTTTGAGGCTGGGAAATGCTTTTCTCACTGTGCTGTACAGTTTAGCTTGGTCAGTCTTATTCACAATGTATTCAATTACATTGTAGCCTATAATAGGGCATGTGAGCTGAAAGCCTTTCATTACCAACATGGGGATGGTCAATTTCTCAGTTTGTTCAGTTCCGGAAACAAGTTGGAAGGTTGTCTCAACCCACCCAAGATATGGCATGTTGGTCCCATTTGCTGCGGTCAGGGTGAGTTCAGATGTGTCCATAATATCTGCTACATCTCTCAGCTCTGTGTGTGGCAGATAGTCCTTTTTCCACTTCTCATCGATGATTGATACCTGTGAGCCTGAGTCCCATAGAGCTTGAAGCCTGTGGCCGTCCAGAAAACACTCAACCAGACATTGCCTGCCCACCAGAGATGTGACTTTGTGAGGGGAATTTACATAAGCTGGCGACAGTGGTACCTGGACAGTCTCATTTTCTTTCTTAGTCTTTAAGCCAGTGCATTGTCTCTTATGTTGTCTCCAGTGTTGTTTCTGGCATGTTCTTGAACAATAAAGTGCGTTTTTACATGCTGAACACTGTCTCATGCCTGACTTTTCTTGTTTACAGTTGGAGCAATGTTGGGACTTGTGGATGATGGGCATGGTTAACACTCGTCCCTCGGTGGTAACCATTGCTGGTTTAAATGTTTCTCTTTATATGGTCTCATACCTCTGCTTCTACATCCAGCCTGAAAGTGTTCTCTACTCCCACAGAGGTAGCAGTGGGTGCAGCGCTCGTTGACTCCATTCTGCTGGCAGATGTGGCACCTCCTCTCACGGCGGGCTGGACTACCTGTGTAGTGCTGTACAGGATACTGAGGGGGTGGTGGCCTTTGACGGGGGCCCTGGAAGCTATAATACTGCTGGTCCCTATCATACTGCATAACTGGTGGTGGGGCATATGACTGAGGACCAGCCACCGGCTGCTGTAGAGTCTCTTTAATCTGAGCTATCTCTGCACTGAGACCTTTCAGGGAGGCTACACCTGTCTTAAGCTCCGCTAACTCAGTTAAAAGCTCGGGTGGTATCTTAGCTTTAACTTCTTTCACAGGGTTCTTAGCTGGTGACACATCATCTGACTGCACTGCACTCACACTTGTAGCAGTCTGTGATGCTAAACATCTCTTCTTGTTTTTCCTTTCTGCCTCATTGGCACAAGCCATATTTAACCTCTCTAACAGGAGTTCATCAGGTGTCTTAGAGTCTAACAGGAGTGGCTGCATATCTATCCTGACACTGTCACTCTGGAAGCCTGTGAGTATGGTGTGCAAACACATACGCTGAACTAAAGCTGGGTCGTATTTGAGTCCTGACTCAGATTCTTGGGAAGCAAATAAGACTTTCTGCTTTAGATCTAAAACTCTCATCAGGAAGCTTTGAGCAGTCTCTTTTGGGGTCTGTACCTCAGAGGCAAGTTGTTTATACAGTTCGGTGGCGCTCTTCTCCTGGAAATGGGAGCGCAGTATGCGGCGTAGAGTCGGAAGGGTGAGTTGAGCTTTTCCCTCCAAATAGCTGCGTAGTTGTAGACCTGGCAAGATAGCTCTGATGACAGCATCTACAATGTCAAGCTCTGAGTAACCTCTGCTCAGTCCATTTTCGATCTGGTGAGCAAGACTGGAAAATGTCAGTTTGTCTTTTTGACCTGGTTCGCCAATCTGGCCTGATATTTTGAAATCTTTCTGCCAGTAAGGGCTTGGTCGTTGGGGGGTACTTGACACAGATGAGTTAGGGACAAAGCGATTACCTTGGGAGTGAGAAATAATTGCTGTGTTAACTGCATTAGCTGTCTCTGTTACCAGTGAGGTTGCAGTATTTGGTTGCTCTCTGTGTCCTGAATCACCCTCTTCATTTGCATTTGGTTCAGTCTCAACAATTGTCTCTTTCATTATTTCAGCAATCTTATCATTAAGCAACAACAGTTCTGACATTCCTTCATCCTCAAGTACTGTTATACCTTCTCTCTCAATGTGTATTTGGATGTGTGTTAGCAGTGACAGTCGTGTTTTTCTGCTAACATCTATTTTCTCTGCAATGCCAAGGAACTCGCAGATTGACACTAGTTGATCTTTGGACAGAGTGTGCATTTCACGCACAACCTCTTCTCGCAGCTCTTCCACCGAAGACATTGTGGCAGTAGGCTGGAAGAATTTTGCATGTACGGGTGACGCTGAGCTGAGTCGCTTTTGCAGCCCCTGATGATCTCTGGCTGGCCTCAGGAAACATGCGCTAAAACACAGCTACCAGTTCGCCTCGACAGCAACACTTTCCTCACTGCAGTCTGCCTGGGTTGTAGTGGGGGGGATTTAGCTGGCTTGGACTACGATGTGCAGATTGTGGACACCGGACATCTAAGCAGCTATCCCAGCGGTGCCTCCAAATGTTACACCCCTGAAAACAGGGGGAAAAGAATCACGAGAGTGATTATGACTTGCGTCTCTCATGCAGTAGTTTATTGCAGTGAAAATGAGCAGAAACGTTTCACATTCTGTACTGCTAAATGTCACATGGTGGAAGAAAAACACTAAATAATAAACCGAAATACTAAAGTGCTTACTATACATATACTTGAGCAGGTTTCCTGACAAAATGGCTGACAATCGCGGTGTTTTTAGCTCCTGCCGTTATCTTAATGGCCATTACACAGTACAAAACACAGCTCAAAACCGCCACGTATATGTGCACAAAACTGCAATGTAATGCTTTTAACGCTTACAAAACAATGAAGGATTACCTCTTAAATATCTTAACTTTTAAACACTTTTACCTGAAAACAGGGGGAAAAGAATCACGAGAGTGATTATGACTTGCGTCTCTCATGCAGTAGTTTATTGCAGTGAGGAGAACGCGCGAAAGCCCCCTAGTGGAGAATAGAGACACTACTAATCGATCCCAGAAAAGGCTTACTAGCCGATCACTGATGTATAGATTGCAGTTCTCTTAAGTAACATGAAAGCCATTAATATAACATGAAAAATAATAAACTCTTAACCATTTTCTTACCATATTTACATTATTTTCGTCCTTATATCAACTGATATGAATTAGTATTAACTGAACAGTTTTATATGCAATAGTCATTCAACCTGTCACAAAGACACACCAATTAAATTGCAGGAATGTCTTAAAGACATAAAGACCTGCTTCTAAATTCTAGATTATAGATACCTGGGGAGCATTACCTTGGCCTCCAGTAACCCTGCGAGGGATTTACCAGGATGTGTCCTTCAATGTGTATGTTAAACAAATATGAATGACTTTCATGCATTGTGCACAATAGCTCTAAAATTAGAAGCTGAAGCTTCCAGGGCCCTCTTCTGTGGAACCTGATCCCAGTTTAGATTTGGGAGACAGACACTTCTCTATTTTTAGGATTAGCTTTAAAACTTAATTTTTTGACAAAGCTTATGGTTAGGGCTGGATCAGGTACCCTGAATCCTCCCTTAGTTATGCTGCAATAGGGCTAGGCTACTCAGGGGTTCCCATGAGGCACTGATTGTTAACTTACTTAACTCACTTTTTTTCACTATGTGTTTAGATACCCCTTTGAATTTTTGCATTAGTCATTATTCATCTCCGAATCTCTTTCATAGCGTTTCTTATCCTGTCTTCCTGCCTTCACTGACCACTGGTCACGAGAGATGGCTGCCCTTCCCTGAGCCTGTTTCTACCAGGGGTTTTTATTCCTGTTCAAAGGGAGTTTTTCCTTCCCACTGTTGCCAAGTGCTTGTTTACAGGGGGTCATTAGATTGTTGTGAGTTTTTTCTGTATTATTGTAGGGTCTTTATCATATACTATAAAGTGCCTCAGTTTAAGATAAGATAAGATAAGATAAGATAGAACTTTATTAATCCCTCGGGTGGGTTCCTCTGGGAAATTCGACTTCCAAAAAAAGCACAGCAACGACCAAAGTTACAGTTACAGAACTGTTATATACACACACACACACACACACACACACACACACACACACACACACACACACACACACACACACACACACACATATATAAATACAGAGACAAATATAAATAAAATATACAAAGGGGATAAATAGAATAAATAGGAATAAAAAATAAAAATACAAGTGAATTGCACATTTCAAGTATTGAGTCTATTGCACTGTTGACTATTTACAAAAGTATTGCACAAGGTATTGTACAGTGAGGTGCAGAGGCACTACAGCTTAGTTGTTCCCCCCTCCTTTGTCCTCCTGTTTCCCCTCCCTCTCCCCTCCAGAGAGGAGTTAAACAGTCTGATGGCGTGTGGGACAAAGGAGTTTTTAAGTCTGTTAGTTCTTGTCTTGGGGAGAAGCAACCTGTCACTGAACAGACTCTTCTGGTTGTTTATGGCCGTGTGCAGAGGATGCCCAGCATTGTCCATAATGTCCATCAGTTTCTTTAATGTCCTTTTCTCTGCCACTGTCACCAGAGTGTCCAGCTTCATGCCGACCACAGAGCTAGCCCTCCTGATCAGTTTCTCCAGCCTGGATGAGTCCCTCTTTGCTGTGCTGCTCCCCCAGCACACCACAGCATAGAAAAGTACTCCAGCAACCACTGACTGGTAAAACATCCTCAGGAGCTTCCTGCAGATGTTAAAAGACCTCAGCCTCCTGAGGAAGTACAGTCGGCTTTGGGCTTTTTTATACAGGTGCTCTGTGTTGCATGACCAGTCCAGTTTATTGTCCACCCACAGCCCGAGGTACTTGTACTTGTTGACCACCTCCACCTCCTCCCCCTCTATCTGAACTGGCAGTGGACCTTCTCTGGACCTCCCGAAGTCCACAACCAGTTCCTTAGTCTTTGAGGTGTTGAGTTGCAGGTGGTTTGTGTGACTCCATGCGACAAAGTTCCTCACCAGACTTCTGTACTCCTCTTCTTGATCATCCCAGATACACCCCATGATGGCCGTGTTCTGAGTTTGACAGTTGTTGTGATTTAGAGTAACATAAATAAAACTTGTTGAAATTGTTTTACGGAGGGGAGCATGGCAGTTCTGGAAGAGGCTGCTGCAGCAGGAGGAGTTTTTCCGACAATGTTTGAGTGTATGCAAATTAGCATTAGATAACCAGCATCACATGTTGCCTGTTTGAATGCTGGGGCTGATTACAATGCAGTTACAACATGGTGTAAAAGAATATCCAACCTCACTTGTTTGTGGGCTGCAGGCTTATCACTTACAAAGCAAAATATAAATGGCAGTGAGAATATCTGTAAACAATAAGAAACAAATGGTTCCAAAAATGTTTTAAAAAGTATGCCTCAGGCTACATTAAACCTCAGTGAGGTCTTAAGAAGTTCACCTGTTTTTCCTTGTTTTCTCCTTTCAATAACATTGATTATGCTTGGGTTTGCAAGCATGCACAACTTCCAGTCATAGCATTACGGCCATATTGACAGCATTGATATCACTTTTCCACAAAAACATGTGCTGAGTCACCTTGTATCAGTAATGTCACTGCATTAATGTGTGTGGAGAAGCCCAATTGGTTTTAGAGCATTTGTGCTCCACTGAGACACCTGTAAAAAGGCATGGCCATACATCAAATAGAGTGCTGAGCATTTCTGCACTCCTGCAAGCATGCTAATTAAAAAGCAAAAAAAAAAAAAAAAAAAAACACAAGACAAACCTCCCTTATGCAAGTGAGAAAGAAGCTGCGTTGAGAGTGCTTTACCACACAGTACAAACATCTGGACTTTTCTGTTTCACTTTTATTTTACAGTCAGTATATATGTGTGTAAAGCTTGCAGAGGCAGGAAGAGCTTTTAAAAGACACACAAAAGTAAATCAATCTGCGCATAAATGTGGACATACAACTCAAGTCAATGGAAGTCCTCTTCTGACCACTTGCACATGTGTGTATTTACCATTGACCTCAGTCATGTAGCCAGCACACCATAACTTGTGGTTTAAAGCTTTACATGCAGGACCATTACATGTGGCAACTGTTGGGTTTCCAGCTATGACTCAACAACTTTACAGCAATGCAGTTGTAGCCAGATGGGCTACTCGCCTTCCGTTGTTTTTCTTCTCTCATTCTCTCTCTCGCTCTACCACCCTCGCTCTCTTTCCACTGCACTCGCTCCTTGTATCAGGTGATCGGGTTAATTGGGAACCCACCTGCACATTGATTGCAGGGTGGCGCTAGCCTGTATAAAGCTAAGCCGATGTCTTGTTGGATTAATTCCTCCCGAGCTTCTGGTACGATACAGCAGTAAATGCTGGCGTACTGCGACGGACTGATCAGCAAGAGCCGATTATATGACAGCTACAGGTATGTTCTCGCTTAACCTTGGATTCCCTCCGAATACTGGAATTGGTGTTAATATCCTTTTCCGGCCTGTTGTAGCGCAGCAGTCTGTTTAATTCTGCCATTGCGGAGAGAGGTGTTCATGGTATCTCCACCAATGAGAGTATAGTGCCTCCGGTCCTGGGGTAAGCTGTTAGAACTACTTTTATTAGCCTTCATAGCTATAAGAGTTTAAGGTTACACTTATCTGTTTCAGGGTTCACTGCTGTACTCACCTCTCCATGGTAAATTGTCCAACCTAAATTGGAAGAGTGGACTGCCTTCTCAGCTGCTGTTGTGAACTCCTCCTTGGTGGAGTCTGCTGTCTTGTCTTGTTTTGTCTTATCTTGTTTTTATTAAGTAGGCTTACCTTTTTTGGGTTCGCCTGGTGTTTTATTTTACCCTGGACTGTTGTTCGTACCCATACTTCTGTGATCGGGCTGAAGTGATCCTCTGCCCGAGTGTCGTGCTGGGACTCTAAATCGCCTGGGTGGCCGGTCTCAGCCGGTGGGGAGCCAGACCGGCCTACGCCTGAGAATAATTATTACCAGCACGAGTGGTAGTTTGACCCGTGGGGAATAAGCCTTTCCCGTGTGTATGTGTGTGTGTGGGTGTGCGTGTGATTTCTTTTATTAAAGTGTGTTTTAGTCTTTTTATGATTTGTAGCGAGCCTGACGCTCAGTGTCCTTTTATTCTTTTAACATACTTTTCTGTGTTTTATTTCAGTGAAGGAGGACGAGCCAGTGGCCCTGGGACCTCAGGTGGTGGGTCGTTTTCACACTTTCGTTTGTACAGCACTGGGTGGTCTGCAGTGATTCTTGTGGTGTGATTTTTCTTTTGGTTCCACGGCTGCTGGTAAGTCCAAGTTCCACGATTGTTTATTTTTACTGTAGGACACTGTCAATAATGACGCTACATCTTGACTTTTAATATTTTATTTATAAAATATTATTTATAATATTTTATTCATTTCTATAAATAAAACTGTTTTAATATTGGAAGCCAACCTGCCTCAGTGTGCATCCTTGAATCTGTGCGGTCTTCTTTTATTCCTTTTCTTTATTTTTCTTAAATATATTTCCTGGGGGTGTAATTCCCCTAGGTGGCGTTGTCAAGTTTATTTATTTTGTTCATAACCCCGCCGACCACTTGGTCACACAGTGAAAAGGCAGGAGGTTGGGTTTTTTTTTTTTTTTTTTTTTTTTTTTTTTTTTTTTGTCCCTTACTGCCCACACTACTTGGCTCCCTGCAATTTTCCCCCAAATTAAAGTCAAGCTAAACGGTAGCACCTTTAATACAGTTGAGAGCAAATATATACAGATGATCAAAAAATATTTCCAATGAAGAGGAAAAACTGCACAAGGACATTATTATGAACAACAGAGTGGTTAAATTAAAATTTACGTACACTTGAATGCAGTTAAGAAACTATTTGATCATACCATTCATCTGTCCATTACCACTTATCCACTCCAGGGGCGCAGCGAGAGGGACTAGAGGCTATTCTTGTCTCTCTGTGTGAGTAGAGACACCATGAATGATGGGAAGTTCCATGTGTAAGGAACCCAGGGGGTCTCCCACACAAACTTCTGCATAGCAAGGTAAACACGTGTCTCTTCTCTTTTCCTGCTGGAGATCATGTAGGAGCCCCAGCTTGTTTAGGTTAGAAGAAATGCATGAACCATGTGGAATACTTTGTCTTTGGCCTACAGTGCCTCATCTGCATGATTTGAGCAAGTGGGAAAATAAAAACATGTGTCCCTCAGGTGTTGCCTGTGCTCAGTTGCAGGGTTTCCTCCTTCCTTTTCCTGTAACTACATGAGGTCGTAATATTCACTAAATGCCAGAGGTATTAAGAGATCGGTAGAGAAACCTGAAATACTGATCTTCAGGGAAGTCAGTGTGAGTCACGGGTGTAACCAAGTCAGTGGTGTTTTGGCCATGCCTTTCCCCGAGGCTAAATAGGCAGTATCAAAAAGCAAGAGGATAGGTTCTGCTGTCCTGCAAACCTCATTCAACAATCTGACAGGGCTCTCTATGATCAGGAGGCCTCATGCAATTTCTAAACTGGTAAGCTATCAATACTAGTGTGCAAACGATGATCCTTTGCTCACTCTAAATGTGCTTTTAGAGCTATCCGGTCGTTAAGTGATGACGTGATGAATCCTACTTCCGGGCCTAAAGTAGTCTGCGTATAATATGGCTTTTGTGTTGTTAACATGTTTAATGTTATGTATTTTCTTCTATTTAATCTCAAAAAGCTCCTAAAACAGTCAGTGATCACTGTTGACCTCCCTCGGCTTTTATTACCGCTAAGCTCAGTTTTTAAAACCTTAGGATGTAACTACAGCCCAGCCCATGCAGCAGTATATGAATGACTAACCTTGTATTGTGGATGGATTATCTCAGTTGTTCTCCTGGCTGAAGTTTGGTCCTTTTACAGCATCCTGCCATTCGATTACATTTGTTCCTGACCACCGAGAACACTCACGGTAACTTTTATCGAATGGAAAAAAAGTTAGCTTGTTTATATTATGCTAACATAGCTGTGTCGCTAGCGGTCACATAGCACATCATTATATACCAGCTAGCCAAACTTCAGTAACCCTACAAACGTCACTGCTGTTTAGTTTTCTGTCTTCATTTATGTTGGAAGTGATAACAGAGCTGTACGTTTTAATTTGTTTCCAAAACCCCGCAGTCAGGACATGCTATATTGTATTTCGATAGAAGCTAGCGAGCTAACTCCCTGCTAACTTCTAACTCCGTTAAATGTCCTAAATTCCGTTTTCATGGATGCCTGGATGTTAAACTCAATTGTTACACCTGGTAGAGCAGAACGCTGATCATTTTATTAAAGACTTTAGACAGTTTTTCAACTCTCAGTAATGCCATAGTGATCGTGGCATCACTATGGCATTATGGCACAGCGGTGGCTCTGGGAAAATGTGTATTCCCCAACTCTTTAATAATAATAATGGATTGGATTTATATAGCGCTTTTCAAGGCACCCAAAGCGCTTTACAATGCCACTATTCACTCTCACATTCACACACTGGTGGAGGCAAGCTACAGTTATAGCCACAGCTGCCCTGGGGCAGACTGACAGAAGCGAGGCCTACACCAGTAGGCGGTAGGGTACAGTATCTTGCCCAAGGACACAACGACCAGGACAGAGAGCCCGGGGATCGAGCCCGGGGTTACAGATGCACTTCCCAACCCCCTGAGCCACGGTCAGCCAGTGATTTTTGGATATTGCTGGCTATCGTTGGGTAAAAATCAGTTGCAAAGAAGGCACTCCACCAAAAACTTTCTAGTTATTGTTTTGGTTGCTAGCAGATTGGCATGGTTTCTGTAGTTTTCCATGATTCCATGCAACTGATTGGGAAATACTTATTTTTCCTACACAACTGATGGTTGCCAGAGGATCATGGACGGGTCTCTAGGTGACTGGAGCCTACATTGTCAACATAATTTTCATGTGTCAAAAATTTTGAAATTATTAAATGTCATGTGGTTAGCGATTATGTCTGCAAAACTTCAACAGAACTCAAACAGCTTTGTCTACCTCACAATTTATGACAATCTGCTGAAAATCTGAAAGTTTTATTTCTTTAACTGTTCCAGGCATCATCATGGGAATGTGAGGTGTTTGGACAATAATATTTGTGAAGTCAGTGAGCTGCTTAAGACCCAAAGGGAACATCATGAGTGTGGTTTGATGTGTTGCAGTGAGATGTTGCCACGGTTATTTAACTGTACCTAGCTTCAGGACTTTGAGGTGGACAGTTAATCTTAGCAGTAAGGAGATCGCACTAGTTATGGCTGAAAGTAGGGACATCCTGGACATAAAGCTGTGAAGGAGCATCATTGCCATTGCTGTTTGAATCCAGTTTGAATAACTGTAATTTCCTAATCCCTCCATTGACGGACGCAGATGTAATCCAGATGACTGTGAATAAATGAATAATGTGACCCATATTCAGCACTAGGCATGCACCTGAACCAATATTTAACATGTTGAGGCAACATGAAAGGTTTAGCAAATTTCCCCATTCTATTAGGGAACAGCACAGTTGAGTTGATATTTTGGTTTTCTGGTCTACCAGTATTTTTTCTCAATGAATCGTTATGCAACTTGGCACAACCTTGTCCCTGTGTATGAGCCCTTAGTGCATGAGCCCTTAGTGCGCAGGGAGCCACCAGCCACCCACACAGTACAGAGTACAGAGATGGTCGGAGGAGAGCGAGGAGGCTCTTAAGGATTGTTTTGAGTCGACTGTGTGGGAGGTGATCTGTGACGACCACGGAGAGGACATCGACAGCCTTACTACATGCATTACTGATTATATTAATTTCTGTGTGGATAACACCGTACCTACCAGGACTGTACAGTGTTTCTCCAACAGCAAACCTTGGATTACCCCAGAAATTAAAGCTGTCCTCAAGCAGAAGAGGAGGGCCTTCAAATCCAAAGACAAAGAGGAGTTGAAAAGGGTGCAGAGAGAGTTGAGGGGACTGATAAGGAATGGGAAGGACAGCTACAGGCAAAAGATGGAGAACCAGCTTCAGCAAAACAACGTTGGTGAAGTCTGGAGAGGCCTCAGAACCATCTCAGGCCACAAACATCAGAACTCTCTGCCTGGGAGGGATGTGAGGTGGGCAAATGAACTGAATTATTTCTTCAACAGATTTCATTCAGCCATGAGGCAGTCTCCAACATCGGCTGCAGACTCACCCACCCCCACTGCTGCTGTTCCACCTCTGACACCTCAGACACTTCACACCTCCTCTATTCACCCTGCTCACTCCTCCCCACCCCCAACAACAGCATCCAATACACACTCAACACAAGGCTCCAGCCTGTCTCTCTCAACCACCCAGGTTAGGAGGGAACTGAGGAGGATTAATGGCAAGAAGGCAGCGGGCCCAGATGGCATCAGCTCGAGGGACGTCAGGTCCTGCGCGGATCAACTGTGTGGGGTGATGGAGCACCTCTTCAACCTGAGCCTGAGGCTGGGAAGAGTCCCACAGCTCTGGAAAACCTCCTGTGTTGTACCAGTGCCAAAGACTTCACGCCCCAAGGACCTCAACAGCTACAGGCCGGTGGCTCTGACATCCCACCTGATGAAGACCCTGGAGCGGTTGGTCCTGGCTCAGCTTCGGCGCCTAACAAGCTCATCACTGGACCCACTTCAGTTTGCCTACCAGCCTGGCATTGGAGCGGATGATGCCGCCAGATCTACCTCCAGATCAACGCCAGTAAAACCAAGGAACTGGTGGTAGACTTCCGCAGGCACAAGCATTCCCCACTGCAACCACTGAACATCCAAGGTATGGACATTGAGGCTGTGGACAGCTACAGGTACCTTGGTGTTCATCTGAACAACAGACTGGACTGGACTCATAACTCAGATGCCCTCTACAGGAAAGGGCAGAGCAGGCTGTACCTGCTGCGGAGACTCAGGTCGTTTGGAGTGGAGGGCCCACTCCTGAAGACCTTCTATGACTCTGTGGTGGCCTCTGCTATCTTTTATGGCGTGGTTTGCTGGGGTGGCAGCATCTCTGCTGGGGACAGGAAGAGACTGAACAGGCTGATCCGAAGGGCCAGCTCTGTTCTAGGATGCCCTCTGGACCCAGTGGAGGTGGTGAGTGACAGGAGAATGGCGGCTAAGCTGTCATCCCTGTTGGACAACATCTCCCACCCCATGCAGGACACTCTGACAGCACTGAGCAGCTCCTTCAGTGGGAGACTGCGGCACCCACGGTGTGGGACGGAGAGATTTCGCAGGTCTTTCCTCCCCACTGCTGTCAGACTCCACAACAAAGACTTTAACTGATCAAACACACACATCCACAAATGTGCAATAATCTTTTCTGGCATCGTTGTATTTTTACTCAGTTGTATATAGCATTTGTATTTTATTTTTATCTTATTGTATATTTTATTCTACTGTATATAGTATTTTATTTTATTCTATTCTGCACAGTTGTGTACTGTATTTATTCTTATTGTATTCTAATTTTTGTTTCATAACTTTTGCACTGTCCACTTCCTGCTGTGACAAAACAAATTTCCCACATGTGGGACTAATAAAGGTTATCTTATCTTATGCTGCATTGTGCAAGAGTTGACAAACAGTGCTTCAGTTGAACATTAAGCTTATTCCTATTTGTTCCTGTTTGCAAACAATAAAAACATTTTTTTAAAAACAGTAATTTTACTAAAAGAGAATCAGTTATGCTTTTTCTTGTCTGTGCATGTTCTCAGTCATCCAGGTTATATTAGTCTTAAGTACTTTATCTGAAGGCAACTCAAGAGCTTAAGACAAGGGGTTAGTGGGTCTGCCCCCGTGGAGGTGGTCCTGAGAGTTGAGGACCCTTCCTGTGATGACCGCCTTAACTGAATACTTTGTACACTGCCTTTATCTGACAACAGAGCTCTCTGCAGGTATACAGGCTATCCTCTGACTTAGAGCGGTTTCTGAACCATAAATTCCCATAATTCAGAGAATGACAGGTTGGGGCAACGAATTTTGGGAACACATCCAAGGGGACCACCTCACTAGGGGTTTTGCTGGGTTCCAGCATCAGAAATCCTGCATTCTGAATTAGAATTGTGAGCTGGAATGCCTTCTCCGGATTTCCAAAGAGAAAGTTGGGAGAAGCCGCACCAACCCCATTTATAATCTAAGATGGCAACAGTGCAGAAAAACAGTAGTAATATGGTAAAATCCTGTAATCTGCAATGAAACTGTAGAGCACTGAGCAGACTATCCGTGGATGTGTTGCAGCTGTGTTTTTGAGCATCATTGGCTCTACCACAATTTTTCCTTGCTTTTCCGACTACAACTGTAACATGGTCTGAGAGATGTGACTCCCTGCTCCAACTTTTGTGGTAAGAGGAAGACAGCATTAAAGATACAGAATACAGAATACATATAC
Organism: Rhamphochromis longiceps; assembly: GCF_057381845.1. Classification (NCBI taxonomy): domain Eukaryota; kingdom Metazoa; phylum Chordata; class Actinopteri; order Cichliformes; family Cichlidae; genus Rhamphochromis; species Rhamphochromis longiceps. The sequence goes on along the minus strand of NC_140562.1, from coordinate 28,823,096 downwards.
ATGTATTGTTGCATCCCTAATATATACATATACATGTCACAGTGGTGGAAGCACGTTCTAAATACCGCTGTGCTATTGAGAGCATCCTCACTGGATGCATCACCACCTGATATGGCACCCCTTACAACCGCAAAGCTATCTAGAGAGTGGTGCGGTGTGCTGAAAGGATAATTGAAGGTGAGCTTCCCTCCCTCCAGGACTTCTCCAGGAAGCAGTGCCTGAGGAAAGCGGAGAGGATCATCAAAGACTCCAGTCACCCCAGCCAACTGTTCAAACTACTTCCATCAGGTACTGCAGTATCCGGTCCCAAACCAGCAGACTGAGGCTGTGTCCCAATTCAGGGTCTGCACGCTTGAAGTACGCATTTCAAGTGTGGTTACGTCACCGCCATGCGACGACAGCTGTCCCAATTCGAAGTGTGCTTCAAATGCATACTCCAAATGCGCCGTCGATTTCCCCAAATATCAAGCGTGGTTCGGTGTACGCTTCGTGGTCCCATATATCCCACAATTCATAGCGCGGCGGTGGGTGTGGATAATTTTGCCGCGAAATACGGCAGAAGGGAGCGGCCGAAGAGGTTTTTTTTTTTTTTTTTCCAAACTTTATTGAACTTATAAAGCGAACAGTCAGTCATTCCAGTTCAGTTTGTACAGTAGACATACAACGCAAATAAGAGTAACAATATACAGTACAATGAAATAAGAAGGATAAATAAATAAAGGATAAAAAAAGAAAAAAAAGGGGGGGGAATGTGACAGACTTCATAACAACTTTGTACTTGAAAGTTGTGACAGCTCATCCGTTAAACATTTCTGAATGAATTTCAATCAATGATAAACCTTTTTTATTGGAAGTTAATTTAAGAGAGTTTAAGTAATATTCAATTTCAATCAAAGACTAATTAAATGATGGGGTTGAGTTTTGAAATTGACATTTATGTAAGTGGACTTTCCCTAATAAGATGGAGCAGCCGAAGAGTGAACTGTCAAAAGTACTGAATATGACGTCACTTATTTATGTACGAATGTTTAATAATTAAAGTCAGTCATATATCCACAAACACAACAAGCTGAAAGTCAGTGATATATATATATATATGTGTGTGTAATATATATATATATATATATATATATATATTAGGGGTGCAACGATACACAAAATTCACGGTTCGGTTCGGTTCGATACTTTGGTGTCACGGTTCGATATTTTTTCGATACAAAAAAATGTTCATGCCTTTTTAATTTGTCATTTATTAAAAATTTAAATATATATTTTAACTCAAAATTACAGTTTTTAAATTTAACCCTAACCCTTGTGCGCGTTTTTTATTTTGACAGCGAATGCGCACCTGCGGACCACTTATGTGCAGCCCTGGTTATTTAGCTCGTCATATTGCAGCCACAGAAATTCTTTTGTCCATGAAACCATAAAGCTGCACTTTCTTTTTGCCTTATAGTCTCATTTGTCATAACTTCTCCGTTTTGTGGTAAGCTTTTCTTTGGCTGTCACTTTTTCACCCCGACCTGTCTTATTTGGCTCAGCAGAACTAAAATATATATACTGCTACTTTTACACACGGACTCACATAAGCTCAGCGATTCTCTGCGCGATCGACCTCTCACATGTTTAAGCTTGCTGCGGGAGATTTCACTTGTCATGTTTGCATAGTAAGCTAACGATTAATAAGACGATGTCAGAGGAATTGGTGCACAAATTATCATCACTCACAGATCAGTGCTGTCATTGCAAAGTGAAAGCAAAAAAACAAGCGCAAATTCAAACGCGATTTCAATATGTCACATATTGACAGTGGCTCACCGATGCCAATGACATAATTACCCAGCTATATTTCTGAAAGAATGCAAAAGCATTGACATATATTTTTCCTACAATAGCCCGACGGGCAGGGCAGAGAGATTTTTGTAGCCCGACTGGAAAGATCGCTAGCTCCGGGACGTCGGGCTAGCGATTTTGCAAGCCCTGTATCTGATCTCATCTTTGGAAAAGAGAGTTTATTACAGAGAAATGTCTCTTTCCAAAATAAAAGCTATACTATCCGCTTCTTCTGGGCTATATTCTCAGCAGCATAAGGAGAATCACGTGCTAACAGCTGTCTAAATGACTCGGCTAAAGTTAGTAGCATGCTTGTTGTTTTTGTCTTTGCACTAGGATGATGTCAGCGTAAATGTGCAGTCATATTCGTTGTGTTCCCACTAGTGCTTTCAGGTTAATCTCGTTGAAATGACCTTAACGCCACAACACGGCAAATCTCCGTTAACGAGCTACCGCCGATTGCCCCGTGCATGGGGCTAGACGGCCAACACGTTAACGAGCTAACTGCGCTAACACACTAGTTCACACCAATGTAATTAAGCATTGCATGGCACATCCAACATACTGTTTTACTTTAGTCCATGACTCGCTTACCTTCAGGGTCATACGTCACATGAAAACCAAAATAATTCCAAACGCCAGATCTGAATGAGGGTGGGGGAGGTCCATCTTGCAAGGAGAGCTTAACTTCTGTCTCGCTAGCTTGCCCTGCGCTCTTCCTCCTGACTATGCTGTCTGTGTTGAGCGCTCAGTGGATCTGCGCTCGACAGTGCAGCCTAGGCGGAGTAGTCGAACGCAGATTCACTGAGCGCTCAACACAGACAGCATCGTCAGAAGGAAAGTTGATAAAATAAATTACAAATGTTGTATTGTTCGATACATATGCGTACCGAACCGAAAGCACTGTATCGAACGGTTCAATATCGATACGAATATCGTTGCACCCCTAATATATATATATATATATATATATATATATATATATATATATATATATATATCATAATAATCTGACAATACTATAATATTGGCCATATTATATTTACATTACCACAGTGAGATGACTTTAGTCTCATGAACAACATTAACTAATTGTTATTTACTAACTAATCTTAAATGACTGTTCAGCACAGAAATGAAGCCCAACAATTTTGTTTTACAGTCTCGTGGTCTCAGCCTCAGATACTCAACTAATCAAAGTGATGTCATGACAAAAATATATGACCAACAAAACATTTTTCTCCTTCATTTCTGTCAAACAATGCTGTATGTAACGTGTCTCGCGGTTAGTATCATGGTTGCTAGGCAACCTGAACAGCGCAACGAAGCATATACCGTCCCATTTCACAAGCCTCTCACTTCTGCACTTCTCGTACTTTTAGTACGCACCGTACGTAGTACGCGTAGTGCGCGTACTTCAAGCGTGCAGACCCTGAATTGGAACACAGCCTGAGACAGCTTTTTCCATCAGGCCATCAGATTGCTAAACACTTCATAGACACCTCACCTTCACTTATCGGAATGTCAACATTATGCACTCCATACTGTACATAAATGCCATTTCTTTTGCACAATATCCAACTGCTAACCTCTGTATATTTTATTTATTTTATTTTATATATATGTATACACACACACATATATGATTTGGTATACATATTAAGTAATGCGCATGCATTCTCATATTTGTACATATATTTATTATAATTCTCATATTGCTATTCTTATATTTTGCTTTGTTATTATGTTTCTTGTATTTTGCACACCTCGGTTGCTTGTGAAGCTTGCACACAAGAATTTCACTCACATGTGCTGTACCAGTGTACCAGCACACATGATGTGACAATAAAAGTGATTTTAGTCTTTTTTCCCCCCAAACAGTCTATGATTTCAAATAAAGAGGTCAGCAAGTACAAGTTACAAGCAACCGCTGCTAGCTCAATTCTCAAGCTTCAGGTTGCTCTAAACGTTTGTTTTTTTATATTCTTGGTTTGAGATGATGTCAGTGACAGCAGATATCCTCAATATGGCCATCTCTGGCACACAGTGGGAGATGTAAGCACAAAACCCCCGCCTACCTGCTGTTCAAATCTTTTCTTTACAAGCACTAGCCAATAAGAGGAATGCTGGCTTGAAAAGGAGGGGGATGGGAGGTGAAAGGTCTTGTTCCACAAGCGCTGAGCTGAGGGGTTCCACCCAGGCTCATAAAGATGATTTTGAACAGTGAATCATAAAAACTCTGAGTCCAAGAATAAAATTTAGGAGTTGGACATGAGCTCTGAGTTAATGAAATGGGTCCAGTTAAAGATGTCTGAGATGTCATACACTTTGGATTCCAGCCAATCATTTTACCTTTGTAAGCGTAGTAGGTGCATGGGCCCAGGTACATACGTTCTTTTAGAGCAGAGCTACAGATTAAAAACGCCCAAGGCCAAGCGGTCAAAAGTCTGGCTGTACTTCACAGCAAAAGATGCAAACTCAACAGCCTGCAACAAGTGCTTTAAGCTGATACTGTGCAAAGAAGGTAACACCTCGAATCTGATGAAACACCTGGCGACGCGTAGCGTTTTTTTAAAAGCAATGCACCGTATTTGATAGCTTGCTGCGAAACCTCACATCGAGCACATCTACTGCAGGTGGGTTGCCTGTTATCGGACCCTGAGTTAGCAACATCCCCCAAAACTCCGAAGAGGAGAGTCCTGGCCCCTAGCCCTGCCAGTGTAGCAGAAATGATGACGGATGATGATGGCAGCAGCAGCAGCCGTTCTTCTCTGGGTCAGTAGCTTAATGTTGTTCGTGTGTAATTTACGTTGAGTAGGCTAACCACGTTATTAAAATAATGCACGTAAGGTGAACTAGCAAACACCGTCGTAGTTACACGCGGCTGTCTTCTTGTTTGATGGCAAATACTCCCTTCACCCTGGCCAAAAAGGCTAAAATGACCAAAGAAAAAGTGGAAAACAGTTAAACGAGAGGTTTTTGGACAAAGTTGGTGTTTTGTTTTTTCCCCCCCATTGTTTAAGCACTGCTTCCAGCCAAGAGTGATACCATAAATCCCCTATAGCTGCAGAAAAGGCTAACATTGTTCTCTTTTTACAAAAAAACAGCTAAACATGAGAGGTTTTTGGACAAAGTTTGTGTTCTTCATTCTTTAAGCACCGGTTCGAGCACCGTTTAAGCACCGGCACTGTTTCAAAAGTACCGGTTTGGTACTGGTATCGGATAAAACCTAAACGATACCCATCCTTAGTCCCGTCGCAGTGTGGACACTCAAAAACGCAGACTTTCTAAAATGATGACGCATTTTAGTCATGTGATGCAGTCATGTGACCAATTAAACAAAGATAGCAGTTGTTTTGATTGCTCTCAATTTTGACAGCCCTAAAAAAGATTAATATCACTTTGTACATGGTCCGGATAGCTTTTCTTCAATTCTTTAACTCTCAATCGCTTTTGCGCAAGCGCAGGACTGGAACGTAAGCGTTTTCAACTCTGTGAAAACGACTGAAAACGCTAGTGTGGACGCGGAGCGCTTTCAGACGAAAAAGCCATTTTCAAATCTATCCGGGCTAGTGTGGATGTAGCCTAAATTGCTCCACTCCTATAGGTCTGAACGTCAGTGTGAATGGTTGCTTTGTGATTGGATTCTTCAACATATAGTGAAGTCCTGACAATTGTGAATTTCTAAACAGTGATGTCATGAAACTCCTACATCTGAACCATAGGGAAGCTGGTTCTCAAATTTGTTTCTACACAGCATTCAAATTCCGGAAACAGCTGTTTCGATGCTGAAAAACCCATGTAGGCTTACTTTTCCCCCCACACACATAAAGGTTGATTGGGATCTCATAATTTCTCTAACAATTTCTCATCTATAAACACAAAATTGATAATAGCATTGCTATATAAAAAGTGTTATCTTTACTATGGCAAGAATCAGAAATCTCTAAATGCAGCTGAGTCCTTATCTGATGAATAAATTGTGCAAATTTTAGGGTTAAAAAACCTTGTATTTCTACTTCTTGAAGTCCAACTATCAACTTAACATGGGTTTCTTCCCAATTTAAAAGATGAGGTCAAAAACGTTTGTAATTACACTTACTTGTCAGATGATGACACTATAACAGGTAGCCTTGGATTCAGGTAAGGTCTAAAATGGATTAGTGTTAAGAGTCAGGATTTATCAAGTAGAAAATGCATTTAAATTACTTTCACTCAATTTTCTTCTTCTTAAAGCTTTTCTGCACCTCTAAACACATGCTATTTGGAATACCTGATTTTCACTACACGATTATTGCGACAACACATTGCAGTATCTGTGGAAAATTTGAACTTTTTTAAAAGTGTGCCTTGTGCCTTGTGCTTTACGCTGGGAAGAGGGGGGAGGGGCGGTAGTTACACTCAGTAGCACAGGAACAGAGCCGGAGAGAAAGAGAGCCAGGGACAACAACGTCACATTAGAAAGGTATAGTAATCATCAGTGTTGGGACTAACGCGTTATTAAGTAACGCGTTACAGTAACTGATAGGTTTGTAGCTTGAACCTATTCGCTGGAACGTTGAAGGCAATATAATTACACAGCAAGCAAGACACGAAGTAGGCAAAGTTCTTCTTGTTACTCATGCATGAGGGAGACCTGCCTGGAGCCAAGTGTCGTTCCACCACTTGACCTCCATCAGACTCTCAGCCAGGTTCCCCATAGCACTCCTTTTATTGTGGTTACATGAACATGCATAGGGTCATTAACATATGACGTCTACATACAAACAAAGAGTACCTTGCCTGTGTGTGTGTGTGTGTGTGTGTGTGTGTGTGTGTGTGTGTGTGTGTGTGTGTGTGTGTGGTCCTGCTGATCAAAGGCTCATATAACATGAAAGCACAAAAGGTACATCCTTGGTCAGGAAGAGGGTAGTCTCCCCCTCACCCTAGATGGTTCACCCTAGATAACACGGTGAGGAAGTCCAGCAGTTCATCTAAACAAAAAGCACTTAGACTAGAACAGACGTAGCTACGTTAATCCTACTGTAAAACAATAAGACAAGGTACGACCTCTCTCGTGCTCCCAGAGTGCTCTCTAATGCACACAAAGTTTGCAGACTATCAAGGATCAAACCTCTACCAATCTACAACTAATTATAAAACTCTAAGCATATATAAGTAGATATTTCTAAGCATAAATGACAATCAACAATACAAAACCTAACAGTAACTACGTTATTATTGTGGTAACGAGCACAGTAACTAGTTATTATGCCAAAACCGGGAACGCGTTACTCGTTACTGGGATTTAGATAGGCTCGTTATTCGTTACTTCATGTGGTGGCTATCGCGGAGCTTCCACAGATTCAATAACATTAGCAAGTGGTGGAGGCCAGCAGGTGGATGAAGGAAAAGGGAGCCAAGAGGAGAGACCCGAAGCGGCCGCTGGTCCGAGAGTGTCAGGTGAACTGAACTTCAGGTAAGAAGTTATAACCTGCAGTCCATCTGGGTCAGATATAAACCAAGTTTAGGTGGAGTTTATTTTCGTTATGCTGACTTTTTCGTACTGCGTGCTAGCTAGCATGACGGAGTTTCTATACAGCTGGGTGGGTGCTATGTTACTGATGTTGAACTTTATTTTGTTCATAAGGTTAATTATTAGAGTTGCCAAGCATCCAGTAAAAAACGGAATCGTCTCGTATTCAGAGAAAATATTACGCGTTTCGTATTGAGGTGAAAAAGAACATTTTGTCCCGGACTTCAGCTACAATGAAAAAGACACAAAGCTGGAGTTATTCTGTGTTTACGCTGCACAGCTGCCTCTTCTTCTCTCATCCTCTCACCCTCCCTCTCCTGTTTCTACTTCAATCATGAAACTGATCAATGATCAGCTGATCGGCTTTTCTCTCTTGTTTATTTGTCGCTCACTTTGCGCCAGAAAGAGGAAACCAGCGGATGTCGCGGTTGTCACGGTTTGCCAGGGCAAGCCGTGTGGAGTTGGAGAAAGGACCCAAAAGGCGGCAGCTCTGGTGCAGGTGAGTATTTATTTACAGGAGTGGGTACAAACAGCAATGGTGGGTGAACATGAAACCGGAAACCTAAACTGGGTAAACTAACAACACAAACCAGAAACGAAGATGCAGGGAGATCCGAGGAAATACACATGGAGAGATGCAGGGAGACCGAGGGGAAACAACACAGACGAACCAGCAACTAACCACGAAAACAACAGCAGCACTTTTAAGCTTGATCAGCTGTTGTTAGAATTTATTTAATATTAATTTCTAGTATCAGCTGATGTTTGCTGGAGCCACAGCTGTAAACCTGCTGGTCATGATATCGGTTTGAATATGTGATGAGAGGGAAACATGAAGATGAAACCAGGAGATGTCCTTCCTGAATCATCAGAGCTGTGATGGAGAAACAGACTTACCTTTTAGTTAACATGAATGAGTTGAAGGGAAGTTATGAACTGTTTCTGAGAGACAAATAACACCAGGATCCTTTTCTAAGTAGCTGACAGCTGGTAACTGTGCAGGGGCGGGTCTAGCAAAGTGTTGCCAGGGGTCCATGTAGGGCATTAAAAGGAAAAGGGGGGCACAAGAAAATACTTTCTTATTCTCATTTAAAATGTCTCACTTTTAAAAAAATAATTATCTGAGTCTTGCAACAAACAATTGATAGATTGATACATATATACCATCAGAACAGTGTACATCACTGTCACAACAGCGTTTATTTTCATTCAAAGGCTTTATGATTTTTCCTATAATGGTGGGCCGGTCTCTAGTCAAAATGCCCGGGACGATTTTTTTGTCCCAGTCCAGCTCTGTATGCAGCTCATCTGCAGTCTGGTGTTGCCTACATCTTCCTATTCAGAAGGCAGAATTTCCGAGTTCTGAGTACAATCAAAAGCACCATGACTGCAGTTTTTGTGTTGGATGTAAAAAGCAGGCTAGGATAGAATCAGGTGTGGGATTTCTCTCGTGGAAATGTGCACATTATTTTTTCCTTTCTATTGGTAGGTGGCACAGTGCACTTGTGGCATGTAAGCAAGCTAGAAGACTGGCAATCTTGCTGGGTATCCAGTTACGGAAGCAACACATTAACAAGAGAATTCTGAGTAAAACCAAAGTTACTTTCCCTAGTAACTAGTTACTCTGAAAGTAACGAGTAACTTGAAGTAACTGAGTTACTTTTGATAGAAGTAACTAGTAATGTAACTAAGTTACTAATTTAAAGTAACTTACCCAACACTGGTAATCATCCACAACTATTTTCAGTTGCAGATGATAAAGGATTCAGAAAGTTTATTCATGCAGGTCCATATGACAGAGAATATGCATGTTCTTTTTGTTTTCATATTATAATTTATATTTAATTGTGTTGTGGTTTGCAGTGTTTTGTGTTGTTTCACTTTAAATTTGTAAAAGGAAAAAGCTGAAAATTTAAATAGTTAAAAGTTGAAATGTAAATAGTTGATTTTTGTATTATATGATTTATTTATTACATTTTATGTGGAGTGAATAAATAAAAGTATATTTACGGTGGCCCCTACAGACAAAGCACATACAAACTTCAAATCGCGTACGAACTCTGAAGCACGTACAAACTCCAAAACACATAAAAACACGTACAAACTCCAAAACACGTAAAAACACGTACAAACTCCAAAACACGTAAAAACTCAGAAGCACATAAAAACTCAAAACACGTACAAAACAGAAGTGCTCCAGGATGCTAGGGGCAGTGTTGAGCTTTTGTTACATAGAGGCAGTGTTGCCAACTTAGCAACTTTGTCGCTATATTTAGTGAGTTTTCAGACCCCCTTAGCGACTTTTTTCCTAAAAAGCGACTAGTGACAAATCTGGCGACTTTTTCTGGTGTTATTGGAGACTTATTTATGACGACTTTTTGACGTGAAAGGGCGTGTTGCTCTTACTCTCAAAAAGCAGCGGTGCTGCCGTGGGCACCTCACCCGTGCTAAAGTGCTCACGGGCGGAGGATAGTCCTCCCCCAGCTGCAGGAGATGTTCACACCTATGCGTCCAAACTGCAAATGAACCACACATGAGCGAAGCCGCTGCTCCCGCACTGACTGTAACGCAGTCAGTTCTTCTTTTACTGTTATGCTGTTTTGTGGATCACAAGGTTTAAAACTACTTATAAACACACACACATAACGTAACTCCACTAGAGTGCCTATTTCGAGTCACTTTTGCCGGTCGAAGCCCGGATAAAGGAGCAGGGTTGGAATTGTGACATTAAAAAACAATAATTGCTAAAAGAAATTTAATTTGTAGTTCTAAATAAATTCTAAATGCATTTAGGACGTTTTTTTGCTCACTTTATGTCTCTTCCACGATGTTATTTCTCTCTCCAACAGCGTAGGTTACAATTATATTAGCATGACCAATTATGCAAATTAGGTGATGACATCATTTAGCGACTTCTAGCGACTTTTAGGACAGCCAATAGCGATTTTCCCTACTGAGGAGTTGGCAACACTGCATAGAGGCTACACAAGCCAGCAAGTACCAACGACCGGATTTGGTGTGTGGTAATAACAGGTAAATTAACTTTTTTTTTTAAATTATTTGACTATATATGAATGCTTGTGTATAAATACTAGGGGTGCAACGATATTCGTATCGATATTGAACCGTTCGATACAGTGCTTTCGGTTCGGTACGCATATGTATCGAACAATACAAAATTTTTAATTTATTTTATCAACTTTCCTTCTGACGATGCTGTCTGTGTTGAGCGCTCAGTGAATCTGCACTCGACAGTGCAGCCTAGGCGGAGCAGTCGAGTGCAGATTCACTGAGCGCAGGGCAAGCTGCACTCGACAGTGCAGCCTAGGCGGAGTAGTCGAGTGCAGATTCACTGAGCGCAGGGCAAGCTAGCGAGACAGAAGTTAAGTATGGGCAGAAATCTGTGCCATCAGAAACTGAATTTGAATAAGTTAAATTTGAATTTGAATTGCTCAGACTGAATCTGAATTGTAACTTGAATAAATGCTTTTGAAAACCGAATTTGAATTAGTCTAATTTGAAATTGAATTTATGGTTTGAAAATGATCATCACTAAATTGAAATTGAATTTTAGATTTTGAAAATGAATTGATTTGCTTTGAAACTGCATTTTATCCTTTAAAAATTCAGCTCTCGAATACTTTCAGTTTCACTTCTCACCATTCAGTTTCAGTTCTACAATTCAATTTCAGTTCCAAAATTCAGTTTTTTGGAACTTACATCCGGTTCCGGTTCAAGCGCAGATTAATAGAACTACGTTTTACTAGCGGACTGAAAGTGTTACTGACGGGAATCTACAGCGTCTTGAGCTGAATTAAGACTTCAGAAGTCATTCGTCATGTCGAATGACCAGCGGATGAACTCTCAGGTTGGTAATAAATGTACTACATGTATAAGAACAAGCGTCATGTTAACAAATGATAGCCGTACGGTAACTTTTATGCTTATTGTAGCTGCTAGCTAAAAACGCTAATTTAGCGTAGTTTGCCCTGAATTCAGCTTTGACAACAAATATGATCGACTGTTTCTAGTAGAATTCCAAAGTTGTCATCTTGGACCCTCTCAGAGTACCCCCTCTGTATGCTTGCAGAGACCCCTACAGTAGGGAAACATGCAAAACGGTGTCCAAACCTTTGTATTTTAGCTTTATTTAGGTCTTACACAGCATCCCAACTCTTTAGCTAACTTAATAACTTTAGCTAAAGTGAATAGTTAGTCTAATTCATTAGTGCAGCATTACTGGATAACTTAAAAACTTTACCTATGAGATCAAGAGAAGGCGGGTCAATGCTGGGTGTGGTTTGAAAACTTTGTGTTATTGCATTTTATTTTTGCTCATATGTAGAGATATGTTCTCTACTCTTATAAAGGTCCATTTCAGTAACAGATTCAGTGTTTTACATAAGCTGTTTTCACAAATCCATATGGAATAACCAGTTATGGAAGTTAGGTCAGGCGTGATGCTGGCTTCCAGTACTGTATTTTTAACTTTAAATAGGAAAAAATTTGCCCTTGTTTGTGAGATTTTGAAAGCATGCCAAGTCTATGAGAACCGGTTTCAGCCAGTTGGAGCCGGTTCCTTTGCTTTGGGCTGAAAATGAGAGAGATGAGAAATGTGATCTAGGTTCAAAATTCTGTGTGCTGGTTATTCGTCGTTGATGTCTTGTTGTGCTGCTGATTAGAAATCTTGGTTGTTTCAGATGTAATGTTGTACTTCACACATAATAATAATGATGATGATAATAATAATAAAAAAGTGGTCAGGTTTTACACAGATTTTTATTTAGTATTTAGTATTTATTTATTTATTGTCATTGTCAAGAACAATGAAATTGCGTTTGGGGCTTCCATACAACCCCAAAAAAAGAAGAAAATAATAAATACCCCTTAAAACCCAAGTGTACATATTTAACCCAGTGTGACTCCAATGCAATAAGACAATCCTTAGCAATAATGTTCGTAGAAATTCAGACAAAGACCTGAGAAACATGACAAAATACAACAATGCAACCCATTCAATATTATTGTACTGTGAGATATGATATCAGATATGATAGTTATCTATTTAAGAAAGAGGGGGGGGGGGGGGCAGGAGGGGGAAGAGAATAAAGATATGATGCACCAATGCAGACCAGTTCATTGCTATTAAGAAGTTGGATATGGTTATTGTCCGTGAGAGGGGGGCAGAGAGTTCAGGAGCCTCACAGCCTGTGGATACAGGCTGTTGGCCAGTCTGGATGTTCTGGCCTGTATAGACCTGTACCTTCTCCCTGAGGGCAGCAGATGGAAAAGGTGGCGCGCAGGGTGATGTTGGTCCCGCAGGATACTGTGCACCCTCCTCAGACAGCGAGTGGGGAAGATATTACTGATCTCTGGCAGACTTGTTCCAATAATTCTGCCAGCTTCTTTCACCACCCGCTGGAGTGCTTGCTGATCGGCCTTGGTGCAGCTGGGGAACCACACTAGAAATCCATACGTCAGAACGCTGCTGATGGCACAGTTGTAGAAGTTCAACATCAGAGATCTGGGAATGTGTGCGCTCCGCAGTCTCCTCAGGTAGTAGAGGCGCTGTTGGGCCTTCCGTACAACTGAGGTGATATGGTTGCCCCAGGACAGGTCCTCGGTCACAGTTACCCCCAAGAATTTAAAACTGCTCACCCTCTCCACCGCCTCACTGCCAATGAAGAGAGGCAGATGGTTGTTATGGCCCCTCTTCCGGAAATCTACAATGATCTCCTTGGTCTTTTTGGTGTTTAAGACCAAGTTATTGTCGTGGCACCATGACTCTAGTTGTTGCACCTCTGTCCTATAGTTTGTCTCATCATTGTTGGATATAAGTCCGAGCACTGTAGTGTCATCTGCAAACTTAACAATGAGATTGGACGCGCAGGAGGAAATACAGTCATGGGTGAAGAGAGTGTATAGCAGAGGGCTCAGAACACACCCCTGAGGGGCACCGGTGTTGACCACAAGGGTGGAAGAGGTGTTCTTACCCACTCTGACACTCTGTCTACGGTTAGTGAGGAAGTCCACAATCCAGTTGCACAGAGAGGAGTTAAGTCCCAGTTGGTGGAGTTTGGGACGGAGTTTGTATGGCCGGATGGTATTAAAAGCCGAGCTGTAGTCTACAAAGAGGAGCCGTGCATAGGTGTTCCTGTGTTCCAAGTGCTTCAGTAATGTGTGCAGCACTGTGGCGATCGCATCCTCGGTTGACCGGTTCTCCCTGTATTTATCCTATTAAAATGAGAATGTTTGTGCTTAAGACATGCTACACTTGCGTATTTTCCAGCTTCATATTTTGTTGTGGCTGTTTTTAATTATTTAATCCTGGTAGCTGTCTGGTAGCAATATGAGTACTAAGGGGATGTTACACAGAAGAGCAGTGATGTGGCAAATAAAGACTGAAATATCAGGAAAGTTATTTGTAAAATTACAGAAAAAATTGACCTTTTAACATTACCTAAAGCACTGAATCTTACAATAGTTTTCAGACTAGGTGACTAAAGTCTTTCTCATGTATTCAAGTTACCTGTACAGGCCTCCTAGCTATATTTCAGTTATTTAGAAAGTTCAGTTGCTGCTACATAGGGATACGCGCGACTACTTAACTAGATGTATAGATGTTACTCCCCTTGCTAGTAGACATCAGAAACGCTAGTAGGGCTGCCACAATTTGTTGACATAATCTATGACGTCGACTATTAAAAAGTGGTTAGTCCATCATTTTATTGTTGACGCGTCATATACATACCACATAAATGTGTTTTTGTAACTGCAGTACACTGCAGGAAGGTATGGGGGCAGTATCACATTTTCCATCTGCAGGACTGCACTCAGTTTGGGATGCTATTTACACTTCTCTGACATGAGGCACATGGGTGGAAACAGTCCTCTTCCCACATGCTTACACTACTGTAAATACCACACGTTTCGGGAAGGAAGCTGACTGAATGCAGGAAGCACATGACAACCAGACTATTACCAACACGTATTAGCGTAAACTGACCTTACGTGGACTTTGTCTTGGGAAGATGGCAAATTAAAGACTGTCTAAAGTTCGATTTGAAACTTTGCACCCTTTGTTGTGCTCATAAAGAACTTTAGTTAATTTTTAATATGATTTTCTGGCGTTCTCTTGTTTACGCGGAGACTCTAAAGGATCTGGCACACCATGTAGACAAATTGGCTGGCAGATCATGATTGTGGTTTACCGTGAGCTACAGTTTCTTTATCATTGGCTTTGTGGCTGACTTATCATGTTCAGCTGAGGTTAAAAACAGTGTGTGCGGATGGTGGTTAAAGCTAAATTTAATGTGGGCTTTGGTATTAAACTAATATTTTTAATATAATGATATTAAAAATGATCCTCCAGAATTGTTTGTCCTTCCAGAATTGTTTCTATTTGAAACAGACTACATAGCTTTTGTGGAGATTTATATATTTAGCTTGTTAGTTTAAGGTTAGCTTCACAAAGTCAATAAAATTATACACTGAAAACAAGTGTCTGTTACTCATGCCTACCCAAAATCTCCTTCTGCTATAAACAAGCACTACAATACATGCAGAAGTTTGGACACCTCAAGGCAAATTAAACGTTTATTAAATTTCAAAGTAAAAAGAAATGAATAAAGCCCTTCGGGGAAATAAGATGTGTCATTTCATTATATATTTAA
This sequence comes from Rhamphochromis longiceps, assembly GCF_057381845.1. Lineage (NCBI taxonomy): Eukaryota > Metazoa > Chordata > Actinopteri > Cichliformes > Cichlidae > Rhamphochromis > Rhamphochromis longiceps. The sequence continues at coordinate 28,808,075 of NC_140562.1, read as the reverse complement.
CTCCCATCCCAAACATTCAATGAAACTCTCAGAAGTCAGCATTAATTAACTCATTAGGTCTCATACAGTTCATGTATGTGTCTCGCCTGTCATCCTATGATAGCTGGGATAGGCTCCAGCGCTCGCTGGCGTCCCTGAAGAAAGTGGGTGAATGGACTTGTACCGACAAATTTTCTGACCACTCCAACTTTGCTCTCCTACTTAGGAAATCTCGAGTTAAGCTAACTGATGCTTAAAAGCCTATTATAATATCATTAATAACGGTAATTAACAGGAACACTGTAGAACTGCTGGGCAGAAAGGCCAATTGAAAACTCCATATGATGACAAGGGACCCGGCTCAGCATCGGTAAAGGGAGACCTTACCTATGCACAGATGACCTCTGGATAAGCCAACGCCTTTCTGAAAGCTCGATTAAGGTGAGAGACTGGTGGCAGCTGAGACTGCAACCTTGCAAATCTTACCAAAGGTATATTTGGAGGAAATGGGAACATGGAAAAATTCTGCTTTAAGGCTTGAGAAGAATGGACCCTGTTATAAATACATGTATACACAAACACCACTCAAGAACTCACAATTATCAACAAGTATTATGTGAAAGTGTGAGTACTTCAAACTAATGCATACAAATGTAGTTTTTTTATTACTGCAGGAAGTCAAGCCTGCTGTGGGTTTTAATAAGCAAATTTGTGGCTACAAATGAGTGTGTAAAGACAGAGTGAAACAAATGCGATTATTGAGATTTATTTTTTTTAAATAAAGAGGCATGTGTACAGACAGCTTTATAACTCTGCCGAAACATACAAGCTCACCTGCCGATATAGTGAGATTTCCAGCATTAGGAATTTTAAATAATCCCGACAAATAAATTGAAAAGTACTCTAATTTTAAAAGAATTTATTCCTTCACTTGCACGGGTAACTATGCAAAAATACTTCTACCATCAAAGCAGCGTGTTATGATTTATTGAGGACTCTAAACGGTGATTCACCAAACTGAGAGCTTCAGCTATGCAGGCTATTTTCAGGCTGCTTGTACTGCCTAAGCGAAGGAAAATGTAAACGTTTTTTATTGCTGTGTGTTCAATTTATGCCCCAATATCAATGTATGAGAACTAAGCTACAGTGTAGCCTAGCTGATTTGACCACAGGGGGTGACTTGTCTAAGCTCAAGGCTGCTTTCTCCAGCACTGCAGACATGTCGGTGTGCAAAAGGGTGTGAGAAAGAGAGAGACACGCAGGCTCTTGGAGAGCACAGATACCAGCTCCCCTGCTCCCGATCACATGGATTCTGCTGCAAAGGGACTCAGACAACACGAGGTGCAAAGGTTTAAGCTATTCCTTTTCTGGAATACCAACAAACATGAGAATATAAGACCACTATAACTCACCCCCTGCTGGCCTCTTGGGGAACAGCAAGTTCCTCAAGCACAAGTGAGTGCACAAAATGGCTGACCTGAATTAATGCTTTGTGATCTCAGAAGGAAATGACTGCAAAAAGACTGTTGTTTCTAATAAATAGCATAACATAACATAACATAACTACTCGCTGGGACCTTCAGGTGGACTCTTCTCATGTGTGCACTTCCGCGTAGAAAGTGCAACACTTCAATGTACCTAACACCCTGCATAACCACCATGCTTGCCGATGCAGCAGGTCTGTGTAACTGTGAGTGTAGGTTTATAAAACTACAATCACACTACTGTCTGTAGTTAGGTTACAGACAAATTTTCAGGCTGTTGTTTGGCAGAAGGCTCCTCCCCCTCCCTATAACCCCTCCCCCTTAGCACTGTAATGTCTCTGGGCTCTGTCTGGACACCCCTCCCCCTCCATGCCAATGTTCAGCTGCCTGTTCTCTACCACTCATTGGCTCTGTGATTCTGTCTCAAACCTGCTCCTCCTGCTGCAGGGTAACTACAAGCTGCAGCACATTTTCTTTGAGTCCTGCATATCCTCCATACTAACCGACCTAAAACATCCTGCAGCGGTTCATATACATACCTTGCCTGCTTTTATCTACCGACTTCAGCACGGTGACCAACAGGATGCTTTAAAAAAAAAAAACCGGGTGAACCACTCAGACTGCATCTCTGGACTGCGCGACCGTTAGTCGTTTAACGACCAAACCCCCTCTCCCCCGGTCGCAACGTCAGCCGTTGGAGTTTTTTTGTGCGTGCGCGAAAGGAGGAGGAGTCTGTTCGCGAGTCAGAGGGGGCGCGGAGCAGTCGGTTGAATCCGCGAACACAACAGTTGTTGTTGTGGCACAGCTCACTAGTTTCCCCGGTTCATCTTGAGAACGTGGACTTGATGCAGCACTCATAACGCATCCCGAGAGCATCGGCGCTTCACACAGGGGGTCCGTAAGAGTTGGTTTGGACACCAGCGGGTGAGGAGGGGACCGTACGGAACGAAGCTTAAAATCGCGGGAACGTCGGCGGACAGCGTAGAGAAATTCGGTGAGTCGAGGTACTGCAGTTAGCATGCTACCCAGACAGCTTATTTGTACTTTTATTTAATAGCAGTGAATGTCATCCTTTATGGAACTTGTGGTTCTGAACAGAAACATTTGATATGAATTAGGGGAAAAAATCTGTTACTGGTAGTTGGCTGCATACAATGCAACAGTGACCCCTACAGACCGGGATTACAGCAGACATGCATAATGAAAACCCTGTCAGCTAGCAGTGTCAGTGTTCGCTAAATGAATAATGGTATATTGATACTGTTTTGGTTTTTTTAATCGATATCACGGAGTGAAAACATTTTATTTGCAGCTTTTATTTACAGACATTTTTAAAAAAAAATTCTCTAATGGCTTATATTCGATTCGTTTTTTTGTGTGCTAGAAAAGTCGTTTGCATAACCAGTCTGGAGTCATAACATCCGTGTATGCTAGCATTAAACTGTGAATTGATTTGAATGCTGATATATCTTACATTTGTTATTCAGGTAGTTTTTTTTAAATTACATACAGCATATATTTTAGAACATTTGAGCTTTAAAAAAATTACATGTCTATTCCTTGATTTCTGATAAACGTTGTGAAACAAGTCACCTTTATCTTTAGTTATATAAATCAGCAGTCCCCAACCTTTTTTGCGCCACGGACCGGTTTGTGCCCGACAATATTTTCACGGACTGGCCTTTAATGTGTCGCGGATAAATACAACAAAATAAAACTAGTACCGGTAACGAAAAAAAGATTTATTCATAACACAGGTGAAAAGACCCAGGAAAACCGAGTTAACGATAAAAACGATAACAAAATAACGCTGAAAACCGATAAAAACCCTGAAAACCATACATTTCACACCTGAGCCTCAACTCTTGCGACCCGGTACCAAACGACTCACGGACCGGTACCGGTTCGAGGCCCAGGGGTTGGGGACAGCTGATATAAATAATAGTCGCTTTACTATCTGCTGATTGAAGAAAGAGTTCTTACATCTCATCAGTAATCAAATACTTTAAGTTTGCTTCCCAATTCAGAATGTGGAAATGCACACTTGTGTCTCTGATGTTTTTGTACCTCATTTTATGGCTTTTTAGGTAAAGTTCTACAAAGTCAATGTAGCAACTGCACCATGTTGGTGCTAGGAAGCAGCGAATATAATCAGCATGTTGACATAACAAAAAGCTTTGTGGCGTCCGTTATTGATCTTCTGTGGATGCTAAATGAAAATGTGGCTTTTATTTTAAAAATAATATCCACAAAAGTTTTTTAGCTCTTACTAGATGGTATCCCTAAATTCACTGCTACAGTATAATCTTTTTAACTTAGCTGTCTAAAGTGACTAGAAGTGAGTAGGAGAAAGCTGCATTCCTCATATTGAGCAGCTGAACCCGCCCCCTCCCCCTCTTGGTTTAAAGTGGTACAATCCAGTAATTTTCCATTTCACTCTCCTAGGATGTGGGTGTGGCCTAAAGTCAATGATCAGACAAGAGTTGAGCAGGTTTTGGTTTTTTTACCTGCCAGTGACTTTACTTGAAAACTGAAATCTCCACCTTTTATGGTTTTGGTGGAAAGATGGAAAGATGTACATGATCATTACACTGCACTAAAGATCAGACACCAAATGTCTTGGGCAATTTCTTAGTTTTCAGTGCTGTAGTCTTTCATCATATTTTCCAACATCTTACATATTTTTTAAAAAAAATCAGTTAATATAAAGTCAACAGTTTCATATTTGCTTTTAATTTTTTGAATCATGCCTTGTTTCTGGTTTCACCTCCCCCTCTTCACTTCTGCAGTGCTCACATGGTGCACTTGTAATTCATTACAGAGACTGTTGTTTCCCTACAGAACAGGAAGCAGCCCTTAAAGGCACAACCTATTTTTTTGTGTGTGTGTGTGTTTAAAGTTATATTTGACTTTGCTGTAGCTATTTATTGTGCTTTTCCTGTAATCCAGGTTTTTGCAATTACTGTAATAGTAATATGCTATGCTACAGTTTGTAGTTTTACCTGTGTTCGCTTTAAGATTGTATTCAGTTTGGATGTGTGTTTTAACCGGTGCCCTTTCGGTTGCAAAAAAACAGAATGCTCGATTAAGCCCTAAACTCCGCACGAAAATGTTTAGTGGTCAAAATAAACTTTTTTCCCCCCCATAGATCTCTGTAGAACCAGAGGTTCTTTTTGCAACCACAACTGTCACCCTCTGGTGGCCGTCAGATAGAAGCCACTTCCAGGTTAGCTTCGTATATGTTAGAAATGCGTAAAACAAAAAATGTCAGCTAGCAGTGGCAGTGGCCAGTGATAAATTAATTACTTTCTAATACCATAGAATTGATAATATTACACTGGCAAATTTTTAAAATTCTGATTAATATGACATTAAATGTTAAAACAAACAGCAAAAAGCTACTTAAACATTGTCACTGTTTTTGTTCGTAACAAACTGTTTCAGGTGGGAAAAACTACAAAAATATAATGAATTTTCTCCCAAATTTCACAACTGGAAATGTACATTTGTGTCTTGGGTATGTTCATACCTCACTTCAAGACATTAAAAGCCAGTCCTACAACATCAGTGTAGCGACTGTGCCGTGTTGGTGCTAGGAAGCTGCAGACATAATCAGTGTCCTGCAAAGGTGGTAATTTGGGCGAGGGACAAAAAAAATGACAGATCTTAATGTGTAGTTGTTTATCTTGAGATAGAAACTAATGAAGAAAGTGCCAAAGTAATAAATGGACTATGTCACTCTGTTTTGTGTCGTTGGATTGGCAGCTTTACTGAAGAGTTAGCGATTTAAAAAATAAACTTGCAGGAATCGCTGTAGCTTATCAAACTGCAATCTAGATAGAGCCTTCAATGTGATAGAATAGAAAAATATAATGGCTAATGTGAGTAAGAGGCAGCTGCACCCCTCCCCTCTTGGTTTAAAGTGGTACAGTCTAGTAATTTTCCATTCCACTGTCCTAGGATGTGGGTGTGGCCTAAAGTCGATCTCATCAGACAAGAATTAAGCAGGTTTTGTCTTTGACCTATCACACAAATTTACTACAAATGAGAAATCTCACTTTGTTTTTGGTTTTGGTGAACTGATGCGCAGAATAGATATAAGGCCAGCGGAGTGATTTCTGAACTGCATAAAATATCAGGCACCAAGTGGTTTGGGCAATTTCATCTGTCTTCAGACTTGGAGTCTTTCATATTTTCCAACTCCCCGTTATAATGTTATTGATAACCGTGTCCATAGAAACAGAGAAAATTAAGAGTTTAATATTTGGTTTTTACCCTTTTAGAACATGGTATGGCCTTGTTTTTGGTTTCACCTCCCCCGCTTCACCCAGCGGCAGTGCTCACATGGTGCACTTGTAATTCATTACAGTCTCTTTTTTTTTTTATCTGCAGAAGAGGAAGCAGCCCTTAAAGGCGCCACATACATTTTTCAAAAGCTTTCTTGTAGATGTTATATTTGACTTTGCTGAATTTATTTAACTTCTTATACCGTGTAAGATTGTCTGTATTGAGTTTTATAAATCAGCAATTTGTAGAGCTAGCTTCATTAAGATTTTAAGATTGTAAATAAAAAAATATTTTGTTTTGTTTTCTATCATTAAAATCGAGACCTTCTGGGGAGCTCCATGTGGAGAAAAGGGGGAGTTAGTGTGACAGCAGTCCTGGTTTATACATGTTTGCTACCAGATGTAAGTCGGCACTGTGCAGCTGTTGGCTCATGACAACTATAGGCCAAGAGTTTTTGGCCTCAGTGATAAATATGAGCAGAATTTGATGACATAACTCAGATTCATCTGAAATTTTAATGTGTATATTAGACAAGGGCGTAAAGTGCCATTCAGGTAGGCCACATCACTGTACCATGTCACACAGAGCATACTTGTATCTTGCAGCATTTTCTGTAGAGAAATAATTAAAAATAATATATCACATTATATAACTGGTCAAGTGACAAAATGCATATTGATTCTCAATACTCTCAATACGTGCCACTGCTATTGTGTGACATTATTTGTTATGTATCTTAAATTCTTACAAAGCGGTGCACTTCAACATGAAATGGTATTCATGTTGGTATATCATAGTAGTTATGGTTAAAACCATGTCACCATGGTTATTTATTGAAATTTAAGCTAATTCTTAATAGATTGATCAAATAAATCAAATGTAGAAATATAGAGACATAACTGATTTGTCCACAATGAAAAGGCAAATCAGTTTGTGTGTTTCTCATTTAATTACAGATTCTGACATTTACATGTTATGTTATGAAATTATTCTTATGGAAGTTAGGTCAGGCGTGATGCTGGCTTCCAGTACTGTATTTTTAACTTTAAATAGGAAAAAATTTGCCCTTGTTTGTGAGATTTTGAAAGCATGCCAAGTCTATGAGAACCGGTTTCAGCCAGTTGGAGCCGGTTCCTTTGCTTTGGGCTGAAAATGAGAGAGATGAGAAATGTGATCTAGGTTCAAAATTCTGTGTGCTGGTTATTCGTCGTTGATGTCTTGTTGTGCTGCTGATTAGAAATCTTGGTTGTTTCAGATGTAATGTTGTACTTCACACATAATAATGATGATGATAATAACAATAAAAAAGTGGTCAGGTTTTACACAGATTTTTATCCTATTAAAATGAGAATGTTTGTGCTTAAGACATGCTACACTTGCGTATTTTCCAGCTTCATATTTTGTTGTGGCTGTTTGTAATTATTTAATCCTGGTAGCTGTCTGGTAGCAATATGAGTACTAAGGGGATGTTACACAGAAGAGCAGTGATGTGGCAAATAAAGACTGAAATATCAGGAAAGTTATTTGTAAAATTACAGAAAAAATTGACCTTTTAACATTACCTAAAGCACTGAATCTTACAATAGTTTTCAGACTAGGCGACTAAAGTCTTTCTCATGTATTCAAGTTACCTGTACAGGCCTCCTAGCTATATTTCAGTTATTTAGAAAGTTCAGTTGCTGATACATAGGGATATGCGCGACTACTTAACTAGATGTATAGATGTTACTCCCCTTGCTAATAGACATCAGAAACACTAGTTGGCTAGTAGGGCTGCCACAATTTGTTGACATAATCTATGACATCGACTATTAAAAAGTGGTTAGTCCATCATTTTATTGTTGACGCGTCATATACATACCACATAAATGTGTTTTTGTAACTGCAATACACTGCAGGAAGGTATGGGGGCAGTATCACATTTTCCATCTGCAAGACTGCACTCAATATTAACAAAGAAGAAGTGTAGGCGAATGGCAAAGCAGGAAGACGGAAGAAAATGGAAACTGAGATTTTAAAAAATGCGAAAGCATTTCACAGAAAACAAACTTAAATGCAGACTGTGCAAAGTAGGGCTGCCACAAACGATTATTTTGCTAGTCGACTAGTCACCGATTATTTTTGCGATTAGTCGACTAATCAGATCATGCATCCATTGGACGTAAAACGTACAGCTTATTGCACTAGCATGCATCTGCTCTTGTTTAACTATCATTAGCTTACAGCTTTAAGTGTTTAAGGTATGTGCTAACTAAAAGTAGAGACAAGATGATAGTTTATTAAATTTTAATGAAATTTGCAGATTTTTTCGGTGGAGCTTAATTAGAGCTGGGCGATATGAGATTTTTTCATATCACGATATGTTTTTTTCATTTCAGGCGATAACGATATCTATCACGATATAAGCCAAATAACTATATTTGTAAGATTTAAATGTGCCGTTGCTCACAAGTAAAATGTGAAATAATCAGCAGCTTGTTTATATTTAAATATTTATTTCCCATAATAAGTTCAACAGGGTAGATGTACTTAAGGAACATGAGACTTTTTCAGATAAATAAAGGCAAATATTGCAAACTACACAAAAGGCAGCCGCTAAAGCGTTTAAGTTTCAAAATAGAACAAACGAAACAGACTAAATTGTCAATTCCACTTAGAAACAAAATATTAATTCTAAAAATAAATCTTAGTTTGTTTTACAGAAGAACAGACAAAACTGACTAACTTTTGTCAATATCAAATAAACTGAGAACTAAAAGGAAATTCTCAATCTCTCCTTGTTGTATAGCTTAGCTTTTCAAACAGTTTTAACAGTTACTTTAGTCTGACAAAAGCCGAATGACGAATTAGCGCTTCCAGTCAGAGACTGAGGCTACGTCCACACGTACACGGGTATTTTTGAAAACGGAGATTTTCCTTTTTCGTTTTAAAAAATAATCCCGTCCACACATAAAGGCAGAAATGAAGGAAAACGCTGCTATGAACATGCCAAAGCAGCAGGTGGCGCTAGATTCCTAACCGTGCAGAAATATTGGCCAATCAGAAGTCTAGAAGCCTCGGTGGGAAAAAGTAAACAAAGCTGGGGCATAGAAGCAGAACCGAGTCGTATGTGTGGAGGGACAGTAACTGTGTGTGTATGTAAGCATTTAAACACTGCAGAGAGTAGAATTAACAGTAACAGTATTGTAGAAATTCATTTCACCGAAACAATAACGTGGCGCACAGTGTGACGCATGCACCAGTTTATTGTATTTCCAGACTTGTTTTCGGCACAATTTACAGTGCACGCTACTCTGTTTTTTTGTCAGACTTGAAATAGCCGAAATACCTTCACACTACGGAACTTCTATGGCTCTTCCGTTCGACAATCTCTCCGGCATTGGAACCATCATCTGTTTTCTCTTCGGTCACGCTCGGTTGATTTTTCTAGTCGGCACACTCATTTCCTCCATTACGCGCTGGCTCCATTACCCGCTGGCTGCTTCCCAAACAAACACACGTGCGGCTTGGCACTTGTGCTGTATGTAACAAGTCACGCCACGTGACGCTGCGGCTGTGATTGGTTCGGCTCTGCGCTACTTAATTTGGATTGGCTGACCTTTTTTTTTTTTTTTTTTTTTTTTTAAGAGGACAAGAGCGGCGAGGTCTATCGCGATAGCTTAATTTCTCTATCGAGTAAAAGTTATATCGCGATACATATCGTTATCGTTCTATCGCCCAGCTCTAAGCTTAATAATCTCAGTCGTCTGCTCCTTGCTATCTAAAATATAACAGGACACCGGAGTATATTCTCGAGCATCTCACACTTCTGATAATCAGTTGTCTGCTTGACGTTTATTCAGCTGTGTAAAAACTATAACTTTAATCTCAGCCAAACCGATTTACTCAGGAACAAAGAAAATACTGAAAAAAACCAAACAATAACATTTTAAGTTATCTAAGTGACTTATATATGTTTAACCTGAGTAGCGAAAGATGGCAGTGGGTTTGAAAACGATTTGCCGGGAGTCCGGTGTTCTCACCGGCTCTAGTGAGCCTTGAACCCGGGCTAGCTATCGAGCTGGTGGGTAACAGACGTCTCTGAAAACGTCGGAGCACTTTTGAAAATATGTGGTGTCTTGATACACTGAGCTGGTGTTTGAAGTTTACACAGCTACATTCTCGCCTGAAAATATGTTAAGTTTATTTTGTGACCCAGAAAGAATAATAAGAGTAATATTAAAACTAACTAGCTGCCGCTATTGTTGGAAACTGAGCTGGCATGCGCTATGAATTCTGGGACAGGGTTGGGCTACGAAGTATACACCCGACCCATCCTTCAAATCTTGGGAAATAAAGGACGCATTTGTTGGCGGCATTTGTCGGAGTCTTCGAATTTGGACAATCTTCGTCGTGTCGCTGTAAGGTAATTGGCCTACTAATGCGGGCACAGGAAGATGCGGTTCCTGAATTTGGACACAGCTACGATACCGGACACTGCTTCTTCTTTGGGGTTTAAAGGCAGCTGGCATCGTTGTACATGCAGTGCTGCCAACTTCTGTTTCAGTCCGTTATTACACTCTTAAATCCTGCTACTTATTCCTGCGTCTTTTGGGATCTTACAAAGCTTCAAACAACGCATCGACTACTAAATTAGTTGTCGACGATTTTGATAGTCGACGTAATTGTGACTAGTTGACTAATCATGGCAGCCCTAGTGCAAAGCGACAGCAGTAGTTTAAATGCTCATAAACTGCAGTTCATAAATATTTAAATCCCCAGATTTGATCTATGATATCAAATCTGAATGGGTCAGTTTTATAGATTTACGTTAATGTGTTGCGTTGATACTTAATGTTATAATGTTATGACAATGCTTGCTAAGCGAACACCATTTTAGTTTTGTTAGCTAATAAGTGAAATGTGATAGTAAACCATTAAACAGGAGAAGCTACACTGTCTCCTAGTTTGGGGGTTTTTCCACACAATTGCAGCCGTAATGATTAGTTGGCTTTCCATTCGGTTTCTTAACAGAATAGATAAACATCTAGTCACCTAGTCAGGGTTTTGTGGTCTGTAGGGTTGTGTAATGTCATATTGTCTGCAATACCAGAATATATATTACATGATAAGTGTCATATCTCAATATCATTGCTGTAGCAAAACTATGGTTATACATTGTCTAGGTCATGCAACAAAGAGATAATCCCAGGCATGTCTGATAGCAAGAGCTGCCTGCCAGTCTCAGGTGATGATTTAATACTTAAAAAGGGAGCTACTTCAGCAACCTCCAATAAAGTAGTAGTGTAAAATATGTAAAGAATGTTGTTTCCACTGAAAATGGAAACAAGAAACTTGTTTCACCACTTAAAGAAGAACACACTGTCAAGTACAGCCAGATTATGAAGCAGGGGATGTGCGACCGAAATGTTAAAAAAAAAAAAAAGACTCGACTGTGCATAACTGCACTCACTAGCTGCACTCCCTATGACAGAAGGAGCAAATGTTTGATGAATATTACCAATACTGTTACATGGTGGTCAAGGAATGCTTTAAGCAAACTGGTCAAAAAGCTTGAAGCAAGTTACAACTACCCAGGTAGAAAATATTTTTCATTGGCCACACTGAGCGAATTGTGCACTCTAGCCAGTAATAAAACTGTAAAACCTGTAATCTGTGTTCAGCTATTCTTTTCACAAACAGTTGGCACATTAAGTAACTCCCGATGTTTTATTTTGCATATTTTTACTGGATACCCTTCCTGATGCAGTCTCAGAGAGATTTGTGTCTCCTCCCTCTGACTACCTCCTCCAGCTTATTCAGGGAAACATCGAGCCTCTTCCAGGCCATCCGATAGACGTAATCTCTCCAGCATATCTTGGGTGTACGCCTGTGCCTTCTCCCGGCAGGTTCCTGGCCGGAATACCTTACCCAGGAGATGACAGATGTCTCAATGTGGAGGTGTAGGGGCTCTACTCTGAACCCCTCTCAGATGACAAACTCCTCACCCGATCACGAAGGGAAAGCTTATCCATGCTTCGGAGAAAGCTAATTTCCATGGCCTGTATCTGTGATCTCATTCTAATTTTGTTAACAAAAAGATCAGACCTAAATTAACAAATGTAAGGTGTTTCTAAACAACTATGCACCATCTTGTGGCAGGTGACTGCATTACATTTAGGACACAATCATTTCATGGGATTGGGAATCTATTAAAATTTTAACAATTTATTCAAACGACTAGTAACTCTGATAGAGAGTAGTGAAAACAGCAATGATTAGTCGACTACTATATATCTACTGAAGGAAATTTTGTCATAAGGCAGTTAGCTCGAGGGTCCATTCGGACACCCATGTGCCTTCTTGTTTTTTGTGACCATAGGGACTCATCCGCAGAAAACTTACTTTGCAGTGTACTAATTATACATGCTGCCCAGGCTGCGGATTTCAAAGAAATATAACAGGAATGGCTACTTAGCCGTCCGGTCTTCAGCTCCGCATCAGAGTATAATCATGATTAAAGCCTGGATAACCTTTTCCTTTTCCATCTGTTGATGCCTGAGAATTTCATCTTCAGTGAGTGAACATAAAGGTTGGTACATATGTCCGCATAACTCTCCATGTTGTGCAATTGTCCATGGACAAATTACATTACGATGCACCAACAACACATGGACTTGGCAGTGGACTTCAGGCTTGATTCCTGTTATACTTTAAAACATCCCTGAAAGTCAATAGATGACAGGTGTACAAACCAGCGTAATTCTGCAGCACTAGAAAATTAGCGACCGTGTTTCCTTTGTCAGAGTAACCAGGCCACTGCTGCAACGATTGCTAAGAGCATTAATCTGTTTTCTCCAGTCACAACAAATTTGCTGTCAAACGTGATTCTACTGCAGTATTGGTAACTGTGATGGAAGGCTCTTGGCCAAGGTGCTGTGAAAGATCACCATAGCCTTCCATGTCACTGAAGTTGTTGTGGGCTCTGTCAACCTAGTTAGTTATATTTCTCAGGAGGTGCATGTCAGGTTGTGTGCAAGGTTACAGTGTAGCATTAAAAGGAGTTTCTGGTTATGTCGTAACTTACAACGTAACTTCCTTCAGCTGATTCTGTTCCCAAGCGACCTAATGGTGTGTCCTTGGTCTATCTCAGGGACTTCTCGGAACACCTGAAAAACTTCATCTAGGATGTGTCAGAATAACCATCCAAGCCATCTCAATGGGCCCCTTTTGCATGGAGGAGTACTGTCCCTACCCTAAACCTCTCCTGAATGACTGAGCTCCTCATCCTGTCTCTAAAGCAGGAATTATACTCTCCTTGTCAGTGTGTCCGCTCCGATCTCAATTACATAAATTTTGAAGTCACATGTTTAGCATGAGGGTTTGTGTGCTTTCCTGTTTCACGTCCATGGAGAATTTACATTAAAATGCACCAACTACATATGCTCCTCAGGCAGCAGAATTCTAGCTGATGTCCAAGAAGTATAACAAGAATGACTTCTTGACTGTCAGGTCTCCAGCTGTCGATGTTCGCTTCTGCAACAGAGTAAAATCATGACTTAAGGGACAGGCCAGTCACCTGTTCAGCCTTGCAGGGTAACTTAAAAGCTATACGTGGGCCCATCACAGGAGGGAGCGTAGGGGTTTGGTGCTTTTTCAACTGGGAAGAGGTCTTGCCATTATAGTTTGAACATTTAATTATATGTGATATTTGATATGTGAATGTGAAATGGGTATGCTTGACCCAGCTAGGTTTGGTTCTAAATAAGAAGTAGAACTAGTGAAAGGGAAAATGTCTCCGCCTTTAATTTGGAGCACTTGGACTTTAACCACGTTCATAAAGGTGAGCTAGCCTTTACTACATTTACTAAATAGGCTAAGCCTAGGATTGTGCCATCGTCCATACATCATTTCAGTCAGTCCACTGAATCTGTATTGGTGTCTGCCAAGTGTCATCGAGTCTTCCAGCAAGAATCTGGAGCAAGGTAGGGTTGTTCCCAGCTATTAATTTCTTATCAGTCAAGCTTTAGATTTAGATTAATCCAACAATTTAAACACGAGAAAACGCATTCTCTTGAAAGTTAGTTGCAAAAGCAGGATTAGCTCTCTTACCTTACAGTTACCATTGTAATACTCGGTGTGCTTGTGGGTTGCTTCATGCCACCCACAAAGTACCAATATTTCACAAATATATTTTTCAGAAGTAAAAGAGAGAAATATATGGGAAAAAGTACTAGTACTTTACAAATACTATTATTTTATTGTAGCCTAGCCAAATAGGAATACTTTGAGACATTGCTAACAAATACATTTGCTATAAATACTGTCAAATTATGAAGCTGGCTAATTTATGTTAACATGTCAACAAATGCAATTGAAATGACCATTTACTGCTGTGGGTCCAATGAATGTTAATTAGAATATGTCTTCTCCTTTTATACTTAAAAAGAGTCTTCTGTTTATACAAACCAGCAGGGAGGGGAGAAACAAATATAGTTCTTTTTAAAATAGAGTGGTATTAAACAGGCGTATGTGGGGAAAGGCTAGCTATATTAATTACAAAAGGCATTCTCAGGCAGTCAGCCATTTTGTGCTCTAGCATTCACTGCAGCCCATCAAAGGAATAGAGTGGGGGATGGAAAAGTGTCAAAGTTGCTAGCTTGTTGACTTGTCTAAATTATCGAGTCAGGAAATTTTAGCTGTGTCCTGCAAAGTTTTTCACAGAAAACAGTGTGTGAGTTCCATGGCCTCTTTATGCTTGAATGTCTGTTTTTAGACAGAGAGGAGGAAGCTGTTAATACTGGATTTGTGAGTCCTTAATTCTGGACTTTATTACCACGCAGCAAACTTCCGAGAAAACCCACTTTTAGACATAAACAAGGATGAGTTATTGCAGAACAGACAGAAGTAAAATTTGATCAAAAAGCTTAAGGAGAATGAACAGGTCTTTCAAAGCCAAGGGTAAAATATCTGCCTCCACAAGAGGACTAGAACACACAACAAATCTTTTCCTGTTCAGCATAGACTTATTTAGACCTGAATATGTAACTATAGAGTCTGAATCATTTAGGTAGGTTTGAAATTGTAATTTATCTTTATAGTTCCCTCCCTTTTTATGAGAACCCCCCTACTCCTGAAATGGTTTAGTCCATGCCTGGCTGTAAACCTCCAGAGAGCCGACTGCAGGTGTGGGGGAGGGGTTCGGTGCTCTGTTGTCAGGCTGTGGCTCTGACTTTGTGTGCTAGCTGTAGCTATTTCATACAATGTGACCAAAACTCAAATTATTCCACACAGCCTTCAGACTCTTGAAAAAATAAAATGGAGCAACTACATGCAGATGTTTTGGTTCTGCAGTTAACCAAAAGTGTGGGGTTATTGTTTTTGTTTATTTTTTGTTTATTTAATGCCTTAAAATTAACTTAAGGTCGACTTTATTTTGGTGGATGGTGTACTTCACTTTGTATTTGTAACCATCCATAGCATTTTTCTGTAGTCATTACACAAACCCCGCTCAGCTTGCCTGATTCACATGGATCTCCTGGTTCTCCCACCCCCACCCTTTCCCTAGTTTTCTTCCCTTTTTTCCTTTTACCCAGCTCTCGCTGGAGTCTAATTTGTCACAAGAAGGGGGGGGAGGCACAATCACGCGTACAATGTTTGAGAAATGGTAGGCAAAAAGTCAGTGCTTTTAAACGCAACAGTTAAAATCATGTCAAAAGAAATTTCCTTTCTTTTGACTACTTTTCAGAAATTGGTTTCTACAATACTACTACTACAATACTACTACAAGACTACTTTATTTATATTTTCTACTGTAATTTCCTTATTTTTTTACGTGTTGTTTTTATTACTATGCGCTTTGGGGTTTTCAGCTAAGGGAACAGTTAAAGGAACGTCACACACTGTCTTGATGGCAAATAGCTGGATATATGTAGATAAAGGAATCCCACTGGAGAGAGGAATGATCAAATATAGTGGCAATAGCTTGGTCCCCAAGTTGATCTGTCCACATGCCTGCTGAACAAAAGTGAAAACTAAATCCATAAGGAAAGCATAAAAACTGACTGTGGCAGGTGGCAGACTATACCTGATGGGCTGTGTTCAGTTTTATTGCTGTCGCTGAGTGAGTTCAAACTGCGACTGCATCCACTTATAGATGAATTATGAATTTGACAGCATATCGAGAATGTGTTCAAGGATAAAGTCTTGTAATTGCACCTGTTTCTCTGGAAAGTATCGTCAGTACCATCATGTGTACTTGAACACATTTTTTCCTTTTAACAGTTTTGGTATTGGACGTGCTCTTCCCTTCTAAAGTGTCCACGTTTGAATGTATCCATCTAAATGTTTTCTATACATCTCACCCTGTTCAAGGTCTTGGCAGACTGGAACCTCTCCTGGCATGCATACACTATCTCAGAGCAAACATCTGCGCACTTTTTCTCAAACCTCTGGGTGATTCAGATTTTCCAGTTCACCTGACTTTTCCATCCACTGTGGTTGGAAACTGGAGCTTCAGAGTCCTAGTATTATAATATTAAGAAAGCTTTGATTGAATTTGTGTACGAATATTTTAGATTGTGTGACAGCCATAGACCCAAGGTTGCTACCTGTTTAGGGGAATTTTGAAAATTTTTTCCTGTGTTTAAGGATATAAAATCACTTCAGCTAACATTAAATGTTTTGGTCAGACTTTACCACATATGATTTTTTTTGTTATTGTTGTGGTTCCTACTAAACATGAGATCTTGTTGCCGGTGTAGCAGGCAGTAAGAGCTCAGTGTGCCTGCGCACAGCAGATCAGCGTGGCCATTTTAGGTTTCATTGAATCCAGATGCAGGAGGAGAGGGTGGGGGAAGGGAAGACTGCGCATTCTGCGCAGTAATGTAGGAATGCAGGCTCTGACCTCACTGGCTGACATCTATCTCTCCCCCCCCCCCCCCCCCCCCCCCACCACAGTATTTAGCCTTCATAAAAATGTCTAATATCAGATAGCAGTTAATTGCTTTTTCAGTGTATAGTTAATCAGAAAATAAAACCAACAACATCTTGAGTGTCTGACAGGCTTAGACAGCGAAGTCTCAGGTTTACTGGTTGAAGGACATACGGCAGTCTGAAAGAGAAAAGGCGTTATTTTATTACCCAGTTCTTCAGACTTATAAAATATTTAGCAATATTTGAGGTTGTCGAGATTTTCTTAATTCTTCAATCCTAGCTTAGGGTGGTAGTGAGCAAGTGAGCACAAGACTTCTGGTCTCTTGTAACAAAAATAAGCTAAACCAGGATTTACAGTAGATCACTAACATGCAGAGATAACACTCAGTCGTCAAATTTGCTGTTTCCTCAAGATCTACGTATGCATATCAAGATTTCTGCAGATACGCATTGCTTTCCCCCCTCCCCCCTTCTTTTTTTGTGGGTGGGGCTTGTTATGTGATCTGATCCAGCTTGTACTCTGCATGCTCCTCGCAGCAGCGCTGGTGGCCATTTTGTGTTTCTGTCATGGAAGAAAGGAGGGTTAGGCAAAGAGTGCACTGCAAGCTTTTATTGACTCTGGCAAGAGGGCTGTTGATGAAGACAGGTGCAGGTTGAATATGAATGACAATTTAAATAAAATTGTATTTCTATCCTACTTCATCTTATTTTGTCGTTTTTGTGTCAAATCAGGAAATTACCATAAATAGTTCTTTTTAATTTGATGAATCATTCAAAGCAAACCTAATTAGAAGAAGTGATTAAAAAAATGAACCATGTAGGCTTTTGATTTTATATTTTTAGGTGTGTGTTCTTTGTTCCTCTTGAGTAGAGGAACCACCCCCGCATAGGAATGGTTTAGTCTCATTTAACAGCAGCCCTCCCTGCTGAGGGAGAGGCTGGGCGGGTAGAGGCTGCTTATTGTGTCAGACTCTGCTCTCTTTTTTTTTTTTTTTTTTTTTTTCTTACTGGATGCAGCTAGCATGATACTTTGGGGCTAAGAAAGCACCATTTATTCTCAATAAAAGATATATACACACACTTTCTTTCCTTTTTTGCTGAGATAATCTTTTAACATTCAATAAAAACAATAGACTGTATACACAGTTTGGTACAAAATTGCTTAACTGGCTTGTTTGATATGTTTTAGGAAGACATTAAAGACGTTTCAGCGGGTCTAGAACATTCTAGCGGTAGTATTTTAGATAAAACCAAAAAAAACTTCTGGTTTTCCCTTGGTAATTCTGAAAGTGCAGTATTACTTCAAAAAGAAATAAAGTAAAATTTTCTTTGTTTGAACGCCCCACCCCCACTTCCGCCCTACAGCAGAATGGTTCAGCCCATGAGCAAGAGGGAGAGGCTGTTCCAGAGAGAGCGCCTTTCTCTCTCTCTGTGTGTGTGTGTGTGTGTGTGTGTCTGTCTGTGTGAAAGAGACAGATGGAGAGAGGGGGAGGGTGGCTTCAGCTTGTTCTAGGTTGAGTGTCGAAAGTGTGCAATTTAGCGCTGGTTGTGCAGTGCTAGCTAAGCTGAGACTAAAGTGCACATTGTGCTGCTTTTTGTTGTGTTAGTGACTTTATTTGTTTTCTGTGTTGTTGCTTTTCATTTGGTTGTGTATATATAATGTAATGTCACTTCTTTTTTAACTTTTTTTTTTTTACTGTTTGGTTTGTCTTTAGCACAGACTGCGTAGTAGCTTTAGAGGAAAAACATAGACTCCTCCCCTTTACCTTTGATCGTCCTCTGCTCAGTAATTTATCTGACCTTCAGTGGATGCCATATTTTCTAGAGTCATCCTGATAAAGGTGAACACATACAAAAAAATAATTTCTATCATTGTTTAGTATTGAGGCTTTTGTTAATTTTTTTTTTTTTTTTTAGAGATTTGGCGCATTGAGCTGTTTGGGTTTGTTTGGTCCACTCAGTTTGATTTTCAGTTTCAGCCTTAACAGTCTAAAGGTTTAGGTTTTTTTTTTTTTTCCAGTTCTGTTTTGAAAGTGTGAATACAGTGAATACTAAGCCAAAGGATGTCTGTGGAGATGGTGCAGGGCTCTAGGTTTTGAAATATTTCAACAAATTAAAAAAAATCAGTAAACCTTTTGGTGCCTCTACCTTTCATCGGATCTTAACACATCCTGCAAATGTATGGTCATCTTATCACTGAACAGAAAGGAAATGTGATCCTGATTAGCGTGTGCACACTGTCTACATTATACATGGCTTAAATTGTTTATATCTGAACAATATGAATTCATGTTTATTTAAGGTTTTTTGGAGGGGTTTTTTTTTTTTTTTTGCATGTTTTGTCTTGAGGAAAACATTACAAAATTACTGCTTTCTGTGAGACCTATCCCTAAGGTACTAGTGCACCGCCTGTAAATACTTATGCGATGGAAAGAATTTAAAACAGCTATTGTTTCCCCCTCCCTGGTTTCTAATAAATTCAACATTTTGTGTGAAAGTGTGGCATTTAGCATGGCCAAGAAGAGTCCTGTGAGATTATGTTACAGTCTGACTCCGGTCCTCAGGAGTCATTAGAGAGCGTTGAAAACTGTGGCTAACACGGTGCTCAGCTCAAGAACAGCAAGTCCTCAGGTTATTGGAGTAAACCATGGCCGATCATATATGTATCCAGTTCAGATTAATTCTATCAAAGATTTAGCAGAGAGCCCAGAGGGAGCAGTAAAATTTTCCCTGAAAGGGCTTAATATTTTTAATTGCATAAAAACAGTGGATTGAAACAGTTTAATATTTTTAACACTGCAAGCACAGAACAGCATAAAATACTGTGCTTTCAAATAAACATAATGCCCTTAACCTTTTCATCATAAATGTCCTCTGCCGGTGATGTTTTTAATAAAAGGACAGATCCCCCCCCCCCCCCTGCCCTTTGTTAAAATGGTTTGTCCCGTGCTGGCTGTAGATTTCCATACAGTGGACTAGTTTGTGCTAGAGTTGGGGGATGGGTGTTGCCATGCAACAGTCTGTGCAGGGTACTTTCCCTCTGTCTGTGCGCTGCTAGCTAGTGTTGTCACTTTGAATCACCTTGTTGTTGAATTGTGCTATACAAATAAACTTGCCTTGCCTTGCCTTGCCTTGATAATCACTACGCTACATTTAAAAATGATAAAAGGATTAAACTTGCATGTATTTATGGCAAGCTGTAAATAAATCTTGCTACTGTGACAGCAGGAAGGGAGGAAAAAATTTAGCGGCTCATGTTATGCAACAAGACACGTTGCTGTGTCAGGAGTGCTCAACAGGCTTTTCATTTGAAAATGGTTTAATTAATAGCTAGTACAGACTTTATAAAGACTTTATATGACTGCAATGTGCTTGATGGACTGGTCCTAACTGAGCCCCTCCTCTCTTTTGTAGTCTGCTGTTGGCCTCTTACCCAGTGCCTGCTTCACAGTCAGTAGGCCCCAATCCTACATAACCTGCTTTTAAATTGTGGGTTTTTAAATTAGTTTTTAAAGTATTTCAACAGTTAGAGTCTCTCTGTTATTTAAGTTGACGTCTTTTTAAGAGATCTCAAGTTCTCCTAATGAGATTTTTTAACTTGAAGATCTAGAAGATCTTTTAACTATGTTTTATTTTAATAGAAAGAAAGATTTTTTACTTCACTCAAAAAGGTAGCATTTCGACAGTCTGTCATCATCCCCTCAAAATGTAAGTTGTAAATCTCAAATAACAATATACTGTAATAACACAGCTGCCCAACTGTGTTGTCTTAGTCCAAAGCGGGCTTTCTTGGCTTGAGTTGCTGATAAACACGTGTGTTTTCTTTGAACTCACTGGTTTATTTGTTCATGCTGACCCGTGGTACACTCACACACTGTTTCTAGTGTTTAATGGTGCACAGTGGACAAACAAACAAAGTAACGAGGGATTTAACATTAACTGAAATCTGTAGGTCAGCCAGAGATGTGACGATGAATAACTTCGCGCTTCGTCACAAACATGCTCGACAGCGTGTGTTGGTGGAAAGGCCAAGATGTTAAGCCAGGTTGTCTTATGTTGTCTTGAAAACTGATGATCAAGATGTCATTAAGTATGACCGTGTCTTCCATCTGTACCAGCGATGTTCTTCCATGTTCTGAAAGAGAAGGTTTTGATGTTGCATGTAACCACAAAGTATGAATGTCAAGTCTTGATTGTTTGCTTGGCTGCTAAAAGACTGAAGAAGGTTAGAGGTTTTCTTGCTGCAACACAAACTCCTCTCCAGTCTCTCAAAGCAAGTGACCTTGCTTCTGCTTTATTTGGAAGTAGTTATGCTTGTAGTCGAGATTGACAGAGTTTGTAATCGGCAGTTTAATGACTGCTTATCGGGGGCTGACACAGTGAGTTTCAAGGAATACTTCTAAAGGAATGAGCAGCTATTTTGTAACTTGGAGTAAAGATTTGTTTAAGTCCAAGGATGGAGTCTGAATATCTCTCCATGGCTCTTTCCTTTGATGCACCCTCTGTAGCTTCAAATAAATGAAGCAGTTGCTGTTCATATTTAGTAAGCTGTTAGTCATAGCCTGGCTTAGAAAACATTGCAAAAATAAAACGCAAGTGTTAAATTAAAAAGTGCATCTGTGCATAGTAAGATCCTTGAACTCGGTTTAATCACATAGTTGTGTTTTTAAGGACACAGAAACAGTGGGTGTCTGCTGTTTCAGTAGTCAGTGGATTCTCTCTTGGGAAACATTCACAACTTGTATGAATCGTCATTTAGTGATTTGAATTCCAATCTATAAACCTTCATGTGTTGGCTTTCCTATGGGTTTCTGTTGTGTGAAGTTTGATTAACGTTGTGCTGTTTCTGCTGATTTAGGATAAATAATTTTAAAAAAAATAGTGTTTACCTTTTTTGGCCTAATTTGGAGTGAAGATTAAATGCCACACCCTGATGCTACTCATACATGTTATGACTGCTTTCTGCACTTTACAGGGGCAAGATGACTAGTTCTCGTAGCTGCAAGCAACTATTAAAAATCTATGCACTGAGCGTTTATACACAGAACTGCGCTTTTTTACAGTCTGTGTACATTTTTAAAGACCATAACAATGATTAATAATAAAACCTGACAAAATCGACTCAATACTTTTTCTGCTTGTTTTATAGCAATAAAAAGGTTGGATTTAAAGATCCCTTTAATAATATTATCAGCAAATAACTGAGATTATGTTTGGCTTAATTAGCACTTTCTTTAAATGTTCTACAATTTGTTCACAATGTGACAGCTTGCCGAAGTGTCAGGCTGAATAGAAAACTCTTGCTAAGCAGAGTTGTGCTGCAACCTGATACACCTGAATGAGAATCCTTCTCAGCTAGCTACTGAGAGCTCGGGCTGACATTAAACAACAGATCCAGCGGCCATTTTGAGTTCCTGCACTAAATCCAGGAGCAGTAAATGAGGCCGTGGGACGGGGGAGGGGGATAGTCGGCTCTGCGCAGTGTGCAGTAACACTGGAATGTGAAGCAAACCAATAATTGTTCTTGCAGTTTTCACTGCTCCACATATTTGTGAACGCTTTTTTAGGAGTTTTTTTTTCTGATTCTTCTTGTTTTTCAGGTCAGATCTTTTTTAGGCAATTGTATTGAAATGCTGCCTTACTTATTTTTAGAACAATAGGAAGGAAAACAGCAAGAAACATGCATGCTCATGTAAAAACAGAGTAGGGAAGGCCTAACATATTGAACGTGTGTACAAACATCTCACTGTGCTGCTCAGCATTAAAGCTGGAGCTATACGCTCAGTCCACATTAGTCTTTGTGTTTTTCCATATACATGTGGCAGCCTGCTAAGCTTCAACATACACAAGGCTAAATGAGAGATTTTTGCAAGTTGAGGCTGTTTTCCCTCGGTTCTCTCTGCACCATGTGAGTACTGCAGTAGCAGTAAAGCTAACCAAGTTTACAGTGTGAAACTGACACGGCTTACTGCTCATTCCTGGTCGGAGTTTAAAGGTTTCTCATGTAGTAACCACTTTTTATGTTGTGTTTTTGCACTGAAACCAGTATAAAGACATGGCTGTTTGAGGTTCCTACCATCTGAATGTCTGTTTTTGCTTTTTACCACTAGAAGCGACAGTCTGATCTTAGCAGCTGGGGGAAAAATAAGACCAAAAATATAACAAAACTGTCAGTGACTGCATGTTTTTGTTTTTTTCTTCTTACCTGTACATAATTATGTTTTGTTTTTTGGGGTTTTTTTTAAGTTCAACCTTTCTGCAGTAAAACATCTTTTTCTGTCCATCATTCTGGCAAACCACTTTCCTGTTTTGCGTCCTTTTGTGTTAACCTTTTGTGTGTTTGTCACCACTTTGGCGACCTTCACCAGTTTGTCACCACTCTATTGGTGTTCTTCTTAAGCCTCTTGCTTGCAGATAACTGAATAATCGCCCAAAATATAATTGTGATATTACGTTATTGTGTTTACCTTTGAGTAATTTTTGCCTTGTGAGTTACTGAATTTTGAAAAAAAAATAGTTTCGAGTTTTGTCACGTCATAAATACTATTCCTAAAAAATTCCAAATTAAGGCAATTTCATTTGCTTTACCAGCACGAGTAAGCGAAAGCTGGTCACGACCGATAATTTTACACTGCAGAAACAAATGTAAGGAAGAAGCATCAGTCTTATCAAAATCCGGGATTTAGTGTCCTTAGTCTACTTTACTGTATGCTATTTTAAATCTGGATATAAATAAGTATGTTAAAAAATACAGTAATTGACATAATTGCACTTTTAGTTGATGCAATTCATATTGACCTGGAAAAATATATCACTTTGAAGCCAAAGAGACAGTTAGAGCTCAAGTTACTAAGACATTTGCTAACAAATTATTCTCATTTGTCCTTCAGGTTGTCGACAAGTCCTGTATTAAGTCCATTGTCAGGAACCCTTTGGCTTGAAGGTGAGTTCTAAATACTTTTTCTATGCTACTTAATATTATAACACATGAGTGTAAAAGAAGAAAATTACTGCAAGTAAAGTATCTCCTGCACACAGCTCAGGTTCATTTTTACTTCTGACACCCATAAAATGAAGGTAAAATCAACACATGCTTCCACGCATATAAAATAAGTAGACATGAAATGAATCCTTGTAGAATGTGACAACTAGCCTTAACAGTAAATTGTGCACAACAATCACAACTATACGGAAAGTCCTTCATGTTTTGCATAACCCTTTTGCTGCTGCCAGCACAGACTGAATGGGTCCGTTCTGATTTGCTGACGAGGGAACCAATAGGAGGATGGGGGGATGGGAGGAAGGTTGAGCTGCTGCTGTTGTTAACTCGTGCCACTTCTGTTCTCAGGATTGGGGCTTAGGTAAACATGAAATCCGTAGTTTTTCAGAAAAGTGAGGTAGAGGGGATTTGCAGAAGCAAGTTTAGCTTTTCTGACTACCATGAAAAAAGGTTTCCTGGCTTACTGAGCTGCTTGTTGACTTAAGTCACTGTAGGACAGATGAAGCAATGTGTAATCAGATGGATGAGTGTGATTTGGCTTGGATGCTGAGTTAAATTTGTAGTAAAGGAACGGGCTGCTAAGGAACCATCAGTTTGGTGCAGAGACAGCTGTGACAGAAGAACCTTCCAGAAAGAAAAAGCTAATGCCAAAGAGCTCTGCAGTGTCCTCTAGTGTTTTCTCGGAAACGGTGCACCCAATACTGTGCAATGCGTAAAGATCAGAATCAGGAAAGGTTAATTAGCGGAAGACACTGTGCCATTAACTTTTACAGCTCTGGGTGTTGTCTGTTCTCATTAATCCCTTCTGAATGCATGTTATCTATTATCTCTACTCCACAGGCAAAGATGGAAGTTATTGTGACAGAAGAGAAGAAGAAGATTTTCCGCGCCAGGAAAACCATGAAGATCAGTGATAGACATCAGCTGGAGAACCTGCACAGCACTTTGCTCACTGTGGGTACAAGTTTGTCCAACCCATCTCCACCACCTCTGATGAATGGAACACATAAAGAGGACGGACAAAAAGTGGGCGACAAAGAGCAAAACAACATCCTGGACTTGAACACTCCCCAGACTACACCACCCGTCTCTCCGACCGCTCTGAGCTCTCCCACACCGTCCCTGTCCCTAAATTTGTCTCCTTCCCCTCCCTCTTCAAGTCCAAAAGGACTCGAAGAAATGACTGCTCCGAGATCACCAGTGGATCCTCTAAATTTTGAACTGAAAAAGGTAGAAGAAGATGAGAAGAAAGATGGCACACCATCATCATCAAGTGAACCTGTCACAGCTAGAACAGACTGCAAGGGACAACAGGAAAAAGACACTGAGGTGATCCCAGCTGAGGAAAAGAAGAAGGTAAATGCATGGAAACATGAACAAAACTGTCAGATACCTTTATATTTATTTTAAAAAATTAGTTTATACTGTAGTTCGTATTGAAAGTGGAGAGCCCGAAAAACGTTTAATTGGTTATCATTTTTAATTTTCTCAGGAGGACCACACTGTAGAAGAGGACCCAGCTGTAGATTTGGCAGTGGACCCACTGAAAGGTTTGGATACACCTGTGCCACCTGCAGTATCTGACTTCACAGAACCAATGGAAACAGATAGTGACACTACAAAGGAAATGGACACTGAGGCTTCCACAGCCAAAGTACCAGATGAAAAGCCTTCTTCTCCTAAATGTACCACTTCCGATTCTTCCTCATCTTCTTGCTCTATACCCAATCCAGCTTCTTCTTGTGCGGACCAAAAACAATCAGTGGAAATCAAAGATGACATAAAAGAAGTAGAGACTGACAAAGCGGATGTGAAGAAAGGCTTGACGTGTGAGGAAAAGATGGAGGTGGGCTCTGTAAAAGTGGAGCCCAAAAAGGAAAAAACTAATGTGGGACAAGCCTCAAAGCCATCTCGACCATCGTCCACTCCACCATCTGATACAGGTATGAGATGGTGGATGTTGCAACGCAAAAAGCAATTATATACTACATGACATGTGAATAGGATAATGTAACACTGTACTCAAAACATAAATGATTTGATAAGATTTCAAGTCAGAATGCAGAATCCTTGCATACTTTACCATGGGATAAATCGGCTTCCTCTGATCCTGAAGGGAAAAGTTGGGTGGTTTCTTTTTCGGAAAATTGTCACAGGAAATTTATCATTTGAGGATTTTACTGCAATAAATTTCCTGGATGATATTGCAGTTTGATACGTGGAACTCTTTCGCAGTTCTTGGAGTTGGAGGAAGTTGTGCCTTTTTTCTGTGTGACTGCAGGAGTAGGAAAAGATTGCAGTTAGTACTCTATATTTGGTGTTGTTTTTACTTGAGGGTAGGGACTCATCCAGCACAAGAGGACCCTTTGTAAGTTTACAGGGATTCGTTTAGACTTCAGTTCATATGCTGATTGGTCAAACAAACAGAAGAAGAAAAAAACACCAGGTGTAAACACTGGAAAAATGTTAACCATGTAAACAACGGCTCTTATTGCTAGCTTGTAAAAAAGAAAACGGCGTCACAGAGTAAGGAACCACTGGTAAAGTCCATATGAATATGGACTCAGTTTATATTAGGACATGCCTTTGATTCAATTACTAACTAACCTCTGATCAGCTTTTACATAACTTCAGCGTTCATAATGGCAGTATCAATAGAAACAGAAAATAAAGCCTTCAGAGGTATGCAGTTCTTTTTGAGGGCCCCGGGTCACTGAAAGGGAGACCCAACAAATGTTCTTATTGAAAGTAACTGTTACTGGTTCTGTGTTAAGTTTAAATATTTTGGTGTTTGTCTTTGTTTGCTAAGCAGTGAAAGAGGAGAGGAGCTCAACCTCGGGACTGAAACGCACTTTATCGGAGGGCTCTGAAAAAGATGGGCAAACTGTAAAAATAGAGGGTAAGAGGCCCAAGATGGACCGTGAGGAGTTGGAGGCCCAACTGGAACTTAAAATTACTACAAAAGCTGGCAGTCATCATAAACTCGGGAAGGTTTGTATTCGAGTATTCAGATATGCTTTTACTCTAATAGCTTTTAAACACTGGTTGCATTAAATCCATTCACACATACAGCATAATTGATGCCGACTTCATTTTTTTCACAGTGCTCTGTGGCCTTAATTATAATAATTTTGACTGATATAGCTGAGCTTGGATAAATATAAGTTTCTCTTCACCAATTTTCCTAACATTTCATCCCTTTCACCTCATTCTTCTTCGCAGATTGTGCAGCAGTTAGTGGAGGAGCGATTGAAGGTGTTGGAGCTCACCATTTTCGACAAACATTTCCAAGAGCTGAAGGACAGAGTAGACAAAATTGACTGCGCCACTAAACACCAAGCTGCCATTAACACACTCCAAGTGAGTGCAGGTTAACTTTTTATGTGAAATTAAATTTGTCCCATAAGGAGAACATGTTGGGCATTGGAAGATGCTCTGCTTCCATTTGACAAGTATCTAAAGTCTACTTGGTGTTTCTCTTCAGGCCAAGATTGCCCGACTATCAAAAAAGTTTGGAGAGGCTAATCAGGTATCGGAGAATAAAAGGAAACAGGAGGTAAGATGTTTTTTTTGTAACTTGTTAAAATGTTTTCATTTGGCATGCAGGTGATGAAAAATGTTGAAACTTCTTATTTGTTTTCTACAGGCACTTGCTGCTGTTGCTGCTGCTACTGCTGCCAAAACGGCAGCGGTTACGAATAACCCTCAAGCTCAGCGGTAAGTGTTCAGGACTCATTTTCAGTCTAGATCCCTGTCAGCTATGCTTTGTAGGTTAAGTCATGTATTTGAGAGGCAAATCTCCATGGCTTTTTAAAAAGACATTTTAGTCCCTTCAGTGGAAGTTAACACCTTTTGACAGTCCACTTGTCAGTCTGATTTTGAGGTTTCAAAACTGACAGCATCAGTGTATTTAAACATGTAATCTTTGAATCATACAGCAGTTTGTGCATGATGATATTTTGTGTGAATATAATTTTGCTTTTGTATGAACGTGACAATACCGGACTAAAGCAAGTACTTACTACACACGAAACCGTTACACTGTGAATAGTTGACATTGTCCCGGGTTGCTAAGTGTAATCACTAGATTACAAACAAATGGACAGAATATCAATCTTTACGTCCTCTAAATCCATACTTTTTTGGAAACAAGAATCCATGTCCCTTGTTCGGTTTGTCAGGACCATCTTTTTGAAAGTCTTAATTTCGCTCCAAATATTTCTAAAGACTTGTTTGGAATAAACAAACACATGCCCCAGTGTGTGTTTTGCACCTGCAAAGTAACCCCACATGGGTCCAGGTCCTGAGTCTTGTGACGTTCTACAATATGAAGCCTGAGCGTTTCTTCAGGCAGTGCAGAGTGTAGTTAAAACTGCACCTCTCCTCCCAACAGCGTGCTCCGTCGACAGACAATAGAGCCGCAGCCTGAGGTGCCCAGAGAGGGATTGGTGCCCTCTGTTGATAAGACTCCGGCACTGTCTGTCAAGATGGAGGGAGAAGACGAGGAAATGGAGGAGGAAGAGGAAGCAGATATGTCCCGCCATGTTGCCATGGCGAGAAAGCTGGCAGAGTACAATGAAGGGAAATGCAGAGCAGACATTAAACTCCGCACGATTCCCTCGCACTTGGAAAACGTGCTCTACCACAACTGCAAGAGAAGCTCAGGGAACCCAAGACCTGACCGCTACGCCTCGTACATTTTCCGCTACTTAGTGCCATACGATGTCTACTGTGACTGGGTCGCAAAGGTCAACTACGTTGGATTATTGGGCAAAGAGGCCTTGCCCGTAAACTTGAGGAGGGCGATGAGGATGTACATTGAGCGTCGATTTCCTGTGCTGTCTTGTGAGAAGTGGAGAGAAATTCGAGACGTTATCAATGAAATACTGCGAGTAAAGAGAAGGCCGGAGTTTTTTCGAGAGTACGAGGAAAGAACTGGCATGTCGTTTTGACGCTTGAACGCCACAGGAACTGAAGCATACTGGGACAATTGTCATTATTCGTGGTAGAACATATATAAACATTTTGTCAAAATATCACCCTCCAGTCACTTAGATCTTTGTAGGTGTTCTTAAAAATTATCATGTTGAAAAGGATATTAATCTCTGCTGACAGACTTTGTGAAGTTGGCACCATGCTTGAAGTGAGCGAACTGCAGTTAAATACCGATGAATGATTTTGTGAAAACTCGGACACACGCTTTAAGTTTGATTCTCGTTCCTACCACAAAGATGACTGTGTTACATGGAATAAATCTAAATGTCAACACCTTACCTCATTCACTCTTCATCCTGTAAAGGACATAAGCAACTTCAAGTGTCAACAACTCTAAGTATCAGCAATCTTTCTAAACAGGCCAGGCTGGACTTCCATGGAGGTAAAGCAGACATCCACAACTGTTTCTTCATCCAGCACAGCAGGTGAGTAACAAAGATCTGTCTTTAATTTTTTTTATGGTAAATGTTGTGTACGTTTTGTTTGTTTGTTCTTTGACAGAATTAATGGCTTCTTGTGGGAGTTTTGAAACTTTAGCTTTTTTCTTCATGTGGGTTTGCATGTTGTTCGTTCTTTGTGTGTACTTGAAGCCTGACCAGTGTTGGATATTTGGGACCTATTCCCAGGTTTTAGGTAGTACAAATTCAGGTATTGGTGTATTGGCTAAACAATAAATGAAAATGGGATCCAGTGCAAGCTGTGACAGATAAAGCTAGGATTTGACACAACAATGCAGTCATTTCAGAACAGTTTAGAGTGATCTTCAAATAATAGACAAAGTATACTATATCCCTAATGCATACTTACACAGTTAAACAAATGGCACATTAGACTTGTCCTTATCTATTTACTTTCTAGCAACAGAAAGTTGCTTTTGTCTGCTTCGTTATTTATGAGCGGTTTCCACAGCAGAGATCCCTGCATGTTTGATTTGGCAGATTTCTTTATGGCAGATCTGATAGTTTACTTCACAAACCTAACTGTTGTGTTATTTTGAAGACATGGCTCAACTTTGCACCATAGTTTGCTCAGTTCTGATGCATACTCTGCTGCATGTGCTGCAAATAGTGGTGAGACTTTTGTAAACAGCAGAGTCAAAGCCTCTTTTTTTATTCTTTATTTTTTGTTTTTTTCTTCAGGAAAGCGTTATAGTTATTATAGTTCTGTATTTTCTAATTAGTTTTTATTTTTCTTTCATTTTAACCTTTTGTTTAAAATTCCGTCTAGTTAGTTTGTTTTAGTATTTATTTGTTTTACACTTAGTTTGGATCTTTATAATTATTTATGTCCGAGACAAGATTTAAGAAAATCAGTACAGCAGTTAGAATCAAAAAACACTGAACTTTCTGAAAATGGATACAATTTTTACCAAACATTATAAGTACTAAACTTTCTCCTACACTCTTTATTTTATTTTGATTAGTTTTCACAATTTTTTTTGGAGAAGTCTTGTTTTTATTTAGTTTTCACAATACACCGAAACCTTCAGAAATAAGAAAACAGTCGACTTCTTAGTAAGTGTTTACAATGTAGCCAATTATATATAGGAAAAAAATATTGCCTAGTTTTAATTTTCAGCAATGTTAATTGAGTTGGTTACAGAAACACCGCGAAAGTGAGCGTATCAAACTTCTGGCTGCTCTTTAATGTTTATTCCTGTTAAGAAGCCATGTTTGTAATTGGAAGTTTATTGACCATGACAGAATTACAGAAAATAGGTCATCTTACCTTTCATGTTTTCCAGGAGCAGTGTGGAAAAGTGTCATTGAATTTGTCTGCATGTTGTATTTTTGCATAGATGTCTCAAAATCTTTTGTCCATGTCATGCTGGGATGGGTTTTTAACTGCCATCACCTTTACTAGCAATTAACAAATGATTGACAGTCTTTTGAGCAAAAGTGTACCCTGTGCAGATATTTTCAAGTCTCTTCTAACAAGTCTCTTTCCCCCCCCAGTAGTTCCAGTTCCTACCGCAACCCCTGCCGCAGCTTCAGCCCCTGCTGCAGCTTCAGCTCCAACTCCCACCTCCACTTCAACTGCCATGGTTCAGCAGACCCCTATCCTCCAGCTGATCACTTCCAACTCTAATCCCACCTCCACCTTGGCCACTGGCAGTACCACCCAGAGTCAAACGGGCACCCTCCTCTTGAAGACTGCCTCTGGGAGTAGCATGATGGCTACAGGCCAGCCGCTTCTCATCCAGTTGCCTTTATCAGTGAACGGCCAGGCAGGGACACTGGTCAACATCCCCGTCTCGTCTTTGTCTGCAGCCAGCTCACTGAACAAGTCCAAAACCACTGCTTCTACCGCCACGTTTATACTCAAGCCTGCACCTGTCACGACCACAGCCACAGCCTCGGCACCAGCCGTGGCCACTGTCCCAGCCCTCCATGGCTCCAGTGCCCAGATGTCCTCTGGCCAGATCTCTCTTGCTCGTGCTGTGTATCAAGGCGGTGCAAGTGGAATAACTACACCCCATGCTGGGGTATCTGTGACCACGGCCAGGACACCAGCTCAGTCTGTCTCTGTAGTCGGGGCCATGTCTTCAGTCTCTTCACCTACAACATCTGGGCCAGCAGCAACCGGATCCACTGCTCCAGGACCTCCACAGGGGATGTCTTTGACATCAAAGACAGGTGAGGATGACTGAAGAGCACGGAGGTGCTGCTGACATTTCATTTTCCTTAACTTGGTACTAAATTTAGATTGTTTTGTATTTCTCAGACAACCAAGTTACAGTAACCGCTGCATCTAAAGCAGCTGCACCAGCGGCACGACCCAAAGGCTCCGTAATTGACCTCACCGAGGACGATGATGATGTCCAAGGTTAGAGTTGGCGAACTTTTTGTTTTGTTTTTACTTCCCCTAATATATGTTATTAAGGCTAATTATGTTATGTTTTATGGTTTTCAGTGACTGGAGTGAAGAATGCTACTGTTACAACTCCCTCACCGAGCCCACGCACTAACCCAGTCATCAGTATCCACAACAGTAAGAGCACCAAATTACACTAAACAAATTTTATCACTCTGGCAAATTATAAAGTATCTAGTAATTTAGGCAGATGCCTATGCATATGTATCCTGTGCTTTAATTCTAACTTATACATATAATCTGAGTTTCTTGTTTTGTTTGCTTTTGTTTTTGTTTTCAGATACAGGAGCAAGAGCATCCCCTCTAAGCAATCAGAACAGTTCTGGCAATCCTCAGTTGACAGTACATCACCGCCCCCCAGTGGTGGTGAGCTTTTAGAACTGGATTCTAAATATTTCTCACACAGGCACTTCACTACTTTTCTGTTCTGTAACTTCAATGTTTAAGTCTTGGTGAATTGTTATTTTAACATGATTTGCTGATGGTTGGTTTCTAAAGCTATTATTAGATTTTTCTCTGTTGAAAACTACAGCTGTTAGCTGTTTTGGGAGTTATCCAAGCACGAATGATCCTTTTGCCACAACTAAAAGGAAAGAACAAGCTGTGACACCAGATTTCTTTTTTTGCAGGATACTCCATTAAAATCCCGCAGTGTAACCACTACTACTACACCAACTCGAGGCTCCAGCATGGCGCTTCCACCGCTCCCTCCTGCACCCGCACCATCACGCTTACCCCCAGAGGCTGAACGGACCTCACCTCCTCAACAACCTCAGCTAAAGCTGGTGCAGAGTCAGACTGGTATAGTGCTCTCCTGGTGTGTTGGAGAAGTTGATCGGACCTGCGCAGCTGTAGAAAGCTATCACCTTTATGCCTTTCATCAAGATAACTCTAACAGCAATGCATCTCAGCAGCACTGGAAGAAAATTGGGGAGGTGAAGGCCCTTCCACTGCCTATGGCCTGTACGCTGACCCAGTTCCAGTCTGGCTCCACGTATCACTTTGCTGTTCGAGCCAAAGATGTATATGGGCGCTTTGGCTCTTTCTGCGAACCTCAGTGCACAAATGTCATCAGTTCCAGCTCTAGTTGAACCGTTACAGAAAAGACATAGCATTTTGCCTTTGATAGTTTATGACTTTTCACCTGTTTTGTGTTAGGAACTGAAATATTGTACGCTGGACAAAAACAAACACCTGTAAATGTCTTCCCACATAACAACTGGGCAACAAACTGACTTGGAGAGTTCAAGTGGCAAACGGTTGGTTTTGTCTGACTCATCATATGTAATGTGTTTTTTGTGACTTAAGCTGTTGTGTATATAAGTTGAAAAAGTTTGCCCCTCCTGCCAGATCAGGTATTTGTGTTGTTCGCTCCTGATCTTCAGACCCAGATCTTTTTTTTTTTTCTTTTTTTTTTTTCTTCCTCTTTTACTTGACAGGATTTTTTTTTTCCATGTAAACTAAATTGCACAGAAATGTATAAATGTGTGGTAGAAACAGAATGATAACTTTTGTAAGTTTTGTCTGGCAACCAGACTTTCACAAGCATAATAAAGAGGTTTTATTAAAGTCAGCGACAGGTTAAATATTCTGTATTTAATGCCATAGCACTCCTCTGCAGTTAGACTTTAGTCACCTAGGCCTAGAGAGCCTGGATGACTCCTTTGTAGTTCCCATAGGATTGGCAAGTTGTTCATAGAGGTTTGTGGGTGATGCTATGTGAAATCTGTTTCAAAGAATGCTGCATCCACAACGTTCTTGTGATTGCCCAATTGGTGCAGACAAATCGTCACCGACACAGTGGCGACTGCCAGCAACCACTCACCAGCTGGTTGTGGGATACATACTTTTCCTAAACAACCTGGGGTTGCCAGTGGATCACTGACTGATCCCTAGGCCTATGTGAATGAGGCTTCAGCAATCGATGTCAAAGCAACTGTCAACACCAGCTCCCAACTGGTCAGGGAACATGTGTGTGTGTAAAATATATATATATATATATATATATATATATATATTTTTTTTTTTTTTTTTAACCTCATTACCAGTGGTTGCCGGATGATTACAGAGTGGACATTAAGCCTGTGTGGCTCGGACCATACAGAAACCACAAAGCAGAAAACCAATGCCTAACAAAGACATGGACTTTGGTAACAGGATACAGAAAATATAGTCATGTGGGGACCAAAATCAAAAAGGTTATGTTATTGTCTCTGAATGTGCACAATAAACCTTGTCAGATGGCAGTCCTGTGACTCAGTGGATGTCTTATACTGGTGTTCTTCAAATGCGAGAACAAGATCAGAACAACTATTTGGATAAATCCTTGTGAAGGCATCAAGAGGATTATTGAAATGCTTTAAACAGCTGTAACCACTCCGTTATTTTGGCACAAGGCTGGCTGGCTGGTTTTAAGATTGGTCCCTGAAGCCATCCACTAGTCCATTTATTTTAAACAGCTGGGCTGGAGCCCTCTCTAAGATGAATTGAGCGACAGATAATTTGGAGATGCTACTTAACCTTAACAAAGCTGTCTCTGGACTGCAAATGGAAACCCAATGAACTACATGGAGAACATGCAGAGTGCACGGCTGACCATAACGTTCAAGCAGAGAACCTTGTTTCTGTGAGGCGACAGTGCGCTAACCACTGCTCAAATGTGCTACCTATCCTTCTCTAGTGGGACTAGCTGCACAGCCCCATTAAAATCAAAGCAGAAATTGATTCTCAGACTGCCTCGTTAAAGAGTTCTTGGGCTTTGACCTGTGGAAGCTGGTCAAAAGAAGAATACACTTGATTTTAGTCTTAGCGGAAAGAGGAACTGAAACGAACCATTCTGGTAAAGAAAATTGCCAGGCTGGTAGATGATCTGGTTTGGAATTTTAACAACAAGACAGTCTCATGTCTCCAGGAAACTGGCAATGCAATGTCTGGAAGAAAGGGAAGTAGAAACTAGCTCAGACTGAGACAAACTGTGTACATTGGCTGGCCATGAGCTCTGACTGACGTTGGCATGTCTCGGATGAGGATCTATAAACAGACTAGGTGGAAGAGGTGCAGTCTCGTTCTTATAAAGTGCTTTTCTACTCCGAACACTCAAAGCACTACATACTAAAATCCTCATTCATCGATTCGCGCAAGCACGCAAGTGCTTTCTACGTAATATTCACACTCCAATGAATGCATCAAGGTTCACTAGTTGGCATGCAGATTTGAGCAGCCAGGGATCAAGCCACCAACTTTCTGATTAGTGTCCTGCTAATCTACTAAAAAGTCCTGGCTTCAGGGATGGTATATGGAAGTGCACTTCCCTGGTAAGATTAGATGAAAATGCTGACAGGGCATGTTGCACTGCTCTGATGAAGGATGGAGGAACTCAGTCCAGAAAATCTGAAGTGCAATAGACTAAGCTCACTGCAATATGATAAAATCAACTATGGTAAATCAAGACAGAAAAGCTAAGTGGTCCTCTGGAAGTGATTGGCAGAGGGAGAGACTGGTTCACCAGATTAGGCTGTGACAAGACATGCCTGGATCCAACAGTGCTGCATCAATATAAGCCTTGGAAGATGACATCTGAAATTTTTAAATCACTGTCAAAGTCTTTAGTATCATTGCATTTTTGACTTTTTCATGGACCTCAAATTTGCGCAGTGAGCAAAATAGGTGTCAAGCTCAATCTTCATGTTGAGGATCATCACTGGTGATAAGCTGTGCCTTCAAGAGACAGAAAGTCCTCAGTGGATGAGTGGAATTTTGAGGGCATTGCATCAAGAGATAAAACTAGACCTGGAAAATATCTCTAGACTGTAACATTATGAAAGGTCCGAGAGAAAATTTGGGACAAAAGATCTGAACTGTGGCACTTTCCCATTGTACAGTTGTGCACATTCATCACAGAACCACCTTCCTCGCTCAGATCCAGGTTTGAGGCCCACTGTTTTGATGGATATGATACAATGTGCACTGAAAATGTGAACATGCAGTTGGTCAGTACAGAACATCCATAGAAAAAAAAATGGAAGTAGCAAGGTTGCTGGAAGTGGCGCAGCACTGCTCATAAAAAGTACCTTGAAGGGAATAGTGACAAAATTGAAATTGGAGCTTAATGGAGTCTTAATGGAGTCTTCTCGATGGTCTGTACGAGCCAGTGTTGGAACTTTGAGCTGTACAGGCTATAACATCACATTCACTGGCTTCACCTGGGATGGGTACCAGCCTTCATGGAAACATTTAATTAGGTCCGACCTTAGTGATGGCTTTGGTTCTTCCAGGTCATACAGAGGCTTGATTCAATCTCCACACTTACAGACTTTGACTCAGGGGCTTTTTACGGTTACTGCATTGGTTCTACCACTCACAAACAATAATGTCACTACAGCCCATCACCATTTGAGAACTGAGGACGTGAGAATTTGCTGAAGTATTCTTTTACAAATGATAGGTGTCGCCACCCAGACAAGCAGCGTGCAGGTATAATTGGCCTTTGAGTCTTCTCAGTCCATGAAGGCTGAGGGTTGAATGAGTGTTTCTGCAAATTTTGCCTAAAGTCCTTGCCCACATGTTATGCCATACAGGAGTGAGTAATGTCTTAGAAAAAACTGTGGAAAATTACGATGTAAACAAGCTCACATCCAGGTAGATATTTAAAACCAACAAAGAGATTACAGATGACTGTAGCGTGCCCTTCATTACATTTTGAGTTTGTTTACCTTTTTTCTTCATTGGCTCGTCATTGATGTTTGACATTTATTTGCTATCCACGTAAACAAGGCAAGGTTTCAAATGGAACAATTAAATTCTTTCACCATAAAGAAAGTAAACAATCTTAACTTCCAATCCAACTGCAAGTATCAAGAAACTATTGGGGTTGTCGAGATTCATATCATTCTGAGCCCTTATGAATTCACACTCAAATACTACTGAGACAGCACCATTTGCTGCCTTAAAAGATTTAGTGCTTAGGCCTTCAGTCAGATCCTGGGTTGAAGTTAAGGGTTTTGCCATAAGCTAGAAAAATAAAAACAGCAAGATGGCCAGCAGCAATGTGTCATTGTTGGAAGGCAACAATAACTCAAATATCCACTTGTTACAAGCAAAGTATACAAAAGAGCGTATCTGAACACAACATTTGTCGAGCCTATAAGCAGATGGGCTACAGCAGCAGAAGACCACAACTTCTGCCATACCTGTCCGCTAAGAACAGGAAACCGAGGCTACAATTTACGTGGGCTCATCAAAATTATGTGAGGGGTCTGCAGAGATGTTTTCTGTCCTTCTGGAGGGAAAATCCACAGCGATGATCCTGTCTCCAGACTGATTGTCTGTTGCACTCTGGCGCTGTCCTGCTTCGTGGCTGAGCCGAACCAGACAGCGATAGATCTGCACAGGACTGTCTGGATGAAGGCAGTGAAGAAGATGACCCTATGACAGGGTTAAGTTTCTGACTTGCCACAACTTTTTCCAGACAAATTCTATATGTGAGGAGCACTTTAGATCACGTGAAGTGGTAGATCCTAGGAATCTGAAGTGATCCACAGTAACTACTGTATTGTTGAGGATGGCAAAAGGTGGGAAGGTTTTTTGGGTTCTTCAAAAGTCCACCGTCATCTCCACAGTTTTGAGCGGGTTCAACTTCAGGTGGTTCTAACTGCACCAGTGGACCAGTTTATCTGCTTCCCTAACTATACACGGATTTATCCTCATTTTGGATCAGACCAATGATAGTGGTGTCATCCACAAACTTTAGGAGTTTGTGATGGTTCTTCTGAGGTGCAGTGATTACTGTAGAGGTAGAAAAGCAGCAGTCAAACTGTGAGTACGTCGTTTTTCAAACAAAGGTAAGTCAGCTTGAGTCTAGTTGAATGCGATTGATCGATTGACCTTGGCCTTTCTGATCTACAGCTGCACTGTGTAAGGTATAAAAATGCTGCAACAGTTACTGGAGAGCAGGCAGAAGCTATTGAAGGACACACAAGACTTCAGCACAAGAGCCCTGATTGGTTCCGATGGCGTGCCGGGAGAATCACAGCTTCGGTGAGGCACGCTGTATTTGCCACAAGTTTAGAAACTCCCGCCCAAAGCGTGGTTAATCGTGTGTGCTACCCTGAAAAGTCTATGTGTATTGTGCAAACAAGATGGGGACTGGAACATGAGGAGGACGCACGAAAGGCCTACACTGAAAAAATTGCAGCACTTCACCACTATCTGCAGGTTCGTTTGTGCAGTTTTATTGTGAACACACGTTTTCCTGAACTTGGAGCATCTCCTGATGGACTCACTATGCGTGAATGTTGTGGGAAAGGGTGCTTTTAAATACAGAACGGACAGCATTAAGCAAGCAGTGGATGCGCAGGATAAAGACTTCTGCCTGGAGTTAGCTGCAAATGGACTTCACTTTTAAAGAGGACGCACTCTTACTACTGTCAAGTGCAAACACAAATCTTCGTGACCAGCGCCAAGCACTGTGACCTCATTGTATGGACCCAAAGAGACATGGCTGTGGTTAGCATCTTCCCTGATGTAGACTTCTGTGAACCACGATTGAAGAAAGCACAGGAGTTAATAAAAAAAAAAAAAAAAAAGTGCCTTCCTGAACTTCGAATATTTTTCTCTATGCGTAGTGCAGCTCTGAATATCTAATTCTTTCTTTCTGGGGTCTACTTTTATGCCTGATGTGCGTAGACATGTTCACAATTTGCTTTCACTACTTTTGTACTAACAAAATACCACTTTACAAAATGTAAATAAAGAAACAAAAGATTTTTTTCTTGCCTTTCAACGTCAAAGGCGATCAAAGTAGTTACAGTGACGAATAAGTGTCAGTTACAGTTTACAAATACATTAATGTAATGACAACGTTTTTATAACATAACGCACTACCAACTGTCTTGAAATTACTATGTCTTAAGAGAAATAATCACAATACATACAGCACACGTTTACGAATTTTTAACAAGAGCAAGTTTCAGTTGTCCCTGGTTTTACCACCACACTGGGACACATGTTCACCAAAACGCAGCAAACCTTCACTATTTTATCAAGAAGGGTCACATCTTCACCCTCACATGGAAGAAGTAGATGGATTGGCATGGTGGTATGCAGCATTTTGAACTTATTGCGCAAAGTACCTATTACTCGCTCAACATGAATTCTTAGGTGGGCAATGGCTCTCTTATCTTCTATGTCCCTGGCATCGAGTTGACAGAAGCCCTTTGTATATGCAGGGATCTTAACCTCTGCACACATCATTCCCACAGGATTTCTGATGGCAAAGCCTCTGTCAGCCAAAACTACATCCCCTGGTAACAGCCTTTGAAGAATACCACAGTTCTCTGTGATATGTCTGTCTGATGCACTCCCACCCCACCCCTTGGAAATGAATGAAATTGCACCAAGAGGTGTAATCCCAACGAGGTATTTCATGGTGTGTGTACCCTTATACTGAGAGTATGTTTGTGCATGTGCCTTTAAATTTGATGGTCTTTCTGTACAAATTTCAAAACAATCTACAATGATGGCTACCCGTTTTCCAAAAATTTCAATAAATTGAGGGGGCATTGTGGCCTGTAAACAGTGCCTCTCTGGCCAGTGCACCAAGGCTCCTAAGCGGGCATACAAAACATCAATGGTATCGGTAAAGACAGAAGACAGAGTTTTGTGGGAAACATTGAATAGATCACAAAGATGCTGGACAGGAAGATCAAGTCTGAGACGCATGAGTGTGAGTAATAGCATTTGGAAATGCGACAGTTTCTGTGACGCTGGCAGGAAAGCTTTTACATTGTCAAACACGGCCAGTAAAATTGCAAAACAAGGTAGTCCAGTGTAATATCTTACTTTTTCCGTGTCATCCTTTAAAAAATGTTCATTCAGCTCTGTCTTTTTCAGTTGTGATTGAAGCTTCCTGTTCTCCTCCAACAGCCGGTTTACTTCTGCTCTGCTCTGTTCACAGCACACACAATCCTTCGTCTGTCTTGTAGCCTCTGTGTGTCTTACTGTCAGATCAAGATTTTCTACATTTGCAGTTGCTAACTCGGCCTCCACTTGTCCAACACAACTCTGGCCCACAGCCTCCTTGGCAAGGTGACTATGGTGTTGGTCTTCTGTCTGTCCAACTTGAGCTGCTCTTCATGTGTAACTGCTGCACAGGCCTCACCTTCACACTCTACTACTCCTTTATGAAAGCCTGTCAGCTACAAAGAGTACACACACAAAAGGGAAATGTTCAGCAGTATTCCAAATAAGGGCGCATGATTAATTAAAACGCTATGTGATGATTGCCGGACAGTGAGAGCACTTTTTTTAATTTTAGGATGGGGTGGTGGTGTTCTTTACCTCCGACTGCCGCTCTTTGTTGCGTTCGCCGTCTGTGACGGTCAGAATTAGATGTTAGGATTTCGGAGTGCCCCATATGGAGCGTTGGAACCCAGTCAGGATTTGTCTCATCCATTACATAGGCTGGTTTACCTACAATTACGCAAAAATAATATTAGCGTATCTATACATAGAAAGTATGTCTGCGAATTTACTCAGTAGGATGTTTGACCTCTGAGCGCATCAACATTAAAACTAATAGGCTATAAAGCTTGATTTGTACATATTTAGAACTTACCGGACTGAAAATGTCTGGAGCACACCAACAGATGTTTGGAGATGGAAGAGAACTTGATATCAGGTCTTCTCACAGCTGCTATCCAGGCTAGACGCCGTCGTTTGGTTACATCAGCAACATGAGCTCCCTCATGTTGCTTCCAGGTGGGGAAAGAATGAAAAGATAAACCGTTTTCAGGCTTGTTCCTTTGCCGGTCGCGCGAACTAACGTTACAACCGATTACACAGCAAGTACGAACCATAGCTAATGTTCTCCGTGTGCTTTCGCTCCTCTTTCGCTAGCGCTTTTTTTGACCCAGAAATATGGCGCCTCAACCAAAAATCCTGACCACGCCCCCTCCCGTGACATCACGCTTGGAGCGTCTTTGGAGCAGTCGACTGCATCCTTGGTTCACCTGTTTGGCCAGTAGGCAAACTGCAGGGGTTCGAGCAGGATTTCTTTGATGTCTTTCAGGAGTGTTAACACCATACATGCCTCCCTGCCGATTTCAGTGCCCCTCCCGATAATCTCCCGGAGCCACCATTCTCCCGAATTTCTCCCGATTTTCCACCCGGACAACAAAATTGAAAAGCCATATCGCAGAATTCATAGCGCGGCCCTGCCAATTCCAGTTTCCAACAATGGCGGCAGCTACTTAGTTTTAATATTTCTCTTATTATTCTTTCAGGGTCGCAAAATAAACTTTTAACATATTTTCAGGTGAGAATGTAGCTGTGTAAACTTCAAATATCTGAGCCGGCGAGAACACCAAACTCCCGACACATCGTTTTCAAACCCCCGCGGTCTTTCGCTACTCGGGTTAAACATGATATATAAGTCACTTTGACAACTTAAAAATGTTATTGTTTGGCTTTTTCAGTGTTTTATTTGTTCGTGAGTAACTCGGTTTGGCTGAGATTAAAGTTATTCGATTATATTAAATTAATTTAACTTTATTAATCCCTCGGGACGTTGTTTACAACGGTGACATTTAACGTTTTATGCGATAAATAAACACTGTAAAATGTATTTACCCCCCCCCCCACAACAGCCCTTTTGAATGTCTCACTAATTCTGAGGTTGGCAAGTATGGTTAACACTAGTCTTTCAAAGGACTTAATGACAACAGACATCATGGCGGCAGGATGATGGTGGAGATGATGGGGGGAGGGGGCAATAGGTCAGCACAGAGTCTCAGATACAAGGGGGGCAAACTGTCCTGGAACCCCGGTGTTCCGTCTCTGACAGAGCAGACAAACATCCTCTTCACAGATCTTTAATGTAAGCAGGGGGTCAGAGGGGAGGGAGTGAGGGCTGCTGATTCTTTTTGTGTGGATGTGAGGGTGAGCATAAGGGAGGTGTGAATAGTTGTCTTTCACATCTGCAGTAGAAGGTGTTAAGGTCGTCAGTCAATTGAGGATCCTCTTCACAGAGGGGGGATGGACTCCTGTTACTAGAATGTGCTGCAGGTCTCTCCAAACTGAAGCAGGGTCATTGGCTGAGAAGTAGTTTTTTTTTTAACTTCTCATTGTAACTCCTCTTAGCGACCCTGATCTCCTTGCTCAGCTTGTTTGTGGCCTGCTTGTACAGGGCCCGGTTCCCGCTGCTGTAGGCCTCCTCCTTGGTCTGGCACTGCTTCCCCAGATTTGGACTAAACCATGGTTTGTTATTATTGTATGTGCAAAAGGTCTCAGTTTACACCCCCCACGCACGGGGCGATCTGCACTAACTTGCTAACGGAGATTTGCAGCGTTAATGTGGTTATGGCGTTAACATCATTTTAACGAGATTAACACTGACAGCGCTAGAATAAATCTTCTTTTTTTGGTACTGGTACTGGTTTTATTTTGTTGTATTTATCGGCAATACCGTAAAAGTTGGTGCGTGAAAATATTGTTGGACATAAACCGGTCCGTGGCGCAAAAAAGGTTGGGGACTGCTGCTTTAATGTGGCCACAGTCAGACCAAGGCTCTCAGTAGCTGAGCTGCTTTGTATATCTTAGTGTTTCCTTTGTGCCTTTCTAGTGAGAATTGAAAAGATGAACACATCACATTAAGCACTGAAGTGAAATTCATTTTATATTCTCTTATATTATAAATAACATCTGGTCAGTTTGGGTTAAAAACATTCTGAAGTGCCATACATTTTGATTATTTGACTTCAACAGAGACCTTAAAGTTTCACATAGACAACCCAACATTTCCCATTTAGGAAGCACTTACCAAAAAGAAAGGAAAAAAAAACCTCTGGCAGCAATTTACCTCAACAGACTGCAGAGTGAGGAAAACTGAGCACTGTAAAAACAACAGACAATAAACACTGAGCAGATCCAGTAGCCACCACAACTCTGGACCACACATTGCTGGCGCCACTGATACTGCAGAAAAGTGCAGGGAGGGAGAGGATAAAAGCATTAAAGCATAATCCACAGTGCAGAGAAAACAGTAGGTAAACGCATACATCAGTGGCATTAGAGTAAGCAGATGCCTAATGGAAACTTTAAGTTTCCATTGACAGAAAAAAACATTGCACGATAAGTAAAAGAGGTAAACTGGCCTAAAAGAAAATGATCTTACATATAAACTTATTTGATTCAACAGCTCTGTAATGACAAAAAGAGAAGACACAGAGACTTAAAGGTGGATCTTTCCGGATTCTTGAATTATTATGGTTTTATTCAGCTCAGTGTTTTGTTTTTTTTTCTAAATTAAGCATGTGAGCTACTGTTAACATGAGCGTAAGAACTGCACATTAATGCTGCGACCTCCACACTAATGTCTGTGGTTATCATTGCAGTTGACAGGTTTTGCTGTGATATTATTTAATCCTAGCTACAATAAGTAATGATATGAAACGAAAAGTCAAGTTTGTGGCCACTGTTCGTTGCTGACCTGCAGTACTTTCAGTTGCCACAGAGGGGAGCCCTGGAGCCTTCAAAATCAAGTACTGCCAATACAGCTATTGCTGTCATGGCTACAATTCTAACAACTGGTAACTCACCAAACTGTATTATTCTTTGTTTTGTGCATCATGGTCTGCTCTCCTAATCACAATCGAGGTTTGCTGCAGATAATGTTTTGTTATATTGTGTATTTTATTTTAATATGC
Source organism: Rhamphochromis longiceps (assembly GCF_057381845.1). NCBI lineage: Eukaryota > Metazoa > Chordata > Actinopteri > Cichliformes > Cichlidae > Rhamphochromis > Rhamphochromis longiceps. The sequence continues at coordinate 28,764,840 of NC_140562.1, read as the reverse complement.
TACAGCTAAACAGCAAATCCACACAGTCCACACCAACAACATATCAGAAGAACACACAAAAGACAGAGAAGAAAAATCATGAGACTGGTGCTCTAATCTCTCATCATAATGCACGACACAATGCTAAAAGATTACTTTAGTGGAATTTTATGTCTCACAGATACATGGAAAATATTGTGGATCCTGTTACTGCCATCATGAAGTTTCAGTCTTTCTTTCTTTTTGTCTTTTTGGGATATTTGTCACACTTACATGTTTCATATTTAAATATTACACAAAGATAACCTAAGTAAATTCAAGATACAATTTTTAAATAATTACTTCATTTATCAAAGGAAAAAAGTTATACAAACCGACCTGGTCTTATGTGGAAAAAAAAAATGCTCCCTAAACATAATAACTAGTTGCAACAAGAACTGAAAACAATTTTTTTTTAATGAAATTAGCAGTAATCCACAGTTCCTTATTGCAGCTTCCTACAGTAAGTAAGTTCTCTGATAATGGTGTATTTTATGTATTTTATCCATACTGTCTTCCAAATCTGGCTCCAAACATCCATCCATCACCAGGCCAACCGCAAGATGTAATCTCTCCAACATATCCTGCATCTGCCCCGGGGGCTCCTCACACTAAGACATGCCTGGAACATTTAATCCCTCTGAGAGAGAAGATATCAAGGGACACTTCCACCCTGCCTGGGATATCGTTACCAGGGATGCACCCTGGAGGCAAGCCTGGGGAGGGAAGTTGAGGGAACATGCCTGGTGGCTGGGCCGATGGAGACCAAAGAGATGACATGGGCCCACCTCCTGAAGGAGGTGCTGTATGGCGTTTAGTACAATATTTGTTGTACGGCGATCAAGAGTGGGGGCTCTGACAGTTCAATGTCGGGCTATTGAGGCTGGCTATGGAAGAAAAAAATGAACTTTTTGGCACTAATGTTAAGGATTCAAAATGTTTAGCGCAACACAAGTGGGTGATAGCTCTGTGGCTACATCCATCATTTAAATACAGTCTTTGACCCACATGGACAAGTGACGAGGCACCGTAAGAATCATGCTGATGCAGTAATACGAACTACAGGAGTTGTTGGATACCCTTTTTCAAGCACACATTCCCATAAACTTTACCTGTAGGCAGCTTCATTCACAAGCTGGCAGGTTTCTGTGGCAACACGCCACATAAGCGGGATGCCTTTCTGTTTGATTTTATTACATATTTAGTTCAGGCACAAAGAATAAAAAAAATAAAATAAAGTAAAAAAAAATGCTTGTTTTGAATTAAAACCACATGTTAGATGTGACAAAACTATCAGTGTCAAAAAAACAAAAAACAAAAAAACCCCCACATGTTAGAAAGCTCCATTTTCTGTGTTGTTAGGCGAATCATACATGCACCTATACAAACTACCACTAGAGGTCTCTCACATAATCTACTGCTTTATATTTCCCACGGAATGAAACTGTAAATAACACACTTTCTGCACCAAAGAGAAGGTACAGAATCATACCTGTTTGTCTATTGAATTAACACAAGTCAGCGATGGAAAGAGTAAATGAATTTAAGAAAAAGAAGAAGAAAAACTACAAAATCATAACAACAAACCTATGTAAGTTATATTTTCACAATTAGAAAAACTTAGTTTCACACTGCAACAGTAATCCTAACATATATGTAACTAATACTCAAAATTCCCAGTTCTACCACTCATATTTAGTACAATAAGCTGAGTGTATATAAAGACTTCAAGCAAAATGTAACTTTTTTATATACTGATGAGTGTAAATAAGTGTAAATTCTATTTCACAGGCTGATTGCGTGCATATTTCTTATGTAAATAATTGAGCTGTAATATAAAAAGTGAACACACATCGAATACAGTAGATAACCCAATAATTGAAAAAAAGCTGCAGCCTACTGTGTGTAAGCAAAGAATTTCCATTAGCATTTTATTTGGGCCTTTACTGAGCTTTTATGGGGGTGAATGTACAAGCACAGGAACACAGAACACACTGTCAAATATACACTCACCTCTCACTTTATTAGGTACGCCTGGTTAACTGCTTAACTGCTTAATGCAATCAGATGACACAAACTTAAGCATGTAGACAGGGTCAGGACAGCCTGCTGAAGTTCAAACTGATGAGCATTAGAATAAGTAGGAGAGGTAATTTTGTAACTTTGATTGTGGCATGGTTGCTGGTGGCAGACAGCTTGGTCTGAGTATTTCAGAAATGATCTCTATTGTTTAATCTCTATTGTCATAGTGTTAACAGAGAATATCCACTAGCTCACTTATGAAAATGCCTTGTTGATGCCATTAGTCATAACCACTCGTTACAACCAACATGCGTAGAAGAGCACAAGTTGCCACTTCAGCTAACAACAGAAAAGTCAGGCAATACATTCACAGAGTAAAGCTGGGCAAACACTGTGCGATTTTTTTCAGTCGCGTTATTCAGCTTCTGCTCAAACTGTACGATTGACTCGCAGGGGTTAGAAATTGGTAGGTAACGATGCAGGGTCTGTTAGCAGAGACGGGTCTTCCAGCGGAATCTGCATGAATATTGAAGATACTTATATTGTCTAGACGGAGGAATAATCACACGTGGGGCATCGGCTTTTCACCGGAACAACACTTAGTTTTTATTATTGAACTCTCGCGTGCACTCTGCAGCATAACAGGAAGCATCCTTTCAAAATAAAATCACAACAGATGACAACGAGGGCATACCTATTAACTAGCTCAACACCCCCACTTGCACTCACGTTGTCAGCTTTACATGCATTCCAAAAGAAACAGTTTTTCTTTACTATTTGTTTACACTCCAAACATATATTTCTCAAACTTCAATAACTTCCCCTTTGTTGCTGGCTTTGTCATAACATCGGCCACCATCAGACCTGTCGGACAATACTCCAATATCAAATTTCCAGCATTAACTGTTGATCTCACAAAATGATATTTGATATCGATATGCTTACACCTCTGTCTGTTAACAGGATTCTTTGCCAATGCAATAGTCCCTTGATTGTCCTCAAAAATCTTTGGCGGTCTCTTTTGATGCTCATACATGCTTTGCAACAGTTGTGTCAAGTACAAACATTCTTGTGTTGTTGCTGCCAAAGCTATGTACTCTGCTTCACAAGTTGACAAGGCAACAGTTGGCTGCTTCTTTGTTCGCCATGACACCAAAGTACCTTCTTCATTCAGGCTTACGCAGTAACCTGTAGTACTCCTCCTGTCAGTCACATCCGCAGCCCAGTCTGAGTCACTGTGACCTTGTACTCTCAAATCTTTGTCACTTTTCCTGTAGCACAATGTCTTGTCTTTTGATTGTTTCAGGTACCTTAGAACATGTTTCACAGTAGTCCAATGTTCCACAGCTGGTTCTTTGAAGTGCTGTGACAGCTTACTTACAACAAAACTCAAATCTGGTTGTGTGCAAGAGGTCAAGTAAATAAGGCTACCTACTGCCTCTCTGTACATTCTGACATTGTTCATTTTCTCAGCATCATCATTGTAGTTCAACCTTTGTTCACAAGGAGTTGATCTTGGTTTACAGTCTTGCATTTGAAATCTTTCCAGTATGTTTTCTACATATCTCTCTTGTAACATTTTTACACAATCTTGGGTTTGCTCAAAATCAATACCAAGAAAATGTTTGAGTTTCCCCATATCTTTCATTTTGAATCTTGCAGTTAGCATTTCCTTCACAGTTTTCAAAACCCTTTCATCACTGGCTGCAATAATAATATCATCAACCCATATGATCATGATCACTTTTTCTTTTCCTGTTTTCCTTGTGTAAACACAATGATCTACAGGACTCTGCATGAAACCGTTCTCTATCAAATAGTCATGTAATGTCCTGTTCCAGTTTCGGCCTGACTGTTTAAGCCCATAAAGTGACTTTTCCAGCTTGTAGACCAGTTTCTCATCTGTTTTTCCTTTTACTTCATAGCCTTCTGGCTGCTCAACATACACTTCAAAATCTATTGGTGCATGCAAGTATGTGGTTTTTACATCCATCTGATGCAAAATCAGGTTTTCTTGTATTGCACACTGCATCAATACTCTTATGCTTGTCAGGTTAGCAGTCGGAGAAAAAGTTTCATCATAGTCTATCCCAAAACACTGGTTGTAACCTTTAGCTACGTACCGTGCTTTATATTTTTCTGATCCATCACCACTGTTTTTCTTCACATATACCCATCTACCCCCCACTGCTTTCTTTCCCTCAGGTAAGATTGTTAGGGTAAAGGTGTTGTTCTCTTTTAAGGATTGCATTTCTTCATCCATAGCTGCTTTCCACTCTCTAGAGTTGGGTGACCTTGCAGCTTCACTGAATGTCACGGGTGAGTTATTTATCAGTCTGTAACAGTAGTCTATGTTAGTCAGCACTTGATCATCAATGTCTTCTCCTGACTCATATTCATTTAGATAATCTGGTTTCTTTCTTGTTCTAGAAGGATACCTTCTGGAGTTTTCAGTCTCATCACTAAGTGGCATCTGACTGTTCACTTCTGGTTGGTTGTCAGTATCTGGTTCCTGTGAACTGGTACTGGGGCTTTCCCTGTTCACGTTTGGTCTCTCCCTCACCTGTATGTCTTCATCCTCAGATGTCGTATCAGTTTGTGTTTGCTTTTCCTCATTGTGTTTGGTTACAAACTTAACCAGCCTAAACTTTTGCACTTTGGCGCTGTCTGGGAAATAAACCTTGTATGCTGGACTGTTTTTGTCGTAGCCTACAAAAATCCCTTTTGTACACTTAGAATCCAGCTTACCCTTGTTTTGCTTGTAAGCATAACACTCACACCCAAACTTTCGCATTCTGGATAGATTGGGCTTCCGCCCAGTCAGCAAAAAGTAAGGTGTCTGCCCTGTCCGGTTGTTAAAGCATCTGTTTCTCACGATAGCCGCTGTTTGAACTGCATACGTCCATAATTCCTTTGGTATGGCACTCTCAATAAGCATGCACCTCCCCATATCAAAAAGTGTTCTCCAGCCACGTTCCGCTGTACCATTCTGGTGAGGGGAATATGGGGCTGAAGTTTCATGTCTTATTCCATGTTTGTTTAACAATACCTGGTAACTCTTTGCCATGAACTCTGTGCCGTTGTCTGACCTGATACACTTTACCTTCCCGAGTGGGGCTGTATCGGCCAAAAAGATTTCAGTTGCTTGCATTGTTTCACTTTTGTTTTTGAGAAAATATACAAATACTGCACCGGAAAAGTCATCGGTAAACAATAATGCATATCTGTGTCCATCTCGTGATTCTGGATCTATCGGCCCTGCTAGATCCGTATGTACCAGCTCGAGAGGTTTCTCAGCTCTCCTGTCAGGGTTTCTATTCCTAGTCTGGACAAATTTTCCCTGAATACACACCTCACAGTTCAAACTTTCTTTGTCAGTTTTCCCTTTGATTTTCATACCTTCAACCACATTTTGTAGCTTCAGAATGTCACTATGATTGCAATGTCCCAAAATTTCATGCCATGTCTGCACATCAAAACAATTATTACACTTATCATCATACTCACTTACAGTCTCAAGGTAATAAAGTCTGTTGTGCTCATGGATGTGAAACTTTGTACCGTCTCTGTGTTGAAGGACGTTCCTTCCTTTCTTAAAGATGATAGTGGCTCCGTTCGTGGTGGCCGCTCTCACAGAGAAGATATTCTGTGGAAATGAGGGAATGCATAGGGCGTCTTTCAGTGTTGTTTTACACTGTCTCCCTCTGCTGTCAATCAAGCACACCTCTGCATCTCCTCTGCCTTCAGCCACTCCTTTACACCTGGTGCCATCAGCTAATTCCACACAGTGCGTTCCCGGCTGGAAGTCGTCATTAAATTTCTTGAACGCTGTTTTATCATTCAGGATGTGTGATGTTGCGCCAGTATCCACCATTAGGCCTTTGGTCCTGATGTCTTGTGGCTGTTGAGGTGCCGCGTAGTCATCGCTCATCCGGAAGACATAGGTGTCGTCGCTCTCTGCGTTGTCGCCCTCCTCCGAGGCTGTGCGTGCTTCATCATTCCGTTGTCGTCTCCTGCAAGTCGACTCTCGATGGGTGTTGCTCCTACAGTGACCGCACCACTGTCTGTAGCGGCATGCTCTGGCCTTGTGTCCCCGTTGGCCACACTTAAAACAGACTATGTCTGACATGTCTCTCCTGTGGTCATTAGCAGCTGCTGCGGGTCTCACGCTGGGTTGCACTCTCGCCTTCATGATGTTATCCTCTTGTTCCATTAAGCGCATTTTCTCAGTGTCCTCATAGCTGCGGAGTTTCGTTTTAAATTCCGCAAACTTGATTTCTGATTCACTTTGCGTAATGTGAACGGAAAAAAGTTTAAATGTTTCTGGTAAACCTTTTAACACCATCGCTACAAGCAGACCATCACTAAGTGTCTCTCCAGCATTTCTCAGGGCTGTAATAAATGTCTCTGCGCGTATGATGTACTCAGTGACGCTCTCACTGCTTGCTTTCTTCAGAGAAGTCAGTTCGGTATAAAGGCTGATAATTCTTGGTTTACCTTTTCCTGCATAATAGTCTCTTAAAATTTTCAGTGCCTCGCGTCCATCATCGGCAGCTTCTCTCATCACGAGCGATAAACTCTTATCATCCAGGAACTGTATTAACTCTGCATAGGCCTGGGCATTCTTATCTTCGTCGTCCTCATCACTTTTCAATATTGTGTCTTTTAGACCTTGTAATCTAAGATGTCCCAAAAATTTTGTCTCCCACAGTTCATAATTCTTCTCATCTCCGTCAAAAACCAACCTTGCCCATCGGCCACTGGGTTCACCAGCACGCTTATTCATGGTGCTAACTTAGCACGCTAGCCCTCACCGAACACGCTGTACTTTGCGACTTTTCTGGTGGTAAACTTTCCCCTGGCGTAGCTTCAATGTTTTCCTGGGCCCATAACCTGTTAGCAGAGACGGGTCTTCCAGCGGAATCTGCATGAATATTGAAGATACTTATATTGTCTAGACGGAGGAATAATCACACGTGGGGCATCGGCTTTTCACCGGAACAACACTTAGTTTTTATTATTGAACTCTCGCGTGCACTCTGCAGCATAACAGGAAGCATCCTTTCAAAATAAAATCACAACAGATGACAACGAGGGCATACCTATTAACTAGCTCAACAGGGTCTCACACTATACGGCCCGATGCTCTGATGCGACCCGAGTGCTCACACCGTGCGTCCATAAAAATGAAGGTTATAACAGAAAATCTGTCGCTCTATGGGATCAGAACGATGCCACCTTGAAATGAAACCGAGAAAAAATATTGTAACTGAAATAAATGTACTGAAAAATCTTGTATTGAAACTGAGAAAAAAATGATAGTGAAAAACAATGAATTGAAACTGTAAATTTTTTTGTTTTCGCGTACAATTTGTTTCAGTTGAGACCCTGCATCGTGACCTACGAACTTCTAACCCCTGCGAGTCAATCGTACAGTTTGAGCAGAAGCAATAACGTGACTGAAAAAAATCGCAGTGTTTGCCCAGCTTAATGTGTGCTAAAATAACTACTTTAGTCACTACAACACCACGATCACAAGGACTGCACGTATCCACAAGTTTTGGTAGTTTTGGTACTTCAGCATGTAGATAGCCCTATGAAAAGTAGCGAGCATGAAGGAAGCAAGGTTTTTGTTTTGTTTATTTTGTCTGTCAGAACTGTTGTTTGGAGCGACGTTTTTTAAGTGGCAGGTCATTTCAAACGCTACGTTTCTTTCAACTCAACAAACATCAACAAACACGCGAACTGTTTGTGTGCAGTTTGTTGCTAGCTTAACGTCCAGCTGCTGTATTTCACAGGGAGAGAAAAGAAAGAGCCAACTTCACTCAGAGATGGAGAAAGATGGGGAGAGGAAGAAGAGAGGTTAGATGCAAAGGTAAGGACTGCTCAGTGAGATTTGACAAACTGGAAATTTAAAGTTTACATGTGAGATAATCTGTTTTCATATTGTGTGAAATGGCTAAACAAGATGAGGTTGACTGTGTTATGGATCAAAATCATTAAAAGCATGAAAATCCTCTGCAGATTAGTGCAGGATTAACAGGTTAGATTGCTGTACTGTAATGGATTTAAAGTAAAGAACAAGTGTGGGACTGGTGCACAGTGACTGTCTAGTTAGTATAAACAGTGTACCCTCAGTGCAGAGGATGGAAATCAGCCAGGACAACTCATGAAACATCAGAATCAGAATCAGAATCAGAATGGGGTTTATTGCCAAATGTTGTGCAGGTTTACAACATTAGGAAATTGCTGCGGTGCTTCAGTGCAAACATACTGTCATAATTGTGATTAAATAGACATGAAAAAAAATAAAAGTAGGAATAAGAATTAAAAGTGCTATGTAGAAAGATATGTGCATGAGATATACATGAGATATATACATAAGAATAAGAATTAAAAGTGCTGCGTAGAAAGATATATACATGAGTGCAGGTGGTGATCAGTGCCAAACATGGAATGATACAGTGAACACAGCGTAGGGTCATGTGTTAGTGGTGGGGACAGTCATATGGTTATTGTTCATGTGTCCAACAGCAGAGGGGAAGAAACTGTTCTTATGGCGAGAGGTTCTGGTGCGAATGGACCGGAGCCTCCTGCCTGAGGGGAGCAGGTCAAACAGACTGTGTCCAGGGTGAGAAGGGTCAGCTGAGATCCGAGCTGCACGCCGCAATGTCCTGGAGGTGTACAGGTCCTGCAAAGATGGGAGTCTGCAGCCAATCACCTTCTCAGCAGAGCGCACAACACGCTGCAGTCTCTGTTTGTCCCTGATAGTGGCTCCAGCGTACCACACGGTGATGGAGGAGGTGAGGATGGACTCAATGATTGCAGTGTAGAATTGCATCATCGTCCGTGTTGGCAGGTTGAATTTCTTCAGCTGCCTCAGGAAGTACATCCTCTGCTGGGCTTTCTTGATGACGGAGGTGATGGTGGGCTCCCACTTCAGGTCCTGGGTGATGGTGGTACCCAGGAAGCGGAATGAGTCCACAGAGGTGATGGGGGTGTCAGTCAGGATGATGGGGGGGAGTGGGGCTGTGTGCTTCCTGAAGTCCACAATAATCTCCACTGTCTTCTGGGCATTCAGCACCAGGTTGTTGTGGCTGCACCAGGACACCAGACGTTCAACCTCCCTCCTGTAGGCAGACTCGTCCCCGTCCGAGATGAGCCCAATAACGGTGGTGTCATCTGCAAACTTGATTAGCTTGACAGACTGGTGGGTGGAGGTGCAGCAGTTGGTGTACAGGGAGAAGAGCATCTGCTGACACCTGGTTGAGTCAGGTGTGTAAATTTGTAAAGAGCAAGAGGTCAGCTGATCACAGTCTGTACATTAAGACCCCCCCCCCACTGAATCCCACTTTAACTCTTGACACATTCCTGTTTTAAGTCAAAGAAAATGGAGCTCTCTCTTTTTTACATTTTCCTGCTATCTATCTATCTATCTATCTATCTATCTATCTATCTATCTATCTATCTATCTATCTATCTATATGTGTGTATATATATATATATATATATATATATATATATATATATATATATATATATATATATATATATATATATATATGCTTGCTATTATTTTAGATACAGTAAACTAGTCTTAATGCCAAAATAGAGTTTAATACAGTTTTAAGTTGTGACTTTCGGCTTTGCAGAACTTTAGATTTTTACTTTTTTGTAAAAAGCATAATTAGCAGTCCTAATGTACTTTGAAATGCAGGTGTTTTACTTGTAATGGGGTATCGTTTCGCAGTGTGGCACTGTTCTTTCAGCTCGTTCCGCTGTCTCCCTCAGATGCTGCCGAGTCTAATCTCCAATTAAAACAGAGCAACAACAGAGGGAGCCATTGCTTTCTGTATTGGAAACAATTTTCTTGACAATTGTTGCAGCAGCCTGGCTTCACTGTAGCATATCTCTAATTCACAACCCTACAGAAGGACCCACCTCCACATCGCTCTCTCTTTCTCTCGCTCTCTTGGAAGGAGGGGGAGGAGAGCGAGCGCAGTTTGAGTTGCGCTCGCCGCTCTACGCCAGCCAGAGGTGTGTTTCGGCTCCACACTCTGTATCTCTGCGTAGCAGCACCCAACCATGCAGCCAGCCTGAGTGCCATGTCCAACAGCTGTGTTGGCAAAGGGTTACCGCTCATCTGAAGGGAAGGTAGCGTCTTGCTTTGAGGAGGACAGAAGATAAAAGAAGACTGACCAGTTGCAGAGAGAGAGAGAGGGGGGGATATAACTGAAAGCCCCCTCCTCGCCTCACTAAACAGAGCAAAAACGGAAGGCTTTGGAGTATTCAATTTTTTCTTTCGTTTTATATTTTTCTTATTCCTCATCGCAGTGCTGGGAGGTGCTTCATCTTTTCATATAGTCTCTCTCTCCGTCATTTGCCTCCTCATCTATTTCTCCATCTACCTGGTGTACAATTTCTTATATTTATGAGTGAGATAGAGGGGAAAGAAGGGAATTTTGTTTTTCCAATTTTTTTTGCCCTTTCTTTCTCCCTCTTCACTCTTCCTTCTTCTCTTTTCACCAAACCATATCATTCCTGTCATTCCCTCCTTTGCATTTCACATCAAAATGCTGCTCGTCAGGTCATCATACCCCATCCTATGCCTCTTTCTGTGTCTAAAGTCTGATGATTAATGATCTTGGATGATTTTTTTTTCAAAGACAACTAAAAAACTCCTCATGAATGACTATTTTTCCCCCCCTTTTCCTTCTCTTTTGGTCCCCTCCACACCCATTTCTTTTGCATCACACTCTTGCGGGATTCTTAATTGTTACTCTAGGTAGGTTCAATATCGTTTAGTGTCTGTCTATCTGTCTGTCTGTGTGTATTTGTGTGTGCTTTACGTATACATAAAACACACATTAACACACACATGCACTCGCACACTAAACTACGCCTAAAGGATGAGCGTTCAGTGAGTCGACATCGGTCTGGTCTCGCATCCTTCTCCTCATCTGTCCTCATCATCATGGCCAAGTGCGCCCATTTTTAATTGTTGTCTTTGAGAAATCTTTTTTTTTTTATCTGTACACATGTCATGATTTAATAATAAACAAATCTTTATATATATTTATTTGTTTAGTAACACATTTGTAACACATTTGAAATGGAAAAAAATGAGTTTGCAGTCTCACTGGTGTAATTTTATTGACTTTGACAGCCGAATTTTGGCAAAGTTTGGGATATTTGTCCTAAAAGGAATGATATTCTTTTCACATGATCTGCTGAGCTGCATTCAAAGTTTGGCGCTAATGGCCATCTCAAGTCATTAATAGTGTATCCCATTTCATGCTTGATTTTGTGCTTATTTTGATTCTGCCAGTCCATCAGCAGCCATTAGTACTTTTACTGCCTCCCTGCCCTTTCCCATCCCACACACACACACACACACACCAACGCACACAGACACACAATCTTCCCTCTTCAGCATGTTTTCAGTTTTCCTCCCTCTTTTACCCAAATCTCTCCATTTTCTTTTATTCCCCGCTTTCATTCTCACTCCCTTTCGGGCCAACAGAGACCGGTTACCATTAGCTGGATGTTGATCAGTGGATTCAGCGGGTAATTCCTCGCTGTGGATTTAAGGTGTAATAGACAGCAGGTCTTTAGATAGAGACAGACTGATAGACAGATTAAAATAGGTAGAACTTCACGTGCCATTTCATCACTACCTTCCTCTTTTCCTCTGTCACATTTGTCCCCTTTCCCTCTGTGTTTTGTTTGACGCTACGTCTCTACTTCTCACCGCCACACCTTTTTTGGGAGAGCTGCTTTAAAGCGTTACCACTGCTAGTCTATTCTCAATTAGCCCATATACACATGGACATTTAACTGAAAATTGCCTGTGCACTCAGCCGTAAGGTGAAAAATTTTGCCTACTAGCATAGGCCCACACCAGCTACTTTAGTCTCACCGCCCACCCCCTTCTTATGGACTGATAAAGAGGCTTAATGAATCCCTCTTTCTTGATTGTTCTGAGAGTGGGATGTCGTCATGAAGGAATATGAAGGACCGCTCGTTTTGCTCTGTCTTTGCTTTTGTGTCTCAACTCTGCTCCTCTGTAAAACATCTCCACTACAGTCTATAAATTATGTGTTACAGAAAAGAGTTAATTAGGTGAGTAGTGAATTAATAAAGCACTCACTTCTTCTTTGCAAGTGAGCGTATGCACATGCATGAAAAGAAGGTGTGTACCCTAAATACGTGTGCAAGAGCACAGCTGACGGAGCAAGAGTGTGCATGCGTTTGTGTACATTCGGAAGTCTGCATGAAGCTGGTGGAAATGTATTCTGCATGAACTTTCATCTGCAGGTGATGGCTGTTTTTGTATTTTCCACCACAGTTGCTTGCATGGTTTCACCTTTCGTCGTCGCTCTGTGACTAATTGGTTGTTTATCCACTTAAAAAAAAAAGTGTATAATTGAGATTACATCTTCAAGAATTTCACACTCTCACACGTTCAGCTGCATTTCGGAGCACAAAATATCCCTCACTCATGCACTATTTCTAATGCGCAGAATGAAGCTTATACCAGGTGACTCACTCAGTTAGTCCAGTGCAGCGTGCAGGTGCATGGATTTACATCTGTTCATTACTATTCTCTCATTCCTTATTGTGCGCCTAAGCTGGTGGAGGTGCGTTAGCCAGTGCCAAACTGATGTCATCCTCCTCCTGTGTTACCTTTCTTCTTCTTGTTTCCTCCCCAGTGGGTCTGCGACAGATCGTTGACAGTGAATAAATCACAGACCTAATATCACTCATACACCAGCTTTGCTCTAATTGACTCTTCAGCAGGACTTTATTGAGTACAGTGCACACTAAAGGCGATGCAAAAGACTGTATGCTGGGAATTAGGCTATAAAGTCCCATTTCAAATTAAAATGGTTAGGTAAATAATACTAATATTTAACAAAGTTAGGAACTGCTTCACAGGAAGAAATTTATAAGCTTTAAAAAAACTCCTGGAAAAAAACAGAAAGGCAAATAATGAAAAATAAAAGAACATTGCTACCTTTTAAACATCCATGAAAGCTTTTCCATAAAAATGTTTTAAGAAGAGATTTAAAAGACAGTAAAGAAGTTCCCTTTTTGACCTCAAAGGTCGGACTGTGCCACAGTTTGGCAGCTCTGACAGCAAGCACCTGCTGACCTTTGTCTACTAGCAGAAACTTTGGGATAACCAGCAGATCGCCCTGTATACGCCCTGCCCTATGTAACAGGTTAATAAGCCCTTAATGTGCTTCAGATGAAAGATGTATGATCAGTGAGATTTTAAAATCAATACAAAGTGAGAATTTGCCTGTATTCAAGTAATGTGTTTATATTCTTGATGCCAGTTAGCTGTTAAAAAGTAAAAACAGAATAAATATCCTAAAAATGATTAAAATGCACCATTAGACAAAAGAGAGCAAAAGTGAACTGAGTCTGTAGGTAAGAATAACTACAGGATAACAATAACTAAATAATAAGAGTCACACCTTTTAATGATCTCCTATTAATGTAATCTGTTTTGTGTCAGTATGAAAACAGTTTCTAGGCATTTCTCATAAGCAGCTGTAAAATAGAACATGATTTTTAGGCAGTCTTCATACATGATGTTGGACGTTCTCTATATAGACCAAAGTACTGGGCCACACATTACACCAGCCAGTTGGTCATAGAAGCCAAAGCCATGAAGCTCCCGGCGCACAGTTTTTGTGCTGATGTTAATGAGTGTTGGCGACTTTTACGCACTGCTCTGTAACCTGGCACGGTCTAAGTCCTAAAGCCTTCACCTTTGCAATAATATATCTAACAGCTGATTGTGGGATATCTAGGAGGGATGAAATTTTAAAAACTGACAAAGTTTCCATGCTATCACAGTACCACGCTCAAACTCGGAGAGCTCGTTTAAAATTCTTTCACATATGTTTGTACAGGCAGGCTGGCCATGTGCTTGATTTAAACATCAGTGGCAACTGGGCTGAAAACACCTGAATTCAGATGTGTGGTTCAATACTTTGGTCCGTTAATGCTGTACATGAAAAACACAAAATCACCATTTAAAAACAAACTAATTTCACATGCCATAAAACAAGTAATCAGTTAGCCGCTGTTCATTTTGAGTAATATTGAGTTACGTATACATAACCATAAAAGCATTCACATTTACATCCATAAAATGGCTCTCTGGGATTGCATAATTCAATATTTTGAGAAGCTGTTGGTTCATAGCGAGGATACTAAATGAATAAACAAATAAGCCTTGTCCAGTTGTTTAATGCAAAAGGTTTATGTAAGGATGTACCGCATTATTCTACGAGTCAAGCCATCAGAATCATATTAATGCCACTATGAGAGTCAGAGATAATTAGAAGGAGTCAGAGAGAAAGATGGATTTTTGTAAATAAAATTTGTTGAATGAATAATTCATTTCACTGCCAGACGGGATTAAAATTCTACACATGCACATATCCTCTGACAGTTTTCCTAAGGGCTAAACTCTGTGTACCTACATATCCTGCATCTACTTCAAGATGCAATAAATACGCACATGTTGCCAGAAATAGGCATATCCCATCTTATGAGCGTGTGCCAGTAAAGATCTGTTAAAGGATGAAAAACTAGACATAGCATACATTAGTCAGGCTACAGCTTAGATATTTTTAATACTGATGGATCATTGCATCATTTTATACCACCACAAGGGAACTTAGTGATTTGAGACTGCGACCATGTGCAATGAACTTGCAGGTTTCTTGCCTTTGTAATGGTTATGCATAGATGGGGACCAGTTACTGTCCTCGATGCATCAAGACAGAGTTAGTCTGCTATTAGTCTGTAAATTAATAAGGTCAAATTGGGAATTTGACCTTATTAATGTGCAACGTGTTTGTGATCAGTTGACTGTGATGAATCTCAAATGAGCAGCTATCTGCATACACAGCAATGCACATTAACTCCTTACATTCAGAGTTGAGCTCTAACCTCAGAGAGATAAAACAGAAATTTAAAAATTCCTCCGCAAACTGTGGTGGGCTGCGAATCTTTGGAGACAGGTTGCCTCCGCAGTCACCTTTCAATCTAAAGTGGTTGCCCAGATGATGAGGATGTTGCGTGCTCGATGTTTGGGTGACCTTGTCTTTGGTTGCAACTGGGAACCGCTGATTTTTCCAGGTCACAAGCTGGTGGTCATCTAATGTGACCAAGCCATCACAGAGCACGAGACTGATGCGCTGCAGCAACTCTGGTCCTTAGTGGAGCTTTTACACGATACACAAAAACATTTTGCAATTTTGAATTGCAGTCCGTTAAAACTTAATCAGTGTTTTGAAGTTTGTCAGTGGTGGCCGGTGAATCTTATTCAATTTTTTTATGCGATGTCCGACCCAGAGTGAGGAAAAACCATTTAATTCAGCTTACAAACCAAATGTAACATTCATTTAATATATGAATGTACAATTAATGCCAACATTAAAAAGAAGTTCACGTAGTTCTGTATAAAAAAACAACTCACCGTGAACATTTAACTATGATTTCTAACACTTCTTAAACACTTCCTTGTAAAAAATAACTTACTTTCAAAGTTATTTGTACATATTAAGTAAAATGTTCCTGTAGTGTGTAAATAATAATTAGTTGCTCTGCTTGTTCTTTCGTAGAATAATGCACAGTGCTGTTAATTTCCTCCCATAAATGTTTCATGTCTCTAACAGCCTAGGCTTTATCCGTTCCCGCTGTTTTAAAAAGCAAGCACGGAAAGCTAAATAATGCATCTGCATGGCTGCATCCAACTTTTGCTGCACCAGTTAGAAGTCCTGCGTATATACTGTGTTTTTCAACCTGCTGTCTGATGATGACGTCCACTTGTTTTTTACTTGTACCTTCTTCTCCCCTTTAAGACACCACGTAGGAGTCCAAAAGATCAGCTGACGATGATTTAGGGTCGAATTAAAATCCACAACCTGAGTCACAATGCTGCGCCCAAATTTAGCCTAGCCTCAATACAAAGCCTGTCACTTCGACTCTTTAATCTCCACCTTCTGTGTTCTCTCTCCCTGATTTTGTTCTTGATTGTATCTCTGCCACTTTGGCCTTTCTTTCAAAGTTTGGTCCCTCTATGCCACTACTCTTAGTCCACTTGCAGAATAAGTTACGCCTCTAGTAGTTCGCCCAAAGAGCGTTGTCCTAGATACCTCAAAGCCAATCCTGCTTTTTATTTTTATATTTTTATTCATAGAAACAATAGCAAAATCAACAAAATAGATAAAGGTAAAGGCATGCAATATCTGAAGCTTATAATCTGCATGACAATGTCGCTGTTTAATGAATGCAGGACAGGACAAGCAGAAAGTCAGAGCTCTCTGGTTCAAAAGAACTTTAGCCCTAATTTTATTTTCACCATTGATGCAAACGACAGGGAGGTAATACAGAGAGAGAGAGAGAGACAGAGAGCTGCCTGGCATGAGGAGAGAGCCCAAACAACCAGATCACACTTTTTTAACTTAAATGACCCTGATAGTGTTGAGAATTTAAGCTGTCATCCCTGAAAGGATATCATCTTTCAGTAATGTATGCAGATGTATGTCTTCAGACTCATGGGAAAGACAAAGTAGGGGTGATTTGCAGGCTTTTTATCCCTGAGACTGGTTTAGATCATTAAGGTTAGGAAAGTTTGGATTTATTTATTTATTTATTTCCTGAAGCAGGCTGGATGATTCCTGTGATCAGCTGTTCATGTGCCAAATTACATCACAATTAAAACACACCTTTCAGATTTTCATGTATTTTGAAACTGGGGTTGTTTTTTGTTTGGATACCTTGAATGGCGCTGTCTCTAAAGCACTTTAGGTCAGCTTCTGTTGTTTAAATATGCTAAAAATAAAATAGACGTGACAGTCAACATAAAAAGGTTTAAACATTTTTCATACTGCATGTCTGAGGTCTATTTTTTCAACACAATTCAACAGACATACTGAAGTTAGAGGATAGAAACAAAGTATCGATCCTATTGTGCTAGTATCGGTCCGACACCTATACCAGCGTTGTTTTCAATACTGTCGATATTTGGGTTGATCCTCCCACCTTTAGCCTACGCTGCTTTACTCTGTCGGCCCTGGAAGATCTGTGTAAAAACAGGGAACAAGCAAGTTGAAAAACAATCATTTAATTTGCACATAGATTTAAGGATTCTGCACATTTGAAAAACAATAAATTGATCAAAAATCAATAATGACACTTTTAACCATGAAGGGGAATCACACCAGAGACTTTTTAAGCTTAAAGCCAAAAGTACTGTCCTGCTCCCATAAAACTCCCAGAAGCCCATTGAATTCTTTACAACAGCCACTTGTTTTGTGCGCTGACCTGAGCACATAGTGGAATAAATATCTATAGCTATAAAATATTAGAGTCTTGAGGATTTCAGTCACACTCTACTAGCCAACTCCTGTTTTTGAATATTTTAAATTCAGCATTTGCTTTTTAAGCTGTCTTCTTCATGCCTATCCCCACTGGTGTAATGTGCATCATGTGACATGTGATAAATTGAGGGCTGCAATTCTGAAATGATCAGACATAAACAATCGCAATCTGAAACAGTAACAGATGAAAACCAGGATGTGGATGTATAATCTCCTAGTGTGCTCTGTGTTGGTATATATTCTGGCGGAAGAAAGTAATTTTTTTAGCATATCTTTCCAAAAAATCGTACCTAAAAAAATCAGTGTTGCATTGATTCATTAATTTAATAACGAGCCTTAAAGCCAGCGTGTTTATTGAGTACAGGCAGACCTTATAAAGGCCTGAGAAGGAAAAAAAACTACCAAAAGTATCTCCTGTGAAAAAACAACAACAACAACAATGTAACAACATTCAGCACATTCAGATTGCAGTGAAAGGGGCATGTAGACACAGCGGCTTGACTGAGTTAAGCCTTGACCTCAGAGGCAATTGACTTGTGTACACAGTGGCTTTCAGCCATCCGCAGCCTTACTCGGCCATCTGACTCTTTCCTTGTCTCTTTCAGACGAGGAGCGGGCCGGCAAGCCGAGGATCATGACTGGCTAAATTAAGCAAAGGCACAGAGCGACAGAAGAAGGAATAGAGGGAAGCAGGAGAAGAAGAAAAAGACGAAGAGTACGCGCACATATACACACACTGCTGCTCATCTCCTCATCTCCACGGCAACAGTATTCACACACTTGCAGACTTGAGGAAGGAGACCTGCATCACCAACTTTGGAGGAAGAGGAACTCTCCGTTCGCCATCATTCGGCTTTTCTTCCCCATAAGAGTGCTGACATTTTGAGTTGATGATCCGTTTTTAAATTCCTCTAAAACGCTCAGTGAAAAGCATTTTTCAGCCAGTTTGGATCTGGTTCTTTGCAGATTAGACTTTTTGTTCTTGGTTTTTTAAACCTTCCTGCTCTCCCCCACCCCACCACCACCACCACTACCACTACCCCCTCACACTGATAACAGCCCAAGCGTCACCCCTCTCCACCCATCAAGCACAACTCTGCTCATCCCTCAGCCTGCTAGACCTCACTTTTCAGCCCTCCGCGTGTGCCTTCGTCTGTCCACCATCCCTTCATCCGAGGCTATGAGAGGAGGAGTCGAATCCCAGATCACTCCATCATGCCAGTTCTGAAGAGTAGAGAGGAGATCCGGGCTGGCAATGTTCAAGGTAGGCCAGTGATTTAAGTAATTGGGGCTGTGCATATGTGTCCATGGGTATCGCTTAAAACTTCACCCCAAATTACATCTTTGATAAGCCGGGGAATCAGAAAATGGTGAATAAAATCTCTATCGCAGCAGCTCAGCGGAGTCTAAGGTGACACACACAAATATAAACGACGTGCAATTTAAAATGACATTTAGCAGCCATGCAAATGCAGATTCTTTCTATTTCAGAGGCTGCAAATGGGTGGCATTTCCCACTGAAAATTGACTTAGATTGCCTTGTTTTTCTCACATTTCACAGCTTTTACTACTTTAATCAACTTAATGAACTTTCACATGTACTGTAACATCTGAAACGCTGCCACCACTGTGACCGCTGATATCCGGCAGTTGCGATTAACTCAACCCTTATTTAACCTTCTTAGAAACTGCCCTCGTTCATGATAATTTCAGGTCATGTAAACTACGAGAGGAGGTGGAAATAATGGCTTAATGGCCGCTTTGTGAAATATGAAGGATTTCCTTCATGGTTTGATCGGGTCAAACTAAATGTATTTTTCCGTATAGTTAAAAAAAAAAGGTCTGATAATAAAACACTGCACATTTTTCATGCAGTTTAAATAAATCTTCAGTTCTATTCATGCACATTGCTTAACAAAAGGCCTGTTTTAGAGGGTAAGTCACTTTCTGTGGCCATGTTTATTTTCAGTAAGAGTGAGCAATCACAAGAAACAGAAGAAACAAAACATTTATAGTGCAAAAGGAAAAAAAGTACAAATTGCGTGTGTGTGGGTTTTTTTTGTTTTTGTCACTTGTTCTTTCTCGTGGTGCTTTGTGAGGGAGCTCGGTGTTGAGATAAGGGATAACGAGACACTAGCTTCAATAAGCACATCAAAACGAGGAGTTGTGCCGCTTTACGAGGGAAAACAGGTCTAGACAATAGTGACTGCATAAAGCAACAGAGTGGAGGAAGCTGGAGCCGATTTTATTGCTGAGCTCGTGCTCCTGGCAGCCGCTCAGGAGTTCGACCGATGAAAGGCATATTTAAAAGTTGGAGGGGCGCAGAAAGACAATGGAACGAGGTGTCTGAGAGGCTGCAAGTAAAATAAGCCTTTAAAGGAGAATTTGCATGGCTTTCATTAGCAACAGAGCGCACCGTTAGATCAGGGGAAAGTGCGTTCGTGTCTTCCTCGACAGTTTTGAAACAGAATATGTGCAAAATCCTTTGTTCTGTCACTGCGTCCGGCTCCTGCCAGCAGAGCAGCTCTAGGATTTGTCTCCTGGTGGCATCGCGGATTAGATTCTTGGCCGGATTGGTGTTTAGCAACGGGTGAGGCCAGTTTACGCTCCCAAATCTTTGAACTAATTTGCGCTCGCCGGCTCACAGGAGTCTGATGTAACTATCTGATTATGATGCACGTCTTTGCCGAAGCGTGACTTGGAGGAGGTGTGACAGCTGGTGTGTCCCTCCCTCGCAAAACACAACAGCTTCAACAATGTACCGGCTGTATTCTGCTCACTTATTAACATATGCTGTTCAGGCTCCGCGGTGTCCAAATTCCTGCCCACAGTATTTCAATCAAAACTTCGTTTTCCATTTCAACACTCTGATTTTCCGTTATGATGACAGCGAGCAGGAGAGGGGTTAAGGCGTGGCAGACAAAAAAGAAAAAGGAAGAAAAACAGGCAAAGATCCAGGCGCAGGCGCCAAATCCTGAGGGAGCTTCACTGACACTGGATGAAGGAGGCAGCTTTGTAGACAGATGTACCTCGGAGTGCATAAGCAGCAAGGCCTTGGAGGGGTGTGCGTTGTTGTTGCGCCGCTGTGATGCTGCGTGTTTTTCCGGAGGGCGGGTTGGGCAGAGAGGATTACTGGATCTGAGCACTGGCTCTCTTGTCAGGCGGGAAGCGTGGCCCTTAGTTTGATCGGTGAACCGTGAACGGAGTGGCAGCAGTGAACTGCCATGACTGTACCGAGCCGAGATCTTGATGCTGGAGCTCAGAGACAGCCGGCTGAGTCAGTTTTGGACGCGAGCCTCATGTGACCAGCTTTACAAATGTTGATTGAGTCGTCGAAGGATTACAGGTGCTGAGCAGCCTGGTGTTTATTGCTTACCCAGAGCCAGAGAGAGAGAGAGGGAGAGGCAGAAGTGCAAAGCAGCTAAGGTGCAGAAATTCCTCATCCACCCATGCATTTGTGGGGTTCTTCCTTCGTGTATAATGATAAAAAAAAAAAACCTCTGAAAAGATGCTCTTCACTCAGTCGCCAGTTCACAGCTGAAATCTGGATTCTTCCATGTGTATCCTGTTCGGTATTTTTTTTTCTGCTTCCATGCTTCCAATTAGTTTGCCTGGCACGCAGGTCCTCACAGCATCTTACTGTGTTAATATTTCAGGTAAATACAACAGTCCCGCCTGAAGGTAGAACTGACGCAACACCTAACAGCTCTGACACCTTATTAGAAACCAGATTGAACAGATAAGACGTGCTGCCACGTTATCAGTTTGAATGCATTTCAGTGCAGCCCCCTTCCACCGTGCTTATCGACGACCGGTGGGCTGACGAACGACAGCTTTAGATCCAAGTTTCATCAACTTTGAAACCAACAATTTAACATTCGCACTCACTCCACGCAGCGGTTGACCCGCTCAGTGCAGGTGAGAAACCCTCAGAGCGTAGCCATGTGAATTTCTAATAGTAATTGTACCTCCTCTCTTGAGATGACGGCCAGCTTTTCACTTCACCTTCAAGTGAGGCCCTTCAGAGCTGATTAGGTAGGACGACATGTAGCGAAAGCTCTTTAGTCTGACTTTCCTTCTAAATTACGCTGTAGGAGTAACATTGTTCTGTTCTGGTTGCGGCACCTCTGCTCGCTCGCTTGATCGACGGTACGAGTAGCTGTACGGGAGTTGCCTTTTTACAGTCAACAAACAGCCTAATTTTTCATTGTTATGCAGAGCGACTGGTTCCTCGCGTCATCTCTCAGGTGATTTGTTGTTCTTTTCATTTATTCGTCAGAATTTGTAAAGTCCCTGGGCCGACCCACTGAGCAGTTTCCCGGTGATTAGGTGTCTAAATGGTAGACAAACAGTGAGGTTAAAATTGCTTTTTGTTGGTGTAAAAGTGATGTCAAACTCACACCCAGCTGCTGTTTTGTCATCGCATCAAAAAGAAATCTTGCAACAGGGAACAAAGAGAGAGAAGCTTAGGTGAGACTCATGTCTGTAACACATGAACTGTGAAGTCATACTTTCTAATATTTAGCACACAGCAGGCTACTGCTAAAAAACACTTCAGCGTGTCTTAGGTGAGGGTGCTGCTTGCATCGAGTACAGGAGGCAAGAATCAGAATGTTCTTCTACTAAAAAATATTTGGAAATAATTTTAGGTAAATGAGCCAAACTGGATGAGCTACTCGGCTGTCACGCAGGTTCCTTCAGAGCTGCTTTAATTCTTTATGGCACAGATTCAAATAAGTGCTCAGAGAGTTTGAGCCATGTTGACACGATAGCATCTCACAGTTACTGCAGATGTGTCAGCCGCACCATGATGTGAATCTCCCACTTCACCAATTCCCAAAGGTGGTCTACTGAACTGTGATCTGGTGAGATGATTTGAGCCTTGTGACACGATGCTTTCCTGCTGGAATCAGCGATCAGAAGATGAGTGCACTGTGGTCACAAAGGTTTGGACATGGTCAGCAACAGTACGCAGGCAGGCTGTGGCGTTTAAATGATGCTCAGTTGGTACTAAAGGGCCCAAAGATATGCCGAGAAATTAGACGACCTGACAGCAGGCGATGCTGAGTGAACAGCAGCCTCACTTTCTGTTCATGGGGGACAGGAATGACACCCGGTCTTCTGCTGCTGTAGCACATCTCCTTCAAGGTCTGACAGGTTTCAGAGATGCTCTTCTGCATACCTTGGTTGCAACAAGTGGTTATTTATGTTCCTGTTTCTATCAGCTCAAATCCATTCTCTAGCAAACAAGAGAAATATATACAAATATGAGAGAAAACAAGAGACATTGTCACCCCATAATAAGAACCCATTGTGTTGAGGTTCTGATTATATGCGCTGTCAACCAGATGTTACTTTTACATCCAATAAATTTCATTTATTGGTCTTTATCTGCGCATATAAGCTCTTAGCCCAGAAACCATCTGGCTGTGAGAATCAGCTTTTAGATAACCAGCTATTTCACATCTTTATCGAGCATCTTTTGATATTTACGGCTGTATTGGTGTTACATCATTTGTAATGCCTGGCCTAACCTGTGCTACATCTAGCTTTGGCAACATAAAATGGCAATTTAAATGTGTTTACCGCAACATACGGGGTTCATATTTATACGTGTTTGTGTGGCATGTAAATTAAGCGATGAATAATTAAACTGCCCGGGCCAAAAGTGGTCTGTATTTAGCTGGAGAAATAGCATAGCAATAGAAAACAATGGCAGCCCAGCGTAGAACTTTGTCATTTGGACAGTCAGTTGCACTTTTATACATTCACATGATAAAAAAAATAAAAGATAGATTAAAATGGTGATTGGTGGTTCATACAGACAGTGTGATAACACAAAGTGTACACGCAATCTCATTTTTATTAGAGAGTGAGAGAAACCCAAGATGCCTCTTCTACCTCTCCTCTTCAGTACCTAGTCATGTGTGACTGCGAGAGAAGGAGGAAGAGCTAAGAATAGAGAAAAGGGGGCCCGATGCTGTGATGCCGCCGCTACCCACGTTCTGTAACTGAGCGTGCTCTCGACACCATTTCTGCTGGCCTGTTTGTGCAGGCTCTGCTCACCATATACACTGCAGCTACCTCAGTGGAAATACTTTTCTTTTCGTCAAGGTATCAGATGCAGATGTTCAGCTAGAAATGGCTCTTTCATCCTTCCTGTGTTCGATAATAACACGATCTGACTGTCACACATGGAGAGATTTAATCAGAAACAGTCACTCTTTATGTCATGCCAAGGGGAGCCTGTTTGAAGCTCCTCCACCGACAGGCAGGGACTAGAGCGAGAGGCTTTTTTAATCGGTTTTCTTTTTAAAACACAGATAGAAGAGACTGAAACAAAAGACAAGATCTGGCACCGAGGGCCGAGGTGCAGAGACAAGTAGAACTGATGGAGGGTTAGATAGCAGAATAAGATTGAGTCATATTTGATGATATTGTCCTCAAAAGGCTCACAAGAAAGAGACACCGGGACTCCTGAGAAATCACGTTGTGCAGATGACTTCGCTAAGAGGGGATTATAAGGCGATAATTATGTTTTCAAAGAGGGAGATGATGAAAGATAGAGAAGGAACAAATATATTAGAATCAAAAGAAGAAATAGGTTTGTGTGATGGCACTCATCAGAACACAAAACTTGCTGCCAGATGGCTAATTTATTTACAGATATGCTAGAAACACCACCTGCTGGATAAGAAAGTAACATAGTTTCCATCTTCTGTAAGGTAAAATCAGGATTTTACTGCAGGGCTTGCTGTGCCGTGCCGTCTTGTTTATATTTAGCAGTGTTAACAGCAGGTGGTATCTACTTGCCAAACCTGTTCAAAGTGTCAGTGAATCTGTCTCCATTTGACCCTCAGTGGGGGCAACTTGTCAATTAATTAGCCGTGACTTGAGACCGAGAGTGGGTTTGAAGCGCAGACAGCTGCAGGAATGAGGAGGAAAATGCCCCCGCTCAAATACAGAGCCGAACAAGAAGCAGCGAGATGTACTTATTGGGGAAGGAGCTGCGGCTGTCAGCGTTTTTTCTTCTTCTTCTCCCCTTAATGAAGCTGTGGAACAGGTGATCAGTGAGACAGAGAGGAGGATTAAAGGTAGAGTTAACCTCTCGGGAGGGTAAACTGGAAGGTGAGCGCTTCTGCGAGATTTAGGTCTAAGTGTAGGAGTGTGTGTGAGCCAAGCGCAGAGGGCAGATCACATCCTCAGTGTATAAAAGATTTCAATTTGCCCCTCCCGACATTTGTTGCAATCAGTCATCAAATGCCTCCAAGAGCTGAAAGAAAGCTCTCACATTAATATTCAAACTAGAAAACGCACTGATGTTTCCTGAAAACCTCCAGCAACAGCAGCCGTGCACGCCTGCGATGCACTCACAGGTGAACTTCACGGGTAAAACACTGACCTGATGTTATGATTCACTGAAGAGAACATTGGAGATCCAAGTGCAGGGCTCCGTAGGCCAAATAATTCAACAAAAAAAACCCCCAAAACAATCTTTTAGCATTCATTACATACTTTTATTTAACCAGGAAGCCCCATTAAGCTGAGATTTCCTGACAAAGCGAAACATGGCCAAGGTAGCAGCCATACAAACGCAATACATTTTACAAATGCCACAGATACAACATAAAATGCAAGCTCTACAACATGATATACAATACACAAATACCCGCAACAAAGAAACACAAGTTGCCTTTCAGGAAAAAACCACAAGTCTCCTTCACCACATTCTGGGTGATGCTTTTAGATTCAGCAATAGAGTTTTTCCCACATCTGTTGAAACCCTCAGCCCATCAAAAACCATCCATTTGGAGGAGAATAGCAGGAAAATATTGGAGCTGAGACATAACAAAGGCTCAGAAGTAAACTGGAAGTACACCCAGTATCGCTTTACAGATACTATTTTTATTTAAAACCAGTTTCCTGTTTCCTGAGAGTTTTCAGTAAAGGCCAACCCAAATGATGGAGAATGTACTGGTGGGAAGGTTTTTAACAGAAAAATACTATGTGTGTACACTTTCAGTGGATTTACCCTCAGATATAACAATTCTAAAATCATCAACCCTGATTGCTGATTGCACTTACTGTAATGTACTCAGTCGACAGTGTTTACAAGAAAAGTTTAATCCAAAGAGTCCAGGAATGCACAGCGGACCATCGTGACACAAAGCAGATGACAAAGGGAAAGACAGGACTGTGCAGCGTACACACTCAGAGATGACTGTGGATGAGACGCAGATGAAAGCAGTTCAGCTCATCTATTAGACGTAGGTGGATCAATCTAAATATCGATAGTATTGATAACAATGCTGACAGTGATATTGGATTGATACTAGCATGATAGCATCGATAAATTGTTACTGAACAAAGTCCATCAGGTTCAGTAGCCCACTGAATTGTGCTAAATAAATTGTTCCTTTTAAAATGAAAGAAATATACGTGTTTTGACTGTCACCTCTGTTTTATTTATTGCCTATAGCACAGTTAAGCAGAAGCTGACCCAGAGGGATTCAAAGACAGACACATTTACATTCAAGGTCACCAAAAAAATCCAGGTTCAAAATACATCACACAAGTGATGATGGTTCATCTCATAAACCATGACACACTGCTCTGCCCTGCATAAACTGGCGTTATAGGCTTAAGGTATCAGCATCGGTACTGGTATCTGCAATTCCCTGCATTTACTTGATACTGATTGATACTAAAATGTGCAGTATGGCACAGCACTATGAACTATACGATGACAAAAGGTGGGAAAAGAACAGGACGTGAAACCAAAACCTTCAAAGTAAAACAGGAAGTAACAGACTGGGATATTTTGGAAAATGCAGCTTTTTCTTAGCTTTTTGGATTTTCATCTACACATAAATTGTGTTTTAGGTCAATGAAAATGGAGCTTTTGAAAAAATAAAAGACTCCAAAAAGGACTTTTAAGATGAAGATTTTCAGAAACTCTATATAATCCAAGAAACCCAAAATAAAGATTTTGTTGTACAAGGTGCACACTTTATCTGTTCTTTTCTTCACATCGGCCTGTGTTGTTGTTTATAGGCTTCTGATAAGCCAGACGTTTTTTAGTGTTCTGATTATATTACCTGTTTGTTTGATATGCTCTCGTGCATTCATGTAGACTAGATTAAAAATCCCTCATTTAAAAAATAACCGTATACGTGTGGATGCAGCCTGACACTAAACAGCGTGTGGATGTGGTAAATATAAAATATAAAGTGGTAAATATAAAACCACTGTGTTACAGCTGGTCACAGTAAAGCCTTGGCGGTACTGCATGGAGGTTATTTACCTCTAAGATATGTTGTTAAGCTTACTGGGTTTTAATTAAATACACACATGTTCACAGTTGGAATACGTTTTATTAAAAAGCCACCATGTAGTTGTAGTTATTCTTAAAAAACAGCCCCACAGAAATAGAATGTTTCATCCTTACAGGAGATACTGTACGCAGACTGTGAAGACCATTTTTAAACAAAGAGGAGCTGATTAGAAATTACCAACAGTTTGATTAACTGATGGGTTTTTTCCCCTCTGTAAAAATGCCCATTATGAGATAGTCTCTCAGTTGTGGGGATTTGCTGCTCAGTTTTAATTTAACTGTAAGCCTAATATCATTGGATTATGAGTTGTTTGGACAGCAATTTGAAGAAAACTTGCAGATCAGTTAGTAATAAAAATAACTGTTGCCCTAGTTGGATAAATCCCCTAAAGCCGTTTCACTGTGTAATCACGACAATCTCAAACTAAACTGAAACAACAGAAACGGAACCTTTTAAAGAATAAATATATAATATATTAATACTGAACACCATAATCTTCTAATACTGCAAATATCTGCTATCCACATTTAAGCGTAACACTTCATGCGGTGCTCATGTGTTAATCTGAATGTTTCAGCTGATGTGTTGCATTGTGCAGCTTGTCTGTATGCAGTGTCCTCATCATTAGCAGCTCTGTCACTGTGTTGTCACGTTTTAAGGAATAAGCTTGTCTGTCTCTGCTGGATCTGCAGAACTCCACAGTCTTTTCTTCTGTCTGTGGCCAAGATTTTTAATGACTGTACTTCAGAAACTCTGGTTAGATAATCACAAAAAAACAAGCAAAACAGTGTTGTCTGGCAGGTTCAGAGTCACAAGCTTTGTCCTTCTGATTTTCTTTCGATGGAAAGTCAAAACTCTTTTAGAGATGTGTTTTATGTAGAAAACCCCCCCCAAATCATTGGCTCAAACACATTAAATTTGTCAGGTCTTTATTTGAATTTCCACCTTTTGCCACGTGCAAGGGAGAAAACAAAACAGAAACACACCATAGCCCTCGGTGTGACACGTGCATCCGCACACTGAGGAAAACTTGGCCAGAGGTTGGAGCAGATGTTTTCTGGATGTTATTTGAATGGTGACCAGCTGACAGAGCTGAGAGGACATTTTTTCCTGTAATATTTGTTATCAGTGGGTGACAGTCTGGGTATTATATTTGCACAACAGCTCAGTAAATCCAACAAAATGACTTGTCTTCTTGGCACAGAGAGGGCAGACCAGCTGCCGATGCTGGAGGAGGTATGACGATGTGTAGTAGAGGAATTCAAAGGTCTGTGGCCTCAGGTAATTAAGGGGAATTATAAAACAGACAGAGTGGATAGCCACTGAGTTATTTTATCTACTCCCTTGATGCCACAGGCTTGCTATCAAATCCTCAAGAGAGCTGTAGCTGTTCAACACTCAGATTGTGCCACCAGAGAAGCAGTTGAGACCAAAATTGCTTGTGGATGGAAAACTACGGTATCATGTTTCTGCTTTTCAGAAAGGCCACTAAAAGAAACCTGCGAAAATACATTTCAGCCGAGGTTGAAAACATGGTGTGAGTGGCTTTTTATACACTGTGCTGTGGGTAGCACATTGTATCAGAGTGAGTTACAAGACCCTTTTTAAAAAGAAAAAGAAAAAACAGTGTGCACTGTAGGCTATTGTACCATTACATACATATTGCAGAAGCATGCACCGACGAAACAGAGGTGGTCCAGACCCTATGAGGCTCTAAAGGACCTGGACTGCTGTGGCAGTGTAACCTCAGTGGAATAAATGGCTTCAATGAGGTAATGAAGACCTCAGGGGATAGATGGATCCTGCCTCAACCCTGTGTTTGTCATCGTCCCTTTGCCTGAGTGTGTATATTCTGTTGTCCGCGTGTGCGCACTCTCTGTCCCAGTCAGTTTATTTGCCTCTGATGAAGAGACCATATAATGTTGTTTCGAGGGCTGAGGCAGCTTCAGTACAACAGTAGAGATCCACAGTGCGTCTCGTTATAAGTGCAATTAGCAGGGAGAGGATTCTCGACCAAACTAAAGTGCACTTAATGAAACACCCAAGACCCTCTTCAATAAGGCAGTGATTTTTCTCTGCCATTCTGGCCCGTATGCAACGCAGTGTGCAAGGTGACAGATTAGTCGGTAGGGAAGAAGTATTAAAGATTACTTAAACAGATTTTACTCCTCTCTTCTTTCCAACGTTCCTTAGGTTCATTGAAGTTTGTGGAGATTCACATTTGGAAAGCTGTCTTGAGCATTTCAAGTGGTTTGAGGTCTGGACTTTCCAGTACGTTCATTCTTTTGTTTTCCAGCCATTCTGTTGCAGTATGCTGTGCTTGGCATCACTATCCTGTTGCATGACCATTTTCAGCCAAGCTTTAACTGCCGGACAGATGGTGTCACATTTGACTCTAGAATACTTTGGTATACAAAGGAGTTTGGGGTTGGACTCAGTGACAGCAAGGTGCACAGGTCCCGTGGCTGCAAAACAAGCCCAGATCATCACCTCACCGGCACTGTGCTTAACAGCTGCTGTGAGGTGTTTGTGCAGATATGGTTTTTGCAGAAGTCTTGTGTTCAGTTGCACCTTTGCAATCCTAAACTTTGCTGCTATGTTATTTTCAGAGAGAGAAGCCTTTCTCCTGGTAACCCTTCCAAATAAGCCATACATGTGCAGTCTCTTTCTAACTGTTCTGCCATGAACTTTAACATTTCATATGCTAACTGAGGCCTATGGAGTCTGTGAAGTGGCTCTCAAGGTTTTTTGCAATTCCTCTGAGGATTGCAGGGTTTGACCTTGTGGTAGGTTTCCTGGGACATCGACGCCTGGGAAGATGTTTCTAACTATACAAAGATTACAAATTGAAATAGTGTTATAAGCCTTCTGAGATTGATGGGTGGTTACAATTGCTACTAACTACCAAAACCGCTTTTGCTGCTTTCATGGAGGTCCTCACATTTGCTGATGATCAGGTAATCAAGTGCATTTGACTAGCAGCACCTTGGTGTTACTGACCCTCTCGTTTGTGAAGGTGTACTTAGATTTCACACACTGCTTCTGCTTCTTGGCTTAGGTATAATAGGCCATATTTTGTTGTTCATCTGAGGTTGTATTTTACAAACTGAAAGAGAAACATTTATTTTTATTGCTTTAATATGTAAAACCTTAGAACTTTCAGAGGGTCTACTTTCTTTTTCAAAACTATATATCTTTTTATCTGCTTTCTCTCAGCCTCTCTCATCCCACTCAGTGACTAAATTAAAATCTTGAAGCATCCAAAGTGTCAGCATGATTCAGTGCAAGAGGCTATTTATCTAATGGTCAATGCATTCCTGATATGAGGCAAAAACCAATTAACAAGTGCGATGTGGTTTATATGGTTTATTCCTTACAGACCCTCCGCTGTAATTTAAAAGAACACACGCATATCCACACAGCTGTAGCTGTTGACGTTTTTCTTTAGTCTTTAAATCACCATCCCGCAGCCTTAAATACTCATTTGAGGACCAAATTATTATTTGTGTTTAGTATTCGTCCACAGCTGGAAATAGTTCACGCAAATAAACAATTTGCTCATGTTTGAGAAATATTGGCTGAAAAATGAAAGGATCGGGCTGTTTTAATAAGGTCTTTCGTCTTTTAAAAAGATGTTTAGATTCCTGTTTAAGAGGGGTGAATAATATTTAGGAAAATGTAAACGGGAGTGGCACAGATAGAGCAGGGTGGGGAAGCGTTTAAAGATGGACCGAGGCATATTTGGTTCTGGTCATTTGATTTCACGGTGAACAAAAGCAGCTTAGTCTGTATCTTTTTATCCAGTTATGACTGTAACAGTACAGTGGGGAGGCAGGGTATTTTGCTGCTAACAGCCAGGCCTCGCTGACAGTTGACTTTGTGAGACTTTGTGAGAGTGAATTGAATAATTATAGAGGATGTAAATAGAACTTTTGTTAGCTTCCACCACCTCTGCAGGAGAGTCATTATAGCTGCATGATGTCTGATTACCTGAGTGAATACAACGGTGTCACATGAGTCTGACTGACACATCACTTTTTGGTGAAATACAAGCTGTTCCATGGAGCACACGTCTTTTCCATCTATGAAACAGCTCGTGAGTCAGTTTTCTAATTCTGTTAAAAATAAAAAGGGTTACATCCTAAAGAGCTGTGACATCGAAACGCCGAAAACGACTGTCCTCAAAATGAAAGTGAGAGTGAGTGCTCAAAACCCATTTTCAGAATTTCACTTCAATGTGTCGTTTAGCAGCTTAATAAATAACAAAAATTATGTCAGCAAAAAGTTAAAATAAATTAAAATACATATTATGTCACCAGCACATGAATGGAAGCATTGAGCTAAAACGTAAGATCAATAGGTACTTTCACTGTGGTCCCCAGTCACACAAGCTTGGAGATCGGTCAGTGACTGCCTGGCAACGACTGGTCGCTAGGCAAAAATGCCTGGCAGGAGGTTGCTTGGTGTCACTTGGTGACACTGGTCGCACAGAGGTTTCCTCCTTTCAAGTGCATTAGGTGGATTTTGCATGGAAGTAAAACACTCACCAACTACTTGCTATGCGGCTATGAAGGGTTCAACATTTACCTTGAATAAAGCATGACCAGAATTATTGCCAAACTTGCAAGCTCAATCTCTGGGTGACCAACTGGTTATGGTAGCTACTTATAGCAATGCAATCAGAGTCAGGAAGTTTCCCTCCTATTTTTATTCTAGTGTGACCAAGGTATTGTAACGATAATCTAATTACCGTTTTTGCAATAGTAAACCCTTACTTTACTTATTACTTAAAAAAAGTAATCAGATTACAGTAACGCGTTACTGCCCATCTCTGGTTACCAGCTGTCAGCTACGTAAAAAAGGATCCTGGTGTAGAAAATAATATTAAATAAATTCTAACAACAGCTTATTAAGCTTAAACGTGCTGCTGTTGTTTATCCGCTGGTTTCCTCTTTCTGGTGTAAAGTGGGCCAAAAACAAACAAGAGAGGCGAGAGTCGCGACAGAAAAGCCGATCAGCTGATCATTGATCAGTGTCATGATTGAAGTAGCAACAGGAGAGGGAGGGGGAGAGAGGCAGTCGCTCCATGTATCGGTTGTTAAGCTTAACGTGGAAATGCTTTACAAACATTCAGAGATGAACTTACACACTTGCTTTACTTCTCTCTTGGATAATTTTTTCAGAGATGAAATGCCGGTTTGGTAGCGAGGCTCCAAATGCTCAACCAGACCGCCAACAGGTCTAGTACTCCAAAGCCGCTCTATCATGTTACGCATGCTGCCCCGACCTGCTAAGGTTATCAGCTGAGTTGCGCCATGTGGCAAGTTTTGTGAGGTGCTTTTGTGATATTTAATGGATTGGATTACAGTTTTTATTTCTCTCCTATATCTGATCCAGTAATTTAGGTCAGTATCAGACCGATACCGATACGTAATATCGGATCGGTCCATCTCTATTTTAAACTAGCTTCCTTCTGTGATTTTAAGGCCCCTTTGGACATTGAGATATAGTACGCGAGACAGTTGCTGATTTGCTCCTGTGTGGCTGAAAAACCAGTCTCCCAATCTCCACCAGCTAATAGAGTACAGTTTTGAATTATTGATGCTGTGTTGGAGTTACGACAATAAGCAGAAATGTCAAACATTGTCACCTGCTGCTGCGTCTCACCGAGGGAAATCCAGACCTTTAAATTAAATAAAAACCCTCAACGCTGAGATTTTTTTTCCGCTGTTGGACTGTCGGCTCATACTGTGTGTATTCCTCGAAGTCAAGTAGTTTTCTAATTCACCAAAGCGTCGAGTTTAGTGCAATTTGATATTACTTATAAGTCATGTCTGATGCAGCGTGTGCTTCAGCTCGGATGAGAAAAGTACCACTCTTACCTTTAACTGACCACCCACTGAATGTAAATGGGCTCCTTAATAGATATGCCTGTCAGCTTATGTTATCCACAATGCCTTTCAGTCACTATACAGTTCAACCTACCACATCAAGCCCCCAGGGATATAGCAGGGCCTGGTAATGATGGCCTACGTATGTTTCAAATAAAGTGGCAGCTTGAGTTTTAATGTCTCAGACGGCTGCTTAGAGCCTGTGCAGCATACACCCTGGAGTCTGTAATCCGCTGCAATATCCATGGGAAACATGTGACCAGTAAAGTCCTCACAAATTGGGGGAATTGACAGGGGACAAGCTGATCAAAGCAAACTATTGATGGACTGATTGATCATGTCGATTTTTCACTGGCAGATTGGAGCCCTGTGATGGCGAGCTTGTGCAGTTGCATGTCTTATGCAGCTCTGGTTATTCAATTGGTGGTCTGTGCCATTTGACAGACTTCTGTGATCAATGTTCTTTGTAAATGTTAAGGCCGATACGGTTGATGGCGCCATCTTATTGGCATGATCTAGCTCAGCCCAGATGGTGCTGTGCGCACATTAACCTCACGGTGTGCGTGTGTGTATTGGTGCATGTAGGGAGGGCACAAACTCATCTTCTCACATTGGGGAAAACATGAGGCCACGTACTCAATCAGGAGGGATGACATGTCTGACTGTATTAAGGATTTAACCATTCTCCAGATCCACACTCCTTATCTTCTGCTCATAATAAGTAAAAAATATTTTTTCAACTGCAGGCTTGATGATGAACCTGTTCACTCTTAACCTGAGGCACACCTGCTCTAGCCTTACATTATCAATTCTGTATTACCAAATAGCAACATGAGCACATGGCTAATTAACATAGCGTTACCTAATGCAAGAAGCTATTTCTGGACCTATATTTACACTCATGCTTGGACCAACACATAGGACATTTTTCATTAAGAGCTATCTTTATTTCACTCACAAACAGACCGTATACAAAAGATGGACATAACCACCACCCATTAGTTAACAAGGTCATATTGTGAAGCCTCAAGCTGAGCATTTTTACTGTTGCCATTTTGGCTTTTTAAAGCAAGTTTGGTGTGGATTGCCTAAGAGTTGTCCACAATATTATATGTGATACAACTGCCAGTTGCTAGGGAAAAATGTGTTATCCTTCCCTGGCTGGCAGTGGTTCCTGGCTCTCACTGGATTAAACTGGATGCAAAGAAGGTGCTGCACCAAAAACTTCCAAAGAGATTGCTTTGGTTGCTAGCAGATTGCCATAGTTGCTTGTAGTTTTTCATGCTTGTCTGTAAATATTGTGTACTAGTAGTACAACTTGGAAAAGTGCGACACAAATGGTAAATTGACTTCAAAATAGAATTGTTCCTTGGAACTACCAACGTGTTTTAAAATGTGCAACTTTTACTTTTAAGGCAAATTCTCTCCATCTCTGAATTGTGTTGCACTTTTCACTTTTTCTGATCTGATCTTTTGTACCTGGCTATAAACTTTTTAACATGAGAACTGAATCCACATTGGAGGCAGCCTCTAGTGGGACCTATAGGAACTGCATTCTTTGGCTTTGTTCTTCACCTGCAAATGTTGCCCTTTGTGTTGTATATGCTGCCTTCCAGATAGCTCGGAACACTGCAGGAAGAGCAGGAAAAACAGGATTTGTGTTGGTTCTTAGCAATGTAGAGCCATTCGGGTATCACTAGCAATACAGCATAATAATTGTTTATTTGCACTTAAAAACACTGCACAGGACATTTGTGGATAGAGCTTGGTCAGTGCTCTGTGCATAGCTTAGTTAACGAGTCATAAATACACAACAGTGGCAATATAAATGAAAGGTTTTGCAGTTTTACTACTGTTTACATCCAGTGCTGCCATCTTGGAATACTAACTCAGAGTTGCTGGGGTTGCTCTAGCTTTCCAAGTGGTAAAAGCTGAGGGAGTGTTCCAGATTAACATTAGAACTGGGATTCGGAAAGTTAGACTTCCAACTTATTCAAGAACACAGCAATAGAATATGCGAGCCAATAGGACATTTTTTTGTCATAGACATCTATATTCAAGCTTTTTTAATTATGTAATCAGCAGAGTCGTCCCCTATTGGCCATTATTCAAGTTTTTGACATTGTTAAGGCCATCTTTTATATACAGATCATGTTTTCACCATAAAACCTGGCTCTGTTTCCCTCACAGCTGTTTCGCTTAACTTTAACAATGCCTGTCTAAACATAATGAGAGACAAAAGGGCAGAGGGGTGTATCGAAAATTTGTTGGTTTCAGAAACGTGTTTGACCCACGGAGCACACATTTGGGCTTTGTGTCTGCACGTGCCGTTTAATCACGTCTGCAGTAAATTACTGGATACAAGAAGTGCACTCATGGCAGTGTCTTGTGTTAGCGCCCATTGCCACTTATCCATGTTCTCTTTGTAATTGCTGTGTGTGCGCTGTAATGGGCACGCATGAGCACATAGATTCAAATGTCAGCTCGGATTTGTTGATGCTGTTTTGTTCTAATAGGCTGTGAGTAAATAATCCACTCTCGACACCCTGCGTTTAAATGTTATTAATTGGGGGGGGGGGCTGTTAATGACGGCGGAGACGTTGCATGAAGGTCTGATTAGTCCACATGTCACAGCCGCTCCCGCTCAGTGTTGACGGCTGGCTGCTCCCATCCATCGTGTTATTTCTGTTTATTTGCCGGTAGCACTTCTGGACATCCATTTTTAATGTGAGGGACGGTCAAAAAAAAAGAAAAAAGGAGGACTGGATCTTCTCCGTCTGCAGGAGCGCGTTAACTCACCTCACAGGTGTTGTGCACATGTTTGCGCGGAAGGGGCCCTCGTGCTGTTTGTTTTATGTTACAAGTATTTTATTTTTGTCAGTGAGAGTCGGCGCCGGCAATATGCGCCAGCTTAGATAAAAAGTAAATTGTGTATTATTAGGAGAGGGCACGCACTGCATGTAGTGTACTGTGCGGGTTGTGTGTATCTTCCTGTCCAGGGTGTTATGTGGAGGCATATTTGAATTGTTACCATGGAAACCGAGCTCTGCCGTTACACAGGAACCCGGATGATTCTGTGCGTCTCTCCGCTCTCTCTCCCTCTCCTGCTGCTGTCACACTTCTTGTGGGATTTTAAACATTTTTTTCATACTTTCTCTCCACTGCCCTTTCTGAGTGATTTCATCTGCTCATTTTCAGAAGTTCAGCCATTTTTATCCAACTTACTGTACACTATAGCTTTCACAAAACAAAAATAGACCCCAAAACATTTCATTAACCTCCTCCCCACCCTTGGTCCTTCTTTTATCATCTCATGGTAATCATGTCTTCTTTTAATCTTCCCTTCTTCCACCTTCCACGCCTCTCTCCTTCACTCCCTCCTTTGGGTTTCTTATTGCTGTTCCTTCCTCCACCTCCATCTCTTTTGTGTATGTCTCTATTTATTCTCTCCTCTCGCCCCTCTCTTCTCTCTCCTCTTCTCTCTGCTGCCTTCCTCCCACTCGCTTCCTCCTCCTCCTCTCTCTCTCTAGGCTCTGGTGTCTTCATGGAGAATTCAGCTCGTTTACAATTAGCATGTGCACCTGCAATTAAGCCTGACAAACCTCTGGTAATTAGACCTTTTAGACAAACTGTTTGGTTTTTTTTCTTTGGTATGTGGCGATCACATCCAGGCGGTTCGGCCTCTTTCTTTTAGCGCAGATTTGCTGGTTTCTGTCAGACATCAGCAGTGCTCACAACTTCTCTCTCCCTCTTTTGGTTTTTTTGGACTTTTATGCTATGGGTGCTGACTGTATCAGCTCCGCAACACACAGGCTGCTTGATAAATAAAAGATTAGCAAAGGTGTTGTGTGAAGGAGGTAGAGAGACAAAGCTTTTTATTCTTACCCTTCATTTATCCCTCTCCTCAAGTGCTCCTTTGTGCTTAATTTAGAATAGAGGCATAAACATATACTCATTAGGATTCCTCATCTTTATCTGTGCAGAAAATATGCCCAAATTTGCACTCCCTGTTCACTTGTATGTGCGCGCACTCAGAAACCACAATTCTCACATCAGGCTATGACTAATTGTGTTTCTCCCTGCCTGTCACCTCCCTCTGCTTACATCTTTCACCCCGCCTCTGCCTTTTCTATCTCTCCCACTTTCTTTCCCTTCGCCCCTCTTCCTTCCATGCTCGTCTCCGCTCATCTTTGTACATGTGCTAATAGTAGCAGCGAATACCGGCAATAATACTGACTAACAGGTCTGCAGTTGACTTCAAAGATCAGCAAATGGGTCTCAGAGGGTTGAAGGGAGCGACCAAAAAGACAGGTTTGGAGGGCTAAGGAGAGAAAAGCAGTGGAAGCAGTGAGGGAGAGGGAGAGGGAGGGAGGGAGGGAGGGAGAGACACTCAGTGAGTGTCTAATGGTCACTTAGCCTGGCAGCAAGTCCATGAAGCTGTGAGGCTGTCAATCTGTCAAAATGCACCCAGTGCTATCATGACTCCCTTAAAACAGAGACGCACACACACTCACTTACACACACACAAACACACAAAACTCCCTCTCTTTCCTGCTCTGTCTTTGATGTGTGCCACAGGGTTCCTCCGAGGAAGTCACGGCACAGTGTAATGGATGTGGCGTTGTCACTTGATGCTCTATGAGAGCTCACAGCCCTCTCTCTCTCTGTGAGGTTTTATTTCCAGCTATATGGGTCACTTAGCTTGTTCTGCGGTTAAAGGGTCAAATTTTCTGTATTTTGATAGCCTGGCCAGAACTGGGCTTATTAGCCTTATCCTTAACATAAAGCAAAGAGCAAAGACATTATTACTGCTCTGGAGTCCAGTGGCAGCATGCTTTACACCACCGGATTCGGCACTTTACATTGTGCTTGGTGATTTAAGGCTTGAATGCAGCTGCTTGGCCATGGAAACCTAATCTATGAAAGTCTCTACACACAGTTCTTCAGCAAATCTGAAGACCGCATGAAGTTTAGAGGTCTGTAGCGATTGACGGAGCAGAAAGCTCTGAGATTTTATGTGACCTACCACTTCATGGCTGAGTTTCTGTTGTTCCAAATCTGATCCACTTTGTTATAATAGCACTAACCGTGGACTCTGGAATATATATTGGTGAGGAAATTTAATGATTGGATTTGATGTACAGGTGGCATCCTTTCATGGTACCACGCTGGAAGTCACTGAGCTCCTGAGATCGACCCATTCTTTCACAAATGTTAGTAGAAACAGTCTGCATGCCTAGGTGCTAAATTTTATACACCCGTGGTCTTGGGAATAATTGGAACATCTGAATTCAGTGATTTGGATGGGTGAGTGAATACTTTTGGCAATATAGTGTATGTCCGGCAAGCGTAATGGCGAGTTACTGGCCCGTTTGAAAGGAAAGCTGTAGTGAGACTGAAAACAGATGTCGGCAAACTGAGGAGTGTATTTAGGAACACTCCTCAGTGCAAACTTTTGGGAAAAAATATTATGTTGGACACAATTTCAAGTCCTTAAGTTGTGAGGTGATTTGAATCCTAGCCCTGTTGCCAGGGGTTGTCCTTTCTCAAACAGCAGGACCTTGGCAACCCATGCCAAAACAGCTCAGGTATTTACACCTTCAATATGCAAGATGTTGACTGTGAGATCCAGCTGCTTACAAGCTTAATAAAAGAGTGTCAAAAAGCTGACTCGCAGGCCAGAATCAACCTACAAAAGGGTCCAATCAAGCTCAGTGGATGGAATTGCAGCGATTTAGGCTACACCTTTTGGCTTTTTCCTGTATTTTGCATCAGGAAGCACTCGGTTGCAAGAAAAGATCACATCCCAAGAGCAAAATGATTTATTATTATCTGTGTTATTGTCAGTTTTACAGCGTCCTTTCTGCCATACCACCGAAGTAGGACGGCTAATTCGAGAAGCCGTGCCTACGCATTTTTGTTTTATGACAGTAATGTTTCTTTATAATTACAGCAAACCGACAGGTAAACTGAGTTATATTGTTGAAGTTTCTCTTATGTTTTTTCGCAAAGCTGAAAAAATGAGAACATGATGATGATAAACTTTGCAGGCTGTTCATGACCTGTTTTGCAAATTGATGTGTCATTGACTGTTTTTCTGAATGTACTGTGATCTGATATGTCCCAGCTCTTGACGTGGGCTGTGGTTACTGTCATTTTCTGCAGGTGGTCGTGTTTTGCATCATCACTGTTGTGTATTAATTAATTTATATTTCAGTTCATATTTAAAGTGTTAAACATCATTTTCAGATGTTTTGCATTTATCTTCTCTTTCTGTCTCTGTTCTCTTTGCCTCCAGGGACGGCATTTACACTCCTCCACAATGCTTGTCAGCCTCCACCGTTCTCACTCCCATCTTCAGGACAAGCAGTTGATCTCCCCCTCCTCCCCCCATCCTCCCTCCCCTCCTCCAGACCAGTCATCCTATCACCCTTATCCGTGCCCTCGGCTGACGCTGCCTTTCCTCTCTCTGTCCTTCTCTCTGCTCCTCCTCTCCATTGTCCTCTTGCCCGTCTGCGAGTCCCGCAGGGGCGGAGGTCCAGGAACTGGGCCTGGAGGTTCCCCAGGGGGACAAGGAGGCCAGAGGGGAGGCAGCAACCAGAGGGGTGTAGTTATCCCTCCGCATTACTCCCCCGGCTCTCCAGCACTTCCCCCCATCAGTCCCAAGTTGATCAACTCGCTCAGCATTGCTGTCATCCTGGTGGGCAACTCTAGTGAAGTAGCCTTGGGGGCTGGACTT
The DNA here is from genome assembly GCF_057381845.1 of Rhamphochromis longiceps. NCBI lineage: Eukaryota > Metazoa > Chordata > Actinopteri > Cichliformes > Cichlidae > Rhamphochromis > Rhamphochromis longiceps. Next base: position 28,725,428 of record NC_140562.1, on the reverse strand, counting down.
GAGAAGGAGGACTTCCTCCACATCCCGTATCCTCCCAAAGTCGAGGTGGTCACCATGAACGAGACCGACCCCAAAAGTATCATCAATCGGATCTGCGCTCAAATGACAAGGAACCCACTGCAAGGCGTCGTGTTCGGTGACGACACAGATCAGGAGGCCATCGCTCAGATCCTGGACTTCATCTCTGCACAGACACACATCCCCATACTGGGCATCAGAGGAGGATCTGCCATGGTCATGGCTGCTAAGGTAGGAGAACTCGGCTGAGTGCATCAATGCTTTGATCCACAGTCCACTATAATCGGGAACAAATATTAAGGTGAAGGGAAAAGAGATATACCTCATCCTGCTGTAGAATAATGCCTCCTAGATACAATTTAGAGTAATGTACTTACGACTAATAATATAATTCCCGTGCAGGTTTCTAGATTAATCATATCAGCTGCAATAATTCCAGTCAAAATTCACTGAAAGAAAACAAATAGCTGAATCATTTTTTCTGAGATAATGAACTGGGTTTTTTTTTATGAGTGTGAAGTCTATCAGTAGTATCATTTGTTAATTTGTCCTTGTACTTTTTATGTTGCATCAGCCCCTCGGTGCTCGGTGCTGCTTCTTATTCCAAACCAGCCTCTCGACTGATTGACTTTGCTGTTAATAGACCCCCCCCCCCCCCCAGGACTCACAGTGGAAAACAAAAGAATACATAATAAGTCAAAAAACCATCTCTGTGGGACTGAGATACACGAGATTTGGCACAAACTGGGCTGCACAAGTAGAATCCATAACCCCGAAATGGAAGAACAGCTTTGAAATGTAGCCTCAAAGATGTCATGTTAATAGCCTTTTAAGTTTCTCACAGAGGAATGGCGGGGTCCGTACAAGCGTGCAGGAGGAGTTTTTAAAAAATTTGTTTTTAGTTTTTTTAAAATTAACTTTTAGATGCATGCTCGCTGTGGGGCGTACAGTAGATTCAACATATTGTTTGTTACCAAGTGCAAAAGTTTCTGTTGACCTTGTTATAGTTTGGAAAAACAAATCTTACCTTCCAGCCACATATCTATTAGTGGAATAAGTTGAGTGTGTTTTTTAAAGTGTATTGAACATTTTTAAAAGTCCTGAAAGTTTTATCGCAGTACTGCATTATGTTAGAGGCTGGTGAGGACTTTAAGGAAATGACAGCAATTAAATCAGGGATTCGGGTCGGCTCGGAAAAGCTCCATTGCCCATAATTTTTCAAAACTCACATAAAAGTCAAACCACTGTATGCTCATACTGATTGAAAACCTCCGATGAAAAAGCTGCAAATATTATCATGCAATAAATAGCACATGCATTTTTCTCTACTGCATACTTGCAATTTTTCAGAGATGAAAATAATCATTAGAAAAAATTACAGATAGATTGCTTAAAACTGCTGCAGTTAAAGACTTCACATTAGCAGCTCTCGTGTGTATTGTGAAAATGTAAATTCTCCACCACCAACCTGAACAGTTGCTACACGGCAACGATCTGTTTTTTCACCCTGCCACCTAAATGTTGCGGCAGAAATAGAGATTCATCAGACCAGGCAATGTTTTTCAAATTTTCTGTAGACCAGTTTTGTGAGACTTTTAGATCAAGTGTCCCGTTCTTCTACTGCTGAAGCCCATCTGCATCATGCTCCAGTATTTTTTAAATTCAGTGCTCTTCTGCATACTTTGGTTGTAGTGAGGGTGTTTTTTGAATTACTGTTAAAAACAGTTTGCAGATCAGCAGCTTCTAAAATACACAGACCAGCCCGCCTGGCACCAACAACCTTGCGACATCCAGATTCACTTAAATCCCTCTATTCTGATGCTCAGGTTGAGCTTCAGCAGCTCGGTTAGGCCAGGGGTTGCTGCCACGAATAGCAGCAAGACCCAGCACAGAACACAGCAGACATCAAAACCAACAGCAGATATTAAGTCAGACACAGCATGAAAACAAGAAGCTGGAGTGGAGGTGGGCTGCAAAGTAGCTTGCAGATATGCATCAACTGTAGGCAGGCTAAAGTGACTTAAAATACCACAACTTAAATAGCAATCCATTAGAACTGGGTAGTGATTGAGCCCGAGCTGAACTGAAATCGGCCTGTTATGGCTGTTTGTGGCTTGAATTTGTGCCTGCTTGAACTGATTCTGTGCTCGAATATGTTTATTATGGATCATAAAATCCCCCGAAACAGCAAGTGAGTTTAATATGATCTGGAAATCGCATCTTGTGCCTTGACTTGTTGCTTCAAAGAACATTTTCAATCAAGGATACCTCTCAATTTGAGTAAACAAAGAATCAAATGAATGCTCCAAATCAAAGAGAGCTGCTTTAATGTCCTTGCAAGAAGGAGCTCTCTCCAGTGAGAAACACTCAGAGCCTACGCAGCCTTTTCTTCCCCGCTTCTCTAAAAGACAGTTGCATGGACGTTGCGTAGAGAAAGAATGCAATGAAGAGATGATACTGAAGAGATGAAGACAGAGCGAACAGAATAAACAAGTGAGGGGGGGGGGGGGGGGGGGTGAAGGTTATGACATAACACAACGTGTGTGGGTGTGAAGGAGGAAGAGGAGTTTGCTTAACCTATAATTATCGCATTTTGCAGCTGACAGGGAGACAGAGGCCACAGGCTGAGAGTGACAGAGGCGAAAGGATTGATAAGAGTGTGAGAGTCATGTAAAAGCACTGCTGAGGAAATGCGACGCATGAGAGAGAAATGTGTGCATGTGTGTGGGTTAATGCATTTGATGCTGAACACAGTTTTTCAGGAAATCTCAGTAGTTTCTCATTCTCAGTGATTACCGCTCACTTGGCTCGTTCTCCTTAAACCTTTATTCTTCTTCTGCTTGTTGTCAGTCACACACACACACGAGGGGGTGAATGCAGTGGATACGGTTGGCACGGCAACCACTTGCTTACACATTTCCCTCTACGTACTGTATAAAAGCAATTAGTGTGAGATAGAGGAAAGCAATGATTATTTCTGAGTCTGACAAAAGCAGAGCTGAAAGAGAAAAGGTCATGGCTGCTAAGGATGTGGCGGTGGGTGAGGTTTTGAATTGAAAGATGAAAAGATTAACGCTAAAAAAAAACGAGGTTAAAAATGCAGAGAGGATCCAAAACAGGCCAGCGAGACTAAGAGGAAAAGTGATTTGCCTTTCAGTGGCGTAAGTTCAAATTTTTAAAGCGGCTGGATTTTATTTTGAACTGTGCAGTCACACAAACCATTAAAAATTGCCCCGTTTTTCCGATTTAGATTCATGTAATCTGTGTAGATTCACGCAAACAACAGCTGTGACACTTTGCAAACTAGTGTAAAATAAATTACTGAATTGTGCTCGCGGACCAAATTTGTTGCGGTTCCAGTCTTTGAAAGAGCTGCAAGGTCAGCCTTGAGCAGTACGTGTTGTTGGATGTGGTGGCAAAAGTCACAAGATCTTCAGCTTTGAGAGTTTTATACTTAAATTTTGTTTTCATTCAGTGGTTAGTTAGCTTTAGGCGGACAAAAAAAGATTTGCTGAGAGCAAGAAGCCAAAACTTTGTGGTTATGTTTAGTTGAAGCTGGTGGAAAATATTTTATCTTCCAGTTTACCTGTGTGATGAGTTCCTTCAGGGAATAATCTCAGGAATGCAAGTGCAAAATCATGCTTGAAGCAGTTTTATAAAGATATATTTTGGGGGTTTTATCCCTCATGGGTATAAATGGAATGGTACTTATATAGCGCCTTTCTACTCAATTCAGCACTCCAAGCACTTTCTACTGCAGGTCTCATTGACCCAGTCTCACACACACACACACACACACACACACACACACACACACACACACACACACACACACACACACACACACACACACCCTTTTTATCTTTCTTACATTCACACACACAAACTCGCACTCATGGATGTAACTCGGGGTTCGGTATCTTGCTCAAAGATTATTGGGCATGTGGCCGGAGAATCAGGGATCAGCCCGATTGGTATTTAAACCACTCTAACACCTGAGTCACTGGAAAGACGACAGGAAGCTGGGAGGAAGAAGTAGTAAAAAGCCTCTCTTGGAAATCAGTTAAAAATGATGTTGTCACTCCTGCACAGTAACAAATAGCTTTATGAGCTGTCATAAGACTGCGGTGAACATTTTGGTTTTCTAATAATTTCTACTGCAGGAGGCAAATAAATTTTGCATTTGATATAAGTTTTCATCAGTAAACTGGGATTACTGTGTTGTAAATATTCCAAACCACTGACATTAATGTCTCCTTTAACAGTGGCGTGCTACTGCCACATCAGGGTTTTTTTTAGATTTTGGTCAGTTCCTTAACATAAAAATTCAAGTAGCACCACTCTGACCTGAGGTTTTATAGTTTGAGGAGAGGACCAGCCTGGAAAACCTTACATATATGGCAAAAGTAATGGAGCCATATATACACCTAAAGGACTCGTGACTTTTATGTACTATGCACCTCAGCACTCCACGACAACACTCTTTAACTTTACTGATAGTTGATCGTGGATTGTCTAAGAAGAAATAGATTTTAGAGACTGATTTGTTGCTGTGGTGCCATCCAACTACCAAACCAGTGACCTCTCAAAACCGACGCCGTTCTTTCGTAAATGTTTATAAATGCAGGATATACGGCTTGGTGCATGATTTTATACAATTGTGGCAAAGCATGGAGATGAAAACCCGATCAGTTCAGCTTTTAATGACCCAGTGTCTCTCCCAACTTGGCACAACAGACTGGTGACCTTCACCATCACAGTGTGCATTTATTTCTGTGAACTTATTTATGTCTCTTTTTAAACCAAACCCTGACTTTCTCCTAAACCTAATCAGCTAGTCAGTGAGGTAAATCGAAACAAATGTGAGTGAAATCGAAACACCTCTGCAACCCCTCCTCTTCTTGTACTGGCTTTGCTGCTCGTTCAAAAAAGGAGCTCTTAACAGTTCACGTGTGTGAACTGTTGAAGACCTCTGACTTAGTTTAGAGCAGCTGGCAATAGATACAGGAAGTCCAAAAGACCAAACTAGAAACACAACAAGTTGCAGAAACATGTGTGTCAGAGTATTTTTGTTTTTAAAGGTTTTATTATTCATATAATAATCAACTAAGAGTGTTTATATTTCTCTTCTGTACTCAACCAGCTGTATATTTTAATTGCTGGCTCCCTACTTTATAACGGAAACTGTTTGCTTTCACATAATCACTCTTTTGCCTTCACATTGTCACTGTTTGCCTTCACATTAATTGTCAGCAGCAGGAAACCGCCACCCAAGAGTAAGAAACAACCTTGTAGAAAACACAAAGTTTTTGAGAAACCACACCTGCGTTCTTGACAAGATAAGGATGATATTTCCTTTTTTGTATGCTTCATGATGTGTATAAATAAAGCCAGACTGCACCAAGGAGGTGTGTGAGTCTCTCCCTGAGTCTCTCACCCGTGCACGTTTAAAACTGCTCTAAGTGTCTGAGTGATATTTCATTGCATCTGAGTACTTGATAATAGAATATCTTTAACAATGTGTTTGCATGTTTGTGCAATTATGTCTGCAAAAAAGCAGCTGGATGTCAGGTTTAGTGATGGAGGTGACCCCAAATGCAGACTCATAGGTTGGTGTCAAATGAAAAAAAGCTTTATTAAAGAAGGAAACCTGGTCCATAAGGAATCACAGGACCTCCAGACATACACACAGAGAGCTATGAAACGAGACGACAGGAACAGTAACCAGAAAAAAATAAGGGGAAACAAGAGTTGTAAACACATACAAGGTCATTATGGAGATGGAAACACCAGGAAACACAGCTATAACTAATCGGGAAAACTTGGAATTGGAAGCAAAACCAAATACAATGTACATGACACAGGAGAGTATCAAAAATCAAACAGGATGTCAGGTTTGCTGTGTGGCAGGAAGAGTAGGACTAACTATAAGAGACAAGAGATTAACTAAAAGAGACAGTTTTATTGCTGTTAGAAACAATGAATTAGGTTCTAGTAGAAACAATTAGTACCTACTCCGATCAATTTGCCACAGTTTTCAGGGTTTTCCATCAGGACATAGTACCTGCTTAGCTGGTGTTCCAAGCGATCCAAGCAAGTACTAAAATGCGACATTGTCCGACAGCATTCGACTGATTGACTGGTCAGTGGCGTCACTTGATGAGGTATGACAGCATCTCGTTCACAGAAATTACAACCACCATTTTTGAAACCCAGCAACGAGGGAAATGGCTACAAAAACAACGCGTTGGACTGAGAAGTCACAGACCAAGCAGCAGGTATATCGTTGCCTCGAATTTTTAGCATTGGTCTCATATACTAATTACGTCACAGGGGCTTGGACATGTTGCTATAACAACAAGCACGCACATTAGGTGGTATAAAAAAACAGTCGATCTGATTTGAGCTGTGGTGAGTCGATCCGAGTAGGTACTAATAGAAAAGGGGCTTAAAGCAACAAGGGAAGCAAAACTGAACATAATGCACTCAAGACGGGAGACTATCAAAATAAAACAGGAAGTAACAAACAGAAACCAAGACTAAAAGACACAAGGGAACAAAATGGAGATACAGAAGGTGATGAACAACCTCCCATTAACTTAAGGCACAGATCATGGAACAGAGCTACAACATCATAACAGAAAGCCTGAATGTCAACAATACAGAATATAGAAGTATATAAAGATACACAAAACTAGAAAACTCCAAACTATGACGCAGGAAGAGCTAAACAAGAGAACATCAGTGACAGAGACTTAACTATGCACAATGGACACGAGGGAGGCAGGGTAAATATCATAAACAGTAACTGGAACAAAAGCACAAAGCTGAAAACTGAATAAACAAACTAAGAATCAAACTGAAGATAAGCGATAATCAACGCAACTTAGAAATCCAAAAACACAAAATGCTGGCGCAAGACCCAGGACCATAACATGGAGAGGTTTTCCTGCATCAGTAACTTAGTTCTCATACTGTAACCAGTCAATTCTCTCTCAGACAGTAGATGTCTAATCTGTTGTTCCTGCTGAAGCCTTTAATTTATTTCAAACTTTAGAGCAAGCCACTCGATTTCTCAGGAACTGGTGAAAACAGCACTAGACATGCTTGTCCTCTTTATCGCATTCAGTCTTTTAAACGAGACTCCTCCACATGCATTACAGTCTATATTGATCTCATACTTTGCAGAGTCCTTGGCTTTATTTCCCTTTCCAGTACTTCATTGTAATGAAACTGTGAACGTTGCAGGTAGACCCATTATGCACCAAACCATTTGCACGCTTCCATTTAGCCATTAATTCAGTGTGTGCCATGTGTTGGTATTGGCATAATAGGGCGACAGAGTTGGTCCTGGCCCGCACTCAACTGTGGCTCTGGAGACTAATGAGGTCTTTCAGATCTATTGTTGGGACTTAAGCTGTGTGTCTGTGCATGCATGTGGATACGTCGAGCATGCTGGTGTTCAGTGATAATAGCCTCTTTGCCTGTGTTTGGGGAGATTACAGCAGTTGTCTGCGCCACAAACAAGGTACCTAGAGGCATACAGCATCCAGATACTATTTCTCATAAATGGTCTGCTTGTCTTAAAGGTGATTTTTTTTTTTGCCCAGTCTTTTGTTGCTCTATTCAATACTTCTTACTGTGTTTTTTTTTAAACCCATACAGGGGCCTTGCAGCTTGCACTTCTTGCTTGTTTAACGTCTGCCTCTCTTGGGTGAAAAACTGTCTGTCAGGTGGGCAGTAATACAGCACATGGATGAATGGGCTGCTGTGCTGTGGCTTCGTGGTTTGTCCATTTGAAAGAAATGTAAACTTCTTTGTATAAGAAGAACAAGCTGCTTTCGTATCTCCTCAGGATAAAAAAACAAAAAACTCATCTTTTTATGCAGACCTAGCTCTCTCTGCCACTGAAAACTGATTCACTGCTCCCTGATTGATTACTGCAATTATACAGCCTCTCTATCTTAAAATAGGCATTATTTTCAGAGACGCATGTGTGGACTTCTTGTAAGGCAGACATGATCGGAGAAGTAAATTATTTTCCGGACTTGTTTGGCCACTTTGTCTGACATTAGTAAGGCCAACTGCTAGCTGTACAGTGATGCGTGTCCTTGCCAATCTGTTGCAGCTGATGATTTTTTGAGCCAAGGGTGCACTCTGTTTCCTCATGCGATTGTTCTCATTCCCAGTTTGTGGTTTTATGGGTGCTGTCCTTTCATCTTGCGTGCACCAGGTATCCCATTATGCTTGCTAGTTGTACATGAGGGGATAATGGGCTACCACCGTAATGCCCCCTTTTGGCAATTAGTTCAAATCCAGAAAGGCAAGAGAATTAAGGCGCAAACTACAATAACAAACTGCATGTATACCTATTATCACTTATAGCTCATCAGCTTTCCTGTTTTTGTCACTTTCATTTTTAAATCCTATTTCTTCATTTCCAGAAAATGTGCAGAACATAATCATTAACACAGGGCATCTGTAACGTGGAAAGACAATTTGTGCAGGAGATGTCTGCAATCAGTCTCATAAATGACACAGGCGGGAGTGTCGGCCCCATTTGTGTAGTGTCACCGCAACAAAAATGCTCCATATGTCTGATGTAACTTCCACAATTGATGCTGATGCACTTGTACTGCAGTGATACAGCTGGTTTACAAGAGCAAAGAAAAGTCTGAACAAGACTTTTCTTGTCAGTTGGAGCCGCTGGCCCCAATTCAGATTTTATCTGTGGCATTACCTTTTTTTGGATTGTTTTTATTTGGGCATGTTAGGGTTACTTTGTAGGCTCGCACAGGGAAGAAAAGAAGTGACTGGATTTGGATGGGGTAAAACAACAGGCACGCTTCAGTAATGATTACTCTATTCATTCTCTCTCTGTAAAACGAATCCCATCCTATTAGAGCTTTAAACATACTTTTCTCTCTCGCTCACTTTGTCTTCGTGACGTACCGTGGCAGTCTGCATTTGATTGATGTCCCTATTTTCCTAGCCTAGCTGTACGTTTAACCCTTTACCAGTCTAACAGATGGAGGCTGTGATAGGGAAGAAATCTGCCTTGAAATAATCCTGCTTGACAGTCGTTCTTCTGGCCTTCGACAGCTGAATTTAGGTACTGTATGAGGACACGAGTGCCTGAATCTCAAAGCTAAAAATCAAGGCAGCCCAGTCTAATCTGAGGTGTCGTGAAACAACAAAGCCTGAAGCTGGTCTTTCGTAGTGAATCGCAAATGGAAAGGAGTTAATTAAATCTGTAATGACGTCCAGGTAGTTTTTTCAGGGTGAGTTTAGTGATTTGGTTTTTAAAAGCCCGCAGCTGCAGCTCAATTTTCAGACCTGTCTCCTACAGTTTGCATGTAAAATGGGACACGGTCTGACACACGTCTTTTTGGTCCAAATGAGGCAAAAAATTTAATGAACATATCAGATAAGTTGAAAAATGTTCACTGACAACTTACTTTAGATATTTTCCCCACAATGCCAGCACAAGCCCGCTTATGCCAACAATATTTAGATCACTTCTAAAAAGAAGAAAAACAGTATTATATTAACAAAGTGAAATCTTTGCACATGTAATCTGTTTACACCACTCACTGCAATATTTCAGTGAGTAAAAACTGGAGATTTTGGAGAATCTCTCTGCTCATCCTTAAAAAACAACTGTGGAGTGGAGGATAAAAGTGGGAACCCTAAAAATCTATCTACAGCAGATGAACAGTATCTGAAAATCATACCTCAAGAAATACGAAACAAAATCCACCTTCTCACTGGACGATACATAGACTGCAACTTACACGACATCACCCATTTATCTGTCGCATCAATTTAATTTTTGCTATCCATCAAGAGTCTGACAGCAAAGTCATAGATCAGATGCCGAAGTTGATACTGTACTCCTTTAAGGATGATATGTAGTTTGAGGGGCTACACATATATATCACAGCATTGCCTAACATAGGACAAATGCAATATAGTGCAAAAGTCTTGTGCTACCACTCATTTATCAGTCATTATTCATGAATTGCTGAGCAGCTTACCAGAGTCATTGTCTGCAGTGAGAATTTTCTGCATCATCCAGTAGTTGCAGAGCGGATTCAGTCCATGCTGACTCATGAAGAGACTAAGGCCTCAGTCACAAAGGCCTAGAAATCAGTCAGTGACTCCTGGCAGCCTTGGGTCATAAGGGAAAACTGTAGGTTCCCTGACAGGTTGGTGAGTGGTTCCCTGAGGTTGCTGGCTGTCATCAGTTGAAATCAGTCTGAAGAGGGTTCAACATGAAGAACCACCTTGAAATTGCTTTGGTGACAAGGAAATAGCCACAGTCAACCATAATTTGCATGAAAGAAACTAACTTGACAAAGACTCACTCAGACCAGAAAAGGAGAACTGAGTTATTATTTTATTATTATTCTAGATCAGCCAAATGGAGGTATGTTTAGTAGGCTGATAGAATTGTGGCCTAAACATAATAACTTGTTCTGCCACCTTTGGCAGCAAGAACTCCAATCTCGCATTTGTGATCACTGGGAGCAAGTCTTTCACATCACCGTGGAGAAATTATTGCCCACTCTTCTTTGTTTTAACTCAATCACATCAGAGGATTTTTGAGCATGAAAAGCCTGTTTAAGGTTAGGCCAGAGCATCTCAGTCAGATTTAAGTCAGGACTGTGACTAGACCACTTCTAGAGGTGGACTTGCTGGTGTGTTTCTCATCATTGTCCTGCTGCATAACCTGACATCTGCTTGAGCTTCAGGGCATGAACTGATGGCCGGACATTTTCATTCAGGATTTTCTGCTAGATAGCAGAATTCATGGTTCCATCAAATATGGCTAGTTCTCCATGTCGTGAAGAAGCAAAGCAGCCTCAGGCCATAACACTGCCATCACCATATTCAACTGTTGCTATATTGCATTTTTTATGAAGTGCTGTGTTAGTTTTATGCCACGTGTAACAGGACTTAAACCTTCCAAAAGGTTCAACGTTTGTCTCTTCAGTCCACAGAATATTTCCCCCCAAATTTTGGGGGTCATTAAGATTTCTTTTAGCAAATGTGAGAGAAGCCTGTGTTTCTTTTTGGTGAGCAGTGTTTTTTTCCTTGAAACTCTCCCATGGATGCCATTTTTGCCCAATCTCTTTCATATTATTGAATCATGAACCCTGATGTCAACTGAAGCAAGTGAGGCCTGCAGTTATTAAATGTTGTTCTGGATTCTTTTGTGACCTGCTGAATGAGTCATCGATGCACTCTTGGAGTCATTTTGGGAAACCTTCCCACTGCTGGGAAGGATTTGCAACTGTTCCAAGTTTGCAGCTCTCACCATGGTTGACTGGATTTCCAGAGCCTTAGAAATGACTTGTTGATGACTTTGTTTCTCAGCTGTTCTTGAGTTTCTTTCGAATGTGGCATGGTGTGTTGCTTGTTGAGCTCTTTTAGCCTACTTTACTTTGTCAGACGGGTTCTATTTAAGTAGATCTCAGGCCTGGGTGTGGCTGGACTTTTATGCTCGTTGTGCTACTAAGATAATTACTGCTCATTCTTATTAAAGATATTATTCTAACTTATCATCAACTGTAAGTTACTACTCAAAAAAAACCCCAAAAAAACGTAACCATTATTTTCTAGTATTAGTTTGCAGACTTTTGAAGTAAAGTATTTCCTCTGCCTCGGAGGTTATGTTTTTGGTACTATTTGCATGCATGCGTGTCAAGTTTTGAATAAATCCTGATAAAAACTAGGAATGTAGAGTCGAGTCATGTTAACGATCCACTGTGGTGACTGTGGTGGATGTAAGTCTTCAAGGTCAACTTAATGACATACTGAAAATAGACACAAAACATAGAGACTGTGATTGTTACGAGTGTGGTGTGTCGACATATAGAAAGTACTGGTATAAAGATTTAAAATATAATGTCACATTTGACCTCTGACCTTTAAATTTCACATCTGTCTTTCTTCCCAAAATGTGTTATATCTTTAAATAACGTGTTGTAAAGAGGAAGACTATGAGCTGCCTAGTTAGTTAAAAATACACTATTATATAATATTATATAATCAGCTCAAGCTATTCATGTCCACTTATTTACAAATCGATACTTATTATCCATTACCCACTCCTACATAATGTTTGTGTAGTCGGAGAAAACATCTGTCACGCTCTTATCTAATTTGCACGACTTCTTAAAGTACATTAAAAAAACAAAGAAAACAAAATGAATATATATAAAAAATACAATACTGTTCCTTTAGCAGTACATACTGTGCAGGGAGCGAGCTGCCTTGGTGGAGGTTTGCACTCTTAGACTGCTTCTTGTGTTTTAAATTAAAGTTTACAGTTTGGTTGTCGAGCGTCTAACCAAATCATTGTGTTACTTAACCACGTGCCCCCCTTCTTCTCTGCCGGCTCACTCAGTAGGGCTCCTGGTAATTTCTTTGCTGTGGTCACTTTTCCTGTTTTAAAACATATTTATGGGAAATAAAATGGTCTGTATAATTTATTTCAATGAGCCCAAGTTGTAATTTAGCATCTAATTCCTTCTCCTAATGTGTTGAAATCCCAGCTGAATACTCGTGCATGAGTGATTCTACCTTGGCTCATTATGGCCAGCACAGTTCTGCTTTCTTACAGCTTACATGCAGCGGCAGCAAGAGAAATGTTACGGCCGAGAGGGCCCGGCTATGGATGTGGACTCAAATGCAGACACAGAGGGAGGCAAACGGGCGTGAACACAGTGCTTTATTTACAAGTGTCTAGTGAAATTACACAACAGGAGACTATGAATGCTATGAATTATGAAATGCTATGAACTGTGAACTGTGAGGCCAAACTGTGAACATGAAACTGAGTGCTATGGCTAGGTGCTGGATTTCACGGATGGAAAAAAGGGGCAGCGGCTTGGATGGAGGTACGCAGTCACTATAATGAGAAGAGACAAGTAGTCAGTGGCAGTCCAGTGAATCACAGCTGCAGGATTAGGCTATGGAGGTTAGGGCTTACGCGTTGCAGGTTTAAAGTGTCATGCGAGGAAGGGGTGTCCAGGGGGTTCCGGGTGAGGAGTGTCCAGAGAGGATCCAGAATATGCGTGGAGTGAGGGACTTGGCAGGGAGGCAGGCAGGTGTAGTCCGATGGTGGAGAGGAAGAAACCAGATGACAGAACCAGCGTCCAGGCGGAGATGAGAGTAGTTCGGGAAACGTGACTGCCAGGTGGGTCCTATGACAAAGAAAAACACGGTGAGGGAAAAGCAGTAGTTGAGGGTTCTCACAAGGGGTTCGCAGCCTAGCACTGACATGGGTTAGCAGAAGATCTGGCAGAGGTCTGTTGTGAATGCTGGTCTTATATGCAGGTGACTTGATTGGAACCAGGTGTGGAAGCTGATTGGAGTCTCTGCCTGAAGGTAGAACCCAGCGGAGTGGAAAAACCCCGTGCTCACCCGGACCATGACAAGAAAACATTCAAGCTGCCAGTTTGTGGAGCTAAAAATTTAATGTCAGCGCTGTTTCCTGACAGTGGGCCACTTAGATTGTTTTCAAAGCGCTCCCAGGATGAGACAGATTTACTCATACCGCTTCAAGCACTTTCTCTCTAACACAAACAAGGGACCGCGGGCATCAAGGTTCAGGTAAAAGGCAGTGTGCGGCTAAAGTGTTTTATCCCATCGCTTCCTCATCCCGTTTCATCTCCTCATCTTCATCTTCTGTACGGGGGTCTTTGAAACAACATACCATAGACTGTTTACGAATGTGGTCCCACACTCACTGTCCTATGATATCAGGCCGCGCGCACACAATGAGCTCGTTCTCTACTCTAAGTTTTTCTTGATAAATTTCTACATTTTAATTGTGCCCTTCAAATGAGCTGCAAATCCCCCTTTTCCTCTCGCTTTCTCTTTCTCTCCCTCCTTGTCTTTCTTCCCGTTTAATGAGTTCGTTTTATCAGCCGCTGCGCTGTGCGTGGACAGTATGAGTAATTTTCGAGATCACAGGAGACTTCTCTGCATTGCACTCGGTTACAACAGGTTGTCAGAAGGCTTTGGGAGCCTCACTTGGCTTCTCCCTGCCAGCAGTAACTATCCAGCTTTTTAGCATTCCAATAAATGAGGCCTAATTACCCGGCTAATCTTATTAACTAAAGATGGAATATGATTTAAATGGAATCAGATTAGCCTTTCATGACACCAGCAGATAGATATTATATTTCAAGCGCCTCTCCAACCAAACAGTTTGAGACCAGTTATGTTAACACATATTGATCAACACGACTTTTTCTCCTTAAGAAAACTGTCTCCATTTATTTTGTTTTTAAATGTCAGTATTGATTAGCACTCACCAGCCACTTGTTAAGTGCACCTGTTCAGCTACAGGTGTACAAGTGTACTCCTGCAAATATCTTATCAGCCAATCACATGGCAGCAACTCTGTGAATTTAAGCATTTCTGAACTTCAGCAGGTGAAGCTGACCTGCTGGAGTTCAAACTGAGCACCAGAATGGGGAAGAAAGGGGAGTTAAGCCATTTCGATTGTGACATGATTGTTATTGTTGGAATGGTTGGTCTGAGTGTTTCAGAAACTTCTGATCTATGAGATTAGATTTTTTTTCACACAACCATATCTAGGTTGAGAATTGTCCAAAAAAGAGAAAATATCCAGTGAGTGAACTTCTCGGGGAGAAAATGCCTAGTTGATATCAGAGGTCACAGGAGAATCGCCTGACTATTTTGACCTGATAGGAAAGAAAATGTAACTTAAATAAACACTCACTACAACCTAGTTAGCAGAAGAGCATCTCTGCACCTTGAAGCAGACAGCTAGAGGAGCAGGAGAGCACACCAGTTGGGTCAGAACCTGGTGTAAACAACATGAAAGCATGGATCCACCCTACCTTGTATCAACAGTTTTGGTTGGTGGTGGTTTAATTGTTTGGAGGATATTTTCGTATCCTTCCTTAGCCCATTAACAGCATTGTTTTAAACACCACAGCCCACCTCAGTATTATTTCTGAACATGTCCATCCCTTTTATGACCACAGTGTACCCATCCTCTGCTACTTACAGGATCTTAGAAAGCTTAATCTCAAACTAGTTTCTTGGTGTCAGTGAATTCACTTCACTCAAATGACCTCCACAGTCACTGGACTTCAATCCAATAGAGCACCTTTGGGACGCGGTGGAGCCGGAGATTCACATCATGGATGCCCTTCTGTGTTATCATGTCAATATGGGCCAAAGTCTCTGAGGAATGCTTCCAGTTCTTGTTGAATATGTCATAAAGATATATGTCATAAACACCGAGCAGGGTGTCACCTAAAAGCTATCCCATCTTTTAAATTCAGTGCATGAGTTCATACAAACATGTTTCTGAAAATAGTTCAGAGGAGAAAGAAACCCCTGACTGACATAAAGTAGCTCAGACTTTAAGTCAACTTGACGCTCCCACAGTGGGGGATTGGTTACTGGGTTTTTAGCTTGCATTATACCTCATAGTTTTTATATTGTTACTGTGAAAATGTTGATTTTTAGGCAATGTTAAAAATTATGGCGCAGTTAAAAATAAGAACCTGGTTTTACTGCATGAGTCATTTCTCTTGGAAAGCACTCGGATATCTTTTTGTCGACGGGGACGTCAGATTAGGAAAAGCTCAGATGTGTTGTTTTAGGAGGCAGTAACAAGCAAATATTTTTTTTTAAGTTTAGAGGACTTGTTGTGATCACAGACTGACAAAGAATTGGTTCCCGTGACCTTTAAGAAAAAAGCAGTGATCAGATTGAGTGACGGACCATCCTGTTGCTTTCTGTGTTTTCTGTTTGTGTGCCAATCACAGCTGCTGTCTGGTCGGTTACAAATCTGAACATCAAGTTGTTGCCTGTGGGATTGAACATATTAATGCTGACAGATGCCTCAGTTATGGCAAGTAATCATGGACTTTCATGGAGTAAAGCCTGCCTACATTAAATCACCTTGCATAATAATCCTGTAGTTTTACAATACAGAACACTAACATAACTCCACATCATTCAGATCCCAAAGCCTTGTTACACCCCAAAAACTCACACTATGTCGAATTTGTATTTGCTGCGGATATTAGTGCAAGCTCCCGATGCCATTGCTCATGAAACTGACCTTCATCGTGGTACTGTTTGTTATGTTTAGGGAATACAGAGAGATATAAAAAAAAAAAGTCGACAAGAGATAAAAGATATAAAGATAAGAGCCAGAGGTTAAAAAAAACTGTCACAAAAACTCTGGTGGTTTTCATGCTTTTGCATCAGGCTGAGCAAGGTCTCTTAAATACAGAGAGAGCTGGCTGACTTGTGGGTATTTAATCCCAAACAGGCAGGAAGGTTGAGTTTGTTCTAATTGCATGGAACAGGGGAGTGCAGTCATTTACATTCATCAGCGAACCTCCATTTGTTGGGATTGAGATAAGCGAAGAGAGAGCGGCGGCGTGGCAGCAGCGGAAAGAGACATTTTGGTGCAGGATTGAAGTTTTGTTCTCGTATCAACGAAATTCCACAATGTGTTGCTCCACGCTGTCTATAAGTGCAATTTACCGTCATCCTATTATGATGCATTTTGTCAGTTTCAGCAAAAAAAGAAAAAGTTGAGTGAAAACACAAGAAGTACAAAATACAGAAAGAAAACTTTTTTTTTTAAGTGGAACCTGCTTGTATGTCTGTAACTGTGGGTTTGCAAACACCTATAATTGACCATGTAGCGGTGTTTTAGTCAAACTAGTCCTAGGCAATCAAAGATGAAGCACTAAAGCTGTTGAGAGATTGTTTTACATGCATGCACTTTACACCAGATCCCCAAAGACACAGGATCCAGTGTGGATTTTGACGGAGTCCATAGCAACAAACTGTTGTTTCCAATCCATGCTGTTGTCATGGATTGGAAAAACACATCTTAAGCCCATTGCATCTCTTCTTTCAGGAGTCATTTTAGGTTGAATGTGTTACTCTGGGACACTCGGATGTGAGGTTAGGGAGAATCTGGAATCAAATCCCCAATCATTCAATTAATGGCCGGCCCACTCACTTCGCCACCTGAGCAGCTTCCGTTTATGTAATCCTGTCTCACGTTGAGTGTATTTGCACAGTAGAAACACTGATGCCCTTTTTAAAGAATGAAAATGTGCTCTCAGCATTGTCTGAATGCAGAAACATGTTTGCTACGTTCATATCTTCCCCAGCCGAGTGTTTGTTTGCCACGGACTGCGAGCGTGCTAGTGATGGAGAGCGGCGAGTAATATCTGTTGGTGACAGCTGGTGAGTCTCTCCAGTAGGAGAGACTGACACATCCGGCTCAGTGGTCTTTATCTGTGGTGAGAGTGACACCCAGTGAGTGGCACCTTTGCTGGCACTTATCTCAATCAGCTTTGGCCTGAATCTCAACACTTACGCTACGCTGCACTCGGGCCTCCTGCTGCGGCTTACAGCAACATCGGCTGTTAGTGTGCACTTGAAGCCTCGCTTTGCTTAATTCGCCTCAGATGGAAAACATACAGTGGAGCGTGCACACTGTGCTTCAGGTAGCTTCAGGTTGTTGCCAGCTGCAGAGCCATCAAACTGTCACTCTGCAGAGGACCGGGCCTGCAAACTGTTGCTGAGACAGCCAAACGATGACAGTGACGGAGTTATACAATGACTCTACAGTACAATAACTCCTGTATTAAATATCAGTGGTTCTCAGCCCTGGGGGCTGCGTTCTATATTTAGTACAAGGGATGTGAAATGCAAGCACACAGAAAGCGTCATGTAAGTCTCTACCACTGCAGATACAGGATACTTTATTGCTAACAGTGTGATTGTGAAATCTTAGTTGATGCACTACCACAAAGCACCTTTGGAGAGATCAGTTGTCACGAGCTGGGTTTTTCTATGAGTATGCTCACTCTGAGGCTGATGATACCAAGGTGAAGAGGGAATGTGACAGTGCAGCTGTTAGACCCTGCAGAGTGTTATCACACACAGTCCAGTTCATTCAGCAAGCACTGCCGGGGAGTGCCAAATCCCAGAATGTGTAGCTTTACTGTATATAAATTCTGCCTGTTTCTGTGTGTTCACTGTTTTTCTCATTTTTTCCCTATTGTTTCTGCGGATTCCTCACTGTCTCTCCTTTCCTACTTTATCTTTAAACCACATCTTTCTCCTGCTCGTCTCTTCCCTCTAATCTTCCCCTATTTCCTTTTTTTTCTTCCTTCTGTTCTGCTTCAAAGTAAGCCAGAGCTTCCCGGCAAGCACCGGCTCAAAGCTTACGTTCTCGCCCTTCAAAGCCACTGCTCGGGTATAAGTGAAGCAAATTCAATACAGCTTGCATTTTCGAGATGTCAAGGGAAATACGAGTATAAATGGTAAATTATAGAAGTGCGTTTCCTCATTCAGGGTCCTGTTGTACGTCGACTTACAAAAATAAGTGTAAAGCTTCTTTTATCATTGTGAAAATTAACAAATGAAATGCTCTCAGAAATCTCACACACACTCAGTGCTTAAGGTAAAACTGTCTTCTCTCAACTAAAGGGATGCAACAAAATATTATTTTGGTTTAATTTGTCAAATTTGATCAATATATTAAAGACAAATATCAATGTTTAATTTGACCAACCAGAGTCAGTACATGCCTTTTCACATGGGCTCTTACCAAATTAAAATGTCTAAAGGGGAAATTGGCAGAAGGGGGAAGAAAATCAGAAACCCAATTAGAGGGTTTAACACATATATAATAAAGCTTTTTGCCTGTTTAGGAGCATTTCCTCTTCAGTTATCACACATATTTTACATCATACCTAACAAAATTTTGTTATTAGTTATTCTGTGAATCTCATAGGTACTTTCGGCTTCTCTCATATTCCCAAGAGGTCGCCGTGGCGATCCACATGATTTGATTTGGTACAGATTTTGTGCCGGATGTTCTTCCTGACACGCCATCCCATTTATGTTGGCTTGGCATCAGCTTGAGACCCCCAACGCCGGGTTTGTCTCTCCCCCTCGTCTTGAACCAGGGACCTTTCACACATTCCCATAAATAATATGTAAAATGTAATAAATGCAAACTAATGATAATAAAGTAAACTTTTCAGGCCAATCACACCATTATTTTTCATGCAGACTGACTTTATTGTTAGCATAATGTGCATTTTTTATGTTTGTGGTAGTTAATTCAAGCAGCAGGAGGCGCTCCTTTGATCTCACTTTAATAGGTGAGTGCATTTAAGGAGGGTAAAGTAGAGTAGTGTAAATGTTGAAAGACGGTCTTGCACAGGGTTGATTTATTTTTACCCGTATGGTTCTGTTCTGGGACCTCCCCACCAAACTTTGTGCATATATGAAAGGCATGAGGTGGAAGAAGAGCAACAAGAAACCCATCACAGCAGAAGGCAGATGGTCTAATATTGATCAATTCAAACACAACATGAAAAGGAGGAACTGGGATAGAGGTGGGTTGCAAAGCAGCTTGCAGATTCAGAAAGATCAGAATCAAATGCTTTTTTAATCCCTAAATGTCTTCTGGTTCTGATTCTGATTCCAAATATTCTGAATGTGTAAGTTGCTTTGACACCCACCTCTGTCCCAGCTCCTCCTTTTCATGCAGTATTTGAGTTGTTCAATATTCACAGCAACTGTAAGGAGACTAAAGTTGCTTAAATAGCACACCCTATATGAGATGCCTGCCTGGGCTAACGCTATGCTTGATTATTAGAAATCAGTGAGCTGAATTAATGGTAAATAAAAATTGAAGTTTTGCTCAAGGACGCTGATCTGTCTCATTAAAGCAGAGTTGTGGGCTTTCTTTGAAATAGGTAATATGTTTTGTTTAAATGAAAAATCTGAATGTATCCAGCATAAAATAAGAGCTTGCAGGAATCAGCTTATTATATCAACTTATTATAAATCTTGAAAAATAAAATGTTTCGATAGCAAGTAGCGGCTTTGTAAGCTTTCCAAATGTCAGGTTGTGATGCTAGTCTTGCATGACAGTCTCAGTCTTTGTGGGGTCTTTTTTTCTTTAACATGATATGATGAATCATTACATTTTGAAAATATTTAACAGATTATTCAAAAATGATTTGTTACTTGCAGTCCTACAGCAGCAGGCCCATGTTCATGTGCTGTAGGGAAGGGTGTGGCGGTGGGGTATTTTGTTCTGATGAAACGGTGACATAACTCTGCCTCCGCTGTTGTAGCGAGACCTCATTATGTTGAATCATAAGCCACGAAACAGCAAAGATGTTACAAGGATACACACACACACGGCTCGCTCTTCATTATAGGCGCCAGCTCATACGACGAGCAGGCAGGACTCAATATACAGTCCACTTCTGTCAGATTGAGTTAGCCTATTTTAGTTACATGTAGTAGACTCCATGTGTGAGGACGAGTGGGCGTTTTGCGATCTGCACACCGTCAGCGTCAATGAGATGATATACGGAGAATTTGGCCTCCTCAGCCTGATCTGAAGGAACTGATTTGAAGAGCAAAGTCAAAACAAAATTGGGACTAGTACAGCTAATAATATTAGCGAGACAATTTGTCACTTCTTTTCCCAAAGGGCCAAATGTGTAATTGAGCTACGAACATAAGTGGCCTGTAATTGAGCTATTATAATTGACCTCAGGTGTGTGCATGAGTAAAACTACGAGCAGGAGTGCGCTCACATGTGCGTTCTTCTCGCTCTCTTTTCAAATGCAGACTAAGCACATAGGAACGGATATGTTCCTATATTTGTGTGCATACAGTGCGGCGGAGTGTAAGTAGGTATTTTTTCACACTAATGGCATCTTTAGCAAGACCGTTTCTATAGAAACCGAGTTGCCACGGAAACACTGCACGTCTCTTTGAATTAGAAATGTCTTTCTCTATCCCTCGCTTCTCCCTTCTCCGCGTGTCTCTTGCTCGCTCTTTGCTTCCCAGTCCTCTTCTTCCCCGACTTCCCTGGCTTTGACAGGCCAGCTGCTGTCAGTCAAAAAAGTCTTGCACTGTCGAAGGAGACGTGCAGCACAAATGGAGGAAATGCGGGAAAGATGGGTTGGCATCTGTGCTGGAGGAGAGGGACAGAGGGAGGGAGGGCATCCTATTTTTTTAATTTTTTTATTTTTTAGAGGGTGAGAAGGGAAAAGGCAACATATTGAAATAGGAAGGAAATGCTGAATGGTATTCAGAAGATAACGAGGAGGAAGATGCTGTGAAACAGAAGAGCGGGAAGATTGAAGGAGGGAGGGCTACAAAGACAGAGGGAAAAGATAGCTGATGAAAGGGAAGGGGTGAAGTGATTGATTTTTGCTCTCTCTGGTGCCCGTGGTATCTGTGTAACCATGCTGCCACATTTATCCGGCCTATCTGATTTAACCGAGGCGCGCGTGATAAAGGGATGGGAGAGAGAGCGATGCAAGAAAAAAAAAGAGGGCAGAAAAAGTGCAAGCGACTCAGAGAGGCATAGAGAGAAGAAGACAAAGCAGAGTGGAGGCATTGGGATGATGACATATTGGGGGGGAAATCGCCTTCATTCACCGGGCTCTCATGAATGTCTGAAAGTCGTGGAGGAGTAAGAGATTGACGCTTCAAGAAAAGTGGAGGGAGGGGATGAGGGAACTCTGAAAGGGAAATGGAGTTAAGACGTGATGAGGGAAGGCGCGTCATGACAAGGTTTTGAACCGCATGTCTCTCTTTGCGCTGCGCTCTTGACTTCAGCCTGCACTCTCACCCTGTGTGCTTGTTAGAGAGGAAAGCTGAATTGAAAAGGCTGAGTGTGGGGATGCAGGGAAGATAGAGGGAAGCAGGAGGGTGAGGCAGAGGGAGGAGAGAGGGCAAATATGAGTTTTGACACAGTTAAAGGCTCACTAAAGGCTTACAGCTGTAGATCAGCCTAGTAATGCAGTGCAGTATGCTGCGCATTCACAGTGCAGATTACGACCTTGTTTCACTTTAATTGCCTGATTTGTCTTCTTTTAAGCAAATATTGAATCTCTAGTGTTTATCTGCTTTGATTTTACCTTGCAGTTGCTGCTTCCTGCTCCTCCACCAGCACCGCAACAGATTCACGTCACATGTGCCCTCCCTGTGTGCGGAAGACCTTTTTTTTTTTTCATTATTTCTCCTCTTGATGTTTCTTTTTTTCTCTTTAAATTTGCTGTCAAGCCATATGTCTTCCATAAATGTTCCACATTCAAAGCTTTGAGTTCCCCCCCTTTTCCTGCAAGGCTTTTAATGTGAAAAACCTGCAGGAAGTGCAGGATTTTATTGACAGCGCAGGGTTAATCTGACTGCAAATAATTAGTGAATAAGTGAAAGCAGGACATCTGTTAAATATTGAAATGGAGTGGCGACAGTGTCACGAGCCTATTCTGCTAATGAAACACTGAATTCCCCATGTGAGCGATCAGACTAAAGGTACCCGTTAATTGCTTCAAGAAGGTTTTGAGAGGATTTGTTATTGAATTCATATCGAGCTCTGAATCCACTTTTTATTGGTGGCTTTGGCTCCAGCTGTAGAATAGATTGTCTGTTAATCACGGGGCTTGGTAGTTAAATCCCCGGCCCCTCCGCTTCTAAAAAGAGACACCGAACCTTAGATTAGCCTTGATGGCAGTCCAGAGTTACTGAAGCTGCCATCAAAACTGTTGTTTGTACTGGCCACACATGCAGTCGTTTTAGTTGCAGCAGATGTTATGATTCAAAATGAAATAGCTTTTCTGCTCCTGATGTGTTGAGGAGTGAAGGGTTTCTGTTCTGTAACTTCCTCTTTTATTTTGTAATCCCTGGTTTTTATGCTTCCTATTTGCTTCCTGCCTTTGTTCTTTTCCTGACAGTTTCATGCATTCCCTTTCCCTCTCTGTTCGCCAGATTGTGTTGTTAGTTTAATCAATCAAGCTTGCAAGCCAGTTTGCGTTCCTCATGTTTGTTTGTTTGTTTTTTAGTTCTGCAGTTCTAAGATTTCTTGTATATTTTAGTTTCTTTCCTAATTTTTCTCCTTTTTCCACCCCTGGTTTTGGACTTTACCTTCTTGCCTGTCATCCATTCATGACTTTAGTCCATTTATTAAAGACTCTGCTTTTAGGCTTGTACCTATTATTGGTCTTCCTCTAAAACAAAAACACTTCAAGTGTTTTGTAGTTCCACAGAGTGGATTTTAGATTTATGATTAGCGTTAAACTTAAACCTGAGTTTCTGCTGTCCTGAGCAGTTCTTTCATTGAGTATTGTGTTTCTGCTGTGTGATGTGCATTAGCTCACTCAGATTACTTCTGCTGAGATGCTACATGCAGGATATAGATTCTTTGCACTCTGAGGACTGCATTTAAAACTAAAATAAATACTTCCATAAATACTAAGTAAATAATACAGATTTTATTTTATTATACACTTAAAATTACCTGGAGGTCAGAGAATACTGTCTAAACGTTACAGTTGGTTAATATTTGTTCCTCTCAAAAGTGTCACAAGTTCTTATTTTTACACGATGGCTTTCAGGTAAATATTTAATTATTCATTCAACATGTTTTTAAAGGGTGATTTATGTGATTTAGTTTCAGAGCACGAGCTGATATCCTCGTGTTGGTGTTGTTCCCAGATCATCATACTAAATGTTGTTCCAGGATCAACATTGCAAGTGACCAATCAGAATGTTGTGACGTCATACTTTTGCGACTTCGGGAAAAACCGCCGTAAAACAAAAAACTGTACTTAAGCTGCGAGAAACCGCCTCTGTCCGCCGATCAACGGACCCTGACCCTAACCCTAACCGTAACCCTTTAATAAACAGTAAGCAGAATTGATATTGTCCTTGCAACATTGGAATTTCATAAATGCACGAATGGCTTGGCGCGCAAAAGAATAACGTCACAACAATGTGATTGGTCACTTGCAATGTTGAACCTGGAACAACATTTTCATGATGGTCTGGGAACAACACCAACACGAGGATATCAGATCATCCAGTTTCAGATTTACTCTGAAACTAGATTTACTCAGATTTACTCTCTGCTCCACTATCTTCAGTCAGTGTTTCCAGCTGTTGAGTTAGCACATGTTTGTTTATGTTGCCAGCTTTATTTCCCTTCACACACACATAGGAGATCATTAGAGACCATTTAAAAGATATCATGAAGGTTATGTCGGCAACAGAGCTCAACAAATCCAATGATTGTACTAATCAATCAACCCTTTTGGAGTTGAAGAATAATGTTATCAGTCAAATACATACCACCAGAAGGCGGCCTCCTCCGTCTTAGCAGTAGGTCATTATCGCCTCATTAAATGGAGGCTGTGCACCCTGCTGTACAGAAGCAGTACACAGCCATGCGTTTCCAGGTTAAAACAACAGCAAACATCCATATTTGAAGGCTGAAGAGGCGGCGCTGCCTGAATCCACTTTGCTCTCTGCTCTGGTCTGCTTACCTTTCATTATCTCGTGACATTTCTTCTGTTTTCACAAGCTGTATGGTTAGGTTTGGGCAAAAAACGCACAGTTAAACAGGTGATTCTACAGAATCGGTGCCATTTGTAGCTGAGAAAGAAACAATTACATTAACAATGTAAAAAAAATTATGTGACGTGACTTGTTAGTGCTTAGAAATCAGTTTTCTTATCTTAACATCAAATTTAGGTTAATATTTTCTGAAGCATGACAAACTAGGATTTAACCACATAACATTGCTTCTGTAATTTAACTTTTTATTTTTACAATAAGTTTATGATCATTTCTTTTAGTTTAACTGTCCCTCACAAATTATTGCAGATTCTAATTAAATATAAAAGAAAAGAAAATACGTCAAACACCATCCGTTGGAGGTTGCGGTGAATAATTGGTCATCCAGCTCAGCATTTTCTCTTGAAATGTGCTGGAATTCACACAGCTTTGTCACATATTGATGGTATATTTTGTTTATTTAATATAAAAATGTAACTTAACAATTTACAGAGGTTTAAAATCGAAGGGTTAAATAAACCTCCACTTTTCTTCTAGTCCTGCACCTTATTTGTCTCTCTGCCATTTTTTATTTGCCACTGTTGAACCTGAAAATATATAAAACTCAATCACCTCTTTTTATATCGTTTGATTTTATCAGCACAGAAACATAAATCATGCAGCTGGATCGCGCGAGGGATGGAGCCTATTCCAGCTGTCATGGGGTGTGAGGCAGCGAGAGGTCAATTTACCCTAACATGCTAATATTAGGGTGATATTTGTGGACTGTGGGAGGAAGCAATAGCCCCACAGAATCACAAGAAGAACATTCAAACGGCCGAACAGGAAGTGTGCTAAATACTGCACCACTGCGCTGCTCTCTGGGTCAAAGAAAACAGTGTAATCTGTTGCATTGTGAGAAGTTGGGGATATATTTCACATATTTCAGTCTCTGCTTGTCTGCCCTCATTACATTGCAGTAATTGAATTAGTTTTAAAACTCACAGGGTTCATGAAAAAGTGATCGTACTTTATAAAAAAAATCTATAATCCATCTATTAATGCTCATATGTGTCTCTCCTATTTTTATTTGGCACACCAGTCGCTTCTCCGGGCCACGTGATAGCCGGGGTCAGGTCTAATTATGTCTCGTGCTCGTTTGGATTGGTGGGATATGGCCCAATCAGCATGCAAGCTCCCATGTGTCAGTGATTAATTACCTGCGTTCTCCGCTGTGCTAACGAGCTTAATCAACTCCTCATGAAGGAGCTTTCTATTAGCAGGCTGGGCCAGAGGTGATGCTCCCTACCCTCCACCTCTCACCCCCACCCCCTCCACCCTGTCTCATTGTCTTACTTAGACTTGCGATGTCTGACAAGCTCCCTCCGTTCATGTTTTATTTTAGTCGGAGATTGCTACGTGGAGCAAAAACCTACATTCTCACCTTTATCTTCTGTCATTTTTTATTATAATGAACGGTTTCCCGTCTTTTACACATTTGCTTTGCAGACTTGATTTAATCTGTTGTTCTCTGCCGTCTTCTCTGCCACTCCGTGTTAGGACAAGGCTTTGGTCTTGACTGACATAACGTGAGTGCTGCCGGAGCGTCACATGTAACAGTGGGAGATTGAATCAGACAATTAATTGTATCTCCCTCTCGGTGCACACAATGGTGATGGAATGGTGGAGAAAGCTTGAGGCAAACAGTGGTTTTCTGTGCTTTCAAAGGAGCCCTTGTGTTTCTGTGTGTGTGTGCGTGCTGCAGGGGTTTACTGGGCATTACATGTCATTTGGTGTGTATAAGTGTGTGCATGTGTTTATATGTAGTAGCGAATGTATTTGTGAGACAGGGAGATTAATTTGTTCTAATTAGACATTCAGTTGATGATTATGTTTCAGTAGCTAGTGGTGCAGAATTGAATCCATGATGGAGTCTTTTAGAGGAGATAATAGAAACCCTCTGGTGTTTTAATGAATTCTGATGGCAGAGTGCTGGTTGTAGGTTTATCACATCTGGTTTACCATAAGAGAAGAACTCGTAAGGGGAAAAAAACATTTTAAATCAGTGTTTATAGCACTGTGGAGTCGGAACTTTCTTCTAATTTCCTTAAATAGTCTTCAGGAATAGTTTTCCAGGCTTCGTGAAGGACATTCAGAGCTCTTGTTTGGATGTTTGTTGCCTTTTGTTTAGTTCTCTGTTAAGATGATACCACACTGCTTTAATAATGGAGAGGTCTGGGTTGTGGGGAGGCCAATCCATGACCAACAGTGCTACAGGGTATGTTTTTCTACCCAGGTATGCTTTGACTACACTGACAGTGTGTTTGGGACCATTACCAGCTAGATTCTTTCCAGATGGTATTGCATGGTGGATCATAAATCTTAGGCTGCTGGTAACTGCATAAAGATACAATTTAAAATTGTCCTTTGTTAAGTTGTCCATTATGCACAGACACAACAGTGGTTTATCCCTTGAATTAGGTGCCTTTCTTGTGCCTGAAGGATTCCTCGCTCAATGTTAAGTGGCTTAAAAAAACAAGAAAGCAAACAATACATACACCTGAAATGGAACAAAGACTTGACTGAAGATGGGTGAAAAAGCAATCAGTGTTGAGAGAAAAGCTTTAAAGACCTCCAGAAAGTCTGGAAAAATATTGCTTAAGACCACTTAGAACAGACTCTGAAGCAGAAGTGCAGAAATGAGGGGTGACTGAAGACCTTTGCACAGTGAAGCACCTAACTACTTACACTCTAAACAGCCCTCTAATATATCCTGTCTTCGTGATGGTTTAGTTGAATCGCTTTAGAGAGGGCTTGATGGATGTGATCTGGAGGCTGATGTTTGGGCTGGCTTATTGAATTGCAGCTGTCTGAGTACACAAAAGCACTGCACAGGTGTACCTTCCGGTATTTCATTCAATTTCAGTCTTCAAAAGGGGAAGTAAACAAATATGAGCACTGCCTGCATTCATTCAAATAATAAGCTTTTTAAGGGACAATTTAAAGTTTGATGTAAAATCATAAACCCTTCGAATATAACACAACACAAGGGACTTTTATTCTCTGAGTGATAACTGAATGCAGCCGCCTCCTCTGAGTCTGTCAGTGTAACCGGTGTGATTCTGCGTTGTGTCTGATAAAAAAGGTAAAAGAAAGAAAGACCTCCAAGTAAATAATTTGCCCACTCCAGCTCCTACGACCAAATACAGACAGTGGGGAAGAGGATTAGCTCAACCCACCACAGCTCCCAAGCTAGCAAGGAATACATATTCATGCTATCATTTATGGCGCCTAAAACACATTTATGACACACACATACTACACACTTATAACATCTTACAAAAACAGGCTCAATAATGACAATAACTGAATTGAAATCGCAATCATAAACATCAGGGTGGTTAAATATGAATTATGTGTGCTTTAAGGTGCTGGAAAGAAATGACACCCACCTCTCCCACAGGGGAATTGTAGAAAAAGGGGAGAGGCAAAAGGGGTACACTGTATTTATAGTATTGCACCAAAGAAGAAGAAAAGAATGAGGAGGGGCTCTAACTGATAATGAACACAACTACAGGCTTGGAGGTCCTAAAAGTCAGGTATAAAAGGAGAAGTTTGGGGGTTTAGAACACATTTTGTGTAATTATAACAATGTTATTTATGACTCTGTTACATTCACCCCCCAAGAATTACACAAAATCCTAAAGGGTACACCAAAAAATATATATAAACCCACAATAACAGATACAGTGGCCTCAAACAAATTCACATCGCATATACAATGAATTAGATCAGCAATATAGCTTCCTCCAAGGAGGATAAGAGACCTGAGACCTGCTCGGCGCCTAGCAAGATCCCAGGACTTTCTATAGACAAAATGAGGTGCCATTTACACCACACAAAACAGGCCATAATATCTATGGGCGTCACTATCAGACTGCACAGACTGACAAAATACAATGAACTCTGTGCCTGTATTATTCTTTTCCAAAAACAATAGCAATGAAAAACATACAGAAATAAGCAAATTCACACATCAATAACCGCTGCTTGAACAGGTTCAACACCAAGGAGTGTTTCAAGTTGAGCCATTGATTCAATCAAGCGACGAACTGGTTTAATGATTCTACCAAAACGTGTGGTAAGTCCTTGATCCACGTCCACATTTTTGGGTTCAAGAGAATGAAAAGTGTGGGACGGGAAAGCAGCAGGGGAGCCTGGGGAGGCTCCATCACCAGCCAGCCCACCAAGATCAGAAACACCCATTATGGGAGGGGTCCCATGAACGCCATCTTCGACCGGGTCAGCGGCAGATTGCTGATGGATCCATGATAGTGTGCGGTCATCACACTCGCCAATGCTGGAGACGGAATCCACAGTCCAGGTGGCAGGAGGTACAGCTCCTGTGCCCCCAAAAGATGTCACAGACCCATCCAGGTCAGACTCAGCGGGGCCACTGACAACGCTCACAGCAGGATGTGCAGCATCGTCATTCAGTGTTGTGTCCAAGGGCAAAAAGTTAACTTGAAGGAGCAGGTTGCGATGCACCACACGCTCATGACCTTCTTTGTCTCTGATACGGCAGATGTGAAGAGCAGGATCCAAGTCAACTACCGTGTACACAACAGGTTCCCATTTGTCAGAGAGCTTCCTTTTTCCTCTGACTCCCTTGTTTGCCAACAACACCTGGTCCCCTAGTGAAAGAGGCAGACCCTTCACTTTTCTGTTGTACTGGTCAGACTGGTGTCTCTGCTCCATTGTGCTGTGTTCCTGGGCTCGGAGCATGGCAGAGCGCAGGTCATCCATCAGTGACTTGACATAGGTATCATAGTCACAAATGGTGTCATCATGAAGGACATCCCGAAACATGAGGTCAACTGGCAACCTTGGCACCCTCCCAAACATCAGGTAGAATGGCGCAAAGCCGGTGGTCTCGTGTGCCGTACAGTTATACACAAACGTCATGGACTGTATCATCTGCGGCCATTTCTGCTTACATCTGGGGGGGAGGGACCGTAACATGTTTCCAAGGGTGCGATTAAATCTCTCTGTGGTACCATTACCCATGGGGTGGTATGGTGAAGTGTGGGATTTGGCAACGCCACCCAAAACCAGAAGCTCTGCAAGCAGCTCACTCTCAAAACTAGCTCCCTGGTCAGAGTGAATGCGCTGAGGGAAGCCATACACACAGAAGAATCCATCCCAGAGCTTTTTAGCGACTCTCTTAGCTGTCTGATCCTGGCATTGGAATGCATGTGCTAATTTTGTGAAGTGGTCAGTAATCACAAGGACATCCACAGACTTGTTGTTGCTGTCCTCAGCTGACCAGAAGTCAATGCACACAAGTTCCAGTGGAGCACAGGTCTTAATGCTTTCCAACGGGGCCCTAGCTGCTGGCTCTGGGGTCTTGCTGAGAACACACCTGCGGCAATTTCTCACATGACCGCGCACATCCTTCTCCATATCATACCAGAAAAAACGCTGACGAGCCAAGGAGAGTGTGCGAGGTTGACCTTGATGACCAGCATTGTCGTGTATGCCAGACAGCACCACTTGTTTTAGGGAGTCAGGTACCACAAACTGGAATCTCTTGTGTTTGGTCAGTGGGTCCCTCACGACTCTGTAGAGGACACCATTGAGGAATGTGAGCTTATCCCATTGTTTCAGGAGCCGCAACGTATGTTGGTTCTCATGACAGCGCTCACGTCTGGAGGGTCTGCGCTTACGCTCAACATAGCGGGCTACTCTGGAGATCACAGGATCCCCTGTTTGATGAGACAGGAGATCAGCATGGGACAGCGCATGAGTAACATCACAGTCAGGTGGACTGATGGAGGTTAGGTGACCAGCGAGGGATGTTGCACGCTGGCGAGAAGCAGACTCCCACTCACAGAGCGAAGACATGAGAGAAGACACGTCATCAGTTGACAGAGACACATCAAGCACAGCAGAGGGTGGAGCACTGCGTATCGATTGAGGTTGACAGGTCAAACGGAAGGCATCTTGAACACTGGCATCTTTCACACCACTGACTTGCTCTAGCAGCTCAAAGTAGGGCTCCGACAGGAGCCGCTGGGCCAACGGCCTCACAAACGGTTCCCTGCTCAGGGTGTCTGCCACAATGTTCAGCTTTCCAGGAACATATTTGATCTCAAAGCAGTATGGTGCAAGCTTAGAGACCCAACGCTGTTCACAGGCATCCAGCTTTGGCTTAGTCAGAATGTATGTGAGAGGATTGTTATCAGTCCAGACAGTGAACCGATGACCCTTGAGCCAGTGGCTGAACTTATCGCACACAGCCCACTTCAGAGCCAAAAATTCGAGCCGGTGTGCTGGGTATTTGGCCTGACTGCGGCTGAGAGACTTACTAGCAAAGGCTATAGGTCTTGCTCTCTCCTCACCAGCTGGCACCTGGGATAAGACAGCACCCAGCCCATCCATGGAAGCGTCAGTTGAAAGGATGAATGGCCTCTCAAAATCAGGATGTGCCAGCACCGCACAGCTGAGGAGTGCACCTTTGAGTCCCTCAAATGCTTTCTCACAAGCAGGAGTCCAATCTTGAGGGGTGAGCTTGCGAAAAGTTCCAGGTTTCCGACTCCCATGGCAGCCTTTAGTCCTCTTCTGACCGGCAGTTAGAGCAAAGAGTGGCTTTGCAATACGAGAGCACCCTGGAATAAAATGCTGGTAAAACATCACCATGCCAAGGAAGGATCTCACTTTCCTCTGAGAAGGGGTGCAACCGTCACCATCCATAAGGTCAGTCTTCTGAAAATTGGCGATAACCCTCACTTTATCCTGATCAACCGAGACACCACCAGCATCCACGACATGACCCAAAAACCTCACAGAGTGTCTGAGAAAGTGACATTTTTTCTGCGCCAGCTTCAGATTGCTGGTCCTCAGGCGAGAGAAAACAATCTCAAGACGTCTTAGGGCCTCCTCTTCTGAAGGCGCAAACACCAGCAGGTCATCAAGATAACACAGGAGGCTGGAAAAGTTCAAATCACCAAAGATGCTGAGCATCATCCGCATGAAAGATGCTGGGCTGTTGCATAGACCCTGGGGAAGTCTGTTGTACTCATACAGGCCAAGAGGTGTAGTGAAAGCAGTGTACCGTCTGTCAGACTCATGGAGGGGAACGTTGTAGAACCCAGATGTGAGGTCCATGGTGCTGAAGAAAGCATTCCCACCAAGGGCAGCAAGACAGTCAGCCTGATGGGGCAGTGGGTGAGCATCCTTAATGGTTTTGGCATTGAGCCAGCGGAAGTCAGTGCATATCCTCAAGTCACCTGACTTCTTCCAAACCATTACCAGTGGCGAGGCGTATTCGCTGGTGGACTTACTGATGATGCCTTTCATCTCCATGTCTGACAGCACCTCTCGCAACTTGTGATAGTGAGCCGGGGGTACTCTGCGATAGGGAAGCCTGAAAGGGCGGTCGTCAGTGAGGTGGATACGATGGACAAAGTCTTTCACCTCACCACAGTCCAGTTTGTCTCTAGAGAACACATCTTGGTAAGTCAACACAAGCTCCACCAATTTCCTCTTCCACCCATCTGACACTTCACAGCCCTCAATATCAATGTCAGCCAACCCAGCATCTTTGAGTAGCTGTGCAGAGTCAGGCACAGAGTCTGATGAGGGGGGAAAACTGGTATGCTGGTCAGTCAGAGTCTCGCAGAGACCTTGAGTGATGGGCAGGTCCTCCACAGCAATACAAGGAAAGACATCCGCAATCTTAGCATTGCGACGAAGTGTCACAGGGCTCTCTGTTGGGTTAAGGACTTTCATAGGGACCCAACGATCTCCCCACATGGGTGTTATAATGCGCCCCACCATTATGTTCTTTGGAGTGGAACGGGCTGATGTGGGTTCCACAACGACAGTACTTCCTGGAGACACGAGGGCAGAAGGTGGCAGCTTTCCCCAAACTACATATTCTTTTTGTGGCAGGAGAATGACACTCTTCCGCAACCTGACTGTACCTACTTTATCTGGCAACACAGGAGCAGACCACCGTGAGATACAGCTCAGCAACTGCAGGAAGTCTTCACAATCAGTGCCAGTGTAATTGGAGTTAATAAGCTCCCAGTACTTTGTATCAGCCTTCATCTTCTGAATGATGGGCCGGATCACATTGCTCCCCACGATGAGCTCATCTTTTTGCCCAGGAACCACAAATGTTGGTACAAGAAACCTAGTCCCATATACTTCAATGTCCAAATCATAGATGCATTTCGGTTGTGTGAGAAGGCCACCGCAACCAACCAGCACCACATTTTCAGGGATATGCTGCGGAATCAGAGCAACACCAGCGGCTCTTAGCTTGCTATCAGCCTCTTCACTTAGTGTGCATGACATACTTCCTGAATCAAGCATGCTTGTCAGGGAACACCGGCCACTGACCGACACTGGAGTGTAAAACAACTCACTAGCCCTGCCAACTCTTTGTGAACCCATAATAACAGTCTTCTCATCAGAGAGGCTACTATAGCAGTTAACATATATGGCTTCTGGGTCTGTTGCATTTCTGAGGGTTTCATCAACACTGCCCATGCTACCCCTCTCGTTACATGGGCTGGCTAGTTTAAAGCAGCATCGGTGGGAGGAGGGACTGAAACGCTTGGTTTCTGGTGCAACTGTGGGCATTCACGCCTCATGTGTCCAGGGTCAAAGCAGCTGTGGCATAGCTTGTACAGCCTACAATGCACATGGGTTGTGTGTTCATGTGAGCCACACACTCTGCACGAAGCACGATGAGCATTGCGGTGCCCATGGGAATGACCTGTGGGTTGTGGGCACCTAGGACCAGTGGCTAGTGATGCAGTGCACATGGACAGAACCTTGTCAAACAGTGCTACCATCTGTTGAACACCTGGCTCAGCTGGAGGAGGGCCAGAAACTGGCAAAGATGGGGGCATGACATGTAGAGTCAAAGGAGGACAAGCAGAGGGCTGCTGCACACTTACCATGCCATCAGAAGAGAGAGGCTGACATGTGGCTGCAGAGGGAACAGAGGGCATAGGATACGAGGCTGGCTCATGTGTTACTGGGACTGCTTGAGCACCGCTGGAGTGGGGCTGGCTGTTAACAGCGACAGGGCTCGGATGCGGGATGGACAGACTTGCTGTATTATGAGACAAAACACTAGACTGTCTCATTTTCCTCACATAGTTGTCCAGACGGCTCTGAACCTCAGCTGCAGTCCACTCCTCAGGGGCCTTCAGTTGAAAAGACAACGTAAGACTGTGGTCAGGACAGTGATTAATGAACATCGAAACAACCTCACTACTGGGGTCCTCTACCATCTTGCCGCGCCTGCGGAGACACTCATCAGCAGCATCAATAGACTTGTTCAACCGGATCCAGTAATCCATGGCGTTCTCACCTGGACGTGGCACAGTACTGTAGAAATCTTTCATGGGCAGGCTGGAATATGTCAAGTCGCTGAAGTTAGACCTCAGTATGTCAAACACAGCAGTAATAGGATCATTCCGATTCAACTCAGGGCGGCAACGAAGTGACACCTTGACCACATCTCTGGCTTTGCCAGTTAGTCTAGACATTAATATGGCAAACATTTCTTCATCTGTGTCACAGCTGATTCTGTGCAGATAACATCTCATCATGTCCTCCCATTCACCGATGGGAAATAGATCTGTGTTGTCACCCTTGAAGTATGGTGGAGCTTTGGTGTCTGACTGAACAACAACCTTCAGCTGGGACTGGTCATTGCAGCTCGAGGGCACATTCTGGGGAGACTGTGGCTGGGTGGGGGCTGGCTGGTGCATAGAGTTAAGAGAGGATGTGATATTTTCCCCAATTTGCTTTGCTAAGTCAGTGATCAAGCTGCTCAACATGTCACTAGTGACAGCCTGGGTGTGTGTTTGGCGTTCGCAAGCAGCTGGTGTGGAGCTAGCTGCTGGCATTAATGGTGAGTGCATCACTGGCTGGTCTACAGTGTGGGCACCAATACCCGGGACTACTGGCCTACCCCTCCCAAAAAACTTTGGAGCAATCTGATGACCCCTCCCCAAACCAAAGGTCATATTACTCCCCGCAGAGAACAGATCAGGCAAAGCGCTATCCACAGTTTCCTCACTTAACATGTTGGCCCAAGTGAGATATCACTGTTCAACAGCAAAAAAAAAAACGAGCCTAACCCCCACACACAATTATGCAAAACTTCACAAAACAATGAAATGTGGGGAGAAGAAAAAAAAAACATCAAAGAATCAAAACACCATAGAAAATAAAATGTTGTTTTCTCCTCTCAATTAAAACAGGCTGTAAAAGCCAATATCAATAGAGAAAAAAAATTACAATCCGTGCCTGTATAATTTGAGGCAACAATATGAAACAGTGACAGAAATGATCACCTACGTATTTGCCCTTTAAGTTCACACGTGACAGAGATGCCTGCAAGCCAAATTACGGGGCATCGATCACACACGCGATATAAAAACCTGTGAGTCAAAGCGCAGGGCACAGGATTCTGGCACACAGCTGCAGAGAGGAGGCGGGAAAACAGCGGCAGCAGAAGGAGGAGGGGTGGATCGCGGATTGGCGATGTGACGGGTCAGCGGCACCAAGTGTAACCGGTGTGATTCTGCGTTGTGTCTGATAAAAAAGGTAAAAGAAAGAAAGACCTCCAAGTAAATAATTTGCCCACTCCAGCTCCTACGACCAAATACAGACAGTGGGGAAGAGGATTAGCTCAACCCACCACAGCTCCCAAGCTAGCAAGGAATACATATTCATGCTATCATTTATGGCGCCTAAAACACATTTATGACACACACATACTACACACTTATAACATCTTACAAAAACAGGCTCAATAATGACAATAACTGAATTAAAATCGCAATCATAAACATCAGGGTGGTTAAATATGAATTATGTGTGCTTTAAGGTGCTGGAAAGAAATGACACCCACCTCTCCCACAGGGGAATTGTAGAAAAAGGGGAGAGGCAAAAGGGGTACACTGTATTTATAGTATTGCACCAAAGAAGAAGAAAAGAATGAGGAGGGGCTCTAACTGATAATGAACACAACTACAGGCTTGGAGGTCCTAAAAGTCAGGTATAAAAGGAGAAGTTTGGGGGTTTAGAACACATTTTGTGTAATTATAACAATGTTATTTATGACTCTGTTACATCAGCTGTGACCTAGCGCTGCTCGCTTAGCCAAGTGTGAGCCATGTGGCACTCTTCCTCAGCCAGTGATTGAGCCTTTTTCTCCCTGCTTAGTGTGTGATTTGAAGATGATGTCACTGTTTAAAATGGTTTGGGTCTACTCCTGCCTCTAGAGGGGAGGATTACCGCAAATCAATACAAAGTTGTTCTGAGTGATCACCTTTATCATGTGATGAGACATTTCTGTCCTGTGGGGAGTGGTCTCTTCCTGGATGCCACCACCTCTGTTCTTCCTGGAAGAGACACAAGAGAGCCCTGAAAGGTTGGACGAGTATGAAGTTGATGTGAATCATGTGCTACAGCCTTGCTGTGGTGCATCACCTTTCTGAGAAACTTTAGGCTGGATTTTGCAGCAGGTTCTCATCTGTGAATAACAGATCCTGCTGCAGCTTAATGTCTTAAAAATGATCAATTACCTTTAAACACTTTATAACATGACTTCATATGTTTACTCTATTACACACTTTAATTTTGACATAGCAGAGGGCGTGAGTATTGATAATCCTGTTATTCTTCTCAGAATAGCTAGAAAATAGTTTGCCTCACTACTGGGGATAATAGAGATATGACTCATAATTTCGTTAGTATGACTGTAATTTAGGATGATCTAAGAGGACCAAGAAGGGAAGGCTTAAATGTACTGAAACTGAGACTGTGCACAAGTCTTTAGCCACCCCTCATGGCTCTCTGTTTTGCTTAAAATGGATGAACCAGTGTCGTGTGAACAGATAACAGACAACTTAGCAAAGAACCAAATTGAAGTAGTGTCTTTAGGCTCTTTGTTACTAACAGTCTGTCACAAAAACACATCATTATCTGAATGAATGAATCTGTGATAAATGTCAAAGGTAATTTAGTCTGACAGGCAAAGGGCTGTTAATTGAAAACTTTGCATCTGCTAGTGTGGTGTACTGTGCGTTCTCAAAAGGATTTGAGAAACCTGGTCAAGTAAAGGACAAAAAAGAGGTGGCAGCTCTATGACAGGTCAGACTGTCTACAACAGGTGACATGTGTCTGGAAATCACATGTTAAAACAGGAAAAAATCCACCTCAGACCTGACGCAGGACCTGACCATTCATTAGATCCATCTGCTGTCGGCTGAAACCTCAGCAGACATGATCTCAGTGTCTTTCAAGATGTCATTCTTTAGAAAGGGAA
The DNA here is from genome assembly GCF_057381845.1 of Rhamphochromis longiceps. Classification (NCBI taxonomy): domain Eukaryota; kingdom Metazoa; phylum Chordata; class Actinopteri; order Cichliformes; family Cichlidae; genus Rhamphochromis; species Rhamphochromis longiceps. The sequence goes on along the minus strand of NC_140562.1, from coordinate 28,688,653 downwards.
ACGGAGAGAAAAGCCTGAGGTACACAAGAACTGGATGAAAATCGGTGGCGACAGGTGTGATGGAGTGATGAAACCAAATTGAAAATCTTTATTCAAATCGTCGGCAGTATGTACTGAGGTCAGGAGAGTGGTATGCCAGTGCTTGTAAATGGTTTATAGCTGCATTTTAGTCAGTGGTGTTAAAATTCATGCAATTATGAAGACAGGAAGGTACCGTCAGATTTCTATCCACTGGGTAATAACATCTGGAAAGCATCTGATTGGCAAATTAATTAATTTTTCAGCATGTCAATGAAAAAAACTAAACACTGAACGTAAAAGCATACCTGACAACAAAATCCTACAATTGATCGCTAAAAGTCATAGATTGGCCTCCCAGAGCCCGGACCTACATGTTATTGTAGCAGTGTGGGATCATTTTAATAGAGAACAGAACAAAAGCAGCCAACATCCAAAGAAGGGCTTTGGATGTCCTTCAAGAAGCCTGCAGAACTGTTCCTGAAAACTACTTAAATAAATTAGAAGAAAAGCTATTTTGAAGAATAAAGGCAGTCATACTGCATCAAAATGTGCACCACTGCATAACACACACAACATAAGCGCATTAGAGTCGTAAAATCTCTGTTTTTGCCTCATTTGCTGTTTTTCCCTGTATGTTTGCACATTTCAATTAATTCCTGCACCTGCATTCTATTGTGATAGCAAATTGTGAGAGGTAGCTTGAGACTTTTGCACCGTACTATATGGTTATTTTTAAAAAGTCATTCTGCAGAAATCATGTGTTTTCTAAGTAAACAAAAAGGTAATCTTATAGGTACGTTTTGACCAACTGAAAACTCGCCTGAGGCGTTATATCAAATGAAAACATGGAAATAAGTGAAAAAAAAAAAGATTTAGTCAGTACGTGAGTGAAGAAGAATAAAAATTGAACTTCTTTTAGCTGTAACATTGTAGTCAGAGCTACTTAGAAACATATAGTGAGCTATTTTAAAAATATATATATATTTTGAGGGGGAAAAAGGGGTCAGTGTCCCCCATTTCTGTTTTCTGGAGCTCTGCTTGGGTTTTTTAGCCGTAGTGCTGAAGTTGGTTAAACTGCTGTTGATCCATGCTGGTACAGCCTCTTATGCTGCCGTCCACTGTCATTGACTCGTTCATCACCGCTGTCAGCATCCCAGCAGTAGAGACGCATTATGGTGAGAGCTGAGCTTTTATTTCTCTGTGTGGAAATCTGAAATTTCAGCACCAGATGCTCTGAATGAAGGCATAAAATTCAAGTCCCACTCGTCAGACATGAGACTCTTGCAGACTGCATCGGCACTGTCGGTTCACAGAGGACTCGGTTTTATATTTGCCATATTTAAGGCAACACTCAGTCGAATAAGTGTTTATAAAGATAAAGAATAATTAGGTGACGGCATTAAAAGAAATCATTTACAAATTAATTTAGATTGTAGGGACCACATAACCAAGGATCCTGCTGATGGCAGTCGGTACCTTTAGGCAGAAGTGTGCTGTTTGTTAACCAATAACAGCTTTCTGCAGGGAGCTGATGCACTGAGCCTGCTGTAAGGCTGTAGCATGTAATTTGCAGATGTGTGAGCTTTACTCAGCAGGTGGGGAGGAAGAAAGGAGCTGCCTTCCAGTCACTAGTGGGAGACTCAACATATAATTATTTTTGGATCCACCGTGCTTCCATGTATACATTCTGATGCAGTTTTGTAAAGACAGATTTAGTTAGAATAAATATCCTTAAAAATCTTTAAAAAGGGTAATTCAATCCAGATTCTTCAGTAGAAGAGAAATTGTTTTCAAAGAACATTTGATTATGTTTTTAGTTGTTAATAAACTTGTAATTACTAATAATTATGACTACAATTATCGTTCTAAATTAATATAATCTGAAGCCTGAAGATGGTTTGTGAAATAAACGGGTTCATTTCTCTTCCTTCACCAGAAAACAGGGTGTATTTGCTTTATTATATATAATACGGCATATACACAGTATACTGTGTAAAGCACATGTAATGCAGCACACCTGTGGTCCCTTTTAGACACGCCCCAGCATTCTGCAGGTATCATTTTTAGACAGATGCTCTCAGCCTGCAGGTCAGTTTAAAACTGTCTTGCAGATTCAAAGCTTGATACGAGAAAAGAAAAAAAAAGTTACCTGGCACTGTTTTTCTTCACTCTGGCATTGCCTCCACTCTAGCTGATTCCCTTGCAGGAAGGGATTCGATTTTCCCCAACCAATTACTAGAAACTAATATAAGCTCTTGAAGCCAATGGCAGCATTTGTAGCCATGCCAACATACTGAGTTGTAGGAGTATAGGAGCGGATTCATACAAAACAGTTTAGATTGGTTCACCATGTGCCTCCAGGATGGCATTGGATATTTAAAATATCCTGGTGGAGGCACTCCACTCAGCAAATGTTGACAATGGTCTTAGCCCTGCTTTAGTTGAGTCATGATCGGCTAATCATTACTCCTCTTGCGGCACATATAGGACAGGAAACTGCTACGCCAGACATCCACTTCATTGAGAGGACTTGAAGGTGGCAAACTGAGTGAGCAAGTAGTCACAGTTTTTATTTAAGCTCGTTCCTAATTAATCCGTGCTGTCACAAATATACAAGTGGTGGATGGAAGAATCTGAAAAAAAGTCTTTTCTGCCTGTTTAGGCTTGTTGAACAGGTAGATGTAAAGAAAGCGGACGCTGCTCTTTACTGTCTGTGGATGCCTTAAAGTTGAATTGGATGAAACTGTAGTTAAAGTAACTGTCTGGTGGTGAAATTCATATGAGACAGCCATCTACCGCCTCCCCCCACAAGCCTTACCGAAGGCCCTGTGTTGTGTCAGCCATCCACATCCTCAGCTCACTTCCTCAGAGGTGTTTTTGGGAAAGAAAATGACCTCACACTTACATATGAGGATACCCTTCTAAGTTCTGTTCACATCTCTAAAAATGGTTGACCTTGGAATATCAAAAGCTGGCACATCACGCTGGGAACACACCCAGTGGGTCAGTAAAAACAAAAAATAAAGACGTCTAAATGTTTCCTCGCCTGGTGGAGAGCACCCATTTAAAAGCCCGCCTCGATGTCCTTAAGTTGCTCCACATCCATTTACATTTCCATCCTAAGGACTGCACATGGCTGCTCTGCTATGCCTTAATTTAGAAAGAAACATTCCATTAACATTAATATGAGGTGGCACATGCGCGCGCGCACACACACACACACACACACACACACACACACACACACACACACACACACACACACACACACACACACACACACACACACACAAAATCTGAGGACTGTTAGAATACGCCGCGATACACATTCGGTTTATGTAGCCTTCATTCATTTTATTTTAGACTCTATGTAAGGACGTTGGTTTGACAACAACAGTGACCATCTTTTTAAAAATCTGTTTGCGTAGCATGTGCGTGCTCGCGTGTGCGTTTGTTGAAGCCAGGGGGAGAGTAAGCGTGTGTAGTCTTTGTTAAATCCCACAGCGAGGGGGAACGTTGCATCCCAGGAGGTTTGCTTGGACCGTTCTGCTGTTTTCTAACATGGAGTGGCCTCTGGTACTTCTGCAAATGTTCCCAAAACAGTGTCGAATTAAACCGTCACTTTTAATTACAGCAAAAAGCTTCATTAGGTTACTTGTTAAGGCAAATGTAGACAAGCGCGCTCTCAGTCATCTCCACAGCCTCTCTTTCTCTCTCTAAGCTTAAAAAGAAATTTGTCACAATGTTTTTTTTTTATTTAATTAATTTAAAATATATATATATTTGTACATTTTTTGTTTAATTTATTTAATTTTTAAAAAATTGTAATAAATTCTTATTTATTTATTTTTATTCTTTTATTTATTTTTTTCGTTTCACTGACTTGAGCCAGTAGCATGGGAGTTGTTCAAGCATGCACTAATGATTACATTATATTGCTTAAATTACTCCGTTATGTTTACTCCTACATAATTATGCACATGATAGGGGACCAAATAGAAATCAGCTCTTTACACCAGCAGCGCTTAATCAGTCCAAGCCAACTTTTATCAGCGCTAACAATGTTTAATGAAGACATTAAATGATAACGAGTTAATGAATGTTGTTTTTACTCGCCGTCTGTATGTTTTATGATCTCAAATGCTGCCTCGTATCCAGACGATGGGTTTGTAAAATAACCCATCACCACCACCGCTGCCGCCCCCGCCATCATCATCATCGCTCCACTGGCAGTTGTGGGAGTGAATCATATTTCAGCGCTTCTGAAATCATTTCCTAGACCCAAAATAGCAAGGGTAATTCAATCAGAACATTATGGGATGTTTAAAATGAAGTGTACTGAATGGAGCCGAGGATTAGACGTCGAAACAGGGTCGTTGATAATTAAACAGCCGAATATAAGATTAATTAAAGCGCCGTGTGTGTTTGATTAAAAATATGATGATGAAGCAAGCTGGGCTCAAACTGAGAGATTGACAGCGGCGATGGCGGGCGGCGGTGCTCGGGATGTGCGGAGGAGAGATAGACAGAGGGAGAAAGATGAAAGGTGGTGAAAGACGAGTGTGATGAAGTGGAATAAGCTGAGTGTTGGTGGGATGTGTGTGCACTGCCACTTGTGCACATGTTTTGTGTGTGTGTGTGTTTGTGAGCCCTCGTCTCTGGGAGTTCTTAGGGTTTGCCTGTTTTCTCAAGCGAGACTCTACTCTACTCTTGCTCATCCTTAACAGCTATTGCTCTCTCTCTCTCTGTCTCACACACACACTCACTCTCTGTCCTCTTTGTCTGCCTCTCTTCCTCTCTGCTGTCTCTTTACCCTTCAATCCTCTCCCACCAGGGCTTGTTGAGCGGTGGGCCAATATGTCGCTCTTCCTCTGCAAATCTAATTGGAGACAGGCTTTCATTGGCATGACATGGAGATGAGTTGCCAAATCCTTTCAGCCCTCCTGCTAGAGGCTCTCTCTGCTCGGCTCTTGTACAGCGCCGCTCGCTGACGCAGAGGCTGCAGCCACAGAGGCTGCAGCCGCAGAGGCGCCCTCGACTCCGGCCAGAGAAGTGTCTGTGACGATCTGAGGAAGAAAAAAAAATCAAACGCACCCAACGCCCGCTGTCCTGATGGGTTTAAATCATGCAGCAGCCACTTGATGCTGTTCCGGCAGACATAATTCATTCATACGTGTAAGAATGAGAGGGATAGTTGCCAGCACAGCGGGGACTTGTGCTTTATGTACACACAGATGAGTGTGCACATTAAAAATACTGGGTATCTCTGTCGTCTGCTGGGTCTCGAGTGAGTTCAGCGAGAGTGCGGAGTCACTGATTTAACTGTAGGTTATGCTCACATGTTAGGCAGCAGTACCTCAGGGAGCTGGAGGAACACACACACACACAGAGGTTTGTGTTCGTTATCTGGCTCTCTGGTGTCACATCTACCCAAAGTTTGAATAATGCCTCTCAAGTGATTCCACCCGCCTTCGTCCCCCCCCCAATTGACACAAATAACTGTTGCAGACTCTGTGGTGCTACACCTAGGCCTTTTAGAGATTCCTGTAGTGTAGCCAAAACACCAGAGCCGTGTTTAATGTGTCTGGATGAAAAAGAAGCTTTGGCATGATACAAAACGAGCAAGTGTGGTGATTAGTGTGGGAAAAAAACAATTGTAATACAGTAAATGGTCATGACATGCCACAGGAGAAGGGGAAAAAAGGGATGGGGCGGTAAATGTGCTGCTTTTATTTATTTATTTATAATTAAATTACTCAAGAGTACCACTTTTATGAGCTTTACACGTGCTCTGTGAGTGTGAGAGAAACAATGATGGCAAAATTAAAAAATAAAAATAAATAAAGCAAACTGAGCACCAAAACAGTTACCCTCCCATTTCTCCACAATAAACGTACCTCAGTGCTTTGCGGATTTTTTTTAGGAACTAGACAAAAAAAGTGGATGTGGTAAAAAAAAACAACAACTTATTAAAACTTGCCTTTTTTTTTAGCAAGCTGTTTTCTTGGTCTTTGAGGTTTTCAGTTTTATTTGTCATATGCAAGTTAGGTGTATTCACAACTGGTCGCAACATCGGGTAAATTCACATTTAGTTTGGATTTTTTAAACCCTTCTTAATGCAATGCCAAAGGTATTTTGTGTTTCCTCCCAGGACTGATTCAGGGATTGTTTGCTTGTTAGGCGAATGTGAAAACCACTACACTATGGAACCACTAGGCCTGCTTGACGTTTATAGTCTATAAATGTAATTTAGTTGTCTTTGGGAGCCATAATGTCTGCTGGTGGGCTCTTTACTGTTGTTACTGTTTTTCAGTAATCTACATCCTGTATTGATTTAACAAGCATTATTAATCCCATTCAACATACAGTTCAGAGCAATACCTAAAAAAACAATATATAAATAAATCTGGCAACCGTTTGAGCTTTTATGCTACAAGTGTTTTTGTGTTAATACAGATCGTGACGAGTTCCACTGTGTCTTTTGTGGATCTAGGGAAAGCGTATGATAGGGTGCCAAGAGAGGAGCTGTGGTGCTGCATGAAGGAGTGGCACAGACGTATCTGAGGATGGTGCAGGACATGTATGAGGAGAGCAAGACTTTGGTGAGGTGTGCAGTAGGAGTGACAGATGGGGTTCAAGGTGGTGGCGGGATTACATTGGATCGGCTCTGAGTCCCTTCTTGTTTGCAATGATGATGGTGTCACGGTCACCGAACCTCTCTGCTAATAAGAGCTAAGCCTTCCATCTGACGTCAATCCAGGGGCAACCAGAGCGAGGCGCTGCACACAAATGATTGAACTTTGAATTCAGGTGTTCCAATCACTTCCTTGTCCATAGGTGTATAAAATGAAGCACCTAGGCATGCAGACCGCTTCTACAAACATTTGTGAAAAATGGGTCGCTCTCAGCAGCTCTGAATTCTAGCGTGGTATCGTGACAGGATGCCATCTGTGCAACAAGTCCAGTCGTGAAATCTCCTCACTACTAAGTATTCCACAGTCAGCTGTTAGTGGTATTATAACAAAGTAAGAGTGATTGGGAACGACAGCAACTCAGCCACAAAGTGGTAGGTACATGTAAAACCACAGAGCGGGGTCAGCGGATGCTGAGGCGCATAGTAAGCAGAGGTCTGGGTAGAAGAGTTGAGGCTATTATAGCTGCAAAGGGTGAGCGAATTGTAGAGGAGGGATAGTGGATGCATTGGACAAAGGATGTTGAATAAGGAGCTGACAGGTAAGAGGAAAAGAGGAAGACCACAGAGAAAATTCACGGATGTGATGAAGAAGGACATGCGGACGGTTGGTGTGACAAAAGAGGATGATCGGGGTAGGGTGAGATGGAGGCAGATTATCTGCTGTGGCGACCACTAAAGGGAGCAACAGGAGATGCACACAGGGAAGATAAATCTTCCTCTTTCACAGTCACATGCAACCATTTATGCCACTATCTATGCTGCACTCAGTGCAGCCTCTGATGTGAACAACTCTAAGCATGTTCATGATATTTAACCTGGGTCATAGGTCCCTTCACATATTTAGTCTCCAGTGTGCAGACACGGTCCACACCCCATTTTTACTATCCATCCACTCGTTACTTAACGAGCTGTGTTGGGGTGAGAGGCAGGGAACACCCTGGGCAGGTTGCAAATGTATTGCAAGGCTAACACAGAGAGACAGACGACCATTCACACCTATGCTGAATTCAGTTTCACTAATTAATGTAATGCGCAGGTCTTTGGACTGTGGGAGGAAATTGGAGTACATAAAGAAAACCCACACAAGACAGTCCTGTCCTGTCTTGTGTGCTGGCTCACCTCTCCACCTTTACTGGATTTGAGGAATTTATAGTTAACCAGAAGCAAGCAGCATTAGCACATTAGCACTACACAATGCTCATCAGCAGGGTTATATAGTCAGAATGCAACAACTATGCTTATCAGCCAAAAAGTTTTGTGATGACATAACAGTGTTTCAGGTTTTCTTAAACTTCGGATTAAGAACCTATGAACGACTGCATAAAAACAATGTGGTTTTATTTCCCTGTTTTACACATCCACTGCTCAAGCTGAGCCTATTAGTGTTATTAAAAACCAGTCATGTACATGAAGCCCTTTTCGAAAATTTTATAAAAAGACAATTTGAAATATTAAAATGTCTGTTAGAAAAAGCCTCAATTTTTGTCAGTTTAATTATCTTCTACTAATTATCCATATCCATTAATTCTATTAATTATCATATAATCATCCATCAGTGGTGAAAGTGATGGCCACAGACGAGAAACGCAAAAGCTTCTTTCATCAGCGTCTGTCTAGAATAAAAAAAACGTTTGAAAAATGATTCATCTGCTATTGTTATCATTGTAAGCGGCCTGTTTAATGGGTGCAAATGGAGAGCTTGCAACAATAACTTCAGACAGTAGGGCTTAGTGAACAGTCGACTATGATGGCAGTGTATATAGTGTCTTCAGTTCATTAGAAATAATTGTTTGGTTTTATCAGTGTGAGTCTCAGATGTAATTGCTTTCAGGGATCAGTCCTTTATATTTGTCCAACCTGCAGACATTCTCAACAAATCAGACACCTTAAATTAGACATTGGAATTCATGTCACACACACACACACACACACACACACACACACACACACACACACACACACACACGTGCACACACACACACACACACACTTGTGATTTATAGAAAAAGAGACACAAAAACAGAGCTTGAAAATTAGGTGACAAGCCGCTTTCGCAGGCTGTCGGTCAAGCGGCGTGTGATGCAAAATGACAGGCAGGATAGCAGGCGGGCAGAGAGGCAGGCTGCCTCGGTAATGGCACACACACACACACCTGCAGCCCACAGGACACTTCACACCAATGTGAAATGAACTAATGGAGCTGCAGGACATTATGTAAAATAAACGACAGAGAGGAAAAAGACAGGGCAAGGTCAAAGGATTCAAGAGAAAGAGAGAGGGAGAAAAAGGAGACACTAATGCCATGCGAATAAAGGACAGAAGTTAAATTGGGGGTGATTAGGATAAGAAAGAGAAAGTAGAATGAGATGATGATTAGCTGTAATCTAAGTAGCAGAGAATGAAATAAGTAGTGCCCTCACAATCCGTCTGAATGGCAGGTTTGGTCTCGCGAGTGATTAGACCATTCTGAGCCCTCTTAGAAAGTAGGAATCAGGAGAAAGGCGATACCAAGACAAAGAGGGACTTTAAGGAGAAGGGGGATACTGTGTGAGTAAGTAAGTGAGAGGACGTGATAAAGAAAGATAGGGAATGACTAAGTAGCTTCGATGTACATGAGAGGTGGCGGCTGCACAAAAAAAGAGTTAAAGAGAGGAAATGTTTAAAGGTGAGCGAAGCAAAGTGGGTCCGTTTTGCCAGAGCGCCACTTCAGCCAGTTATCTGTTTTTGGTATCTGACCTCGCAGAGGGGTTTGGCCTTATTTGGCAGCCCCATTTAAAGTGGGATGTGTTCTTGTGGTTGTGTTTTTTCTGCACACCTTTTAACTAGATTAGTAGATTGGTTCTTACTCCTATAGACTGAAAGTGCTCATGTAAGACCGTCGAAAACAGGGATGCAAAGTCATTTTACCTGCTGGGCCACATACAACCCACTGTAAGGTGAAGTGGGCCAGACCAACACAAACATTACAGATAAGGTTCTGGTCGATCGTTGCTCAGACTGTCCTGTTATTATATATTTAGAGTATAGTTTTTCATTAATTCTTAGTAAATGTCCTTATGCTTTTGGTGTAGTGTGAGTGGCAATGGGCGGAGGGGGTCTTTATTATTAGAAAAAGCTCTAACGCTTATAATAAAATACAGTTAAAACTTCAAAATTTATTCACTCAGTCACATTTTCTAAAGCTGTGAAGTGGGCCAGATTGGAATATTTGCCAGGCCCATTTTGGCCCCTGGGCCTTATGGTGGACACCTGTAATCTAAAGCATTTTCAGCTTAAGCCCTTAAAAGTTTGAACCTTTTTTTTCAATTTTTTCCTGAATTTTTTTGTTTTGTTCATTCCCTGATTCTCTATCCTCTGATAAAATAAAACAAATAAAATATGAATTTGCAAATATCAGTTTAGATTTGTGTATTATTTGCTACATCTGGCATTTATTTATTTTGCAGTTTATTGCTTAAAAATATATTCTGCAATTTATTGTAATTTTTTCAGGAAGAAAAACATCACGTCAAGTCAAGTCTCAAAAACTCAGAAAAAAAAATCATGTATCAAATGTAATACACTTGGTATTACCAAAAAATAAATACATAAATAAATAACCAAAGTTGTGTATAGTTGGAGGAGACATAGGTGTAATCGTGAGTCTTAGTTACGTCGGTCTCTAACTGTGGGGCGGCAGACGAAATATAAACAACTAATAAAAAGTGTGAGGTGTGTTTGATCAGTCATATAATATTCTGTGTTGTATTTTACACATTTCCGCCTTTTAATTATGCTTACATGCTCCTCTGTGTTTAGTTTTGCTGATTAATTTAATATGCCGCCAACCTGCCGGGGCCTGCAGATGAAAATTAGCACGTGTGGCTAAATGTGGTATATTTACATGATGAATTGAAGTGCTAATGTTAACTAATATGCAGGGTCAAACATAGACATAGTTCACAGATGGATGGATCCAGGAAACACACATTAAACCTGTACGAAATTATCATTATTATTATTTATTTAAAAAGGAGGCTCTCATTCTTTTTATTTATTTTTTATGTTTCATATTTAATTAATAGAGATAATTGTACAGTTATGATTGAAGGTCAAAAACCTGTTTTGAAACCTCTTTAGGGCCACGATTAAAACTCCAGCATGTTAGCTATTTATACGTTTGTTGGCATAAAGAAGTACATTCTGAGAATCGAACATCTTATAAAACAGCTACAGCATTTTTGAAGTGCAGTATTTAAATATTTCTTCAGGTTATTAAATTACACAGATTTTCAGAAAGCACTTGAATGAATCAACTGCTGTTGGAGTCCGTAATTAAAATTTTTGTGTGCCAAAGGTGCTCTGTTGTATTGAGATCTGGTGACTGTGGAGGTCATTTGAGTGCAGAGAACACGCACAAGAAGCCAGTTTAATGTGACTTGAGTTTTGGCACATGATGCATTATCCTGCTGGAAGCAGTCATCAGTACACTGTGCTAATAAAGGGACATGATCAGCAACAATACTCGGGTATTCTGTGGTGTTTAAACACAGTCAGTTGGTATTCCACGCACCATTACACCAGCAGCTATCACGGTTCTGGGTCATTTTGACCCAGCATTTTCTGTTTCAGTTTATTCTGGTTTAGGGTTTTGTTCTTAGGTTTTGTGTTTTGCGCCCTCGTGTTTAGTGTAGGTTTAGTTCAGTGTCAAGTCTGCGTCTTTGTGAATTGTTTCCTGTTTTACTTTGAAGGCCCATGTCTTATGTCAGTGTTCTAGTTTTGCTTCCTCTGTCTCGTTAGGTCTAATTTCTCCCAGCTGTGTTCCCACCTGTTCCTTGTTCCCTCATGTGTATTTATTGTGTGTCCTCCAGCGCTCAGCGTCGCGTCGTACCCTCAGAATCGCCTGTGTGTTCTTGTCTTAGCATTCTCAGTTTGGTTTATGTTTTGTTTTGTGCCAGCAATAAAGCTGAGGTTCTTTGAGTTTGCCATTCAGTCTCCAAGAGTCCTGCATTTGGATCCTCACCTCCGCCTGCCCGCACACAGAGCCCTGACAGCAGCAGCCTGAACTATTGATACAAGGCACTCTTACATGTTGTTTACACCAAATTCGGACCCTTCCATCCGAATGTCGCAGCAGAAATCGAGACTCACCAGACCAGGCAATGATTTTCCAGCCTTCTATTGTGCCATTTTTATTGAACTGATCTGGTTAAATATCTCACTAAACAGTATATGGTTTGTGGGAGGAGAGTTCTCCCACATTTGTGCTCGCAACTGTCTCAGAAATCTTGGAAATACCAAATCCCACAAAATGATCAAAACATCCAGCCCTCAGTGCTTCACTGCAGCGCTGTTCTTTTTACTCTTTACTCAGAGAGAAAGACTTTAAGAGCGGTTCTTCAATATGAAATATCATTTTTAAAAAAGCTTTGAGCAGCGAGCTTTGTAGTTTTGGGGATTTTTGGAAGATACTGCTAATACAAGAGGAAACAGTGCACTCGCATTGTCAGCTACACTCCAAGAGCACATTTATTTAGGGCACGGTCTACGGCATCCATGCTCTCTGTAATGACACCTCAAGTCACGCATTTCAATAGTTTGTTTTTTAAACAGCCTCTAAGAACAGAAGGCACGGCAGAACGAGCTGTTTCAAATTTGACTACACGGGCAACACGTGTTAGTAGGATGACATCATCCTTCGTTTTGGTTCACGCGAACCGTCGCATCGCCGATAATAAAAAATTACATTACATTATTATAAAGAGTATCGCCAGCCTCATCTGTTTAAAGTGAGGACGTGTGTGAAAGAAGAGGGTAGTATAATGTCAGGTAAACCACATGTTGCACTCATCCACACAAATTTAAAACTCAGCAGGTTGAAGCTGCAGTCATCAAACAATGATGGATTTTGATGGAAGTGTGAGGTTAGAGATGAATAGTGCATTAGCCGCCGGTCATGCCTGAAAATACCTTCATTACCGAGTTGAGTGTATGAACTGTCAAAGCAGGGAATACGCCAGGCTTCAGCCTGCTCACACACACAAATGTAAACACTCGACTTTTCTACTCATTTCCAGCGTTGCCAGCCCCTCCAACGTCACTTGACACTGCAATGTTGTTAGCATATAATCGCAGTGAAAGGTAGGTAGTACATCCTTTCTCCCCCTCTGGGTAAGAAAGTGGTGGAATAGGGAAGACTGGCTTTGATGTGGAGTGGAGGTCGTGCACGTAACCCGAGCGCTGCTCTGCTTCCTGCATGACTAACATGTGCATATGCAGGTTTATATAATTAGTCCGTGCATGGGTAAGATGTTCCACAGGGGGCAAATAGAAGAAAGCACAAAATACTGAATCTTCTACTTTAAAATCGAAGATCGTGTGAAGCGAAGCAAATGAGCGCTAACTGATTAAAAGTTTTCTTGGTGCTGCTGTGAATTATGGCCCAACATTTCACATCGGTTTTTGCCACAGTTTATCTAAAATGACAAATAAGTAAACAAGACAAGACGGAATTAAAAAGCAATGTAAATTTTTTTAATCAATCCAAGTCACAGGAGACCTTTGTCTACAGTTATGCCTGTAACATCTTTTTTTGCCTTATGTTGGACCAACAAACCCCAATAAAGCTGAAAAAAAGAATAAATAAGAACATGGATGTAAGCTGGTTTTAAATATGTACTTTTAGCTCAAGCCTCCTTCCAGACTGCACCTGGCAACCAGTCATTCGTGGACGGTAATTTTGAAGACTTTTAATTTATTGCCATGGCCATCTTTGTTTAGTAACCAAATGGATCACATTTTAATCAGAAGTAGAGATGGGCAGTTATCTGCTAACAGTACCAGCTGCTAGCCTTTGCTGGTAGATCATTTTAAGTAGGATTTCAGTGAAATTTGGTACACAAGTTCGTGTTTATCATTTGGTCATCCTGATCACTGTCACATCCCAACTCTCACCTGCTCAACGTGTTGCTCTCTGGCAGGTGTTACAGGTTCCTGAAAGCAAGACAAACAGACCCAGCTTCTTCTCAAGTGTCATGACCTCTCCCCCTCAACACCACTACCACCTCATCTTCCATTTCTCCTTTACCTCCTTCCTGCAATAATTTCGCTCTTGTGCAATATCACAGCCAATAGAGCAATATCTTAGATCATCAGAATCCTTTGTGTAATAGTGTCTATTGTCGGTTAAGTCATTGTGAAATTGCAAAATTCTTGAAACTCACTTGTTGTTATCACATTACATGGTTACCATACCTTGCGTAGATGGGAATTGATAAGAATTTAGCAATTTCGATTCCATTATCAATATCACTTATTGATTTGATTCTCTTATCAATTCTCCTTGTGTTCTCACTGGCTCTGCTTTGTGTAACCACTATCATTAAGTAGCATATCAAAGATATTACATTCCTGCAAATTAATTCTTGCTGTGTGGTCAAATGTCTGTGCATGTTGGGGGTATTTCTCTGATTTTTTTTGGAGGCTGCAGCCTGACTGCTCATCAGTTTGTTGCCTGTTCAAGTTCAATGTCTGGCTGCTGGGCTGGGGTCAGGGTAGCATTAGCAGGCTGTCTGGCTAACTTAGCATTAACATGCTATCTGTGCAGATGATTGCAAGGAGTGAAGTTGTGTTTACAAAATAGTGTACTTATTTCTGTCCTGGATGCAGTTTGCGCTTTACCATCACAATATCATTCTTTTGTGCAATAAAAATGAAAGCAATGTCCATATCCATGCTGAAGACTACACCACTGTTTTCCTAATCCTGCACTTGAACTGAAATCAGCTAATTGTAGTACAAGTGCAACCAATAAGCAGGATCATTAGGCCAGCAAACTAATGGTTCCAAGGAATTAGCATTCTGGGAACTGGTTCTCAATTCCCATCCCTACTATATAATATAATATATAGTACATTTTAAATAGTTAAATGCAAATGACTGCTTGTTTGTTCTTTATTTTTCTTTTTGCTTCTGAAGGTGTAGCCTCTCTGCAGTTTTGTTATATGTTGCATAATAGCAACAAAAGACTTCTAAGTCTAATTCTAATCTCCTTGTAGCACCATTATCATGCTTTCATTTGCATAAAATTTTCTTTTATGCTCAAATACTCAAGATTTCCATTTAAAGGTGGACTCAAATACAGACCAAACCACAGAGTAAAACAAAAAGCGAGCTTTATTAAAACCTGATAATTAAAGTCCACAGAAGCAACAAAAGGTAAACAAGTCCAGAAGGGAGAAAAAAAAGCCCCAAATAACAGACAACACACACATTTAGACATGAAGCCTGGAAACGCTGAAAACTGACACAAGGGAACCGGGAAGTACAACAGACGATCCAGCAAAGACAAAGAAGCAGACGGGAATATTTATACACAGAGGGCTGATTAGGGAATCAGAAACAGAAGGGCAACGAGATGCTAGTGAAAACAATCAGGAGGCAAAACTTCCAACATGAGAACAGAAAGCTAAACTGAAACTCAAACACAAATGTGTTCAATAAAAATTGAAAGCAGAAATCAAAGATTTAAAAAAAGGAACCGTGCCAAATATCTGCAAACCTAAAGAGATTTCCATCAGCTGCACTGCATCTTGTGATTGCCTTAACGATTATTAGTTAAAGCTGGCATGCTAACAGGTTAAACTGAGATGAGGGCATGGTCAGCTTTTATAATAACAATAAGAAATTCTATTTTTTTGGCACCTTTAAAACACTAAGGTTCACCTAATACAACATCAGAATAGCAAGAATAATAGGAGAGATTAAAACCTTGGAATAATATGTGAGTGTAAAACATGTCAAACACTATGGTTATAGTTGACCCGCTGATGTGAACAGATGAGTTTTCAGCTGTGATTTGAACTGTGTAATAGAGTCTAGTTGACGGAGGTGAAGTGGAGGTGAGTTCCAGTGCAGCTAAAGGCTCTGGCACCCGTGGTGTTAAGTCTGAAGCGAGAGGGGCTCAGGAGTGGAGCTTAGGCTGAGCAGAGAAAGGGTGTGAAAGGATGATGGAGGTCTGAGAGTTATGGAGGGGGGTGCCATGAAAGTGAGGAGCAGGATGTGTTAGGGAAAAGTGAGTGAATGAAGCTGGATCATCATAAATGTAATATGATTGGGTGAGTTCTGAACCATTTGAAGTTGATTAAGAAGTTCTGAGGGGGATAATCCAAACAAGAGGTGGCCAGGTCGCGACCCAGAACTTGTGAGGTGTTGAGAAAGAAAAAGGGCGTAGACTAGAAATGTTGCGTAGTTGGAAGAAAGCTGAATGTGAGACATTATTAATGTTGGCGGTAAAGGAGGGAGAATGGCTCCAAGATTTACGAAATAAGCAAAAGTGTGGACTTGAAAACATGTATAGAAACAATATTGACTTTATTTTGAAAGTGAGTCTAAGCATCAGTGTCTTACACGCATGTTTTAAAGAACTTCTGGTAGTTCTTTATACAGCTTAAGGTGAGATCTCTATTCTAGTCGCCCTTTAACAGAAGGCCTCATTGTGGACAGACTAAAAAAGGCTGCTGACACGATGCTGTTCTCATTACAGCAGCTCTGTCACGTCTCCTCGGAGGGAGGACGTTTGTAAATAATCCATCGTAACTTCTTTCTCCTGATAAGTTGTTTGGTGGTTTTACATGACTGACCTTCCCTTAACCGCTTCGTGACTCCTGGAGCAAAAAAAGAGCTTTCTTTTTTTTTCCCTTGCAGAAAAATGTTTTGACTCCTGCTGCAAAGTTGCTACCCTGCAATAAATATCATTGAACCAGGTGGCCATCTTAATTGTGCACTCAGTAGCATAGTAAATGTGATGAGGCTCTCTGATTATGAATGTCACCTTGTCTGTGTTAGAATATTCATAAATATCTTTAAGATATCAAAAGGGTTTGCATCACATGCGCTCTGTGACTGAGCCACAGAGTATTGGTGCATATTCTGTGGTGCAGTCAGACAGCATTAAAGGAGGATGGTAAACTCTGAGCTACAGACAAGACTATATTTGTTTCTCTGGCTTGCAGGAGCTGGATACGCTCCATAATCATCTGTGCCCTACCTTCCAGTTCTCTCTCATGCTGTATGACTCATGACCTTATTTGCTGATTGGCTCTCTGTATCTCGTTTCCAGGACGACCACTCCATGTTTTTCCAGTTTGGTCCAGCCATCGAGCAGCAGGCCTCCGTCATGTTGAACATTATGGAGGAGTATGACTGGTACATCTTTTCCATAGTCACCACGTATTACCCTGGTTACCAGGACTTTGTCAACAAGGTAAATAAATACAAAAAACAGACGCTTTCAATTATACTGCATCATGAATTTGTTACTATGTAGCCAATGTGTTAGACAGACTGTACCATGACCTAAAAAATGAGTCTTTGTCAGATATTTGCTTTAATAATGCACCAAAAGGCACCGACAATGTGCAGTAAAAAAGATGGACGTAGCTACCATTAAGTGACATCACTCATTGGTTTTGACTTGTGCATTTTGAAGCTTCAGCAATTTGTCTTGTTGGTTTTATTTAGTCACACCTTTATGAAGGTGTGGATTGCTAAGTTATTGCCTCACAGCAATGAGGTCCCAAGTTCGACTCCACCACCTTTCTGTGTTGGGTTTGCATCGACAAGAACACCCAGCCTCGTCCTGTGGCAGCTGGGATAGGCTCCAGCCCCCCCCCCCCCCCCCCCCCCCATGGTCCTGATAAGGATAAGCAAAAGAGAATGGAAGGAGGCTGCCTTATAGACTGTGTAAAAGAAGGACAAAGATTCTTGGTTGCAAAAATGGAGCCAATGCAAAAGTGCCTTGAGCTGATGTTGTGATGGGCAAGAAGGCAATTTCACAGTCAGACCCACCCCTGCCCATCACAGCTGTTTTTTTTTTGTTTATTTGTTTTATTACTCTGAGATGGCAACGGTGAAATTAATTTAGAGGCTTCAAAACGAGACAAGATTTCAGAAACAAATGGATAGGGTCACGATAGCTACATCCATCATTTATAGAGAGGCTATGGGGAGCTCCTTGGGCTTGACCTGGCAGTCAGACGAACCACACTCCTAACTTCAGGGTTGAATCAAATTTAAATGAATGAAGTATGAAAAAATATAATAAAACAAAATTCCCTGATTGGTCAGTAAAAATCTAGCGATTGCTTTGGTTGCTAACGAATCAGTTAGCCATAGTGTGCATGGAAAACACTGACTTGTTCGCAAACACTCGCCAGCTACTCTTCGTGCAGTAGTGAACTTGTGGAAAGTGCGACATAAATTAGAACTGGAGACATTTCAAAGTAAAATTCAGCTGCAATGCTGAAACAAAAACACATTTACGTAAAAGTATCTTATCTGCCTTTATCCAAAATATACATCTACTTGATAATAAGTTGAAATCAGAAATATAAGGAGGAGTATTATCTGCAAAGATAAATGTATTCCTGTGATAAGAACTGGTTTATAATGGTCGTCACGTTTTTCAACCTTAGATTCATCCAACAGATATGTTTCACACTGGGTATTATTACTTTTGTCTTTTGGCTACCTAATATAAGAAGCCTGAGATTAATGTACTTCCTTTAATAAGATACATTCTCCTTTTAGTCTCCTTTTTTTGTAATTTTTGTTTTTTTTTTAAAGACAATGAGCAGTTGGGAAGGTGATCCTATTTCTGAGAACATGATTGCCACAAATTCAAGTTTCAAAAAATGATACGATTTGGAGTTCGGAGTGTGAAGAACGTGGGTTGCTAGTCCTATTTTCTGATTGCTTCAATGGTAAAAAGCAGACAGGCCTTTTGAATTTTGCTGCTCGGTGGTTTCAGCCTTCTTATCTGAAGACCAAGAACGCACTCTTTAAAGAGGATTGTGTGAGATCCTGAATCACTTTGAACATCACACACACATCTGAGCAGAATAAAAACTTTATTGAAGCCAAGCTAATCACATTTTGTAATAACAATTCAGCAACGGCAATGTCTTTCCTTTGAACAAAGTTAAAGAAACAATCTGTTTCTTTAAAAAAAACATAAAGAGGGTATTTGGAGTCTGGTACTTCTCTGGGGAGTCGTATTATCTTTATAACATAAACTCTGTGTGTTTGGAAAATAAGAAAAAAAGCCCAAAGAAAAAACTGATTGTATTTCTATAGTCACTTTGCATGAGCATCATAAATCTCGTTGTGCTCTCCTCTCTCAAGCAAATTTTAAAAATGTTTCGAAGACCCAAATTTTCTTCCTTAAGTACAAAACAAAGTTAATGCTGTGATGAGAAGTTGCCTATTTTTAATCTCGTACAACTCAGTTTGAAATGATTCCCTTGAGGAACAGCTATTATCAAAAGCTGCAATACTTACTGCATCCAAGTGCCGTATACTGTTTCAGTTAGAGATCTATAAATACAGATTTGGAGACAAGCTAAATAAAAACTCACGTCTTCCTGCGTTGCTCATTTATCTGTTTACAGGTGAGCACGGAAAAATAAAACCAGCACCATCTCCTAGAGAATTTTCTTTCTGTGTGTGAAGATATAGCTGTAATATCTGGGAAAAGGAGATTACCTAATCTTTTTTTTACCTAATCGACCATGGCTTCCTCCTCCCAGGAGATGTGTAGAGACTAACTGTTTGGCAGTCTCGAGGTTGGAGGAGGAGACATCTCAGTCAGTTTTGTTCCAGTATATCTCCTTCACAACTACACTGCATGTGTGCAGCCCACGCGTCTTCAAACAATCTCCTGCTTTCTCTCCAGGTCCGCAGCACCATCGAGAACAGCTTTGTAGGCTGGGAGCTAGAAGAAGTCCTCCTACTGGATATGTCCGTGGATGATGGCGACCTCAAGATTCAGAACCAGCTAAAGAAACTGCAGAGCCCTGTCATTCTGCTCTACTGCACAAAGGAAGAGGCTACCACTATTTTTGAAGTGGCTCATTCTGTGGGCCTCACAGGTTACGGCTTCACCTGGATTGTGCCCTCGCTTGTGGCTGGTGATGCAGACCACGTTCCCTCAGTCTTCCCCACAGGTACACCCAGACACCAGAGCAGAAGAAAGTCTGTCAAGATTTTAAATTTTAGGTTTATGTGTCAAATGGTTGAAATGGACCTATTAGATTGATTTGCAGCAACATAATTTTATTCCTGAACGCTGATCGAGCCACATTTGAAAAGATTTTGTGTGATTCATAGATAAAACCCTTTTTTTTTTTTTCATATTGTGCCTCGATTTATCCTCTTTAAGAAGCAAGCTGTTTCAGCTGTTCACCCTTTAAATCATCTTTCTTCTGATTGGCTGTCCCCTCATGTTACCGACATGACCAAATGAAAAATATCCCATCTCTTTGGCACCATGCACATGCTGCAGTAGAAAGAGTCTGAAAAACTCGAGCAGTCTGACACATAAGCTCTCAGCTCACATGGATTATTTGCACTTGACCTCGTTATTTGAAACTTTGGCCATGTTTAATATGAGCATTTCCAACGTGAGCAAGGGAAAGCATAATACTTCAGTTTCAAGGTGTATTTTAATGCAGCCCATTAAAAATAGAATGTATTTATTTTAGTATCACACAGGATATTTATCGTGATGCTTTAACCTGAGTGAAAGATCCACCTCGTTCTCTCTCTTCTTGTAATATTAGTAGATTTCTACTGTTTAGAGTTTCGTTTCTAGAGTTAGTCGAGTCAGGAGGACACTTGCGATGAAGCGGGGCTGAACTTTTCATTCTTTATGTTTCCTAAGATTTCTAAACTTCCAGATTAACACGTGTTAAACAGATTTAATTTATCTGTGTTTATTTTCCATGAATTCTGATCAGTTTTTCAAGAAACTGTTGAGCAATAATCCATTCCGCGTTGTCGGCACGGGCCAAAGAAATGTTGCCAACATCTCTGAGGGGGAAGTTCTGAGTGACTGAGCTGCCAGTTCGCATCCCCAGGCGTATGTGGCAGCGCTGAGTGGGGGTTTTACGCTCACAGCCGACAGGTTTGCTGGGCAAGGATTTAGTATTTATGCATCAGAGTGCATTCAATGAACTACATTTTTCACATATAGTTTGGAAATAATGGGAAGGCTTGATTGCGTCATAGCTTGGCTCGTGCGTAGTATTCTGCCATGTAATTCAGAGTGGAAACACCAGAATGCAGTTCGAAAGCTTTATTGAAAATACAGCAAGTAATGCACCGAAACGTGGAGCTGGGTCTGAGCAGAGATAAGCGGCCAGAAGTTCTGTGAAGGGGAGGAGAGGAGAGGAGAAGATTATCTGAGAAGGAGAAGAGCTGCACAGGTATGACTGTGGAGTGAGTAATGGAAACAGTTTTACTCGCGAGCTTCTGGTCCAGAAAGGAGGTTTTCTGATGGAAGTAGGGTTTTGCGAATCCTTCCAATGCAGGGTGTGACTGAGCAGTAGCCGGGGCTGGAGACAACGCTGACCTCCACGAAACGTCAGATGGGAAACAAAGATAGGAATTTAAACGAGGAGTGAGTTAACTAGAAGAGACGGAGCAACAGTATTGAGTTACTTGGAAAACAGGTTCCTGATTTCCAACAAGGAGAGTCTGATTACACTGCAGAAATCTGTCTGTCTAACCAAGTCTTACAATCTTATATCCAGCCAAAAAGTCTTTTAGATTTTGTTTTGAGAGTGATATGTTAAGCATGAGCACAGGGAATAGGATTATTAATCTCGTTTTGAGAATATATGTCTTTTACTTCTTATTTAGTATATAAATTCTAAAAGTAGTTGTTTGAGATGACATTTCCAGCTAGAAATCTTGTTTCAAGACCTCTTAGTAACATTTCACACACTTATACAGCACTTGATTATAGTCTGGATCTTCTCAAATAAATGTTTGTTTTAATATATTTAGATAGCCAGTTTTTGCAGTGTACCACCACAGAGGTTAAGACAGTGTGGTGAAGATCTGCTGCCAGATAAATCTGCTGCCTTCAAATACTGCTGAGTTGATTGCATTTAATCTGAGAAGTAGTGGAAAGGACTGACTAGACGACAATACCCCACCTAAAGGTGGCGCGCACCACTTTGCCTGAAATTCGAGGACGTGTTAGAAAAGAAAAGACAAAGGATAACCCGGCCTGCCCCTTCCCATGACGCTCTTAATCGTGGGGTCTTTGGACGGCTATTCCTGTGCTGCATCATATTTTATACTGGCCATTCATCGTTTTATTCTGCCTCACTAACTGTCAATGTTCATAAAAATTTCTTTGTTCCTTTAAACCAGATCAATGAGGTCTGAAGTGTATTGTTAAGGCTCCACTGCAGTCTCATAACATCTTGTCTGTCCTGTGAGAGGACTCTCTCCTGAGCTTTGTATAAATGTAATGTGCTTTGAATTTACACAGTCTACTACACACTGAAGGACTGTGGTCTCGGTTTTTGCATTTCCATTTACCAAGCTGACATCAAGATGCTGAAATGTCTGCAATGTTGCTTTATTCTGTGGTAGGTTCTCATAAGACTTTGTAACAAAATGTGGGCACAATTGACAGATGGGCCTGTTTGCATATATGCAAATGTTCTCCTGCTGTATTTGCACCACACCAGTGGCAGTCAGTGATTAGGTACACGCTGATTTTTGTGAACTGAGTTCATAATGTGCTTGGAAATTAATTTTATCGTGTGTTATCGTTTTGAATCCACTGATTTTTCATGAATAAGTGATAAATCATGACTAAACACACATTAGTTTTATATTGTAGCTATTGTTTTACTAATAAGCTGAAGTCTGGCCCCATTGTTACCAAAATTCCCAGTGATGGTTTCAAAGTATTTCTCCAGGGATTCAGGTCCTTTTTGCAGTGGCTCTCCCTAGAGCCCTTCCACTCACTGAGCATGTTTAAAGCCATTTATTTCAACTACAGTTAATTTATTACCGTATTTCCATTTGCCTGAGCAGGTGAAAAATCAGATTTTAACATATGTTTGAAACCAGCAGAAACACCATTTTTAGGCTGGCTAAAAATGGTGTTTTGGCTTTTCTCTTTTGTCCCAATAGATTTGCAGCCCAGGTTTCAAATGACACACATAATCCTAACCAGCCATGAAAAATGACCTGAAAACGCAGTTGTTTCTGTGTGCAAGAAATGGATGTTGACGTGTGATAGCCAGCGGTTTCTCATGCTTGGAAAACCAAGCATAACAAAGTGAGCTCAGGAGTGACCGTAGTCTCAACTGATGCTCATATTTAGCTCTTTCTTTTTCTTTCTTTTTTTCACCTTTTCAATATTGTTTTCAACATTTTAGACATTCCTTCTGAGTTTTGTCTCCCTTTTGTCTCTTTTTTTTCACCTTCTCTAAAATGCTTTTATTTTTGTATATCTTGCACCCTCTGGCTAATTTTCACAGCACTCAGCTCGCCTGTTTTTCTCATACTACTGTCTCTCTCTCTTCCTTTCATCTTTCTTTTTTCCCTCTCTCTTTCCATACATCCCTTTCTCTCACCTCATTTCTCTCTCCTTTGCTCTCTCACTATCTCTCCCAGGGCTTATCTCAGTGTCATATGACGAATGGGACTACAACATCGAGGCCAGGGTACGCGATGCAGTGGCTGTCATTGCTACGGCAACCTCTACCATGATACTGGATCGAGGGCCACACACCATGCAGAAGTCAAGCTGCCTCGGGACACCTGACAAGAAGAGCTCAAACACCGGACACTCCAAGGAAATACTGAAGTGAGTTGGCTGGATGATGTGCATACATGGTGAAATGTGTAAAGAAATCAAACCCCTCAACTCTGAATGTCCCGGTCTAATGAACCAGACCTGCAATGCAATACTGTGCTTACCTTGCAAAGCGGCGTGATTCTTGAGAACCTATAATCTTCATCACGAGAGAATCCAGGCAGTCAGCTACCTCTGCGGGACGTTCATTGTCTAAAAACACATGAGCTACATTGTTTACTACACTTACTGCTTTCCTAGCTCCTAAAGCTTCTCAGATTGTGGCTCGTTTTTCTTTGTGGCCTGTGTTCATTGATCTTGTTCTTTGAAGTTAGCCTGTGGTAGAGGGTGATAGAGGATACCTCCAACCACCTGCCACGGACAACTTCCCAATAAAGCATGTCGGGTTAGCATTTTCTGTGTGGCTGTAATAAAAGTGTTTGCTGGTGTTTATCCAAAGATAAGTGTCTTTCAGTAGCAGCTACTTCATGTGGAGAGGTTTAATGTTTTCAAGGTTAATTTTTAAGATTTTTACATGGAGCTTGCAATAATCGTTTTCTTGGTTTTACTCATTTTTGATATTATTTGGACATTTTGATGGACTGATTAGCAGAGACAGACAGGAGTCTTCATGGATGATCATATTCACAGACTACATTGTGACCTGCGGTAAGAGTAAGGAGCAGGTGAAAGAGAGTCTGGAGAGGTGGCAGTATGCTCTGGAGAGAAGACGAATGAATGTTAGCATAAGCAAGATTCCCACTGTCCATGACTTCTATTGGAAGGCATGGACAGTGCACAGGAGAGGTGATGTAGAGAGTGCAGGTAGGGTGGGATGAGTGACGATGAGTGTCAGGTGTGCCAGAAGGATAGCAGCAAGAGTGAAAGGAAAGGTTGCTATTTACCTGCTATGGTAAATGGTTTGGAGAAAGAGCTGCTAACAAAAAACGCAGGAGGCCACGCTGAAGCCTGCAGAGTTGAAGATGTTAAGATATTCATTGGATATGATACTCATTTGAAATGATTACAACAGAGGGACATATCAGGTTGAGCAGTTTGGAGACAAAGTTAGAGAAGTAAGGTTGAGATGGTTTGGACATGTGCAGAGGAGGGTTAGTGGATATATTGGCCAAATGAAGTTGAACATGGAGCTGCCAGGCAGCAGGAAATGAGGAAGACCACAGAGGAGGTTCATGGCTGTACTGAAGCACACCATGCAGAGAGCTGGTGTGACAGAGGGAGATGCTAGGGATAGGGTGAGATGGAGGCAGATCCACTGTGTCATGTGAGAACAAAGAGGCTGACAGGTGAGCAGGTGGTACAGCAGTAGCTAGGTGGGGTAGGACACAAATCAGTGGGTTAGGAGGCTGCCAGTTGCCCCTTGAGACAAACTGGTTTGCTTTTCCATCATATTTTTTTAGCACCAGTTGTCTTGAAAGCTTTAAGAAATACGTGCATATCAAGACAACAACAGAGGCAGAAGCTGGGTGGAAAACAAGAGGAGACAAATATGAAAAATCAACAACTTGTTTTATCTTGTTATTGCTCCACAATCACTCTCCTTTTCATTTCACCTGCCATGCAGTCACATGGATGTAGTGTACAAGTGGAACATCTATTTTCTTTTTCCACTTTTGGTTTTCCGTTATTGTTTGGTTCGGTTAAGAAAAAACAAATTTGGCTGTGTGTGGAGTATAAGACATTTAGCTTCTATCTGCCATTCTCATAAATCCAGCACTGAGTGATTCCAATCAGTATTTACAATGTACATGAAGAGTCTTGAGTGAAAACCAGCTGCAAAATCAACATATATTGGTGTTCAGACATTGTTTTAATACGAGCACCATCCAGTAAAGATAATCTCCCTTACTGAAAAAAAAACAATAAGCTTCTTTCACCTAATTTTATAAAGCTTAAAATTTATATTTGCAGCCAATGGACATGGTGTGTTACAAGAAAATGCCTTTAGAAGTAAAATATGTTTTTAAATTAATTATATCAAAGCCAAAGCAGCCATCTGGTTTTTGGTTGGAAAAACTACTATTACAAATCTAGAAAATGTGCGACCCCACACATGAAATACAACGTGGGCACAAAAAAACACGCACAGACATTGAACAAAGCAGAGACGTTTCCTTCGGGAGAGCCAGAATTTGTTTTAATGGCCAATAAAAACTTAAAAAAGATGAACAGAAACATTAACTCCCTTCTTATCTTTATCTTAACTCACAGCCATCTTTAAAGAAAAACATCCTTCTCGCCCCCCTCTCCTTCTTCCTCTGAACTTCCTTGTTTTGCTTTTTTGGCACATTACAGAACAAGACGGAGCATTGGTATTCAATAATTAATCCCCATTTAACTTCATGGGGCATGCTTTTAGTGTTCACGTTGATCACAGATTCCACAGCTAATTGAATGCTCGGGGACTGCCGGATTAATGGAAAAAAAGAGATCCATAGAACAACAGTGGGGTTATCACTCGCACACAGAAACACGCATGTAAACACAGATGTGTTGGTATAGTGTGACATTTAAGTGCTCCTTAGGGCTTATTTTAATAAAAACTAAGGACTCCTGAGGACATCTCCTCTAATAAAAGCGGTGCTTTAGCCTTACAAAACTACTCACCTGTCTGCCTCTCTCTCTCTCTCTCCTTCTCTGTTTTTTTATTTGTTTTTTTTTTTTCACTGTCAGTTTGAATTTCAGGATTGCGAAGAAACAGGGAGATATTAGGCAACCTCCCTTGCCACTACTGCATTAATCTCCAGGCTGAGGTTGATGTATTACTGCAAATTTGGGTCTTGTCTTTACCCTTGTTTCTGGGTTGTTGTTGTTTTTATATGTGGAGCACTTATGCGTGCCATCGAGGTTTAAGCCACCAACAGGACAGAGATAACAATAGCGCCACGGCCATGAATATTTCAGTTTCCAAAGGACGCTATCAGACCCAGGGTTAGCTCTCAATCATCCTTCGGGCACACACCTGGGATGTTGCCGTGCTCTGTTTGTGTGGGTGTGTGCTGCATGTGTGTTGATACTGTGTGTTTTCCAGCCATCCGTTCCATTTTTCCCCATTTGACTGAGTGAAGCTAGAGAATTTGGACCACTGGATCCTGATGGTGACTCCAGGGGCTAGCAGGGGTCTAGAACACACATACTTAAACAAGCGCACACACACACTGCATATGCATAATTCCAACTCTTCCATTCACTCATCCCAAGAGACAAAAGCAATAATAAGGCCATATGTCTCTATGAACTCCTATATAGCTACAGGCCACAGTGGGCTGCATGCATGCTGGATTAGCATGGCATCCTGTCAGCGCTGATGGACGGAGATGGGAGATCCCGGTGAGTCACGCTCACAAATTTGTTTAGGGGCTGCTTGACCTCTCACACACACACACACACACACACAGGCTGCAGTTACTCCAACATGGAAACCTAGACAAATAAGCAAATGCACGCACAAGCGCACAGAGCTCTAGAGGCCATCCATTGTTTCCTGCCTGACAGAGAGGACAGGAACACTGGGGTAATGAGAAAATGTGCTCCAAGTGGTTTCTGGATGAGGCGCTAAGGGGCTTATTTGTGTGTGCAGAGAAAGTGATGTTCTTTAGTGTGTGTGTGTGTGTGTGTGTGTGTGTGTGTGTGTGTGTGTGTGTGTGTGTGTGTGTGTGTGTGTGTGTGTGAGGGCTGGCATTCAAAATTCTCTCAAATCCCTGTGCTGTTACAAATTCCTCACCGGTAGATATGATGTAAGACATGATAAATATTTTGTAGTGAGTGTGCTTTTATGCAGTCTGACAAGACATTTTCCTTCACGGCTGTGGGCTCGCTGCATGCCATTCTTTTGAGCATTCAGTAAAATTCAGCCCAAAAAAGTCACTGCTGCTTCCTGTGCACGCGAGGCAAGCGTGCTCCTCTCGTTTTCTTTTACCTTTAACCTCCTAAGACCAGAACTCTTCCACGGCATGCATTTTTACTTTCTCTTTGATATTTGGTCACATTGGGGCCCGATGAATGTAAAAACAAAGAATTACCAGATTTCTTTTTTTTTACCTTATTTTTGAGGATATTCATTTAAAATTGTGAGAGAACAGTAGCAGTATAATGTCCTCATAAGTGGATATCAGGCCCTTGTAGAGCAAAATTCTGTATTAACCCAAAATGTGATGTCCACATATGTGGACGCCAGGTCCTAGGAGGTTAAAGTATTTTTTCCTTCCTGTTTTTTGTCCTGCAGCAGGAGAGCACCATTATTACATTTCTTAATATGCACAATAAAAGTGTCTGTCTAATAAATCTGTGTTTATTAGATGGCAAACAAGCCATTGCATTGTGCTTCTGGGAATCCTCGCCACTGAAGAGGGCTAGAGTTATAGACTGTAAATAAAGATGGTTCCCACCATGAGGTCCAGCTGGGAGCATTTTTTGCCAACATCATACTGATGTTTTAATGTACTTGGTGGGCAGTTCTGACTGACAGACTGAGTCTGAGGAACTGGACTTCTTTTTTGTAACATATGTAAAAGACGGGGCTTCATAGCGTTCCAGTTTACACATCTGTCTAACATATAAACTTCCACAGTTTGAGACCTGGTGGAAATGCAAATCCACAAGAGGGTTTGATCTGGTGTAAAAAATCTGCCTGACTGTGACCCTTTGTGAAAAGGAAACAACTGAAAGAAGTTTACATTTAATATTAAAGGTAAATATACCCTTTTGGGCAATATCACACATGATAACCTGATTTGCAACATAAAAAAAGGGAAAAAGAGCAAAACAAGAAACATATAAATAAAATTCTTGTGATATCCTGCAATAAAACTTGTGATCTGAAATTGTAGAATTCCAGGTATTCAGTGAGTCTCCTATAAAACGTTAAACCTGCTTCAAGCAACCCTCTGAAGTCTACAGGAATACAGTCATAAGCTAACTTGATCTACAAACGGTTATATTATCAATGCTGTTTTTTTAATATAACATGATGTTCATTTTAGTTCTGTTATGGCCCATCTACACTGAAAAAAGTTGGATTTATGTAAGCATCTTGCGTGTATTTAACACAATTGCCTCATGCTTTAAAGTGAAGTGTAACTATATAGTGTAGAAACTACATGATATACAGAGAGGGTGGATTAAATTGTTCATATCATGTTCAATAATATAGCAATGTTAAATCTCGCGACACTGCACAGGATTTCAGTCTCGCGCGCTTTGGATCATGGTTTGAGGAAGGCATCCATCTCAGTCAAGTCAAGCAGCCGTTCAACCGAAAAAAGTAAATTGGGTGGTTGTTACATTAAAGTCCACCCCTACATACTCCAGTATAAAGTAACAGCACCGGCAAGTAACAAAAGGGTCTGCTAGTTTGGGTGCGCCGAGGATGAATCCACTGGTCATCCATGGCAGCATCATCAAATATGTTATCTCCAGGAAATGAGCCAATCCGCATTCCCCATCCTCCAGAACCACCAATGATGGAAAGGCACCTGCACACTTAGATTTGCATACAACATTAGCACAGCAGTCGTAACAAGGCCCTATTAGAGTCCAAAAGGAGGAGGACTTGTTTTAGGGCATACAGTAGCTGTCCCCATCCTTCTGTTTCTATTCACCAAGTAAAGAACTAAAAACATCTGTACGGTGTTAGTACAGGAGCTCAGCTTGAGGCTTTATAACTGGACCTCACTAACCAATGGGTGACATTGTGGTGGTCGCCATCTTTTATTTACAGTCTGTGAGTCTAACACACTTTAGTAGCAATGATGGGATGGGAAGGCCTGTTTGCCTTCTACAAAACACAGATTTATTATAGATGAAGCTTCCAGGTCTGAAAGAACCTCAGACCTGCATCGATCTTCTCTGGGTGCAAAATGAAGTCTGATTGTATAGAAGTCAGTAGAAAACAAGGCATCAGTTTCTGCACACCAGTACCTGAGCAAAGATGAATAGATGGATGAATTTAGGGCAGGCCTACCTTTTTTTGCTGTTGCTTTGTGCTGTATAAGCTTGACATGTTAATAGCTTATCAATCAAAAGCATCCCTCAATCATCACATCTGGTTTCAGTCCAGTAAGATGGCATCAGCTTATAAACTTAGGTCAGTTCTTCACATGAGGAACTCACTAACAATGAGTGAGGCCACTGTGACTGGTATTCATCTTTTAAATGCAGCCTATGCTATCTATCTACAGACTGCATCAGTCTTTTAAATATCTTTCTATTGCTAACGCTTCTTTTTTTCCTTTTTCCACCTCTCACTCAAAGATTGTCGTCCATTTTTCCTGAAAACCTGTATCAAGTACATGTCTCAGTTACAAAATGTTGACTCAGAAAGTAATGTTTAAGCTTTCCACATCCCACCCCTCCTCCCTCTTTTGCCCATCTCATGCTAAAAACTGTTGATCCTAGTTTTCTATTTATAGCTACATTGAAAGGAGGGAGGATTTATGTGTTTCAGAGCTGAATCACTTATATTTGACATGAATTCAATTTCTATCCGCGCCCTGTTTATAGCTAATTGCTGTAAGGGAGATTTAAATGCCACAGAAATAACCAATCAATATTTCAAAAGGCCTTTTACTTATTGTATTGTTCGCTTACTGGATCAGCAAACAGTGGTTCACATCTGTAACGCTGCTCCCGGTGCTGCTGCTCCTGCTCACTTTCGAGACGATACAGTGTGTGAGAACTTAATGAAGACTGTTTATTTCTGCACCGCCATACTCATGTCAATATTTTAATTAAAGCGCTCTGATTGGAAGAAATGATTAACATAATTTATGTTAATCTCTTGATTATTTTCTAAATTGTTTTTTATTGCCTTTTTCCAGACACCAAAGGGACTTCTTAAGCACATTTTTCCAACCGACCAATAAATCATTAAAGTAGAGAAAAACAGGAAATTATATCTTTATATAAAAGCAACAGCTTAAAGTTTGTATTAATTGATGTTGCAGTACAATTTAATTTATAACAGGCACTGTAAAATAAAAACCTAAATGTATGTTTTGGATATTTTTTCTTCTAATAATAGTTATTCTCTAGTATTATTCAACGATCCCCAGGAGAAAGCACTTGGTGACAGTGACAGTAGTTTCTTCCTTTAAACAAGAAGAAAACTGCACAGATCACAAGAGACATGTGATTACCAAAATAAAACAGGAAGTAAAAGAATTACACTGGGGAGGCTATACTTAACTGAAATACAGAGAAAGGACACGCAAACCAATGTTCAAGCTGTAAACAGAATAGTTCACAACATGTTCCCTTTTCAGTCATCTGTTCAGACGTAGCCTCAGAGCGATATCACAATATTTATCACGTAATGTCGTCATATTTCAGATAATTTTGCGCTAATTTTAAATATGATGAAAATTGAACATTTTATTGATAATTGTAGCTCAGAGGCAGCAGTGTTTATTAGCCCAAACAAAATTAATCCTTTTTTTCTAGCGAGCTGCTGCCACTGATGACAGACTACCTAATTCAAAGCAGAAATCTATCACGGTGCCAACAGCGGCATCATTTTAGTACAATGGTAGTGACTCAGCAATTTATACAGTGACACAGCAAATGTGGTCAAATGTAAACACAAAAGTATCCCAGGTAGTGTTTTATCTGGAAGTATAACATGACTGCTTAATACTTAACCTCTCTCTCAGATGTGCTTCGGTTGGTTGTCACTGAGTGCGTGCTATTTAGTGTAAGAAAAAGTCAGTAACACTTTTTTGACATTTTCATGTAAATATTAACCATTATTATCAAGGCACTGCCCCAGCTGTCTGTATTCTTTTTGCTTTGAACATTTAAATATGAGTTTAGCTTTGTACTCACCCCTTCTGCCTTTCCTGTCACCCCTACAGCCATCCAAATTTCACTGACATTTTCTGGTCTGTAGTTGAGCTCTGGTCAGTCAGTATGGCCCTTTAATTGGTTTTAAATGTAGATTATATTTAGTATTTTTTCTTATACTTACAACAAAAAGTTTTACTTGTGAGGAAAAACTGGAAGTTTCATTCTTTTTTTGTTTTTTTATATAAAATTTCAACATCTGGGCGCCCTGATAACCATGTACTTAGGACTTAACCGGGTGGATTGTTGCTTCTGCATTAGATGCAAACCAACCCTAACCCTATAAAAAAAACACTGACTAGCTTAAAAATTGAGAATAAGTTTCAAAGTTTCAAACTAAAGTTTCATGTTCTGATTACCAGGTTTACAGTTAAATATTAACTATCGCGTTAGTCACTGATGATGAGATTTCAGGGGGTTGACTCCTGGCCAGTGAGCTTTTTCCCCCTTTCCCAACATTCCCTGTCTGTCCAAAAATGTTAAATGAAAAAAAAAGTAACAAAGTGAAAATCTGCTATGTGGGGCTCGCTGTCAGAGAAGAATTCTTTTAAAATTTCACTTAAATGATGTTTTTCTCTGTGTGGTGGTTAAACATCATTGTGAATTTATGAGAACGTGTTTTTGGGTGGACTTTAATGTATCCTCCAGCAGTATTTAATCTGGCTGTCAGGCTGAGCTAAGGTGTTCATTCAAACATGTTCAAATGCGAGCTGATAACAAATTATGCCCTCTAGTTTCCTACAGTTTAAGCTGCCTTTTGCTCAGCGTCTTCACCCACACACACAAGGCTAGCTCGCTATTTTCAGACACCTAATAATTTTGTTGCTTCTTCCCGTTTAAAAACGTAAACCTACCTTTTTTAAGGAAGCAGCAGTAGCTGTGTGTCCACCATGAACAGTCTCAGACAAGAAAAAAATAACAACATACGGACACAAAGATGTTCCTGAGACGCTCAAAGAATAAAAAAGTATATGGAGATCACAAGGAGAAGAAAAAGAAAAGCAGCCGACACAAAAACAGGAAAGTTTGAGACACATGACTACATGACTATCACCAGCACAGTAAATTGACAAGCTTGTGCTTTTCCCCGTGGTACTCAGGTTTGCTTTAGCTAGTTGCTACCGGGGATATGGGATCATCTGAGGTATTTGGTCCTCTTATTGACAAATGTTAGAAATCTTCTTTATATCACCGTCTGTCAAATTAGGTCTTTAGTTCTACAAATATGCTCTATTTGTAGAGGTTAACAAGGACTGATGAGTGTGTCCTTATTTACTAATTTTAAAATCAAATCAGCCACAGTAAAAAACAACAACAACAAAAACATAACTATGAAAGGTCATTGTCATCTTCTCTTTTGCCCTTGTTCACATTTTAAATGTAAGCGATCTCTGTGATACACGCTCCCTCTCTTCAGACTCCACAGGTAGCTGTCTGATGTCTCCTGCACATCAGGGGTCCTCGCGGGCCCGGATCACACGGAGCTCCTGTGGACTCTCTTATTAAAGGCTGCAGCTCAAAGAGATTCGGAGCCTTACATCTTTTCAGTGTGGAGTCCGGCAGCACTGTGTTTGTGTATTTAGCTTTCGGGGCTGTGGCACTTGAAAAACATGGCTCAATAAATAAGAAATAAAATCATTTGGGGGATTTGGAATTGTATGTTGGGCGGTTGCATGGTGGTACAGTGGTTGGCGCTTTTACCTCACAGCCAGAATTTTTTGGGTTTGACACAGATTTTCTTCGTGGTACTCTGCTTTTCAGTCTGGAAACATGAACATTGGCTGTAGGAGTAGAGGTTATCTGGTTACCTGGTTTCACCTCTTGCCCAGTGACAGCTCGGATAGGCTCCAGCCTTCCCATAACCCAGGATTGGAGAAGCCTGAGGATCTTTTTTTTTTTTGTTAAATTGTTAAATTTGTTAAATTTGATATTATTTAACTAAATCCCCTAAAATTAAAACGAACAGGGCAGAATAAAAATTTAGCGTTTAGCAACGCGATGGCTCGGTTGGCACCGATGCCTCACAGCAAGATGCTCATCTTTGGATTTGTGAAACTCGTTTACAAGCAACAAAGCAGTTTATATTCAAATGACAGAAAATGTTTGATTATGATACATGCTGGAGATGTCATGCTGGTCATGTAACTCATGAGGAAGGGCTATTTCAAGCTAATGAATTTGATTTGCAATCAGGCGAAACATGGAAATTATTCTCTGTATTCGTGTTCAAGACGCTTTTTTTAATAGGCTCAATTACACTTTGATTACCTCTGCAGACTCTCAGAGTGAGAACTATTAGGCTAATCTAAAACTTGTTAGGTCACACTGTGAACCTGCCACTGTTAAAGTTTACAAATACATAGCGGTTTTATATGTGTTTGCATTGTGACGGCTGACAATCTTTCGGTTGTAGTGTTGGTGAAATTGCTGTGTGCTAAACAGTCTCTCGCTACAGTCTGGGAAACCAGTGGCTTCTTATTCCTAAAGCAAAATCAGTCGAGAGATAGTAGCTTTGAGAATCTAAATGCAAATCCTCATTTGCTCTCTACATGTACTGTTTACCAGCTTTTAGGACCAAAAGTCCTGTCCTTTGCCCACAGATTCAGCATATTCATACACAGATATCTGTTTTTAGATTTTAACCTCGCTGCAACCAGAAAATATTTTGTCTTTTAATCGCAGCTTTTGCACCCATATCCCACCTGTTGCCACCTTGTTTAATTTGTTCTGAAGTGGACCTCGAGTAGCACGGCTCATCATTTCTACTCTGTATTTTTCATAATTCACGGTATTGTGAGGCTGTCCACTCTCTACTCGCTGTCACAGCTTCTATCCTGCAGGACATGTAAAGTGTAGTACACATTTTATCAGTAACTGGTAACTTTTGAAAGGCAGGCCTCAGGAGTCATCCACAGCAACCTGATACAGTTTGTCCATGCGAGTGTGTGTGCGAATACATGCACACACTTCCTTACACACACGCGCGCCAGAGATATATATTTTTACATCCCTGCATTGCAGCGACAGAGAATTTGTGACCTTGTTCTGCTTCACTCTGAGATTAAAAAAAAGAGAAATTCAAAAGGAGTCATGATATCAAATGGCTCAGAAACACATTTGAAGATATTTGGGGGATAGAAAAACACACACACAAAAATAGGGATTGTGTCCATGCCATTGATGATTCATTGTCTCTGTTGCTAAAAAATAAATTCCCCTCACAGCCAGTGATTAGATGGGGAACAGTTGGTGAGCGAGGCGCACAAGGCGCTGCATATGGCTGTGATGAAGCCGCGTGAGCTTCGGTTAGTGGCTCATCCCAGTAGTTTTTATGTTTTTATTTATTTATATATATATATATATTTTATATTCCTCCTCCAGAGGGGAGCTCTGACATGAAGAGGGATCAAACAGCACATAAAAGCTACATCAATAGTACAGGGCTACAAAATGATAAACAGAGCAGCCTCCTCTGCTGTAAATTCACAGCGTGCATCAGTCTTTGTAAAGGCACAGGTTAATGTACGGGAAGATGAATCCTATTGATGTGTGATTCGACGCGCTTCTCCGAGGTTAGATGGAGAGATTGATCTGAAACTGAAAGACAGCATGAGGGGAAGTCAGTAAACACTCAGGTTCAGACTAAAAAATACTCCTCTCTCTTCCTCTCCTTCAACCAGCCTCTCATCTGTGAGATTACTGTTCCCATGGCAACGCAGCTGATTGCACAGAAATTGCTGTGGTTGTGGGAGCCATGGCAACACATTGCATTAAATTATCCTGCCTGCTCATGTTGCAGTTTTACGTACGCCTGCTTGCGTCACCCGCTTGTGACGACACGTCAAAGCCGTCTTGTCTGCAGTCAAAATAACACTGCTGAGCTGCTGAGTATTACTGAGACTTAATATAGACAGATACGCAGTTATTTTTATTGTCTACAATCTTGTAGTGCTCGTCAAACAAATAAAAGCACAAGAGAAGAAAATATAAAACTGCTACAACTGGGAATTTGGCTAAATTTGACCTCAGCTTACTTTACCATAAAACATTTTTCTGCATCACATGCGATGCTGATTTGATGGTGAAGCAGCATCTTCGCTGCTGTGAGCGAATATGTTTTTTAAAGATTTGCAGAGAGTGTTTTGTAAAACTACAAATACTGAGCTGTCAAATTCAGATTCTCTGCAACTTGTACTTTGTTTTCTTTGGCAAATGAATCAAAGCCATAGAGGTGGTGAGAGAGTCTTTAACCACATGTGAACAAAGACCTATACAAAAAGATTACACAGGGGTCGCCACAGGATCATCTGCCTTCATCTCACCCTATCCCTAACATCGTTTGTCACACCAACCCTCTACATGTCTTTCTTTCCTACATCCATGAATCTTCTCTGGGGCCTTCCTCTTTTCCTTCTGGCTGGCAGCTCCATCTTCAACATCTTTTCTCCAGTATATCCACTATCCTCTGCACAGGTCCACAACATCTTAACTTCGCTGCTCTAACTTTGTCTTCCAACCACTCAACTTCAGCGGTCCCTCTGACGTACTCATTTGTAATCTTGTCTATCCTGATCACTTCCAGTGAAAATCTTAACATCTTCAACTCTGTCTCCTATCTTTCTGTCAGTGCCCCCATCTCCAAATCATACATCATAGCAGGTTTCAATACCATGTTGTAAATCTTCTCTTTTGCTCTTACATATAATTATTATATGTGCATTATTGATACAGTTTACATTTTTTGCCTTTACCACGTAAAATGCAGTTACCATGACACCTCTATTGCCAGCATACCGCGTCAGGCTCTGAGGGGACACATTCCAAAACCTCCATCACATGCTGGCGCACCAAAACAGGTGTTTTCACACCTGTAGTTCATTTACTATGGCCCTGATCAGCTGATGAGCTTGTACACTTGAAGTTTTCTTCAGTGTTTTGGGGAGAAAACACAGAAAAAAATTCACATGAACCATAATGCCTCACTAGAAACCATGTGAGAACAGTTTGTAGTGGTACACAGATGTGTCTGGGGCAGGAACAGTGAATGCACATCAGTGGTACTCTACCACATGTCTGCTCAGAATGCAAAGCATGCTTAGCTATGAGAACGCATTTAGCCCAGACGCCTGATAATTCACACCAAACCTTCTGGGTGCGGTTGTTTTGGTCCGCATTAGAGTGCAGATGCCTTTAGTTATCAAACATTTATAGTTATCAAAGGTTCACTGTTGACTACTAATGCAAAAGAAAAAAAAACAGTTGTAAATATCAATCAAATAAACATTATGCTGTCTCTTTAGCAATTGCTTATGCTGGGAAACATGTATTCATGGAGGTTTTTCTGTTGGTTGTGGTTCCACAAACCATCCACATCCTCTCCTCCTCCTCCTTACCCCCCCTCAGAGCTCTTACACAGTCTTCCTTCTCTACTTCTCAGATTACAACCATCCATTATTGGTATGAACCTTTAACTCGCCTGTGCCGCCTGTGCACTCCTACAGGCTTATACGCATCATATCATTACCAATAAGCGATGATACCGGCGCTGTAGTTGTTTGGTTAACATTGTGCTTCACAAGTGCGCCGTGCACCGAGTGAAATGTGCTTAAGTGATCGAGAATGGGTTTTTTGCAAAAATGGTGAAGGATATTTACAAGCAGTGTCTAACCAGGTGTAAAATTTTTGAAGGCTTTTCCAGGAAAATGTCGGATTTGTGAGTTGGTGGAGGACGCTGAACAGGATTCATTGTTTTAGTCAAACTGTATTAGGAGGCTAATCCCATGTTACACGTGCATTACAGCACTTGTAGTGCGCAAGCCAGCCAGTACGCAGCAAATAGGCAATTCATGGAGGCTTGAGTCATATTATTGACTTGCTCCAAGCATGTAGCCTACTTAGAACTCTGCGTGTGTGTGTGTGTGTGTGTGAGGTCGGATATAAATATAGTTGAAGAGATCACAGATAGAAGTACCGAATGTTCTAGTGGGAGGTACTTGCGATAAAATCTTGGGCAAGTTTCAGGCCCATTGCTCATCTGTTGTCTGCAATTTATTTATTTATTTTCTACTCACTTGTGAAAAGATGTATTGTCCTTCTTTTCACACTGTTGACTTGCTTGGAGATAATGGTGGGTAAAATGTGTTTCATACATCCTTTTAAGCACACACACACGCTCACACACACTGAGCTCCTTACTCCTTGCATTCAGACAAGATATTTATTTCTCCGGTGGATTGTTTCAGAGGCAGAGCGTCTCCATGGTGATGGCAGCCCACAGATCAGGATGAGGAAGAGTGCGGGAAGGAGGCGGCAGAGAGAAAGAGAGAGAGAGATGATTCCACCTTATCTGCCACTGCTGTGCACTTGTTGAAACACATACTGTATATGCTGATTATTATCCACACAGCACTTAACGCACTCTCTCCTCCTTTACCCACTCCTCCACCTTTCACTCTCGCTTTACCTGCTCCTGCTCTGTTCTTCTTAACACTATAACTATGCTTCAAACTGGGTCACCTTCGTTGTGGTCGTGGTTGAGTTAAGAGACTGCATAAAATATCAAGATTGCTATTGCTGCCACAAATAATAATTACAATAACAATGAAAAGAATATTAATAATAATACAATTATTATGGACATTTTTTATGTAGCACCAGATCACAACAATAATTGCCTCAAGACTCTTTATATTGGAAGGTAAAAACCCTAGAATAGTGTGAGAAACCCCCAACAATCAGACGACCCACTTTGAGCATGCTCTTGGCGATGGTGGGAAGGAAAAACTCCCTTTTAGCAGGAAGAAACCTCTGGCATAACCAGGCTTGTGGGGGTGAGGGGAGGAAAACAAGACAAAAGACACGCTGGGGAAGAGAGCCAGAGATGAATAATAACTCATGAATAAATGCAATGAGATGTCTAAACACAAAGAGAGTGAAAATAAGTGAGTGAAGAAGAAAAACACTCAGTAGCCCAGACCAATTACAGCATAACTAAGGGAGGATTCAAGAACACCTGATCCAGGCCTAACAATTTGCTTTATAAAAAGGCAAATTAAAGAAAGGCTGAGGCTAATCGTAAAAGTAGAGAGGGTTTCTATCTCCTGAATCCAAACTGGGAGCTGGTTCCACAGAAAAAGGCCCGGAAAGCACAAGTTCTTCTTTTATATATCATATGAACCACACATAAGGCCGCAGCGTGAGAGTGAAGTGCTTTGTTTGAGTGATACAGTACAAAGAGGTCTTTCAGATAAGACAGGGCCTGATTATTCAAGATCTTGTATGTGAGAAAGATTTTAAATTCAATTCCAGATTTATTTATATACAGAAATAACAAAATGCCACATCTCACCCTCAGACCTAAGAAAGTAAAATCTTATTTTAAACATATGACATAGACATTAAAATAAATAAAACATAAAGAATTTAATAAAGAAGAAGGGCAGCTGTGTTCAAAAGTATAATAGGAAACCAGTGGGTGTCAGATATTCAGCCTCCTTCAATCTTTTATGTTTCTGAACGACATCCCAACAGATTTCAAAAATGACAAATACAACGTTGCCAAGTAATTGGACTGAATATTTGACAGCACTGACTCACTACCAATATGAGCCATCTATGTGGCTGAAATGTTTTGGTTGCAATATTTCAACATTTAAAAAATATTTGATAAGAAGTGGCCCTTGATTTGAGTGCACCCTCACACCGGTTTTGGAATAAGGGTACAGCAGCATCCCGTGCGCTGTACTGATGCTGCTTGCATGTTGCCTCGTAGCCCTTAAAGCTGCACCGATCAATGCTCTTTTTTAAAGATGACTTTGCCTCTATGTAAAGGTGTTACTGCGATGACCTCACAGAGAAATGTCGCCCACTGTTTAGTGCTGTAGCTGCTCACACCGTGCAGCAAAGTTTGTAACTAGATTCTGAACAATGTGGAGAATTTTAGCAGCTGAACGCCAAATAATAATGAAAAAAGACTTGAAAAAGAAAAATGTTTGGTATTTGTACACATATAGCCTCCACAGCTTGTGTTATAATATGTCAGTTCAGGTTTCAGATGAATTCCTGATAATCTTTTACATCCACAGCGTGTTTGGTTCGTCTTGCTGTTAGTAATTCTGTTTTAGATCAGCGTTAAAGATGGCAAAGCAGCATTTAAATATTCATTAAACATGTTTTAAGGAAATCCAGAATGAAGTTTAAATTCTCCACATTTTGCTTTGTGGTCAACAACCGCGTGTTGATATTGGATTTTTCCATTTTCAGGTACCTTATGAATGTGACATTTGAAGGCCGAAACCTGTCATTTAGCGAAGAAGGCCACCAGATGTTTCCCAAGCTGGTCATCATTCTTCTAGACAAGGACAGACAGTGGGACAGGGTAAACCTTCTTCTCTTCTCTTCTCTTCTCTTCTCTTCTCTTCTCTTCTCTTCTCTTCTCTTCTCTTCTCTTCTCTTCTCTTCTCTTCTCTTCTCTTCTCTCTGCCCTTTTCCTCCTCTGATGCTTCTGCGATGTGTCTGTCACTTTTCTGCCACTTGAAGTACTCGTTACAGTGGCGTGCACATTACACACAGCTGTCCTCCCACTCACTCATACAGGTTGGCAAATGGGAGAGAGGCTCCTTGACGATGAGGTACCACGTTTGGCCTCGCTTTGAGCTGTACTCAGGAGCGGAGGAGCGTAAGGACCACCTGTCCATCGTGACTCTGGAGGAGGCGCCGTTTGTAATTGTGGAGGATGTGGACCCGCTCAGCGGGACCTGCATGAGGAACACGGTGCCATGCCGCAAACAGCTCAAACTAAGGTGAGAAATTAAGTTGGAGTGTAAGAATTTAAAGTTTTCCTCTGTTAAACCTTCAGATTTGTGGCACTGCTATTTTTTAATACAGTTTTTCTCAAATGCTAAAACACATTTCACAAACGTTACCACCAGGTCCCCCAATGTCCAAACACAACACCCTTCTCTAAAGCTACATAAACACAACCACACCTTCCCACTGCAAAACTCAAACTCCCACACCAAGAGAGCAGCTCGAAGCTGTCAAAACTGTAAACACTATACACAGCATTACACACTACAGCAAAACAATTGAAAACACAATGCTCAATTTGTGAGAAGGTTCTTTGTTTCATAACTGCCAATGCATATTTTAGAAACTATACAGTAACGGATCGTCGTAGATCTCTGCAGAGGATTAGGCATTTAGATTTGTGAGTTTCATATGAGTAGTATAAATCTATAGAAAATCCTGCATGTACGTACACTACTGTAACACAACTCAATGCAAAAACAGAATCTATTGCACACAACAGTAATCTTGAAAACATGAACAGGGTGTGAAGTTTTTTTATTTACGTTATTCACACCACACACACACACCACAATCACTGTGCGGCATCATGTCGCTGAGCTGTTGCTCGCATCTCGTCCGTAATGATGGTGCGAGGTTGTCTTGCTCTCCCTCCTGGACCTTCTCCTCTCCCATGTTGGCCTTCTCCTCTTCCTCGTTGGTTGCTCCTCTTCCTCCTCTCATTTGAACTCCTCTTCCTCATTGGCCTGCTCCTCTTCTTCCAGGGCCAGCTCTTCTCCCTCCTCTGCATCAAATTCCTCTTCCCCTGACTCTGCCTTCATCCATTGTGTTTGTTTGGAACCTTCAGCATACTGTGCACTCTGAACTTGCTTTTACATGTGGGTACAGCATTAGCAACAAGTGTCTTCAATTTTGAGTCATTGTGTGTAGTGAATGACGCCAGGTGTGTTCCCTGTGTTCAAAGATTGGTGACTGTGGCAAGCATTTTGCATCACATGGGCTTTCATTTGAGGATATGAGCAGAGTTGTTTTGCAACATGTGTTTTAGCAAGGAAAAATGTGTTTAGATTTATGAGTACAGAGGGTTGTGTTTTGTGAATTGTGTCTTCATGTGACATGTGTTTATGGTACTGGAATATGGTGGCTACATTTAGTAAATGTGTTTAGACTACTGGTCATTTGGGTTACAGGATTGGCTTTTGTGTTTTAACATTTGAGAAAAACTGTAATAACATCAACCTTGGACCAGCTGTGTCTGTAGTTTAATAGAATATTTTGAAGTCTGTGCTAGTTTTCTTTTTAAAAAGAAGAAGTGCTACAATTAAACACACTCCTTACAGCCTTGAATAATTCTGTTTTGCTTGCATTTTCTCTTTTTTGTGTATCTTTGGCTTTCTTATTACAGCGCGCCGCCCCTGCAGCATGCTGTAATGGTTCTCCTGTTTTTGTCTTTACTAAATGTGCCACTTGTTTTACTTCTGCTAACCAGATTACTGACTTGCTTTCTGTTCCTGTTTTTCTGCCTCCCCCCTCCTCTTCACCATGACCCTCTTGCCATCCCGTTGTCCTTAGAGTGTGATAATTAATTGTTCTTCATTGGCCTCCTTTTCTATCAATGGCGTACCTGAAATCTCCTCAGGGTGTGCTACATCTTGGAGCTCATTGTTTTTATTGACAGATCTTTCACCGTGTTCTTTCTCCCGTTCCTCTTTTCTCAAGATTTCTCTCTCAGCAACACATATAGCATTTCAGGAGCAGCCATCAATACTTCGAAGGCAATATGCAGGAGTTATTTCTACCCAAAAAATACTGCAAGAGCCAGATTCACAGAGCGCTGCAGAGTCACCTTTGTATGCACAAAAGCATAAATAAACGGGCGCAGTATTGTTGCCAAAACCGAAATAAACATTAATAACCACTTTAGTCCATGCGCAATCATGAAGGTTGTTCATTTGATATAGCTGAATTCATAAAACCACAATTTCGATAAATAGAAGTTGACACACCCTTGTGTGAATACAAAACACTCAAACAAATGCATTTGTCCTTAGTCTGGCACTGGAAATATCCAGCAAACAGTGCCAGAGCTTCCATTCACAGCTGTTGTGCACCTGTATCTGCTGTAAGCCAAAACAACCCATTGACTGTTGACGCACAGGTTGGTTAAATGTTTGCCCCAAAGTGCGTTATTCTTAGTCCCTCATGACTGTGTAATTTGGATGACAGCCTCTAAATGTGTTTACGTGCTCTCTGCTCTTGCTCTGAGAAAAGTGAGTATTAGTCGTGACATATTAAACTTTTCCTTGTGATTTGCAGTGTTAGATGGATGTATTAAACATAGCACAGGCTTCGAATTCAAGTGTAAAAGAATATAAAAGAAATGCACTAAACTAACATGCACTAACAGCTTAGGCTTCAGACTAGTCAATGTTTTTTTCTACTTTGTGCTGAAGTAAAGTCAGCTCATCATCAAGTTGTCTTCATATGTTCATCTTAACAGCGTGACCGCAAAGTCAAACTGTGATCCTTTTAGTAAATTAGTTATTAATAGGGCATATGTATATCACATATTTATATATATTGTATCAATATATACTAAATATATATATACACATATATGTATGTATGTGTGTATATATATATATATATATAAAAAAAACACCCAGCACACCCCTGCGGGCGGTTTATCCTTCAAGCTCGGGTCCTCTACCAGAGGCCTGGGAGCTTGAGGGTCCTGCGCAGTATCTTAGCTGTTCCCAGGACTGCGCTCTTCTGGACAGAGATCTCCGATGTTGTTCCCGGGATCTGCTGGAGCCACTCGCCTAGCTTGGGAGTCACCGCACCTAGTGCTCCGATTACCACGGGGACCACCGTTACCTTCACCCTCCACATCCTCTCGAGCTCTTCTCTGAGCCCTTGGTATTTCTCCAGCTTCTCGTGTTCCTTCTTCCTGATATTGCTGTCATTCGGAACCGCTACATCGATCACTACGGCCGTCTTCTTCTGTTTGTCTACCACCACTATGTCCGGTTGGTTAGCCACCACCATTTTGTCCGTCTGTATCTGGAAGTCCCACAGGATCTTAGCTCGGTCATTCTCCACCACCCTTGGGGGCATCTCCCATTTTGACCTCGGGACTTCCAGGTTATACTCGGCACAGATGTTCCTGTACACTATGCCGGCCACTTGGTTATGGCGTTCCATGTATGCCTTGCCTGCTAGCATCTTGCACCCTGCTGTTATGTGCTGGATTGTCTCTGGGGCATCTTTACACAGCCTGCACCTGGGGTCTTGCCTGGTGTGATAGACCCCAGCCTCTATGGATCTTGTGCTCAGAGCTTGTTCTTGTGCTGCCATGATTAGTGCCTCTGTGCTGTCTTTCAGTCCAGCTTTGTCCAGCCACTGGTAGGATTTCTGGATATCAGCCACCTCCTCTATCTGCCGGTGGTACATACCGTGCAGGGGCCTGTCCTTCCATGATGGTTCCTCGTCTCCCTCCTCTTTCTTGGGTTTCTGCTGCCTGAGGTATTCACTGAGCACTCGGTCAGTTGGGGCCATCTTCCTAATGTATTCTTGGATGTTCGTTGTCTCATCCTGGACTGTGGTGCTGACACTCACCAGTCCCCGGCCCCCTTCCTTCCGCTTAGCGTACAGCCTCAGGGCGCTGGACTTGGGGTGAAACCCTCCATGCATGGTAAGGAGCTTTCTTGTCTTTATGTCAGTGGCTTCTATCT
This sequence comes from Rhamphochromis longiceps, assembly GCF_057381845.1. Lineage (NCBI taxonomy): Eukaryota > Metazoa > Chordata > Actinopteri > Cichliformes > Cichlidae > Rhamphochromis > Rhamphochromis longiceps. The sequence continues at coordinate 28,644,897 of NC_140562.1, read as the reverse complement.
CCTCCTTTGGCCAGCCTATTACCCCAGCAGGGTACCTGATCACGGGCAGGGCGTACGTGTTGATGGCCCGGATCTTGTTCTTACCATTCAGCTGACTCCTCAGGACTTGCCTGACCCTCTGCAGGTACTTGGTGGTTGCAGCTTTTCTAGCGGCCTCTTCATGGTTCCCATTCACCTGTGGGATCCCCAGGTACTTGTAACTGTCCTCTATGTCTGCAATGTTGCCTTCTGGTAGTTCAATCCCCTCAGTTCTGACTACCTTCCCTCTCTTTGTTACCATCCGACTACACTTCTCCAGTCCGAACGACATTCCAATGTCATTGCTGTATAGCCTGGTAGTGTGGATCAGTGAATCGATGTCTCGTTCACTCTTGGCATACAGCTTGATGTCATCCATGTACAGGAGGTGGCTGACAACTGCTCCGTTCCGTAGTCGGTATCCGTAGCCAGTCTTGTTAATGATCTCACTGAGGGGGTTCAGGCCTATGCAGAACAGCAGTGGGGACAGAGCATCTCCTTGGTAGATCCCGCACTTGATGGTGACTTGTGCTATGGGCTTGGAGTTGGCCTCTAGTGTTGTACGCCACATCCCCATTGAGTTCCTGATGAAGGCTCTTAGGGTCCCATTGATCTTGTACAATTCTAGGCATTCCAGTATCCAGCTGTGGGGCATTGAGTCATAGGCCTTCTTGTAATCAATCCAGGCAGTGCACAGGTTGGTCAGTCTGGTCTTGCAGTCTCGGCTGATTGTTCTGTCTACCAGTAGCTGGTGTTTTGCGCCTCTGGTATTCTTGCCAATTCCTTTCTGTGTCCCGCTCATGTATTGACCCATGTGCCTGTTCATCTTAGCCGATATGATGCCTGACAGGAGCTTCCATGTAGTACTGAGGCAGGTTATTGGTCGGTAGTTGGAGGGGACCGGTCCCTTCTTGGGGTCCTTGGGGATCAGGACCGTCCGGCCTTCAGTTAGCCATTCCGGGTGTCTCTCGTTAACTAGCAGCTGGTTCATTTGTGCTGCCAGACGCTCGTGGAGTGCAGTCAGCTTCTTCAGCCAGTAGGCGTGAACCATGTCGGGCCCTGGTGCTGTCCAACTCTTCATACTGGAGACCCTTTCTTGGATATCTGCCACTGTGATGGTTACTGGACCCTGTTCAGGGAGGTCGCTGTGGTCTGCCCTCAGATCCTCTAGCCACTGAGCATTGCCGTTATGGGTTGCATCCTTCTCCCATATGCTCTTCCAGTATTGCTCCGTCTCCAGCCTTGGTGGTGCTGTTCTCTTATTGTTCCCTTGCCACTGAGAGTACACCTTTGCTGGTTCTGTGGAGAACAGCTGGTTTATTCTCCTGCCTTCTATCTCTCTGGTGTACCTCCTCAAGCGGCTGGCCAAGGCTGTGAGTCTTTGCTTGGCAGTTTCCAAGGCCTCAGGTATGGACAGCTTGCTGTATTTCTTAGGCACCTTATTTGTCGCACCTTTCTGCAACTCCGTTAGTTGGCTAACCTCCCTCCGTGCTACTTTGATCTTGCCCTCTAGCCTCCTTCTCCATGGAGGGTACTGCCCCTTGTTGCTGTTCAACTTGTAGCCAAGCATCTCACTGATCACTGCTGCCGTATTGTAGATCAGCTTGTTAGTGTCGGTAATCGTGGTTGTAGGTATTGCCCGTAGTGCTGCATTAACATCATCTAGCAGACCTTCTGAGGGTACTTCACGTAATCTTGGTAACCGGCTACGGGGGATCCAGGTTTCAAGCTTGGCCATGATCCTATTTTTCAGGTCAGTTCCTCTCGCACTCAACGATCCTTCTCCTATCGCACTTGGGGCTATGTACCCAATCTCGGGTGGGGGTGATGATATCTCCCTCCTGACCTGGCGTCCTGACTCCTCCTTGCCGTAGCATTTGTGTTGTACCTCGTCAATCTCTAGCTGTGAGAGCAGTCCTTTCTTTCGAATGTTGGAACACTGAGCTACTAGTTGTTTCGCCGTCATTGTGGATGTTGGGTATCGAAGAAAAAAAATATATATATACATATATGTATGTATGTGTATATATATATATATATATATATATATATATATATATATATATATATATATATATTTAACCCTAACCCTTGTGCGTGTTTTTTATTATATATATATATATATATATATATATGTGTGTAATATATATATGTGTGTGTGTGCATATATATATATATATATATATATATATATATATATATAATAAAAAACACGCACAAGGGTTAGGGTTAAATATATATATATATATATATATATATATATATATACACATATATATATGTGTGTATATATATATTAGGGGTGCAACCATACACAAAATTCACGGTTCGGTTCGGTTCGATACTTTGGTGTCACGGTTCGATATTTTTTTGATACAAAAAAAATGTTCATGCCTTTTTAATTTGTCATTTATTAAAATTATAAATATATATTTTAACTCAAAATTACAGTTTTTAAATTTAACCCTAACCCTTGTGCGTGTTTTTTATTTTGACAGCGAATGCGCACCTGCGGACCACTTATGTGCAGCCCTGGTTATTTAGCTCATCATATTGCAGCCACAGAAATTCTTTTGTCCATGAAACCATAAAGCTGCACTTTCTTTTTGCCTTATAGTCTGATTTGTCATAACTTTTCCGTTTTGTGGTAAGCTTTTCTTTGGCTGTCACTTCTTCACCCTGACCTGTCTTATTTGGCTCAGCAGAACTAAAATATATATGCTGCTGCTTTTACACACGCACTCACATAAGCTCAGCGATTCTCTGCGCGATCGACCTCTCACATGTTTAAGCTTGCTGCGGGAGATTTCACTTGTCATGTTTGCATAGTAAGCTAACGATTAATAAGACGATGTCAGAGGAATTGGTGCACAAATTATCATCACTCACAGATCAGTGCTGTCGCTCTCTATACACAGTTCGCACGATTGCAAAGTGAAAGCAAAAAAACAAGCGCAACTTCAAACGCGATTTCAATATGTCACATATTGACAGTGGCTCACCGATGCCAATGACATAATTACCCAGCTACATTTCTGAAAGAATGCAAAAGCATTGACATATATTTTTCCTTCCTACAATAGCCCGACGGGCAGGGCAGAGATAGATTTTGGTAGCCCGACTGAAAAAAATCGCTAGCCCCGGGACGTCAGGCTAGCGATATTGCAAGCCCTGTATCTGATTGAGGAATCACTCATCTTTGGAAAAGAGAGTTTATTACAGAGAAATGTCTCTTTCCAAAATAAAAGCTATACTATCCGCTTCTTCTGGGCTATATTCTCAGCAGCATAAGGAGAATCATGTGCTAACAGCTGTCTAAATGACTCGGCTAAAGTTAGTAGCATGCTTGTTGTTTTTGTCTTTGCACTAGGATGATGTCGGCATAAATGTGCAGTCATATTTGTTGTGTTCCCACTAGTGCTTTCGGGTTAATGTCATGGTCCTGGGCCATGTGGGCCCAGTATTCTTAGTTCCTTGTATTTTTGTATTTCGTTCCTTATTTAGGCCATGTTTCCTGAGTTGCCCTGTTGTGTTGTTCCCTAAGTGTTTTCCCTTCGTGACTCTTACCCCCTGTGTGCCCCTCTGTGTATTTATGAGCCCTCGTCTCTCTTTGTGTTTTATTCTATGTTTTCCCCAGCCCGTTATGTCTGCGTTCTCCCCGTGCTCTCTCTCCTCCTGTTTGAACCTCTGTGTACTTCCTGTTTTACTTTGCCCATCTCCCATCAGTGTTGCGTTCACTCCTGCCGTGTCTTGTTATGATTATCAGTGTCACCTGTGTTCCCCGTGTGCATCCACTTCCCCTGATCATCCCTCATGTGTATTTAGTCTCTGTGTTTCATGCAGTCTGTGTCGCGTCGTCTGTGTTACCACCCCCTGTGTTCCGTATCTCCAGCCATAGCTTTTTCTTAGTTTATGTCCAGTTTAGGTTTTCTGTTTGAACTATTACCCTTATACTGCCCTCGCTCTGGTTTGTTCTGTTATCAGCCATAATAAAAGGCTCGCTTTTGTTTAATCCACTCCTGCATCTTCGCTTGTGTTCGCGTCTGGGTCCAACACACACATTCCCACACGGTCTATCTCCACGGACCGTGACAGTTAATCTCGTTGAAATGACCTTAACGCCACAACACGGCAAATCTCCGTTAACGAGCTACCGCCGATCGCCCCGTGCATGGGGCTATACGGCCAACACATTAACGAGCTAACTGCGCTAACACACTAGTTCCCACCCATGTAATTGAGCATTGCATGGCACATCCAACATACTGTTTTACTTTAGTCCATGACTCGCTTACCTTCAGGGTCATACGTCACATGAAAACCAAAATAATTCCAAACGCCAGATCTGAATGAGGGTGGGGAAGGTTAGGGTTGCCAACTCCCTGAAAAATAAATAAGGGACACCTCACGACCAGCTCCCGATCATCAATCGCTCGTGAGGGTGTCACCGCAGCTGCTCACACGCAAACACGTAAACGTCGGTGAAAAAGATGGAGCAGCACGGCTGTGCAGCGTGTGATCTGGACACAAGCGATGGAGGCACAACTTGTAGAACTTTGGAAAGCTCATCCGAGCCTTTTTGATGTGGCATCACAAAATTATCACGACCACAACAACCGTGAAAATAGTTGGATTTACACTGTTGCTCAATCACAGCTGCCTGATCAATGTCTTTCATTAGCAATTTAGCAAAGTTGATGGTGGTGGTGAGTCTGTGTGAGTGAAAGACAGAGAGAGCGAGCGACAAATTTTCTGTTATAACCTTCATTTTATGGAGGCACAGTGTGCGCACTCAGGTCGCATCAGAGCATCGGGTGAGACCCTGCATCGTGACCTACCAACTTCTAACCCCTGCGAGTCAATTGTCCATCCATCCATCCATCTTCATCCGCTTTATCCGGGGCCGGGTCGCGGGGGCAGCAGCCTAAGCAAAGAGGCCCAGACCTCCCTCTCCCCAGCCACCTCCTCCAGCTTATCCGGGGGAATACCAAGGCGTTCCCAGGCCAGCCGAGAGATATAATCTCTCCAGCGTGTCCTGGGTCTGCCCTGGGGCCTCCTCCCGGTGGGACATGCCTGGAACACCTCACCCAGGAGGCGCCCAGGGGGCATCCTTGTCAGATGCCCGAACCACCTCAGCTGGCTCCTTTCGATGTGGAGCAGCAGCTGCTCTACTCTGAGCCCCTCCCGGATGGCCGAACTTCTCACCCTATCTCTAAGGGAGAGGCGAGTCAATTGTGCAGTTTGAAAATCGCACAGTGTCTGCCCAGCTTTAGGTGTACTGTCGTCCGGGACTTGCACCGCAGTGTCGGCGTTTGTTTCCCTGTTGGCCATGCTTCTTGTTGTGGTCATCTGTTGTCTTCCGGTATTTTCTCCGTAAGCGACCTTTCCTCGACCAATGAGATAAGCGGTAATCTGACTTGTCATACTCGAATTGTCATAAGTGTGCTGTCAGCTCATTGGTCACAAAGCAGGAGAGGGACTGGGATTTATGTTTTCAAACAAAGCGTTAATTCCATTAAAAGTTATAGACTACTTTTGATTATCACTGTATTACGGGACAAAGTGCGTCCCTTATTAGCTCAATACGGGACGTGTACTTTTGTTTCTAAATACGGGACGATTCCGTTTTTTAAGGGACGGTTGGCAACCCTAGGGAAGGTCCATGTTGCAAGGAGAGCTTAACTTCTGTCTTGCTAGCTTGCCCTGCGCTCTTCCTTCTGACTATGCTGTCTGTGTTGAGCGCTCAGTGGATCTGCGCTCAACAGTGCAGCCTAGGCAGAGTAGTCGAACGCAGATTCACTGAGCGCTCAACACAGACAGCATCGTCAGAAGGAAAGTTGATAAAATAAATTACAAATGTTGTATTGTTCGATACATATGCGTACCGAACCGAAAGCACTGTATCGAACGGTTCAATATCGATACGAATATCGTTGCACCCCTAATATATATATATATATATACACATATATATATATATATACACATATATGTGTATATATATATATATATATATATATATATATATATATATATATATATATATATATATGTGTGTGTGTATATGTGTGTATATGTATATATATATGTGTATATGTGTATATATATGTCTGTGAATATATTATATTTTTGTGTCACCCATTAAGCTGTTGGCAGTAGTTTGCTTTGGATTTTTGGCTGAAAGGCTTCAGATAGAAAGCTTGAATCGACTTGTTATCTTTATCTGTTATGAATATTACATTTTTAGTTTCAGTTCAATCAGTTAAAAAAAAAAACAACAACTACTGAATCTACATTGTTAGGCTTAGTCAGTCCGGTACCCAGTGTTAGAATTAAAGAAAACCTTCTGTTATGTGCTCAGAAGTAGCAGGATATAAAAACATATATGGACATAACATATGGTAACGTAACATAAAGTTGCACTGTTCAGAGTTATTGCAAGAGGTATTAAAGATTTTATTTATCTGTCTTTGTAACAGCAGAAAAATTTAACATAGATCTCGAGAGGAGTCCCAGAATAAAAAAGGTGTTAAATGAGAGTAGCACGCCCCCCTTGATGAGCATGTGAACGGTCATAAGGTTGCATCCAGTAAGGATTTTTACTGTTGCTTCTGCTTCTGAGGTTCTTCAGGAATCATTTGATCTAAACAGTAAAATTTTAATTTCTTTTAGTTGAATCTAAGCCGCAGTCAATCCTCAAAAAGCCCCTTTGGTACTAATTTCACCTACTGAGTGCCAGCCAATATTTTCCGGCCGGAAAATATACATTTTTCCTACATCCTGCGATTGCCAGAGGCTCTCTGGCTGGTCTCTAGGCCTATGTGACTGGGGCCTTAGTTCACTAGGGTGAGTTACAATTTCAAGCAAGAGGTCATCAACTGCCGTCTCCCTCATGGTGGACTAGCTTTTCATGAGTTTCTTACTCCTTTCATATCGGGGTGGAGTGTATAAAGGAAGACAAATTTATTGACTGTATACAAAATCCAAAAGACTAAACAAGGTCTACATAACACGACTACCAAAGAGCATGATAAAGTACAGGCTGCACTACGGAGAAAGAAGACAAACAATCTGATGAGACCAAAGAAAAAAAAGACTATTCATGCATCCTGTACTGATTGGGACCAACAAACAAAAGAGGAATGAGACACAGGTGAAAGCAATCAGGATAATCAGGAAGCTCTCTCTGTAAAAAGTCTTCTCAAGTCAGCCATCCTGAATGAGAATGTGTATGGGCACCATCTTTTGGTTGCGTCCAGGAAGGATTTTTACTGTTGTTACAACTGCTTCTGATTCTTTCATTAATTGTTTGATCTAAAAAAGGTCATAAAATATGGTAAAAATTTTAATTTCCCAGAGTTAAATCAAATCCTTGTTTCGAATCACAGCCAGAATACTTTATTAATCACTGAGGAAATTATTGTCCATCCAACAGTGCAAAATCAGAAAAAGTCTGCTAAAAAAAAAAGCAAACAAACAACAATTTGCATTGTAAAAGCAAACTTAAAAAGTATGTAAGTAAAAAAAAAGATCCACATTAAAAGTGTTTATATCTGAACCTAGTATTTCCAGGTGTGGTAATCAGTGCCAAACCTTGGGGATGTCTTCTTTCTTTTGCATTTGCTGGTTTTATGTACTCAGACCAAACAAAACTTTGATCTCGAGTTCGTGAAACCTTTTATCCTGCTCTCTGATTTGCATTTATTCCTCTTTGTCCAGCAATCAAACAGGTGATTCAGGGATTTACATCAAGCGCTGCTGCAAAGGTTTCTGTATCGACATCCTGAAGAAAATCGCCAAGACGGTCAAGTTTACTTATGACCTCTACCTGGTCACCAACGGCAAACACGGCAAAAAGGTTAATGGGACTTGGAACGGCATGGTTGGAGAGGTGAGAATATTTTCTTTTACTCTTCCAGATTCCATGTTAGTTTTTTTTTATCTTTTTAAAATAAATTACTGCCTTAGATACTGTTGCACTGCAGTAGGCAGATGTAGATATAAATGCAGTGTATTGTTGTTCAGAAAACTGATCAATGGTGTTCTAAGTTCATCCCAACACTGGGAAAAAAAGAAAGCATCAGCTTGAAAATACCCTCCGGGACAGTTTGGTCAATTTCATTCAGATCTGCTGGCAAATCAGCTCACTGTGGATTTCATAGCTGGCCGAATGCTGGAGAAAAGCACTGGAGACGTCGCCATACAACCATTATTGAACCATTAGAGAGACACAATGATAGTTTATACTCAAAATCTAAGTATTTTTAATTTCTTTCTCTGATTTCCATCATAACGATTGGACTTACAGTATAACTGCAGTGCTTTATATTTGTATAGCTCATCATTGGTAGCAGTGTGTTGCTGATGGTGGTGGCTACCATCTATTGTATTATTTGCATTCATTCATTCATTCATTTAGTCAACATGAATGAGGTATGACAGAAAAAGGTGCACCATAAATAGACAGATTCTGATGCAGACATTGCTTCCTTGCACAATAGCGGCCGATTGTTTGATTGTGTTATTGTGATTAAGAAAGCAAATGCACATCTTTCTTCATCTTAGTAAGAGATTTGATTGACAACTATTTTGATTATGAAATGGTTGTGATCTGAGAGCCACGTGATGTCCATTCCACGTGCACAGACTCTTAATACTTGATGATTTTTTTCAATGTATATCTCTGTGTAAGTTTGTGTTATTTCATGGCAAACTTGCATACCGGTTGTTGTCTGTCAGTCCTCAGTCGCACAGGCTAACAACTCCCTGGAAACCTCAGGTCGCTAGGGCAAAAAGTGGAAGTTGCTAACTAAGACCAGGTGAAGAGGTGTGCTGCACCAAAACCTCCTGCGGTCGCTAGAAAATTGCTTCATCTTCTAGTTTACAAAGAAGATGCTGGGTTTTCTGGAACAACACGTTCTCATCCCAAAGCGTAACATTTTACGCTAGGTGACAAATCGTCAACATATTACGTTTTCAGGCACCCAACACCTTCCTACATGACGACATCGGAAAACTGAGGACCTGTGAGAACCGTTTGGACTCAATCTACACATGTTTGCTCTTCTCCTTAAAATCGCTTGCGGACACACTATTTAACGTCATCAAAGTGGTGGTTAAGGTTAGGAATAAGGTTATGGTTAGGGCTAGGGAGAAGGTTAGGTTTAGGGCTGGAATACAGGGCTGGAACGACAATTTGACAAATGATCAGGAAATAAACATTTTTCTTTACAACCTGTGATTGCCAGAGTCACTGACTGGTATCTCGGCCTGTGTTACTGGATCCTTAGTTAGCTCACTGAGATACGTTATTGCAACTAGAGCAAGACATCATAAGCTGAGGTTGCATTGCTTTTCATGAGTCTATTACTTTTTCCTTTCATGGGTGGAGTGTATAAAAGAGGACTTGAAGTGGATGCTTCAAGAACAACATGCAAGCCATTCATTGACTGCTTATAACACCCCCCCCCCCCCCCCCCCCAAAGAAAAACAAAACAAAACAAAAAGACAAACCAAAACAAAAAACCCCCATAAAAGTCAACATAACAGGAATCTAAAAGAGTATTGAGATCACAGAAACACACAGCAATCAGAAAAAGAACAAAGACGAAAAATATCACGAGACGAAAGAAGCAGACAGGAGTAGTTATACACTCAAACAAAAAGTCAAGACTAGTTATACACCCTGAGCTGATTGGGAACAAGAAACAAAAGAAGAATGAGAGACAAGTGTGAGCAATCAGGATCATCAGATAACAAAAGTAATATATATATATGAAGGAAAACTGACCTTAAAGGCAAAACAGGAAATAAAAGAAACACACAAGCATAACTAAGCATGGAACAGGCACAGAAAACAGTGAAGGAGCTACAACTTATAAAAATCACAAATCTAAACCAAAACATTGGATTGCAAACCTGAAACTCATCACTAGACTAAACATAAAGGTAGAATAAGGACTCAAAATCACATGAACTATGACTCACACCTGTACAGTGTCACTAAAGCAGAAACCCAAAGATCGCTAAGAAACAGTAAGACCAGCACATTTTATATGTGAGTGTTTTGTTCAGTTCATTTTGTTGTAGATAGTGAAATAATTTTTGAAACAGCTCTTCTACAGAAACATCTCTTTGCTAGAAGGCCCTAAAAAGGCAGCCAGGTGACCGTAATTCTTTTCATTTTATAAATATTTATTAGTCACTTATTAGCCAGTGTTGTAACATTTGGTGAGAGCTGATATCCAAAAAGAGTAACAGAATTAAGTGGAAGGCGAGCATTTAACGTCTGTTAATTAACAGACATTTTTCTTGACAGATGTTTGACTTGTCACAGTAGGAAAACGACAGGTGTATTAATGATGGCTGCATTACACTGGCACATTACACGTACAGGGTATGAGATTATAGCAATTATGTGATAGGTTTAATGAAAGCTAAGCTGTGTGACATGGATTGAACCTTACCGTTGAGTGAGACATCAAATTTAATGCATTTAGACTGCATCATGATAAAACTGCTGCAATTTCTCTGCTATTTCTTTCCACACTGTGTCATTCCTGGTGTGGTCATGATAACAGCTGGAGGACACATCAGGAAATAACTGCCAGAGCTCGGCTACAGAAAACCTGCTCTGAACATTTTACCTCCATCGGTTTCATAATGCTGCCATTATCGTGATGTTATCTATATTGTTTATTGCTCCTTTTGTGGTTGGGTCATAGATTTATGTATGTTATGTATAGCAGCGTGTTAATTTCAAAGTTTTCTCCCAGGCTGTCTTTGGTCTGCGAGTCTGCCTTTGGGACTGTGGACCCAATTTGAATGTATTTAGTATGCTTTATGTTTATTTATTCAACATATTTTCATTATTTTCTAATTCTCCCCAGATTTTTAATGATTTGTTTGAAAATATCATTAGAGTACACAGACTTTCAGATTTTAAGCATTTTAAAATCAATTAAGCAATCAAGTGCCTAAAGTATGAAATCAAATACAGATACTGCTACAGTCAGTAAGTGTTATGCTTTAGTTTAATTATTGGTTATTTTTATAGTGAGTTTTATTTCGCTCTAACTGTATATGACGCAGACAGAAAATCCTGTCTGCACACACAAAAAAACAAGCAATGATTCAGTGAACAATGACCAGACTTTCCAAAATTTCCAGTTTTATTATTTTAACTGTCTGCAAGTATCGAGGCCATGTCAAAAATGTAGTTCTTTGAACGGCCTTTGATGTATAACCTATAAATAAGAGAGACATTACTTTGCCCGAAATCCTGGTCCAGCAAATGCTGGTGATTTTTGAACAGTGTTAGCATATGGTGCTAACTCTGTTTGGATTGTGATCAGTGATTTCTTATAAACCAGAAGTTTGATCATCGCCTATTTGTAATGTTACTAAAACACAGTACGCAAAGAACTGCAACAGTTTGACATCTTTGAGTTAATCATAGATAATAAACTTTTTCCATGTTAATTTAGAAGTTTTGGAATTTTTGACGTTAAAAAGAGGAAAAAAACAAAACAAACCCTTTCAGCTTGGTTTTCGCACACTGCGTCATCTCTCTGTTGGTTTCTCACTGCTTCAGCACTTGTTCCCTATAGCTTGGCCTTGGGTGGGGAGAGGGGTGGCGGAGGCTGTGATCAACTCCACAAAAACTCAAGAGGACGCTATGATGGTCCTAATCAGAGATGGGGAAAGAAAAATGCATGTAGAGAAAGGCGGAGTGATTGGGCAAGAGAGGCAGAGAGGGAGAAAGCAGCCTCAAGGAAAGACCCATTTCTCTCCTGCACATTGCACATCCACCACAATGCAGCCTTCACAAATGAACGCGATGTCAGACCTAACTTATCATGACATCGAGCGAATTATTTCATTATTACGATGGGAACATTGATTAGTGAAGATGTGCAGTGTAGTGTAAACTAAGTAAATCTCCAGACCAGTTACCATAGATTGTGGTGTATATTTGCTGCTGTTGTACGTTGGCATAGAGGCAGTGCTATTCAAATGTGCAATGCACCCATGCACAAATTCATTAGTACACATCCTTAAATGCTTAAGCAAGCAGCTAATGATTTAATTTGAATGGGGGAAATAGGACAACAGATGCAGAAAACAGAACAGAACGAGAGAGCAAGAAGAGAGCGGGCCACTATGAAGAAGTGTGACAAACAGAGGGAACAAGCAGCATGCAGGATTCCTGTTCACTCTGGCGTACATACATCCCTTTTTAACAGTCTTTTGTGCTCCTTTTTTATTCATGGCCTGAGGCTCCAGAAACTTTGGACTAAATATACCTGTACACACTTAGAGGGAGGCTGGGCTGGTGGGGAGTTCAGCTCTGACCCAGTGTGGAAATGATCTCCTTTTCCTCCTGATTTCAATCTTTGGGAAAAGCCTGTTGGTCTCTTAGCAAACATGGTGGATAGTTTAAAAATGATAGCACTGATTTACCATACCCCTTAAAGACCTGGGAATATTCAGCACTGAGCTTCTATGTTCCCCTCCTGTCCGTGTCTGCCTGTTTGTTCCTCAGGTAGTGGATAAGAACGCCCACATGGCGGTGGGTTCGCTCACCATCAACGAGGAGAGGTCAGAGGTCATCGACTTCTCTGTGCCCTTCATTGAGACGGGCATCAGTGTCATGGTCTCCCGTAGCAATGGGACCGTCTCCCCGTCGGCCTTTCTAGGTAAGTAAAAACACACCTGATGGTCCTGGCAGATGTACAGCACAATCAAGAACAATCAGATGCGCACACACGCTCGTATCGCATAATAAATGCAGAATCACAGACAGAGATGACACTAGGTGAGTACATTGCTTGTTTATGGTGAACAACCTGTTCTGGCAGCAATAAAACTAACAACTTTAACAACACAGAGACATAAAAAGCAACAGGGAGCAAGATATCAGTCAAAATCACTTGAAAAAGGTATGGCTGCAGTGATGAGTATTGAAAAAAGTTTCAAGAATCATTTTTATTGTTGGCATTCAATGCAGGTTTACAGAGAAATGATAAATTTATGGCCTTGAAAACAGCAGCTGACAAAAAAATCTCACAACAAGGTCCACGGAGAGGTTATTCTGAAAGTTTAATGGAATAGCAGATGTTCAACATTTTTAGGAATTTTCTTTCTTAATAATTGAAGAAGGAACTTAAAGTTCTGTCCTTTTTCCTTTGTGCCAGAGAATCTCATTTCATGTTGCACACGGGGGCAGGCGTTTTTCACACATTTATCAGGACACTCTTTCTGTTGTTCTAAAGCTCATTGGGATGTTTTAAAGTGAAAAAGGAGTAGGCAGAAACTACAATCATCTTGTTTTGTCAGCTAATTTTTCATGATTTGACAAATGCAGTGTGTTTCCAGTGCATGTTTCCGTCAAAGTAAAAGGTCCTCTGTCCTTTATTAGTTTAGCTATTTATAATATTTAAAGCGCTAGCAGTAAAAATATAATAAGCCTGTTACAAAAACACGTTTCTTTCTTCTTTCATTTCTTAAGTTGAATCTACAAAAAAACAGGTATTAAATATTTTTGCACCAACAAGGTGATTCCCAAAGAGCTATTACTTAAAAACTTCAAAAAATATTTGAGGAAACTGCACAAGTGGAGGACAAAATCCATTATTAAGCAAAGGACACACAAGAACTGGACTGAAAATCAGTGACAATAGGTCTGATGGAGTGGCCCTGTCATGGTTTGGGGATGCGTTTCGGCAAAGTGTTGTTGGGGATCTTGTCAAAATTCATTAGAATTATAAACATCCATCAAAGTTTGATCCACCGTGTAACACCATCTGGTAAGTGTCTGATGGGCAAATTAATTAAGTAATAATTACGTTTTCAGCATCACAATGATCCCAAAACACTTAAAGAACTATTCCTATAGAAAGAAATGACAAAAATGCTGCCTAAGAGAGTTGACGTACCAAACATCGACTCTCAAGCTCATTACAATTGTACAAACTCTTTTTTCCTTATATACTTACATGTTGTATTTCCATATATGTTTACACACATTTCAATAAAGAAAATGTCCCATTTTCTAAGCAAAACATAATGAAATGAGGGGTTGTTAAGACTTTAAACAGTACTATAAATATGCTGATTTGTTATTGTTTAAAAAGTGATGTAATGTAAAGAATGAAAGGAAAAGAGTTGGACCTCATGAAAGTGCTTAGAAAAATGAAACTGCAAAATACTATAGAGCTGAAAATTGGACAAATTTAACTGACTGTGAACTGCTCAGGAAGAGCTGTCTGGTGAACCTTTGGTGGGGATTGTTTTGTCAGCTACAACACTGTGGTGTTTGTCACAGACCATAATATACGATACAAACTACAAAGCAATTGGAAAACGTGCCTCCTTCTCAGTGTTTCTCTTCAGAGGTGCTTGTTAGTGTTCACAGAAACTCAGACAAAATCCATAAATGTGACAAGCACAAAGCACATAGCGTCTGAATACAAATAGGCATGTTGATACCCGAGGGGTGGTGGTGGGGAGGAGGGGGTGGGGGGTTATATTATAATTTACTTTCATTTGCTTTAATGAACTTCCTTTCTCTGTCTTCTCACAACCTCCCTCCCTGTTTCCCTCTCTCTTTCAGAGCCCTTCAGTGCCGACGTCTGGGTGATGATGTTTGTGATGCTGCTGATCGTGTCGGCAGTGGCTGTGTTTGTGTTTGAGTACTTTAGCCCGGTGGGTTACAATCGCTGTCTGGCAGACGGACGAGGTGAGAGGACACACACGTCCATTAACACACAAACCCAGACCCACTCGATTCCTGCTGCTAAAAGGTAACAATGAGGTACATTTTTAGGCAATCTGATGTGCTCTAATGCAGTCTTAGCCAGCAGGCTTTGTTAACTTGAATGCAGCATTCAAACTGAGCCCTCCAGGTGCTAAATTACTTTGACAATCCCGTCTGAATGAGTTCAACTGGAGCTCTGGGACTTCCTACTTGATGTCTTGAGTGCTTATCTGCATCTATAGTCACTTAAGCTCTTTCACTAATGAAAAGGATCATTGGCAAGAACCAGATAGCTGATCTTAAGTATTCTTAGCATCGCTGCGCAAAAACAAAGACTCCTCTGTTCCTGCATTACAAAATCGTTTCTGTTCTCAAATAGTACAGCAGCATTACACCGCCACATCTACGGTTGTAAAACTGCTGAATACAGTTAACAAGATCTGGTACCTTACACTGAAAATGTATGTCAGGTCTAATGATGTCTGACAGTATCAAACAACACTACCCTGTTGAATCAAATGCAGTCTCAGCACTCCATTCATATCAACTTGCCTATCAAAATCAATGGCTCAGATTCATTCTGGGTTTCCTTTTTTTCCCTCTAGCTTTTATATGCTCGCTCTGTTTGACTCTGAGGATTGTATTAGGTTGCCATAATAGCAACCTCTCAAGATAAAATCAGAGAAGTGTTATATTGCTGCTTACAGCCTTTTTTTTCTTTCAAGGACCGAAGGGAATAAAATAGTTTGGAGTAATGTTTCCTACAGTGCTGTTTTCTGAATGTCTTATGGGTTGTGTCACTTAATCGCTGGGTTGTGTAAGGCTGTTGTCCTGTACTGCTGCTGCAGCTGTAGCATATGTAATTGCAGCCTGCTGTGCGCCCATCTCCCCCCCACCTCCCTTCGTCCCTCTCCTCATTTCTGTGGTAGGTAGTGTATCCTTCCTGCCACCTTGTCATACTCCCGTAGAGGTAGGTGGAGCAGAGTTAGTAGTGTGTAACAGTGGGTTGTCATTGCCATGTCTGGAAGAACAGATGTTGACTGTAGAGCACATCCTGCGATCACTGACAAACTAAAGGATGGGGCTAAATCTATGCCGTGTTCCTCCCATCCATCAAATGAGTCCTTCAATGAGTAAATGCAGATAAAGCAAGGTAATACCTGTGATCTGTGAAACTGATCCCTTTTTCAAATCAAATCAAATCACTTTTATTGTCACATCACATGTGCAGGCACACTGGCACAGCACATGCGAGTGAAATTCTTGTGTGCGAGCCCCACAAGCAACAGAGATGTGCAAACACAACAACACAAACGAGCAAAATACAAGAATGGCCAACCTGAAACTAATAAATATATGTACAATATATAATAGTGTATGCATTTCTGGATGTGTATACTAAATATTTTCCTACGTGTGTGTGTGTGTGTGTGTGTGTGTGTGTGTGTGTGTGTGTGTGTGTGTGTGTGTGTGTGTGTGTGTGTGTATACACATTTTTACAAATTAAATAGTAAAAAAATAAAAAAATAAAAAATAATAATAATAATAATAATAAAATATATAAAATATACAGAGTTGAATATGTGCAAAACAAGTGGCATTTATATACAGTGTGGAGTGCATAATGTTGAAGTTCCAGTAGTGAAGCTGAGGTGTCTATGACGTGTTCAGCAGTCTGATGGCTTCTCCCATTTTGCTTTGCATCCTCCTCCTCCTCCCCCTCCTCTCCTGTCATTCTGTCTCCCAGAGCCCGGCGGCCCCTCCTTCACCATCGGTAAGGCCATCTGGCTGCTTTGGGGTCTGGTTTTCAACAACTCTGTCCCTGTGCAGAATCCCAAAGGCACCACCAGTAAGATCATGGTGTCAGTGTGGGCCTTCTTTGCTGTCATCTTCCTGGCATCCTACACTGCCAACCTGGCTGCCTTCATGATCCAGGAGGAGTACGTTGACCAGGTGTCAGGCCTGTCAGACAAAAAGGTGTGAATTTAAGGCAATGTGATAGTTTGTGGGGTGAAGGAGCACATGGGTGTGAACACATGTGAGAGTGGGCTACTTAATTTGGAGTGAAACTAGTGTCTGTTTTATTATTTTTTTATTAATTTACTTTTTCTATTTAGAATGAATATTCAAGATACTAGCCCCATGTTTGCCTACTGGTGGTGGTCAGAAGGCCCGGTGGCGCCTGTGTCCGGCAGCCTCGCCTCTGTCAGTGCGCCCCAGGGCAGCTGTGGCTACAATGTAGCTTGCCATCGCCAGTGTGTGAATGTGTGTGTGAATGGGTGAATGACTGAATGTAGTGTAAAGCGCTTTGGGGTCCTTAGGACTAGAAAAGCGCTATACAAATGCAGGCCATTTACCATTTACCATTCAATTCAGTTTTATTTATATAGCAGCAAATCACAACAACAGCCACCTAAAGGTGCTTTATTTTGTAAGTTAAGGAGCCTGTATTACTGCAGACAGCAGCCTGCTTTGAGCAAGCACACAGTGGGAAGGAAAAACTCACTTTTAACTGCAAGAAACCTTCGACAAAACCAGGCTCAGGGAGGAACAGCCATCTGCTGTGACCGGTGGGGGGTGAGGGGAGGAAGATGAGACCAAAACCCCCCCAAAATATTATGGATGAGTGTTTCGATTCAGTGCTTTGAACTTATTTGATCTCTCTGCTAACTTGCTACTGTAGCTAGTTTTGATGCAGGTGCAACATGTGGTTTTTCAGAATGGGGCCGTTAGCTTATTGTAACTGGTAGTTTAATGTAATAGCTCAGTCACAGAGTAAAAATAGATAGAACCTCCTTACAACAAATAAAAAAAATGCTTGCCTGGCGGTTGCATTTAAATTTTTATTTTTCCTCTGTCCAGAGGTCGAGGGTGTTACACTCTCAACATCTTTCCACACTTGATTGCAAAACGATTGCACAGATTGCTTCTCATAAGGGGACACAACCCTGTATGGATGGATGGATGAGACTGATGTGCATTTTGAATTTGTCATTTAATCTAGAAAAATTAAAAAATTAACGATTGCATCAAGTAATTAAATAAGAAATAAAACTAAGAAACTAAAACTGCTGTTTTGATCTTTTCAGCATTTTTATGCTTGTAACATAAATTGCAGATCTTTATTCTGAACTTGATCTGATGAGTCATACATATTTGTCTAAACATGTCCAAGGATTCTTCACATCTCTAAACAGTTAGTTGATTTTAAGCTTGCTAAAGTCCTGTTTAACAGTGCATTAAAAGGATATTTGATGCAGCTCACTGCTCTTTTCTCTGTGTGTTTTCTTTTCCCGAAACCCCCCACCGCAGTTCCAGAAGCCTAACGAATTCTCACCGCCGTTCCGGTTCGGCACGGTGCCCAATGGGAGCACAGAACGCAACATCCGCAACAACTACCGGGACATGCATGCCTACATGACGAGCTTCCACCAGAAGAATGTAGACGAAGCCCTGTACAGTCTGAAGACTGGGTGAGGAGCAGAGAGATAGCGGGCCTGATGTGGGACGCTAGGAGGGAGTTGAAAAGATTTCAGGAGGGAGAAGAGAGACTGTGTTATGGAGCCGTAAGGTCCTGTACTGATGCAATACACAGAAAAGATGATGAAGGAAAAAGGAGAGGGAGACAGAGGAAAAGAGAGCATTCTGGGTAATGTGGGTGGGCAGCGTATCTGCCTGCCACTGGCACCCAGAATAGCAGCGTAGCATGCGTTTGCTCTGAAAGCTAGGTAACATCTTTACTTCCTCTTCACTCTTTCTCTCTCCCTGTCTTCAAACGCTTTCACCCACCACGGCTGAAGAAAACAGAACAGGGACGAACCTGTGATGAAGGGCACAGAGGTCCTGGAGCCCTGAGGGGCCCTTGGTGGAGATTTGTCACGTCATTGTATCTGTTAACCCAGGGTTAATATGGATAGAACACAATGCAGAGGTTTTACAGGAAACATGGCAGTTCACCACCCCAGACCCTGAAACACTTTGGTCTCATGGTCAGTTTAGTTACTGAGCTTGAAGATTCGTTCTCAACACTGGAAACAAAAGTGATATATTTTACTTCTTCACATCTGAATGGAATTGGTCATTTAAACAGCGAGGTTTATATTTGAACTCTATGACCGGTGTTTAGGTGTTATCTATCACATGATGACACCTAAACAATTTCCATGACAAGAGAACAACCTAAAATAGATTCCTTTCCTCATTACAGAAGAGTTAATGGCCTAAATTTCTCACAGTCTTGCCTTGTAGCACTTTATATGAGAGAAACTCAATTTCCTTGTAAATTTTCTCAGTGTTTTGCAATTTCTTATTAACTGTTACCTGAAAAAAAGAGAATTAATACCAATTAATCATAAACAAGCATAGCTTGGAGTTTGCAGTCAGTGCAGTGGATACCAGGTCAGGTCAACATGCAAAAATGTGCAGAGACAAACATATCATTAAAAATGACTTACCCGCCTTTTTTCTTTACTGCCTAATCACACCGTACTTTACAGGGAACCTCTCAGACCATTCAATGACACAGATGATTGTGATTCAGTGTCTTAAAATCTCCATTTGACATAATGAATCGGTGATTTGAACATTGTCACTATTTGTGGTGAAGGTGGCTTCACAGCTTTGACTTCCAGCTCATTTTTCTTCTGTCATCCTTCACAGCAAATTGGATGCCTTCATCTATGACGCTGCAGTGCTAAACTACATGGCTGGCAGAGATGAGGGGTGTAAGCTGGTCACCATCGGGAGCGGCAAAGTGTTTGCCTCCACCGGATACGGCATCGCCATCCAGAAAGACTCAGGGTGGAAACGGGCCGTGGATCTGGCTATTCTGATGCTATTTGGAGATGGTAAGGAGTGAAATGATGCAATACAGGAAATTAATAAATATTCTAGTGTCTCGTATCTCATATAACAATTATACAAGTTATGCAAGTCATCACAGTCTTAAAAGATTAGATAATTGTCATGTAAATTTAGTTTTTTAAAGATAATGATGTGTTTTTAGTGTCATAACTGCAGTGACTATTGCCTACTGCAGAGAGGGCTTGGGCAAGTAATGTTGTGATAGTGATATTACAGGCAAATTAAATAGACCATTACTTTTAAGAAACTTCTGCTGCAGCCTTAATTTGTACAATAATCATTCAGGTTGAAAATAACAAAGTGAAGTCATGCTCTCATCGGGGTAGTAAAACTGGAGTCATGGAAGGAGCAGTGACTCAGAAGGTGGCCGGTGCTCGCTATGGTGACAACCCAAGAGCCTGCTGATGAAACCCAGCAGTCAGCGAGGCTGTCGAGCTGCAGGATGAGGCCTCCAGAGCCAGGTTGGCTCATCGCAGGCCTTAATCAACAGCGCGGTACCAGCAGGCCTGAAAGGCTGCAGCTGCTGTGGCTGTAGAAATGAAAGTTTCAACGGGGGATGGTTTGGTTATTTGGTAGCTCGGGAGGTGTTTTTGCAAAAGCCCGCTTTGGCAAAGAAATTAAATATTGACCTTAACTGAACATTGCTAGGAGTAAAGCTGGACAAAGGTGGTCTTGAAATGCTGAACCCTGTAGATGTTGTTCGATTGTTGTGATCGTCTTATGTCTCCACATTGATTTCAGGAACAGGGCCTACGGAACGGCAGAGTGATTAGGTGGAAAAACCAAATTCAGCTCGAACACCTTAAATATATTTGATTTGTTCAGGCTCGGTCTGGAGCACATCAGTAAGGATGGTCCTATACATATATCAGTGACATGATTTGAATGTTTGTCTGCAGCAGTAATATATCGAAGGGGGTTTGATACGGCCATTAAAAATTCTATATTTCGATTTTGACTCTGTTTTGAGTCAAAATAAAAATATAGTAACTTTGCTTAAGTCAAAGTTTTCTTTTTACCTTTGTAATATTGAACACCCATAGATCATCCACTGTCTAAAATAAGCAGTTTTAGCACCTCTTCTCACTTTAAGCCTCCTTTACTATGATCGACTGCTCCTCGTGAACACAAGGTATGGACAGCAGGTGGGTGTGTTCATCTCAGGTGGGTATGGTTACCAGGTAGGTATCGTCTGGTGGGTATAGCCATCTTAAACAGAAAAATAGGAACAGGGATGTTTACTGTCATTCACAAAAATCCAAAATTAGAAAAAAAACTGGCCATATTTTATCACACACACACACACACACACACACACACACACACACACACACACACACACACACACACACACACACACACAGATATATGTATAAATACATATGTGTGTGTGTGTGTGTGTGTGTGTGTGTGTGTGTGTGTGTGTGTGTGTGTGTGTGTGTGTGTGTGTGTGTGTGTGTCAGAAAAGAATAATAGGTCCACTTGAAAGTAAAGTCCTTCCCATTTTTTGACTGATGTACAGTTTAATAGATACAGACATATAAAAACTTTAAAGCTCAGTCTACAATGAAAAGTACATACATTTTTAAAACCTTCACCACCTCCACTGGGTGATACGTGATATGTGCAGGGAGTTCTGGGGCTGAGTGCTTATAACCAGCACATTTATCTTTCTTTAAATTGGTGCTGCAGCTTCATCATATATTATGGTGGCACCATTACATCAATATGGTGTTATTTTAATATAAAGGAGGCAGAGTCCTGAATACAGGACTCAAAGGAGAGGAACTAGAAAATAATGGTGTTGACACCGTCTGTGAAATGTGATACTGTATGCATCACAGAGCAATGCTCTCAGTTTGCCGGTTCTGTTTTGTTTTAAGCTCCAGCTCCGTGTGTTTTGGGTGGTGACTGAAAGAAAGCAGCAGGATGTTTGATGTCATTCTAAAAGAGTGATGATGATGAGAGCACTGATCCACGAGAGGCTTAGTATTGAGCTGCCACCCTCTACATGATCAGAGTATTGGGCTAGCAAACAAGGTTTGGGTACACAGTGATGGTGCAAACTTTGCAACTCCTTTTGGACGAGGGTTGGCTACAAACTGCTGGCAGAGGTTCGTGCAGTGAGATAGGTGACAAATGAAACTATAGTGAACCTAGAATGAATTCAGCTCATCTGTATCACAGTCCCGTGAAAAACCAAGTACACTCCATTATTCAAAGCTTGTAGAACCACCTTTAGCAGCAATAACTTGAATTTTTTTTCTGTGATTTTGTCAGTCTCTCACATCTTTGTTGGGGGATTTTGCCCCAGTATTTTTTACACATTGCTTCAATTTATTGATTTTTGCACTCATTTTTTTATGCACAGCTCTTTTAAGGTCTGACCACGACCTTTGATGTGTGGATTTTGACTGGGCCATTGCAACAGCTTAGTTGTTTTCTTTTTCAGCTATTCTGTTATAGATTTGTTGGTCTGCTTGGGATCATTGTTCTGTTGCATGAACCAAGCTTTAGGGAGTTCATGGCTGACTGAATGACTGCAATGGGCCAAGGTCCTGTGGCTCAAATCATCACCCCGCCACCACCGTGCTTGACAGTTAGCATGAGGTGTTTTCGCTGATATGCTGTTTCGAGTTGTGGTGGTTTTCTCCAAACATAGACTGTGCATTCTGGCCAAAAATCACCTTGGTCTTGTCTTTCCAAAGAACATTATTCCAGACGTCTTGTGATTTGTTCAGATAAACTTTGCAAACTTAAGTTGTTTTGCCATGTTCATTTTTTTGAGAAAAGCAACCTATCCAAACAGGCCATACTGGTTTGGGCTTTTTCTAATTGTACTGTCATAACACGCTAACTAAGGCCTGTGGAGTCTGATTTGTATCTACAGAGTTTTTTTGCAGTTTCTCTGAGTCTGACTTTGGGGTGAATTGGAGTTGCTGGGATGTCCACTCCTCAGAAGATTGTGGCGTTGTATTAACATACACCTTAATGCTCCAGACCGGAAAACTGAAAACTTTTCTGCTTTTGTAGAAGTGTATACACTAGATGTCAATCATTTACTCAAGCCCGTAGCATCTGGCTGCTACTTACCCTCTGAATTCCTGAGGAAGCAGTAAGGGTATACTTAGTTTTTCCTAGGACTGCACTGAAACCTGGGAAAGCTCTTTTTTTCATGTGACTGTACATACTGTAAATCACCAATTGTCACCAACTTGTCAGTGGTGGTAGTTTCTCCACCCATGAAACGTGCAACTGCTGAATGTAGACTGTGTTATTTGTATAAATTAGTCCAGTCAGAAATGTTAACAAGGGAAAAGTTCGAGGGGTACTCCAGGGGGAACTAAAGCACCCCAGGAAAATAGTTTGATGTCCTTCGCATATTGGTAGCTGTGAAAGGGAAATGCAGTCTAATTAATTAATTTAAATGAAATGACCGACCCGGAAGAGTCTGTCTGATATTTGTGTGAAACAGAAAATAGAGTCTGACCTTTAAAGTTATATATTCAATACTGTTCAAAAGTCTCGAGCCATCCTGCGTTTCTTTATATTTTGTTTCCAGACTTTCTGGTAATTTTTTAAAAGAGGTCTCGAGGCTTTCAGGAGGACTTTCAAAGTGTTTCTTTGGATATCGACTGTTTTTTCACTAGTTTTCAGTCTAGTTCTTGTAGCTGATTATTTTCAGGGATTTTTTTCTTCTTTTTTTTTTAAACCACATAACTGTGACCTATGAATTATTCAAGCATAAAAAGACACCGCACTCAAGGTATAAAGGTGTTGTGTCAATACATAACAGACAACCTAGCAAAGATTCTGCTGAAGCCTAATCAGAAATGGTCTCTTCCTTAAGAAGCCAATCTTACCATGATACCATGCATCTGATTGGCAACAGTTTCAGTTTTCAGCATGACAATGATCCCAAACGCTCAGCCAGTGCAGTAAAATAGAACCTGAATAATAATGGATTGGATTTATATAGCGCTTTTCAAGGCACCCAAAGTGCTTTACAATGCCACTATTCATTCACTCTCACATTCACACACTGGTGGAGGCAAACTATGGTTGTAGCCACAGCTGCCCTGGGGCAGACTGACAGAAGCGAGGCTGCCATATCACGCCATCGGCCCCTCTGGCCAACACCAGTAGTGTCTTGCCCAAGGACACAACGACCAGGACAGAGAGCACGGGGATCGAACCGGCGACCTTCCGGTTACAGATACGCCTCCCAACCCCCTGAGCCACGGTCGCCCCATGTTACACTTTCTATTCAACACTGAGTGTTTTGAATAGAAAAACACTCAGCATGACTCACCTATCAGTCATGGATTGTCTGTCCAGAGCCTTGACGGCAACACTGTTGAAGCAGTTTAGGATCATTTTGACTGAGAAGAGAACAAAAGGCAGCCAACATCCAAAGAAGAGCTTTGAATGTCTTTCAAGAAGCCTTCAAAAACATTTACTCAAGACTACTTAAAGAAACTACCAGAAAGCTTGTTCACAGAAGTTCACGATGTGTTGAAGAATAAAGGTGGTCATACCAAAAATTTACTTTTAAGTTTGTTAAAACTGTACAAATTCTGTTTTACTTATTATCTTTTCATCTGTGATGGCATGTTTCAGTAAACTTATTCCTCATTTTCCAAGCAAAATTTTAAAAAATGAGGGGTGGCTCAAGACTTTTGCACAGTACCCTACTGTACTAAAAAAATAATAGTGAAACTACCGCCTTGGTCTACTACCGTTACATTTTGTACCTCAGGAAATAAAAGACACAACTGTTCCTGATGTGAATCTTTGCCTTCAGAGAATACACCTTCTCCACTTCGACTGATAGCATGTCCTCCACACTGCTCACCTCACTACCTGCCAGATCTTATACTCTACAGCACGCTGACACACACTCATACATACACAGACGTGGCCTTCCAGGTGCTATCACTTTCCATTGTGTCGTGCGAGATGGATAAAGAGGTCAGTACGGAGAGAACATTCACCTTGGATCAGATCGTTCGGAGTCAGATTGATCCAGACGTCGACACACACTGTTGGGAACTTCCCGAGTGGCGTACATTAAAGTGCTGGCTTGTGAAAGGATGTGATTGTGACATGTAGCTGTGTGGATGCTTGAGTGTTGTGACACATCTCCACGAATTTATCCAAATGGAAGTAAAATCTTGCCGTGTACACGAGGCCAGCACATCAAGCATTACCTCTCATTACCTCTTGCAGATTGTTTGGCTGTCAACACACATACAGGTTAAGAGATCAGACTCATCGATGTTTGCTCATTTCCGTTGCTTCCTGTTTGAGTCAAGTTGTATGCAGAGGGGAAGGGGTCAGTAGCGGCTTTGCAACAGGAAATAGTGGAACTGCATACAGAATAGCCAGGAATGATGCAAGATCAGGAGGAACAGGTAAAGGTGGAGGAGAGGGGTGGGGTGGGAACAATGAAAAATAAGAATAAGCAGAGTAATAGGAGAAGAATTTTAATCATAGATATTTCTTTCACATGATAAATTCTGCTCATTAATCTAATATATCATCAATTTGGTTCACATTCTACAAAAAAAGCGCAAGCTATGCAGATTTAATAGCAGTAAGTATTCAGTTTGGAGAGCTGTTGCAAACTGTTTAGATGAATCAGTCATGCTGGAGCTAAACATCTGTTTGGAAATTTAAAGGGAATCAATGAATTCCCATTTGTGCTTTGTAGTCACAAGTCAGTCTAAAAAGTAGGTTATTCTATCAAATATTTCTCAGGCAATCTCCCACCACTTTGATCATTTAAATTTCCTTTTTGAGGCCATTTATTTCCCAAATATTTCTGCCCTAATGTGACGTGATGCTCATTCTATTGTTTCAGCTCTGTTGATGTGACAAAAGTAGTTCTTTAATCACCAAAAAAATCACCTTGCAACGGATTGCATTTCCCCAAGTTGAAAGGTTATACTCCTTGTTTTAGTCCATCCAATGACTATCTGTGTGTTACTCATCAGCATGAAAAAACTGTCAGCCCCCCACTTTAATACTACCACATAACACAGTGCTCTGTATCCCTCACTGAGGCTCATTTTGGTCTTAATGTACCAACCTACTGTTTGTCCCAGCAAGTCTAATACTTTTGTTTTATCAATGGAGTCTCAAACACGTGCACAGCTTTGCCGTCTTCATTGGCACTGTGTCTCTTACTCTCACCTCGACATATGGACATAGATGACATGCATATTTTGTTTTTTTTAACATGCAGGGTTAATATTTTATCCTAAGCAACAATTTTTCCCTAAACCAAAGTAGTTTTTCGTCAATACACCCAAACAAAAATTAAATGAACACAAAAGTTGAAAAATGTAACTAAAAACAGAATGCATCGATTTGCAAATATTCTAAACCCATGTTTTATTCACAGTAAAATGCAGAAAACATGACATTTTGAAAGTGAGACATTTTTATTTCATAAAACAAATATTAGCTCATTTTGAATTTGGCAGTAAACGTTGGGTAACAAAAGGCTGGAAAATTAAGTGGTACTAAAAAGAAACAGCTGGAGGAACATTTTGTAACTAATTAGGTGAACTTTCAACAAGTCAGTAAAATGATTGGACCATCGAGCGGCAGATGGCCGCCCATCCCTGAGCTTCATTCTTCTGGAGGTTTCTTCCTGTTAAAAAGCATATTTCCTTTCTACTGTCACGCAAGTGATTACACATGGGCTACATGCAGTGTTGGGGAGTAACGGAATACATGTACCGCTGTTACGTATTTAAAATACAAAATATGAGTAACTGTATTCCGTTACAGTTACCGTTTAAAAAGGTGGTATTCAGAATACAGTTACAAAAAGGGGAGTGGAAAGGTTGGAGTTGTCATCGAGGAAAAACGGGAGCTGGAAGCATGTAAATATAATAATAACCACTTCAGCCAAGAAGAGTGCCTGACGAGCCCAGTTGTAAGTAAGCTATTAAGACTCGACTGTACACCGTGTTCGTGTTTTCCTCCGAAAACAATAAGTTCCGTTGGAGCAGTCTTTCAATGTCTCTCTCTGTCTCTCGCAAGAAAAGTTGACCCACACAACAAAGTAAAGCTATTTTTCGGCTACGAGCCGACAGGGACCCCGCCGTATTAGTCAGAGGTCCCTTTACTACAGCTCGGAGTCGCGGACCTTCAGTAATAGTAATAAATCACACAGCAATAGTACATTCACGTTGTTGTAAAAAGCATGATAATATATTAAGTAATCCAAAGTATTCAGAATACGTTACTGTCATTGAGTAACGTAACGGAATACGTTACAGAATACATTTTGGGGCATGTATTCTGTATTCTGTAATGGAATACATTTTAAAAGTAACCTTCCCAACACTGGCTACATGTGATTGTTAGGGTTTTCTCTGTATTATTGTAGGGTCTTTACCTTACAGCATAAAGTTGTATTGTTGTGATTTGGTGCCATATTAATAAAACTGAATTGAACTGAACTATAAAGAGAGCATGTTTGACAGGCAGAGTTTCTCAGAGGCAAAGATGGACAGAGATTCCCCAATCTGCAAACAAAACTGTGTCTGCAAGCTGTGGAACTTCATCCTAATTATAGAATATTGTTCTGCAATGTAAAATTGCAAAACTGAAGTTCTAATCATGTATATTACATAGTATCAGCAAAACATCCAGAGAATCTGGAGAAATCTCTGTGCGCAAGGGACAAGTCCATAAATCAAAACTGTTTGTAATCTTTGGCTGCTCGGGCAGGACTGCATGATTCTGTCATAGAAATCACTGCACGGACTCAGAAACACTTCCAGAAATCAGTGTCTGTGAGACGACTGCGTCATCTAAAAATGTATGTTGCAAAAACGTAGTCATATATGAAAATGATCCAGAAACACCGCCGTCTTCTTTTGACCTAACCTCTTTGAAAATGTAATAAGACTAAGTGGAAAATGTCAATTTTGAATTTAAGATTCTTTTCGTAAAACATGAATTCTGCATTCTCCAGACCAAAGAGAAGAGGCTCCATCTGGCTTGTAATCAGAGCTCAGTTCAAAAGCCTGAATCTGGTGTTAGAGCATTCTCATTCCCAACGTGTCACATACCGACGATTTGTAACGGCCCGAGGCATTGCATAGTAACGTGAAAGGTACCCTTCCACATCCTTTTGAGACGATCCGGATTCTCAATTGAATCTAACAGATTACCACTTGTGGCGGTAACACATCTCCGTTTCCAGAGCAGAGGCTCCAGCCCTCCATTCCAGGCCTAACTATAACCTTAATCCTTAACCAAAACCTTAACCCTATCAGATCGTGTTTTCCAAAGTGATTCCAAACAGCTCTCATGCCTCCGAGCGCATAACATACTGACGATTTGTCACATAGTGTTGGGATGTTATGTGTTGGGATGGGAACATGTTTGTTAGAGTCTAATGAACTGGAAAGGCACCATTGATGCTGAAAGGTATATATAGGTTTAATTAAGAGCAACATTATTATGCAGATAATAATGGACTCAACTCGTGATGTTGCTGCCATCAAATTCAAAATGACCTTATTTTGTTCTTACATTTTCTTTGTTTAAACATTTGATATGTTTTCCAAAGTGCAAAACACAAAACTCCTAAACGATCTACAATGTAATCTGCGTGTGTTGAAAATACCAGCAATAATTTAAAAAAATGTGCATATGATACAAGCGTAAATAATCCAGAACCACCGAGCACTGGTTTGAACAAAGTCACTGTGCTCTGCTGCTTCGTGATATTTTCTATGTAAACTCAGCAGTGGGTACACAATGTTTGTTCATACTTGTTTATCCATGTCTTTTTATTTATTTCGTTTTTACTATTTGCCTCATTAGGAAGAATAGTGGAGTCAAAAAGTTCTTATTGGACTTTATTGGTGTTAATTTGTTAGTATTGTTCACTGTAAATTGACAAACACTGCAATAAATGCACAGCAATCGTAATTGTGTGGGGAAAATCTGATATTGTGTCAACCACTTCTCCCTCGACCGCTCCAACCTCCTGATGCAGACTCTATTGTTCTATAAAACAGGGCCATTATCTCGCTGTATTTAATCATCAGGACACTAGTGTTGAAGGACTTGTGTGTACTTCTGTGACACCCATCAAATCTGGTAGAAAAGCAGAATTTGACCCCTCTGGATACAAACACAGTGCACACGACCACACCTATGTGTGCAAACACTCACACACACAATAGTTTTATGTAAGCAGCAGGAAAATACCTTATACACACCATAAGCTCATACACAGATCTAACAAATCTCTCTGGACGTGTCCTCCCCCTTTAGTAATCTCCCCGGGGATGCGGAACTGGCGGCGACACAGTTTTTAGACGGAAACCCTTCTCACATGACCATGCACACTTCCTCTCCTAGGACTGCTGAGTCCCAGCAGGCAGTTGTATTTTTGGTCCCCCCCCCCACCAACACAACAAAGGGGTTAGCCTTGCATAAGCAGTCCTTAATGAGGAGGCTTGTCTGGGGGGCATTCAGTCAGAATAATAGAACGTGACATTTGTTGCATGTACATGAGACCTGAGCTGTTTTTGGCAACAATGGCCCATCTAGAAAAAACCAAACAAGTGCCGTCTTGTTTTGTACACATATTTATACATTTAGACACCTACAAACCCATCTGCATGTCACACTTGACCAGCGCTTTTGACCGGTGTGTATGTGTCTCCAGGTGAGATGGAGGAGTTGGAGGCCCTCTGGCTGACGGGCATCTGCCACAATGAGAAGAACGAGGTGATGAGCAGTCAGCTGGACGTGGACAACATGGCAGGGGTCTTCTACATGCTCGGGGCTGCCATGGTTCTGTCATTCATCACCTTCATCTGTGAACATTTGTTCTACTGGCAGCTGCGCTTCTGCTTCATGGGCGTGTGCTCTGGAAAGCCCGGATTCACCTTTTCCATTAGCAGAGTGAGTGTGCTCGTGTTTTATTTTAGGTCTGACCTCTGTCCTTCTGACAGAAAGATCACAGGAGTGGCTGTTTTAAAACCACTGGCTGTGGTTGAGGTGGATGGAGTCAGTCAGGGAGATGCGATGACTCACCTGAGCTACCTGCGGCTTCTTTTTTTTTTTTTTTTTTTTTAGCTCAGGCTGTTGTTAACAACAAAAACAAATTCTAGTGATATAAAAAAAATACTCCAGATAGCTGCTAGAGCCCGTTATTATCTATTCAAACTCAATTTAATACTGCCAGTCATAGACAAAGAAGGTGTTTATCCTTTATCCAATTATGTGCATTTCAGTGTCACTTTTGTTAGTTAACATCTATTTCATATTTTATTTAGTGGAATTAATGCAACAAGAAAAAATCCTATTTTACTTTATTGGTGGATTACTTTAGAGATCATTGCAGGGCAGTAACATAACTGACCTCTGAAAGCACTGATATATGGGTTTACAACAGCTGCATCTTAAATAAATAACATAGGCAACAAATGTCCTTCCAGAAACTGATCTTACCCTCTGGCAGCCATCTTGGTAACACCTCTGGGGAACTTATTTGGCATTTAATTCGAGGTCTCTGTCACACTTAACAGGGAGAAAGCCATAACTTTAATTGTAATGGTTACCAGAACTATTTATTTATTTATTTATTTATTTATTAACCTTTATTTAACCAGGAAGATCCCATTGAGATTAAAAACCTCTTTTTCAAGGGAGATCTGGCCAAGATAGGCAGCAGCAGATGTCTCACAGTTACAGAAATTACTCAAACACAGGCAGCAACAACACACATGCAACAATAAGTGAAAGAATACAAATAAAATAAAAATAAAATTCAATAAAATTCAAATAAAATAAAAAGTCAGTTAAAATGACAATCTAATTGAAACAGTTGCATGTTATGGACTTGGCCTCAAGGATTCGTAGTTTAGATTTAAAATCACTTAATGAAATGAATTCAGTCATTTTCCATTCCTTCTGCAGTTTGTTCCAGGCCGAGGGTGCTAAATGGACAAAAGCTCTTTTACCAAGTTCAGTTCGGGCAAATGGAACAGAAAGCAACAAGTAACCATGCGGACGAAGAGAATACCGACCAGCATGTTTCATTACAAGCAGGGAACATATATAAGAAGGCAGCAACCCAAGCAACCCAACCCAAGTGAACTGCATGTTCACATGAAATGGTGAAAAACAGCTTCAAAAGATAGCACTTAGACTACATATATGAGAAGTTATGCAACGTTACAGCATCCAGGAGCGACAACAGCAGCTCTTCCTAAAGAGCATGGAGCAAATGCTGTGCTAAATCACATGATCAGTACACTAAGACAAGAAATCTGAGTGAACTTGGGTGCATTTTTGTCTTTTCTATGATGACAAGTCAATATGTTGATGTTGAAGCTCTGCTGTTCACATGTCAGTGCAAAAACAGAAAAAAGAAGAAAGGACGCTTCATGGCCCTGATGTTCGATCCTGCAGGTGCTTCTCAGCAGGCCAGGTATAAGTACAAAAAAGAGAAACAAAGCCCAGGAAAACTTAAAAAAAAATAAAAAATTTCCAGCCTCTACAAATATGACCGTAAAGAAGTACTGAGACACTTTGTCATCAGCTAAACACCCGATAACGCCCATCAACTCTAACACAAATGGCTTATCCTGTATTTTTATCAGTTTTGTTACATCCTCCTCCCTTCACCTCCAACCGGTCACGGCAGATGACCGGCCCTCGTCGATGACAGCCTCGTTCTGCTCTAGGTTTCTTCCTGTTAAAAGGGAGTTTTTCCTTCCTGCTGTCACCTAAGTGCTTGCTCATAGGGGCATGAGCACAGGGAGTCATATGCTTGTTGGGGTTTTCTCTGTTTTCTCTGTATTATTGTAGGGTCTCTACCTTACAATATAAGGCACCTTGAGGCAATTATTGTTGTAATTTGGTGCTACATTAATAAAACTGAATTGAATGGAATTGATTGGTTCTTTGGAAATAACAAATTAACACAAAAAGTAGGCATTTCAGAGGCTTGACACAAACTGTTTGTTATCCATATCTGAAAAGCAAATGTGCTTCTGTCTGCTAGAAATACCTGCACTTGGAGCTGAGGTGAAAAGCGAGCCATCGTCAAGAAGCGAGACACAGAAATCATTAAGATTTGGACACATTTTCAGAGCCTCTCTCCTGGAAGTCATTCATTGTGCCGTGCTTGTTTGTAAGCAGAGGGAGTTAGCATGCTAAAAATGAAACCTGAGAGAAGCTGAAACCTTTTTTTTTTTACCTTGTCACCTCCTCCCCATGTAAATTGGGTCCATATAAATAGTCATTTGAAGTGTCAAGCATTTGCATAATGTTACCTTTTAAGAAGCAGGTTGCTGTTGTATGCAAATTGCCTTAGTTATTATTGCCCAGGAAAAAGGGACACTGCTGTTTATGGGTTTGGTCTTAAGGATGAAGGTGTTTCTAATTGTAAGGTAATCTGGTTTACACCTACTCAGAATGACCAGAAGGACAATAAAAGAGAGTGCAGGCCATAAGCGCTACTGAAGCACACTGTCTTCTGTGTTTTTGAAATGGTAGCAACCTCCATCTGTGTTAGATTTCTTTTTCTTTTCTTTTTTTTACAAAGCGTGAGAAGAGCTTGTCACTTGTTGAATTAAATAAATTCTAGTTGCAGACAAATTTCAGAATTGTCTCCTACAACTCAAGAGCGGATTAGTCAAGCAGATGTATGGGCAGAAATCTGTGCCATCAGAAACTGAATTTGAATAAGTTCAATTTGAATTTGAATTGCTCAGATTGAATCTGAATTGTAACTTGAATAAATGCTTTTGAAAACTGAATTTGAATTAGTCTAATTTGAAATTGAATTTATGGTTTGAAAATGATCATCACTAAATTGAAATTGAATTTTATATTTTGAAAATGAATTGATTTGCTTTGAAACTGCATTTTATCCTTTAAAAATTCAGCTCTCGAATAATTTCAGTTTCACTTCTCACCATTCAGTTTCAGTTCTACCATTCAATTTCAGTTCCAAAATTCAGTTTTTTGGAACTTACATCCGGTTCCGGTTCAAGCGCAGATTAATAGAACTACGTTTTACTAGCGGACCGAAAGTGTCACCGACGGGCATCTACAGCGTCTTGAGCTGAATTAAGACTTCAGAAGTCATTCGTCATGTCGAATGACCAGCGGATAAACTCTCAGGTTGGTAATAAATGTATTACATGTATAAGAACAAGCGTCATGTTAACAAATGATAGCCGTACAGTAACTGTTATGCTTATTGTAGCTGTTAGCTAAAAACGCTAATTTAGCGTAGTTTGCCCTGAATTCAGCTTTGACAAACAAATATGATCGACTGTTTCTAGTAGAATTCCAAAGTTGTCATCTTGGACCCTCTCAGAATGCTTGCAGAGACCCCTACAGTAGGGAAACATGCAAAACGGTGCCCAAACCTTTGTATTTTAGCTTTATTTATGCCTTACACAGCATCTCAACTCTTTAGCTAACTTAATAACTTTAGCTAAAGTGAATAGTTAGTCTAATTCATTAGTGCAGCATTACTGGATCACCTCTGTTTGAAGTGATATAATGTGATATACAACTATCACTGAAACAGCAAACTTTGTAAATAAGCAAACAACACTTCTCATTCTCTAAACGTTTGGCCACAGCTGTAGATTACACTATCAGTGCTTGTTCACTCTTGACAATAATTACATTTCTAAATTTACTTTGTGCATTTACAGGTAAACAATATCTAATATTTTATCTAAATGACTGCTTTGTCTTTGAAAAGGGTGAAGAGCCTGAGGCCGGTGACAGTCCAGTTCTACTCTAAGTACATCCTTACAGTGGCTCACAGGACAAGGCTACATTCCTGTCCTGCCAGAAGAGAAGACAAACTTCAGAGTCTTCATGCAGTTCAACCACACCTGTCATATTCCATATGACAGGGGTCTCAAACTCCAGTCCTCAAGGGTCAAAGTGTCATGCAACTTTTCCATGCCCTCGAGGACTGGAGTTTGAGACACCTGCCGTATGGTGTTCATGCTGTTTTCTACCCCACAGTTACAGCATGTCTGACTGCCTGTTCAGCATATGCAAAAATATATGAGTTTAAGCATGTGATGACTAAGGCCTTCCATTATGGTGTTTGTCATCACATGTCACAGACATCTGGATGATCATTTGGAATAAATAAAATACTAAAAACATGTTACTTCATCTTTTATCTTTATTATTATTATTATTGTTCTTATTTTACACTTTTCATTGTTAGGCATTAGGTTTATTTGTAGTAGTCCTTTCCAACGTCTTTCCCTCTTCCATGTTACTGTGTCAGCTTGTCAGCATCTATTTGGGTTTGGAAGTGGAACAGAAAGTAAAGAAATCCAAAGTGCCATTAAAACCAGCAGAGGTTCTTATATTTCAGAAGAAGGGATTAATTCAAAAGAAATGACCTCAATGCCATATTTTATTTAGGAACCCTAGAGAGCACTTTGCAAAATAACACATTCTTATAATTTCACCCTCAGATGAGCCAAGCTACGACTGTCAGGGAAGGTGATGTAGGTACAGAGCATATGAGAATGGTTAAGTTAATGTCTCTTGTCTATATGAAGGCACAAGAGGGATCAATGGCAAGGCGTAGAGATTCAGTATCTTCAGTCTTCAGTGGACACTCCATTTCTGGCACAAAACACCTGTAAAAGATGGTCGATTTAGGAGGTGACCCGACAACTTCAGCCTGTCAAACATAGTAATGGAGCAGTGTGTTTTTAAAAAGCAAAAATCTAATTAAGCATGCACTCAGTACCCTAAAAATTATTATGGTAGTTAAACACAGTGCTAGTCACATATCATATCTGCACTAATGAATTAGACTAACTATTCACTTTAGCTAAAGTTATGAAGTTAGCTAAAGAGTTGGGATGCTGTGTAAGGCATAAATAAAGCTAAAATACAAAGGTTTGGGCACCGTTTTGCATGTTTCCCTACTGTAGGGGTCTCTGCAAGCATTCTGAGAGGGTCCAAGATGACAACTTTGGAATTCTACTAGAAACAGTCGATCATATTTGTTGTCAAAGCTGAATTCAGGGCAAACTACGCTAAATTAGCGTTTTTAGCTAACAGCTACAATAAGCATAACAGTTACTGTACGGCTATCTTTTGTTAACATGACGCTTGTTCTTATACATGTAATACATTTATTACCAACCTGAGAGTTTATCCGCTGGTCATTCGACATGACGAATGACTTCTGAAGCCTTAATTCAGCTCAAGACGCTGTAGATGCCCGTCGGTGACACTTTCGATTCGCTAGTAAAACGTAGTTCTATTAATCTGCGCTTGAACCGGAACCGGATGTAAGTTCCAAAAAACTGAATTTTGGAACTGAAATTGAATTGTAGAACTGAAACTGAATGGTGAGAAGTGAAACTGAAATTATTCGAGAGCTGAATTTTTAAAGGATAAAATGCAGTTTCAAAGCAAATCAATTCATTTTCAAACCATAAATTCAATTTCAAATTAGACTAATTCAAATTCAGTTTTCAAAAGCATTTATTCAAGTTACAATTCAGATTCAATCTGAGCAATTCAAATTCAAATTGAACTTATTCAAATTCAGTTTCTGATGGCACAGATTTCTGCCCATACAGATGTCTGTCATACATTTCCATGCCTGTTTGAAGATTGTAGCTGCGAGAAATATTTCCAAATGGCAGGGCAGGTCACATAAAGCAAGAAGGTGACAAGTGATGGGACAGCAAGGGGCTAAGAAAATTCAGAGACAGATCAAAAGATAAGTTAGCAACAGTCATGATAAAAGAATAAAACTGGTAACAGGACAAAGGGTAGCAGAGAACAGACACAGTGGTGTGCCTAGAACCTGTGTTTCATTACCTTTCACTGCAGCTGTAGTAGCGATAGATGCAGACAGATAAAGACAGACAATCCCATCGGAGCGGCTGCTGCTCACCAAAGCACCCGGAAACGGAGATAAGGCAGACCCAAAGACAGAATGGAGGCATAAAGGAAAAGAGGGGGTGGGGGTGGTTGACGAATCGCATTCATGAAAGTGACTAAGAGGCCGACGGAAACAGTTTCTGACAAGTTGACGCCTTTGAGGAATACTGGCCTGCACACTGGCTGGTGGGTAGTGCGTCCTCGACCTTTCAGAGTTGGCTGTTGCCTAAACCACAGATTCCCCCAGCCCCCATTTAAATATGCTTGTTTGACTCCACTCGCAAAATCTTCCGCTCACATGAAAATGCTGCTTCTACTAACCAACCATAGCAAACACACACACACACACACTGATGGATGGTGACCTTATGAGTAAAATTTAGTCAGTGGTTATATCTTTTACCTGTGAGACAAAAGTGATTGATCCCTATTGTTTATAAAGAGAAACAAGTAAGTAGAAAGACAGCAAGGCGAGTGTCTGCTAAATTTAAATGACATTGATCAAACCTATTGACTCACTTGCTCCCCTTGTGATATCAATTAAGGCTCTGATCTGCTCTGTCTCTTCTCACTCAGTTCTCTGTGTCTGAGGTTGAGGGCTGAGCAGCAGCTGTGAGGGTCCTCGTCGTTCCCCAGAGAAAATTCATTTATGAACTCAGACCCTATTACTGTTTAATAGTGTGTAAACAAGAGGGTGGTCATAGAGAACATGGCAATGCATTAACCTCTCTGCCTCTGCCTGTTTCTGTTTGCCTCCCTCTCCCTCTCTCCCTCTCTCTGTCTGTCTCTGTGTCTGGTATCTGCCTCCGTCTCTCTTAACATTAAACCCTCCTCTGGTTCTTGACTCCTTACTCCTGCCACACATTTTGCTGTTATTGTGATCTCTCTTGGGAGTCATACCTTATCACACTCACTCTTTCTCCCTTCCATGGTCTCACCCTCTCTTTATCTCTCTCTACCTTCCCTTTTCTTCTCATTATCAATCTGCAGGGTATCTACAGCTGCATCCATGGAGTCCAAATCGAGGAAAACAAGTCCACCATAGACTCCCCCTCATCCACCATAAAGAAGAACATGAACAACACTCACTCGAACATCCTGCGGTTGCTCCGCACTGCCAAGGACATGACTGCCGTTCCGGGCGTTAACGGCTCTCCACACGCCGCCCTGGAATATAGCCACAGCGGCCGTGAGTCGGCTATATACGATATCCAGGAGCACCGGCGCAGCCTGGTGGGTCACCCTGTAGACTGCAAGTCTGCGCCACCCTACATGCCAGAGGACAACATGTTCAGTGACTACATCAGCGAGGTGGAGAGGACTTTTGGCAACTTGCCCCTGAAGGACAGCAACTTGTACCAGGACCATTACCGGCACCACCACCCGGCTCTGGGTATGTCCGGCCCCCCGCCAAATAGGCCGCGTAGCTTAGGCAGCGCTAGCTCGTTGGAGGGGGGCATGTTCGATTGCGACAGTTTGGGGGGAGGGGTAGCGCCTATCTTCACCACCCAGCCCCGCCCCTCCATGACTCACAGGAATACCAGTAAATTTGACCTGATCGCTGGCCACACCCCTGCGGATTCCAGCCAGGGTGGGTTCAAGGGCAGCAATGTGTACGGCAGGTTTTCTTTCAAAGGAGGTGCATCCAGCACGGGGCTCATCGGGGGGCATGACAGGTACTGTGGGGGTGGGGGAGGCTCAGGGGGTGACGATGGGAACATTCGCTCTGATGTGTCGGATATCTCCACGCACACCGTCACCTACGGCAACCTGGAAGGAAACGCCAAGCGGCGTAAGCAGTACAGGGACAGCCTGAAAAAGAGGCCAGCCTCTGCCAAGTGCAGACGGGAGCAGGACGAGATAGAGCTGAGCGGCTTCAGGAGGAGACCCCACCACCACACCGTCCACCACCACTTCCCCCACGGGCCCCAGGCACACCGCACGGTCTCACCACCCCTGGAGCGGAAGAGGGGAGGAGGAGGGGGTAATGCTTCACCTTACTTATTCCGCAGGGATAAAGAGAACCTGAGGGATTTCTATGCGGACCAGTTCCGCTCCAAGGAGGGCAAGGCCATGTGGGAGCAAGAGGGTGGAAGTGGTGTGGGCGGTGGTAGCGGTGGTGGTATCTGTAAAAGCTTAGTACCTGTGGAAGACTTCCTCAAAGGTAAAGAAAAGAAATCGGATGGGCTTGGTCCGGTGTCGGCAGGGCAGCAGGCCCACACCTGCTGGGAAAAGGGGGTGTCAGGGATAGGAGGGGGTGGCATAGCAGGGGGTGACTGGGAGTGTCGTAACTGCCACAGTGTGTGCCACCATAGTGGAGGAGGCAGTACTTGTCCAGTTAGTGGAGTTGGGGGGACCAGCAGTCGTCCCAGCTCCGCCACATCCAAACGCTGTGACTCCTGTAAGATTCAGCCGAGCAACCTTTATAACATTAGTGAGGATAACAACATGATGTTCACTGGAGTTAAGGGTAGCGTAGGACCCAGCCAAACACAAACTCAGGCACAGCGCAGGAAGCTAGGGCCGGGCGGGAGGGTGTTACGGAGGCAGCACTCATACGACACATTTGTGGACCTGCAGAGGGAGGGGGCAGGTCGCATGGGGATGGGTGGGGGCGTTGGGGGGCAGTTTCAACAGCCCCGGAGTGTGAGCTTGAAAGACAGAGATCGCTCCATGGAGGGCCCCAGCCCTTATGCTCACATGTTTGAGAGGTATTCAGGTGATAGAGAGTCTCCAATGTTTGGAGGGATAGGCGGGGATAGGGCCAAGGGAGGCTCCTCCTGCAGTTTGTTCCGTGGAGGCGAAGGTGGGTTGCATCGGCGGTCGGTGGGGGAAAGAGACCTGAGGGACAGAGATAGAGCTATGATGGGAGGTGGGGGCTGTGGTGGTGGTGGTGGTGGTGGTGGTAGCAGAGGGGCCGGGACTTACTCCTTGTCTAAATCTCTCTACCCAGATAAGGTGAACCAGAATCCCTTCATCCCAACCTTCGGCGACGACCAGTGTCTTTTACACGGTGCCAAACCGTACTACATCAAAAAGCCACAGACGCAGCAACAGCAGCAGCAGCAGCAACTTCTCAACAACAGCCGAGGAGGAGGGGACTTCCGCAGCTCCATGGGAGCAACTTCCTATTTGCCCGCATCCGCCACAGCTGGGGTGATGTCCAATGTGGCCCCCAGGTTCCCCCAAGAGCTGTGTCTGGGCGGGGTGGGAGGGCCCATGGGGAACCACCACGGGGGCAACAAACTACTGCCTGGGGGCAGGGACACGTTAGGTTTGGGGCAGGGACAGAGACCATTCAACGGTGCCAGCAATGGACACGTTTATGAAAAGCTCTCCAGCATTGAGTCAGACGTTTGAGAGCGAAGACAGTGGAAGAAAGAGAGAGGCGAGAGGGAGGAGTTGAAGTGGGCGAAGAAAATGAGGGGAAGAGGAAAAAGCAGAAACAGCACAGGCTGATGACCTCTCTGCGTGAAGAAAATGACAAGGCACAATTGTGTGTATGTGTGTGTGCGCGCGCGCGTGTGTGCTGTTCTCACTCCACTAAATGGAAAGAATTTGGACAATGCACACAGGCCACTGCCGGCTAAGCTGTGGTGAAGTCCGGCGGGAGACAAGTTTTTAATGAGAAGAGAGGATTCTGGTGCTGCTCCGAAGCTCAGTGAAAGATCTAAAGGGAGGGAGGGAGGAATGGGAGGGAAGTAGTAGGGAAGGGGGGGTGAAATCAAATTTCCAGCCTCTGCTCTCGTCACATGCTCTTTGTCTTTCCCTCCCTCCTGCAGCTCCTCAACACCAAAACAAACGTTTTGTTTAGCAACGGAAATACAATCATGAATGAGAAATCAACACTTCTGCTGAAGTAACAGGGTACACTAACAATAACTGTATTGATAATGTTAATAATATTATTGAATATTATTCCAGTGTTTAATGATGATCGGTTTGGATTGTTTTTAAAGTTTATTTATTTGAATAGTTCATGTTACATATTTGTATGATGTTGATTCTTTCTTAGCTTACCAATTTACAGGAGTCTGATAGACCCGATGTCGGTACAGATCTTTTTTTTCGTGGGGGGTGAGGGTGAGGGGGGGTTCCTGTAATTTGGACTCTTCTTTGCTATCAATTCTTCATGTTTTTTGTTTTGTTTTCTTTTACTTTTCTCACTTTTGATTGCTGTGAAGTGTACGTGAAAGGCATGATTTGCTGAGTACATCGTGTGTACTTGGAAAATTTGCAAAGGTCTTTTTTTTCTCAGCTGCAGAAACGACATCATCATACTGATTTGCCGTTTTGCTGTCATTTCTTTCTGCCTGGCAGTTCCAAATGGGTCTCACATTTTGAGCTGGATGTGCCTTAAAGGACTAATACTGATTCTCCATCTATCTTCTGTTGGAAAGACAGATTCACCTGCGAGTAATTAATCAATTGGTTTGAAAACTGAACATCCAAGTCACCATTTCCAATACGAGAGCAGAGTTCGAGGTGTTTAGCTGACTGTATAACACAATGCTAGACACGGAGGAAGCTTAAATTTGCACTTTGATCCCCGACCAATAAAAGAAAGCAGCGGCAGGATCGCACAGTTTAAATGCAGAATCGTCTTCTTGTATTAACGCCACAGTTAATCTAACCACAAGTAATTTTCCTTGAAATCATTTACCTCCACAAGCTTCATCACTCCTCCCCTCCTCATAACAGATGACCCAGAAGTCAACTATCCATTAATCATGTGTAAATCGTATTTAATGTCCTCTTGTTGCTGCCGTGGCGTTTCATTGGGTCTGGCTCAATTGGCCGTGACAGTTTTTCTGTTCAGGACAGGAACATAATGGACTTTCAGAGAGAGGCCTCTGTTTCTGGTATGAGCAGTTAATTTTTTTATGATTACTGTTACAAGCCTTGCCTGCCACATTAGATAGTCACATTTGAGGAATGGCAAGTGGGGTTTATCGCTGTATTGTGCAGGTGTCAACGACCACAACGGGCTCGTGAATTTTTTTTAATACACAGTCCCACATAATTATCTCATAACTCAGAACAGTGCCACCGCAGTTTAAAAGACACTTTTCAGAGGATCTGTACATTTAAAAAAAAGTTTGCAGTCAGCTTAGCTGAGCATAAAGATTGAAGATAACAAGGGGAAGTAGCTAACCTGGCTCTATCTTGGAATAATAAAATCCACATATCAGTGCCTCTAAGGCTCACTAATAACATGTTGTATCCTATTAGTTTAATTATCTCAAATTGACATAAATACTTTTTCAGAGAGCTTGTAAGCTGTTGCCATGCCAGAAACTTCCATTTTTAGCACATCCAGCCAAAGGTCCAATAAGCTTCTGCCACGGAAAAGCATCCATCCACAATTCAAAAGAATCGCTACTCCTCCGAGAGTATTAGTTAGATTTCAGTGAAATGTGCACACAGTGATCCCCTAATCAATCATCCAGATAGTGCTCAAGGTCAGGGTCACATTTGTAGGGCTCATAAGCCTACTACATCATTGATGTTCTGGTTTATTAGCAAGACAGTGACTACTGTTTTATACTCCTGTTTTGAAGCCTTAATCCTAGTTTTATTGAACTCATCGTCTGTTTTTATTTCTTTCTGGGAGCAGAAGTGACTGTTAGCATGGTGAATCTATTCACTGGACATATAATTCATTGTAGGCATACTGCTCTTTACCTATAAGAGCTCAGTAACATAGAAATAAAATACCACATGGTTTGGACAGTTTGTTACAGCATGTGCTTTCTTTACTAATATTATTAAAATTGCTTCAAAAGCCACAAAAACTGTCAAAATGTCGGGTTTACTGAATTAGCTGAAGTTAACCCTAGCACACAGCTAGTAGCCTAGCTTAGACTAGCCCCTCCCCCTGTCATTCCAAACAGCAAATTATGTGTTGGCTAACTATAAGATTTTATTAAATTTAAATGGATGAGTTATACAAAAGAACCTCTTCCAATTTATAAAAGAAAAAATAAGCTATAAAGACCAAAAACTGTTATTTTTTTAATAAATTTATTTTTTATGTAAAGTCAGCCAACTTAATATGGAAGTCTATAGGGAATTGTTTACCTCGAAACGCCATTAAAGGAACTACAAATCAAATTCAGCTTCATTTTTCAGCCCTGGGCTTGCTGGTTGGTCTCCAGTTTATGCTAACCCAAGCTAATTGACTGTAGCTTCATAATATCAACCTTCTAATCTACATTAGCAACATGTCAGCTTTTTCCTCCAGGTTATTATCCTGCAGTGGACCTGGATATATAATAAATGTACCCCTCTGTGCTCTCGGTCATCCTTTCTACACTCATCATTAACAAATCCCTCAAATAAAACATAAAAAAGAAATCTCAGTATGTACTGTAGCCCTGATTTATCCCTCCACCCGGCCCTAATCTGTTTCACATGCTGAGATTTTTGATGAAGAAGAGAATTGGCCCTCAAGTTCAAGGTCCTGTGTGGATTGTGTCAACTGCAGACTTTTGTAAGGGGGGAAAACAGAGTAAAGAGATGTAGGCGCACTAAAATAAGGTGGGACGCTGTGTGAAAAACACCACCTTTATTATCGATTGACTTATTTTTATGTTGCTAAAAAAAAACCAGGCAGCTTCCAAATCCACATCAGACACTCAGATGATCTCTGCTCTGACTGAATATGAAGGTGAAAACTAAGTTGTGTATTTCCTAAGTTTCCTGCTCTCTCTGTCCTTTAAATTGTATTATTATTCATGAAAAGTATATTCTACTTAAAGTCACTGGTCCAGTTTGACTTGAAGTCATGTTACCAAACCAAATTTTGATATCTACAAAGCACAATCCTGTCTGAATGGATCTAATACTTAGTTTGTAGAACATCCCGGTCAATTTTTTAGAAGACTTTCCTTCCCTTGGTGGACAAGTCAGTATGTATGATACAAGGGTGATGATGAGGGGTGGGGGGTGTCCAGTGTTTGTAAGCACTTGCATGTATACACTTTTCTTTATTTCTGTTTTTTAACTTTCAATTTTAGCCCAAAAAATGTGTGTTCTTGAATGATATTTGGAATTTTATCACTTTCACTGGTACTGATGATCCATGTAGTACTATAGGTGTGTGTGTGTGTTTTTGTAAGAGAAGAGCGATCTAAAAGTCAAAATTTTTCAGTTTCACTCAAATGCCGAATCTGAGTAAAACTTTTCACTATGGTAAAGATAGAAGACACTTTTCTTTTCTTTTTTTTACTGTTAACCTTATATAACTTTCTTGATACTTTGTGGCTCAGTTCTTGCTTTACACACTCGCTGTC
Source organism: Rhamphochromis longiceps (assembly GCF_057381845.1). Lineage (NCBI taxonomy): Eukaryota > Metazoa > Chordata > Actinopteri > Cichliformes > Cichlidae > Rhamphochromis > Rhamphochromis longiceps. The sequence continues at coordinate 28,602,024 of NC_140562.1, read as the reverse complement.
ACTTAAAAAAAACTTTTTTTCCCTCTCATTTCAACGATTTTTTCCCTTTTGAATATAGCTCATTATTTCTGTTATTGTATGTGCCTGAAAACATACGCTTGATTACCTCTGTGTGTGCTCATATGGGAGACAGAGTGCGTCTGAGAGATATAGCTGTTTGTTGTACATGTACTATAAAGCTGTATGTAAATACTTTACCTCACGCTCATGGACTTTTGATAAAAACCTGTACAAAACAACAGCAGAGAGTACATCTATTTGGGATAAATCTTTCATTCTGAGATCCCCAATGCAGAACTGCTTTTTGTAATGACTTCAGGCCAGGATACGTGCAGTCATTTATTATCACACAGATAGTGCACACATTTAACGAGTGTTGCGTTTTGGGGTTTTTTTGTTGTTTTTTGACCAGTTAAGAAGGCTGTTTTTTTTTTCTCGCGAGGGGAGATCGTAAACCACCGCCAATAATTGCTACCCAGAAAGCACAATAGATTATCTATTGCATTTTTACAGAGGTGTGGTCTCTTTTTTTGTCCCTCTTTAGCTAAATCTTCTGTTATGTTGTGTTTGGTCACAGAGGAGATCGAACAAATCTATTCCCGAGCTGTACAGATTGTGAAAAATGTACATATGTCAAAAAAAATCTAGTTCATCCTTGCATTTTTTTTGTATGGAGAGAAATTACTTGTGTGCAGAGAGTATTTCAAATTTGATTGAATATTTAGTAATATTGAAAAATGAGATTAAACACAGTCAATGTGAAAATAAGTGCTGAGAAATATTATTCTTCTGTCTCTTTGGAATAAAAGTGTTAAGTATTAATAAAAAATAAGAAATTTCAGCTGGTTGGTCTTTTCTTTTTCTCCTGCAGTTTATGTGCATGTCTGTAGGTTGACCGTGATGTCACATGAAGGGATCACATTGCTGTGTCCATGTGCGGTCCTGTGACATTATGGCTGCTGCAGAATGCCATCTTTTTTGCTCTTTCATTGCATCTTTTGCTTGTCATTCTCTGTTTTCCAGTGGGAAGAAAAAAACCACAAAGAGGCATGAGAGAGGCAGAGGAGATAAGGAGAACAAAAAATAATGGGAGATATATTGAGGGAAAGGAGAAGTGATGCAAACTGAACCGAGCAGCAGAGATCAAAGCCCCCAAAAACCTCTCTCTCCCCCTCCCCTTACTCTTCAGACTCTCTCTTTACTCTTGTCCAGCAACAGGAGTTATTTAAAGAAACCAGCCGGTTTGAAAATGTACCGATGCCTTGCCTACAGATTTGGAGGGAAGGTTTTTTTTAACAGCTGCAGTCCTGGATGGTTGAACAGAACAAGGTGAGGCATAGGTAGAAATAACCTTTTCATAAGTTAATCAGCTTCTGAAAAAAAAAAGGAAAAACATCAGCCTTTTTTTTTTTTTTTGCTTACTTCTTCGATCCCTCCATCAACCCAACAACCCCAGGATGCATTGCAACACATGTAACTACTTCTTGACAATTAACTGTTACCTAGCAACTGGCTCTTTTTGCTGAGATGGGGAGGGGTGTAGAAAGAGAGACGGGGAGGGAGATTTATACAGTATTCCCACGGCATCTTAACTGGATTGGATGCAACAATGCATTGACAATACAGTACCAAAATGGAAAGTACAGCCTGAGCTGAACGCCCACACGTAGCAGCGAAGAGGGAAGGGGGCGTGCAGGGAGAGGAGGGGGGGAAAGAGAGGTGTGGTGGTTTGATATACAGTATGGGGGTGGGGGGATCACTGGTGGAAGATTTAAAAAAAGGAAGGAATTAGCGTGCAGCTGCAAGTTGAAAGTGAGAAAAAAGGGAGAGAATGGACACGCCACCCTGCAGTATGAGATGAGGATGATAAGTGAAGTTGTAGAAGAGGAGTAGGGAGAAGCTGGTTGCTGTAGAAACACTTGGCAAAGTTTTAATGAAGGCATAAAGTTGGCTGTCTGCACTCAAGACGCACACACACGATCACCATACGCAAACAAACATTATAATTATGTTAGAAAATAATGGGCAGCCCCTGCTGGGCCCACGAGGGTCGTTCCTGGACTTCAGCTGAAATAAATAAATAAATGAAGATCAGCCTCCGTGAATCGGTGTAAAGCCGCGTGTGATTACGGCGGCAGACGAGCACTGACACCCTGTGGCAAAAACAGGGCATCCGCCTTGTTGGGACACGCACAGGTACCAGGAGAACAGCCTTCGTCTGCAGTGTTGCAGACGTCCACGCCTCTCACCGTCAGCCCTATGTGTGCGGTTAGGTGTCTGCCTTTCAAAGGTTATTTGTGTAATAAATATAGGCTTGAATATTAAATCAAGTAACGCACACTTAATGTTTCCATGAATAAAATTGGTTGCGCTGTGGACTTATTTTAAGGGTGTATTTTTTCCTGTTTTGGGCATTTAAAAAAAAACTTAGCCAAATTGTCTACAAACCTCAATTTTTATTATGTCCTCTGCAGGCATGACTCACGGTGAGTTACTCTGGTCTAGAAGAAAGACGGAAACCCCGACGATTTTCATGCTTCTGTTCGATTTCTTACATAAAATCATTATGTAATTATTCTGCTTGTTCCTCCTCACATAAGAACTCCTCGCTCTCCCTGAAATCATTTGTCCATGCCTAGTTACAGATATGTGGGAAAAATAATGTGTCCTTATCCTTTAGATGCTACACCCGACTGTGAACTTCAAGGACTTGTGCTGTCTGCATGTAGACTATCGCTGTGTTGGTTATCATGATAAGCACCTTTATTTCAGTCAAATCAAATAGAGACCCTCTCTTTTTAAAGTGCGAGAGACTTAAAAAAAAAAAAAAAAGTGGGGTGTGAACTTCTTTCGACTTCCTTAAGTGGGGGCATGCCAGAGAAAGGTTTGACAATAACCTAATGAAACAAGTCTTTCTTCTTCTTGTTTTACGCGCACACCATCCTTGCATTTTGCGCGCTGTAATATATTATATTCAATCCAATAAGGAGGTGGCGTGGGAGTATTGCTTCGTTTGGGGGGGTTGGAATGCTCTTTAATAAAAACAATAGGAATCACGTGGCTTAAAAGTGATGTAATGGTTATTTTATTTCTAGACATTGTGCTACTCGTTAGGCATGATTTCTAACCTTTCTATAAATAGCCCTTTGAAAGTGAACCTTAAATAAACATAAAACAGCCACTAACAACAAGAAGATAATTTAGTTGTTGGCTGATGTATTCGGTTTTGTTTAGTGATCAGTTTCTTTAGCTCTCAACCGTCCTTGATAGCGGACAGCTTTTTGGATTATCCCGTCACATTATTTCTGTATCTAATCAATCTACACGGATTAGATACAGTGCGGCTAAAGTAGCAGAGAGCTTCTGGAACAGCAATTAGGTTTGTGTAAGGTTGTTTCCCAAGTTGAGGTGATCCATAAAATAAAAGAAGAGAGAATGAGAAGTGGAACTGATGAGGCAAAAACCGCAATGAAATGGTGATAACAGTTTATTAAAGAATTTTAGTCTCTCACTAATAAAAATCAGAGGTTATATTGCATATGTAGAAACTTTACACTGTTTATAAAGGGATTTATAATTCGTTTCGGTAAACTCAACAAAGCCTCCAACTTTTTCCCTCTTTCCGTCGCACGCCCCCGCCCCCAACTCTGTCCATCCATCTATGTGTCACTCTTGACCAGCTTCACTCCCCTATTCTTCAGGACTCTCACCCGCCTCCTCCTCACCACCCTGCTCCCTCTGGGCGGGCTCACGCTCACTGCGCTCCTCGGGGTGTATCGGGCCAGACTCGCCACCTTCCCTTTCAGGCTGTGAGCCCGCCTGCCTTCCGCCTCCTCCTCCTCATCCTCCCCATCCTCCCCCTGGTAGCCGTAGCGACGGAGAAATGGTTCCAGCGTTGCTAGGCGATGAGAGAGCTCGGCGATGCGTCGGTGCAGCAGAGAGACTTCCCTGAAGAGGTCGTTGACAGACTCGGACAGAGGGCGCACCCTGCAGGAGGAACAGAGGACGGTTAACTTCAGAGGACCGCTCACACATATGGAGCGCTGTATGAAATTAATTATGACTGTGGATAAAGTCTTGAAAGACTTGATCCAAAGCAATCTGTGTGGTTACAGGAGACAAAGGAGGCAAAGACAGGCTGAGGTGAGAGTAAGAAATGCTCCTGTTCGTCTTCAAATTGGATTGGTTTACTCTCTCGTGACTTTTGATGCTCCCAAAATACATTTGTGGCAGTTCATTCATATCTCACTTTAGAATAAAAACTTGCTCTTTTTTTCAGTTCAGCTAAAGTTTAATTTAAGTAATCCAGTTCATAAAATGGTGAGTATATACATAATGCACTGGTGGAAACTTTCTGGGCATATCTTGCTATTGCCTGGTCCATATTGACATGATAGCATTAGACAGCTGCTGCAGATTTCTTGGATTGAGATCTGGTGACTTTGGAGGCCATTTGAACACAATGAACTCAGTGTCAAGAAACCAGTTTGATATGATGTCGGCTTTATGACATGGTGTGTTATGCTGCTGGAAGCAGCATCAGAGGATTGGTACACTGTGGTCATGAAGGGATGGACACGGTTAGCAACAATACTGTCGTGTAAAACAATGCTCAGTTGGTACTAAGGGGCCCAAAGTGTGCCAAATACAGTTACACCATTAGACCACCAGCAGCTACAGCCCCAAACCATTGATACACGGTAGGATGGATTCACGCTTTCATGCTTTCATGATCCTGCCATTGAAATTTCACAGCAGAAGTTGAGACTCAAGCAATGCAAATATTAGCCTTAATTTTACCTCAACTTCTTAGCTGACAGATATGGTCTTCTGCTGAGTTCAAAAGATGCTCTTTTGCATATACTTTGGTTGTTACGAGTGTTTATTTGAGCCACTGTTGCATTCCTATCAGCTCAAAGCAGTCTGGCCATTCTCCTCTGATCCCTGGCCTCAACAGGACATTTCCATCCAGAAAAATGCTACTCACTGGATATTTGTTCTTTTGTGCACCATTCTCTGTAAACCCTGGAGATGGCTGTGTGGGGGAAAATCCCAGTAGATCAGCAGTTTCTGAAACACTCAGACCAGCCATTTGGCATCAATAACCGTGCTTTCAAAGTCACTTAAATCACCTTTCTTCCTCATTTTGATGCTTGATTTGAACTTTATCAGGCCACCTCGACCATGTCTACGTCCCTAAATGCACAGACTTGATTGTCTAGTTAGAGGTTTGCATTAACAAGCAGTCAACAAGCAGGGCATTGGTGTACCCTACAAAGTAATGGGAAATGCGTTCACATGGTCTTAATAAAATATGAAATCTCCCAGGCTGACTAAAACAAGCCTCAATAAAAATAAAAAAACACAGAGTGAACTCTTCTTGCCAACAAACGATGCTGAAGAAATAAACATTTGCCTTAAAAGCAGATACTGTTAAACAGTAGTCATCTAATCACATAAAAGCGCCTCTTTTGTCTAATCCTCAGAAACTGAGTAAACAAACCTCAGGCTGATTAGACATCATGATGATGGGTGATAAAGGTTAGGCCCACCTGGAGTAGTCGGGCAGCAGCGTGCTGGGCTGTGAGTGCAGCAGAGTTTTGATCTCACTGAAGATGCGTTTTCCCCAGGCATCTAAAACTCTGGTCACACTGCGCACTGAGGCCACATTCACGCTCTCAGCTGAAAGCGAAGCGTGACACCATCAGGCTTCAATTTATGGAACAACAAAACATCCTGTATGAATCATGAAAATGAAGAAAGCGTGTGCTTTAATTGTTCAAGAACTGTTTCTCTGAAGTGTCTCGGATTGCTGCGTTTCATTCAGCTGCCATAGCTCACGGCTTCAAACGCACAGTGATTTACGGGCTCCGTATCTCCAAACAGAATAGATCAAACACAGGCTTGTGATTTATACCTCCCTCTCTGTAGTTCCAGTACCCGTAATCCACTTCATTCTCCTCCTCGGCTGCATAGGCCCCAGTTGCTGTGGCAACCACCATCAGCGCCATCAACAGAGAGTGAGGGCCCATGTCGAGCAGATACACGCTCCCCCTTATAAAAGATGAAGAAGAAGAGAACAAATGTGCCTGTGTCAAAGTTATTTTTCAAACCAACCTTTTTTTCCCCTCCTTGTTTTTAAAGCAGAAAAAAAATGTGTTTACATCGCCGACAAAGATGTGTGGAAATCAAAGCAACTTCATGTGCCACTAATTAGTGAAAAGGCGAGCATTTTTTTTGTGTGTGTGTGTTTTGCCAGTGCGATGTGCAACTTTGCTACTGTTTTTGTTTTATTATATTTTACTTTATTGTCTCAGTTAGGACAATTTCTTGGAATCTGCCCGTGCTAAGGCTAATCACTGCTTAAAAAATGGAAAAGTGATCAAAGAAAATTTGTTGATAAAGATAGACGTAACTTCTGAGTACAAAAAGTAAACCAAATCAAAAGTGTCTTAAACATCACTTCTTTCTAATGGCCAGCAGGAGGCGCCTCCTCTGTTTGGAAATCATAGTTTTGTATAGAAATCTTTGACAAAATAAACAGACTACTCCCGCTTGTTTAAAACTGCCCTTACTAACCATAATCTAAGCTATTTTAGGTAAATTATGTCCCCGTTCAGCTTCTCTGTTTCTCTGTGAAATGATCTGTCCTGTTTGAAAACAGTAAAAACAGTACAATGCTCAGCTTCAGGCATAGTGGGACTTCGCCAGCTACTGGGCTGACTTTGCAGTGGCTATGTGCATCTTTCATATACAGTCTTTGGGTCAATTGGCACACGTGTGCCAGTAATAACTGTTACTGTCTTAGTAAATAAAAGACATCTTTCACTTAAACTGTAAGAAATAAATGTGTATAATTATGAAAAAAGTTAGCTCATTGTAATTATTCTGTAACCCTCCTATAATAATTTTGAAGCAAAATGTTTATGTTAATTCACAGAAAATGAAATTATTTTTTTAAAATGTATTTATTTTACTTTTTACTTTGGAGGCATACTGATGAAAAAACAAATAATAAATAAATATACAAATAAATGAATAAATAAATTACTATATGCAATAGTGAAAAAACAGGAACAATTCTGTCATTTGATTGTTTATCTATTACTTCATTCCTTTGTTAGAGTATGAATCGTGGTGGGGAAGGTCTTTATCAGTAGGAAAAGCTGTATAATATAAAATACAGTCCAAAATTATGCCTTTCTTCATATATTCCAAAGCTTTCCAGTGGACCAGCTTGGAGTCTTTCCCAGGCCAATTTTGGCCCCTGGGCCTCCTGTTTGACATCCCCGGTATAGAGTTTACCAAAAAGCCTTAGAACCTGGTACTTTATTACCAAAAAATACAAAAATGTTTGTGAGTATGACTGATAGCTCAAAGCATAAATGCAATGCGACTTCACTTCTTGTCTGGCAGCTTTATCTCCAGCCTTTTTCATAAAATCAAACTATGGATGTTTCGACCACAGCTTGATCCGGTGAGTCCAACAGCACCTTATTTTTGGTTAAAAAGATCACTGGTGGGGTTAGAAAGCTGGAGACTCGTGTAATACTCCCAGTCACTGTGGCAGATCCAGGATCCACAGAGGGAAAAAGAAGACGTGTAAAAACACTTGTACGTCTCTGCTTTCCCTCCAATAAAACCCCACTGATGACAACACAGCTACTTGATAATGGGGCAGGATGCGAACCAAAAAAATCTTGTTCCCTGTCGAACTGAAGGGATGAAGAAAACAGGCTTTTTCCAGTTGGACCTGTCTGTGTGTGTGGAGAGAGCAACAGCAGTTCAGTTAGGAAAAAGAAAAGGAAGGCAAGTTTTTGATTTTTAGAGTCCAGTTTTAATGGGGAAGAAAAGAGAAATGCTAAAGGCAGGCGACCCAGAAAACCAACCAAGCAAAGGGAAAAGCAAAACATCAGCACTGCATCCATATGACAGATCTGTGAATCATACTGGACAGTAATAAGTCGATGACTCACTGCTGAGGTATTGTAAATGTTCTCAGGAGGTCTGAATTTGGAGGCTGATCAAAGGAGGAGTGAAAATTAACCGCACAACAGCACCACGCAAACCAGCCGTCACCTGTTATGATCATGGTTTGTGGCTGTGCTGGAACAAAAACACTTTGCAACTTTGCAAACTAATGCCGCAGCGGCAGAAGTATCACAAGCTGGGAGCTGTTTCGGAAAAATAAGCAAATGAGCCGATACTCACGACTTGAAATGATGATGATGCTTTTAAGACTCAGCAGGAAGTCCTTCTCCCTCTCCCATGCGGTTTGAATACCAGATGTCTCTGCTCCTCTCGCCTCTCCACCCTGTCGCTGCCACGGTCCCTCTACTTACTTCTTCTCCCTTCTCTCCTGTTTTCTCCGATGCTCTCTCCACCCTCTTCTCCCAGCTTTGGGATAATTAAGAGAAGAGTGTGCGGCAGGTCCGGTACAGAGCTCTTTTTAAAACAAGTTTAGGGTTTGGGAGCTGTGCTAGCTTTTAGACCCCCAACACACGCCCACCTCCAACTCTCTCTCTCCCTCTCATGCATATCACATGCAGACAAATTCTGCAACCCAGCTGCTGCCAGATGTGTGGCACATCCTCTTCTCTGAGATGTGATTTACCCCGTACTCCTTCTGTCTCATCTTCAGCGTGGGTATATGTATATTTGAGACTGTAATCTCACTCTGCTGGAGGATCACATCTCTGCACCGTGGTCTCCTTAAAAATGTTACAAATCCTTTTTATCTGACCGTTTAACACCTTCTGCCCTCCACACAGCGATATTCAACTATAAGAAGCAACTGCTGCTAGTATTTATGTCAGAAACAGAGAAACAAGAGAAACATCTTTTACTTTTCTAGTAAACTTTAATAGAAAACCTGCATGTTTACTCTACACTGTATTGTAGACCCACTTACTCTGTAAATTAAGAATAAATATACAAAATATAATGCATTTTTAGAGGTTAAACCAACTAACAATATATACATAACATGCATTAGTTTGTTTTCTTTATTTAATATGTTGAAGAATATTTTCTCTGTAATTTGTTTGATGTTCATCCTCCAGCGTCTCTAAAATCCTCTTACAGTCATAATAATAAAATATGTATATTGTGAAGAAATAGAAGCTGTTATCTGCATGCTAAAAACACAAATGAAAAATAATTGTGGAAAATGTTGCAGTAAGTTAAACTGAAGTCATTTTGACTTCCTCTATGTAATCTGATTAAGTGCAGGAAAGTATTCAAGTTCTGTAACACGTAACGTTAAGTATAGATAAATCCATTTAAAGCGAGCATAAAGTATAAGCATAAAATATACTCCAATATGTTTACTAATACTGTGCTCATAAATAATTTTCCCTTAAACTTTGAGATAAAGATTCAGTGGTGCGGCTGCCCCTCTGTTGGTCTTCCATGGTCTCTTGTGTTCTGGGGGCCTCTGGATGTCTGGAGTTTTGATCTCCTCCATACCCGCTTCACACCCTGGAGGACGGGGCTGTGGCCCCCCCACACTCCCTAGCAGATCATTACATGGAGAAACCTTTGGAATGCAAGCATGCTGATCCACACAGGTATGCACACATGGGTATTCACAGACGCGGACTAAAGCTTTCTTGGCTGCTGCCTCAAAGCACACTGTGCGCTGTCTATCTTGCGTGCTGCACAATATCGTTTATTATTTAGTAAATATTGATATCTATGACTAGCTAGTTTATTGTGATGGTGCTTTGTTTTCTCTATTATTATGTTACTCTTTGTTGTTTGCTGTCTCCTCTGTTTGTTTTTTTGTTTGTTTTTGTTTTTTTTTCTCCATACAGGTGACCCAGGAGTTCTTTTTTTTTTTCTCTCTCTCTTCCCCCCCCTTCTCACCGTCTCTTCTCCCCCTTTGGTTTTCTTTCTTTCTCTCCCCCTCTTTCTCTCATTCATTCCCCCTGTCCTATTTATTTAAAAAAAAAAAAAAATGACAAAGGATGAACTGAAGCTCTGCCATCACGTAATGTCGCATACTGCTGTTTCTGATGTCATTTAAAAAAAAAAAAAGATCTGATTAAGTGCAGGAAAGTATTCAAGTTCTGTAACACGTAACGTTAAGTATAGATAAATCCATTTAAAGCGAGCATAAAGTATAAGCATAAAATATACTCCAATATGTTTACTAATACTGTGCTCATAAATAATTTTCCCTTAAACTTTGAGATAAAGATTCAAATGATTTAACATTAACAAGTAAATAAGGACTTATAATTGTTGTTTAATCACCCATTAAGGTTTTTAGACATGATCCGAAGAGCCTGCTGAAGTTCACACTGAGCATTGGAATGGGGAAGAAAAGCGAACTAAATAATTTTATTTCATATTTCAGAAACTCCATGTAGATTTCTGCTGCAGCAAACAGATAGTTCGGGCAGAATTTGGTGGAAACAACATGAAAGCATGGATCCCTGTGTAAACATTTCACACTGGTGGTGTTGTCATGGTATGAAGAACATTTATCTGAGTGGTGGCTACCACAGCCTACCTGAGTGTTGTTGCTCATCATGTCCATGTCTTTATGACCACAGTGTACCCAGCTTCTGATGCCTGCTTCCAGTAGGATAATGCACCAGTTCACAAAGTGCAAATCATCTCAACTTGGTTTCTTGAACATGACATCAAGTTCACTTTACCCAAACGGCCTCTACAAAATACAGTAGTAGTTGCAGTAAATCAAAACTTGAACATCTTCCTTATATAATATTACAGAGCAGAAGGCTAATGTACGTCAAAAGGGAAACACCAGCTAAGTAAAGTTCCTCAGCAAAGCCTAGTAGTTCATTAAACCTTTGTTTCAGCACTGGAAACTTTTAAACTCAGGGGATGTTAGGAGTCCAATCCAGTATATTAAAGGCACATAACCTCATTTCTCAGTGCACCGATTAAAGCTAAAAAGGCAATACAGTGACTCCAGTTCAACTGGTTCAGAATTCCAGTGAGGCACTTGTTTGCATGTCAGATTTAAAAGGACCTCTTAGGTTAAGTGCCCTTTTGTGCTGTGCTCCTGTAAACCTGACTATCTGTGGCTTTACTGTATACTTCACTCCCCAGGAAGGAGGAGAGATAAGAAGTGCATTATAGTGGGTATGAAATGGAAAGAGTTATTTCTCAGTGACTGGCATCCAGATGTTATTCCCCCTCTCTATGTCTGTTTTCATGCTGTGGGCTGAGGTGAGGTCAGAGTTGGACGGTAATCTCTCCAGAAAGGAAACGCTGAAAAAGTCAGGTGGACGGGTGGAGAGAAGAAGGAGGGCGTAGGAACAAAAAAAGACAAATGGAGTTAAATAACAATAACTGCCACACTTTAACATCTGCACATCTCCATTGGCAGCTTCAGAGAGAGCGAATCAGCAGAGAGTTACTGCCGTGACAGCTGGTTCACATTAACAAAAGGCAATTTGTCACCTTCAGCTAAATTCCAGCCATGTACACACGCACACACACACACACACACACGCACACACACACACACACACACACACACACACACACACACACACACACACACACACACACACACACTTATTTCCGCTCCCTGCTCGAGTCTTCTCTTTCTGCTGTTGTCTGAAAACCACATGACGAGGTGCGCACTCGTGGCTCACTCTGTTACTTCGCCAACACTGTCTCACTGTGGACGAAAGCCAAAACTGCAGTTTGCTTCCCATCCAGACGCTGACGTAACAGCAAACTGCAACCAGGAGAAGTCTTTCTTTGGACAAAACAAAAACTTTTAGAGTTGCCTGTGAAAAGTCTTTAACCTTTAGTGTTTTTAGACTTTAATATTGTCTGCCATGTCCTAGACTAACATGTAAAATGCTGTTTTTGCTTGTTCCCTTTAGAGTGCGTCAGTGTCCATCAAACATTTTGGGGAAGTGTTTTTTGGCAGAAAGAGGAACTTCAACAGTCTATAGAGTCACAAAACATTGTCATCGAAAAAGAATACAGACACTTTTATCAAACTATCCAATCGCACCATGGAATCTCAACCGTTTTGGACCCTTTTCTTCAAGTTGACATGGATACCTGCATTTTTCCTTCTCACTGTCTGTTCAGCAATGGATTCACCAAGTGAGCCACCACATTTGTGTTGTGACTGATATTTATTTGACTGGGATGAGTGTTTTCTGTTGCTTACGTGTGCGACTAACCCTGTAGTCTAGAAATAGATCGGAGAATAAATGAACTGCAGCAAATTTATTTCGTGTCCAGCGCTGAGTCATTTCAGCCCTAATGTGAACCTCTAACATGTCTTTTCACAGGTATCAGTCTGGAGCGCGAAGTCTTTGTGGCCTTTAGAGGTGAAAATCTCAACATTACATGCAATTTGATCAAAGCAGTAAACCAAACGGAAGATGGCTGCTTGATATGCTTTGATCCAAAAAACAAAACAATATACAATAATACCATCCCCACAATGGATACCAAACAGGAAAGATTTTCCTGGCATCTGGAGCTGAAAAACCTGAAGCTTTCAGGACTTTACTCCTGCCAGTATCAAACGGTGAAGGTGGATTGGTTTCTTCGAGTGACAGGTTAGTCCAAAAGAAAGAAAATGAAGATGAAAGCTCCAACTATAAGACATCTTTATCACAGTTACTCAGCAGTAAAGTATTCTAAGGAAGGAAGACCTGCCTTAAGAAACAGATTCACTGCATTTTTTCAGATTTCTTTTTTTTTAAAGAGTAAATGTGTTTAAAAGGCTCTCTGTTAAAGACATGCAGGGCATGAAGATAACTGTTTGTAATCATACAATGAGTGTAACTTCTCAACTTTCCCTTCTTATTCCTTCTTTTTAAATCTTCCTCTTTCTTCAAATGAAGCAGCGTCCATCTGTGATCCTGTCACAGATGAACACGATAAATTCAAAAGAAAGCTACTGCAGTGGCAGGGCAGTTAAAACATGTTTTGAAAATAAGATTAAGATGCTTGAATCAGGGCTGCTTTGATACATATTATTAGTGTCGAGGAGGTTGGTAGGGTCAGTGGCTGAACTACGATGATACCTTGCTGCTATTGAACAACACTAAAAATAAGAAGTTTTTATAGTTGCATCCTTTACAAATACAAGCAATAATCAAAATAAGTTGTAACACAGCTTTAAGGTGAATTAATTAAGAATAGGCTTTCAAATCCTTACAGTCCCACAAAGGGGGATCATATACAGTTTGCTATTTTCCACTGGTTCTTGAAGGGCATGCGTACTGATGAAAAAGTATTGCGTAGTTCATACAGAAAAGAATAAATAAACAGCATTCTGTGTAATAAAAACAACATTTTTTCTCTCTTATCCTTCCAGTAGCTTTGCTATCCCTGAGATCTATCTTCCAACCCTTTGAAAGGTCCTGAATCTTCTTTTGGAAACCCTTGTACGTCTTGAGAAATTAGCCAGAACAGACGCCAAAGGCCATTTGATCTGCATGTTATCCAGTTGTGATGAAGTCCACCACAGGGTGACATAATTTTTTTTTAATGTATTTATTTTTTTGTCTTTGTGGTTTTTCCAGATGAAGGCTACAAGGAACCTGTTAACACAGAGTTCATCATCATGGCCATTTTCACGGGTGTGCTGTTGATCTTCAGTGTGCTCGGCTCGGTGTATGTCTTCAGAGGACATTGGGTAAGACTGATCCTGCTGTTAAGCAAGCAGTAGTTAAGAAACAGCAGGTTACAACACACCAGAGTTGTGTCACAGTTTAATGAGGGATATTTTGACAAATTTTTAACTGTATCCAGGCTTGCTCAGTTCTACAAACAAAGGTATTTAACCTCAGTGGGATGGTTGTCCCCTTTGGACGTGGTCCTGAGGGTCACTGACCCACTATTAATCACATGAGTAATCACACAACCCGAGGCATGCTCTCTAGATTAAGTTATAAGTTGGAATTTAAAATGCCCCAGTGAGAATTTTCATCTGAAACTGATTATATGATTTAATCCTGATTATACTTAAGTTTAATAAGTGTGAACAATTATACTGCCAATAACAAACAGCTGTCCAACATCAGGCAGTGTCATCTCAGTCTCAATCACAAAACCCAACTCAGATTAATGGAAATAGTCACATGCCACCAGTTTTGTCATGTCTTTATTGCCTCATAAACTGCACTGGGACTGCTGTTACTGAACTACTGAATTATAATCATTTACACACTGATTTGAGCCAAAGAAAACCTAATACTCTGATTTGCAACATGCTCAATTTCTTCATCTTATCAGTGGCTGTGCTTCTTTTGTAGTCCCAGTGGACTTGAGCTCTTATACAGGAAGTGCATTGAATGAGAAAATGAAGTTAGCGCCATAAACTCTGAATACAAACACAAGACAAAAAACTAGAAAGGGAGCAGCTGTGAAGAAAGCCTCGTGTTTTACTCGTTTGTATGTTGCACACCTGTGATTGTTTTTTGGTTTTTTTTGATGAATCCAACTCCATCTTTAGACTGAGAAACATGGAGCTGGCGAGAAAAAACAAAAGCAAAGCCAAGAAGAGAAGAAGGTGACAAAGAAGGAGGACGATAGCTTGGATGCAACAGCAGCTCAGTCCTACTATGCCGTGAGCACCTCTCTCCTCATCAGTGTCTTTCACCTGAACTTCCTTACATTCATGTGGTCATTTCCAACATTTATTTGGACACTGACATGAAGATCTCTTTCAGAGTCTAGAGCCTCGTCCCAGATCTATTTATGATGTACTGGACAGCTCACCTGCCAGAAGAGAGAATGACCAAGACAAAGCCAAACCCATGAAAAAGGAACCACCCAAAAAGGTCAGCGAACTTTGAGTGTCTTTTCAAAATAACGTGGTGTCAAAATAAAACGCGTAAATGTTGACCTGCCTTTCATTTTACCTCCACAGGCAGCGCAAAAGACAAAAGACAAGGATGAAGGTGTTTTTGAGTCTGTTTATGAGAACTTTTAGATCAACTCGTGATTGTGGGATCATAATCCAGCGCTTTTCTACTTTAATCTCATCTGTGTCAGCGACACTGAGAGAATCATCTTTCAATAAAATCAACAAAAACCACAAATGCAAAGTAAAAGTAGTTTGGTACAACACAAAGATTTCTAAAAGTGTGTAAAAAATGTAAATGAACAGAAGCATTCCCATCAGAATGAGCACAGTGTATCAAAAGTACTAAAGGTTTTCACTAAATACTACGACTGTACTATGTAAAAGTCTTTAGCTACACCTCATTTCTTTAGATTTTGTGCACCAATTTATTCAAACAGCCAAGGCAAAAAGAGAGTTTGAACAGTTCTAATGAGCTTAAAAGTCAGTATTCAGTATGAGCACCTATATTTTCCACCAAAGCCTGAAATTTCTTGCTCAACTTTCTTGTCATTTCTTTAAGTAGTCTTTAGGAATAGTTCTCCAGGCATCTTGATGGATGTTCAATGCTCTTCTTTGGATGTTGACTGGGTTTGCTCTATTATCTGTTGAAATGATTCCACACCGCTTCAATAATGTTGGTGTGGGAATAAAGTCTGGTCTCTGGGGAGATCAATTCCATAACTGACAGTGTGTGTGCGTGTGTGTGTGTGTTGTTGTTGTTTTTTTTAAATATTATTATTGCTGGTTTTCCTTTAGTTCAGTTAGTTTGGGATCACTTTCATGCTCAAAAATGGAGTAGCTAACAATCAGATGCCAAATGGTTTTGCGTGAAAGATCAAAATCCTGTGTTTATAGTTTCATTCATTTTTGACCCCCAGTTGAATGGCAGCCCCAAACCATGACAGAGCCTCTGCCGTGTTATACACATGGCTGCACATACTCTCTGTTGTACTTCTCTCCTAAGCTCCTCCGTACTGATGATGATTTAAACCAAAAATTTCCAATTTGGATTCATCACTCTATAAGACCTGTGGCCACTGATTTTCAGTCCAGTTCTTGTTTAATTTTGCACACCAGAGCCTTTTCTCCCCTTTTCCATTCATTAACAATGCTGTTTAACAGCCACCTTCCACTGAAACCATTTCTGATGAGGCTTCAGTGAACAGTACATGGATCAACTGAAGGGTCAGATGTATCTCCACTTTTTTTCCAAGTGGAGTCTAGTGTTTGATGTCTTCTTCTCACCTTAGAAACTGTGGGTAACAGGTAGCTGATTTTCAATAAATGTGTCTCTTGTCACCTGCTTCTGTCCGGAGCTGTAGCCTTTCTACTCATTTGCAGTGTTGCCAACTCCTCAGTAAGGAAAATCGCTATTGGCTGTCCTAAAAGT
Source organism: Rhamphochromis longiceps (assembly GCF_057381845.1). Lineage (NCBI taxonomy): Eukaryota > Metazoa > Chordata > Actinopteri > Cichliformes > Cichlidae > Rhamphochromis > Rhamphochromis longiceps. Next base: position 28,585,774 of record NC_140562.1, on the reverse strand, counting down.
CGCTAGAAGTCGCTAAATGACGTCATCGCCTAATTTGCATAATTGGTCATGCTAATCTAATTGTAACCTATGTTGTTGGAGAGAGAAATAACATCGTGGAAGAGACATAAAGTGAGTAAAAAACGTCCTAAATGCATTTAGAGTTTATTTAGAACTACAAATTAAATTTCTTTTAGCAATTATTGTTTTTTTTAATGTCACAATTCCAACCCTGCTCCTTTACTCGGGTTTGGACCGGTGTTCCAGATCTACTGGCGTTTAGATCAACTGGCGTTGGTCGAACAGATGTGTGGCAGTCTTGCGTTTCAGTAGCTCCTACCGACAAACCAGCAAAAAAACGCCAAATGTGTCATCTGTGACACTTGTGAGGTTGTCTCAAACACACTCCGTCAGTCTTGATGCTGTTGAACAACAAAATGTATAAAAATGTGGCGAGTTTACCTGGTGATATCCTCATGCGCGACGCGATCGCAAAAACAGCAAACAAGTAACACCACGCCGATGTTGTTCACAGGACAGCAAGAGTAAACGATCGGGAGAACCTTGTCGTCGTTATCGTTCCCCTCGCACGGTTTATTTCTCCGAATTCAGCGTTTTTGCTTCACAACTAAAGCGAGCAGTTTACTTTGTGCACTAACATGGAGTCGAGTCAACCAGCGCCACCTCTGGCCAAGTGCCACAGCCTACAGCCAGATCAACCTGTGACACATCTGCACCACGTTTGAATAAGTGTCATGCACATTTGTACCTTTCAATTGTCTCTGTTTGTGCGTCATGCAAATAAACCTTTGAAAAGAATGAAATGATATCATATATTCCTTATTGGCCTACATTTGTTCAAAATCCCAAATTATATACACAAAGTCATAGACATCACCACTCCAATTGGTCATCATGATTTTGATATTCTCTTTTTCCATAACAATGAAATACACCTTGGACAAATATGACACATCAATATTTCATTAGTGTTGTAACATCACATGTCGTTAGCATAGTCTGTCTGTGTCTTCCCTCTGCAAACGAACATTTCAGAGTTGGTTGTTATATACAGTCTGTATAAGTGTGGTTAATCTAATAAACATTTGTAAGGAGATGGCAGTTACTGTGAATGTACTGCAGGTGATTAGTAATAAACAGTCAGACAATGACCCTGACAATCTCATTCAATCTTGCAGATTGAATGCACCTTCTGTGGAAAGTGGTACCACACAGTGTTGTGGACAAATGTTGTGGGTGCTAAATAAACAGAAAAAAGTGATCCCTGTTGTCTTTGCTTACTGATTGTTTTTAGTGTTGACAATCCACATTGCTGGCATTGCATCTGTCAACATGTTTGTGGGCAGATTTGGATGTACCAGGGGTAAGTGCAGCCACTCAGCCTCTACTCAATGTGATCATAGCAGCAGGTGCAGATGTGTCACAAGTTAATCTAGTAGTAGGCTATGGTAGTAGTGGACTGACCTCCATTGGAGACTGCTCCAGCTGCTGTGTGATAGTGGATCTGCTACAAATTGAAGATCATAAGCAAGTTTTGGAAATTAACCCTTGTATTATGTTGAAGAACAAACAATTGACATTGATTTTGTTGCGGGTCATTTTGACCCGTACTGTGTAAATCCACTCAGAATTATCCAAAAACTGCAATAAAACAATAGCAACTTTATTTTCCATTAGATAAACATGTAGAACACAGACATACAACAGTTAGACTTTCCATAACTATTTTAGGAACAATTTGGTTTTTCGTTCTTACAAACACATTTCTTTTGAACTTGCCCAACGTTCTCAGTTTTTCAATGCTCAACATTTTCAATTTTGTCCACATGTTGGACAAAATGTGCTTTCTGCAGATGTACTTCTTGCATTCCTCACAGAAAGTGCTTGTTTTCAAACAGGAATCTTCCTAACTAAGATTTAAAACAAAAGATTTCTACGTCTCCTCCAGTCTCACAAACAGATGACAAACCAAGCGACACACCTGAGTCACTGACTTTCTTAAATCCACTCACTCTCACTGGCTGTTTATTACTAATCACTGTGTAACTGCTGTGAATTCACAGTAACTGCCGTCTCCTTACAAATGTTTATTAGATTAACCACACTTATACAGACTGTATATAACTCCAGCCATGTTGATGGATTGCGTAAATTGGCTGGAAATATTAATTTCCAGGGAAAAGACACAGACAGACGATGCTTACAGGATGTGATGTGACAACACTAATGAAATATTGATGTGTCATATTTGTCCAAGGTGTATTTCATTCTTATGGAAAAAGAGAATATCAAAATCATGATGACCAATTGGAGTGGTGATGTCTATGACTTTGTGTATATAATTTGGAATTTTGTACAAATGTAGGCCAATAAGGAATATATGATATCATTTCATTCTTTTCAAAGGTTTATTTGCATGACGCACAAACAGACACAATTGAAAGGTACAAATGTGCATGACACTTATTCAAAAGTGGTGCAGATGTGTGTCACCAGTTGATCTGGCTGTAGGCTGTGGCACTTGGCCAGAGGTGGCGCTGGTTGACTCGACTCCATGTTAGTGCACAAAGTAAACTGCTCGCTTTAGTTGTGAAGCAAAAACGCTGAATTCGGAGAAATAAACCGTGCGAGGGGAACGATAACGACGACAAGGTTCTCCCGATCGTTTACTCTTGCTGTCCTGTGAACAACATCGGCGTGGTGTTACTTGTTTGCTGTTTTCGCGATCGCGTCGCGCATGAGGATATCACCAGATAAACTCGCCACATTTTTATACATTTTGTTGTTCAACAGCATCAAGACTGACGGAGTGTGTTTGAGACAACCTCACAAGTGTCACAGATGACACATTTGGCGTTTTTTTTTGCTGGTTTGTCGGTAGTAGCTACTGAAACGCAAGACTGCCACACATCTGTTCGACCAACGCCAGTTGATCTAAACGCCAGTAGATCTGGAACACCGGTAAAAGTGACCCAAAATAGGCACTCTGGTGGAGTTACTTTGTGTGTGTGTTTATAAGTAGTTTTAAACCTTGTGATCCACAAAACAGCATAAGAGTAAAAGAGTAAAAGAAGAACTGACTGCGTTACAGCACCTGCTGCTTGTTGAGAGTAAAAGCCATACGTGCTTTCACGTCTTTTTTAGGGGTCTGAAAACTCGCTAAATATAGCGACAAAGGCTACGTTCACACTGCAGGCGAAAGCGCATCAAATCCGATTTTTTTGACCCTATGCGACCCATATCCGATCATGGTATGACAGTGTGAACGGCACAAATCTGATATTTTCAAATCCAATCTGGGTCACTTTCGTATGTGGTACTGAATCCGATACATATCCGATGTTTCAGAAAGCAACTGCTGTGTGAACGGTCAAGTCGCATTAAAGCCATCTTTTACGTCACTGACACGAGACAGACGCCACAGACGCAAGCTCCTTTGACTACGATGACCTGGATGACTGAGAACCTTCACATACAAGACAGACGCCAATTATCAGCGCCAAAGAAGCGCCCGAGAAGACATCGCGAACGCCTCCTGGCCATCCGGTGAAACTGCTGGGAAGACAACGTTGGAGAAACGTGAACATTTTATTTGTACTGCATAACCTGCAGATTCTGACATAAATCTGCAACTATCCTTTGAAGCACCGCTCCTCTAAAACAGCAATAAGGATCATTATTAGGTTATCTACATTATTATGTAAATAACAAAATAACTTAAAGCAAAAATTGGAAAACATGAAGTCCGAAGTCTTTATATTAAGGGCCATCAGTCAAACAATATAGTTTGCTCTGGGTCTAAACAGAGCGCGTTGTGTGTGACGTCTTCTTTTGCGCATGCGGGCCGCTTTGAGCGTTCACACTAGAGCGCGTTTGCTGTCGCATTTTATTTGTAGTGTGAACGAGGAGACAAAAAAATCGGATTTGATCAAAAAATTGGAACTGAGCATTAAGACCTGCAGTGTGAACGTAGCCTTAGGCTACGTTCACACTGCAGGTGAACGTAGACCTGCAGCCTATAAGGCTACGTTCACACTGCAGGTGAACGTAGACCTGCAGTGTGAACGTAGCCTTGGCAACACTGCTCATTTGGGCATGTCCTTTACGTCATGCGCCACGCAATTGCCGACGCCGACCAATGAAATCGTGAGTTGAGGCTGCTGTCACTTGGACTTCCTGGCATTGATCATGGCTGCGGAGGGCGATTTTCTGGCGAGATACCGAGCTGTGTCAAATAAACTGAAAAAGTAAGGCTTTGAAATGGCTTTGTTTAAGAAGAAAGACGGACGAATATCGGGAATAGCTAAATGTTATTTAGACTGAATGCGAGGTAACGGCTTTCAGCTAGTGCTAATAGGCTAAGCTAGCGTTACTGTTAGCCATTTGCTCGTTTTGTAGTGAAATATTTGGTCATTTTGAGATATTTAGCCCAGGTTCATCGAAAAATAAGCGATGAGTTGTTGGTGCTGTTTGACAGCTAATTGTAAAGCGCTTTGAGGGCCCCGAAAAGCGCTATATAAATGCAATCCGTTATTATTATTATTATTATTATTATTATTATTATTAACCCATAACTAGCCGGTAGTTTGCCACAGTACTGATATTCTATGTTTATCTAGCTGGCGTGTATCACAGTTGGCTATCTAAGATGTTTTAAAATGTGAAAATACTTTGTTTTCTTTTGTAGGCGTTTTCTTCGGAAGCCCAATGTGGCAGAGGCAAGTGAGCAATTTGGTGAGTGCCACATTAGTCCATCCATGTAAATGCTGTGATCCAGCCTATACTGCCGCACAGAAGAGTCAGCGCCTCTCCTGTGCTGTTAAATGATAGAGGCTGAATAAATGTCACCAGGCTTGTCTTTACCTGTGCTTTCAGGTCAGCTGGCAAAGGAGCTGAAGCAGCAGGACTGCCTTCAGTATGCTGCCTTCTGTAACCTGGCCATGGCTCGGTGAGTGGATCCGTATTCATTTTAACTGAATTGTGCCAAAGCACAGCAACAGGCACCTTACGGTGTAAAAGCACCTCGCACAAGTAAAGACCCCACAATAATCTGGAGAAAAACCCCAACAATTAAGCAACCCACCATGAGCAAGCACTTTGCAATGGTGGGAAGCAAAAACTCCCTTCTAACAAGAAAAATGCTCTTGCAGAACCATGTAGAACAGCAGCGTTTGTCCTGCATACATAGAGCAACAGGAATAGCAGCTAGCCAGCCTCAACAGCTAAGGACTGGACAACCAGAGTCCCAACTAGGGAATTTGTGTAACTAGATGGCTTGTTGCTATTGTCACTAGTTTGCACAGGATGTACTAGTCGTTTAATCTAATTGTTTTGCATTTTAATTGATAACCAATTCTGATAAATTGTTGCGTCCTAATGCTATGTAGCTATCTGCCACCAGATGGTGTGTCATTGCCAGAGTAGTGCAGGGCTTTCTAGATCAGTGGTGTATCCTGAGACTTCCTTGGCCAGCATTAACCCTGATATGTTTCCTATCTAACATGCCTGGAACATGCTGAGTCAACAAACAGGGTGCACTGCACAGCTGCAGACTGCACTCACCCTGGAATGGAGAGCAGTTCCTCAATAACATAATATATCCAGACACTTGTGCAGTCCATGCAGAAACCGGTAAAAATGCATAGATTTCAAATACAGTAACACAGACTTATTGCCTTAACACAGACACACACTTTTGCTTTTCTAGTCTAGCTGAGCACTCAAAGTGCTTTACACAACTTCCCTCATTCACCCACACAAGCACTTTTATTCTATCCTCTTTCTTTAAGCGCTTTCTGCCTAACATTTACACACATTCATATTCTGATGGGTGAGACTCTTGGGTTGGTATCTTGCACAAGGATATTTGGCATGCAGATTGGAGCAGCCAGGGATCGAACCACCAACCCTTCTGATTAGCAGATGACCTGCTCTGCCTCGTGAGCTGAGCCACTCCACTCAGTAACGAGGCGCTTGATTTCACTGATGTTCTTGTAGAAGACTGTGAGTAAATCCTTCATGCTTGTTTCCAAAATTTCTGGGATCTCTGCCAGGAAACTGCAGAAACTTGCTCATCATCATTATTTTGGGGTGAAATGCTCAAGGATCACACGCAGGTTTATTGATCAAATATTCACACGCTTGTCCTACATTCAGGTCATAAAAGATTCAAGTGTAGAACCAAGCATAAAAGACTTTAAGAGGGGGCTGACTTGAAGCTTGAAAATAATTCTGTTACTCATTGTGGTTTCACCACATAACGCTGCCGTGTAATAAGTCAATTTTAGTTATTTTTCCTACATCCGCTATCATTTTTTTCAGAAACAAATGATGAAATTTTTGACAAAAGTATAAGTAGCATGTCCTCATGAGGACAATTAGATAAAAAAAAAAAATCACACTTTTGTTATTATAATTATGTCATAATTATCTTATTTAGCTTTCAAATGGCACGCATGTTTGTTATCAGTTTTTTAAGGTCTATAAATCTAATATTATATTTTTAGCTTAAAATATTTAGAGCAGATCACTACTTTTCTTGTTTAAAAAAAACAAAGAAACAGCATGTGAGGTTATTACATAAAGGTACAGTCGGTGGAGTGATGAGTCCTCAGTGGTCAGCAGTAGTCTTAATTGGCCCACAGGGAGAGCGTAGCATTCATAGTCATGACAGTGACCTATCAGCTGTTGTTATACATCCTCGATGTCTTGACTGCAGGTGTGAGCAGACTCTCTTTAATGCTCCTGGAGAGGCACTGGCATTAACTGACGCTGCTCGCCTCTTCCTCTCATCTGAGAAGGAGAACAGGGCACTGCAGGCTCCAGGCTTTGATGAACACCTCCAGGCTGCACTCAACTGCTACAGCTTCGCCACTAAGGTATGATCAGCTCTAGTTTTCAAATCGATTTTTAGAGTTTGATGCAGTAAATGCACTCCAGAAGAAATCAGCAAATAAAGCAGATTCACCATGGAATATTTCATTAGATCAGGGTCTGGAGAAAAGATTGTGGAGTACATTCTTGTATAGTGACTGAATTCTGATGTACAAATGAATCGCAGGTGTATATTGAGATGAACCAGCCTGTGATGGCAGCCAGCCTGTGTTTGGAACTTGGCAACGCGCTCAAGGTAAAGCTGCTGTCTCTGAGGATAAATGACCCAGAATTGGTTTTTTTGGGGATTTTTTTTTTTTTTTTTTTTTTTTAAGCAAATGATGGAAAAAATGATTCATCGTTACTCTCCTGTCTTCCTCAATAGGAGATTAACAGACCAGGAGAGGCTATTGTTCATTATCAGAGGGCTGCAGAGTTACAGACGCAAACACCCATCGAAGCTTTGCTGTCAATGGGAGAAATGGCCACGTGTAAAATCCTCACCCGTGAGTTCTGTCGGTTCTGATTGAGTAGCTGCAGTTTGTTTGCTGTGCAAACAGGATCTGACGGGACTTTTGTTTGAGTTTGTGTTACTTGTGTTTTTATGATTTTCTTTTTTCTTTTCCAGGTGATTATGACGGTGCTTTGTCAGTGTTCACAGAGATGCAGCTGATCTGTCAGGAGAAAGGACTGCAGCTACCAGGCTCCATCACCCCTGTTGGTGAGCATCTGATAAAAAAAATGATATTAGCAGAGTTTTGTAAAGATGGGGTGTTATTACAGCCTTAGCAGTTTGTGTTTTCTTAACTAAAGCTGTATCCAGCATCTTAAATTGATTAACACAATTCAACTTGAAAACTGGGATAATTAAGAGCTGCATTCCCTCGTGATTGTCTTTTTTTTTTCGTTGCTGTGCAGATTTTTCATGTTATTTGCACTAAGAGGAAAAAATGTCTTAATTTCTCATCTTTAATTTTACTTTCTTGACAACAAAGGTGCCTTTTTGGACATTGTGGCAAAATGTGAGATATCCAGGGTGCTTCTGCTCATGTTGCTTGAGGTAAGCTCATCGGTTTTGCTGATAATTAAAACAACCTCTCTCACTGCAGACTTGAGTGCAAAGTCATGTTCAGTGTTGTGTTTTTGAAGGTATGATTCAGGCCATTTGTTTAAATTTATCTAAATATGCACTTTAACAAGTTTTTATTTATAGGTAGTTGCAATAAATACCTTTAAATTCACTCTTCAAACATACTATATTGCCAAAAGTATTCGTGCAGCTGCCTTCTCACTCATATGAATTTGAGTGATGTCCCATTCTTAATCCATAGTGTTTAATATAATGTCGACCCACCCTTTGTAGCTATAACAGCTTCAACCTTTCTGGGAATTCATTCCACAAGGTTTAGGAGTTTGTTTAAGGGAATTTTTGACCAGTCTTCCAGAAGCACATTTGTGAGGTCAGTCACGGATGTTGGGTGAAAAGGCCCGGCTCGCAGTCTCCACTCTAATTCATCCAAAAGGTTTTCTGTCAGGTTGAGGTCAGGACTCTGTGCAGGCCAGTTAAATTCTTCCACACCAAATTCGCTCATCCTTGTCTTTATGGACCTTGCTTTCTGCACTCGTGTGCAGTCTTTTTGAAACAGGAAGGTACCATTGACAGACTATTTCTACAAAGTTGGGAATTTGAAATTGTCTGAAATATCTTGTTATGCTGAAGCATTAAGTTTCTTTCACTGGAACTGAGGGGCTGAGTCCGAGGGGCAACATGAGGTTCGAAGGTCTGTAGCAGTCGACTCTGCAGAAAGTTGGAGAACTCTTTGCATTGTGCGTCTCAACATCCACTGACCCCACTCTGTGATTTTATGTGCTCTGCCACTTCATGACTAAGTTGCTGTCATTCCCAATCACTTCCACATCATTATAACACCACTAACAGCTGACTGTGGAATATTTAGTAGTGAGGAAATTTCACAACTGGACTTGTTGCACAGGTGGCATCCTATCACAGTACACAGTTGGAAATACAGTGTACTTTAAATGCACTGCAAGGAGAGAGGAGGCACAGAGTGAGAAAAAGCTGGTCCTAATGTATCCTGACACAAGTACTGCACCTCCACATGCGACACACAGTTTGACGTGACGTGAGACTCGAGCTATTAATGCAAGCATTTCTCATTTGGCAGCTTTGGACCCTCCGGTTTCACGTCTCTTCACTGTCTCTCGCACTTAATTCTCGCAGCGAGGAGCTGAGACTCGAGTGAGAGAGCTGAGGAGACACATTAGCATAATGAAAGCACCTGTTGTGTGCATTGCATAGAGTTTCATTTCTTTATTTTAACCACATAGATTCAGCAGCTTAAACACTCACCTGTACTTGAGTGTCAAACAGCCTTCCGCTGGCCAATCAGTGAACTGTTAGAAAGCAGAATAGTTTTTTAAAGCTGTTTTAAACAATGCAATTACACTTAATGACAATGTTAATTATTTATCCAGCATCTTACAGTAATTACTGTGCATCTTGAAAAATTCAGGATTGTTGGTGCAGCAGAACTTAAATGGTCCCACGTTGTTGTGGTTTTGTTTGTTTTTTTTTTTGGTGCAGCCTCCACCTCAGAAGTTGTTACCAGAACACGCCCAGACCCTGGAGAGATACGCGTGGGAGTCCTTTGATCCTCACAGCCAATGTAAATTCACCTCAGCACTCGACTACTTGAGTATAATAATGTGTCATTAATCCTGCGCACTTATTGAAGTTGCGTAAATGTTGTTTTTTGTCTTCTGTTTCAGTGACCTTCCTGCCTGAGAATGTTTTCCTGCTCCTGCAGTCCGTAGTGGTGAGTTTCATGATAACACGGTCTGAGTCTTCCTGTCTCGTACAGGAAAAATAATGGTCTTCACGCCCTTCATATGACAGTGATGTATTGTGTGTGTTGAAGTTTGTTTTGTTTTTTTTCCTTTGGCAGTGAAGTGATTCTTTTTTTGTTTGTTTGTTTTTGCTTCAGCATTTGCAGTTTGCCAGCTTTGTGTAGGTTTTCTGCCTCAGAATTTTTCCCTCTTACACTAAAGATATTCATTTTTTTCCCCAGTCACAGTAAAAAGAAGCAACACATGACACATTACATCATGTCGGTATTTTTACAGAGAAGCCAAAATATAGAAGCACTGTGTGAAAAACACCTTTAGTTCTTCTGTAGGTATTAAGAGAGTAAGAAGCAACCAGGTGCTGCTAATCAAATGCACAGACGTTTTGGCAGTTTGTTGGCCTGCAGCATTCATAATCACAGTGCCAATGTGGAAGACATCAGCAATGATGTGAGAGAAGCAGCTGTCGCTGCCCTTCAATCTAGGCAGGGTTACAAAGCTGATTCCAAACAATTTGAGGTCCATCATTCTGCAGTGAGACAGTCACAAGTGGAAAACATTCAAGATAGCTGTCAGTCTTCCCAGGAGTGGACGTCCCAGCAAATTAATCCCAAGATTAGATTATCCAGTGGTCAGAGAAACCGCAAAGAACCCAAGAGCTGCATTTCATAGGCTCAGTTAGCAGGTTACATGTTAAATTGCATGACCATACAGTTAAAGCATACGATAAAGCCTCTGCTTTCAGAATATGGAAGCATGACTTGGGTTTGCAAAGTTGCATCTGAACAAACTACAATACTTCTGGAACAGTGTCCTTTGGACCCCAAGCACAGCAGCAAATCTTAAACAGAGAATGGCTGAAAAAGAAAAGAAACAAGGCCCAAAGTTTAGACCACAAACTTAAGAGAGCTGTGCATAAACAAAGGACACACACCTCACCACTAAGGTTGTTCTACAATTTACTGAATCTTGAGTTGATGTTTTTCACACACTGCTTCTGTTTTTTTTGGGTTTTTTTTAGCTGTTTTGTTAAATAATGATGAAATGTCTCAGGATGTCTTTACCTAATTTTAAGACCTACTATGGACCAAATAATATTTTTTACTGCGTCCTGATAAGGAACACATAAGAATTGACAGAGGCCATCCTTTTTTCTTTTTTTTTTCTTTTTTTTTTTAAATAACTGTATAAATAAAAAAAAAGTTAATAAAAAATAATCATGTGTAATGTAGAGAAAGATTCTTCTCGAAGGAGCACGCTCTGTCTTTGGGAATGAATGGCCGGTAACAGAGAATAAATATTAACAAGTCAGAGGCCTCGTCAGGGTCCTCTGAATCTGCAGTTATGTTTTTATTAGTGCAGTGAATAACAACAGATCTGTTTTGCAGATGGCGTGTCAGGAGAAAGACACAGAGTCTCTAAAGTCTCTTCAGACTGAGCTATGGTAAGCATTTACAAATGTTAATTTCCATCATGTGAGAAAATATCTTTTACTGCTTGTCATTCTTAATTTTCCATATTGATCACATGCTTTATGCGGTTTTCCCATTGCAGGCCGTTTCTGACAGCTGAGCAGAACCATCTTCTCCACCTGGTGGTTCAGGAGCGCATCACGCCGTCTGGTCAAGGCATTTAATACAGTCCAGTTTTTATTCGCTTCCTCTGGGAACGATACTTTATATAATGGAACATTCCTGTTTCTGAATGGGTCTGTTGTAAGGCCCGGAGAAGGGTTGTTTTCAAACTCCAGTGTTGTAACTTGGACTCAGAGAAATGTTAAACTTTGTGCTTATTCAGTCACGTAGGTTTGGAAATCAAGCTGAACTGTCTTTGTTGTCCTCAGACGTGCAGATTGCTGTTGCCAGGAATGCTTAGCTAAGAATAAATGTTGTGTATGTATCTGAGTGGAGACTATAAAACTGGACCACGTCATATGTTTTTATTATGTAAAAGTTTCAAATGTAGAAGAACTTATTGTGTTTACAGCTGGTTAGTAGATTAAACACGAATGCTTTGTTTTATCATTTTTATTAATAAATGACATAACATGGCTTAAATTCCAATATAACAAAATCTTCTACTGCATAGTTCTGTAATATGGTGCAATGACACCTCTGTCCTCCATCCCTGGGTCACTTAATTTTCACTTGTACAAATGCATGTACTTTTCTTATGATAGCAGCCCCCTACAGACACATAAGTAAACACAATAATAAAAAAAACAAAAAGGAGCTTAAAAATATATGATGGTTACAATGTACATAGACTGATGTATAATGTATTTGTTTTTTTTTTTGTAGCTGTAAAATAACGATTAACAGCTAGTCGTAAATGAAGGATTGTTATTTCCTGATTGTTCAAGTACTACAACAGGAATGTTATTTGTCGTTTTTTACTCCTCAGTTAGAATTTTAACATATTAAATGATAAGATTTAGTCTCCATCAACCTTTCTGAACCTTAAAGGAACTGGTAAACATTTTGGGACTAAATTATTTACTATCTTGCTGAGTAGGAGATTAATACTACCGTAATTGTCGGGCTATAAGCCGCTACTTTTTGCACAAGCTTTGAACCCTGCGGCTTTTAGTCAGGTGCGGCTTTTCTATAGATTTTCCATGATTTTTGTGATATCGTAAGACGATTTGTTTTGTTTGTTCCGCTGTTGTACGGCACTACGTTGCCTGGCGGAAGGATCGGGGTTCAAGAGTGGTATGTTGGTCACATGTCCATCCGCCAGGCAACATAGTGCCGTACAAGTAGCGCGAAAAACAAACTTCAAAGTAGCGCTATGCGTTCAGCGGGAGTCGTGGATGACGAGCGGCGATAAACTTGCGAAAAGCAAGTTGTGCTCAACTCCACCGGTGGATTCTGACAGCGTGGAAAAGTGTGCAAACATCCACGATCACCAACGGATTTTGAAGGGCTGGACTGCTGCATGATGAAGAGGAGGACACCGCCACGGCCCTTCAGAGGGTGTTCGACTCCGACAATGACAATGAGGATTATCTTTGGTTTTGAAAGTGACAACGAAGGAAAGAAGCTGAGAGTGGATGACGTAGCCATCCTGAGCCTGTTCGTATCCGACACTGGAGAAGAGGACTTTGGTGGTTTTAGTGCGCAGGAAGATGGTGGTGAATGACTGACTTTTCTTCTTGTTAAAGCCGTGTCACTGCACCTGAGCCTAAAAGGTAGTCCGAATCTATTTTTCTGGTGTGCTGTAGGTTACTGTTATGTACTACATTTGTTACTCATTTATGAAGCACAGCACATGTGCAAATATGTACCCATAACTTGATTTTCAAAATATTAATAAAAGGGGTGTGTCTCCAAACAGCCATCTCTTTCCTGACAATTCGCTTTGTGCATATTCTCTTACATATGATAAGTCAATATTGAAACACCTGCGGCTTTTGGTCAGGTGCGGCTAATGTATGTACAAAACAGGATTTTCCCCTGATTTTAGCTTGTGCGGCTAATATTCAGGTGCGCTTTGTAGTCCGGGAAATACGGTAATTGTTTGACTTTGTACACTAAAGAGGACCAAGGTTTTAAAAAACAAAACAAAGACCGTGACCATGTAAAGAGAGTTTCCTGAGCAGTTTTCTCTTCCCATCGTCTTCTACGCAACCACGCTGCACAGATTTGCCCCCTGCTGGTCATTAGGAAGAATGCAGCTCGGAAGTTGTGACCATCTTTTATGCACAGTCTTAGCAGAAGAACTGAAAATGTGAAAACACTGGCTTCAAACCGCCGTCACCTCTGAAGTTAGAGTCTCCCCTTTTTGTTTGCACCCAGCCAAAAATGCTCATGTACAGCTCAGTGACTGTTTCACTAAAGCTAAGGTGACCAAAAGTTCACTCAAATCAATCTTGCCATTTTTTTTTTTTAGCACAAAACAACAAACAAAACAACCCAAAGCGATTATAAGCCTTTCTCAAAATGTCACACTATTCCTTTAAAGTACTTATGTCTGAACTACTACTACTATTTAAGACTAAACTGATTTATTAGCTATGTTCTGGTAATATTCCCAATAATTCAGCTCTATAAGGCGTTTTAGTCACATTATTAAAAAGAAAAAACATTATTTTGTTTGTCAGTTTTGCTGAAAAAATGTGTTTCACACTTGTAATGTTAGCATTTGCTCCATATCATTTTATATATATATATATATTTTTTTTTAAAAAAGCTGTATAAACAAATGGCTCTCATTAGCATTTGGACATTTTGCTACAGTCGTAGCTTCAGATGGTGTTCATCAATTCTAAAAGAGGAGAACGAGCCCTGCCCTCTGTTTTTCCTCTCACTCTTTCTTCTTACGCAGGATGAAATAGGTGAGCGCTAAGATGAAGGTGAGGACAAACGAGATCCACGCCAGGATGTAGCAGTGTCCGTAACCTCCAGATGTGTCATTGACATGGAGCTTGGCTGTGTAGATTGAGGCTCCTGTCATTATGCAAAGGCCTGCAAGAGGGAAAATTATTATTACATGCAACCAAGACAAGGCAATCAAGAAGTAATTATTTTTCTATTATAAGATAAAGCTCGTGATGTGACCAGTGCAATCACAAGGAAATGAAAGACATGACACTTCCACCTTGTTAATTTTCCAGTGTTATGAACTCATGACATTCGCACTTTGTGTGAGTTTCTCATGTGCTCGTAGTACTATCACTGATAATGCATAATTAACTTAAAGCATGAAATTTTAATCACTCGGGACCTTTTTTTTTTTCTTTTACATCTGACATGGTGGCAAAAAACTGACTCGGTTTGTGGTCTTTTTGTTAGGGAGGATTTGCATGAAAATGTTTCTTGACTAAAATAAAAAGCAGCCAATGTCCAATGAAACTTTAAAGAACCTCCAGGAAGCCTGGAGAACTATCGCTTACTTTAAGAAGAAAGCCTGGCTCCTTGGAAGCAAAGCATAGACATGACAGGTGGTTCGGGCTTTTGTGAGTGAATACATTTTCTAGATTTTGCTCCTCAAACGTGAAAACATGATGCTTTGTTGCACATTGACGGCAAACAAAAATGTTTGGGGGTGTTGTTGAGAAATCAGCACACCTGAGAATGCTGGAGCAGGTGTGCTGGACAACTTTTCTTTCTAGTGAACCTCATGACATTAACAGAAGCAGCACACTGTTAAATGTGATACTGTTAACTATTTGAAGTGTCAAAATCATTCATTTGTGACACCTAAAAGACTAACACACTGCTGTGCTGTGGCTGAGATCAGCTTCTACTGATTTTCTACAGATTTCATGTGTCTGAGATGCAAACACGCTCACCTTGCTGATCCATCACAGTTCACTGGTTATTGCAATGTGTGAGGTACACACAGAAAGTGAAGAACTTCTAATCACTGGTTCGCTGTTTTGTACAAACTAATGAGAATTCAAATCCACTGAGTAGTCAAGGGTCTCTCAAACAGTCATATCGAGGGCAGATTCATCTTGTTCAGCACCAAATGAAAGTGTTTGAACTCAGGACTACTGATGATTACACGACAGGGCTGCAGCTACCCATTATTTTAGTAATCTATCTGTCTATTATTATTAATGAGAAATAACAAATATTCAAAAGAGAAAAATGAACTGTTCATTGATTTTCAGTTTAGAAACTGCAAGAAAATAGCAAGTTTACCTGCAAACATCTCTTAATAAAAACAAACAAAAATAGACCCTTTCCTTGTTTTTACTCGCCATATTAAAATGATATTTTTAAAAGACAACACTTTCTTAATTGCAAAAACAAATAATAACAAGTACAGTAATCTCAAATACATACAAGCTAAACTAGCGCATGAAAATGAAACGGCTTTTACTCTCTCTTCTCAGAAGTCTTTCTTACATTAAGAGCAGGCCAAAAGAGTTCTGGTGGTATTAATATCTCCTTAATGAGGTAGATTTAGTGTGTGTGTGAGTGTCTGCATGCTTAGATGTGGTAGTGAATGCGCAAATATGCCTTTAAGTATTTACGCAAGTATGTGGCGGCTGCTATGAGGAAAAGCAGGCTAATCAGCATTTTCAGAACTGAAGCTTTGCCCTGTGCTTCGATGCAACGTTTCGTGCTGCAGAAGACAAACATTACCATGGTGTGGATGTCAATAATGTTAATGTTAATAATAACAATTTAGTATCCAACCTCCAGCCTCAGGTCAGTGTCTCGGAATCTGACTGGCCCACTTAAAATAAATGATATAATTTAATTGACTTATTTATATTTTATATTATGAGATAAATCTTATTTTTTACAGATTACATTGATCTAAATCTGCATAATAGTGTTGAAATTAAATGATGTGCACGCATCAGGATGTCACTGCTCTGACAGTATTACTCATGTTATCAACACTGGTAACAGGAAAGCCCTGACCACACCTTCCTAATTTGGGTGTCAACCAGTCAGACCACTTCATCCACATCCATGTAGTGAGAAGCCATTATATGACCTTTGTGTGTAAGTCGATTAAACTCTGCCCAGTACTGAAAGAGGAGTGGTGATTGTTGTGAACTGACACAGATAGATAGATGCCTCGCCATGCAATGAGCTCATTGGTCTGTTGAACGGATGAGGCTAAAAATTAGTTTAATTATTTACCAACATCCTTTATGAAGCTTTAAGTTCGAGCGTCGTGCTAACTTATTTAGTTAGACAAAAATCACATATGTCAGGTTTGTCAGTCGCACATCCTCCAGAGAAAATCATAAAGTCAGCCAAAAGAAACAAGACTGCAGGTAACTTACAGGCGATTATCTGTAAAATGCCAGTGAAGGTGAACCTCATTCCTTTGGGCAGGGTGAACAGCTGGGCCACAAATACAAACAAGGCAAGGATGGTGAAAACGCAGGCCAGCACTGAAGTGGCCTGCACCGCCTGGAGATAATCTGCAGCAACAAGATAATAAAAAAGTCAACAATAACACAGGCGTGAGGAAATATTCGGCCTTTTCAGTTTTATGTTTGTATTAACACCACTACCTACAGATCTACTCATTTCAGACTGACAATATTTACTGTAAACAGTGTAATACGTGATTTGTTCCGTCATCATCTTTGCCCTTCATTATATAAATAATGAAAAATCACTAACTTTAACAGGGGGACAATCTGTGGAGTTTACCTTCTGGGTAGCCTTTCAGATTTGTGTAATGCCACACATTGTTTGATAAGTCCCACCTGCCCCACAGGTCAGCTGACACTAAATCGTCGACCCACCAGGCCTGACGACACAAAGGAAAGATTTAAAGTTCATGCAGATATGTTACACATTTTCTAGAAACCGCTGTCAGATCTCCTCCAGTTAATACAGAAAATAACATCATCTTACATTGTCAATGGCAGCCACCAGGAGCAGGATGATGGTGGTTATGTGCAGAACAACGATTGCTGCCAGCATCAACATTATGGCCTTCTGAAAACTGATAATGGGGTGGGGGAAGTGGAAGGAGGCACATCGTTATTTATTTTGCAAGCGCAGACGTATGTAACACGGACTCGTACATGAGGGAGTATTAATTACACACACACACACACACACACACACACACACACACACACACACACACACACACACACACACACACAGGGAGAGAGAGAGAGAGAAACTGTGTGAAATAAAGAAATAACAGTAACAGAGAAGAGAGCCGTTTTATACAAGCCCAGACTTGCCGCAGAAATCATGCAGGCATAAACATTTTTGAATAAAACACATCTGGTGTCAAACACATCAGTGCTTTCAATCTTTGTCATTACGTTTATTTATTATTTATTATATTTAATCAGCTCAGATTCATTAGCACCAATCACTGCGCCTGTAAACGCCCGCAGTTTGCTTTGAGCCTCTTTTTTTTACGTCTTTTGAGCGTTTCCGTCGACAATAAAGGCGCATTTGTTAAGACGGCATTCCCAAACGGATGACACACACAGGGCCCGCACTGTAGTCGATAACTTTAAAAAGAGCGCGATAGTACGACAACAGAAAACAATAATAAGCACAGCATAAACTCACGGACTATTCAACGCTATGTTAGTGCGCCAAATTTCCAGTTGCGCGTCTTTTTAGGACTTTTTTGCGCTCACGGTCAGTCATATTTCTTGCGCTTAAAGTAACTGAAGTTTTTCCTACAGGCTTAAAAAAAACCCACTTCAGCCATCCGTAAGAGGGTTTCACAGAGTGTGCTCCGTAAACCGTCGCCTTTCTACAAGTAAGCAAAGAGCAGAAACGTTACCTGAACGCTCTTTAACGCACCGCGCGGGAGTTATTTGGGAATGTGAAACTCTGTGGACCCACCCAGCTTTGAATTCACAGCACACACATCACCGTGTTTTCCCTCTTCTTCTTTCCCCTCACCAAGCCCCACCCATAACGTTTCTCGAGTGAAAAGTCCCAATGAAATAAACGGTGTCAGGTCGCCTCTTCCTGCAACTCCAGTGTGTGCGTAAAGGCGAGTAAGATCTTCGAAGGATTGCGTATCGTCAGATTCATTTACAAACGAAACAAACAAATAAACAAACAAACACGCGACAGCTTCACACGCACTATTTTAGTTGCTTCTTTAGTGTTTTACCTGGAAAATGTTTTTAATATAGAAATATCTTCATTCTCTCTGAGCGGCTCACCTGTGTGAGCTGTAGCTTCACTTTTTTTTTGTCGCACATGGATACAAAATGCCATTTTGGACACGCTTGCAGAGCAGCCATAGTGTATCCTGGACTTGTTTTCAGGCCACTCACGCGCAATTGCCGCTTCATTGCGTACCTAAATTGACTTCTCCAAAGATGGGACATTAAGAAGCCGTGCATGGAATATCGCAGTGCATTGTGAGCCCCAGGGAGCTCATATTCAATTCAGCAGCAGTTTCACTCTGATGGCTGAGACTTACGTTCAAGCAAGTGAAAAACAGAATTCGTGTTCATGCAGATGCATTTTTGACTGCTACAAACAAATGAAAGTAAGATCGTTCCATTGATAAAAAGATATAAATAGATTCTTACCTGCGCCTCACACGCTATGCACTTTTATGTTTCGTGCGCCACTGCCAGAAAGCAGAAAAAAAAACTGCTGAAACATCAGAGGGTCTTAACATATTCATACTGTCCGAAACAATACATGGATAGTTTCTTTACTGAGAGATGTAATTACCTCTCAGTGAAGAAAAGTAAGAAAAAGGTCATGTTACTTGATGTCACACAGACTGCAGATCTCAGTGGGCCGGGCTGTGTCACGGCTTTGGAAAAACTCTGTTTACCCCATAAGCAACCAGCCGGTACAAGGATTTGCACACTTCACACTGTGTTTTGAAAGAAAAAAAAAGAAAAAAAGATTTTCCTCAAATGTTCGTCAGAAACAAAGAAGAAAAGATGGATGTTCAAATGTAGACAAACTCCAGCCGAAATAAGAGATGGCTGAAAAATAATCAGCGCCCAGCTCACTTCATTGTGTTTCGAGGCCACATTTTAAGAGAAGTTAGTGCTTCACTCATCCGTAGCACAAGATATTTATATAAAAGTCAGTAATTGCAAGTCATGTGACATGTGTTCACAGTGAAATAGTTGCTGCTGTGCCAGAGCATGCTTAAACTTTTGTTTTCATTATTTATTGTTTCAGTCATCATAAAAAGAAAGTACTCTCCCTGTTAGCTCTACATATCAGGACACAATTGGAAAAAATTATCTTCACCGAGTCTTAAAATTAGGTAAATACAACCTCAGATGAACATATGAAATATTACACCATGTCTCTTGTAAAGCAACCTTTAGCAGCACTATCAGGCCACTCACACACAGTTTCTCAGTCTCTTACATCATTGTGGAGGAATTTTATCCCAGCGTTTTTTTACAGCTTTGCTTCAGCTTACTGAGGTTTGCTAACATTAGTTTATGTGCAGCTCTCTTAAGGTCCCATCACAACTGTTCAGTCAGGTTGTGGTCTGGACTTTAAACCATTGCAACACCTTGATCTTTTTCTTCCAACCTGCTGTAGTTTTGCTGCTGTGCTTGAGATCATTGTATTTTTGCATGTCCCACAAGCTATGCTTGTCTTTAAAATCCTTTGCTTTACAGAGGAGCACATGGTTGAGTCAGAGACTGTAAGGTACCCAGGTCCGGTGGCTGAAAAATAAACCCAAATCCTCAGCCCTCCACCACCGTGCTTGACAGATGGTACGAAGAGTTTGTGCTGATATCCTGTTTGACTTTCACTAGACATGGCACTGTGCACTGTGGCCGAACATGTCCACTTTGGTCTCATCTTTGCAAACGTGTTCTTCTAAGACAGAAGACGTGTTGCAGCCCTCTCAAATAAATCCATACTGTCTGAGTCTTTTTCTGATTAACTGTCATTATATACTAACTGAGGCCTGTAGAGTCTGAGGTGTAGTTCTTCGGTCATTCCACCTCAAATCAACACAGGCCTTTTGCTGATGAAGCTAAAATGTGACAGAAATCGTTGTAATTCTGGACATAAAATCTTTATGCAAATCACAGATGGTCAAGCAGAAAATGCTCTAAATGTTGTCTGATTGGTGATGGACTGACCCTCTTGAGGGTTTTAATGGTAACCTCTCTGCTTTTAAGATTAGGCTTAAACATAAATTAAGCATATAGTTATGGCTACATCAGAATGAAATGTATCTTAGTTTTACTGCAATACGCTTAAGCTGCTGGGGCCTTCCCATGATGCACTGTTTCTTCTTCACTCACCTTTTTACACTCACTATGTGTTTATACCTCTCTGCAATTAATTAGTGTAGATGCTGATCATCCACAGTATTGAGATCCAAATCTTTATTATTAGTTATTATTTATCTCTGAATCTCTTCCACAATGTATCTTTGTCCTGTCCTGCCGCACCTCTCTGAGCCTGGTTCTGCTGGATGTTTCTTCCTGTTAAAAGGGAGTTTTTCCTTCCAACTGTCGCCAAAACACTTGCTCAAAGGGGTTCATATGCTTGTTGGGATTTTCTCTGTATTATTGCAGGGTGTTTACCTTACAGTATAAAGCGCCTTGAGACAACTGTTGTTATAATTTGGTGCTATATAAATAAAATTGAATTGAATTAAATTCCTCTAGACATTTCTGCAAACTCAACCTTTCATGGGGGAGGAGGGGGTCTTAAGTGAATTCCTAGTTAATTTCTGGTGTTTTAACTCATGAATTCTTAGTTTTTAGAAAGTGTTTTTAGTTTAGTAACACTGTGATACTATGGGCCACAAAATACAAAATACCATATGAGTGCAATCTCCAAATAGTGATCATACTCAAAAGTGTGGTTAATTTTACAGGTGATTTACAAAAGTTGTGCTGTTTTCTAAGGATAGGAGGCATCAGGTCATTTCAATATAAAGTGCAAAAAAATAAGACGTGCCCTTTTTTGTGTTGAATATCGGCGCAACTAGCAGCAAATTGCATGTCACGATCTATTAGTAAATCAGTTTGTGTATTTAATTCAAACATTTTCTTCCCTATATTTTGTGCCTTGAGAAAGGAATTCCCAGAAATACATATGCAGCAGGGACAGTTACAAATATTCGGCAATTTCCACCTCTTGCACACAATTTTGTTGCTGTGTTCTAGTTGTAAATACCGATAGTGCTTTTTTAAAATGTAAATGTGAAAAGCCAGTTTGTCTGGTTCGACTCATTAGTTAGTTTGTTTGAGTTTTGGATTTTTAGTTATTCTTCTTGTTATTCTTAGTTTGTCCAGCTCCCTCAGTTTTCCCGTCTTTCTCATTTTGTTTCTTTTCAAAAACACAAAGTGTTTTACTCAGGGGGTAAAAAACAGAGACCCAGAGTGTGATGCCAGCAAACAGTGATGAGGTTAAAGCAAAGGTAGGGTTAAAACAGAGTGAGAGAAAATATGCAGAAATGCCAAAATGTCAATATAAAATAATAAATACCAACAAAAAGAATAAACTCAATAAAAGAAATAACAGTAACAAACAATAAAAAGATAATTGAAAATGATAAAAGGACAATAAAAGACAACTGCACATAAAAGGACATTTTTGTGTCTATGTCAGAGTGTTTTATTAAGCCATTTAAAGAAAATTACTCTGTTCTGCAAGTCTCATCTCTTCAGCAAAGTTGTTCCAAAGCTGAACAGCCCCGATGACAAACGCACAGACGGCTTTAGATTTAAGCTTCAGCGTGATGATCTAAGGCTGCCAGGGGGTTTGCAATCCCAAATGACATTACAGGGTTGTGCTTTAAAACTGGCCAGTAAAATGCAGAAATCAATAAATCAATTCTAAACCGTACAGGAAGCCAGTGGAGAGAAGCCCAGACTGGGGTTATGTTTTGCTCTTTGCTAATGCTGGTAAGAAAGCAGCTGCTTTCTGAAGCAGCTGGGACTGAGATAGGCAGTCATTACCCCAGAGACACAGACACGCAGTAAAATACCAAAAATACTGAGGTACTGACATTCAAATCCTGGGTATTTTCAGGTAGTTTAATGAGGCACGCAGTGGCCTGAGCTTCCATCAGAAATGCAATTTATATAATATACACATAAACCTTTTCTGACCTTTATGAACTCGTGATAGATCGCCGATAGATTTAGTTTTCCTCCGAAACGCAAGCCTTTGCTAAATAAGAAAACAAAAGGGTAGGAGTAACGCAGAGAATAAATGTCAGTGATGAATATTAATAACGCCTTATGTTAACATACATGAGGCTTCAGTTATAGACAAACTGTCATACTTGAACCTCAGAAACTGTCATATTCTAAACTGACATTGTCAGATAGCTCTGCTTGTCGGCTCTGGTCAAATAGAACCGCGTAATTAAGGGATTACTTGTCAGACAGTGCACATCTAGAAAAGCTTTTCATCATCTGTCTTGGGTTAAAGCAAGCTTAAGCGGTTATGGATTTTCCCATTTTCACATAAATAGCTTTATAAATGAACGTTTCTATCTGGATGTGAAGTTTGTTTGCCTGGCAGGCCCCTTATCTCCCCTCGGGCTCTGGTAGCTCACTAAAGACCAGACTCAGGTCGAGACTGAGGAACTTCTGGTGTTAGTGCTACAACGGTGGCTTTATCCTGCAGGAGGCGGGATGAAGACAGATACAGTAATTGCTTCCTTTGCTCTTTCACTTATTCCCTCATTTGTTGACAGTATAGATTCAGTCCGTATGAGCAGCCTAACCCGGACAGTTTACACAGTTCAGTGTTGAAAGTTGAGAATGTACAGTAGAGCAGGAGGGGGGATGTATTTTTGTGCAGTTTAGCACGGAGCTCCACTTAATTACTTCAGCCTTGAGCCAGAGTGAACATGTGTGCCAAATCTGATGAAACCTTTTCATAGAGGGGGAACTTGGATACATAGACTCACTTTAAGTATTCCTTCCTAACACCGGGTTGGACCTCCTTTCGAGTTCAGATCTGCCTTAATTCTTCCTTGCATAGATTCAACAAGCTGCTGGAATCCTCTGAGATTTGTACCCATATTGACACAATAGTATCACTATTGTGTGGATGCTGGATGCTGCACATCCACGATGTTTCACCACATCTCACTGGATGGGATCGGGTGACAGTGGTGGAAATTTGAGTATGTAACCTTTTTTTCCCCCCTATTTTATTTTAGTGTAAAGCACTTTGGATTTTTTAAAACTGGAAGTGTTTTTCAAATCTTCTGTTGTTCAATTTTGGTGAGCCCGTGTGAATGTAGCCTCAGTTTGCTGTTCTGGGCCAACACTAGTGGCAGCCGGTCTGGTCTTCTGCTGCTGAAGCTCATCTGCTTCAAGGGTCAACGTGTTGTGGATTCAGAGATGGCCTTTGTGCTTGCTGTGGTTGAAATGAGTGGTTATTTGAGTTACTGCAGTACGGCCAGTCTCCTCTGACCTCTGATGGGATTATCATCCACAGAACTGAACTGCATGCCTACATGCATTGAGTTCCTGCTATGTGATTGATTGATCGGGTATTTGTGTCAACCAGTAACCACCTTTTTTAAGGTATCCTTAATAAAGTGGTCAGTGAGTTTTTATAGATGTACATATGTCTGATTAGGTGAAAATCCAAAAAACATAATAAAACAATACAAAGCCAAGCCTATAAGCATCCCTAGGCCCATTCCTGTTTAGTGTGAGGAGCTCAGAACAAAGAGGAGAGACCTGTAGGCATCTTCTGTTCAAATACATTTGTAATGATCGGGCAGAGATATTGATCAGCCTTGCAATACATTCACTTAGCCAGCAGTTTATTTGCCAGCTTTACTTCCTGTGTTTGGCTGCAGCTGCTGTATTACTTATTTAAATTCATCATATTTGTTCATGATTGTGGCTGCTGATCAGGCCAGAGCGTATAACTGTCAGATCCGTCCCGCAGTGCTAGACAGCAGCTCCAGAGTGAAGTGGACAAACACAATCCAGCATCCTCCTTATTTGGTCAGAGAGGATGCTCTTTATGTTTATGTGAATGTGCAGATGCTTTAAGCACTGTTGTGTGATCACTTGATTGCAGTTAACCATATATAATATAATAACTGGGATAGGCTCTGCCCCTTTGTGACCTTGAACTGGATAAGAGGAAGAAAATGGCTATATAGAGGGATGCATGAATTTTGCCAGATCAAGCAATCAGTGATTACAGTTTTGGTGAAGAAATGAAATATTTTTGGATTCTGAACTGACGGTGATAGATCAGGACGGCATTTTTACTTTTTGACATTTAGCTGACAATTTCATTGACAAAATAATCACCAGAATTATAATAATAATGATCAGCTGCAGCCGTAAATACATGACAGACACACAGTTGAAATGCCATTCAACCCAAATGTCTCCTTTGAAGTGAATACATTTCTCACAGGCTCTGTGTTACATAACCTTTTGCAATGGCGTCTGGGTGATAATAGAGCTAATAGTGTAGGCCTCTGTTTTTATTGTAGTGCTGCTGAGATGAAAATCATTTGAGAGCTATATTATTGTCAGAGGGTGTGGGAATGAACTCGGAGAAGCATTTTCTCCTGGCAGTAAGTCTGAATAGATGTCAAAACCATTACATCTGACCCCTGACGGTTCGTCATATCCTCACAGTAAATGTTGAGTGGGTGCGGAGCAGCGCTGGTTCCCATTTTATGCCACTTCTGACTCAGTGGAGTTTTCTATTCCTGTCACAACATGTGGGCCTCTGCAGAGTGTGCAGTCTAACATCCATTGTGCAGTGGGTGTCCAGTGAAAGGGTATTATGCAGAAGTAGCTGCTTCTAGTTTAAAATCCCAAGGAATCGATGCGAGCTCATCTTTATCTTTTACTGGGGTGTATTTTGGGGAAAACTTTGAACTGTTAGTCTTTTCAATTATGTCTGTGAATAAAGGTTATTACAATCATTTGTCTGCTGTTTTCTTGGTTAATCTGTTTATTTTTTGGCCTTAAAAATATCTCAGTTTTATGGAGAAGGTCACGTTTTTCTAAAGCCCCGTTTAATGTCCTCCAGTGTTGGCGCACAGCTCATAAAGTCTTCTATTTGCTATCTTAGCAGACCAATAAAAGCCTCCGCCTCTTCCCCTCCAACTAAAACACTGATGTGATGAAATAGTTGCAACACCCATCTTCCCACATCAAATCACTTTGCTCTTCTTAGACCAGTCTCCTCAGCTCCCTGCAGTACTGTCGCGGCACAGGGCGTCCAATCTATTAACAAAGCCATTTAACTTTAGGATTTAGCCCCGTCCTCAAGCAGCGGCACAACAGCCAAGAAATATTCCACCATTATCACGCTCCCATGAATCTCCTCCTCGTGTCCTAACACCTCGCGACTCTCTTCGCCAAATCATGTAAATATGGAATAAGGAATAAAAATGCTGAGGGACTTCCAGTCGCCCTGTCTGCCTCCTCCTTGTTGACAAATTTTAAGTTGGGTACCTTAAAATTCCTGGAGTGCTGAGAAAATAACTTGAAATTTGACTCAGTGACTGAAGCAAGCTTCCATCTCTGTCAGACCATGAACACTGCAACTCAGAAAACAGTATTATTTAAAAAAAAAAACAAAAAAACCCCCCCATAGTTACAAGTCCGCAAGAAACAAAACATTTCACAATAATATTTCATCAATTCGAATTTTAAAGTAAAAATCAACTACTTTGATAATTAGGTAATATTTTAAGTTTGTATTTAATTTCATAAAAAAATTACAAAATACTGAGCTTCCAAAATGTTCTGATGTCTTTGAGTTTCAGGAATTGTTAGAAATGACGTTAAAAATTACCTAACATACTAAAACTGATGGACCATATAATATAACCTTAAAACAATAACAGCCAGACTCACCCAAAGACTTGCAAACATATTCATTCTGGTGCTAACGTTATCAAATTTCCCATCAAGCCTTTCGCTCGACAGCCTCTCTCGCTCTCTCTCTGTGCAGGCTTTTTAATTGGCTCGTGCTTGATGACTTAATTGATCACCTTCGCGTTCAGGTGAGGCCCTCTGCGCGCACGCGGGCAAGAAGCGTCCATTCCGGCGATGTCTTGCAAACAGAAAAGAGGAAAAAGTATATTTTTATTTGTGGCAACTGTTTATTTTTACGTGTTTCAGCTGTGTTGTTCAGTAAGTTTAGGACAGTGGGAGGATGGTTTTACAGCTACAGAAGGGGAGAGGATTAAACAGGACAAAACTCCAGCTGGACAGCACACCGGGACAGGATATGGTGATCTGCGCGAATCTAACGAACAGAGACTTCACAAGCTTCAACTTCAGCCTGGATCTGGAGAGCCACACCCACATCTTAGTGCACAAGACCTTAAGAAGTCAGACGTCAAATTTGTGCCCGAGAGTTTGTCTTGGAATATTGGGAATGTTAGCGTGAAACCAAAGTCCTCGACTCCAGAGTCTGTACATGGACATCAAGCAGATTTTACAGGTTAACCTCAAACTCTCATATGTTATTCACAGGTGGTTTATGTGGTGAGTAAAGGCTGGCGTTTATTAAGCCTTTAGTTGCTTCAGTAGGAATTCCTTTGAGTCAGTTTGGGTCGGGTATAGTAAGGATACCCATATAGCTGCAGCACACCTGAAAACTAAACTGTGAGCGACTTGCATTCTGGGAAATGTAGGGCGCAGCCAGCATGAAGGATAAAACAGTCACTTCTGCTTCTGCTACACATTTCTATCATTAACAAACAATACCCAGCACATCTAATGACTGCTATGCCAAACTGGGTGGGTAATTTAAAGACAAGAACTACATCTTTGATGTGTATTTGGCTTTTTAATCCTCTAGGTTTTCAGGGGGAGGTTTTGGGCCTATCCTCTGAGTCCAGTACACATTTTTCTGAGTGGCAGGCTATGAGTCCTCTGGTGGAGTGTGATGATGATGTCATGGTCTTCACTGCCTCCGGTCAAGGATTTACACACCTGTCAGTGGACAGAGGTAAGTTTGTGGTGTTGGAAGACATGTCTTGTGTGTTTTGTTTTTTTTTGTTTTGGGGTACTTCTTTTTATTTTTATTTTATTTTTTGTGCCATTATACCATTATATTCAGAGGGAGGGCTCACCACATGTGATTTCAATATATAAGAAATTAAAAAAACAACACACCACCCCCCCCCCCCCCCCCCCCCCCCCCCCCACAGTTCTTTACACTTTTTGTTTCTACAGTGGGAACCTCTCCGATCTCGGTGTTTCAGTTGCCTCCATACTGTGGTTACACTCTGAGGACATCGTGGAGTGACCTTGAGATGATGGTGCCATACGACGCCTGTTACATCACCCAGGAGGTACCAGCAGCAGCGTTTGACGCCCATCATCGTCTCTCGTGGTCTGTGTTAACTGCCCCTGACTTTGTCGTGCTGCTTTCTGTCAGAATAACAGTTACATGCTGCCCCTGCTGTGGTGGGGCACCCCGCTGAAGCTCTCCTGCCCAATTCGGATATCCACTCCTACACCCTTGTTCCCTCTTTCACCACCCTCAGTCTTCTGCTCCTCCTTTGGCATGGCAGTGCAGATACATGCACAGGAGAAGGATATACCTGCATTGGGAGTGAAAGGTTTTTTGTTTTGTGTGTGTATTTTATGTAAAGTTAGGAGATAGCTTAATGCTTCTGGTCTTGAAGAATAGTGGAAATTTATGCAATTTTTAAACACTGGTGGTTTTCATTGTCAATTGAGTAAAAAAACAAAAACAAAAGTATGTTCAATGTCTTGCAGTGAATGGAGCTTTGCATCCATTTGTATCTGAACAGTGTGCGTACTATATAGACTCCCAGTCTGAGGAGCATACTTTGTTCATCTACTTCAGTGCTCCTTGTTTCACCAGTAGAGTAAGTTTTCCTATTTTAACTGGATTACCAGACTGTTTGCGTGCAATAATATCTGCAACACTTTAATTTTTTCCCCCCCCCACAGGATGGTCTCCAGCTTGAGCTTGTATTTGGTGATAATGAATACATTCTCTCCTGCCCAGTCACTTCTTGGTTCCCCTATGCACCCTCTACACCTTGGTCTCCACCTTTGTCTCCCGACAACCCTCAGTATCCCAACATCCCAGATCCCGTTGGACCTTCCCCTCCTCCACCTCCAACCCCAGAACACGGAAAATTTCCGGGCTATCCTGACTACAGCTATCCTGGTCTCCAGTTCCCCCAGCTGCCCCAGTTCCTCCAGCTCTACCCTCCTGGGCCACAAGCCAAAGAGCCACCTCAGCCCACTGGTGACAGTCCTCCCGGTTACCAGCCCAATTTTCCTGGGAAGTCACCTTATTCTTTTGGCTCCTTGAAATATCCACCTTCTCACTACCGTTCTCCAGTCATGGTGCTGGCCAGGCCTGATCCCAATCCTCGTCCACTTGAAAATGGACAGTCTCCACATCAAGTGCCTAATTTACCTCCTCAGTATCTATTTGATTACTCCCATATGTCATTCTACTACCCAACAGTGACACCAGCTACAACCACACCACCTCAAACCACCACTACTACTGTTCCTCCACTTACAAAACCAGCCAAACCTCCATCACATCCTCTTTACCCTCAGTACTATCTTCAGATGCCTTACTATCCTGAACCAGTAAACCAGCCACCTGTTCCTCTGCCTCCTGGTCCACAATATCCTCCTCCATCTCAGTCTAAACAGCCTATAGGTCCTCCAGCTTCTTCTTACAGCTCCTATTATGGTTATTGGCCAGTGTCCTACCAAAAACCTTCTGCTGCTCCACTTGACCCTATTAAAACCAGGGGTTACAACTTTCTCTCAAATCTGTTTTACCTACAACCAGCTGAATCTCCAACACCTGCCAATGAGGAACCTCAGAAACCAGTTCCACAAGAGATCTGTCTGCCTTACAGTCACACAATATGTAGCTCTTATCCTTACCATGTTTATCATACTCTCTACCCACCACACTACATTCCACCCCACCCCCCTCTGCCTCGGTATCCAGAGATTCAACCACCTGTGACGACACCAAAGCCTTCCACCACCACTACTACTCCCCCCACCACAAGCTCTACAACCCCAGCTGGGCCCTCTCCATGGACTCCTAATCTCCAGTGTATGACTGGGAGGATGGTTGCTTTCTTGCCTTTTACTCACCCAGACTCTATACAGGTCAAAGGTTGGTGTTTGTCCAAACATAAGAGCTCTTTGTGTTGGCAAGTAGTTAGATAAACAGACTAGCTGTGACACTTTATATTATTTTACTGCCAGCTGCCTCGGTTAAAGAAGAAATCCTTAGTCAGGTATATTTGTGATTTGAGGTGCTGCTGAAGAAATCACAGCAAAATATACTTAATATTTGACATGTATGTTTATTTTATTTTTTAAACCATAACTCTAACTCATAACTAATAAGTATTTAACTAGGTGTCATGTTTGCTGCATTAGACATACAAATTGTGCAATTACTTAAGGGGAAAAAAAACCCAGTGATGTATCCCATGGTGGTGGTCAGAGGGCCCGGTGGCGCCAGTGTCCGGCAGCCTCGCCTCTGTCAGTGCGCCCCAGGGCAGCTGTGGCTACAATGTAGCTTGCCATCGTGTGTGTGTGTGTGTGTGTGTGTGTGTGTGTGTGTGTGACTAAATGTAGTGTAAAGCGCTATACAAATACAGGTCATTTACCATGTAGAAGTCTCAAACTTAGTAAAACTTATGTACCAAAGATGAAACCTACAATGGCTTTAAAGAATTTATTAATTTTTTCCCTCAAAGATTTAGTTTTTTCTAGTGGAAGGTTCGACACAATTTGTCTTCATCACTTTTTGTGGAGGCAGGGGCGCACTGACTCAAGTATAATTTCCTGTGGAAATTAATTTCTAACCAGGCTCTGACCTGTTTAAATGTTTTAACATTTAAACCTTTCAAACACGGTGAAACATTGTTTGTTTAGCTTCCGTATGTTTTTATTGTTGCATTCATAATTAATCAGTTATAGTAAGGTAAGAATTTAGAATCTGACTTTCAGAAAGAACAAGCTGGTTTGTTTATTTTTGTCACCAGAGACATTGGAGAAAACCATGGTTTTAAAATAAGCGTGCATTTACGTCTGAAATAACGTAGCTTTTCCCAGATGAGCTTAGAAACACTGTCAGTATGTTTGAATCAGGTTTTACTTTCAAGATGAAAAATGTATGTAATCTGCAGTTATCTAACTAATATTGGTTCCTACTCCAGACCAAACAAACATCTGGACTTTCGTCTCCAGTGTGGCTCCATTCTGTGGGTACATGCTACAGATGACTGAGGGCTTTGGGGTAATTCTCCACTCTCCTCTGCCTGCCTGCCACAGCTACTTACAGGTGGGATCAGTGCGTTTAGTCTGTCATTTTTGTGTTTGTTGTGGGGTTTTTTTTGCATTGTTGCTTTGTGTGTTTTGTAATGGGAGCATAGCACACTGATTCCCAAAATGCCAACTGTGTGCATTATTGAAAATGTCTAACTTGGAAAATAAGGCAGCCGTTGTATGTCTTTTAATCGCGTAATGTTGCTGATGATGCAATGTCCAACTTCAGGCGTGTAGTCATTGAATTGGAATGAGACGTCAACATCGGTCAGACACAACTTTAGAACCACCTCCTGAAATTTTGTGTAGGTTCAATTTATCCATCAAAGCAGTTCTGACTTGTTATGGCATTGACACCTGACCTCTATCTGCTCAGATTGTAATGGTGTTTAGGTGGGTGTTGTCATACTAATGAGCCAAAAGGATGCCAGGTTCCAGCAGGTTAAAGAGAACACAGCATTGTAATGACATGATCAACGATCGATGTTTCCTTCACCTGTCAGTGGTTTTGTTCTTGTGGACGATTGTTTTGGATATGCAGGATAAAATGGCACATGCATTAAAAACAAGGCAGCTCAAAGGGAATCCTTGAGTACTGTGATATTGAGTGGTATCACAATGACAGACTGACAGGAAAATTATTCAAGTGTTGGTTAAACTGTTAATTTCTGAGTCTGTTGCCTGGTTGCTTTCCATTTTTCTTTTGTCTGTTAAATTTTCATTACTCTATGAATAAATGGATGGGGGGAACAAATGCACAGATGAACTGCAGTCCTCTACAGCAACATGGCAAGATATAAAGCTATTTTGAATTGCTGATGATGGCAGTTTGCACCATTTGTGTTGTCACTACAGCAAGTCCTGCTTGCATATAGAACACAGCCGGGCAGTTCTTCCTAGTCAGCAGCGCATATTTATGATTAATCCCATATGGACTATGCAGCACTGGTTCTGCATGCATCTGTGTTGGGTGGAGTTTTTTTTTTTTTTTTTTTTTTTTTTAAATATGTTCTCTGCAACCCAACTGCTGAACTGTTTTGTGACCTCCACTGGCAGACTTTATTTTTGAATACAGGCGCTTGAAACCATGCGTGGTTGCTCTTATTGATTTTGATTTCTCTTGCTGTAGACTCCCACGACCATTTCCTTACCTCTACGGTTTTGGGACTTCTCCATGGCGCAGTACAGGACTGTGGACCTGGAGTGCCCATTTCAAAGCCCCTCTGACAATCTTGCTACAGATGCCCCACTACCCACACCAACCCCACCAAGCACCACCAAGGATGGGATCGGCCCGTCTGCTGTTCCAAAGCCTAAAATCTTCTGCTCTTCTCATGAGATGACTGTGGAGCTCCCCTTTGGTCCCATTTCAGAAATAGTTGTTAAAGGTGTGTGCGTCTGTGTGGTGGTGTATGCGTTCCAGGTGCATATGTTTGCCATCATCTCTGCATGAGTTGCCTACTACATAGTTCAGGGGCTTTGGTTTACTGTGAGTGGGAGTGGCAGACTTGGTCTTTATTTTGACTGGGGAGTGCTTAAACGGAGCCCCTTACGCCTGCTGAGATCTATAATTGTGCCGCTTTAAAGTGCACACAAAAATAACTTGTTGTGCGTTTCCAAATGTATTTTTCAGACATCAAGGGGAACCAGATGAACCTCAAGGATGCCCCAAAGCAATGTGGGTACTCTGCAAGCAAAGGCAAAGATGGCAAAATCCATTTGAATCTACAGTTGCACTCACGCTGCCACATGAGTGTGCAGGCAAGTATTGACTTGGATTTCACACTGAGCATATGACCTTTTTGTATAATTGACTATTTTATGTGCCTATTAACTCTGGTATAAACATTTTTCTCTAAAAGGGTACACTATACATCATCACTGTCATCTACATGACACTAAATGGCAAAAAGGAGTCTCAGTTTTCCTGTCCGGTTACCATCTCGGGGCCCAGGCAAGGTAGATAGACTTAATATTTACTCCTCTGAAAGGCTGTTCAATTTGCCAAAGGATGTTTTCTCCTGGCCATTCAGAGTTATTTTAACTGTGTGGCTGACATTTGTCGTGCTGTCCCTCAGAGTGCAACCTTCCTCACGAACAGCGTCTCCCCTGTGGATCCAGCTCTCTATCCCAGACACAGTGCCTCTCCATGGGCTGCTGCTTCAACAAGCACCCCCCTGCCTGCTACTACCCCATGGATGGTGAGCTGCAGTCTGCGTCCCCACTGGCTTTTTCACACCACTTAGCTGAGTACATTTGAGATGTTTTGGGTGCAGAAATGTAAGCGCTACAGCTGCTGGATGTGTGAAGAGGGATATTCAGGGCCAGCGCAGCATGATTCAAGCTGGCAGTGACACAAAATGTGAAAAGGGTATAAGATACCTTGGGTCTCATTATCAATTGCCTCCTGAGATTTCTGACCTTTGGTTCATCTGACCTTTACATAACTGTGCATGTGTATCTGTGTTTGTCTTTCTGCATCCCCCTCCAGAGTGCACTATTGACCGCCACTTTGTCTTCTCTGTGCCTGCCTCCATCACGGAGCCCCCTCTTTCCCCTGCCCTGCTTGTCGCTGCCGGCAACTTCACCTGCAGACCTCAGAAAGTGACTTCTGACTACGCCTTGTTTAAGATCCCGATGGATGGCTGTGGGACACGCAGAGTGGTGAGATTTGACCAGTGCACAAATTTACTTCTAATATTTAGTGTTTCCTATAGTTACTAGAGTGCTGATTTAATGAGTCTATAGCTAATTGGGGAAAATAATGAAAAGTCCAGTTGTATTCCATGATTCCTTTGGTTTGCATTAAGAAATTTCTTTTCCCCGTCCTAACAGATGTTGGGGGAAACTGTTGTCTATATGGTAGAAGTCATCAACATGGTTCAGGCAATCAGCCTCAACTATGGCACTATCACAAGAGATTCTCCTGTCAGGTCAGACCCATATTTACCTTTAATATGCCCACAGTGTTCACAGAAAGCTTCGGTCATGTCACTGAAGGATGGAGTGAATAACTCCATGATGGACAGTTTGGTGGATGAATAACATGCAACAAAGATGAAGAAATGACAAATGATTAAACTGTCTAGATATTATTTATCACATCTTCTGTCTTAATTCTCAGGCTGCTGGTGGAGTGCAGGTACATGCCAGGAACAGTTCTGACTGTGAGCTACATAGTTAAAACTCCCACCCTCGGTCCTGAAATTCAGTCCTATGGGGCATTTGGAGTTCAGCTAAGGATTGCTGAAGGTAAATTGTACTAATTTCAAGACAAAATGCTTTTTAATATCAAATAACCATTCAACACTGGTTGGGATGGATTGGAAAAATAATTGAATAACAAACAATTGTTGGGAAATTAAATATTTAGGCAGTGTATGAATATCTTAAACTGCATCCAGTTCAGCTTTGAGATCTTGTGCTTGCTTATGAAAGAGTGAAATGCTATTCCTATATACCTACACGGCAGATGACCAGTACAAAAGGTACTACCCACAGTATCACCAGCCCTTGAAGATGATGCTGGGGAAGCCTCTCAATCTGGAAGTGCGGCTCCTCAACTCTCCAGATCCCACTTTAGTTCTGCTGGTACACTTTTGCGTGGCCTACCCCCGCTCTGGAAAAGCTGTGTGGGTGCTGCTGTACAATGGGTAGGTTTAAAAATGTGAAAAGAACATAGGAGGGGAAAAAACTGAGCTCGTAGGAGGAGGAGAGGTCCGTAGGAGTATCAAAACTTTCTTCTCACAAATATTTGATTTTTACATGGAAAGTAAAACGTGTTATCACATTGGCTCTCATCTATTCCACAGATGTCCCAACCCTTTGGACCCAGCACCGCCACAGGCTGTTCCATCGCATCCTCAGCCACTTTCTCCTGATGCTCAGACCCGCCGCTTCACCATCACAACATTCCAGTTCCTTCCTGATGGTGAGTTTAAGGATCTGGATGAAGAGGTAAGCAGGAACACAGCCACTTGAGTTCTGCATATAATGGTTTTGGGCTACTCTATAGGCATGTAAATACTTCTGTAGACATAGGATTGTTTGTTAAATTGGGATATGACTTTTTTTTTTGATGCCATGGCTTTGCAAAAATACACCTTTCTGTTAGCTCAAAGCTTACAGAGACACAGACCTGCATGTTAAAATCAAACTTGAAATGATAAACATGATTTCATAATGTCC
Organism: Rhamphochromis longiceps; assembly: GCF_057381845.1. Lineage (NCBI taxonomy): Eukaryota > Metazoa > Chordata > Actinopteri > Cichliformes > Cichlidae > Rhamphochromis > Rhamphochromis longiceps. Next base: position 28,551,123 of record NC_140562.1, on the reverse strand, counting down.
TGTGACATAACAGTTGACATGTATACATGTACAACATTTGTTCTGGATACACTTATTGGGTATAAACTGTTTTAACACATGTTAAAAATTACAAGTGTGACTCCTTGCAAGGAAACTGTAAAGACATGAGGGGTGACTCGGGACTCTTGCACAGTACAGTATCCAGGCTTCCTGTCTTAATTTGGTTAAAATGTGAACAAATGTGTGCTTGTTAGACTCTCTATTAGTGCCAGTTCAGATGAGTTATCTTTTCATCTAGTGGAAACGTGTTGTCTGAAGACTATTTGTGGCTATATCTCTAAATCTCTTAGGCAGCATTCCTAATGAGATGTGGAGGAGCCATTTTGTAAGCTGCAAATTCTGGCCCCATCTCAATTGCCAGCAGCTGTTTGTAATATTACGCTGCACACTCTGGAGACTGGACACAACATTAAATCCTGCTCTACTTTTCTTCCCTCTCAGATCTACTTCATGTGTTCGACTGAAATCTGCTCGCCACGTGATGGTCCTTGTGTTGAAGGATGCTTTGGCCAGTGACGGTGAGGATAATTAGCGCTCTGTCCTCAAATCACCCAGCACACTCTTGTGAACTCGGGTGGATCGCAACAAAACTGCCATGAATGAACTCCTTCACAAGCCGCCTACTCTCCGAGAACAGCCAGAGAGCCAGTAGTAGCTACAGTTCCATATGACAGCAGGACAATGTTTTAGTAATGAGGACAGTTTTGAATTATTAATTCAGACGGAGCCATTTCCTGTTTTTTCAGTTACACCACAGTAAATGCATGAAATTAGCCAAGATGATTGTCTGACTAGTAAAACAGCTGTGTTTACGTCTTGTTTATATACTTCAAAGTTAATTTCTTAACCATTTCTTTGCCCCTTTTTTTTTTTTTTTTTTTTTCTCCCCTTTTCTTTTTCAGGCCTCAGCCATCACTCGTAACTACCAATAAAAGCTCTCAAGTAGCATGTGTGGGTTTTTTTTATTTTATTTTATTTATTTATTTTTTTATTTTAAACTGACAGCCATTAGCTTTTACAGTAGGAAGTGGCAGTACATCAAAAAAAGTGGGAGGCAACTTTGTGTGGACATGCTATCATTGTGGAGTAGACTGAGCCCACATGGGCTCAGTCTATGTGCATGTTTAGAGCAGGATGACTGGAGGCTATGCACGAAGAATGAGGTAGAAACCTCAGCATGGACAGAAATGACATGCTTGACCTCATTACACAGTATCCAATTTTATTTATAAAGCACTTTAAAATACCCAGCACAGGAACAAAGTGCTGTACAGAAAAGAAGTTAAAACAATAGAATAACAGAAAAAACCAAAATAAATAAAACACAAACACAAAATTAAAACAGCCCTATATTAAAACAAAAACAAGATAAAACGGCATCGAATCAACTAAAATAAAAACCAACATCTCACGGTGTCAAAGGCCAGGGTAAAGAGGTGGGTTTTCAAGAGTGACTTAAAAACGGATAAAGAACTGGCCTGTCTAATCTCTAAAGGAAGCTCGTTCCACAGTTTGAATGTGAATGTTATTCATGATTATTATGCAGCTTCAAGTAGTAATACAACTGTGACTGAACACATTCTACAAAAAAGCCACCATGTATGCCAGGGGAAACCTTCTGATGGCACTTCCCAACTCAATTTGAGTACTTAGTACAACACCCCCCCCCCCCCCCCTCCTCCCTCCCTCCCTGAAAGAGGTGTCACAAATGAGACCCAATGGCAAGAATTGGACTGGCAAAGCCTCCAATCTGGCCCACTGGACAACTTTGGAGAATGTAGTGGTGGACTTCTATTTTGGACAAAGCATTACAGGTTGTTTTTTTTGTATGTAAACCTTCCCTACACCCTGATAATTTCTTGATTTTTGGTACATTTCTAAGCTAAAAATTTTATGTAAATCTGTCAGCAGAACTCTTCTTCTACTACAGCTGCACTTCTTTATCATGTAGGAAAAACTGAGACATCCTGTTAATTTAAATTATTTTCCTTATACTAACTGTCTTGGAGATTGTATATTTTAGTTTCTGTACACTCAAAGAAAGGGGTGTTTCACTGGTCTGACCCACATAAGATTAGCCTGCAATGTAAATGAGTTTGACATCCCTGGTCTTAACACTTTGTCTAGCATTCACACATGTGCCGATGGATGCATTAGGGCCAGCTTGGTTCAGTAACCTGCTCAGATATACACTGACATGCAGACTAGAGGAGCTGTGGAACAATCCATCATTACCACCTCAGCCACAGATGCTCCAATGTCGCCCCACTAATAAGGGCTGAGCTTCGAGTTTATTTAATAAGGCACAAATCACCTAAAAGACCCTTTTAGGTGCAACTCACAGTAAACCCCTGGCTCTTGGTGTCCTTGGGCAGTTGTCTACTTTACTATTAAGCTTGAATTTTATTATTTTTGCATAGAAACTAACTCTGAGAATCCACATGTGAAAATGATAAATGTAAGGCTGCAGCTGTCTGTGTGGCATAAAGGCTATAAAGCATGAGATCCAAAAACAACCGTTGCATATTCTTAATGATTAAAATGCTAAACCTGTGCATTGCGGTAATGTGCAAGGGAGACTTTATTGTGCAGAAGTCACTCAACTGTGATTATAAGTGTATATCCCGAAATATCCAGTTATCAGAGTTGGGGAGGGAAAACGAGAATGTTTGCAAGGTAGAGTGGGAGGAGTCATGGCTCCTGCAAAAGGTTTTTTTTCCAAAATAAATTAAACTGGGACTATTCAGGTCAAGCGACTGGAGATTGTGCTGAACCAACACATGTAATAAACCTCTGCAAGTCTGCTCTTGTTTGTATTTTAAATCGCTACAACAGTTCCCCTTTGAAGTGCTCCTTTCCCATGGTACCCTTTGACCACTGGGTGTCATCCAAGCAATAAAAATGCCAGAGGAACATAAGGTACTCCATGCTGCATGACTCACAGCTGGGCTTGTGTGAAGACCTTGGCCTGCGTATCGGTTGTGTAATGAGTTAGGCATGAAATCTTCCCGAGCAGCCCACCCCTTTCAATATTCAGCCATGTAATGTGGCCAACATTAAAGAGCAAAAACTTTTATTTTGAAGAACTGCGCACAAACAAAAATGTGAATAGTAAAAGCAGCTTACAGTTACAGTTTTATTTTTTGGGGAGAGGGGTTGAATTGTAGTGCGTGTCGCCCCTTCTCTCTCTCACACACACACCTCCCCCTCGGTGAAATGTATGGAAGCACTGCGGCACACTGCGTGTATTTTGTAGGCTGCATGGCTGCCTGGCTCTGCGTTCAAAGGCAAGAGCGGAAGATAGGAGGAGGGGAATGACTACACCAAGAGAGTAGGAGGAGGGTGGAAAGGAGGGAGGGAGGACAGTTTCCTTTCTGTAACACACACGCTACATGAACACACCGGGAAAGCGGAGAGCGGAAAGAAAATAATAAGCGAGAGAAAGAGAGGGAGAAGGAAACGCTGCAGCCCCGGCGTCCGTCCGTCCGCCTGTCCGTCCTTCGGTTGGTTGGTTGGCTTTATTGTTTTTGTTTTTTTGGGGGGGAGGGAAGAAGCCGTCTTTTCTTTAAGCGCAGACTTGCGGACTAACATGGGAAGAGAGAGCTCCTGAGGAGGATTGACTTTCAGTGAACCTCTGCTCTGTGGTAAAAGTCTGTGGCTAACAGGGAGGAAAAAGGGCGACGGGGAAGACATGTTGAGGGTTTTTTTCATCTTGAGGTTGCGGTAGGGTATTGATGTTGTGCTCTTAAAAAACACACAGCTCTCCTGGAGTGGGGTTAAAAAAGAGAGAGAGAAAGAGAGGGGGGAGCAAATGGAAACTAGGCAGTAGGCTAAGCTCAGGAGCCATTGTTTTGATCGGTGTTTGTTTAATTGGCTTGTTATGATCTGAAATAACGTAGGCCTCTTAGGCATCCCCGCAGTAAATACATACACGGTCAGCAGACAGGGGCTACAGAGCTGCAAATTAGCCCGACAGAGCTGCTCGCATTACAGGGGACTCTGTTATGAAATAACAGGGAAAACGGTGCTTGTGTGAGATTTCCTTTTATATATATATATATATTTTTTTTCAAGTGACATTTTTTAAGCCAGGCAGCCAAAACATTTCCAGATACATCAACTCACTGGGGGGGAATCATACAAAGGCCCAAAATACAGTGAAAGCTACTTGGATTATTAAAAGACTGTTTTAATCCCTCCGACGATTTAAGCACAGAGGTGCACTAGATTAGGTTATTTTAGCCCCGTTTAGCTGAAGAGAGGGAACAAAAGATTTTTAAATGTTAATGTCGACCGACGTTGCATCCATCATGCTGCCTGTATCCCGGGGTCTCATAGACCGGGATAGAGAGCTGGACCCCATGGCCGGGGTGCATCCCAACCCCGGTGGCGCTCCTGCAGCTGTTCGCGGCATGAAGCGAGGAGACCCGGAGCCCGACGGACAGACAGCGGCGGCTCTGGTGGACTCGACCGGCGCTGAGTGCAAGCGTCCCCGCATCGACGGCACAGGAGGAATGGGCGAGGTTGGTCAGGTACAGAGAGGATTGTTTTTTGTTTTTTTCTTTTTTTTCTTTTTCCTAATACAATAAGGCAAAGACGGCTAAACGCAATCGTGGTGCAAGGCCAGGTTTCTCTTAATAATTTGGCCTATGCTGTTAATGTAATCTCACGATTTACCGGTGTTTCAGATGCGTGATCAGTGTGATAGTTGCGGATAGTTTAGAGCTGTAGCGGAGGGCCCAGCACACAGGCCTGTGACTGCTCATCCCATTACCAGCTGTGCAGGAAATGCCACCACAGCTGTAGATGACTCTACATGCTGTTTGAAGATGGAGCTGGATTAGTAACAAAGTAACTCACTGCGTTAACTGGACTGTTATAGATGCTACGGTGAAGCTCAGACAGTTAATTTAAAGGGGAATGTAAACACATCCAGCATTTTACTACACCAAACACGAAAGAAAACATTCCTATGTGGCATAAGTGTGTACAACATTTGCTTTACAACGAGTCAGTGTCCATATCTGACTGTTTGACCTTTTTTTTGGTGGGGGGGCAGACTGCAGGCTATCTAGAGTAAACAATGATCATTTTACCAAGGAGCCTAAACCTCATCAGTCCAATTGCCTGGATCCTAACACCCCTGCTTTTATGAGCACCACTGCTAAAATGGACTAGCAGTCAGCATAATCAGTTTGTTGTTGTTTTTTCCCCCCTTTCCCTCATTGATCCCAAAATGGTCAAATATTGTTATTAATAGAGCGTCACATGAGGACCCGAAGATGCTCTGGATAACATTAAAGTGGATTATGTAGGGTGAAGTACTCCAGTGGAAGACAGAAAGCTATTTCTCCATCGCTGAAAGCTCCAGTAATGGAGGTGAAGTGGCTTGTTTGCTCCAGTTTGGAAAACTAAATGGCTGGCTTTAACGTCGTCCTGCTGTCAGTCGAGGGAGTGCTGACAGACACGGCTAGAAATGTAATGCACTTAAAAACAGATGTGCAGGGAAAAGAGTGTGTGTGTGTGAGAGAGAGTCGGAGAGAAGAGCACGGATCAATAGCTTCAGCCCCTAAAACGTATTGAACGTGAACTGGCTGGACAGTCCGGAAATTAGAGTAGGAGAACCCCCTCCTTCCCTAGATGGTGCAGGAACAGATTTGCCCTATCACTGGCAGCAAAGAGGCTTTGTTTCCAGCTAATGGGATCACATCTCAAACTGGAGGGGGCATTATAACCGCACTGATCCCTGAGATCCTTATTTAAGGCCCTGGATTTTATGGGATGCCGTCACACAGATATTGGTGAAAACCAGATGAAGCTTATATACTGTAGTCCATTGTGTAATGCTCCTAGTGCACTAGCGAGTTATTAAAAACATCTTCCAGCCCTATATTTTTATATAGCAAGTGAATTTCTCTTCTAATGCTGTCATTGCAGGTCTGATGAAGTCAAACAAATGAAGGGCAGCCGTTAGATTCATTTCCAACTCCACGTTAAGTGTCCTAAAATAATCCTTCTTTGGACCTTTGTCTAGCTCAGGGGTCAGCAACCTTTAACACCCAAAGAGCCATTTGGACCCGGTTTCCACGCAAAAGAAAACACTGGGAGCCGCAAATACTTTTTGACATCTAAAATCAAGATAACACTGTATATATTGTTTTTTACCTTTATGCTTTGTGTGAACAACTAAGGTGTGTTGCTTATGAAATCCATGAAGTGCTACAGAGAAAATTACATTTTGTTTATGTAATTAACACATTTTGAACTCTTAAAGAAATATAACAAAAGGAAAGACACCCAGCTGAACTAAAATGATCCAGCAAACAAAAACTGTTGTGAGCCGCCACCCTTATATCGCCTTTGGGATTTTGGAGCACTATGCTGCTGAAAAAAGAAAAATAGATATTTGCAAAATTCTGCCTAAATATGTATTTTACCTGGTTAATGTGTATGACGGGGCGTGGTCTAGGAGGACGTACCTGAGCGGCACCCGCAATCGCGCCTCGCCGCCTTAACCTCTGTGCCGTCTATGCTGTTGTTGGTATGTGTCGGGTTGTGAGCTGAAAAGCTACAGCCGGCTGTATGCGTACAGCAACCGTGTGTGAGAAGTGGTCAATAAAGATATGCTGAACATATGTTTGTTTACAAAGGGACTTCTGCTCCCGAACCTCTGCGCACAGCGTCTGCAAATCGGGGCTGTACGAAGTCACGTCATCTTTACGCAGGGCTGTAAGGTGTCATCTGTGAGGCGTGAGCGGTGTTTGTTTTTAACATAGCTCACGATTGAGAATAGCTGCTGTCATAATGTGGATCCGAAGATCCATAATTAGCCTACCTGGGGTTGAAAGTCTCGATAAATGCACGGCGTTTCGGCGGGTTAACCGGCTTCCGCGCTTATTTTGAGCCATGGAAAAAATAATAGAATATAATTTTATTTTTATATTTCAATATCACAATAATCTTCCAATTTAGAACTACAAATTAAAAAAGATCTAACATAAATAAAATACACTTCAGCTAAATACTTCAAATTTATTTTCCCAAACCACGCGGAGCCGCACTATACAGACTAAAGAGCCGCATGCGGCTCCGGAGCCGCAGGTTGCCGAGCCCTGGTCTAGCTCATCACTTCATGCTGTGAATCGAGCTGGTTTAATTCCTCTGCATTTAAGGTCACATTTCTTTTAGACTGGATTGGCGGCCCCTCTTAAATAAAAAAAGTGGGCGGAGCTTCTGTACTCTCACAGCAAGAGCTGAGATGGCAGTTTTCGAGATATCCCCTGTCATTGACATCACACAGACCCAAACGTAAAAAATGAAAAAAAAAAGCAGTCTGAAACTAGAGCACCGAGCTTCAAAATTTTGAGTGTTAAATATGATAGCACACCACTGTGACACTGTACATATGACAGAAAATAAGAAAAAACATACGTGGTCCTTAAGTTTAATATTCATACATTCTGTACGTGCAGTTTCACCACTTTTCTATGTTTTCTCATTAAACATGTGCAGTCTGAACGTTTGAAGACATGAAATGTGACCATAAACTTTCTTTCTGACATTTTGCAGACTATAAAAATTAACCAGTAAATAATGTCATTAAAAAAAGTAAAAGGCAGAAAATTCATCCATAGATTTATATTATTACTCCAAAATCTCCACTGGGTTTAAATTTTTACCGTTGGCCTTTTAGGGAAAACAAAAAATAACAACCCTCATCTGTACAGACCATTTTTCCACTGTGCTTTGTGCCACATGCTTAACGAATTACCCCCCTCCCCCCAGACTCAGTGTGTGTATGTAAAACACTGACGTATTTTTATACCTCTTACCCGCTGACACCATTAAGGTTTCAGAAGCAAACTGGGGTGGGTGACGTTCAGTTTTCCTTAGTTCCTTAAATCGGGACGCTTGACTTTCCAAGAAACGTCTATAAAATCACAGAGAAGGCCGTCTGTAAAGCTAATCTTCAGGAGGAGGGTAAATACTGGAAAATGTTACAGCATCTGGTACCCTGGCTCCTGCAAAGCACGCTGTCTCCCTTCCTTATTTTTTTTTTCCATTCTTGATTTTTAAAAAAAGTCTTTATTGCTGACGACACGGCAAGAGTTGAACTCTGACCTGTGAAGCCAGCAGAACAGGGGTGTGGTTGCGGTAGAGAGAGAAAGTAATTTATACCGCTGTGGCCTAATAATGGGATCTTTCCCGTTTGGTTATTGACACTGCTGTTTTTCTCATTAGGCTCTGATGTCATCACAGTGGAGTGGGAGGAAGTGCTCTGTTGAGTCAAAGCTACAAAGTAGCTACAGAGCAGCAGTGCGTTTATAAATCGGTGCAGCAAGCAGTGAATGACTGAATGCTCAGCTAACGAGGGCAAATAAAGCCAGTGAAAGGAAGAAAAAAAAGAAAAAGGGAAGAAGAAGCTGAGTGCTTTCAGCAGTATGAGTTCAGAGAAATTAGCTACTGATTTCCTGCCTCTGCCGTTGCCCTTCTCCGATTTTAAATGAGCGTGCTGCTCTCCCCGCCAACCCAACAACACACAATCAGTCTGTATTGCATTCCAGTGCAGCACCGGGGAAGTCCTGCATTTTTCAGGGTGACAGAGGATTCATAACGGCACCCTGCATCTTCAGCTCTGGTCAGATTTTGGGAATTGTCGAGAGTAGCTTGTCGGCTTCAATATCCATCTGGCCTGCTGCTGAGCGGCCCGTGTTTTGTTGTCACTCTGCGTAGGAACCGGGGCTCTCTCTAACCTAATAAGGTCCTGCCTGGGGCGACAGCGCTGAGGACAAATGACTTGACTAGGACGTTAATGTAGGTGGATCACCCTGCTGTACTTTCATCTCAGCCCCTGCACTGAAATGGTATGAAAATGTCAGCAAGAAAAATGTTCTTTTGCAGCCGGTGGAGAATATTTGTTTAGTTTTTGGGACCCTGATTTTCTGTGATGAATTGCAAGGAGAAATCTCTCGACTGATTCATGTTGAAGACCGGCGGTGTTTTGAGACTTGGCTTTGGGGGGGAAATTTGATGTTGCTACAGTGTACTTATCCTTATATTAACTTCAGTCTGGAGACTTTACAGCATTTCTAGTGTTGATGGTGTGTAACAGTGTATCAGTTCATGCTTATTTGAAAGGTAGACATCAGTCTCAGTGTTCGAGAATTTCCCAAAACGGAGCTATTATTGTCTTGTATTACCCAGTTTTTGCATAATATAATATCTTGGGGTGATTTTTAACCATAGCACTAAAAAGTTATTCTTTTGAGCTACCAAATTGTGCGGTTAGGGGATTTACCAGGATTTCTGGCTTTGGATGGGGTGTAGTGTTATACTGATGTTTATTTAAACATTGCTCTTCAATCTCTATTTGCAAACTGCACAAAACGGTGCTATTATGGTCTTTCTCCCCTATTAATAAATCATTATATATATAAGTGTATAGTGTATAGTATGAATATTAATGACTTTCAACCACCAATAATAAAATGTTTAGTGTTAGATAATAAATTGTGATTCTCTGAGTAGCTAGAAACAGTATCATTTCTTTAATAAAATAAGTTATTACGTCTTAAATCCAACATGCAGATTGTTACTGGGTCTTCTCTCAGTTCCTGTTAGTTAAAGTGAAGAAGATTGAATCACCTTTACCTGAATAAATGAATACTGCTTTAGCCAAAAGAGAAAAAAAAAAGTAGGTGAAGCAGATTTATGAAACCTTTTTCTCTTTTCTTCTTGTCTCCATATTTTTCCTCCTAACTGCTTTGATCTTTTGCTCATACCGAGGCTGCTGGCTCGTGGCTAGCTCTGACTTCTGGATAGCTTTAGCTTTAGCCACTTTCCCTTTGCTAGCTTCTTTAAAATGTCCATTTTCAGTTGAGTGAGGGTGATTTATGACCCCGATTAGGTTTGTTGCTACGAACAAATCTATTCAGACTTGCCAAAGTAAGCCGTAGCTTTTCTTCTGGTTTGCTTTGGCAAACTTTGTGTCTTTGCTTACAGTAAGGAGCTTCAACACTAATGATATTTTGGCATGTGAATGTGAGTTTACGTTTGACTTTTTCCCTGCCCCGCAGTGTGTGTGTTGTGCGTGCATGAAACGGACCAGCTTGTAATCAGACAAATGTGAGGCTGACCGGCCGGTCACCGGTCAAAGCCAGGAGCGCTGGATATCAGCCGATTCCGCTCCCTGGCTGGTTGATCCGCGCATCTCTAGTTTGATTTTTAATTTTTTTTATTGGTACACTTGGTAAATTAATTGGGAAACCATTTGAGCATTACATCTGGGGCATAGGGCTGAAAAATGTGATGATTTTTTTGTAGTTTTTGTGTAATATTTCTTAAATACAGTACATAAAAGAGATGATGTATGGGTCCAGTTATTGCTACTCAGTCTTCCCATCAGGCTCCACCCTTTTACAGGAGTTTAACTGCCTTTTAGAGTGAAGTCTGACATATTAAATGTAAAAATGGGGCCAGCAGCCACAATGTCATCAACATTGGTTCCAAAAATCCAATACTGGTCTCTGGTTTCACTGGAATGAAGGGATAATGCAGATTAATCATTATGGGCAATTATGTGGTGCCGTAAATAATTACATACAAATGTTAATTCTCTCTCTATCAGATCTGAAATAAATTGGGGGATCCAAATCACAATTGTGTTCAGCGGTTTCATTATGTAGCATGTGATCCAGCAGCTGATGCTGCTTCATGATTATCTTCATGCCAGAAGGGTCGAAGCAGCCTCCAAAACCCCCCCAGTGACTCCAACCAGCGTACCCTCAAAGAAGCACGTGTAGGTTTACTGTGTGAGGTATACCGAGGGGAAAATAAACTTTAGATCTTCTGGCCAACAGTTTGGAGGCTTAGCACATAAGTGCTTTGTGGAAGAAGTGGATTCACATCCTCTCGAGTGTATGCAGTGCCCTGCTTTGCAGTTAGGTAGGATGACTCTCAGAGTAGTGAAATGTAGTTCCTATTTTCCTCCTCCTCATCAGAACAGTAGCGGTCCCAAGGCGCGATAGGAATAGACACGAGTCTTGTGACCAAATTAGACATCCCACACGTGCTAAACAATCACACACACACCTACCCCACCTGTATTTATTTTTTTTGAAGAGCGGTATCAGGGTTCATGTGTACAGTGGGATACTTCTGCTGAGTGAAGGAGAAACCTGGAGGTAACTGTGCCTCTCATCCTGTGCTTCCTTTCAGATTTAATTATTACAGGACTGCTCCCGTCTCCCCTCCACCTCCTGCAAGCTGGTCTCTCTCCCCTCTCCTCCTCCCCATCTTTGCCATCTGTTGACTTCAGGTCATTTTGCTACTTTCTCGTGATTGCTCACCCGGTCTTCCCCTGCAGTTTCTTCTGTTGTTTTAGCCCCCTCCCCAGGAAAAAAGTCATTACCATCCCCGGAACGAGTCAGCGCGCCTTTATTGACTACCTGAAGTACAGAGTTTTCTATTTTCTCATGTTCGGTGCAAGTGGCCGCGGTGTTGAGTGACACTGAGATACACTCATCCTGAGCTGACTCCAGTGCACTGCCCCCCTCCCCCGCTCATCCCGCTGAGTTGCTTAAGGAAATTAAGCACATGACTCCACTCGTGTATGAGTCATTGTCTTTGCTCCCTCCATCCCCCCCCCCCCCCACTTTTTTCTTTGCTGCCCATTTCCTGTTGAATTTCCAGTCCTTCCCTATTTTCCTGCTCATATGTTTCCAGATGTTTGCCTGTGAGAGCGCCGCCCTCACTGTGACGCAGCGTGCCCGTTCCATGAATCTCGTGCGCCCCCATACCTTCAGTGTTTTTTTTTAATTTTTTTGTGTTTAGAGTTTGGCCTCACCGTAAAGTAAGGTTCATACTTTATTCATGTTATTCAAGCCTCTAAGAGGTGATTCATTATTTAGAGCTTCTACCTCCCAAAGCCAGTTCACTAAGTACATTTTTGGCTCTGAGATAGACTCGCGCAAGCTGCATTTTTCAATCACGAAGACGCTTCCTGCTCCCTCCTCCTCAACCGAGCCTCTTACATTTGGAAATGTTGTGCTTAGTTTTAGTGAAACGGCCCCATGGGGTCCAGAGTTAGATGGCTACAGTATTAATCAGGCGAACTCAAGCTGTGAAGCGCACAGAGCAAAGTATTCCCCCTGGGTACAGAGCAGACGAGGGACATTGGTTCCAGATGAAAGGAAGATCAGAGGGGGAAGGACAGAGGGAGGAGGGAGAAGCTGGGTTGTTTTCTAATCTAGTGATATGAAGTCAGAGACAGGCAAATCTGTTTTTTTTCTCCCTTCAAAGTGTGTTGTAATTGCTGTGAAAAGCGCCTCCATTTAATGGAATACATTAGCATAAAAGCTGGAACACGGTATTATGAGAGTGAATAAAGTGAGTTACAAACTATTTTAGGGAGTAGAGGAATGATTTATGTTTAATATTTGGCCATAAACAAATTATTTTTTTGTCTCCTCTGCATCTTGTGTTACTGTAATTACTCACCAGATGTTTGATGTATCCGCCGCTGCTTTGCACAGCCAGAACATTGAGAGGGATGTGTTGGAGATTGCATCAGGGCTCATGATCGCATTTCACACCGATGGGCTTCATGCTCGCTGACACTCCTGACCTATTTATGATTTAAGAGCCGCGGTGACACTCATTCTTTCTCTCCCGTCTTTCATCTACTGCTCGCATGATCTCACTCGCCCCCGTTATCACGGCTTTGCAAGCAGACAAAAGATCCACTGGGTGGAAAACTCTGGAGGAGACTGACTTGGGAGATAGCAGGAGTGTGTCACAGAACAGAGTTAATTTGATTAGGAGTCAGAAACGGCACGCAGCTGCAAAGTCAAATATGGAGGCAACAGCTTAGTGGGCATAAAAACAGAAGGAAAAAAGTCTGAGTGAATAACAATGAAGCATGAAAATGTTTTTAAGCGACTTGTCCTTTTTCTTCACAAATTTCTGACCATGTTTCCGAAAAATCTGCTCCTCTCTTTCAGAACAACGACCCCTTGGCGCTCAGCTATCACGGATACCCGTCTCATAGTCAGGTAAGAGGAAAAACATGTGCCAAAATCCACGTTGTGTAATGTGGCCTCATTCCACTCCTTCCATTTATACAGTATTCAGATAACATTAATATGGCTCAGTGTAGCTCTTCAAACCACAAGGTGGGGGTGTAGATTATAAATTAGCAGTCGTGTAGTAAAAGACACGCCTCCACAACCCTCCAGTATTACCCTCCACCCACTTTCCTTTCTGTTCCCAATAATGCACACTTAGTAATCATCTTTCAGATGGCAAATCCAACTTGTTCTTTCTCTTTTAGCACCTTTAAACATGCTGATGTTATAGTTTTCTGCCCACAAACACGCACTCCCACTGCATTGCATCTTGTTTGTGTTTATGTGTGTGTGCGTGTAAGACTACAGCATGTTTGCCCATCTTTGTATTAGCCTGCTGATTGTGTTATTAGACTGCTCAGTTTATGTGGTTAATCCTTAGATCATCCTCCGTTCATCCACTCATCCTCTCATGTTCTGCCCGTAATCTCCTCATCCCTCGCACTCCGTGGTGCCCGACAACCTCCGGCTGCTTATCTGCACTTTATCTGTCTTCACTTGAATGCTTTTATTTGCCCCAGTATGAGAATGGGCTTTTTTTTTTTAGTACAGCTAAGTGGGTATTGCAGAAGCCTGGAAGTCAAACAGACAGTTTTGATTTCACTCTTAATCTTACTTTTGATGATGATGTTTTAAAGTTTCGGCTTGTCTGAACAGCCTCTTGTTGGGATCGAAAGAAGTCATTCAAGGACTGCTTGGGGGCTTGGAGGTGTGATTTGGCCTCTGACCAGGAGGGGGGAAAAAATGACAGAGAGGAAGAAAACAATGCCGGGCAGTGGAGGCTTCCACAACACTGAGGTGCTAAACTGTCAGCAGCAGTGTGAGAATGATGTGATCAAAGACTCCTGGAAGGAAGAGCCTGGAGAGTAGCAGAAGCCCCAAGTGTGAAGGGGAAGACAAGCTCTTTGCAGATGGAGTATGAAACTTGGCAGGCTGCCTATTGAAGTAGTTTTCAAACTTTTTTTATATAAAGTAAAATCATCAGGTAATGGCTTGGCATGGTATTTGTCACCCGGTGCGCAAACCTGTGCCGCGCTGGAGTTCTGCATTTGAGCAAAGGATTCACGTGCAGTGTGCTGTGCTGAAGATTAATGCCACTTCATTACTCGTGTAGTCGATGGTCGTTATTCAAGAAACGATGGCGATTTGTTCGGCGGGTGCTGGCATCTTTTCTTGCATCTTTGATGAGCCTTCCTGCTCAGGGCGTGTTTGGTGCCCCCAGTGGTGTCGTTTTCTTCTGAGAAAAATCTGCTCAATGCTTCAATATGTTTAGCTGTAATGATGCTATCTTTAGCTCTCTGCTGGACGCGGATTACCGTGGGGGTTTGGGAGCTGAAACCAGGTTGATACATATTTTTAAAAATGCAGCGAGCGCGAAGCCAAAACAATGATCTAAAAGGTGCTAAAATGCTCTGTAAACCTAAGGGGAGCTGCAGAGCTTACACCGCTGTGGCTTCATCCTCCTTGTTTTTATAGAAATATCGTCCGACACAGCTTTAAGTTGAATGTGATAACAGCCAGACTTGGGCCATGTTGGCGGTGTTATGAAAAACGCTGCTCGGTATGACCTAGTATCGTTGCAGTCGTGACTTTTGCAGGAAAAAAATGACTGATGTGTAAAATTACCGGCTCATTTGCGTAACAAGGTGCGTGTCTGAGAGAGAGAGAGAGAGAGAGAGAAGAAAAGACGTCTATTGCTCTCTCCCAGTGGTGCCAGCAGCCCCAGTTAACTCACCTACATGGAGAAAGAGAATAGAAGGAGAGAGAGAGAGTGAGGAGAGGAGAGGAGAGGAGGACTGCGACATGAGAGGAAAGCAGAGGGGAGGGGAAAGTTTGCAGGTGTGACAGAGGCAGAGAAGTAGGAAGGGGGAGGCGTTAGGCTATCTGGGTGAGATAGGAGGAGAGGAGGAGGACCGGAGAAGAGACAGAAGAGATGAGCAGGCAAGGGCACAGCAGCAAAACAGAAGGCTGGGGGTAGAGGGAAAGCAAAGGAGCGAGTGGGAGAGGGAAAGAAAAGACTGAGTGGGAGTCGGGGAGAGAGAGAGAGAGAGAGAGAGAGAGATAGATAGAGGGGAAGGGGGGGTTGAAAGAAAAGAAAAGCAAGCAAGTAAGCAAGTGAGGGAGAGTGACAGGGACAGAAGCCAGGAGAGGAGGAGGAGGAGGTGGGGAGGGGATTGGCAGGGCAGACAGAGCGAGCGGGGGCAGAGAGAGGGAGATTTTGAATCTGTGAGACAGACAAGAGAGACTGAGCTGGTGAGGTGACACAGGCTCGGCGAGGGAGAGAAAGCGAGGCAGCGTGAGAAGAGGAAAGGAGAGAGAGGAGAGAGGAGCGACGACAGTTTGAGTTGTTGCACAGAATACGATGATGGGACTGTACTATCCTAACGTGCTGTCGGTGAGTGTTTATCCCCGTATCTTTTCATATCCTCCTCCGCCTGCGTGCACGGCCGCTGCATCTCCTCGTCGGCGCTCGGGCTCGGCCGTACGCGAAACGGCATCAGAACGGGCTGTCATCGAGCATTAAATGTTAATTAACTACTAACAGACGAGGAGTCTACTTGACCCGATCGCTAGAGCGGGTCCAGTCAGAGAGCGTTTCGGGCTCTTGTCAGGACTCGGCAGCTACTTGCTACGAGTGGGATATAAACACTGGAAGTAGTGTAGCAGGCGTTGATGACAGCGAGATACAGGCTGGAGATCGTATCTCCACAATTATGATTCGTTATGCCGAGCCGCACGAGCGGCAGTGTGTTATTGTACGCTGTTATTGTGGCATCTGTCCCCCCCCCGACCCTGCCAAAAGCTAGAAGTGCACGCAGTTTGAACATCAAGGGCTGCCACTGCCAGAAACTGCGCTCAGCCATGTATTATGTATGGTCAGGAGAATCTTATGTGAGCATACAGTACAGCGTGTCAGCTGGATGTAGCGGTTCAGTGGCGCTATTTCTGCTAGTCAACTATTTCGATATATCTGAAGCAGGAGAGTGGAAGCAGAGAGGGAATTGGAGGGGGGAGAGGAGAGGTAAGTGGAAAACTCTTTCTTCTTTATTGGCCCTGCAGCTGTCTCTGTACATCGCTCCAGCCTGTGAGCAAAAGGGACAGGTGTCCACAGAACAGTTGTCCCTGCCCTTGTGTTGTGTTTTCCTTTTTTTATTGCTCGTTCTTTCTCTCTCGTCCTCCCTTCTGCATCTCTTCTATTCAGCTAACAACACCTCCTCACTGTAATTTCTGTGTCACACATTTCACAAACACACACACAAGCTCGAGCACACAGTGGGCTGCAAAGTTGGTGCATGAAGTGTCATGTTCATATCATTACATTTCAATTGGTGTGAGTCAGTATGAGTGTGTGTGTGCTTCTCTTTCAGCTGTACCTTGGATTCCTGCTCTCTTTACTGTTTGACCTCTTTTCTCCCTTCTCTCGCTCTCCCCGGGGCCCTGGCAGCTGTTATCTCAATGTTTTCCTTTAAGAGCCCCTGGAAGAGAGGGGGATGGGGTTTGAAGGGAGAGAAGGAGAGAAGGAGAGAAGGAATGGGAGCACGAGGAGAAGATTTTTAAAACAATTTTAGGGTGATGGGACACCCCACGCTTCCCCACCGCAGTCAAGGAAGCTCGTAGGTGAGGGAGCAGAACAGACACGGGCGAGCAGCATGAAAATCACATATTGTAGGTCAACTAGAGGCGGCTAGTTTGCTCAGTGACGCAATTTCAGTGTGTAAAGCTGACTTTGCAGTTATGTCCATATGTGAGTGTTCCGAGTTTGTTTACAGCGGGGGTAATTTATCAGCTCCTTGATGGCGCTGCATTTGCTAATTTTATATAACTAAATATATATATTTTTTAAATTGTCTCTTTCTCCTGCGAGAGAGTTGAGAGCAGCAGATTGGGTGCAGAAGAAATATTTTCTCAAGCCCCACCTAAGCGTGTGCCCTGAGGCAAGGGAGAGACGCCTACCTGCTGCAAAAGCTATGCGCAGCCTGCCACGCTTGCACAAACTGGAAACGGGTCGTGAGGATTCACCCCCCCACACACTGGCACGCCTCCACCTCCCAAATCTTGTTATCGATTCTTTGCAGGGGTAACAATGGTGGTCGTTAACTGATCCCGATGAACCGTGTTGCCGTGGCAACTTGGATGAGTCACTCATTTTGCGCTGATTGTTAGGTGGTTCGAGGCATGAGGCAAAATGTTGATGGGAAACCTTTTGTGATGTAAACACCTTTCTGGACGGGGGTAAATCTTGAGCGGGCCTCCTCCTCCTCCAGCTGTGTGCTTCCCTTAACTGCTCTAAAAGTGCTCAGCGTGAGGCATCAGTGCAGCTTTAACAAAAAAAAAAAAGGAAAAAGGCAGGGGTTGCCCTTCCTGACTCTTTAGGCGGTGCAGTTGACAGTGACAACACCGTCCTACAGCTGGCTTCCGTATGTTTTTAAACCACACTGGACAACCAGGCGATTAGTGCAGAGCCCTCTGTGAGCGTCAAACAGGACAAACTAGTTTCAGGGTCATGTCTAATGTATTGAAAGAGGCATAGTCATGTTGGGTTAATACATATCTGTTTGCAGGTTTGTATGCTCACCTGCCTGTGTGTTTGTCTGGGATGGCGTGTGGATTCTAATGTGGAATAAATGTGAACAAATAATGTCATCATCCTTTTTGTTTTCGGGTGTTTATCTTTCATAAAATGCCGCAGTGGTGCTGAACGGACCATTTATGCAGCTACTGAGGAGATGACAGGGGAAAGTCGGGGTTGTGCGTGTGTGTGCATGCGTGCACGCGCGAATGCATGTTCCTGTGCACATGTATGAGGCTGGGGAGTCTCCCAGAAATGGCGTGCGAGGAAGGGGAGACCCTACAAGGAAAAGGATGGGGGTGGATTAGGAGGGGTTTGTTTGACAAGCACACATGTTACCCTATAAGGAAATGGAGGAGAGAATGGAAGGAGGAGCCTGGATCGCGCTGATATCCTGTTGCTATGAGGCAAATGAGCTTGATTGACATGTGTGGGGGCGGGACGTATGCGAGGGTCCCGTCTGGATTTTATGAAGCGTAAAGAAGTGAAGCGCACAGCAGAGAGAGTGGGAGGAAAGGGAGAACAGCAGCAGAGAGGAAGAGCGAGTGAAGGGAGGAGGGGGGAACCGATGGAGGAGGGGTTGATGTTGGATGGAATAATTTAACAAGAGGGTGTCTCCTGGCTCATCGGTATGCCACAGGCATGTTGTAAAACGTTTCTCCAGCTGTTTGCAGCTTGGGTAACAGCAGCGCAGACTCGGAAGCCAAGATCTGAGCTGAACACCGAACTTCACCACTTAATCCGATTATTGAGCCAAAATACGAGCTGCTGCTAACAACATGAATCACGTTTTCCATAGTCCAGTCTGTTGAATTAGGCATTAGCGTTATGGCCGGAAGCCAGAGAAAGTACGATTCTGAAACGTCATTATTCATGTGAAATGACCCACTGATGCCCCAGTTAGCTTTTAACCACACTTCCTCTCCTCTCTCCTTTGCTCTTCTCCTTGTCTCCTCGAGTAGCGTAGTGAGACTGCCGCAGACGGGCACATTTTATAACATGCCTCCTCAGACACACTTGCTGCTGCTAACTGACCCGAAAGTAAGCCAGCTACAGCTACCGCTCTGAGTCACTGGCTTTGCCTGGCCAACGCATGCACTTTCACAACCCTTAAAATCCCTTAAAACACCGGGAGCATACACCGAGACAAGCGCAAGACATGCACACAAACAAAATGTACACAAACCTTGAGTGCTGACACAAATGAACAGCCTACAGTTTGCTTGTGCACAGGGCAGCACTTCTCCAAGAATGCCCTCCTCCTCTGCCTTTGTGTTCCTCCTCTTATCCTGCTATCTGTGTGCATTTATTCAGTAGATGCTTTTATCCTGATTCGAATCACAAAGGCCACTCGCAGTCAGCAAAAGGCCCCAAAGCCTTACAGAGGGAGGGAGACGAGGAGGGGGGCACATACTGTTTTTGGAGATACGGGGTTGTTAACACAGTGCATCAGGTATAGAGAGGCCCGTTGAGATGCTGCAAAAATGGATCTCCTCTGAAAAGGCCAATCGTCAAACACAAATACAAGGTTGTTTTTGGCTTGCATTCCCGCTTCTATTTTGGGTCTGGCAGAAGGAGCGGCAACAGCCGGGGTTGTCCATTCTCCTGCGAGGCTGTAGTCTGTGCATGAGCAACAACAATGAGGAGAAGAGAAGAACCGACAGAGTTGTGATCGGGGGTCTGTGTCAGAAAATAACTTAAAGAGACTCCGACTCTAACCACAAATTTCTTATTTTCAGTCCCAGAAAAAGCTCCCAGTATTCCTCGCTAAGAGCTAAATATAATTGAACACGGGGAATTTTAATCCAGAGAAGCTAGAAATGTGAATCAGAGCTGGTCTTGAGATTTATCCTCAAAACTACCAGTGGAGACTGGAGTCAGCAAGTTTGCACTATTACATTTATTTCAGCACAGCTCATTCATTCACTGTTTTCTTGAATTTGCCTTAAAGTTTAGATTATTTAGCCTGATAAGGACAAGACACACATGTATGTGAAAACATGGGTTGCTGTTGATGTTTATTAATACTCAGATCCAGAGAGATCTTGTTCACTACCTACCTCTACTACCTTTACTTTGGTTTTTCTTTGGTTTTTAGTGATTAGAGCTGCAACACAATCGTCCTCAACCAGAATTATTCAGATGATCTGTCCAATATTGGCTGCTATAACTTATTTGTTCCATAGGTGCGACTGTTTGCTTATCAATGAAGAAATGCTTCCTCATTGATCAGTCTCTTAGGCATCTAAAGGTTCATAGAGATTGCTACATTAATGCATTCTTAATGTGATTTTATGCCGTGCCGAGGATGAATCCTGCATATTTACAGATCTATTTCTCTATCATTGGTGACATTCGTCAACTGGTCTATGAAATGAACTGGTTCCAGTACCTTTGATATCGATGATACAGCTGATTCAGGGTTGGTATAGAAAACCTTAGAGAAGGCTGGTGAGGCTCACAGGGTCACAGAGTTTATGTTCCTCCTCCTTTCAGAAAAAAAGATCAAAGATTTGAAGTCGTCATCTCTAAATCTGCCTCCTGGGTCATACCTCTACTCAGTGGTTTGTGCTGCTGAAATTACATATGTATATTGCTGCAATCAGAAATTGAGGCTTAAAGCGTGCGCTATTAACATCCAAGTCACTATCATTCTGTCTAAGTTGCATCACAACTTGTCAAGTCCAAGACTGACTCATCTGTAGTCGAGTGAGATGTGTCATGAGTCATCAATGTTGGGACTCAAGTACGACAGCAGTAAAGCGGTGATGAACAGTAGGAGGGTGGTTTTCCCATCAAATTGGACAAAAGATAGACTTTTATTGCATTTATTCATGTAAGCCTCTACAGCAGGGGGATCCCTCAGTTAAAACAATCTTCCTTTTGACCTTTTTTGCTTATATGTTAAGTTTTTTTTAATTCATTCCATTGAAGCTCTTTAATTTGCAGTAAGATAGAAATATAAAATAAATGATAGCTTTAGACTTTAAATAAAAGCAGAGCTGTCAGCGTATTCACTCAGTGCAGCTTGTTGGACGGTGGAAAAGCATCTGAAGGTGGGAGGGGAGGCGTGGAGGTGCTTTGAGCTCAGCGTTAATAACATGGCGATATTTATAAACAAATATCTGCTCATTTTATTTTAACCTTTGCTTTTTACTTATATGAATATGCAGAATCTTTTGGGAAGTGGAGCGGGAAGCCTTCTGGTTTCCGTTTGTAGCCCGGTTAACACTAGTTGGAACACAAACAGTCGCTTTTGAGCAGGCTTTGTTTGCATGCAGGTAAACAGTCCCAATGAAAGGCACAAGAGAGGCTGCATTTTTGAAAATGCAGCCTCCAAACCACCAGCTATCATCTAATGCCAATTTTGTTTTTAATTAGTTTTAAAAATGTATCTCAAACAATGACTGCCAGATGGAAGAGGAAGTCTTGGCCCAGGTCATCAGAGCAGAAGACAAGCCAGTACGTTCTCTGACTGACGACATGGTAACACCCGTAACGTTTACCGTTTTCACCGTTTTCACCGTTTTTAATTTAGCCTGTTAGCTAAATAGCGAATATTTGGCAGTCAGAGCACAGAACTGCATTATGATGCGGTGATGCCACTAGATCAAAAGTGAAAGAGATCATTAAAATTTAATGGCGCTGCATTTAATAGCGGCTGAAACAGTTAAAAGGTTTCCCTCATTGCCACAAAATGTTGCCAGCCTATTGTCCCCTTTCAGCTTTTCCCGTTTCACCGCTTCACCCAATCTGGGGTCATCAACTTTCCCTTTCGAAGGAAGACACAGGAGCGGGTCGAGTTTCTCTCTCTTTCTGTTTGCCACCCAGGTTAGCTCCTACCTAGTGACCCAGAATTGCTTGCTCCACCTACTCTCATATTCACCTCCGCAAATGCATTTAATCTAGGATGGGTTTATGCAAAGTGAAGTCATTCAGTGTGTCACTTAACATGTCTGTTTTTTTCCCAGCTGCAGTTAAAAGCTTGATCTAAACTAGCTAATTTCCACATCTCTGCTCTCTCCTTTTCTTTTTTTTTTTTGCATCTCTGAATTGAGCAAATGTAATGAATTCAGGATCTCTCATCAGAGGATTGCAGCTAATGTTCACATTATTGCCACCAGTGAAGTAACAGAGTGTTGTTTCTTTTCCCCCACAACAAGGAGAAAATGCATGTTTTGTTCACTAATTGGAGCATAAAATCATAATGGCTAATAACAGAAACCAAATTAATGAGAGGGTGAAGTAATGCAGGAAAAGAGATGCAGCAGTTCATTTCTCTTTATTTATTCTGGGAACTTGGAAGAGCTGAAATTTTGCAAAGCCGCACCTCTAAAAGCATGCATCCTAAAACCCTGGCAGGTTATAATAATCACAGGAACAATCTGTGCAAATCACAAGCACGGCTCGCCAAGGTGTAAGGTGTTTGCGCTGCGACGTGAAACTTAGGACACGGAGGCGAGGCTGTTGAGGAGCGCTATCTTGTATCAAAATCTTAATTTGAGTGCTTGTGGGCGAGATTGGAAGAGGTTCATACAGCTGCAGAGTTTAGATGAGCGGACACAGCTGCTATCTGAAAACGTGAATGAAGTTAAACTTGGACACTGTGGTCAGTAATCTGGTGGCTGTATTGCTCAAGTGGCAGCCACTGAAGATGAGGATCGCGGTTTCTGTTTTGCCCGAGGTGGTGACTCTTCACCTGCCAGGCGAGCTGCGGGGATGTGTGCGCGCGGCGAAATGGTGTGGCAGCGGCGCTTCGGGGTAAGGCTCACAGTGTTGAGACGAGCGATAACATGCATTTTAGTGCCCGTTATCGGTGAGCGAGAGCCAGGGAGATGGCAGGATTTCTGTTTGTAATTACACTCCTGAAATCACAAAAGGCAGAACGCGGCTGCAGCCTTTAACGGACGAGTTCAAAGCATTCCTCTTAAAGCGTCTGGTTCTGCCTCCTTTTTGCCTCACGACGGCGGGAAAGACAAGTATAGGTGCGATGCAAAGAATTTTCTGCACCAGGAATCTTCCAGTAAATGATTAGATGAATAATTATATCATTCTTTTGTTGTTCTTTAAAAAGGCAGCTTAAAACTCATGTGTTCAGACAGACACTATGTTGTTTTTCTTCATTCATGTGTGTCCACTTTGCCTTTGGCGTGGGCTGGATTTGATTAAATTACCTCTGTAAAGCAATTTGTGACCATTCCTTGTCTCAAAAAGCGCTATAAAAATGAACTTTACTCATTTACTTAGCGACTTGTGAGTTCCGGTATATCAGACATGATTATTCTTAAGTTTTAGACCCCGCTTTGCTTTTAGAGCTGCATAAATTCTTTGTGGCATCGATTCAGCGAGGTTCTGGAAACATTCCTCTGAGATTTTGGTCCTCACTGGCATGAAGGAATCGTGCAGCTCATGAAGCCGTTTTTCTTTTTTTCTTTTTTCTCCTTTTGCCCGTTCCCCCACATCTCAAGGGTGCTCGATTGGATTGAGATGTGGAGACTGTGGAGTATACTGAGGATACCACTGAGCCCATTCTCCTGCTGAAAATAGCCATTTGAAGATGGGTACACTGTCATTATAAAGGGATGGGCATGGTCACAAACAGCATGAGGTTCAAAGTTTACCATAAAAAAAAACACATCTGCAATACAATTACACCACCAACCTGAATCGTCGATATAAAAGCAGGATGGATCCGTGCTTTCGTTTTGTTTATGCCAAATCCTGACCCGTCCGTCTGAGTGCTGCACCACAAATCGAGATTCATCGCGACCAGGCAACGTTTTGTCCCAATTTTTAGTGAACCCGTGCCACTCAATTTCCTGTTCCGAGATGACAGGAGCGGCACCCGGTGTGGTCGTCTTCTGCTGTGGGCCATCTGCTTCCATATTCTTTGTGCTGTGTTCGGCGATGCTCATCTGCATATTGGTGGTTATTTGAGTTGCTGCCACGTTTCTGTAAGCTCAAACCACTCTGGCTGTTTGTCTCTGGCCTCTCCAGTCAACAAAGCATTTTCGCCCAGAGAACTGCCACTCACCGGACACACCACCCCCCCCCCCCCCCCCCCCCCCCCCCCATTCTCTATAAACCCTGGAGATGGCTGCATATGAAAATCTCATTAGATCAGCAGTTTGTCAAACCAGCCTGTCTGGCACCAACGGCCATGCCACTTTCAAAGTCACCTAAATCACCTTTCCTCCTCATTCTGATATTTGGTTTTAACTTCGTAGGAGTCTCCTGACCAGTGCCAGTGTCTGACTCAGTCCATTGAGGTTGTATATAGGTACATACAGGAACGAATTTCTTTGAAGTGTGATGGGCGGCATTTTCCTTTTAATAACAAAGCATTTCAAGGACGATGCTTCTGACTGATAAAATGTCTTAAAAAAGTAGTCCAGGAAGAAATCATTAGATTGATGTTTATAGTAAATGTACACAAATCTATGTTCTGTATTTAGAGTTAGGATTTATCCAATAGAAAAAATACTTAAGTTGTTAAGTTTAACAAATTCCAGCTTTATTTGCTTAAGTTTGTCTGCTTGGTACACGGCAGAGTTTCTCTCTCACTGCTCGCTGGGAGCAGCTCAGCTGAAGCTGTTCTCGTGTCACGATATCGATGTGATCCGTGTCGACCGCGTGCATCCCCCGGTTTGTTACTGAGTCGAGGGGCCGGACTACAGTGTCACAGGTGTGACGCTGAGAAAGGTCAAAAGCTGGGAGACAGATGGCATGCTCGCAAACGCACACACAAACACACACGCACACATACGTACATACTCACCCTCCCACACACTTATAACACTCCCAAAGGGACAGTGATCTATTGTGCAGCTCAGATGGGCATCGCTGCAGCCTGTCACTCACACACACACACACACACACACACACACACACACACACACACACACACACACACACACACACACACACTTGAAGTGAGTATAGCCAAGCAGATGTCAGGTAGGCTCAACTGAGTCTATTTAGAAGTGATATAATGCCGACGGGGGGGCGACATTGTAACTTCTTTTACTAATTAATTATTGTATTACTGTCTTTGCGAGTCTGTCTTACATTAGTACTATTCCTAATAAAGCAATGATGATGATGATTGTAGTAATTAGTTGTTACAGTCAAATGAGAAGAACAAAGAGGTTAGAAAGACACAGCAAAGGAGAATAGGCTGAACAAAAAAGGCTACACAATGGGTGCTACTCCGGGTTTCTAGATATCGTCATCATTTGTATCTATTGTGATTTACAAATGTATAATTTAGTTTTTATGATTTTGTTTTCTGGTGCCGGTATCAGGTTGTTTAGTTCTCATTTTCTGGTACATTTTAATGTCATATGTATCAGGTGTGGTGAAAAAAATATTGAGAGTTGGTAGAGTTTTTTGTTTTTTTAAATCAGGGCTAACATGCTAACGTGGCTCACGCCAGATTAATGATGATGGTCAACTGGATTTTGACAATCAGTGTGATCTCTGCAACCACTTGAATGCATTACCACAATAGTTTTGTACATTCTTGGTCCCCAGTAGATGAATCTTACCACTAAAAATTTGATTTCATTCGGTTTGATTTGTATAGCGCCAAATCACAGCAACAGTTGCCTCAATGCACTTTATATTGGAGGAGAGCCTACAATAATACAGAAAAACCATTAGGCAACAAACTATGAGCAAGCAATTGGCGACAGTGGGAAGGAAAAACTCCCTTTTAGCAGGAAGATGCATATAGTGAATACTTTATACCTGCTAAATGTCGGTATGTTAAGTTTGTTGCTTTTAACTGTTTTTACACTTTCTCTGCAGCCCTTAGCATTTCTCACATCACCTGACAAAGGTGTTATGGCAGTGAGCAAATCTCCAGTGCAATCACTTTGGATGTCAGCTCATCTACCAGCATGTGAGAGGTCAGATTGTACCGGTTGACAAATCGCTCCGCTAAACGTCCACTGCGTTCACAGCTACAGTAAGTGAGGGGGTGTCGCTTACTGCCTTCTGCATGTCTCATCCAGGCAATCTGTTTCTGGTAGTGTGACCACGTCGTAAGTAGACCGTTTCATGCTTTGCGGTACTTTGCGTGAAAAAGGACAAACTCAGACAATGTCCTGATTTATTTATTTATTTTCTTAAAACGTGCTGACATTAGCATTTAAAGCATCCCTCTCTGAACCAGAAAACCATCGTAGTGTTTTTATAGTCTTTAATAAAATGACCAAACACTGCAGTTATTGGAATTAGAAATCTGGTGAAGTTTGAGTAATCCTTTGCAGCTATGGATCGGGCCTCGTCTCTTGAATCTGTCATCACCTTTTATCTTCAAATCCCCCAGCCCGGCCCCGTCCTCTCCCATCCTTGCTGCCTCTCTGTTACCATTTAGGGTATCCATACCCCACTGCCAGCAGTAAGGAATGTGTGTGCGCGTGTGTGTGTGTTGTGTTAATGCCTCTGCCATGTTTATGTGTCTCTACCATGTGTTTATGGACGCCTGTGTTGTTCTCCTACAAGCTCGAATTTTGGCATCTTACACATGCATCTTCTTGGGGGTGGGGGGGATAATATGTACGAAGTACTTGGGCCGGCTTCCTTGCAAACAGTTGGTCTTTGTGTGAGCGTTTAGGTGTGTGGGTGTTTGCGTGTCAAAGGTGGTTTGTGTGCAGAGGCGTTTGTAAGTGTGCGTGCAGGCATTAGACACTCATCATTGTGCAACACACTGAGCATGGAGGCATCTGACCCTCAATAATAGATGTGGCAGCAGTGAATATTTAATGGTTGGGGGGTGGGGGTGGGGGTGGGGGGTTAGATACACGCACACACACACACATACACACACACACACACACACACACACACACACACACACACACAGGAAAATGGAAATATAATATCCATGCCTGTATGACTTTTAGACTGACGCTCTTGGGGAAGTGGTCTCTGTGTGGTCGGGTGATGCTCTTAGTAAAAGATACCGTGGTATTTCGCCAGCCGACCACTTTAGTTCTCACTCCCACCTCACTTTTCTCTCTTTTTCTTCCAACAGGGTTCTCAGGATAGTGCTGGCGGTCAGGAGGGACTCGTCCCCCCACCTTTCTCTGCCTTCCCGCCTCCTCCACCACCGCCCCCCCAGAACGGCCTGGCCCTGGATTACGGGGGCAGCCTCTATGCTGCAGGGGCCGTCCAGGGTCCCGTGGAAGCCGGCGGAGCAGCGAATAGCGCAGCCAACGCCGCTAACAGCCTCAGTGCCCAAGTGAGTACCGGCCTCCTTCCTCTGTTGGCAGCCCACACCCAGGCTGTGCCTTGAGAGGGCGCTTAGTGAGTGGGATACACGTTACAGACTGAAATGAGGATATTATAAGAGCACATTACTAATTGTGACCACAATTCAAGTTTTTCTTTTCAACTGAGCTGTAACATTTTCACATGTTGTTTTGTTTTTATCTCGCTCGGATTAAAACGTATAAACCTCTCTGTGTTACGATCGTTCCTCCAAACACAAAAATAATTCCACCTGTCATAACCGATTCTGTGGCCACTTCGCTGTCACAGAAACATACACTGAGAGAGTGTGTGAAGTAGGGGTGGGTTTTTATAATCGATTCATCGATTAAAATCGATTCTGGCTTGGATAACGTAAAATCGATTCATTAAAATCCTGAATCGATTTTTTAATATAAATTTATTTTGTCCGAAATGCCAGAATCTCTGGTGACATCTCACAAAATTTCAAGAACCACCAAACAGTAAATGAGAGCAGGTACAGGGATTCTGCACATAGACTTAAACACACAGCGCGACCCGCGGATCAGAATCAGTTAGATGTCGCCTTTCTCACAGTCGGGGCTGAAAGCCGACAGCTCGCTGATCCGGGTCCGCGCTTTGTGTTCACGCCCTTTATGCGCTGATTCTAAAGCTGTTAGTTTGATCTCTCTCCAAACAATATTGACCGAACCAGCAGCAAAAGAAGATCCAAACGCTTCACATAAACATCGTCATGAATTCACTCTTTTACTGTTTTGCTTCCATTGCGATGCGCAGCTCTCTCTCTCTCCCTCCCCCCCCCACCCTCTCTCTCTCTCGAACAGTTTCCCTTTCTTCATTATTCGCTTGCTTGTTACACAAGTCTACTGTTGTTTACAGCGCTGTCGGCCGCTGTTTTTTTCCCTTTTACATTCTTCCGAAAAGAAAACCTCATTTCTGCTGTTCAATACTGAACAAATTTAAACTTTTTAATATTATTCAAAATGCAAAATGCTTAGCCGTGTGTCTAATAAAACCGCTGTAACGTCAGAGGTAATGTTCATTAATTAATGGTTTTCTTTCGTTTTTGATGTACTGCAGAATATTTTTATAAAATCCCAGGCCAGGAAAATCACCTTCATGTTTTTCTGTGTTTTATCTTCAGCTACTTTGACACAAAGGCATCTGCTGTGATGCTCACACCTTGGATAAAGTCTTGCGAGTGTCAGCTTCCTTTTTATAGATACAAAAATATGTAAATGTTCTGATCTGAATTATACTTCTGACTGTCAAAATTTCCCAGATTTAAATCGAATCGAATCGAATTAAATCGAATCGTGGATCGAATCGATTTGGGACCTTGTGAATCGGAATTGAATCGATTCTAGAAATCAGTGACGATACCCAGCCCTAGTGTGAAGGCTGCCTTTTTCTGTCTGTCATCAAGTTTATGTAAAAACTACCAAACCGTATTTTATGAAACTGTGGAAAGGTGGAGCGCGGGCAAAGAAAGAACCCATTAAATGTTTTGGAGGCAAGAGTGGGAGAGTTCTGGATCAGTTTCTTTGAAATTGCAAAACAGGTCATTTGCCATGGTTTGGTATTCACTCTCTAAGTGCTTTCTATCATTATGATAGGAAAACAGCTTCTTTTTTTTTTAACTCATCCAGCAGTTAGGGTGGAATAGCTACATTTATTTGGAGGGTTTTTGTTTTTTTTTTTCTTCTCTGGTCGACTTGCAAATTACAGCCCAATCTTCACTCTTCTTTTTGCTTTGTTTGTCTTTGAGCACTTTGACATGCAAAAGCCCACACAGCTAAACGCTCACACAAAGAACGACTGTTGGTAACATTGCCTACCCAACTTTTTAAAAAATGACAGAAGTGTGAAAACACAATTTGCTTAAAGCAGGAATTTGACATGGGTGTTACTGCTGATGGCCGCCACTTATATAATGTTATATGCAATGTTTTGTCACCACAGTTAATTTTTATCCACTGTTTTTTCTTCAGGTGGAAAAAAGGTGAAAAATTCAGGTTTCATTTTTTTCAGATGGTGGTATTTAAACATCATCAACAATAAATCCTTATAAATTTTGAAATTGGACAGCTGAGAGAAACTACATGTTTAGATTGGACTGTGTGTCTAATTTTGCAAATCCAGAGAATGACAGTACTGTGCAAAAGTCTTGACCCACACCTCATTTCTTTATATATAGATTTTCTGAAGGTCTTTTGAAGTTTTTCTTTGGACATTGGCTGCTTTTCTACTCACTCCAGTCCCTAAAGTTTCTCATTTTTAAAGTAATGTTTGCTTTTTCCCCCCTTGTCGTTGTTTGTTAAGCAACTTAACACTGACTTATGAATAATTCAAGCAAAAGAAAAAAATCCTTAGTCAAGATATGAAGCGGTGTTGTGTCTCCACACAGCAGACAACTGAGCAAAGAGCCAATTTTAGATGATATCTTTGGCACTTCTGGCACCGTTACTAGCAGTGTGTCACAAAGACCCGTAATTTTTTCCCCATTTCTTTAGTTGAATCTGTGAAAAATGCCAGCGATAACACAATTTGAAATTGAAATTTTATTTTTGCACCAACAAGGTGATTATCAAAGAGCTATTAGCAGAAAACTTGGCATATCTCAGCAGGGTGTGCAGCGTGTCCTTAAAATGCTGAGGAAACTGGCCAAATGGAGGAGAAAAGAAGTGGCAGGGATAAAGAAAACTACCTACACCAGATAAACAGAAAGTCATGTCCTTAAGAAATAAGAAGAAATCCAGTAAAGATCTCACAGACAACACAAATACTTGTTGCCACAAATTTTATGCAGCAATGAATCCAAATTTGACATTTTTTGGTACAAATTGTTGTCAGTTTGTAGAGAGGAGGTCAGGATGGAGGTGCAGCAGTGAGTGTCTACAGCCATCTGTAAAACACGCTGCAATTGTACAAATTCTCTTTTTGCCTTATATACTATATTGTGCATGTATGTTTGCACGTGTTTCAATAAATCACTGCAAACCTTTTCAAATTTTTCAAGCAAAATATAAAGAAATGAAAGGTGGCTCAAGACCTTTGGACTGTGCCATAAGTATTTTTTAAATCAAATACTACAGCGTCACATGAAATAAAATTTACAGTGAATAAAAACAGTCATGGTTTTCATTCGTTGTACACTGCTGCTTATAACCAGAGGCAATACAAATATGTTGAGGTTAAATCATTTATTTATTATGTTCTGTCGGTTGTTTGAGTCAATTCACAGATTTTTGCAACGGTTTTAATTTTCCCTTTAATAATTTTGGACTCTGTTCAAGCAACACGCCAAAAAATGGGAAAAATACTGTCTTTGTGTTCTTCTCACAGGGAAAAAGCACAAAATATCGATTATGAAACATAATCGATATTTTGTGCTTTTTCCCTGTTTCTAGGCAAAGCGAGTACTTGGACATTTTTCCTGTTCAATCCATAATTTGTGCAAGCTGATTAATGAACTAATCAGCACAATAATCAGCTGATTAATGGAAGCAGCGAGCAGCGCCTACTGCAGTGCAAATCTGACAGATGACAGTCTGTCAGCTAATGGTGCATTGCGTATCGTCTTTTCGCAACCCTAACAAGACCTCTTTGTTTTCGTCTGTCTGTCTCTGTTTGTCTTTTTGCATCCTTGTGTCTAAGCAGTCAGATGGGTCCTCCCAGATTGACGGCCAGTCTGGGGTTGGCTCGGGAGGTGGAGGCGGCGGGGGGAACGCTGGAGACGATTCGGACTCCAAGGCCACCCCCAAACGCCTTCACGTATCTAACATCCCCTTCCGCTTCCGAGACCCTGACCTACGGCAGATGTTTGGGGTAAGCGGACCAGAACGTTGCCTTTTTTCCCCTCCACTGTGTATCGTTACATAACAGAGTAAAATCCCCTCTAAACTAAACCCCCCTCATCTAGTGACTGCAGCCCTTTGCTATCTTCTAGTGACGCTTATATAAAAACAAGGGTTTGCCATGCTGTTTTTTTGCTGAGCAGAATCCATTGTTTTATTTGATTATTTAGATTTTCAGCTCTCCAGCAGCTTATCTAAAGTGAAGTGTAATAATCCGGCCTGGTTCCCTCCAGTTTTGCAAGAGGAACGGCTCTAAAATGCAGTGCAGAGAAAAGAACAGAGGAAAGGAAGATATGGTAGAAGACCTAGCAGCCAGTGTAGGCTCAGTGCCAGCTCATCGTGGTTGAACAGTGCTGACACCCCGTGGCGAGAAGCAGTGTGTGTGACTTACATGCTCGCTCAGCTTCTTCATTTTCCTTCTCTTTTTTTAATTAATTAATTCATTATTTTCCTGTTTCTTGTTTCAGCAATTTGGCAAAATCCTTGATGTGGAGATCATTTTTAACGAGAGGGGATCGAAGGTAGGACACTGAGGAAAAAGAAAACATGTCAGGCATTTCAAAATGCAGCAAAAAAAAAAAGAAAAAAAAGAAGCTTAACTGCAATCTCCTTCTCCTCCTCCTCCTGCGTCTCCTTGTCGTTTCTTTACCCTCCTTTGCTTGCAGGGCTTCGGTTTTGTTACGTTTGAGTCGAGCGCAGATGCAGAGAGGGCCAGAGAGAAGCTCCACGGCACGCTGGTGGAAGGACGTAAAATCGAGGTAACGGCACGCTCGCCTCTTTTTCCTATTTTAATTTTTTTTTTCAACAGTGACCATTTTCTCCTCTGTGTCCCCTCCATGTCCAACTGTGACCTTAATTCTTCTGGCCCAGAGAAGGTTTCCGGATGGCTGTTGTTTAAACCCCCCTCCCTTCGGCTTCACTATAGCATGGTGCAGTGGTGCCGCACGCAAAGGCGTCTCTTTCGAAGCCACTTCCTGTTGATGTTCGTGCTGTTAATGCTGTTCTCGTTCTTCTCGATATCGTGCGCTGTCCCATTGCACCTTGATCCTTAAAAGTCGTGTGGTTTGCAAAGCATGCTGGGTGGAGTGGCTACACAACAGGCATGGCTGGTGAGAAGTCACTACGACACGATTGCTGATGATATCTGCTTACATCACAGCATGGATGATTTTTTTTCCTTCTTTTTAAATTACTATTATTTTTGTTTAATCTGTCTTCCTGCACCTTTTCCATCATCCTCATCATCATCGTCACTTCTTCCATGATCATGACGAGTGGCCATTCTTGATTTATGGTTGTGTTTATGACTGGATGAGCAGTTAAAAGCCTCTCAGTTATTTTCCTCTTGGGTGGGGGGGGGGAGAAAAGTGCTTGCTGCTGGTGTAAGAGGCTACTGTATGTTGCATGGATGGAGCACTGGCTCAGATGTTGTCAAGGATTTTTCACTCTTTTCACTTGAAATTGCGCAGCTGCCACTGAGTCGTAGTTTTTTTACGTTTGGTGTGTTTACGAGATTGATGCATGATGGGCGTTGGGGTGGGGCATTTTCAGGGGGGCAGTTTTGGGAATAAGGCTGCTGTGAGAAGTGTGGTGTCATTTCTGATGCTTTTGTAAAAAAAAAAAAGCCAACAAAAAACACCCTTTAATCTCAGATGTGCAAGATGAACGGTTAAAAATAAAAAGAGAAGTGTTGTTTTACACACACACACACACACACACACACACACACACACACACACACACACACACACACACACACACACACACACACACCTGCATCCAGCGCTCCTGAAAAACAACACTAGATCTCATGGAAGTGCTTTTTCTTGTGACTTATTTTTCCTTTTTTTTCCTTTAATTTGTTAGCATGAGCTCGGATTTCAGTTGCAAATGGCCTGGGAGATCAAATACACCGTGCTTTCGCCATTTGCTCTGGCTCTTTTGATTTTAAAATCACGCTTTTGATTTTTTTTTCTTTTTTAAAAAAATATTTCTACTTGCTACTAAAGCTCTTCTGCATGGTCCTGAATGTCCTGCTCTCTTCTCTGTCTCTTGTGTGTGGGTGTGGAGAATGTTTCAAAAAATGAATAAATAAAAAATATGGAGGGTGGAGACAGAACAAACAAGTGAAGAGAATAGTCATCCCCTCTCCTGTCCTTTTATTTCATTGGTCCTCCATCTTTCTCCACTCTATTTTCCCCCCCACCCGGCCAGTCAGTCTGTCTTTCCCACTCTGTGTCCCATATGCATCTTCATCTCTTCTGTCCATTCCTACCTAAATTTCTCTGTCCATTTCCCCCTTCCTGGGATGTAGTCAGGTAGCACAAACACCAGAGAGTGGGAATCAGTTAGACTTTGAGTGATAACTTTGTCAGTTATTTGAATATAACCTGGACAATACTATAACGTGTAGTTTCCTTCCCCAAGTTATATTTTAATTTCTGACGTTTTCTGTTTCCGTTCTATTTCTTTCCTTTGTTCGCAGAGGGTTTTTTTGTTGTTGTTGTTTTTTTAATTGTTTTTTTAGAGGCTAGATTGTTGTGATGTGGCTGATTCTTGTAGGTGACTGTTGACACGTGACCTGTTACATCACTTCCTCTCTACCACAGGGTGGGGGTTGCTTTTCATTACCTCGTTTTGTTTATGTTTACTTTTTTTTTTTTTTTTGGTTTTTTTGGTTCATCATTTCTTTCTTACATATATTTTCTCTATTTCCCTGATGATTTTTGTATGTTGTTGTTGTTGTCAGTCTCCACGGTAACTGCTCGCGTGTCCTCACGCCGTTTCCCTGCCAACGGTAAGTTGTGTACACATGGCATCATCTTTGAATGACCCCTCCCCCCAACCCCATCCGTCCAAATGAAATTAAAAAGAATAAATAACGATGCACCCAACACCCAAATGAAGGACTCCTCTTACTTAAGGGAGGCTTGATTGGTCGATTGACAGAACCTGATTGGCTAATCCTGTGATTGATTTGGGGAGGTGGTGAATGAAACGATTTACGTGATTAGCCATTGACCGCATGGCATTACAAAAAGGCCACTTGTGTAACTGAATGTACTGCATCTATCTGCAAGTGCAACAACTATGACTACCACTTCTTATGCGTTCATTCCAATCACCTCTCTAACTGCATTCAGCATTTAATTCCAGAGCTGTATCCTGCATGGTTTACTCTCTTTCTCGTCATCTGTATGACGTCATATAGTACTATGTCATCTCTCTGTGTCATGTGTCAGCTGATAGCTGCATTTTCTGCACCTTAGTGGGACAGCATGCTAAAGCATGTGTGCAATGTTAGCTTAACTGGAGAGGGGATAATAGTAGTCTGTATATCATGGCGTGCTGTAGTGCTTGACTACAACCTTCTGCACCAATTTGCGGACTGCAGACAGTTGCAGAGATACGGCTGTGCAGACGTGACATTTCCTCTTAAAGCTGTACCTGTGGATGAATAGTGTGTTGCCCTAAAGGGGATGCAAGCATATCGTAAAGCAATTTTACTAAATGTGGTAATTTGAGAAAAAAAAATACAAAAGATTTTAAAAAAGCTGTCATGAAATAATTAGTAGAATTTTTTTAAAATCAGCGACAGCTTTTCTTTGTTCTGATTTCTGTTAAGCGGTTTCCTTGTTTTCGATAAGTTTGGTTCTGGATGGTGTGTGTTGGTGGTTGTGTGCTTCGAGGTGTTTCTGGCGTGTGACACTGATCTGAAATGCCTGGCAGTGTTTCACAGCCGTGGTTTCTGTTTGATTTTTTTCATTTGATTTTTATTTTTTGATTTGAGGAATGATATTTGCATCCCCCATCCTCTCTGTCTTTTATCTAGACTTTTTCTCTTTCTGTACTCGTTCTTGCTCCATCCATCATTTCTCCATCACTGCTCACGTACAGTTAGATCCAATGTAGGCAAACGGTCAGATGAATGTTGTACGAGTGTATTGCATCTTATTGTTCGTTTGTTTGAAGAACTGCACATTTGGATGGACTGTTCACTCGCTGTCTCTCTTCTCCACGTCATGTGTGTGTTTTTTCTGTGTGTTTTCATGTGGACTGGCTCCTCCTTCTGCATCCCTTTTATATTTCTGTCCTTTCTCTGTTGTTCTCTCTCCCTCCTCTTCCTCCTTTTTTCTGTATGATGTGTATTTGATTGGGAGGGCTGCCGACCTTATTTGATTGGTCTCTTGCTGCATCTGATGCTTGCTGACTGGCTAGTTTTGCTCACCTCTGGTGATGTGATGCGCTCTTGATTGGCCGTGTGTAATTTGTGTATGAACTCTTCGATTGATGTTTTTTGCATTGTGTTCAACTGATGAATCTGCCGCTTAATTCACCTTCTTTTTCCCTCCTTTTTTTTAAGGTAGCAAAATAATGGTCTTGGATTTCTTTTTGAATGCCTTTGATCTCAGATATTTTGTTGTTTTCTTTGTTCTGTGTGCCAATGGTTGCATTGTTTGCGTGCAAAACTGCCTGACTACTCACCAGGATCCTTGTTTTCAATGTCTTTCTCCTTCAAAAGAAGCGCATGCAACAAATACCATCGCTGCTCATCAACAGAATTAACCCCTGTCATAAGTACAAAACTGTGAAAAGTAAAACGACACCTCACTGAATATGAAAGCTCCAGTAATCATATGAAGTGTCACAGACAAAACTCAGCGTAACCTGACCTGTGATTGGACTGTGCTTGTGTCAACCATTAAAAGTGAATGAAATGAGCCTCTGATCACTTTCTTTGGTGTCCAGGTTAATAACGCCACAGCCAGAGTGATGACAAACAAGAAGATGACCACGCCGTACTCGAACGGAGAGGGCCTTGCGGCACTGCCATATGGTAATGCATTTTGCACGGTTGGACCAGAGAGAGGGGGCAGAAATTATTGTCACTAAATTAAAGCGGCAGACACTACCCCCACCCCCTCCCCAAAGAAACAAACAACATGCAAGAATGAGTAAATGTCGTGTGAACCCTGGCTGCCCGTCGCTTCTGTGACACGTTTCTGTTTACATGTTGTTGTCAATTTTCTTTATTATAGCTGGATGGAAGCTGAGTCCTATGGTTGGAGGCATTTACAGTCCTGAGCTCTATACAGGTAAGAAAGCCTTCCTTTATTCTTACCTGACTGATACCCAGCAAACATTGCTTGCATGTCTCCCAAAACTGATCACAATAAGAGGTCAGGCCAAACTTTTCTGATTTTTACAAAGTGCAAAACACGGTTCAGATTATTTATTTATTTATTTATTCTTAACAATGACAGCTAATTTAGCTAGCACATTGTTGTGTGAATGTCACCTCAACATCTAATGACATCTTTTTTTAAATAGTTAAATAGATACCCAAATTACATTTCACTTGTTACCGGAAGAACTTGATGCATCACACGCTTACACTTCTCCCCTCGCTGTCTGCGATGTCAGCATCTTAAACTCAGGAAGGAGTGCTACTACTGACACGTGAAATCAATTAACTCAGTGGGAGAAGTGGTGGACCCGAAAGTGTGAGATTGTGAGTTTGAGTCACTGTTGAGGTGTTTTGTTTTTTCTTTCCCATTCTCTCTCCTTTTTCATTGAGAAACATGTTTTCATGTAGATTTTTTTTTAATCTCATCTGGGAATAAAATTCCTTGAAAAGGAGAGCGATGCAAAACAAAATTCTCAAAACTCTTACAAGGATATCCAGGTAACGTTGAGGTGACCTCAAACTGGCGTTATGGTAACTTCTGCGATGTCAGTTGAATTTTTTTCCCGGGGGACTATTATTCAGTCGTGACTAGACATCTAGAAAATACCGCCAGCCCGAGAGTTAGTCTGCATCGAAAAGTTTGCTGTGTATTGGAGAAAAAAGAAATGCAAGGATTACTCAGCGTGCTGTTCCAGTATTTTACAGCTGTTTGACATTTATGCTTAAAAATGAAGGTGCAATACTTTCTGTGTGTTAGATAGATTTATAATAGATGTTGATAGGTCATCTTTAGTTTTTAGTTGAATTTGAATACATCAGTTGAACTCTGGGGAGTTATAGCAAGCATTTGCTGCTTTTTATTGATTTGTAGGACAAATGATTGTGATTTCAGTCAATCTAAATGTTTAATCGACATCAGTAAAAATAAACCGTGTTTTAATTCTGTCTCTCTTGCTCTCAGTACCAGGGTTTCCGTACCCAGCAGCAGCAGCAGCAGCAGCTGCCTCGACCGCTGCAACCTTTCGAGGCGCTCACCTCCGAGGTCGTGCTCGGCCAGTGTACAGCGCAGTCAGGGCCGCTGTCCCACAGCCTGCCATCCCCACCTATCCTGGGTAAACACACTCAAAAATAACAACACCGCTAATAGTGACGATGATGTCACAGATCGGATCAATCGTCTTCTTAGAAGCATGGCTGCACTTTTTATGTAAAAAAATAAAAAATAATGCATGCTGTGTGTTTGAATATAATTTTTTATTGAGAGTTGACATTGATGGTTGGCTGAGCTGAAATACCATTTCCTTGTAAGTCCAAAATGGTAATGATAGCTACATTGAGTAGTTTTTTCAATGTCTAATAAGCAGCCGAAGAAACAGTAGTATCACTTTGAGGCATTTGCATACAAAGAGGTGGTATTTTTGTCCTGCATGTTGCACGGTGTGTAATAATCTCACCCTTCTTTCTCTCTTCTCTCTCTCACAATCTGTTTGGCACCGTTTTCCCATCTTTCCCCCCTCAATCGTCACTCTTCTTTGTTGTTTTCTGCACTGCCCACATGGTGGCGCATCACACCATTTTTTTTCCCCTTTTGTTTCGTTTTGTTTGTTTTGACTTCCCACCACCGCTCCTTTTTCTACTCTCTATCTGTCCTCCCCCCTTTCTCCTGTATTATCTGTTTCTCTCTCAGTGTGATGGCCTATCAGGATGGTTTTTACGGTGCAGCTGATCTCTATGTAAGTACGCCTGCCTCTCCTCCACTGCCTCCCTCGTCACCTACCTTTCCCCTCCCCCTTGTTGCCTTGTGGGTTTTCAAGTGTGAAATGGCACGGATCAAACCCGTAGAGACGTGTACTTTTGAGTGTTTTGACTCATCACCGCTTGACATTTTACTGAAACTTAAACGAGGCCTTTGATTGAAATCAAAATTTGCACAGTCTCACATTCAACGCGCCAGCGTTCGCTTAGCTGTCCAGCACAACACGGCAAAACCGTGCACTCATTCGTGAGTAGACTCCTCTAGGGTTTGTCTCTGTGCATTTGTGAGTTAGTTTGTACCAATGTGATTACGAGTGTGTGCCTGTGTGTAATGGTGTGTGTGCGCGCGTGTGTGACCAGGTTGACAATAGATGTTTCTGTTCTCTCTGTAGACTAGTGTTTCAGGACATTAGTGGCAGATTGCCCCAGGTAGGGTTTTACACACTCTGTGTGAGAGCCAGTGTGCATCCTCCTCGTCTCCAATGACTGCGTGCTGCTAGACATTATTGACCATCTGAGATTGAAATGCCTTCTCTGTCTTCTTCTACTAACTCACTGGATTCTGACATGGGCGGAGTTGCGGAAGGGGGAGGAAAGAATGCAAAACACATTAGGAAAAAACAAAACCAAACGGCGGCTGGTCTGATATGTTTTTCTGTAAATTAAGTGCAGTATCCAACGGAAGTAGTGGAAAAGGGATCGAGGGATATACGTTTGGTCAGAGCTTGAAAAACTCGATTGAATCTGATCTATGCTGACACTTCAGCTTTCCATTAGTGTGCACACACACGCAGTGTTAAACACATTCATTAGACCACCACCAAATGTTTGGTTTATACCACAAGTGCCCTGAATTAACAGGATTTGTAATTAGCAAAATCATTTTTTATGTTTCTGTAATGGTTAATCTGCCAGTATGCACAAGCTCTTACTTTTAATGCTAATTATTGTTGTAACTAATGAATTAAAAATGTACTGTTTGACAGTAAAGGCAGAATAAAATAGTAAAGCTTTTTTTTTTTTTAATTAAGCGGCTAAATTACAGGTATTTACTTGCATCCCTGAGCAGAAAAACATAGTTTTAGTGGTTTTAATGTTAAGCTTGATTAATTTCTGACCTCTTAGGATGCTCGGCTCCACTTTGGGTGTAAAAATATGAAATCGGTCTATTTGTCTAATAAACATAATCCTTAGTCTTTGAACAAGACTCATTTGTGTTTTCTTGTATTTATGACAGGTGGTCTAATAAATTTGTTAAGCCCTGTAGACCCGAACATGATCTTTTTGCTTCTTGTTGATGGAACAAACAAATGTTAGGCTTCATGTTTTAATCACTGCGTTTTGTTTTCTTTATTTATTTTGTGAGAAACTCCCTGAAAATTGGGGTTGAATCGCCGTTGTCATTTTTGAGTCCGAACGCTTGTTCATTTTGTGAAACCTGCTTTTTAAATTTCACTTGAGCGATCGTGCACCGTAGCTTTCCGAGACGTCGCATTTCCTGTATTAACGAAGATGAAATAAGCTAAATAAGTAATACCCAAACCTGTGATTTGAGTACAGAGAGTACTCGCAGTTTTAAAGGGATGTAGAGAGAGATTTTCCTTCATCCAATTAGCAGATCATTCAGACCCCTTCCAGGAATCTCCCTATCTGTTTCACCTGTGGCATGCTAACTGAATCAATGTCAGCATGCAGACATACTTACAAGGCTGACTCCCCGCCCCCCATCCCGTGTATTTTCCTCCCAAATCTTCTCCTTTTATTTCTGCCAACCTCCCTTTTTATTCATCCTTTCCTCCTTTGACTGTTAAAGTAGACCTTTACTAAAGGTTCTTATCTAGTTCAGTACTTTCTCTTCCTCTTCATTTTTATTATTATCAGACCCTTCTTTTCTACTCTTATGTTCTCTGTGGTTTCCCACCTTCCCTCCTATCCTTTTCCATCACCTCTACTTTCTCTGTCTCTCCTTCCCTCATCTTCCCCTCCTCCCCCGGTCCAGCCTTCCTCCCATAGCAGCAACTGTGTGGTCCTGAATGCAGGAACTGATTCCTTAGGGTAGAATGCAGTGGTGTGTGTTTCTTTCCTTATTTATTTATTTTTGTTTCCATAGGGATGTTTGGCCTAATACACTGTTTGTTCTGAATTCGGGAAAGCATGCTGTGTCTGTCAGTGATTGGTTGCTGGCCATGTGAGAGTGTGTGTGTTTGCCCTCTTTTTTTTCATTTTTTAAAATCCGACTGGCTGACTTGTCTTCTTACACCTGTAGTTTTATTTTTGTGTCTGTTCATCAGCTGTTCATCCAAACGTAGATAATGACACGATCATCCTGCCACTCCTTCCCCTTTCTTTAACTGTGTGTTTTTGGTAGGGGAACCGGGGTGGGGCACAGTTATGGCTGTGAACTCTCTCTCCCTTCATGTCTAACTCACTGTGGGATAGATGAAGGCGATTCAGAGCTACAAACGCTAAAAACAACAACAGCATTGTGTGCAATTAAGGGTATTTTTTTCCCCACATTAGCCATGAAGTGAGAGAGCCACACAGAGCCTGAGCTACATCCTTGTGAATGCTGTACTGCACCAGATTAGCCAGTTTTGCTGACTGACTGCTTGTTAATCTCTCGCTCTCTTCTCAGCAGTTTTTTTTCTCACAATGTAACACGTTAGATTCACTGCTAGTGTTTTTTAATAGTCTGCAGAGAAAATATGGCAAACTTTAAACAAGACCTTTCTCTTCTTTCCGTCCCGTCCTTCCTGCCCTTTCATTGCATCTCTTTTTCTCTCTCTCTCCTCTTTTCCTCTGCTCCACTCTTCCCCTCTTCTCTGTCCTCCACCTCTCTCGTCTCCATCGACTCCTCACAGGGTGGCTATGCAGCGTATCGATACGCCCAGCCAGCTGCAGTAGCAACGCCTGCGGCGGCAGCAGCTGCAGCGGCAGCTTACAGTGACAGGTGAGCGGAGTGTCCTGGACACTTTTTTATCACAATTGCTACTTTTGCGTAACTACATCGTGTCAATATCGATATATTAAAAACATTAAAATACTCTGGAAATACTGTGAACAGCAAGGCCTATCTCATGCACCAGCATCCTGAGGTTACATTAGCAACGTGAGCAAACTTTTACAGAAAAACCAGGCTTAGGTTGACAAAGCTACCTCCTGATTCAGAGCCTCAGTCACACGAGTAAAAATAAGACAGCAACCTTTTTACATCTAGGAGAAAATCTGCGGCTGAGTCTGTCTTATGGCAACGTTTCTGGGAGGTTTTGTTTCCTCGACGATCTCATTTTTGCAGAAAAAAGATAAGATACGATAAGATGACCTTTATTAGTCCCACAGGTGGGAAATTTGTTTTGTTACAGCAAAAGTGCAAAGTTATGCAGCAGATATTAGAAAACACTTGAATGCAATAAAATACAATAGAATAAAATAGAATAATATATACAATAGAATAAAATAGAAATACAAATACTATATACAATAGGAAAATATAAAAACACAACAATATAAAATATAAAATACAAAAACACAACAAAATACAAAAAATAACTGAAGTCAGATAATTTTATTTTACTGGATAAAACAGATATTTGCAAAGTTTAAATTTGAGGATCTATTGTACAGTTGAAAAAAAGTGATAAATTGCAATATTTATAATTGCAGTACTGAGCGTCTGGTGGTTCCCATGTCAGATGCATGTAGAGGTGATTGTTGTCATGCTTGTGTCGACTGGGACGCCCTTACAAAAGAGACTTTAAATCTGAGGAGTCATTTAATCCCGGTTAGGTAAAGGTTAAATACAAAAATGAACCTTTAGCTTACACGAAACGATGTGATCTGTTCTTAAACTTTTGCAGTGTCGTGTTTCCTGATCTAAAATACAGGGAAAAGTTTAACATTTTGTTGACGTCCTCCTCTGTAATTTGAACACTTTGGGTGGGCTGTATGTATGACACTGTTGTAGTTTCTAACAGCTAGCAGAAAAAATACTAATAAGATAAAATTAATTTTGTGTGCCTAACTTTCTTCACATTTTGAGGTATCTTGGGCCTTCTTAAAAAGACACAACACTTGTTTCTCTCCTGCACTATGTCAGAATCATTTTGCAGCTAATCTAAATCAGCTTGTGTAACCCTTCCCCCCCCCCATAGTTATGGACGAGTTTACACGGCAGATCCCTACCACGCTGCACTTGCCCCAGCTGCCTACGGCGTTGGAGCCATGGTAAGTCCACGTAGGGCGTGAATACTGTTTTGTGGTCTGTTCGCAAGAAAATGTCAATATTTTTAGTATTAATCAGTATTGTTTGAATATGTTATGTTGTAGTCACTGATTAATATGTATAATAGTGTTTATGCAACTAAGAAAGAGCCTGAATTAAGGAAAAATGAGCAGTTTTATTTTACCAATGTGTATCTGGCATAAGGGTTCTGTGTACTTTTATTAGGCTATGCGTACACCAGCAACTCGTGTTTGACAAATCAATTCGTTTTGGTCTTTTTCTGTGATGTATTGACGAAAATGACGAATCACAGCTTGAAACAACTGCAATTCTGACTCTAGTGAACGATTTTATTCACTAAGTGTTCCTTTTATTGCTTTGTAGGCTACGCTGTACAGGGGAGGCTACAGTAGATTTGCTCCCTACTAAAGACACTACATTTCCCAGGAGCTCCTCTCTTCCATTGAATTACTTTGAAAGAGCTCCCCCTGTTGTCACGGAGGTGGACTGCACCCAGTTTTAAAACGTGGACTTGACCACAAAGAAGATATTTCAGATCCCACCCCAGAGCAGTCCCACGTTTTCTTATATACGCTAATACAGAAATAGAGGAATGCTGTATTAAAGACTGAAGGATGGCCTTAATGTTAAAAAAAAAAGAAGAAGAAGAAGAGAAAAAAATAAGACTTAAGATGGCCTCCTTCCCTATTGCACGGCTGTATTATAGTCTCCCCTTCTTATTCCCTCTGCACTCAGCAGCACAAGATTTGGGACAGAGCCCAGATGTTCTTCCAAAGGCTGCATGTGGATAACTGACACTTAAAACAGCCGTCACCCGTGTGCGTGTTTGTGTGTGTGTGAGTGCATGAAAGAGCCGAGCGTTGTGTGGCCTGCACACGCTCTCCGCTGAAGGAAAAAGAAAGGGAAACACACAATGGAAGTGTCCACAAAACATCAGGGCAGTAGGAAGAAAGACGGTGCGCAGAAAGAGCACCGAGAAAACATTCTGAACCAGAATGACGAGTCAAATGATAAAACCACCCACGGATGGATTTTATAATTCCTCCTCGACGTGGGCGGATAGTAAGGAGAGGATTTCCAATCCCGCGGTGTTCTTTCTGGCAGAGGGAGACTGAATGTGGCAGCTTGGAGAGATGATGTGACGGTTTATAACGCTATAGAAATCACGTCCGAAAGCTGAAGGAGGGAGGGTTTATTAGAGCTGTTCCTTACCTCAAGTTTTCTTAGTATGTGGAAATGGTAAACCTTTAAACTTAAAATTGTTATATGCAAAGAAATTAGTTTAGAGAGAAAAAAAAGTTACCAAATTATTATTATTAATGATATTTGTAATTGTAATTATTCTCATTATTACTCTTATAAAACCATTCTTATGTTTGAGTCAGCAGCCGCTGCTGTCATGGATTCAACAGTGAACCCTGGGGTTAAAAATCATTAACAAAGTACAAATATGCTGTCAGGTATATGAAAACAGCTTATATCCGTGCACGGGACTTCACCCGACACTACAAACATGGCAACACTACACAGAAGAAGAAGGGGGGGGGAAAAGGTTCCCGTTTAGTGGAGTTTACACCCAAACTAAACCCTGGGGTTCAAATAGTGGTTGGTCCTTTTAGTGTAGGAATATATTATTTGGATCCCCCTCCCCTCATATTCCATCTTTTGTAGAGTGTCCAGCAATGGATGAGTCTTCCTGAAACATACTTCTGTTGGTATTGTGTTTAAGATGCTGCAGCAGCAACTGCTGAGCAAGAGAGAGAGATTCAGTTAGTGAGTTTGTAGTAAATATTTAAATGCAAAACACAATTGTGCATATTTCTATTCCATTGTATTCTATATTTCCAAAATGTGGCTTTTTTTTTATTTTTGGGCTTTTGTTTTTGTTCCAAAGATTTGTAGAAAGCACATTTTTCTGCCGTATGTATAAATATATTATCTTTGTTATTGTTATTATCATAATCCTACAGCTGTTTTTATTATTTACTTTCATCTTCTGTGTTGTTCCTTGTCCTGTAAGGTGCAAGGACATTTTCAAGTGACTTTGTTTTTTCTCTTGGGAGTAAAGTTCTTCAGCTGGAAAGCATAGCTGGTTGGGGACAAACAAAGGTATGCGTGTCACACCACCAAACTTTTGTCCTTTTGGTTGACTATTCAGTCATTTTTTGTTTGTTTGTTTGTTTGTTTGTTTGTTTTTGATTGATCATAGGATCTGCTAGCTTGACATTTATCATATTTCAAAATATACAGTAACACTTTTTTTTGTGTACGTGTGTCCATGTTTTGCAAGCGACTGAGCTATTTGGAATGAGTGAACATAGGCCTGTAGCACTTGAGTTAAAGCAGTCTGTATTGTTTTGGTTTGAAATCTTAATGATTCCTTACATTTCACTGGCTAAATCTGTCAGCTTGGCTACTCTGGATTTGTTTGAAAAAAGTGTTATCGCTCATACATGCACAGGTTAAGGTTCCTGGCGAAAAACAATTTGTCAGCATTGGGATATGAAGTTGTTTTTATCCATCTTCAAAGCTACCTTTTGTGTTTTCTGCTTCTCACAATCAGGAAAACATGCTTTTCATTAACATGCTTTTTTTTCTC
Source organism: Rhamphochromis longiceps (assembly GCF_057381845.1). Taxonomy (NCBI): domain Eukaryota; kingdom Metazoa; phylum Chordata; class Actinopteri; order Cichliformes; family Cichlidae; genus Rhamphochromis; species Rhamphochromis longiceps. The sequence continues at coordinate 28,506,508 of NC_140562.1, read as the reverse complement.
CCTTTCTTTTAAATGTGCTGCTGTTGGATTTTCTCAAGTCATTTAGTGTTACTTTAAAAAAAAATCTCCATATTAATGTAGAATGTGCTTCAGACACTTTTAATTTTTCTTTTTTTTTAAAAAAAGAAAAAAAAAAAGGCACTAGCCAAAGATGCTAACAGTACCCAGCATGTTCTGGCTTGACATGTGCTACACAAAATACTCTAAGATGGACTTTTGGAGCCACTGAAGGCATGGACAAACCAGCATGAGCGATACTTGTCGAGTTATATATAAAAAAATAGTTTTGCATGAATCTTGTGTCTTTTCATATTTGATTCCTGAGCAGCAGAGCCCAGCTGCGTTCTTCTTTACCACTAAACTCCATGACAGGCAGCTAGCGAATCTAAGCTAGTTAACGCATCAAAGAGCACAGTGCTGTTTGGCAAAAAGGCCCGGTGACAAACAAAATGGCTGCCGCACAAATGACACGTGGCAGCTTCATTTTTTTTCCTGACGTGGTTTTCTTGCCAGTGTATTATAGTAAACTATGTGGTCATCCTTCATAGTTGCTATGGTTTCTCAATGGACAGTCCCCTTTCCTCTGTCATGTCTGTATTCCCCCTTGACTGCCATTATGTTTTTTTGTTATTGAATGTCCATATAAAATGTTTTATATAAAAATGTTTTGTTGTGATTGAACTTCTCAGATTGTTTTTTTCTTTCTATGCATTATTAAAGTGGTTGAGTCTTATATTATAGTGCAGCTGGCAAACCCGGATGCAGATTGACTTTTATTGTCCACACTGGCCACTGCAAGCAAACTGTAACCATGATACTGTGTTCATGATAATAGGATGAACATGATGGTATCTACTATAAATAAGCATCATTATTTATTTCTACTGTCCAATCAATTTATTCCACAGTTTGTCACATTACCATCGCCTTATTTCAAAATGGAATTCATTCATTTTTCATCCCATAATGACAACGTGAAAAAAGTATTCACAGCCATCTCAGTGAAACTCAAAATTGAGCTCAAGTGCATCCTCTTTCCACTGATCGTCTCTCAGATGTTTCTGCAACTTGATTGGAGTCCACCTGTGGTAAATTCAGCTGATAGGACGCCTGTCTATGTAAGGCCTCGCAGTTGATAATGCATGTCTGACCAAGCCATGAAGTCCAAGGGATTATGTGTAGACCTCAGAGACACAATGTATCGAGGGAGAGATCTGGCAAACGCAACAGGAACATTTCTTCAACAGTGACAGTGGCCTCAGTCGTTTGGAGTTCGGAACCAACAGCATTTTTTCCTAGATAGGAAGGCCCTTTTACTAAGGTAGAAGGTCCTTAGTCAGGGAGGTGACTAATAACCAAATGGTCATTCTGAACCTTCTATAAGGGTACCCATTTCTGCAGCACTTCATCAATCCGGCTTGTATGGTAGAGTGGCCAGACGGAAGCCACTCCTCACATAAAAGCCCAACGGGAGTTTGCTAAAAGGCAACTGAAGGTGTCTCAGACCATGAGAAACAAAATTCTGGTCTGATGAAATAAAAATTGACTTTTTTTTGATGTGAAGAAACCAGGCAACCTGGCCACTACCACCTATAGTGAAGCATGTTAGTGGCAGCATTATGCTTTTTGACAGAGGACCAGTCAGGGTAGAGATGAATGCATGTACCAAGCTTGTAGCGTCATTCTCAAAAATACTTAAGCTTGTAATTGCTGCCAAGGTCCTTCAACAAAGTATTGAGTAAAGGCTGTGAATACTTATGTACATATTATATTTTTTGTTTTTTATTTTTAATACATTTTCAATAATTTCGGACAAACCTTTTCACTTTGGGATTATGGAGTATTGTGTGCAGAATTTGGAGGGGAAAAATAAATGTATCCATTTTGGAATAAGGCTGTAACATGACAAAAAGTGGAAAAAGTGAAGTACTGTGAATACTTTCTGGATGCACTGTACTGTAGGTGTATCTGTTTCCACCAGAAAATCCACATTCAACTTTTAGCTCAGTTTTGGTCACAAATAACTCTTGTGAATTGCATTTGCCACTGCCATTTCATTAGGTACAGCTGTTCAACTACTAGTTAATGCAAATATCTAATCAGCCAACCACACTGCAGCAGATCAGTGCATTTAGGCATGCACATACGACCAAGAAGACCTGCTGAAGACATAGTTTTGGTGACAGATGGTCAAGATGGAATTAGGCTTGAAACAGCATAAAAACACTGATCCATTCTGTCTTGATGGTTCAGACTGGTGTTGGTGTGAGTTCACTCTTCTCAGATGGCCTGAGGAGTCCACAGATTTTAATCGACTAGAGGACCTTGGGGATGTGCTGAAGATTCCTATCAAGGATGTGCAGCAACAAATATGCAGCCAAAGGGGGCAAAATGTAGTCCAACCCAACACTAGCAAGGTATACCTATTAAAGTCTGGTCAGTGAATCCGGCTCTTCTCATCTGTAAACCCAGTAGTTTGACTGAAACATCAAAGCACTTGGAGAGACACACACAAATCAGACCTCCCATCGTTTGCTGACAAAGTCAAGTGACTTGTTAGCATGCTGATAAGGATTTTACACTGGATGAGTGTGCTAGAAGTAAAATGACACTATCACAGATTTTAATGACCAACGGAGAATTATTTCAGTTCATCCAATCTAGTTGAGGGCCAAGGAGCAAAGCCGGGTAACCATCTATTTTGTTTTTATGTTTTTTTGCACATCTTCTTACTTTTTTCTTTCTGCTATTAAACTCTATGTAGACTAAAGATATAAAATTCGGGTCACTGTCTGACCTTCAAGCACTCTCAAGCCCTTGAGTGAAGCTGAAGGTGGCTTTAAAAGCAAGTGTATTCTTCCGTTCTTTGGATAAAGCTGAACAAGCATGAGCAAAATTCTAGTTTCAATGGGCTGAATTTATTTCCCCCCAGTCACAAGATGAAGTGGCAGAGACCATCTTCAGATAAAGCCCCACAAATGTCTTATTTTCATTTTACAAAAACAGTGTAACTGTCCACAAGGTTAAGGTCATACCTCATCAATCCTCTCATCTATTCCCAGAAAGTTGATCGTTCATCCTATTTGTAGTGTTTTTAGTGGGAAAAAATGCTTTGTTCAAATGAACACAATTTACTTTCTGGGATTTCCTGTTATTGAGCATGCACTGAGACTCTTTCACCTAATAAACATTTTGACTCCATTTTGAAAAAGTGCAGGCCTTAAACTGGGTCTAGATTCTCACAGGCTAAAAATTTGCAATGAATTTTCACAGCTTACAGAGATAACCTTCAGACAAAACAGATGGTTTTGAGAATCTTCCACAGCTAATTTGCAGACCACTGAGGCTGATTTAGTAAATACAAGTGAGGAAAGTGGAGGGTTTTTTATTTGTTGTTGTTGATTTAATTTTTTAAATCACAATCAGAACAACCTGTGATTGTGCCCAAGTGTTTGGTTGGCAGTATTTGTGAAATACTTTGTTCATAACCTCAAATAGCAACCTGACAGTCATTGATATTACCTGGGAATCATAACAAAGGTCCATAAACAATGTTGTGCCATATCATTGATTCAGTGGATTACTGGATAAGTGAAAGCTTTAATCTTGTGTTGAACACAGGAAGAAAAGAAAAAAAAAAACGAGGATCACAAATATCCATGGAAAGCAGTCTGTGTGATCGATATCTATACATAAAATAATACATTTCTGTCTGTTTGTCTGTTTCTTTGTCCGCATACTACTCCTACATGATCAGGAGTCGAGCACCCAAACCCGACTTGCAGGCCCATCTTAGGCTTCATAAGGTTCTTATCTATATCAGATTTCATGACATAGCCACGTTGCCCAGCAACCACCTATCAAATAGCTATAAATGACCTATGGGAGCTATATAATTTTATATAATTTACGTTAACAAAACTAAATTTTTTCATCATATGTCATGAAACCATGAGGTTCCCTTGCACGAGTTTGTGATAATACATGTAACTAATGTTGAGATGTTTAAATCTCTGACGTTGTCTGGCTCGCATAAATGTTTGTTTTCTTTGATTACCTTAAAAGTATAGTATCTGTTCAAAAAGACACAAAGGTTTTTATAGGGGAAAGTATTTATTGACATAACTTCCATTCCTACATTAATAGCATGTGCAACATTACATTCATATTTCATAAAAATAAAAATATTTTTATTTATATATTCATCATCATCTGTACATTAAGAAAAAATAACTCCAAAGAGGTGGAGGACGGGCGGAGCGGAAAAGGCAGAAGAGAGAAGGTTTAGTGATGATGCAGCTGTGAGGAAACTTGCTTTCAACATATCTGAATGGTCTCTCAGAACAAACAAACCAGCACAAAGTACAATGGAGGGAGTTTGGAGGAGCAGGTTGACACACGGACACCTCAGTGAAGCATATATAAATAAATAAATGTACATAGAGCTATTTAATGTAATATATGATAGCTTTGACACATAGTTGGATCAACCTTGAGGATAGAAGGTTTTGTGTAATTTTTCCCAAACTACATATGGGTGTAACAACCACAATAAACTTCAAGTCGGGATTTGGGGAGGGGGAAAGCCTCCTGGGCTGTGAAGTGAAAGATAAGAGGACTGAGTGGAGGAAAATTAGTGCAGGGAGGTTTATAATTGAGGAAAGGGCACGGGAGGGTTTCTAGACGATTCCATATTTCGCCAGGTCGCTGAGCTCCATGTCCCCAAAGGCTTCCCATGGGCAGACCACTGTGAAGTCTGTACCGAGACCCTCCATGCCGGGGATGTCGTCTCCGAATCTAAAAAAAGCAACAAAAGTATGTCTTAACTCTTGACCTGCTTTCACTGTGTATCGTTTAATGAGTACTCAATATCAGGTGTGTCAAACACAAGGCCTGGGTAAGACTCCAGTCCAGCCCACTGGATGCCATCGAAGAATATGAAGGAGGGGTTAGATTTGGACTTTTAACTGTATTTTCATAAGTTTTACACCTTTTCCCACTGATACACACCTCTCCCATAATATACCAAAATAATGAAGTAATATAGAAACTATTAGTATATTTTATTATCTACAATAGAGATTTCTGAGTTTTAGAATGGGCAGTTAAACTTCCTTAGACACTTAAGATCAAAGTGGGGTGTACATGGCCCACGATGTAAATTGAGCTTGGCGTCCATGCTCTGTACTATGCAAAGACTATACTCGAGCAAGGATTTCATGTGTCAAAGAAAGCAGAAGAGTTCTGTGATTGAAATACTATCCCCTGTGATTGTTTAAGTATTGTGTTGCAAATGTTAGTCCAACAGTCGATGTAACTGTTTTGAAACTAGTTTAGCAAAAATAATCCAATCGATCACAAGTTTGATCCGAATACCCGTGAAATTAAATATTCACGAGCCACTGCTTTAGTCTTCAACACTGTTCTATTATAGGATGTGGCAATATGATTTTTAAATGTCATCCCTCAAGCTAAAATGGACTACTATCTCCTAACTGTCATGCGCTAGCTTTAATATTTAGTGCGGTTGGAGCGTGAAGTATTAGAAATGTTGTGCCGTGTCTTCCTCTCACCCCTTCTGGCCTGGTTTGGGGGCCTTGCTCTTGAAGGTACGGGCTGTCCTCTGTTTGAACTTGGGAGGTGCCTTCTTGTCAGCAGGTGCAGGTGCGTCTGCCATTGTTTATGATCTGAGAGAAAAAGAATAAACAGTTAATCACTTAATCTTGGTGTTTAAGACCATTCGTCGTCCTCCTCCTCTTTGATGATATAACACTTGCAGCTTAGATCAAATTATAAACCAAAGCTACCATAGCACCTTAAGCTTTGTTACACCATCAGTGGCTATTTTTACACCTTGACTTTTGAGTTCATGTGTGGTCAAGTTAACACGGCATATATTTAGAGACCAGGATTTCTGCTAATTCTGCTGTTAGACTGAAGGTTAACCTGCGTGGTGTAAATAATAAGCTCGGGTATAAGGGGATTTGACCTGAACAACAATTTCAGTCTACTTTAATCTGGTCTTTTCTTGGCTCAGTTGACTGTGTCATAGTTAAGCTCATCAGTGCTCCTGATTACAAATGTGCTTTGACCTCACTGATGGACTTTTGTAACAGCAAGCAGATTAACTCCTAAGTATCCCACCTTTATTCAACTTTTTATAATGTAGTTACAACACCTTGCTGCTTTTTATATATATATATATATATATATATATATATATATATATATATATATATATATATATATATATATATATATATATATATATATATATATATATATATATATATATATATACATACATATATACATATATAACATTGCAATTGTGTACAAAAACACAACTACATAAATAAATTAATCATTTTAAAGAAACTAATTAATGAATATTTTTTATTTGGTTTTCCGTAAAATTTTAGTACAAATTAAATAAGGCTATAGTGACAGGTGTTATAACATGCTGAAATAATAAGACAAATAAAAGAGTTAAAAGGATGCCAGTGTAAATTAATTTTTCCTTTTGAAGGTTTACTTGAAGGTTTTTGTTTTTTGTATCAAGGGGAGCGATATATTTCATAGGTTTCTGTTAATTTCGACATTATTTGCAAACCCCCCCACAAATAAGCCTCCCTTGGCTGTCTTACACAATTAAAAAAAAACTTATAATGACTTTTTAAATGCTTTTCTAAACAGCATTTACAAAATTGAAAGCATAAAGAAGAAAAAAATGATGTAAAGAAGACATACAGTGCACAAACTTTAAACTATAAAGCTTGAAATGATCTTTTGGTTTTATTTTTTTAGAAATGTGTAAAATATATCTCCAAAATAAAGTTCTTAAGTGACTCTTACTCTTTAATTCTTCTCTTAGTAATCTTCACTGCAGAATGGAAAGTCAACCAAAGCTCACAGCTGAGTGAAAGTCAGAGTTAGATCTTACCTGTTGTTGCAGTAGCACGGGTGGCTTCTGGATTATGCCTCTCTGGTCTGTTCGTGTTGTTGTAGTCTATGGCTTGCTCCCTGCTTATATACTCTCCCCTCTAATCCCTCTAACATGCTTATCCATAGCTTTTCTGTCCTATTTTTTTACAGCACGGTCTAGGTTTTTCCCTTGATTAGCTTAGGGAGTGGCCTTATATGTTCACCCTAATGCGTCTTGCCATATAAAGACATATGTTCCTTATATAATGAAGCACAGCGGAGAAGAGAAACTAAGAGGTTCATTCAATGATATTAACCTGTTTGGGGCTTGATTCTGACTGTCAATAGAGGAATATTTTCTGGTAGATGCATTTTACCAAATACCTTTTTGTTAATCTACATAACAGTTGAGCTTGAAATCATAATCAGCTGATCGTGATCATTCTTAATTTGAAAAACAAACAAACAAACAAACAATAAATTTGACCAAAAATAATAATAATAATAATAATCCAGTCCTGCCCAGAGCTTTTAGGCACTTCTTCCAGTATTAATCAGATAATTAAATTTAGGGAAGCCCCAGAAAAGCTGTACAGTAGCCTTAAAGCTCAGATTTTCTTTCTTTCTTTCTTTCTTTCTTTCTTTCTTTCTTTCTTTCTTTCTTTCTTTCTTTCTTTCTTTCTTTCTTTCTTTCTTTCTTTCTTTCTTTCTTTCTTTCTTTCTTTCTTTCTTTCTTTCTTTCTTTTTATTGCCTTACATTAACTGTAAAGACAGCATTAGTGTGTTACTACCTGCAGACCACACCTGTCACATTGGTAATCATTCATTTAAAGGTCTACATACTGTACCTAGGCACAGTTCATGCCATGTGTTGAAGGATTAAAAGCTGAATAGCTAAGTGTTCTTTATTTGTCAGCATCTGATTTATCACCTGAAGAGAGTTCAGGGCACCTCTGCTCTTACATCACGTGGTGCTCCAGATCCTCTTGAAGCTATGTCAGGACACATTTGTTTACAAATATTATCTCCAATCCATGAAGAGGTGTAAAATATTAAATTTGGGTAAACAATGGTAGAAGAAATGATGGTTACCCCTTCAGTACAGTGAAGTCAGTGAAGGGATGCAAAATTTTACCCTCATAAATATAACCTCATGAAACACACAGGAGGGTGATGAGATTGTGCACAAAATAATTTACCTGTACTTGAAGTACAGGTGATAACAGGACTGAAAGAATGAAACACAATCAAAATGTATAAATAATTTCCTTAACTGTCACAATCTAATTTCCATATTTTCTTTTTTGTTCAGCATCGCAGCCTTTTGACGATCACAGAGCCACATTGAGATGTTTTGAACTTTGTGACATGAGGCGTCATCCTGCATGTGAAGCAGCCATCGCAAGATGTGTACAGTGGTGAGGTGTTCTGCTGCTGTAGCCCATCTGCCTCAAGGTTTGACCTGCTGTCTGTTCAGAGATGCTCTTCTGCGCACCCTGGTTGTAACAAGTGCTTATTTAAGTCACACTTGCTTTCATGTCAACTTGAAGCAGTCTGGCAATTTTTCCTCCAACCTCTGGCATCAGCAAGGAATGTTTTGGTTTACCCGAAGAACTGCCCACTGAATATTTCCTCTTTTTCAGGCCATTCACGGTAAACCCTAGAGACGGCTGTGTGGGAAAGTCCCACCAGTTTGTGATACTAATACTCAGACCAGCTCATCTGGCACCAAAAGCCAAGCCAAAATCCAGAGTTACTTAAATCACTTTTCTTCCTCATTCTTATGCTCGATTTGAACTTCATCAGATCATTCTGATCGCGTCGACGTGAATAAAATCACAGAGTTGCTGCCACATGATTTACTAATTAGATATCCATGTTAGCAAGCAGTTAAATAGGTGTGCCTAATGAAGTGGCAGTGAATATTCAGTAAATGATTGCATGATTCAGGTAGAAACTGATGCGTGTGGTGATCGATGGGTGATTGATTGATAATGTAGCTATGGCAGTTAGATAGACAGGTATCTTTCTCCATATTTAGATTTGTGTGTTAATCACTGTCGCCCGCTGCTGCCCGTGAATGGCTCCTCTGTAGTTTGCTTCAGTTTGCACATTTACAGGCATGTCTATCTTGAAATACACCTTGTATTTATATCTCACTATCCTTTATCTCCTCTATTTGTGGCTGAGCTGGTTCAGAATAGGGCAGAGCTGGCACATCACAGAGCGAACATCTGAGTGGATTAGCAGCTCGGAGGACTTTAAAAACGGGTCGTCAGTCTGAGAGAGACACCACAAGTGAGAAAACGACAGACTCGCCAGACAGCATCAGAAAAACTCTTTGAGACTTTGAACAAAAGGTGAGATGAAACTGCAATTTTGTCAGCTCTTGTGCGAGGAGTTTAGGCTATTATTGCTTTGTATTACCTCAGATTCTTTTCTGCTTTTGTAACTACATCCTCACAGCAGAGAAAAACAGAGCACTGGCTTTACAGCTTTTCTTTTCCTTCCTGAGTATCACGCCTGAAATGGAGTTGAAATGAGACATTTCATAAGAAGCAATGCTTTGTGATGGCCTTTTTGTAAATACTGCTCAAGGCACTGTTGGATTGGATTTGGGTGAACTTGCTGGTTGAGGATTTTATTTCCAATGGTTAATGCAGTCATAATTTAGTGATTTGCTTGGTTGTTTGCAAGCCTGAGTGTGAAATATAAGTGTTTCCAGAAGGGATGTGCAATGACTCCTCTGTAAAGAGGAGATTATTGATTGCTGTAGCCGAACAAAGAAAAGAGGCAAATTCAGTTTTATTTCTATAACAACCTTTAGCACCAAGGCACTGGAACTGGTTTATGTAAGACAATAAAAGGCATGAAGAAACAGCATAAAAAAAGAAACCCACAGAAAGTGATTCACAAAGATAGAAGAATAAGCAAAACACATGCTGAGAAAAAGAAATTACAAGTTCTCCTCCAATAAATCTGAATTGTTAGTGGTATCTTTGCAGGAAATCAACATATTACTGTTATTTTTTAACCTGTTTTCTCTTTCAGGAACCAAACACAATGGCAGACGTCGCAACTCCCGCTGACAAGAAAGCACCTCCCAAATTTAAGCAGAGGGCCGCACGCACCTTCAAGAGCAAGGCGCCCAAACCGGGCCAGAAGGGGTGAGATGCTTTCTTTGTTTTGTTTTTAACATCACACGTGCAGCTTTTCTTCCATAACTTTGTCTTTCTTTCTGCTGGTTTTGCTCATCAAAGCTTGTTGTTTCTTCCAATTAGATTTGGAGACGACATCCCCGGCATGGAGGGTCTTGGCACAGACTTCTCCGTGGTCTGCCCATGGGAAGCCTTTGGGGACATGGAGCTTAGCGACCTGGCGAAATATGGAATCGTCTAGAAACCTCAACTGTTTTCTTGGACCGAGTCCTCCTGTCTCTCACCTCACAGCCCAGCTTTCCTTCTCCTTCCCAAAATACCCATCCTCATATTCATTGTCCCTCATGTAATTTGAGATACATTGCACACAAATTGATCAGCTAGCAAAAACATTGCAGCATTTAGCTGTTTTTCTTCTTTTTTCCCCCCTGTTTACCCCTCATGTGGTCCTACTGTCAATTAAGCAGCTAGAACTCTACGACCTGCACAGAGGACGCAGATTTTGATGTTTTAGAGGTTTGACCTGAAAACAAACCCCCTCACACTCTCTTTTGTCTCATGCACTTTGTCACCCAACCCTCCCCCCACTTTTCCACCAATGCTCCATCGTCCTTTCCTACTTTTCCTAATCCCCAGCTTCTCTTCATCTCCCGAACCCCTCACTTTCATCTCTAATAACCCATGCAGAGAAAAAATAATATAAAAATGAATAAAAGACAGTTTGATATCTGTGATATCTTTGGACTGTTCTTCTTAACTCATCTACCACCTCTGCTCGCCAAAGCTGCTGATTAACATTGCACAGTCTATTTTGTGTATTAGCAAATTTCCCTTGTGTTTGTGTGTTTGTGCTTTTTTTTCATTATTATAATGAGAAAGTCTATAATTCACAACCCGCCTGAGTGAATTAGATAAATCCTATATTTTCTCAGTAAATGGAAATATTTTTAATGAACTCAATAAATGAGAATATTTTCCACTAACTACGTGTCTTTGTGTCTTAGCTCATATTAACACCGAAGGTTTAATTTAGGATTTTGCACACAGCAGTACAATAACCACAGACTCTGGTCTGATTCATTTGCAGGGTATAAAACGGTAAAATCCACAGTTATTAACTCAAATTGTTTTAAAAATAAAAAAATAATAATAAAATAAAACAAAACCGGCTTCAGGGATAAATTGTGAGCAAAAAATTGAAGACGAGGAGCGTAACTGAATATACTGTTTCCATGGCAACCAGACCTACTTATTCACAGAAGCAGTCTTTTGTTTTTTCTTCACCAGTGCAGAGAAAGGTTTGATAAATGAACACTGCAGCAAAGGTCGTGTTAGGTTAGCCGATCAGCATCAATTAGGCCGTGCTTACTAACGGCAGATAAAAACTAAAACGCACGTGTGCAAACAAATTAGTTTGCTTTTTTAATTTTTTACAGATTAATATTAATTTTATTTATAAATATTAACACACAAATCTGAACTGGATAAGCAGAAGGGAAAGGATGGATGGGTGGAATTAACACTTATGCGTTATTGGGTCTTTCATCCAGAATGGGATGGTATCCTTTTATTGGTCAAACAAGAGGAAATAGAGTGTGGTGCAACAGTTTAGGTTAACAAATACCACAAATAGCTTTTAGAATAGAGAATTGAATAATCCTTTAATTGTCCCACAAGGGGAAATTTGGTTGTATCAGCAGCAAAGAAAACCCACACACATACAAAAAAGAACAGGACACAGAACAGAAAACACAATTTTTACATATTTACATCATGGACAATAGTTACCAGAGCAGAGTACAGTACAGTTGTTAAAATTAGCGTACAGATAGTGTGCAAACAGAGCAGGATACTGAAAGATGTTTAAATAGTTAAGAATATTTAGAATAATTAGAAAAGTGCAGACTGTGTATTGTACCTGTGCATTAAAAAGTAGACATGTAACTTCCAATAAGTTAGTGTATATATAAGCTGAGAAAAGTAATGTGCAGTTATAACAGTAGAAGTTGTTACAGCACTGATGTAAACATCTGTGTTTGTTGGGAGCAGTTTTGATTGTACAGTCTGAGAGCTGCTATTTCTCAGGTAACTTCATACACATTGTGGCACAAATTAACAAAGATATGTAAATGAAATCTATTATTTATATGAGAATGCTTCACACTGAGCACTGCACAGGTAGGCTGCGTCAGGTATTTAAGAGAGCCTGCCTCAGTTCCTCTTTCTTTCTTTCTTTCTTTCTTTCTTTCTTTCTTTCTTTCTTTCTTTCTTTCTTTCTTTCTTTTCACCGTACATCCATTACCATGACATACTGCATGACAAATTGGTTAGTGAAACTTTTATTAATAACACACGAACAACAACAGTAAAATGGTTAATTTGTTGTTGTTGTTTAAATACAGTTATGGTTACACACACTCTCTCCCCACCTCCTTTACTTGTAATTTTAACTTTAACCTTTTTTCTCTATTCTGATGCTCGGTTTGAACTTTAGCAGCAACTTGACTATATCTATATGCCTGAATGCAAGGAAATCCTGCCATGTGATTGGCTGATTAGATATTTGTGTTAATGGGCAGTTAAACGGGTATTCCTAAGTGACTGGTATATTTCACACATTAGAAATTCTGTTAATAGGATGTTGTGTCAGGGTTTTGTCTGTGCTCATGGAAGACAGAAATAGTTTTTAAAATGACTTAAGCGTGTCTACTTGTTACTTAATTACACTGTATTCTGAGCAGCATTTAAGCTTCTCAGTGCGACTTTGCAGTGCAACATTTTGCTGCTTGCGTGTGTCTGGTGCTTTTTGTTGGTGCCAGTGACAGTATGTGTGAGGCCTCCGGATACTAATGTGCTTTTGTGTCACTGCATCAATTAACTGTTCGAGCCTCTGAACTGTGAGCAGACAAAAGGGACACTGCCTCGTGTAATGAGGCATAAACATAACAAACATCTGTCCAAAGCCTTTGGCCAGTTCATTAAAAAGAGGGCCTGCAGCAGAGACACGGCTATTTGACCACCAGAGCTTTAGTCTGCAACAAAACTGATCTCATCAGAAGCGGAGTATGGGTTAGTCACTGTGAATATGAATGAATGAAAGTAGTAAAAATAAAATGGACAAAACCTCAGCAGGTAAAAAAAAACTACTAACTTTACCTGCAGCAATAAATGATACATTTCTAAAATTCGAATAATTTTCAAAGCCTTGATGCGTTTAAAAAAAATCCATGAATTTACATGAACATTAGGGGAAAGTCTGCAAACTTTGTGAGCTAGAACTTCTTTAAAGTGCCACTGGGCAAAATATTCAAGGTCTTTTTGACAGTCAAGTATTTTTTAACATTCAAGCATTCAAAGAGAATTAGAAAAAGAAAGCACTAACAAACAAAACTGTGTTACTCGTAAAAGGCAAATGTGAGCTGTTTAAAGACAGCCATGTAAGATAATTAAGTCTTAATGGTGTTAATTGTCTTAAGCTTTGTCAGTGTGGCTTCCAGTTCGCCTTAAACTGCTTTTTCAAGTGCAGCTGAGTGCACCTTAAGTTGCTTTTTATAGCTGCCAGTTGCAGCTCAGAGGGGGCTCGACGCAGGCGCAGCTGCATCATCAGCATCAGCATCGGGCGACTGTTTCAGGTGTTGTTAATGAAATAAAAGCAAGTTTCTGAATTACGTCTTACAACATTTTTTGGTTTTGCATTTGTTAAGCTCAGCTAAGCTCAGAGTGTATTTATAGTTACGTGGAGCAAAAATATCCTCTACTGTCTTTTTTACAGGATTACACTCACAGACAGTCTGTGCAGTGTACAGAGTACACCTTGTTTTGTGTTCTCATTAAGAATATATTATTGCTGAATCTACAGATGTAAACTGCAAACTGCTAGTGTGCAGTGAACCTGACAATGCAACAAAATTTAGCCTCTAAATGCCCTGAAGCATGGACAAAGACCACCATATGCAATATGATGCATTTGGCACTAATGGGCAAACCTGAAAGTGTCTGCTGCATCAATTTATTTGATATATGCAACAAAAATATGAACGATTCTCACTGCTGCAAGATCATATACCTGAGCCACAACCCTGTCAGTCAAACTGCTGCCTACTTCTTCCACAAAACTGAAAGGAGGAGCATTGTATCCAGAAATGTCCCCAAATTTCTAGTTTTTGAGTGCTACAGGCAACTGTTGGAAGCAATAGTTTGCGAGTGTATTAAGAAGCAAATCTGTCACAAACTGCAACCTGTACATCCAAGAATCACCCCCACTCCCCCAACTCTATATGTATACTGTTAAGTTATTGAAATGACACAGTCTCCCAGTGCCGGGAGTACAGGAAGGGCATCCAGCATAAAAATCTGTGCCAAATCACAAGTGCAGATCCATCCACTGTGGTGACCCCTTAGACATGCTGTTTGCATGTTCTCCTGTTTCCATGTTGTTTCTCTCCAGTTGCCTCCCGGATGCGCTATGATAGCTGAGATGGGCTCCAGCTCCCCCACGAACCTGAGTTGGGTAAGCAGAAGAAAATGGATGGGTGGGTGGATGAACCACATGAAAAGCAGGGACTATTGTGGAGGCAGTTATCTTAAACACTTTGTTTCTTCCCAAATTTGATCTGCAGGGCTGGAATGCAGAAGGTAAGAACAAGTGCAGTGAAAAACCTGGAACCTCTCAGGTGATTCATGCTATGTACTAATCAGCAGTTCCCCGTTTGTCACTTTGTTCTTTGGTCTGGCATGAAGGCGTGACTCTTCACTCTGTGACCAGACGAGCTGGCAGCTTTCGTGGCTGTAACGAGATTGGAGCTCGTCCATGTGGGTCAGAGGTTTGTGGCCAAAGCTTTTTACAAGCAACACATTCATGTAAAAACTGGGACTTTTTCACTTAAATTAAGGTTTTTATGTATTAATATTCTGGACACATGCCAACACACATTTTTCTCAACCCTCAATTTGATTAAAGTTCCAAATCTGAAGAGCACATTTGAAAGGATTTGCACCTAATACAACACATACGATTAATATCAGTAAGAACAGAACAGGACAGGAAGCAGAGAAAGAGCAAAAGGAGTTTGGGATCAAATTGGCAGCCTGCATGTAAATGTCAAGATGTTGCTCTTCCTTGGTAGCCATGTTCTATATTGATCTATATTTGATGGGAGGAATTTTAAATTAGTAATAAGATTATGAGTCAGGCAAACAGGTTCAGGTTCACTTTCAGGTTCTGATTTACGATGGAAAGGCAACAGTCTGGCAGAGAGCAGGTGGAAGTGAGCAGTATAAGTACTGAGAGGGTGAGTGGAGATCAAGGATCAGCTGAGCAGATCAGGCAGTCTGTAAGTTGTTCACAACCCACCCAAGAAATCTACACAACAAAGACTCTGTCAGCGCTCACACAGCAACCATGACCAGACCAAACATGACACTAAGAAAGAAATCAGCAGCAGTTGGAATAATAATTCAAATAATTTAGCTCTGCATCATTTTAAATAATAACAATGTTGCCAGTATACTACTGTTTCATACATACAGTTAATATAGTTCTTTTTAATCACATTCTTTTTGATGTTTGCGAGGTCGGTTTTGTCTTCATCTTGCTGTTACAGGTAATTTCTGGCCTTCATCAACATCAAAAAAGGGGAAAAAGCTTATAAGAATTTTTCAAGACCTCCAATAATAAGTGGTTATTTTTCATGCAGACATTTTCAGGGAACTGTATGTTGCATATTGTGATTTATTTATGAAATTTGCCCCTTTTACAGCTTTTTCATGCAACCTCATTCATTCTTTATTCTCATAATTATGTGTAGGAGAAAAATGCAAAAAGGGACTCCGGGCTTTTAAGTCATAATTTCAGCTCCTCTTTTTTATAATTTTAAGTGCTTCTTCTTTTCTCCGCTTGATGTTTCTTCTTCCTCATGACAAACATGTGCAAATTGCATAAGTGAGCCACCAGCAGATGCAAGAAGAAGCTCAACAGCAGGGTCTGGGGATTAGTCAGTTCGCATACACCGAGGATATAACAAAGCCTAACAGGTTTACAAGTTGTGTAACTGATGATTGAGATAAAGTGGCAGCTTTTATCTAACCACAGTCTAAATACCTGAAAGCCATCTGCCTCAGGTGTGTGTGCATTATATCACCGCCACGCCACTAAAATTTCATCTCTGTCTGCAAGTAAACTCATACAAGGAAACTTTACAAAGCAAATTACTGAGTGAAAGAAATAAAGTGTATTTAATTTTGACTCATTTTAAAATTCTAGGTTTATAAACACCATAAAAAAGGGCCTTTTTATGGTGTTTCATGTATTTTGCATATTTTCATGATTATTTTTGCTTTTTTTAAATTTAGTTTTTAGGTTTACTTGGAGTCAACCTTTAAACGTGCTATTTAAATAAAAGTAACTTGAGCGTTTCAGCTCTGTATTAAGAATAT
This sequence comes from Rhamphochromis longiceps, assembly GCF_057381845.1. NCBI lineage: Eukaryota > Metazoa > Chordata > Actinopteri > Cichliformes > Cichlidae > Rhamphochromis > Rhamphochromis longiceps. The sequence goes on along the minus strand of NC_140562.1, from coordinate 28,489,991 downwards.
GTACAAAGAAACAAAATCACACTATTATAAAATCTTCATGGAGTGTATACATGTAAATTATGAGCTAAATGTACTTTAGATTCATTTTGTACCATGAGAACATCACGTAAAATCTTTATGAACTCTGGTTTTCTTCACTTTATGCATCAGATTTGATCCAAACCCTAAAAGCCAGTGTGATAGTCACACATGTAACAAATGATGCTGTGAAAACTACAATATTCAGTATGTCTACTTCTGTCCTCTGGTGATCATGTGACCTGTTATTCCATTACACGTCTATAAAGAAGTGATGACAGATTGAGGACACAGGGCTCTTGCCAAGTGCCATGATAGCCTTTAATCGCTACAGGAGTATCCTGATCCTTATAGTCTAAAATGCGATTAACTTCTTTGATTTAATAACTGTACAAGAGAGGTTGTCGTATATTCAGTGATGGAAATTCAAAAATTATCTGGTGTAGCGGTTATAGTCATGCATTTGCAGATCTCCGAGCATTTTTCATCATGTTTTTACTGACAAAGTCATCTCGAAATAGGAAAACACACAGTGTCTGTGAAGGAAGTCTCAAGTTTTAATTTCTGCCTCTGTTTATAATGTAATCATTACTTCTGCTTTGTTTATTTGCAGCACCGGCTATATGAGCGCCGGGGTCTGTAATTTTAACCTAAACTGCATCCTCTTAGAGTCTGTTGAACATTTTACACCAGTCCAAAAGGAATAAAAAATGTTCTCTTTATTCCGGTCTGTTCTTTTTCTGACTTTCTTTAGTTGTTTTTTTTTTTCTTTTTACCATCCTTCTTTCCTCTTGATATTCTCTGGCATGCTTTTGTGTCAGGAATGCTGTAAACACTGACTTTACTGACAAGCATATGGGTCTCTGTCGCAATGACTTAAAGAACATCATGAAAATCCTGCTGGAAACATGAAGTCTTTGAGGATAACGATGAAATACGTTTCTGAATTCATGCAGATATAAAGATGTGATTAAAGCACAATAGATCGTGGCAAGTGAACTGATTTCAGAAGGTTTTTATATCAGTTCTTACATTAAATCTCCCAGAGCTGCACAACAATATGACTCTTACACTTTAGGCTATAGCACACAAGTTGGAGCGTTAGTCTTTTTGCATGCAGGATACAGAGAACCTGCTAATAACAGAAAGCGAGGAAGTACAAAAAACAAGAGGTTCAATTCTGAGTCTCACAATTCTTACTGCAAGTTAAAATTGAGGTTACAAACAGGGTACCTGCACATGCACGTCATACAAAGCAACTAACTTTATGTAACTGTAAAAAATAAACAGAAAATAAGGATGTGCAAAAGATGAGCATTGTACCCCATTATATTTAAAGAGGTAACCACAGTTTCCCCTTGTGCTGTCAGGACACCTTTCGTCACACTGTTGGCACACTAAATAATCGCACAGTGATTTGTGGGCTGTAATCTGAGGTGTTGCCTTTAGCTCTGAAGTGACAGAATAAGTATTTGTAAGAGGCTTTATTCTTACTTCTTCTTACAGTCGCCTGCTCATGCTGCGAGTGTCATGTCGCTCGTGACGTATGGATTCGCGCTATTCTCTGAAGTCATCGGTCTTTACCGGTAACTGCTGCCCTGATTTGCAGTATTAGTCTTTCCCTGCTGATCTCGAGCTCCTGTGTAAACACACATCACATACACCAGCTCGAAAACAAGCAGAGACTTTCCACAGCGCACCTTAGTTTCAGACAATTTCAGAAATTTATCCACATCTGAGTCTAATAAGTTTCCATATTATTCAAGACTTTTTACGATTACTGGTGGAAGCCTGTCCACCACTCTGGTTCAGACTGAAACATCTCAACATTGTCAGATTAAATATTTTACAGACGTCACACAGTTCATGCCTACAGGACCTGCGAGCCTCTAACTTTACCTCTGATGCAGCAGCAGATCAAAATGTCATGTGTCTTGTGAAACATCTCACTAAAATACTCCAAAGAGAATTACATTAGACCTGTGGGGATGGGGCCTAACAAAGCTTTATGCTACTTTGTTAATATTTTCTGATTGTCTGATCTGACTTTTTGGGCATTTAGCTTTCAGCTTACATGTTTGATTCTTTGTTGCTTTTTTAAGATTAATTTTTGGCGCCTTAAACAGCAACTGTCTGACTAAATTTGAACTTTTAGAAAACGCTTTTAGGAGAACTCAAAGTTTCAGCAGGAATGTGTTGGGTTCCCAGTTAGAAGAAACCTTTTAGATTTAATATTTTTAGACTTAAATGTGTTCACGTAATATTGAAGCAAAAAGAGGAAGTTTATAGGGTTCAGCCTAAACCCGCCAAACTCTGTTCCTCAAGAGTTCATTGTATTTTGGGGTTTTGAGTTTTTTCCCCCCTCGCGGTCAACCAAACTGTAGCATTCATGCAATTTTTGGCAGATTTCTCTTTAGAGGAACAAAGCCACTTGTTGAAATGTCAAGCGTCATATAAATCGTGCTTTCTTTGTTTTGTTAGATAATAGCTTTGGTGCTGTTATGAATAAATCTGTCCGTCAGAAGTATTTTGATTTTGGTTTAACATCAAATGTGAAGCAGCATTTCTGAGGTTGGTTGAGCTGCTCTGGCAATGTGGGCCTTTTTGTTTTTTTAAGGTGACAAAACGCTTCATGTGTTTTTATGTATTTTGAATTTGAATTTGAGTTTTCAAATTTTGAATTTTAATGACAATCATCAAAGCACTTCCTTATTTAGTGCACCTACTTTGCTTCTCATGGATTAGTGGTGACTGGTTTCTTCATGCAGCAGAAGTACCCTTGTAGGATTTCCTTAACTTTCTAATGCTCTGTGAGTTTTAGAGATTATAACAAATCCTTGCTGTCTTTAAAGTGTGTTTTTAAAGTAACTTAAAAAAAAGAGTTAAAATTAGAAAAGAAAATTTGTTCTTCTTTATATTACTGGTTAACAAAATGCCTGATTTCAGTGTTTTTCAAATACCCCCAAAAGTATGAGGCCAAAACTGCCGTCTTCATGATCCATTAACAAGTAGGAGTTGTGTCCCTCCTGTGGCGATTCATCCAAACTGCCGCCGGTTCTCTGAACCTCTCCTGCTCACACAGGCCTACATACACACTATTTGCAGCCTCCCTGGTTAAATTATAAGCACTAACCAAACTGTTATATTTTCATACACACAGCAGGTGTAGATGATACTTACATGTGAAGGGTGGAGTGGTTAAAGGCTGCTGCTAAACACAGGTCAAGACACAAGAAAGGGTGATGTGGGTGATGTAGCACAAACGTCTCTCTCTCTCTCTCTCTCTCTCTCTCTCTCTCTCTCTCTCTCTCTCTCTCACACACACACACACACACACACACACACACCTTTCACTGAATGACACGTAACTCAAAAGCCACCCGCCAAACTTATCAGGAGCACCTGGCTGATTCCCATAAAACTTCCAATCACAACTCAGAGAAGTCACAGTGGCCACACTGGGCTGCCATGTGGCAACCATCAGAGACAGAGCAGAGGTGACAAAGCTCTTTTTAAAGAGTCAAACAGCTACAGGTTCTCCTACACTTTCCTTGGTTCGCTCCTTGATCACCCACCTCACCCGTGTGAGTTGAATCACCCAAAAACATGCCGGGCACCCTGTTTCTCTGCCTCCTAGTGTCTTCTGTAATCGCTGCAGAAAAAGGTAAACTCTTTAAGAATTCTCTTGACTCTCTTTAGTTCTCGTCACTGCTCTAAATGTCAAATATTGCAATGGGAATGTCTTCCTCTAAGTTCATAACAGTGTTGCAGATTTACTGATGTCCTGTACACGTTTGAGCTACTCTTTCACAACTGTGCTCCAGACTAGAAGACCTGTATGTTTTATGGATGGTTTACCCATTTAAAGAAAAAAATAAATAAATTCCCGTTTCCTAAAAAACTTTCCAGCTCATTTTGGTGATTTCCTGACTTCCCAGTGATGGGGATCTCGCTTGTGAGAGAGAAAGGCATCTACAGGGTGAAAGTAGTTAAAACTGGGACACTTTTTCACAAAATGTTAAGAAAGAATCATAACAATTACAGATACTCATGTATTTATCCTTGTATCCTTGTAAGTGTATCATATTTTAACAGTTTGGGTTAGTTTTTTGAGACTTTAGCATCATCACTGTGATTTCCCCTGGAAAAAAAAGTAAAACTGGCACGATACATTTTTAAGCATTACATTGAAAAAAAACTCAGATGTCGCAAATAGGGATGGGTACCGGTGTCCGGTGCCATGATGGCACCGGTTCTGACATAAACGGTAGTAACCAGACCGAAAAGCAGCGCACATTTCGGTGCTTTTTTTTTCCTGAGCTGTGATACACTTCTAGCCAATCATTTTACATTTCCGAGGATAGTAGGCGGGTCCAGGTATGTACGTTCTGTTAGAGCAGAGCTACAGATTAAAAATGCCCAAGGCAAAGCGGTCAAAAGTCTGGCTGTACTTCACAGCAAAATATGCAAACTCAGCAGCCTGCAACAAGTGCTTTAAGCTGATACTGTGATACTGTCAAAGGAGGTAACACCAAGAATCCGATTAAACAGCTGGCGACGCATAGCGTTTTTTTTAAAAGCCGAGAAATGCGCTGTATTTGATAGCTTGCTGCGAGACCTCACACCGTGCACGTCGGGTGTGGTGCCAGTTATCGGACCGGAGCAACATCCCCCAAAAACCCGAAGAATAGAGTCCTGGCCCCTAGCCCTGCCAGTGTAGCAGAAATGATGAGGATGATGATGCAGCAGCAGCAGCCGTTCTTCTCTGCATGAGTAGCTTAATGTTGTTCGTGTGTAATTTACGTTGAGTAGGCTAACCACGTTATTACATTAATGCAGGTAAGGTGAGCTAGCAAACATCATCATAGCTACATGCAGCTGTCTTCTTGTTTGATGGCAGATACTCCCTTCAACCTGGCCAAAAAGGCTAAAATGACCAAAGAAAAAGTGGGAAACAGTTAAACATGAGAGGTTTTTGAACAAAGTTTGTGTTTTTTCCATTGTTTAAGCACTGCTTCCAGCCAAGAGTGATGCCATATATGCCACATAGCTGCAGAAAAGGCTAACATTGTTATCTTTTTACAAAAAAAAACCAAAAACAGCTGAACATGAGAGGTTTTTGGACAAAGTTTGTGTTCTCCATTCTTTAAGCACCGGTTTGAGCACCGTTTAAGCACCGGCACCGTTTCAAAAGTACCGATTTGGCACCGGTATCGGATAAAACCTAAACGATACCCATCCCTAGTCGCAAATATGAGAAAAAGTAAAACTCTTATATACAAAGTACTATTTCATTTATTTTATTTCATCAGAAGATTCAATAACCTCTACATTAAAAAAAAAAACTTGACTTTTCTTGAATTATTTGATGATTTGGGGTTTAAAGGGTTAAAAAATATGCTATGCCACTTCTCTAATTCTTTTGTGTCAGATGCCATCTTCTGGGTTAAACAAACCCTAAAAATAGCCCATCACTGAAAAGATCAGATCAAACTGTACAAAGTGTTGTTTCTTTGCATTTTAGTAACACATAAAATTGCATTTCATTGTAAACAAATAGGTCACATTCTATAGCAGTTAATAAATCCACAAAGATTTATTGAATAGGTTAAACTTCAAATACAAAAATACTTTACAAAGTCTTTAGTAGAAGTAAAAGCATTATGATGAAGACTCAATTTATTATGTTTTGGTTTTTTTTCTCTGAGACTCAATTACTAAAATTCTTTATGCCTCCTAAAATCTAGCACAAAGCAAAATCAGTTTCCATCGACAAGACTCCTTTTTGGTGCCTCGTTTTTTTCTTATAATTCTCATGCAGACGCAGATTTATTGTTTCCAATTTGGAATATTGGTGGACTACCAATAAGAAGGAAAGTCCAGGACTTTCATTCTATACATTTTGATATCAGCCATTTATATTATTATGTATTAGCAGTGCTAGCAGCATGCCTTCAAGACTAGCAGTCGTGGTAGTGCAGTCAGCAGGTTAAAGGTCAACCACTATGGCCTTCGACAGTCCTACTAGAGATGACACAAGCCTGTAAGGACATTTTTCTTTATAGTATAAGCACTGACATCCTATATCGGGGGTCTCCAACTCCAGGCCTCGAGGGCCGGTGTCCTGCAGGTTTTAGATCTAACCGTGGGTCAACACACCTGAGTCACATTTTTAGTTCGTTACCAGGCCTCTGGAGAACTTCAGGACATGTTGAGGAGGTCATTTAGCTATTTGAATCAGCTGTGTTGGACCAAGGACACATCTACAACCTGCAGGACACCGGCCCTTGAGGCCTGGAATTGGAGACCCCTGTCCAATATACTGCATATGTGTGTGTGTCACTAAGCGAGTGCAGACTTTGTTTCCTGGTCTTATTGAGACACTGAAAAAAGGAAGTAAAATCTCTCTGCACAGTTGAGTGTTTAGTGTGTCTCCTGTCTTCCTGCCTCAGACAGCGCCCTTCCTGGACTGAATAACACCAAAGATGTTGAAGCCTTCATCGACTCTGCTGAAGTGGTGGTCATCGGATTCCTGGAGGTCAGACAAGAAAATTGCATGTGAATAAAAAAAGGTCTCAATCATAGGCTCAGATAAGTTTGGGGATTTTTTTTAAAGCAAAGCCCACAGTAGCTGTTTTGCGGCTTAGTTTATTATGTTAACATGCATGTGGAAACCCAGACACGATGAGACAAATTAGCTGAGAGTGAGACCGTGAGGTCTCCAGAAATACAGCCTTTGTTCGCACCCCGGCCTCGGTGATGCTGCTGTCACGAATACGTTTTGAAAAAGGATCTGCTTCCCGTGGCCACACCTTTGGCAGTGCTGGTGCTGTAAGGACACAGGGTGGCTGGCTGTCCCACGGTGGCGAGCTCTTTGGCCAGACTTTGTGTGCGGGGGAAGATGGCAGACTTGACAGGAAATACATAGGCATCTGAAGATCTGTGGGATTGGCTCCATTGCTCCTCTCATAAACAAGTGCAGAGACGAGGGGAAGGTTCAAGAGAGGATAGTGGAGGAGAAAGACAGAGAGCACACAAGGATAGTTCATAGCCGGACCATGATGCTGAAGGCAATAAGAGACAAAAATATTGGTGCTGTGACTCACTGAGAATGAACACATATTACAGGCTGCGAAATGAGAAAATGGACTGCCAGAGCTCATGCAACAGACTCTCAGAAATAGACATGATTCACCTTCCTTTGAGTCAGCCTCATCTGTCTTTTCTCCCTGGCAGCTGCACCTTCCAAATTGTTGAGGGTTTCTAGTGTCCCCCTGGAGACACTGGTGTTCTCGCTCAAATTTTACATAAGATAGGACAAACAGTAACAAACAAATAGTGAGGGGGAGAAAAAGAAGGGGAAAAAAAAGAATTTACATGGTAAGTTATGAGAGGAGGTTGAAACGGTCTCCCTCTTTGTTCCAGGGAGAGGAGAGTTATGGCTATAAAGAACTGGTGGAGGCTGTGAAGCAAGTCAGCTCTGTCCCCGCAGCCATTTGCTCCGTGAAGGAGGTGTGGGCTGAGTACAACCTCTCCTCGGATGCCATCACTCTCTTCAGAAAAGTACTGCACATATTTTCAGTAATAAACGATGTACGATGTCTGTTTTCATGAATGCGATGGTGATGCTGTGTGTGATGCTTGCAGGCAGATAACCACCAGGAGAACATTGATCTTTCTGAGGCCAAGGACTTAAAAGCTGACGGTCTTGTAAACTTTATTTCTGTGAACGAGATCCGATACATCACAGAGTACAGTCAAGTGGTAGGTCCCACTCATGTCTTCTTCACGGTCCTCTCCTTCTATCTAATATTATCTGTTAAGTTAACATTTCAAATACTTTTAATTAATTGAAAAATTAATGAATAAAAAGCAAAGATCCATCACACAAAATCCCCGGAAAAAGGTGGATTGTTAGAATTTTATTTCTCACATTTTGAACCCCACTCTTTTCTATGTCCTCATCACTCTCTTTTCTCTTCTGTTCCTCTCAGACAGCAGTGGGTCTGTTCAATTCAGAGGTGAAGACACATCTCCTGCTCCTTGCCAACAGGGGGAGCAAAGATTTTGTTGAGCTCAAGGAGCGACTGGGAGCCCTGGCACCCGAGTACACAGGCAAAGTGAGAATATTCCTTAGTGTAATTCAGGTGTAAAAGAGCAGCTTTGAATAAATCTGAGTGCTATATGCATCGATCAGCTTCACTCTGGAGTGTGGAAATAGAAAGGGCTCATGAGAATACAATAAGGTTTGGCTTTTTTGCTTCAGTACATCATCATAGTGGATTGAAAATCAAACAATCCATAAGTGACTGAAGTGCAGACTTTCAGCTTTAATTAAAGAGGTTTAACAAAAAAAAGTATTGACTGTTTAGGAATTACTTTCATTTTTAATCGCTTTAATTTCAAGGTAACTGGGTAAGCATAAGAGCATAACACGTTATCAAGTCAAACATGGCAATGTTATGGCATTATGGCTACTAATGGAACCGGCTTAGGTGTGCATTGCTCATGCCAAGTCAGTCACCTGATCTGAATCCAATAGGCATTCCTGTTCAGTTACTGAAGACAGTGAGGTGTCTGCAGCTCATGGCAGGAATAAATATGAATTTATGAGGTTTAAATATCAATTTCCTGCCTTTAGGTGAGAGGCAGGTTACATCTTGGACAGGTCACCAATCTATCGCAGGGCTAACATATAGACAGACCATCATTCACACATGTGGTCAATTCAGAATCCCCTATTAGCCTAATCCCATACAGTGAGAGGAAACCAAACACAGGGAGAACATGCAAACACCACACAGGTGGGAACTTGGAAACTGCTTGTTGTGAGGCCTCAGTGCTAACAAACAGCTTTAATATAAAATCGTGTTAATTTGTCCAATTACTAAATCCTAAACAGTAAATGAAATACTTTTGTTAAACCTCTTAAGCTAAAGCTCAGAGTCTGCACTTCAGTCACATCTTGATTGTTTGATTTAAAATGCGCTGTGGTGGAACACACACAAAACTGTGTGGCCTGTTTCTATACTAGTTGATCATTAGACTGCAAACCACGTGCATCCTTCATACAGCACTTTATTCTACATCCTTTTATCTATCTCACATCTACACTTACAGACCCTTTTTGAATAAGCAATTAAGCTAACACGCAAGACTTTGGACCAAGTAGAACTTATTCAATCTGGCCAACGAAAGTATAGACAGGGATACAAAATTCTTTAATTACATTCTGCCAAAAATCAAATAACTTGATCTAATCTAATTATGTAAAATGAACCGCCTGTGTTCCAGTTCTTGTTCGTGCTGCTTAATGGAGCGCTGAAGTCCAACTTAAAGCCACTCGAGTACTTTGGCCTCAAGCCGAAGGACCTCCCACGAGTTGGCATCTACGATGGTAACTCTGACACGAAGTGGCTTCTACCGGAAGGAGAAATTTCTACAGAGCGAGTGCGGGAGTTCTGTGAGTCTTTCTTACGAGGAGAACTGAAGGTGAGCAGCTGTTACTAAAGCTTAGTCACTGCTCTTGACCGAACACATCTATGGTTGCGGTGTATACAAATCCAGTTTGAAGATTTTAATTTATTATGGCAAAATGATCATTCTCTTGAACAGAGGTCAGTATCCTCCAGGAAAAATTGCAATTGCATTAGCCCACACTAGTAATGTACCATGAGCCATCTTCCATATATGAGCCACACAAAAGACAGGAAACCCCCCCCTCTGTGTATACCAGTTTGCTCTGTTACACCCCACAGAGCTCCAGCTGGCTGTGAGTTTCCACATCACTAAACTGTGGCATTAGAAATCTGAATTCAACTGACATCATATTCATTAAATGAATCAGCCCTTAAAAAAAAAAAAAAAAGAGAGAGTTAGCAAAAATAACAGCAAAACACAAGAAAGCATAATCTGCTTAAAGGTTTAATCATAATAATCTTTTAGAGAGCACAATTGCTGATGAACCTATCGATGAGTTAATGCTTCTTTCTCTACTTCAGATTATAGTTGTTATAGTCTAATCCAAAATGTGTCATCAAAAGATGTATTAAGACAGAAAGAAAACCTGCCACTGCTATTTGCTTGCTTTTTATTTTGCGTTCAGTTTCTGGTGGGCTTTTTTTAAGCTCTCAGCTGCAGATATACTTTAAAAGGAAAAGCTTTGACTCTCATCTTCCTTTTATAAATGGTTCAATCACATATTTACTTGAATAAAGGAATCCATTTAGCTTATAAATATGTCACTTCCCCCAGACGCTGTCTTCTAAAATGCTAAAAGATGAATACATTTATAATGTTCAGGATTAAATTACTTAAAAAAAACAAACAGATGTGGCCAGCGTAAATGAAAGTGCTCATAATGCATCCGTGTAGCTGCCATGATTGTAGTTTATTCATGAATTGCAAGACTTTGAACTTTCCTCTGAATAATGCTGAATTGATAAGCTGTCTTCTGTATTTCACTTATTGCACCTTTATTTATTTATTTATTTATTTTCAGGGGATGAAAGAGGCTGAAGAAAAGCCTAAAACAGAGCTGTAGGACTCAAGAAGAAAATGAAAATGAGCTTCTTATTTACAAAATAAAATGAGTAAATTTGAATGAAAAAACTAGATTGATGTCTCTTTTCTCATAGGACTTATACCCTTTGAGCAGACAGGGAATTGTTTATATTTATGAGTGTCCATAAGTATATTATGTGTCCTTATTTATTTTCCAGTATTTGTTATGTTTTGCCTGTTTACACGAGTGTGAGTCCGTCTGCAGTCTGGTTAGTTGACCACAAGTCACTGGCCGCAAGTCGCAGTGATCTGGCGGAGTTTGTTAGTCTTGTCCACTAATGTTATTGTCAGAGCCACAACACACCAACCTCAGAGAGACTGACAGAAAGCATGCTGGGAAGATGTGGATGGAAGCACTGTAGTAAGTGGTAGTTTCTCGAATGATTCATTCTGAGGAACAGTGTTCAAATAAAGTGAAAAACACCATCTGTACAATATAAACTAACATGAAAATCACACACAGCCCTAAAGCGGGGCATCTAATTCAAGATTAACGTAAAGTTTCACTACAAGACATATCAGGATCTAAAAAAACGGAGCATATTTAGCTACAGAGGCTGTAAAAGTTCTATAAAAGAACAACAGATGGGCTGTAGACATCAAGAGTGAAAAAGGTTTGGGCTGTTCCCAAAAATATTCTCTCAAGCAAGAAGGGAATTTCAAGGCCCAGACTGGGATCAGTATAATTAGTGGTGCTGCGCTGCCAAGCGGATACATCCGGCGGAATCGGGAAAGCCTGGCAGGTGAACATTTCTCCAAGACCAGATGGAATATACAGTATGTGTCCCCCGCCATCTGAGTTTGTTTACGGCTACAAGTGAGACGGCTGACAGATGAGGCAGTGTTACATAAAGTGCTGGGGGTGGACAGACATGACAGCGTTTTCATCAAAAGGGCAAATTGTAAGTTAAAGCCTCTGTAGGGTTCACGTTTCCTTACGTCTGATATTAAATATTGCTGCCCCTCTCGTGCTCTTCTTAAATAAACAAGATGTTGTATCACCAGAAATTAAAGTATGATTTTATTTGCATTTATTGTGTTTATATTACTGTCATTTTTAATCAAGGTTCCTTCTGTCATCACATCAAAATACAAAGAACACATGATTTAATACAGAATCGCATGGCCTCCTGTGGTTTACAGATGATTTTCTTAGAAATTCTGCTAAGGCTGTTTTTAAATTGAAACTTTGGCGGCTGTTAATTTTAATAATTTGGTAATTTAGTTCTGGATGCAGGTGGGACAAGCTGACGAACATTTGGAGAGTATGGGTATGGGAAGAAAAAAAACACATAAATAATTCCATCATTTCCTCTTAAAAACAAGCAAAAACTGTTATTTGCTTTGTTTTCCTCAGAGCATAGAGTTTAAGTACATGTAGTTTCTGTTGCTCTTTACCTTATATGTCTTCAGTGCAGCAGACAGACTGCAGCCATGCCAACTGCAGATGTTCTGCTCAACAAAACTCACTCCCAACCAGTCGTTGGCAGATGGCCGCCTGTCCATGAGCCTGGTTCTGCTTTAGGTTTCTTCCTGTTAAAAGGAGTTTTTCCTTTCCAATGTTGCCAAAGTGCTTGCTCCTAGGAGCTCCTATATGAGGAGCTCTTTTTTCTCGAATTATTGTAACATCTTTACAATATGAAGCACGTTGAGGCTACTGTTGTTGTGATAAAACTGAATTAATTTTAATTGAATGTGTCCTTCAGTGTGCACATTAAACATGTAGAAGTGTTTTCTTTCATTTGTGCTGTGTTTATTTGTAAAATTAGAAACAGTCTAATGTATTACTTTATGGATGGACTATTGTTATTCATTTTTATGTTCTTAAAGCTTCCTGAAAATTCAGTTCAATTCAATTTTATTTAAATAACACCAAATAATAACAACAGCCTTACAATAATACAGAGAGAACCCCAACAATTATTCAACCCCCAATGAGCAAGCACTAAGGCTACGTCCACACTCATTGTTAGTCCATTTAAAAATCTCTGTGCTTTTCCTGAACATTTTGCCGCAACGTTTCAACGAACCGGAAAGTAAATAAACGGCAGACAGAAATGAGACAGGCCGAATCTTCTTGCGTTTCATGCATGCGCAGTACTGGAACGTAAGCGTTTTGGGCCTTTTCAATGTGGACTCACAGCTCTTTAAAAACGACTGAAAATGCTAGTGTGGACGCGGAGCGTTTTCAGACGAAAACACCGTTTTCAAATCTATCCGGGCTAGTGTGGACGTAGCCTAAGTGACTGTGGGAAGGAAAATGTCCCTTTTTGCTGGAAGCAAACTCCGACAGGAAGAAGACAGGACAAAGGACACACTGTGGGAGGGGGGCAGGTATTAATAATTACTAATGATTAAATACAGTGTGGTGTATAAATTGACTGAAAAAGAAATAGTCATGGGATTACCCCAGAAACCTAAACCTATTACAGCATAACTAAGGGAGGATCAGGATACCCTGATCCAGCCCAAACTATGAGATTTATCAAAAAGTAAAGTTTTAAACGTAATTTTAAAAGTAAAGAGGGTGGCTGTCTCCCACATCCAACCTGGGAGATGGTTTCACAGAAGAGAGGCCTGAAGGCTCTGCCTCCCATTCCCAAAGGGAGTTTTTCCTTCCCACTGTTGGCAAATTTTTCTTACAACTGATTATATGATTATTGTGGTTTTCTCTCTAATATTACTGAATTGGTGCTTCATAAATATCACTGACCTGAGTTGAATCCACTGGATGTAGAGACTCTTAAAAAAAAGAATATGACACCACCTATATTACTGTAGCTGGTGATCATGGACAAGATAAGGCCACAGCTTCAGCTGCTTGATTCTGTAGTTTCCACTATTGTAGGTATTAGATTCATGAGTGAGCTCATGAGCTTGTGGGATTGATGGTATAAGCCTCAGGGCCATCTTTCATGACATCTGACATGTGAAGCAACAATCTCTTCCTCCTGCTGCTGAACCCAAACATGATCCTCTCTGTTCTCTGGCTCTCACGGTCCTGTTGGGCTAAACTAAGCAGTAACTTGGCTCTTACAGCCCAAAGTAAACCTCATAAATCTGCATCTAAAACTGGCCTCTCAGTAAGACAAGTCTCTAATAAGTAAGCAATAAGTATACTGTAGGTAACCGTCTTTAGCCAAGTGTGTAACTGGTGTTCCCCAGTTTTTCAGAAAAAAGGCATAAAATGTCACATGATGCTGCTTGTTTATTCTTCTGAAAAGAAGTGGTAATGTATTTAACAGAAAACAAAAATTCTTTACTGCACATTTTTTGATTTGATTTTGATTTTATTGATTAGGATTCAAATATCTCAATGAATACAGAACAAAGATCTACCACAAAGCAAGAAAGCATGAGACAAGGCTAATCAAAAGGTACTGGCTGAAGCAGTTGCTTATTACGCCAACCCTTTTAACAAAAGATCTTTTTGCATGCAGCTCCTGTACACAGGGCAGAAAGAAAAAGACTTTCCCTCCATATATTTATAGTGTGCAATGCTCTGAAACCACATCAATGTACTTTACAGATTTAGATTACTGTGTGTATGTGTGTTTACTGCTTGTATAACAAAACTTTTATTACTCCCTTACTTTGTGCGGCACACAAAAAGCAAAAAAGCACAAGTGTTTTTCATTTTTATTATCAGTATGAAGTTGTAGCTTCATATGCTTATTAAATAGATGGTATGTGTGTGAGGTTGTGTAGTAGTAGTAGTGTGTGTGTGTGTGTGTGTGTGTGTGTGTGTGTGTGTGTGTGTAGTGGGGTGGTGGGGGGCAGCAGTTTAATATCGATGGGTTTTTTTTAGGAAATGTGTTTTGCTGGCTTGATGAAAGGTTTTGTGGTAAGTGTGAAGACCCATCCATCCAATTTACAAAAATAGCCTTTATTTTGAAAGATGCAGATGGCATCTAAACATGCAGAAAAAAATGTAGATAGCTATAATGTATTATTAGAGCTTCCTGCAGGAGAGCTCAACCTAATACATTTTTTTTTGTTCTTCCTCCTGAATGCCACAAAAAACCTTCTGTTTGTCGAAACATGACGTCACACAAGTGTCTTGTGGTGGTTTGATGGATCAGGTGACGAGAAAGAGGACCGGCTTCAGCACCATACAGACCTCGTGTGCCAAAATGTGCAGTGAGGATGTGCTAGAAGTCCATGAGATGTCCAACACCACTGCTGTGTTGGGTGAGGCTGATTTAGCTGACAGGCACCTTGAGATCAAACAGAGCCCTACTCTGGCAGTTGCTGAAGTTTCGTGATGCCATGAAATAAAAGCTCCATCCTCTGCACAACTCTTACAAATTTTTAGTCAGTGAAGGGGAAAGCATCTTCCCACCCACTCTGTATGCAGAGGGGGCAGACTGCTGTCAACCTTAACTGAGGATACAGTCAGGTGGTGGAAAAAATACTTTGAGGATCTCCTCAATGCCACTGGCACACCTTCCATAGAGGAAGCAGGGTATGGAGACAAGGGGTATGCCTGTGGCTGGGGTCACTGAGTTTTATATAAACTCTGGTGACAGGGGCCCTAAGACCTAGAGTCCCTTTGCCCTTGGATTGGTGGTGGCCCCTATTTTTAAGAAGGTGTGTACAAAGTTCAGGGAGATCACACTTCTCACCCTGCCTTGGAAGCCTCAGCCTCCCCTTGTAGACATGAGAGAGGAGGTGTAAATTTAGTTTTTATTGCTAACAATAAATTAAACTCATTCATGATGGCAGCTGGACTACTACCTAGAAAAGAATTTCTAGGTGTAACTGAGATGGATGTGGTCTCAGGATCTCATTTTGCACTGGGGCACTTTACAGCCAAGTGTGAAGCAATCTAAGGCCATAGTTCTCCCCCAAACACGGTGAAGAATCCACTTTGGGTGGGGAATAAATTGCTGCCTAAAGTGAAAGAGTGCAAGTGTCTCAGGTGGTTGTTCATGAGGGAGGAAACAAGGGATCTGGAGATTGACATTCAGATAGTTGCAGCGTCAGCAGTGATGCAAGTACTGCCATCTGTTATGGTGAAAGCGAGCTGAGCATGAAAGGAAAGCTGATGACTTAGCAGTTGATCTATGTTTGTACCCTTAGTTATGGAAACAAGCACTGTATGCCAGAAAGAATGAGATCACAGATACAGGTAGCAGAAACAAGCTTCCCTCAAAAGGTTTCAGGCCATCTGTTAGACATAGGGTGAGGTGCTCAGTCAGTAGCGCCTCAGAATAGAGACACTTCTTCTCCACATCAAACGAAGGAAGCTGAGGCATTTTAGCATCTAAGATGCCTGCAGGATTATCTCCTGGGCAGAACTGTTTGAAGGGGCTTGAAACTGGGGGTGCTGAATATATGAGTGTTTGTGCGCGCACGCTTAGTGCAACACATGTGAGGCAGAAACACAGGTGAGCAAATTGATTATGAAACACTTAAAAAGTATACCAGTCTTTCAACTACGAGTTTTCTTTAGACACAGCAGTCAAGATGTGCATACACACACAATAACCTATGTGTGTGCAGCTAACCAAAACCTAAACCTAACCCTAAATAATGACATGAATCATTTTTGAAATTTAAAATACATTTATCTGTTTTTTTGCATTTGCAGGGGTTACTGTACTGTACTTCCTGCAGCATTGCTCTTAAGGTTTTTCAGCCATGTCCAAATAGGAAGAGAAACCCAATAAATGCAGGCGAGATATATCTCTATATCTTTACAGCTAGCTTGGGAATGCTTCACTGTTCTCCCATGACAGTTTGAGGAGGTGACAGGGGAGAAAGAAGGCCTCTGTTTAGACTGCTGCCCCCCACCCCCCCACCCCCCCAAGCCAAACTCCCATAAGTGGCAGAAAATGATGGATGGATGGATGGATGTAATAACATAGCTGCTTCATTATAAATCCATGTCCAGTATTATAATGTAATTTTAAATTTTGTGTCTAAGCACAACTAAAATTTAACTGCTAAAAATCAAAAAACTTGTTTTGCTTTTATTTAAGCTGGATAATTTTTACTGCTAATTGTTTGTTGTTTTTTGTTTGTTTAATATACTAAAGGAACAGCTAGAACTGGCTCTTGCGGTAACACTGTTGTATAACAGCACCGTGTCCGACAGTTCCTTACTCTTTTCAGATGTTACACTGTAATATTTAAATGTTGCTGAAATATATTATGGGTATTTTAGGTACCTTACTGCAGACACAACACGAACAAAAGGAAATGTCATGCTTTTCTCCGAGCTTCCACACGCAGCCTGAGGTAATGGTTTTAAAAAATGCTGAATACAGTCCTCTAACTGGTCATTTGAAAGTTGTTTGTTGCAAAGATATGAGGCATGTGCATCATGCAACAGGAATAAAGCTGGTATGGATAAGAGTTCCAGTAAGAATGGCTCTGCTTACCCATCACCCATGAGGCCATCTGTCTGATGGATATAGACGTCTTTACTAGATACTGATTCTGTGTAAACTACACAAAGCTCAAAGAGAAGCAAATGATGGTTAGCCAAGAAAAGAAATTCCAGATTTCAACCCCACTGAAGTGTCGTGGAAGTATTTACAAGAACAAAAACTGACCGTCTTGTAGTTAGAGATATTTTCCTTTGAAAGGTGAAACAAAATTTCAGCAAACTGACAATAACGAGAAATTGTCCCTGCTTAAAAAAGGGAAATGATAACTTCTCAGGAATTTATTTCTCTACGTGAGAGCATATCTTCAGACCAAATGTGAAGAGGTCATTTTCTGATTGAGATCTTTGTGCTTTTTTAAATTTGTTTTGTTTTTAAATTTAGCCCCACAGGCTGAAAATTAATTTACCTTTTTTTTTTACTTAATACTTATTGCTTATTACTATTTACATACTTAATGAATCACTTTGTAATTCAACTATTGTTTCTTTGACTTTTCTTTTAGTTGTTTGTTGATATTGTAATTCACTGCTAACTATTAGCAGTAAAATGTGTTTGCGATAAAGTCAATATGCAACAGCATATGCTCTATGTCGTTTTCTCAAAAGAGTTTCTTTGTAAGTTTTTTTTTTGTATTTTTACTGGTTATGATATGACTAAATATACTGATAATCATACATGTGCAAATAGACAATGGAAAAGTACAATGAAACAGAGAAAAATCATTGGATTTATCAAAAAAGTTCCAATAACAACAACGTAACGGATCATTTACTAAATAAAATTTTAGTGATAAGACGATGTAATCAAAAGCCAGGGTGAGGAAGTGCTTCATAGTTCGGCCTCAGATCATTTGATAGATTGTTCCAGTAGCTCGGAGCATGAAAACTGAATGAAAAAATCTTTGGAATGCCGAAATCATTCCCTGAAACATTATGTATCTCAGGGGATGTGATTTAAAAATACATTTGTAGGAAGTTCTTAAATTAAAGAAAAATATGAAAAAAGGGAAAAATGATGACATTTGACTTGTGAGGATATTACATCATCTGCTTTAGAAAAAGATGCTCATCACTGATATGACTTGACTGCTGTGATCATACACAGTACAGTCGCTATCACATGTTTTAGTTGTATTTAAATCTGCTAGATGCACAAGAGCTGGGACAACTGTGAAAAACTGAGAGCGTTACCTGATGTCTACATGATATTAATTAAAAGCCAGGATGCGGCAGCAACGAGGAACTGTGTCTGCTGCATTTCCTGCCTCCTCGGGGATGTTATCACAATTGTTTTCTCCAACTGTGTCCCCCGAGTACTAAATCCACAAAAATCCACAAAAATGGACACTGGACGAGACACTGAAATTACATGGCATGAAGTCCAAAACAAATCCTAGACACCAGGAATAACGCTAGACTACGAAGCACAAAGGACAACAAGGTCACTCTGCACCACTGGATCTGGCTCACTACATGACAAATGAAGCCATTCGGGGCTCTTTGAGATAAATATGTATATACACGAGTCAAGTGATATGTGTGTGTGAAAGTTTGGTTATCTACACAGTATTTAAGATGCAATATGGTTTAGGTCAAAGCTGCAAACTCCAATACCTTTTTTAAAAATATACAAGCCACCAAAGCCGCACTCGAATATATCGCACAAACAGAAAACTGCATCCAAACCCGCGTGCATAACGCTGTGCGTCCAACACATGGGGGTTGTCTAAATTTATCTCTCTATATGCTGAAATACGCTGACTGACACTGTGCATTGGGCCGCTGGTTGGTGTTGGTAAGCCATAGCCGTGCACTGGATCTCTCCAGGACCTGGGCCGAGATGGATCTGTAAATAGCGTTTGACTGCGGTTTCGAGTGGGACTCTGCAACACTCTAATTAAGCTCTGTCGCATAATGAGGCTCACTGCTGTTCCGTGTCACTCGATTAGTAGGTTGTGGTAGGCTCAGACTATAGTTTGGGGTTTGTGTGGGTGGGAGATCACATCTGGGGCAAGGAATATAGAAACATAACAGCAATGGCAGACCTGGCAACCTTGATGTTAAAGAGGCAGCCCTGCAGTGGGTCGTCTGGATTAAAATCCAATTAAATGTTAAGGATATTTTATAGAAATCTTGTAATAGCACCAGTTTGGACTTTCAGGGTTTGTTGTATTATTTATACTTCAGCGATGACGGATCAGGACTTAAAGGAATTTGAAGGGGATGTATAAGACTGGTAAACAAGACAAGTATATAAAAAATGATTAGTTTTGCCTTAAAAAAAATTGCATTTTTTGTTGGAGAAAATATTACTAAATATATATATATATATATATTGTGGAGTTTATCCAAAAGCAAGAGAAAGGAAGTATTTTGAGATCTCTATTCAGACATTTAACTCAAAATTGATCTACAGGTCGTTCAAGTTCTTCAAAAGTTATCTTTAACTATTTCTGATGAGTTTTTTCTTTGTATGTGAAAAATGCATATTTGCACACGCGCACGTTGTGGAGAAAACAGCACTTCCACAAAGAGTGTAGGGAATAATTCATCCATCATTCTGTCAACATATGCTCGTACTCACAGGTTTACATGTGTTGCCATGTACTGTACGTAATGTCAAATGCCAGAAATGTTTGTGGCTGTGGCTGTTGGATGAGTTTTTGGACTCTGTGCCAGGTGCTGTTTGGATGTTTATGTGAGTTTTCATGATAAATGGAAGCGGAAACGGTGACATTTGATTCCCCAGCCAATCAGAGGATTATCTCATTGTGTGGGTCTGGTCTGACAAGAGAGGTGGACTACAGTATATATTGACCTCGACTTGGGAGAAAGAAACAGAACAAGCCGTCAGAGGAAAGCAAAGAAGAAGAAGAAGAAGCTGTAAAAGAATCGAGTTGTCTACAAGGAGACACTAACTACAAGACATCATGAAGGCTCTAACTCTCCTCTCCATCTGCGCTCTTCTCTCAGTGTGCTGGTCCATGGGAGGTAAGGACAAACTCTTGTTAATGCTGTGAAGCTGAGAATCGTTCTCGACCTTTTTAGGGGCGATGTGAGCACCTACAGTACGATTAACGTATGCCATTGTTTGTTTTCATCAGCGGTGGAACCCGAGGTTGTCGTGGACCCCGATGCCGACACAGCTGCTGATGTTGCACCTGCTGACCCTGCCGCTTCTGATTCCTCCTCCGCTTCCGACTCCTCTTCCTCCTCTGAGTCCGATTCCGCCTCATCTGACTCTTCCTCAGACTCTTCAGCATCCGATTCATCATCCTCAGAGTCCTCTGAATCCTCTGAGTCCTCACAGTCTTCAGAGTCCTCTGAATCTTCCGAGTCCTCTGAGTCCGACTCCTCTGCATCAGACTCTGGCTCTGACTCTTCTTCATCATCATCGTCATCCTCATCTTCCTCAGAGTCAGCCAGTTCTGAGGGTGGGTAGCAGATTTGTTTGATAGAAGCTTTGCATAGTTTTAGAATTTAAACGTGAAAAAAGTAAAAGTCTAAAGTTGCAATGTTTGACTCTTCAGCCAATCCAGTGGTGATGAAGAGAGATCTGGCCGCTGTTCTTCTGAGAAGCCGAAGAGCCGCTCCAGCTGGTAACCTCTCCCCTCTGCAGCTGGAAAGGTACAGCCGTTTTCTTTCACTTTGCAGTTTCTTGCTACAAAAGTCAATATTCATAAGTAAAATGCGGTACATACATGCACCATCTAAAACCATTTCTCTCCACCACCCTTCAGCCTCAGAGAGGTGTGTGAGCTGAACGTTGCCTGCGACGAGATGGCCGACACTTCCGGCATTGTGGCTGCGTACACCGCCTACTATGGTCCCGTCCCTTTCTAAGTTAAAAAAGATCTCTGTCATTCATATGTGTACTGTTTTTCTGTCATTTTCTTATGCAACAGTGCAACAACTCCCCTAAATCAGAAGCAGAACACAAAAACCATGGTTCAGAACCATGCTATGATGCTACACAGAGAATTTCTTTAGGCACAAATTATTGCACAAGTGGCCAGCTATAGTGGTCCTGAAAGAAACTGCCTCTTCCAGGCTTTCAGAGAGAGGCACATGGAAACACAAGCCTGTGAAGTATGTTATAGTAGCCCACACAAGTTTTAAATTATTCTTTTCATCTGTAGTGTAATGCAGTGAATGGTGCTACAAGTGCAAATGTATTGTTTCGTTTTTCTTTTTTTTTCTTTTGATGTACTGATGTTTTGATATTATGGATAGTCTTACTTTAAGTGGTAGTTCAAGTGAGTAATGGATGTAGTCGTAGAGGTAGTGTAGTGTTAGCATTGTGTTGATAGTGGTAGTGTACACTATGTGTAAAATGCACATCAGTTATCTGTTATGACTGTAACCACAAATTGCCTCTGGGTTTGAAAATAATAAATTATTTTGGTTTTTGTCAAATTGTTGCATTGTCCTCATGAATTTTTAATTTTAGTTCCTGATCTAAGAAAACAGAATGTTTGGGGGGATACTCAAGGTTTGGCACTAAAGGGCACTGAACACATGCTCCACACTGATATATGTCAGATTGTTTAATATGCTAACTTGTGAGCTAACAGCAGTGGTTCTAGTCAGATAAAGCACTGTGAGATCCCAGCTGCAGCTTGAAGATGAGCAGCCAGAGCCGTCAGTTGTCAGAGGTAGTTAGGAAACCTTATGAGACAGATTCTCTATTGTCATTATGCAGTCACATAATGTAATTCTGTATGCTAGTTCTCACCTTAAAACAGACCGCATTACAACATACATACAAATACACAAATAGTACATACAGTAGACAAATAATTGGAACTGAACAATTGAGGTGATTCAGATGGATTTGCGCTGAACTATTACACATAGACATGCGTTGTGTCTTCAGTATCCTCTTCCTCTTCTGCTTTTCCTCAAATGCCTTGTGCTTCCTTTGATTACCATTAGATGGCAGTGTTGGTCAATCAGTCACCTTAGCCTGTAGAAGTCAGGACTTTTATACTCACCGGCCACTTGTTTAGGTCGACCTGTTCAAAACCTCATTAGTGCAAATATTTAACCAGCCAGGGCATTTAAGCAGGTAGAGTTGGTCAAGACTTGACAGTAACACCTGTAAAGGCTTGCTACAACCAAGGTGTGCAGGGTAGTCTATCTGAATACGGCTGCTGATTATGTCCTTCCTTTGATGTTGAGATGGTTTTTGGAAAGGATAGTGCATCATGTCACAAAGCTCAAATCATCTCAAACTTGTTTCTTCAACATGACAGTGAGTTCACTGCACAGAGTCACCAGATAACAGTGGAACACCTCTGGGATTTATTGTAAAGGCTCACATCATAGATGTGCAGCTGACACATCTGCAGCGACTGTGTGATACTATCATGTCAATGTGGATTTTCTATAATAGCGTGTTCAATAGGTACAACAAAGAATAAAGGCAGGTATGAAGGCAAAATGGGGGTCAAAACAGTACTAGCACAGTGTACCTAATAAAGTGGCTGCTGAGTGTAATTCTGTACTAGTTTTATAGGTGATTTAAGAGTTTCCAAAGATACAAGATATGTTATTCTGAATTTGGGATTAATTATGTTCAAGACATCTAAACTATTTTTCTTCTGATGGACTAAAAATACAACAAACACACGCCGTCACACAGATGTCATAATATTAGTATGTCTATCAAAATTAATCTGATCTGCTGTCACCCAATGAAATGGGTGCCAGCAGTGTGTGTGTGTGTGTGTGTGTGTGTGTGTGTGTGTGTGTGTGTGTGAGAGAGAGAGAGAGAGAGAGAGAGAGAGAGAGAGAGAGAGAGAGAGAGATTTCCATGGCATTACAGTTTTTTACAGACGCTAGGACACATTTCTCAATACTTAGGTCACTTTTGCAAAACTCCTCACACAGTGAGCACAACAGAAGTCTATGTGGGCTAAACTGAGGATCAGTTATCATTGTTTTGGCACAAAATGCATTCAATGACTACATCTCTCAAATTTCATGAATTATTTTCTCACTCAGATACAACAACTGCCAAAAATCTTTGTACAGGACATTTTGCATGTGCTTACATACTGTTTTCAAAACTGTTAAACTTATGGCCAAAACAATAACACAATGCAAAACTTGAAAAGACAGCAAAATTCAACAGCAATATTTTATTGAAACATATTTTAAATCTAAAAATGCAGTTTAACCAGCCACAGCTGATTCCCATTGTAGATGAACCTCTACACAGGTGTTACTCCTTCAATTTCATTACAAAAGGAGACAACTGCTGAATAGGTTTGTTTTGTGACGTAAACATGGACCCAGCCAGAAATGGAGAAGTGGCTGAAAGAGGAAGAAGAGTGGCTGGGAGGGGGCGAGGAATACGTATGCGTGGTGGAAGAAGAATAAGAGGAAGATCAAGAGCTGTAGTCTCAGATGAGATCAGAGCTACTGTAATTGATCATGTAGTAAATCATGGTCACTCAATGAGAGAGGCTGGTCAGAGAGTGCAGCCAAATCTGCAATGCTCTACAGTGGCATCTATTGCTAGAGCAAACCAACAGGTAACTTGTATTCTGCAGGGGCATTTGCACATTTCAGAAGTAAATAAGCTTTTGTGTAATTGTTGTTGCATTTCTGCTTAGGACTCAACGGTCACCTCACACAGGAGGGAGAGGACGGATGTTCACTGATGTGCAGGAAACTGCCATTGTTGATATGGTCATCAGAAACAATGGGATAAAACTCACTGAAATTAGACAGAGTCTTGGCAGACAACGTTACTTTTGCAAATATTCACAGTGTAAGCGTAACAACAATTTCTAGAGTCCTGAAAAAACATCAGGTCAGGATGAAACAGTTGTACACTGTGCCTTTTGAGAGGAACTCTGAACATGTCAAGCAACTCAGGAACCAGTATGTCCAAGTAAGATCAGAATAAAATACAGATCTGTTTTTGAACAAAACCAAACACACAAAGACAATTATACAAATTTACTACTGTAACAGCTTATGTTGCCATGTGGATTTATGTTAGAGAGTCATGGAGATTGAAGGCAGGCAAACACACCACATTTTCATCTTTGTGGATGAGGCAGGTTTCAACTTGGCCAAAGCACGGCGACGAGGGAGGAATGTGATTGGGAAGAGAGCCACAGTGAATGTCCCGGGCCAGAGGGGTGCCAACATCACAATGTGCGGAGCAATATCCACTGATGGACTGCTGTTACACAGACCACTAATTGGGCCATACAACACTGAACGGCTCCTTGCGTTCCTGCATGATCTCTATGGAAGGGTTGTGCTAGGTGAGGAAAGGGATGCGGAGAGAAGGAATCAGCCAACATTTATGATTGTATGGGACAATGTGGCATTTCATCACTCCCGTGCAGTCAGAGTGGTTTGCAGCCCATCCCAGAATGGAGTCTCTTTTCCTCCCACCTTACTCTCCATTCCTCAACCCCATAGAGGAATTCTTTTCCTCATGGCGGTGGAAGGTTTACGACCATCATCCACATGATCAAATGTCCCTCCTGGATGCAATGAATGCTGGATGCCTGGACATATCAGCAGAAGATTGCCAGGGATGCCTAGGTGTATTGCTCTAGATGACATTAGATGTGATGTGGATGAGAACCTGTGGCCAAATGGAGAAGACCGGGTTGATTAGCATTACTATTGTACGTGCATCAGTGGATGGTGTGTATACAAATTCTTGTATTTTGGGATTACTTGGTGCAAAAAAATAATACATAAACAAATATTAACGAATTCTGCATGATGTCTGATTCATTCCAGTGACATACATTGAAATTATAAACAGAGATGTGTCCTTGTTTTACACAAGAAAACACTGTAATGCTACATGTTGTTAGTGTTTTTTAGGTCATTGTTTTGTGGGTGACAAAGTGTGTTTGTCGGCTGTCAACCTTTGCTAGTGTTCTGGAAGAATGAGTTTATTTGAGACCTGGATAAAGTGTTTTGGTAGTTGTAGTGCATTTTGAATGTGAAATGAACTGCTTTGCCAAGCTGACGGTCAGTTAGGAGGATTGTGTGAAGAGTTTTGCAAAAGTGACCTAAGTATTGTGAAATGTGTCCTAGCAGCTGTAAAAAACTGTAATGTCAGTTGACCATGTGGAAACTGTCGTGATTCCCGTGTTGTGCTTTGACACAGTTGCACACCCTCTTTATTGATATATTGATGGTGCATCTCATGTTCCCTGCACATGGCTCACTGACACGTGACAGTGAAGGTTTCCCAGATACTGGGTGTGATGGTACAACTCTACTCTAATTTTTTTAAAAAGCACATTTAGGAGAAAAATTACTGTTGACCTAAATTCTGTGCAAAACGTAGAATGTAAAGAAAATAATCAAGGAAATAGGTAAGAAATAACTAAACACATACAATCTTGTAGATGTAGATGATGTCTAGAAAAAAAATAAAAATAACAAAACATCAATAATTAAAACTTCACAGATCTAACAATACAGTGAACGTACAATGAGAGGACCGTTGGACAGTCATTTTAAAAAGTATGAAAGAATAATTCAATAATACTAACAAAGTTTATGATATTTTTAGACTCTATACATGTGTGTGTGTGTGTGTGTGTGTGTGTGTGTGTGTGTGTGTGTGTGTGTGTGTGTGTGTGTGTGTGTGTGTGTAGATAGATGCATTTATTGACTGCTAGTTCTGGAGAAACAGTGCTCTGTCTCTCTGTATTCACTTATTATGCACTTCCTGGAACTAGCTAAAGCCTACATGAACCACGTGATGACCTTGTATTCTGGACCCCTGCTGATGTGACTCTTACCACTGCAGGGCTCTGTCTTTATCTCTCTTAACACTTTGAACACCCTCCTTATACTTTGGTTAGCTCAGAAACAAATAACACAGATAACAGGGCTATATAGAAATGATCAGCATATAAACGGGTCAGGAAACCATACCAATTGATGAATCTAGCATTATTTTATTCTTTTTCCTTTTTAACACGGTTTTTTTGGGAGGGACAACTCACAATTAAACAAACAAAAACAAATTGTTAGATGTGCATTCATCTAATTCCGGACTATATATTCCTTGAATACAATTACCTCTTCAATTACAAAGTTATTCTACACCTTAAAACGATGTTTTAAAGATCTGAATGTGTCTTTTATACACAGTGATTTTTTTTTGTCTCTGTATAAAAATACAAAAATGGGAAAATGATGAAACTAGGTAAACATGACAGGTTGGTGTGTCAATGAAATTGCAAAAAAAACAAACAAACAACAACAACAACAAAAAACAAAAAAACAAGCACTACATCTCAGACTCCACAGTTAGCACGTTAAATGCTATGTTATGTTAGTTCATGACAATACAGTTACTCAAATGTCAAAAGGATAAGACTGGTGATATTCTGCATTTTTATATCCACACACAAATTGATTTAAAAGACCAAAGTCAACATGATTGAGTCTAGCTTTGTCTGTGTAGCTAAAATTTGTCACATCATGCACCACTTTATAGCGATGCTACCAGTTCTGAGGCTATACACATGAGCTAAATGTTCATCAGCAAACAATGAGCAGGCAGAAAATCATGATGGCATACTGACACAATGACACAACACAAAGTTTAGTTGAAGCCTTTGGGTTTTTCAAGTGTTTAATCATGAACCAGGGAACTATTAAAATTTAAATTCACCAACTCAGCAGGACTCATAAATAAAATAAGCATTTTTATAGCAAAATTTCAAACAGCGAAAATCAACATGTCTGGGTGAAAGTATTTGACTGGCACTGTCACAGTTCCCTGTCTTGTGCCCTGATTTACAGCGGAAAAATAGTCAAATAAAAATTTCCCTTCATTTAAATAATGAAGGTAAAAACAATTAAAGTAGCAAGCTGCTTTAAGAAATGATGATGTCCTTTATAAGGTTAATAGAATTGCACTGATGTTTGCTGCATTTATGTCTTCAGCAAGGCCAAACGGATTTGATGTTAAAATCATAAACTTGCTAAATTATGAAGTATTAGTACTCCGAGATCTAAGTCATCATAGTTAATAACCCTAACCCCACTCTAATAGTATGCTGTGGAAAAAGTAAAGGAGGATCTTTCAGGAGAAAAAAATAAAAAAAGACCCAAAACAAATATTACATATTCTGTGAAAAAAACACACATACACACATTCTGATTGGCTAGCCTTAGTGTTAGGGTTAGGTTTGGGGCCGCGATATGATGACTCTGAGAAACTAAAGTGGTTGGTTTTCATCCTTTCCTAGGATTTGCTGACATTAATATAATTATAGATTTCCACTAGTATTTCAAGGTCACTTCAGTTAACGATGTAACGTTTTAGTGCATTCGTCTACGCAGTCATTTCCTATGTTACACTACAATATGTCCATTAGTATGTTTCTTTGCATCACACACAGTCACACACATACAGTTGTGGTAGGAACTTTAAATACATCGTGGAGATTTTTGGATTTTTAATGATTTCTTGGAACTGCTTTTTCCATGGTGGAATGACAGCATACATCTTTAATGACAGTAAAAAATATCAATAGGGTGCACATGTTTGAATTTATTTTGGAATTTCTTCATCCACAAAGCGTCAAAATGACATATTTGATTAAATGTCCCTTATCAAGTTGCAGTCCGACCAGATACTTTTGGCATCCATCAGTCTTGGCAGAGTTTGGTTTAAATTGGCTGGTCTCCTGGCAAAAACCTGGCTTTTAAGCATAATCCATAAATTTGTGTTCTTAGGTTTGAAAGCCTCACCTTTAACCATCCAAACATACCTCTTGTCATTGTGATCAAACAGCTCAATCTTTGTGTCACCTGACCATAAAATTTGGCATTTGGCTTGTCCACGTGGGCAGCTGAAAATTGTAGATCAGTTGTTTAAGGTGTCGATTTTGGAGCAAGGACTTCTGTCTTGGTCAGCGCCGTCTCAGTCCATGGCAATGTAAAACATGCTTCAATTGTTCAGTTCCTACTGCTGGTTTTCCAGCAGTTTCCAGTTCATGGCAGGCTTGAGCCTTTGTGGTTTCTCAACATGTTCCTGAACAATTCCCTGTCATCTAAGGGGTGAGAGTTGGGGTCTTCTTCGAGAAGTTGGCAAAGTGGTGACAAATAACTTGTACTTACAGAGAATTGTTTGAAATGAAGAATTGAAAAAAGGCGTTTTAATAACATTGTACAACTATCAGCACAACCTAAATGAGTTTATGTATAATTTCGATCATGTGTGGATTAGAGAAAATTCAAAATACATTCAAACTTGCACCCAGTTCTTGCTTTTTAAAGTCCTGTAAGTTGGCTTAATTCCCCCCTGGAAAAACAACAGTTAAAGAAATCATTAGAACTCCAACATCACAGTTACGTTCATGGCCATGACGAGTGCATGTAAACTTCTGACCACAACTGCACTTAAAATATCAAATCTCAAAGCGTGGTCATTTTCAGGATATTTAACTCTATTTTCATCCCATCTTCCGCTTCATTCTCTACACTCATTGCATGATTGTCATATACTGCTGTGTGTGTTGTCTTGTTATTTTCCAATTGTTCTGCTCTGTCTTCTTGGTCGTCGGATGCAGCTTGGCAGCATTTGCAGCAGCAACAGCATTTTGCGATTAAAACCCCAACTGCTTTGTCGCAGGGAGCCAGGGAGTGTGCCCATAGTGGGAGGAAGTCCCAGGATCGCAGGACTGCAGGCAGCCACCCAGGTTTCCGCTTTTGTAGTATGTTGATCACAATGATTATGATCAACATGATGAGTAGAGGAACACCCACGCCCACCAGTACCTTCCAGCCAGCCAGCGACAGGGCGAAAATGAGAAGCGGTAAAACGAAGAAGCAGCAGATGATGTAGACTACAGCAAACCAGCGGTACTTGCCCGTGATGTTGCCCAGACCTTTAGCCAACCGGATAGGGACGCGGGTAAATGGAATGGGATACCACAGAATGATGCCAGAGATGTTGAACAGGAAGTGCACGAGGGCAATCTGAATTGTTAACAAACAACAAGCATCAGTGTAAGTGCAAAGAGGTAGCTTGCTACAAATTCAGAGTAAAAAATGTAATCTTTTACAGGTTGATAATTTCCTGATAAGTTTCTTTTTTATTGAAAATAAATGATTTGGCACGAGATGTCAGAGCCACAAAGATACTGGTCACTTTATTAGGTACACCTTGCTTGGACTTCAATTCTTCCTGACATGGATTCAACAAGATTCAGAGATTTTGGTCTATATTGACGAAAGCATCGTACAACCTCTGCAGATAGGTCAGCTCCACATCCATGATATGAATTTCTCATTCTGCCACATCCTAAAGGTGCTCTATTTGATTGATATCGGGTAACTGAGGAGGCTGGGATGAGTACAGTGAACTCATTGTCACGTTCAAGAAACCAGTTTGACATAGTTTGAGCTTTATGACATGGTGTGTTATCCTGCTGGATGCAGCCAGCAGAAGATGCTCAGTTGGTACTAGGGGGTCAAAATGTGCCAAATATCTCCCACCCCATTTCAACACTACGACCAGCCTTACTCTTTGATGTAAAGCACAATGGAGCCATGTATGTTGTTTACAGCTAATTCTGTCCCAACCATCTGAATGTCGCAGATGGTTGGGACAGTTTCCTGTCCGCTAAGAACAGGAAACTGTAATCTCAGTTTCCTGTTCTTAGCGGACAGGAGGGGCATCTGGTGTGGTCCTCTGCTGCTGTAGCCAATCTGCTTCAAGGTTCGATGTGGTGTGCATTGAGAGTCGTTAATTGGTGGTTATTTAAATTGTACCTATCAGCTTGAAGCAGTATGGCTATTCTCCTCTGACCTATTTTTTATGTAGTTGTTGGGAAAATCCCAGTAGTTTCTCAAATATGCAGACCAGCTCATCTGGCACCAACAAGTCGAGATTACTGAAATCACCCATAATTGAAATGAGCTCATTTTGTTAATCAATTATAAGATTTCTCAGTTTTAACATTTGTTATCTTATCTATGCTTGGAGTTGTGAATAAAATACTGGCTCATGTGATTTGAAAGTCTTTTAGTTTTCATTTTGTTCAAATTTAAAGAACGGCCTTTTCTGGATAGTATTAACAAGTAGTTGATAAGGTGTACCTAATGAAGTGTCCAGTAAGTTTATATTTCCAACAGCTGTTTCCACAACGATTTGTCCCAAATTTTCATGGAGGCACCCAATTTCTCCCTCAAACCACAAATTTAAAGTTCAGCTAAATGTCACAGTTGAATAAAAATTAAATTAGTTGGATAAAATATTATTATTATTAGGGTAAAATTAGTCATTTGGATTTTTGCAGACCTTAATATGTAGGTAACCATAGGAAATATGTTAAATAGCAAATATGACATAATTTCTCATGAGAAGATGTACCTGCAATGATATTTAAATTATTATAAATTAAGAAAATGATTTTTTAGTACAGTATAAAACCTTAGAAAGGCTTGTAGTGGTTCTAAATACAATTACTGACACATTTAATGTTAACCAGGACAGGAGAGTGTTTTTGTGGGAATGACTGACCTGTAGAGCGTCAGCCAGAGTTTCTCCGGGACTAGCCATGGCTGCCAGAATGGCTGTGGTGGTTGTGCCGATATTTGAACCAAGACACAGTGGGTACGCTCTCTCTATACTGATGACACCAATGCCTATTGAATTAAAAACGACATGGTTGGAATACATATTTTCACCATGTGTCTGACAACCATCACTATCTGCTTCACCATGATATTACAGTCATTAGATTTAGGTCCTGGTCATTATGGATAAACAAAAATATCAAGAAAAGAACAATACTCCTTTCAGACAGATTCTGTCCTTTACTGCCTAAAAAGTCACATAAAGAAGACAAACAAGATATAGAAATCTTTAGAAAAAAATATTCAGAAGGAAACAAATATTTTCAATCGTGCATCAATGCTGTTTTTAATAATAAATACATGGAGGTGATAGAAGTAATGGATGAATGCATAATTAACCTCACCAACTAGTGGCGTAATGGCAGAAGTGAACACTGAGCTGCTCTGCACGATGAAGGTCATTCCAGCACCGACTAAAATGGCGATGTAGCCCGTGACCCAACCGAAGGGAAATGGGAAATCTGTGCAGATACAAGAACATTCATGTATTATTCTACACATCACATCCAGTTTTTTTTTACAGAATTTATAGAGTGCAGTGATGCTCACTGGTGTTGAGGACTTTCTTGATGACAACAGCCACCTGTCCCTTCAGCATAGAGTTGAGCAGCTTGACTATGAGGATCAGGCAGGAGCAGAGCACGAGCAGAGAGAGAGCCAGCAGAATCAGACCCACCGCCATATCAGACAGATTCACATCCACAAAGAGGTGTGTACCTGGCAACACACAGAAACACGCACATAATTACAAGAAAGAAATACACAATGTGGACAAAACTACTGGCCTACATGTCTTAACATGTCTTTGAATTCAAGTGTTTCATTCAGCCTCATTGCCACAGGAGTGTAAAAATGTTTATAGGTCTACCATTATAAACATTTGTAAAAGAATGGGCCCACTGAATTTGAGTAAGGTACTGCAATGCAATGCAACAAGTCAGTTTGTAACATTTTTTTTTCCCACGATCAAGTCGAAGTAGTTTTGTTGCAAAGTGGAAGCATTCAGGAAACACAGCAACTCAGCCTTAAAGAGGTAGACCTGATAAACTGAGTGCTGAGGAGCGTGGTGCATAAAAGTCACCGGTGCTCTACTGATGCAATAACTGAACAGCTCATTACCTCTGGCATTAACATCAGCACAAAAACTGTGTGCTGGAAGCTTCATGGCATGAGTCTCCAAGCTGAAGCAGCTCCTGTAGGTATAATGTGTAGGTGTCCCACTACTTTTGTTCATATAATGTTGTAGTAACTTTTGTATGCAATTTACTGATAGACTCACAGTGCTATTAGTAAATTGCACTATTATTATGATGACATCTGATGTATATCTAATGTATATATATGTATATGAGATGCTTAATCTGGGCAGACTACTGTCCCACAAGGACAATGAAAAGTACACAGTTCAATCCAAATGTCTCTACAAGGAGACTGTCTATCATATTGTGATGGAAACATTATTCCTTTATTTACATAATTAAATTAAAGTAAATAGTGGTCTTACATTTCTTTATATTGTATGTCTGAGAAATGTTCTTTAGCGTGAAGGTATAATTGCCATCAACCCAGCACAGAGAAGGAGAGGTACAGTTCTCTGGACCAGGAACTGTGACATTCATTAAGGTCTGAAACAGGGTGGAAAACATATATTCAGCATTTAATTCTTAGTTCTTTGGAGTATATTTGGATATATTTGACATGCTTTGGTCTTACTGTGTTGGTGAAGGTTTGGCACCATCTCTTTATGAGGCTCTTGTTTTTAGCTTCTGGATCGTCGGTGGCAATCCCACTAATCACAGATGCATCCAGCTGAGTCAGAAGGAAAAAGGGAGGAGGAAATAAACTGTGAACTATAAACCATGAGAGATAACAGTCTTATATATGAGCATCTTATCTGTCTGATAATGTTAAGAGTGTGAAAAAAAGCAATAGACTACAGACATTCATGTCAGCATTCATCTTTCAGGAAATGAATCGTGCTACTTAATACTTTGTGTTCTCAATGTCATTTTAGATAGAGGTGAAATTCTGCTGTTATATATAGATGTTATGCATGGCCACTCTTACTGTATCATCCAGGCCTGTCAAGCATGTTTTTTCACCTTATTGATGACCAAAAACTGAATAAGGCAGCTGCATGTTTGTTTGTTATTTGGAAAATTAAGATAATAATGACATCTTACCTCTATGATTGATTCAGTGAGGGGGTCAGTGATCACATTTAACAGATCTGGGGCCTCTCCACTCTGGATTTCGAATGAATCAGTGATGAGCTTGGTGACCACAAACAAGTAACCACTGGCTACCTCCAGAGGCAGCAGCACCAACACTGAGAGCCAGTTAAAGAAGTCGTGCACTGTGGCCCCTGCGAAAGCTCTAAGTGTATAATGAAACACAAAAGCAAGACAACAATGACCTTTGATCTTTTTGATGAAAGCGTGATATCACTGCTTTCCAGGTAAAGAATTCTAGGAAATGTGTACCATTTATCTTTTCTCTGAACCTGAGAGTCATAAAATAAAAATTAATTAACTATTTTGCTTGTTGATTTATTTATTTTTTATTAAATATTACATGGTTAATTTTGTATTTATTTTATTTCCCGGAGGCCTAAGAATCTCAGGTTGAAAAGAAGGCTGTTTGTCAGTTACATAGTAGCAGGTTATTGGAGTTCAAAGAGCTTCAGAGGTAAGATAATAATACAGATAATAAGAGAGTAATAAAACAGACCGATTAATATTCATTTACAGCTAAGTAAACAAGTCAAGAAAAGAACAAAACATCATAAAATGAAATAAAATTCACAGGATTAGTTATCTAAAATTGAATGCAGATAACAGTATCCATAAAAATACAATAAAGTAATTCTGGCGGAAATATGTATAACTTCACAGTAAGTTCATCACACTTTTAATTTATCTATGTTCATCTTTTTAGGACAGATCATCACATCTTGCAAAAGTTTTGCGAGATCTCGCAAAACAAACTCGGGATCTCGCAAAAGTTTTGCGAGATCTCGCAAAACTTTTAGCCGCATTCTTCGGACGCCGGCTCGAAGCCGACGGGGAGGTCGAGGCACGATGTGCCGGGAAAGCGGTGTTCCTCCCGGCTGTAGTGGGTCTCGACCTCCCGTTAGCTCGAAGCTAACGGGAAGAATGCGGCTAAAACTTTTGCGAGATCTCGCAAAAGTTTTGCGAGATCCCGAGTTTGTTTTGCGAGATCTCGCAAAACTTTTGCGAGATCCCGAGATAGTTTTGCGAGATCTCGCAAAAGTCTGTCTTAATTTTTTTTTCTCCCATGTCCCCTGCGGGGCTCCGTAAAAAATAAACAAAACCGCTCAATTACTTTTAGAAATATTAGGAGCATTGATCTATCAGCTCTTTCCCATGGCATTAACAACTTACCTACCATTGATGCCTCAGCTTCCATAGACTATAACACTATAACAATGAACTTATCAACCTCTTAGATACCTTGGCTCCCCAAAAAACTCGGACTGTTTCTTTCTGATACTCATCTGAACTTCGCCAACTTAAAGCTACTGGACGCTGCCTGGAACGTCTATCCAGGAAAACAGGACTTACTATTCACAAAGACATGTATCTCAGTCATATACAACACTATAAAGAAGCTATTCATCATGCTAAATCTGCTTACTACACCTCTGTTATTGAATCCGCTGAAGGAAACACTCGCACTTTGTTTTCTACATTGCATAATATTGTTAAACCCCAGATACCTTTGCCATACATACACACTCTGCCACAGTTTGCAACAAATTTATGGACTTTTTTTACACCAAGATTGAGACTATTCATCAGCAATTGCCCTCGTCCTGTGAAATGGTCAATTGTTCTATCTGCATTTTTTGTCCTTCTCAGCTGTCATCCTCTCTATCCAATTTTGAACTTCCCACAATAACTCAGCTATCTTCCATAATTACTAACTTAAAGTCATCATCATGTAAACTTGATCCACTGCCAACAAATCTTGTTAAACTCTCATTCCCGTCTCTTGCCCCACTGATTGCTAATATCGCACACTCCTCTCTTATATCTGGTTCTGTTCCTTCTTCTCTTAAAACTGCAATAATAACTCCAATACTGAAAAAGAATGGTTCAGATCTCTCCAATCTAAAAAATTTCAGGCCAAGTTCAAATCTCCCTTTCCTAGCAAAAATTCTTGAAAAGATAGTGGCTGCACAGGTTCATCATCATCTCATTGGAAATAACTTGTATGAACAGTTTCAGTCCGGCTTCCGTTCATGTCACAGTACAGAAACAGCCCTAGTAAAAATCACCAATGATCTTTTGCTTGTAGCTGATTCTGGACTTATATCCATTCTCATTCTCCTTGACCTTACAGCAGCTTTTGTCCCACCGCATCCTCCTTCACAGATTAGCATCTATTGGCATCAATGGTACAGTACTCACCTGGTTTACTTCTTATCTCTCTGGCCGCTCACAGTTTGTTCAATTACAGTTCAGTATCTACTCCAGTTAATTCCGGTGTACCCCAAGGCTCTGTCCTGGGTCCTTTACTTTTTTATCATCTATCTCCTACCCCTAGGTAATATTTTTAGGAAGCATAACATCCAGTTTCACTGCTACGCAGATGACACCCAGCTCTACCTATCCTCCAAACCCACAGCTACTCTCCCACCCACATCCATTTCTGACGGTTTAAGTGAAATCAAGGTCTGGTTTACTCACAACTTTCTTAAACTTAATGGCAATAAAACAGAATTTTAATAGGCACCAGATCAAAACAGTTCCAACCAGTCTTTCGTTATCCATTGATAACTCTGTTGTCACACCCTCCCCTCGGGTTAAGAGTCTTGGTGTCATCCTCGATAGCACTCTGTCCTTCACAGCACATATAAATAATATCAGTACCGCCATACTTGTCAATGCTCTTGTCACATCTTGTCTGGATTACTGTAATTCTCTTCTCTATGGTTTACCTCATAAATCCCTCCATAAACTGCAGTTGGTTCAAAATACAGCTGCTCGTATTATTTCCAGAACTAGATCCACTGAACATATAACACCTGTTCTTAAACAGCTCTATTGGCTTCCAATTCACCTCCGTGTCAATTTCAAGATCCTGCTTCTCACTTTCAAAGCGCTTCATAACTTTGCTCCTCCATATCTATCCGATCTTCTCCATACATACTCACCCCTCCGTACACTCCGCTCTTCTTCAGCTTCCCTTCTGTCAGTTCCACCTGCTCGCCTGACTACCATTAGACTCAGAGCCTTTAGTTGTTCTGCCCCGAGACTTTGGAATGCACTTCCACTTGCTCTCCAGACCACACACTGTCTCACCACTTTTCAATCACGTCTCAAGACTCATCTATTTAGAATTGCATACACCTGATCTGTCTGAGTCCATTTTTACCTTGCCCAGTTTTTATATTTGCCTTTATACTTTTATGACTGTTTATGTCTAAATTTTATCTACCATGTTTGCTATATATACATTTTTCTTATCTTTTTTTATGGTATTGTTTACGTGTTACTGTAAGGTGACCTTGAGGGTCTGAAAGGTGCCTATATATAAAATTTATTATTATTATTATTATTATTATTATTACATGTATTTATCATTGGCATGAATGCCATGGTAATTTTTGGCTTTAATGACTTCATTGAACTGTTCTTCTTTCAGGGTGGAATGATTGTACAGAATACATTTTACTGACTTTAAATGTTAAAAAAATAATAAAAGCAAGAATTTTTTGATCATGAGAGACTACGGCTGATAATTTCTCTTTGCCAGCAAAGAAGAAGAACTGTAGAGTTCTGGAGGAAGTCCCAAACTGTTACCCGGGATGAGAAGACATTGCTTAAGATATTCTGGAAAAAGCCTGCCATGAACTAGAAACTTCTGAAATACCACATAACGGTCAGTGAAGTGAGTATTATGTCGCCATGGACTGAGACCTTCAACACCACCCCCATATGGTGAAGCAAAGGAGAAGCTAAAGGTCCTACACATTCTCTAACTTCATCTCAAAGCAACAGCTAGATGGTTGAAACTTGGAAACAGTTTGGACGTTCACACATCAAAACTAGTTTTGGAGTGGATAAAGTATATATTTGATCCTGCGTATATAGTTTTGACCATGTGTAGATTACAGAAAATTCAAATTTATGCACTCAATCCTTTTTTTAAGTCAGTAAAGATTTATTCTGTACAATAAGTTCACTCTGGAAAAAGAGCAGTTAAAAGAAAACATGGAAATCCCCGAATAACCATACATCGATGCCCATGATGAGTGCATGTAAACGTCTGAACAGAGCTATAATTCATCAGGGTGTTCCTCTAGATACCGTGGGAGAATGCCCACAAGATTCGCAAGGTATATATTTCTGTATATTACTACAATATAATGAAGAACACACACATATTTTCTCCTGGGTTACTTTTTTCTGTTTAGCAGAAGGAAAGGAAGCTTCCATGATGCACAAATTCATTACCTCCGAAAAGTGTTGCGTTCACCAGCCTGCGTCATGGCGACTAGAGTGTTTGTGACCGAGGTGCCGATGTTGGTGCCCATGATGATAGGAACGGCTACCTGAACTGTTAACACTGTGGAGACACAAAGACCTCCTTCAATATCATCCTCACTCATGATGAGTTTTCTATGCATGGATGTGTCTCTGTATGTGCTGGTAGAGGGGAGAAGTTCATACTCACAACCAGACGAGACCATGCTGACAACTATGGAGGAGGAAGTGGATGAGCTCTGGACCAGCAGGGTGACCAGAACACCAATGACTAAACCAGCCAGAGGGTTGGACAAAATTTCGTTGTCCTGAAAGATGTCACCTGCCGTTTTACCTGGACCAGGTGAAAAGTAGAGAGTGAACATTTTCACATTCATACCATATTTTATTTTTGAATATAAAAATATTATATATTATGCTTGGGATTGGTGATCGGGTACATTTTAAACAGTAGTAGAACTGAGTACTGCTAAAGGTGACTTGCACAGTGTCTTAAAAACAAGATGTCTGCTGTGGTAAAAGGACTATAGCTTGCAAGTTTATTGCTCAATATTACATTAACTCACAGCTTCTGATAAGTTTAAGAGTGAGTACCTCCCACAAGCTGGAAAGCTGAGCTCAGGATGTCAAGAGAACAGACGAACATATAGAGGAAACCTAAAAGCAGAATCAGCTTCCCCACTGATATCAGCACTCTGAGGACCTTCCCTTTGGTATCCAGAGCTGAAACAAAGAGAAAGAGACAAAGCAAAATATACAAGATCAACATGTCTGAAATAACTGACTGAAAAAAAGCACTATTACACAAAAATACACCTTACTCCCCCCCCCCCCCCCCCCCCCCCCTTCTTCTTCTTTATTGTAAACTCTATAGTCCAGTGGCGCTGGATTCAAAGAGGAGGGTAACAACTAAGTGAATATAGTAATTCATGTATATTTTTTAGTGCTGTCAGCGTTAATCTCGTGGGGCTGCACGGCGTTAATGCGTTAACGACCTAACCACGCTAACACATTGACGCCGTGCAGCCCCACGCAGTAACTCGCTAACGGAGATTTGCCACGTTAATGCGGTTATGGCGTTAACATCATTTTAACAAGACTAGCGCTGACAGCACTAATAATTTTATATACTAGTAGTATTATGTTCTATAATTTTAGAGTTCATCTTAACCTCTATTGCAGTCAAAGCAAATTTACCTAATTTATCTTATCTGAACAGGACGTTTGTTCACTGCTATCACTAACACTACCATTTATTACTGGTACACTGTTCAAGTAATCAGATCAATGTTTGAACTTCTTAAAATGAGGTAATGATGATCCAGAAGCAAACTAGAGTTTGTATTAATGTTTTAAAACATGAAAACCTTTTATGTCTTATTCTTTTAGTTTTATACAGATCAACACTTAAAGCTGTTTTTAAATAAATATTTACAAAATCATCAAACTTACAGACAAACTCGAAATATGAAACAAGTGTTTGCAAAAGCATTTACACCTTTAATAGG
Organism: Rhamphochromis longiceps; assembly: GCF_057381845.1. NCBI lineage: Eukaryota > Metazoa > Chordata > Actinopteri > Cichliformes > Cichlidae > Rhamphochromis > Rhamphochromis longiceps. The sequence continues at coordinate 28,451,346 of NC_140562.1, read as the reverse complement.
ACACACTGAATATTAACACACTGAAAATTAATATGGTGTACATGAGGAAAAACTCCTAAACACATAAACTTATTGGGGGGGGGGGGGGGGGGGGGGTTCACTTTGTTTAAAAATCAAATATAAAAGCTTCTCAGTGACTATTTTAATTATCACTGTAACAAACAGTAACTCTTTAGCTGCAGGACTTTGTGTTTTACTGCAGCTCTTTATGGTGTGATGTACAGGTAATGTTCTTAATCACTAGGCCTGATTTGTAAATGCAATAGTTATTAACAATGTGCTCATCTTATCAGGACTGTCTTATCACAGTCCTTGATGAAACATTGCTTGTACTATTAGAAACAACGAGTCTACACCTGACCACGGGACACCCGCGTCCTTCAGTTCTGGCAGGTCCCATGGATCTGTCTCCTCCGGCTCATCCACGATCAGAGCCGCAGTGGAATGTGCAGGGCTCGCTTTGATTTCTATAAACATGAGAAAAAAGACCATTTTTGTCCTGCTGCACACACACATGTAATTCTGATTAAATCAATCAGTAGCTTTTCCTTACACACCTTTACTTTTATATCCATTTTTCTCATCGTTGTCTTCCTTACATTTGTTTTTTGTAGCCATTTGCTGAAAAAAAATCAGATTCATTTTCACTCATTTAGCTTTAGTCATTCTCAAACTATTCTTTAGCATAAATAATACTTAAATTATATCAACGCTATTGTAATATTTAGATAACACAAAGAAAAAACTCCATATTATACATAAACTGTAAAGTAGCTTGCTGTTATCCCTAAATGCAGCAAGCTTTTACACAGAATGATGCATTGCTATGTAAAATTTCCTCTATTTTTGCTGCAATTTGTTAGAGTGATGATTGCCGTTAACTAACAATGCAGCAAACTAAGCATAGATACAGAAAACCTCATTCAGCTGTATCGGCTCCTCGCTTTTAAACTAATTTTCTCTAGCAGGTATTGGCTTCAGGAATAACACACACACACACATATCTTGTCTCATGCCATGTATTGATACATGTATTGATCTTTGTGTCACATTTGTCTAAGCTGTGCCCTGTTTTCTATCATTACTTGTTCATAAGAGGATTACTGCACAGCTAATATTGAACGTCAGTTTTAGTTTTCACATGCTGGGCTTCAGTGGACCACATCCAATCATTTTCAGACTTAATTTCAGTGTTTTCTGTTCTGAATTCCAGCTCAGTAACAATAAACGTGTTTTTTTTCCACATGAATTAAGAGCCACATGCATACACAGCAGTATGTATGTTAAAACATATTTTAAGAATTTATAAATAAATATAATTTAAAAATCTCCACACATCCTCGTGTTACCATACAAATGTTGCAGTTCATGAACTCTTGACCCATACTGATTCTCCCAATCCATCATATAATTTTATTAACTTAAATACTCCAGTTTTGCATTCAGTTTTCAGTTAACAGCAGCAAAAATAATTAGAAGATTGACTGAGACATGTCTGTCCTCACCTGTGGCGGGTGTAGTGTGTCCATCCTTCCCGTGCACTTTTTACTTCAGCCTCCGGTTTAAAAATGCTGCCTTTGTGCAGATAAAAAAATGTGATGTGCAGTGTTCACATCACTGGGAACACTTCCGTCACGATGATAAGATAAACACACCTTCCAAACTTTGATTATTCTTACCTGACTCGGCTTTAATCTTTTTGTCAGTGGTGTTGCAATCCAACTCACATTGTACCTGATAAGTCTCAGGCTGGTGGCGTCAGCTTTCAACTGCACCTCCACACCTGCTGCTAAACTTACCCTACCGATGTACTTTGTACATTTTGCACGCAAAACTCATAATCAGTTCTGTTTGCGTGTCCCGTTTGGAAATATGATCATCCATTTAAAACATGAACTCTTAAAGCAAAAACTCTGTGCTTAATTTAGCTGTTAAAAAAAATAATTCTTCGTTGCATGTCTCATGCACAGCTCTCAGAGTGAGGATATCTCCAGCTGGTGGACCCTGAGATTAACATGGGAAAGAGGTGACAGACACAATGGATGCCCTGACAAAGATTTATTTATACCACACAGGGCAGTGGGGTGTGATCATTGACTGTATTGGGGATGGGGTGGGTCTATAATGTCATACAAGTCCAACTTGAGTGTATTTTTGGAGCATTTTTGGATAGAAATTATTGATTTTCCTAATCCAGCTACCCATTGGTCAATATTTCAAACTGCCAGTGAATTAAGTTTAGCTCCATAAAACTCTTCATAACAAACAAAAAAAGTCAATCTGCGCCAGAGTGATGCACTGAATCTCCATGGTAGCTGCGCCAGCATGGGAACCCAGAATCCACTGCTCTAGTGCACAACAAGCCCCTGTGGGACATTTCCATGTATCCTTCCCATCTGACCAAATGCTCTGTTGCTAATTTATTAGGTTCAGCTTGTCAATGTGGATGTACATGAAATAAATATGAACTCATAATTTTCCATTTTAAAGAAGTGCTAATTTGATTTTTTTGAAGCACTTTCAACAAATACTGAACACCTTAACTTTCATAAAGGAATTCTGTGTAAGAGGACTGCTTTAGTAGACATAATTGATTTTAGATAGATTAACCAAGCAAATGTGTAACTGGTTTTTTTTTTGTTTTGTTTTTTTGCTTCTTTTTTTTTTTTGGGGGGGGGGGGGGGGGGGGTGAAATGGGGGTAGTTAATATGAATCCAAAAAACAAACCAAAGTGCCACAGTTAACTCAGCAAGTAATTTGTACCTATACCACAGCTTAGAGCTACTTGGGTGGCCCAGTTATGTAACAGTGTGGTTAGCTCAAGTAACTCTGCAGTGACCTAATGAAACCGTTGCCAGTATTGATTGTCCCAGAAGCCACGCTGTGCCCCTCTGCAACCCAGTGCACTGAGGTGCCCGTCTGGTTGTCCCAAAAGCCCACAAATTACAACTCCCCAGCTACAGTTCTAATTGGCTGATTATGCCTTAGCATTCCAGTTTGGCCTTACCCCTAAACAGGAGCACCTCCATCGCACACCAACACAGTTAAGGCACATATACCCTTTAGCCTTGCATCTCCTGCCATGCAGTAAAACCAAATGGAAGATAACTAAGGTGACAAAGGATACAACTGACATTGTCTTTTAGTTTTCTTTTACTTTTATTGATTGTGGTCTCTCTTCTGCTGTACTTATTTTGAACATGCTTAGGATAAAAAGATTCACAGGCTTGATCTTCTCCTTAATAGAAGCATTAAAAGACCTTTGATGCATATATGTGCCTCTACATGGCATGTCCTTCTGAAAACCAAGTAAACAATTATGTTTTAGTTGAACTTCTTTTGTGATGTCCTGCCTATTTGGAGATGAAAGAGGCCACCCAAACACATGAGATATCATTGGAAAAGCCAGGATGTTCTCTTTTGAACACAACGGGGCTTATTATGGTAGCTCAAATATGTCCAAAGACATAGAACAAAAACAATTGTCCATTAAAGAGGACATAAATTAATAGGCTGGTTCTCAGGAGGATGTGAGGCAAAGTCTTTTTCAGTTTACAAGTGCAACAGCATCATCTAGGCACTATACCATGATATTACAGCACTGCACAATTTGGCTCTTGTCACCCATTTGTGGCCCTGTATATTATTTTTAATGAAAATCAAGTTGCCATTAATGGTTCCTAAACTGATACATCACTAACGAAGTACAGAAAAATTAGTTGTGCAACTCTGGAAAGTATTTTGCTGTCTGTAAAGTCTAAATAATCAGCACAACATGGACAAAATTATAGTAAAATGTAATGTGTTATTCAATTGAAATATTACGTAGCATGCATAATGTATATTATAAAAGTTGCAGTATTGTAAAATGTAATATGATGAGACATATATGATTATGTGACAAACTGTGCAAACATCTTGAGTCACCCCTCATTTTGCTTTCTAGCAGCCAGACTTTCCTGTCATGTTTTTAAAATGTTCTTGAGAAATGCTTCTTCAGTTTTATCAAGGTCTTTTAAAAGACAATGGCTGCTTTTTTGTTTATATTAAATCAAAGTACTTGCACCTGGCTATTTTCACAGGAATGCTTTTTGTTTCTTAAGTCACTTAATACTGACCTATGAATGATTTGTTCATGAAAAGGCTGTGCAATTTAAGAGATGGAACAGTGTTGTGTCTACACATAACAGACAACTTAGCAAAGAACCCTTTTTAAATTGTATCTTCAGCTACTTTATTACTAGTAGTCTGATTACTACTTTATTACTAGTAATCAGACTACTAGTAATAAAGTAGAGTCATAGAGTCTTTAGCCGTCTTTAACCGACTCTATGACAAATGTCCAAGATTACACTATTTGACAGGCAAGAAACTATTGTTCTAATAATTCTCATTAGTATCGGATCTCTTTGGGCGTGTGGCTCTAAAAAAATGTATTCTTCTTACCAGCAAACCAATAGCCACACAATAAGGCAGTTATGATTATGAAAACAATTAAATAGTTTGCATAATATGAAGATGTGAACCGGAAAGTGACAGAAAATAGTTCACCTCCACTAGAGGGAGCGGGTTGACAACATTAGTACCGCTCTAACAGCCTTTTTTTTCCAAAATAAAAGACCCAGTTGAGAGCGCTTTCTGATGTTTTAAAGTAATACAATTGCAACGATGTTTATTTTTTATTATTTGGAATCATGTTCATGGGAGATTACATTCCAGCAGTAAAACTGAGATTAACAGGCTTTCTTTTCTCCTTTTTTGTTAGCTAAACAAATGCAACTTTCCTTTAACTTCCGGGTTAATGTCAACCAATCTGTAGCAATGACATTGTACCAAACTCTAGACAAGTCAGTACGCCGAGTGGCTTATACTATGTTAGTTCACATGCTTTGAGGTGTCAGGAAGCTTGGACATTATCGTCAGTATGTCGTCCTCCACTACAGGTTTCCCGGGCGAGCGGCAGCACCAACCGGCGCAGGTAAAACATGGAGATAAACACGCACTAATTTAGATGCTAACACGTTAGCTTACGGTAGCTGGCAGTGACTTTGGATGAACTGCACGCGCAGTTTTATGGAGAGGGGTGTGTGCTTTGTTGCCCTCCGTTTTAATTTCAGTAATTTGAAGATGGATACGTTTGCATGGATTTCTATGACTTCTAGCGGCTGTTAACTAACAGTAAGGTGTTTGCGTTAACCTGCAGACGCCGCTGAACATTGACTACATCCCCACAGAAGAAGAGAGGAGAGTGTTGAGAGAGTGCAACCAGGAGAGCTTTTTTTACAGGTGTAAGTTTCCCGTGCACGCCAGCTTGATGGTTTAGGATGTGAAAATGTTGTTTGTTGTGACTCCGTCGTGTTTACACTGACATCATTATGATTTCTCCACAGCGGTGCCCTTCTCTGTGATCAGCATGGCTATTACCCAAGCCCTAGTGGCCAGAGGTAATGTTGTTCATACTGTGGAGCAGGGGTGTCAAACTCATTTTACACAGTGGGCCACATTCAGAGCAGTCCAATCTGGTTTTCAATAGGACAGATCAGTCATACGTATTATAAAGTGTTCCTCTTTCTTTCACTCTGAAGACGTAAGAGAAGTCTTATGAAAACAATTTATAAAGAAAATATGTGGGAGTGAATTGGCGTGTCACTTTGGTCTTAAATGTTTAGAAAGAAATGTAGCTTTGTTTTTTATTTTACAGATAAATTTGATCGAATTTTACCACAAAACATTGATTTCTAAAGAACATAGTGAAAAACTTGAACTTCTGCTAATTAATGGAGTATTAACAATAATTTTAAAAAAAAATCTATAATTATAGATACTTTACTAATTCCACACTGTGGAAATTCCCTTGTTACAAGGGTCAGAAAGAAAAAGTAAATTAGACATTATATTTATACACAAGTATTTTTAGATGGTGTTTTTTCTGTGTCTACATTGTACACTCTGACTGCTGTTGGGATGAAGGACTTGCGATAGTGCTCGTTCCTACACAGTGTCTGTAACAGTCTACTGCTGAAGGACCTGCTCAGGGCATCCACAGTCTCATGCAGGGGGTAAGAGACTGTGGATGTGGACCATGCTAATGTCCATAATGAACATTAGCATGGTTAACATCCTGCTCTCACCCACTTCCTCTATGGAGTCTTGGGGACTGGCAAGGACAGAGCTGTTGATGGGTTGCTGATATTTCTGTTTGTAAGATGGCTCTAAAACTGACAGAAAGCACAGTGAAATGTTGAAATTTATGCTCTCCTTTGTAATTTTCACATTTTCTAAAGCATCCAGAGGGACGAGATCATTCTGGCCCCAGGGCCATGTGTTTAACATCCCTGCTGTACTGGAATCGGCACAATATCAGTTAAATGAACATTGTCACATGTTGATACTCAAGTTGACATGAATGTGTTAAATTTGCAGGGGCTCTGTCTGCATCTCCAAGATTTGGATCTTTACCCAAAGTTGCCTGTAAGTTTATAAGTGTTAAATATGTGGGATACACACATACACACACTTGCCCTGTATTTACTGAGTAGAATAAGAAAAACCTCTCTGTTAAACTCAGTTTGTGTTGTTTTCTCGTTTCTTTTTTTTTTGACTGTGTTTGACCCTACAGTTGCTGGTTTCTGTGGCTACCTGGCTGGAAAACTGTCATATATGAAAACATGTCAGGAAAAATTCAAGAGGCTGGAGAACTCTCCTCTTGGCGAGATTATCAGACAGAAGTCAGGCCTGCCTCCACTGAAGTGAGTATCACATACACTTAATTAAATGCTGGCCTGTTGAGATTAACTGTCAGCAGCATTGCCTTTAGCATTTTGTCCCCTTCTTTACAGATCCCAGGGTCCTCAGTCAGAGTTGGGTGACCCAGACTCTCAGTCTTTTGAACCCATATTCCAGCCTGCAGAAGCCTCGAGCCACACCTACAGCAAAGATTATGGATATGGCTACAGTCCAGACCCACCAGCACAGATGGACAGAGGAGATGACTTTACTGCTCCAGGTATTCCAAACGGGCAATATGTGGGTTATTCACAATTGAGTTCTCCACAGTAGCTCACCAAAAGAAAGTCCTGGGGCCAAAGCTTCCTGTTCTCTTTTTTTGCAAGGAGTTTGCGGCTCCCACTAGCCGTCTTCAGTTAATTTTCCACGAGTGTTAATATTGTATTGATAAAGTGCTCTCTGAATTTTGCTTGCAGCAAGAATAGAAAAGTGCTACCAGTGAAAAGGAAAGACCTTTTCTATCCTTTTCACTTGTTACAGTTAGGTGGTCATCAAAGTCCAGCATTTACTAGTTTTTCTTGTTCGGCATACATCTGAAATTACTTTTTTTTTTTTTAAACAAAACAAAACAAGAGTTGGTTGCACAAATTTGAATTTACTTTGGATGTTCTCTAATCCACACAGGCTCAAAAATAGATACACATATCTCCCTTGATATTTTGTTATATGTCCCTTAGCAAGTTGCACCTTAGCCATATGCTTCTGGTAGTCATCAACAAGCTTCTGGCATAGTGCTGGCTGGATTTCTTGGTTAATTTAAATCTGTTGATTTTGTGGTACAGGTCTGACTTTTTGAGCATACTCCAAAATTTTTTAATAGACTTTAAGGTCTAAGCTTTCTGAAGGCAACTCCAGCTTAATGGCAACCTGCTTTATCTATTGCAAAGTCAGTTTTAAAGTACTGAGATCATTGTCCTGTTGGAACACTCAGTTGTGTCCAAGTTTCAATCGTTCGTCTGCTGATTTTAGGTGAATTTGAAGAATTAGGAAGTAGCTGCGTCCAGATGAACAAAATCAACTTTTTTGAGATTTCAGATTTCCTTACGTGGATTATTGAGCATGCATTAAGACGTGGCCCTTCTTCATTATTCTTTCCACTTTGTATAATGTACCACTGGCACCAAAACAGCTGCAGATCATAAACTACCACCCCCATGCTTGATGATACAGTGTTCTTGGGTTTAAAAGTCTCCCCTTCACACCTCCAAACATACCTCTTTGCAAAATACTATTTTTAATTTTTAATCCTCTCATTCTAAAAAGTAATCAGTGTATAAAGCATCAAACTACTTTTTTGCAAATGTTATATTGTAACTTGTATTCTTACTGAGATTAAACATGTAAGTTGCAAAAGGTGTCCACTGAATTCACAGACTGAGTTAATTTAATCATCCAAACATTTCAACAAAACTTTCCAGTAGAAATGAACTTTTTTTTTTTTAAATCCCATCTTTTGCCCTGTAAATTTCAGTCCAGTCATATGTGGAAGAGGAGGAGCCCAAGAGGAAGTCTATCCTCTATGAGGACCTGAGGCTCAAAAACAGAGAGAACTATGAGGTCACACTCACTCAGAAAGCTGACGCATTGCTCAAAACACCACCTGCAAAAGAGCCAGAAAGACCCAAGAAAGATGGTAGGTGGTTACTGCTAAGGCATATATAGAACTTGATATATACTTTTTTTTCCTTCCTTGGCCAAACTAGATGGAAGATAACCAACATTATAGAACTGTATATTTGTGTCTCTAAAGTGGTGTCTTACAGAGGTTCAAAGTTAGCTGTTAAAGGAGTTGCTTCATAGTCTATAATTCTGACAATGTCTGTAAGTTAGCATTAAATGACACAATAATTAAATTATAGCAACAGCTGAGAGAAAAAAAATCTTATAGAATTCAAGGAAGTAAAATGTACAAAACCAAATGTCTGGAAGTCCATCAAAGAAGAAAACCTTATTTAGTCGTGGCAGCAGAATCCTATTCCTGTGATGCGCCTGCATCTATATCGTGAACAAGCAGAGGAGCAACTGGCATGGAAACAAATAGTAGGGAGGGAGAAATTTGACCTCATTACTGCCTTTTATTATAATTCAAGATGCAGTGTGGATTGCACCTTACAGGAGGACTAGGATAATTTCCTTAAAAAATGGTGGTGGATAGATAGAGGTCGATTTGCAAGTACAGCCTGTCTTTTAAGTAATTTGTAAAATAATTTGCATTTCTCCTTCTGTCTCTGTACAGTGAAGAAGAACATCTATGGAGACGCTTGGGAGGAATGAGTCCTTTGGTGAAAATAAGATGTGATCAGTATTCGAGTGTCACTTATTGTACAGGACACGGGCTTTTCAGTGGTCACTTTTCATGATGTACAAGATTATGATAATTTTGTCTTTTAAGTATTAATAAAACCAAACAGTTTCAGGTCTTGGTGCTCTGTGTTTTCACACTAATGTGACTTTATCAAAAAATTTTCTATTAACTAGGATAAAGGCAAAGGTTCAAAACAAAAAACCCTGGAGGTGCATTTGACTTGTTTGAACTTGCATCCAGAGTTTAAGACGCTTTCCTAACCTGCAGTTGTTACAATGATTTAAGCACTGTTGTAATTGCATCATGTTTAATACCATGGTGCAAGTACAACAGGGAGTTTAATAGTGAAAGAGAAACTTCTGTTTTACTCATCACAGAGGCCTTTAATTTAGGCGTAAATATGACAATTTAACTTGCAGAGAAATGGACCAAAACCACCAAGGAAACCACTCTCTAAACCTAATCAGTGAAATTTGTTTGGACTGTTTGTCTAGATGCAACACAGAAAGTGGAGTACATCCTGCTGACACCAAATTCAGATAATCAGACAAAAAAAGAAAAATAGAAAGATACAGTGCTTAGCAATTTTACTAGATCACCAACTAGCGTAAGGATTACGCAGCAGCTCCCATAAATTAATAGCACTGGCATAAAAATCATATTTGGTGTTATTTGGTTATTCCACCAGTATGTGCAAACACTTTTAATCAAAATATATTTAATGCTAAAATATAGTTATCCATGAATTTTCAGATGTACTTTTACAAAAACTGGTAAAGCACATTATTGCTTTCTTGATGCCAAGTTGCAATTATTTACATGCATTTCTTACCAGGAACATAAATAGTTGAATTTGGTGGTCTAATAAAATAAGTTTTTTAATACTACCATAAAAAGATTGGAATATTTTAAGAAATACTGGGAAAACATGACTGCTCCAACAACACTGCACACTGGTTATTAGTTATACTTGATTGTCATTTTTCTTATGGGTTGACCATGCAGTTAATACAGCCCTATTAGGGTCTGTATTAACTGCATGGTCTGTATTGTTACTTCTGTGCATCAATTCTGGTTTCCAATTTGTAAGAAAGAGATTAGAAGGTTTTTATTTAATTTTTAATTAGTAGGAATAAAAATATAGAAAATTGGAATTTTTAAAAATGACAAGTCACCAGAAATATTTGAACTTTCAAAAAAAAAAAAAAAAACTACAATTAATTATACAAGCAGGCAGAAACAATCAGTGCTGAGATGCTGCAGGATCTTATAGATGATAAAAACTGAGTAGCTTTTATATAGGATAAGCCTTCATAAGTGGATCCTTGCCAAGGCAAACTCATCTGAAAATATCTACTCTTGTAACAGTGATCCTCCGCTCTTATGGCCATGGCTATGACCATGGCTATGACCATGACTGTGACCGTGGCCATGGCTGTGACTGTGGTTGCAGCTGTGGTCGAAACTCTGTGGTGAAAAGTGTCCAGAGCTGTGTCCTGCAACATGTCCATGAAGACTAAGAGGTGGTGTGGGACTCGCCTGGTGTGGCCAGCCTTCATAAGTCATGGCAGCAGTGTTGGCAGTGGGTAATGGAGCATAAGCTTGCACTGGGTAAGACCCAGGTGTGGGATTGATCTGTGGAAGCAAGGTCTTCTTCCTGTCCTCGGAGGAAGCTGGGATGAACATATCACCGCTGACGGTCCTGAACAGCCTGAAAGGCAACAACTTCTCCAGAACTCCAGCCTTTGCCTCAGACATGTCCAGAAAAGAGACCCATCCTTTACCGTACATCACCCCAACCAGGATGGCAATCACATTACAGGGCAGCACACAGTGAGGGACCAGAGCAGTGGTGATGACAAGGAACACCCAAGGAAGGGCCATAGTGGGAAAACTCACTCCACATAGAAAGGCTTTAGTCATCTTTGTGTGCATGGTAGTTATAGCCACAGAGGCAAGAGTGACGGGAACCAACCCCTCAGTGTGACCCTGGAAGCCGTCCTCCTGCAGGAGATCCATGAAGCTGTAAAACAAGCCTATGATCGAGGACAGCAGGAGGAACAGAAAGAGGAAACGGACCGTCCCCACACCTTTCTCCAAGCTCCCGCTGAGAAACACCAAAGTTGTGATGTTCAGAAGAAGCTGAGCAAAGGTTCGGTGGTAAAAGGGAAACATCAGGATGCAGTATAGGTGTCCGTTTTGAAAAACACTTGCGCCGATGCTGAAGATGCCTTGTTTTAAGCTCAAACATGTTTGGATTGCAAATAAAACACACGATATGATGCTCACTGTGACAATCCCGCTGGTGAAAGCTGGAACAATATCTTTGATAATTTTGCAGATCATCTTAATATGCTCAGTGAGAGCCATTTTATCATCCAACTCAGGATATCCACGATTAATGAGCTAAATAGAAGTTGAGCAAGACTTGCCGAACTGCTTCATCGATGTCTTCACTTCCTAAAGAGGAAGAAGTGCCATTTCCGGGATGTTTCGAGCCGAAGGCTTCTGTGACTTTCTCAGGATGTTTCCTTTTTGATGGATAGAAATGGCGTGCAGTCTGTGATGCAATATATCGATAAAAAGCACACCAAATTAACTTACTGTACAAACATCTAGCTAGGTATGAATCAGGGCGGCTAGCATGGGTAATAAGAAAACTTCTCGGTAAAACTTTCAAAATAAGTTTCCCTCTAATTTATTTTAGTAAAAACATGTATGTTCTAAGATTTAACCAACGACATTCAAGTCATATTTTGAAAAAGACTTTGCTCAGCTTCCGGTTTTAACTGCCCATCCTCTAGCTATCATTCACACCTCTGCGCCTTCTGCTCAAAGTGAAGAGATGCACTTTTTTCTTTACCACAAGTATTTGTACAAGTTTAAGATACTTGAATAATCTTCATATAACAACATGCAAGACTCCTAAATAGTTGGGAGATTGAGTATGCATCAAGACACCATATTAGACTGTGAAACACCGACTGAAAAGCTCAATAGTTTATAAAGGTTTTTAAAATGACATAAAACTGCCAGTGATTAAATGCTACAGTCAATAATTATGAAAACTATAAATAATAATAACTCAGCTCAAAGAGCATGAAGGAAACTTAATGCAATACTTCAGTTCTCCCTTTGTTTTACTGAGCAAATGAGACAAATATTTTTTTTCCATTTGAACCTCTCACACGCATCAGTGCGTCAAATTGTGATAACTCTGATTTTTTAAATAAAATGTGCTGTGGAATATCAGTATCACTAGACAGCAGTAAATGTCATTCCACAGATAGATGCCTTCAGAAACATCTATCTGTGGAATGACCTGGGATTTTTACAGATATCCATCTTCCTGGGTTAGTACATTGCAGAGAGCTGTAATTGAATACTTGTTTACAAATATTTCTCGAATTAGTTTTACATATTTTATATATTGTTATTTCATATAGTGGCCTTCGTTGTTTAACTGTGAATTGTGCTGTTCTTGGTGTTTTTCTGTACATCTGTCCATTCCTCAATTACACCTCTATGAAAAGTGCATCCAAACAAAATGGATTGCTATCATATTTTATTTTATTTTATTTAACAAACAGTACATATAAGAATTACACGCGACACCAAAGCCTTGTTTTGTGAATCGGCTTGTTAAAAAAAAAGTCTGAAAAGAAGTCTGTCCCTCTTCCGGTGTCGTACGGTTACTGCGGCGGATGTTGATGTTTTGTTTCAGAGATCTCAGAACGATGTGAAACTGTATCGTCTCCGGGACTGCTCGATATTTTTGTGGCCGTCTTCCCCGATACTTTTTGTCCTATTTCTCTTTAAGGTTTCGCTGTTTGTCGGCATCGTGTCTCTCCCGGTGTCTGTCCCGGGAAGCGCGAGGCCGAGTCGTGCGATGATGGAGGACTTTGATGAGATCTACGAAGAGGAGGAGGAGGAAGAGGAGGACGAGGACAGGGCCGCGGAAGAACAGCTCCTTAAGTACGCTCCGGACCCGGTAGTGGTGCGAGGGTCCGGTCACGTAACTGTGTAAGGAACTGACAGAGCTCACGGGGGTCTACAAAACAGTTTAACGTTACTGTAAAATGCGGCGGCTAACACAGCTTTCCGTGGGTAACCGGTGGCTAGCTGCGTTAGCTGCCGCTGTCTGGCTTAGCCTAGCTAGTTAGCTTCTAACTTAGCATCAAGCTAACTAACCGAGAAGTGAATGATCGGGTCTAGCTTCAGATAAATTTGACCTTTCTTGAGATTTTTTTATTGTAGCTATTGTCAAGTTGTGACAACGTGTTCCCATCACTGGTTTCATTTTTCTGAAGTTAAGTACAGACTTTCAGAGCTGTTTATACCGATCATTACAACACAAGACAGTACTGTGTCCGTAAATAGGTATTCTCACAATTAAAGCTAGTAATAACCTACCATATCTTGAGTAAAGAAATTGTATTCTTAAGTAGTTGACTGTACTGAGAGTAGAGCTTTTTTCCAAACAAGTATACGCTTAACTTGTTTTTTCCGCTTATCTTACCTTGTCTCTTCAAAAAAAAAAAAAAAAAAGGAAGAGTATCAAGCGTACAAATACTAAGAATAAAGACGGGAAAGGGATAAAGGTTGCAGTTTGTTAAAGTTTTGTGCCTTGAATGGATAAATATACCTCCGTATTTCAGCCAATTTACATTTGTGGATTTAAAAGTTGGGGTTTTTTTTTTTTAAATGTCCAGTTTAGTTGGGTGGAAATGAGCTTACAGTTGAGTTACCTCCAAACATAAATCTGTGTCCTTACTGTTTTGGGGAGTTTAACCTACTGGTACTGTTTCTTTAATTTAACAGTGCCTCACATTCATTCTCACAGTGTTTTACACTACGCTGCTCTTTGCGTTGAACATTAGATTTGTTTGTGTAATTCAAAATTAACAGTGACAGAAGCTAAATAAGCAGGTCTGTGTGATAGTACACAGATGTATGGGATGTTTGAACTGTGTATTATACATTATCTTTGAATGTTTTAGATGAATTATAAAATAATTATTTTTGTTCTGATAAAGTAAATAGCTTCTCTTTGCTGTGGGTCTCAGAAAGATGTTGTGATGTGATTTTTAATTTCTGCACTAAAAGTATATTAAATCTCTAATAGTGGTTCATGTCTGATACAGTTTCATCTTTAATGTTGTAAGTAAAAATGTAATTTTTTACCTACTTTCAGGTTTGGACTCAGTAACAAATTCGAGTCAGAATTTCCTTCAGCACTTACAGGAAAGGTGAGTGTGTTGTTTTTATTGAAAGCAAACCATGACCGTGGGATTTAGATCAGAATCAACATGTAGTGCGTCATTTAAATTAATTTCTTTCCTCTTTTTTTTTTTTGTACGAAATACAGATATTTGATCCACATTTAATGGTGCTAAAAGTGTGAATATACATACTTTTAATAATAAAAGTAATACTGTGTGCTTCCCTTAGGTGGCACCAGAGGAATTCAAAGCCAGTATCAATCGTGTGAACAGCTGCCTAAGAAAGACGCTCCCGGTGAATGTGCGGTGGCTTCTGTGTGGTTGTCTTTGCTGCTGTTGCACACTGGGCTTCAGTTTGTGGCCCGTCATCTGCCTCAGCAAAAGGGTGAGATGCCCATTCACTTCGTCCCACAGTTTGAAAATGTTACGCATTTGTTGCAGCATCACAGTGAACACAACAAAAAATGTTGTGCCCTAAGTTGATATGAGGCCGTTTTTTCACAACAGTATCATCTAATATCTTTTTCCAGACAAGAAGATCTATAGAGAAACTTTTGGAGTGGGAAAACAGCAGACTTTACCACAAGGTAAGCAATGAAGGCATCATTTGAAATGTGTGGGTTGATGAAACTTATCTAATCTTCTATAATCACTGTTTCTGTGTAGTTGTGTTTGCATTGGAGACTAAGCAAAAGGAAGTGTGAAACCAACAACATGATGGAATATGTAAGTATTAGCTCTTTTCAGTGGTGCAATTATCCCAGTACAGTTAAAGAAAGTATACTAGGTGTTACACCCACTACCAGATTGCGTTAAAAAGCTGCTGATTTTAACTCAAGAGGTACTATTTCAGATGATAAATTGTGCCGAGGGTTGGTTTGTGGTTGTTCATGTAGTTACAGGTTTATCGCTGCACCATGGAAAAGTATCATATCTCCAACCTTTTTGAGCGCAGATGTTAGGCAGTTATTGTATCTGCAGTGTATGCTTGCGTGTCTTTGATCGATTAGTGTAGCGCATTGTTGCTCAGTCCAAAAGAAAGGGGTAGAAAAAAAACAACAACTTTTTAATTGAGTATATTTAGTTGTCGAGTAAATGGGGCTCCTGCAATCCACAGCCCTGGCTAGTGGTTGTGTACCACCTTGTCTTTTGTTGTGCATTAACAAAATATTACAAATTAGTTTAACCTACTAGTATTAGCGTTTCTTATTACTAACATTAGCAATTTTGTGTCATGGTGTCTGGGCTTTTATATACAGATGTTGTTTATCCAGCCAGCTTTCAGCTACTTCATCTGATTCTGTGCCAGTTTAATTGTGTTTAGAAGAGACTGACATGGTCCTCTAAATATAAACGCAGCATATTGATTCTTGTAAAGATACACAAAATGTAATATTCTGTGGTTGTTATCTGTTAATATATCTGGCTTCCTCATAATGGTAACACAATAGCCATTTATCCATCAGCCAGTTCCTCTTTTTCATAGTTTTGCGTAGGGCTGCTCGATTATGGCAAAAATGATAATCACGATTATTTTCACTGAAATTGAGATCTCGATTATTTGACGATATTTATTTAACCCTTTAAGACCTACTATAGAACCAAGTCCGCCAGAGCTTATATTATTTTTTTACATGTTGTAGTGCCATTTGTGGGAGCATTTCAAGTTGCTATACAACTATTATAGACCATATTTTAATAATATGTATGCATTAAGTCCATAGTAACTACATTAATTGCAAAAAAGTGCAATAAACTACAAAAAAAATTGAAAATCGTTTTTGTTTTTTTTACATATATTTCTGCTTGGAGAAATTTAAGAGGCTTATCCCTCAAAACTTTAAATACAAAAAAGTTGCAAAAAATACTTTACAACAACAGGAAATTTATTTTGAGTGTCTTCATAGTTTTATTTTGGAGATACACCAATTTTTATATACTGCAGGAAAAACGAAAAAACAATCCTATGATGCAAATTTGCAAAGAAAACAGCAGGTGCATCAAAATAAACTATTTCCAGCAGTGCAATTCGAGTTCTAAGCATCTCAGAAACTATTCAGAAAAGTCAAACATGACCAGTATAGGCTTTTAAGGCCTACAAGTAAAAAACTACAATTTCCGCGAAAATGACATCACTTCCGGTTTCGGGCAGGAAATGGCGGACATGTGATAGTTCGCGCTGACGTCTGTTTCACTGTGGGAAGTGTTACGAACAGCTGATCGGATTGGCAAAGCTGTTTCTGGAATATTATGTTTTTGTTCCTGCAACCGCTTTTTATGCAGTTTTTGCATATGTGGAAGGAAACCGTGACCGAGGACAAGCTGATGGCATCAGATGTAAGTACAACTCCTCCGGGTTATTGCGCTAGCTTACACGGTTCCGGTTCTACAGGGATTTAAAAATAGTTACACAAAACGGAGCGTGCTGCTCTGACCGGCTTTAAAGGGTTAACAATGACTTTAAAAAATAATATAAAATAGTGTGCAACACCACTGAAGTTGTTTTTAACCTCTCTTTTCAACCAACGGCAGTCACTCTCCTCTCCAAATAACTTCTGCTTAGCTTTCCGAGCTTCCCTCGGGTCCTCTTAATCAGCGGTCTCCAACCTTTTTTGCGCCACGGACCGGTTTATGCCCGACAATATTTTCACGGACCGGCCTTTAAGGTGTCGCGGATAAATGAGGGAGGGGCTAATAATCGGCTCCGTCATTTTTAATGATCGTTGAAAGCCCAGATCGTAATCGTGATTAAAATTAGATTAATTGAGCAGCCCTAGTTTTGCGTATAGCCACGGGCAGCCTGCTTGTTTTTTGGGGGTTTTTTTGTATTTCAGAAAAAGTAACTTTAGCACGATCTGCTTAGTTAAGTTGGCACTCAGAAGTAAACAAATAGGCTTGCACAGGTTTGCATCTGTGACCCAGTTAGATGTGAGATGGTGGCTGTTTTGATATAAACGCTGTGGCCAAACCTCTCCAAGTGAAGTGAGTTTTTTTTCCATCAATACCTACTCGGGTCGGCTCAGCACAGCCTAAATCTTAAGACTTAAATCTTGTTGAAACATCCCTGACTCACTACTGAGAGCCTTTTGTTCTATTCCCTGCAGGTAATCCTAATAGAATTCCTACCTAAGGTCCCGATCTTCAGACCGGACTAGCCTGACTACAGCTGATCTGAAACTTCTTCTGCTGCCTGCCGCTGTCACAGAATCATGATGGCTGTAAAGTTCCCAAATTATTACAGTTCCTTAAATACTCCAGCATTTATGTTGACATTTATTCTCCCTGTTTTCTCTTGGATCCATTCCCTATAACATATCTACAGCCTTGTTTACAAATCCAGCAGCCCCATACTTTTTTTTTTTTTTTTTTTTGGGGGGGGGGTGACATCACCATTGAACCTTGGCCAGCTGGGCAAACCTATATCAGCCTATGGGATGTGAGGGGAGAACCAGCCGTGGACAATTTTCTTGATCTTTGGAACTATACCTGGAGACTAGACTCTCAAATTGAGTTCTGGGAGCCACGACTGGAAATTTGTCATTTTTATGTTTCCTAACCGAAGCACATGGCACAGACAGACCATGATTAAAAAATATATCAATCAATAAAACACTTTCATATGTTACACCACCAACTTCACCTGCAAAAAGTACACGCCAGTGCATTTGTAATAGTTGGTTTGGTGCTTTCGATTTGTTAAAGGCAGAGGAAGCAACACTGAACTTCAAAAGAGCCTTCATCCAAATCGACGCTGTAGCGGAACGTGGGGGTCCTGCGGGAACATGTTGGGCCAGTGGCAAAAACAGCTGAACTCAATGTCACTATTCAAATACCAGGCATCCTCTGGCCTCTTTTCACGTCACTTCACTGTGCATCAACCTAACCCAGTGACAATCACACACTTTGACTGTACTGTATGAATGGGTCTTTATGCTACACAGGCTACGTGGAGCAGTTTGTTTTAAACATGTGTCCAGGTGGTGGGCTGACTCTTGAAGAGACGGCCACCGGTGTTAAAGAAAAGCTTTTTTTTTTTCTTTTTTTTTTTTTCTTCTTCTTCTTCTTTGTTTTTATTATTTGAAGGTTTGTTTTCTGTTTTGTTGAAAGAAAAGACGGACAATGCTTGCAAAACTTTTATGTGTGTCAAACATAAGCAAAAAAATAACCGAAATTGGACAAATCAAACAGAGGATACTCTTCTTTGGTAATGAAAAAAAAGTACTTCAATCTTTTAGTTTAAGTAATTTATAAATGTGAGCGTGCATTGATGAAATAAGCATCTTTTGTGTAACTGCAAAGGAATGCCTTGGTTGTTTTATTTCTCTCTGGGGTCTTGTGTCGTGACTAAAGCACACAATCGCTTTGTACATAAGAGAGGCCAAGTAAAGGTGTTGATTATCTGCTGACCTTGGCTTACTCGTGTCTAAAGGATGTGGATGTGTACAAGGCAGATATTCTGTTTTAGATGTAAACTTACTCGAGATGAGCATAAAGAATAAGAGTTCCACCTTGTGAGGTGTTATGTGGTACAAGTGATCTGTGTCATGAAGCAGGATTTGGGCGTTCAATATAGTATGGGGAAACTCAAACAATCAACAAGGAAATGACGCAGGTCTAATATGTGTAAAGAAGTTTTCAGCCCTACTCTGTTCTATGAGGCGTTTTTGTCTTCCAGTTTGAACCAGTTGTTTTCAGAAAAAAAGCTCAGACTCTCCACAGTCTGCTAATATGTAAACATGCCGCTCTTTCCAGCAGAAGTTAGTGAACACCAGTAACAGACCTCAAAGGGAAGTAACAAAATGCACTCCGTACAGTAGTAAAGTGTGTCTAATTTGATTGCAGTTTTTCCAAAGACTTCTATAGAACCTGAACTCTTTTTTTGTTTTTGTTTTTAATCACAACTGAGTGCAAGTATTGGCTCTTCCACATTGGCTTCATTTTTTTTTTTCAGGTCTTGGAGCCATGTCCATTTTTTTATATCATCTATAGTTATCAGCTAGCCTGACAAGCAAGGGGCATTTATAGGCCATATTTAGCAGAAATAACTGCTAAATAATAGGCAGTTATTATTTTTCGCGTAAATCCATTAAAAGCAACCTAAAAAGGTTTGAGTGCCGCAAACATGGTTAAAAGGAGCCTGCCTCAGGTGGTCATATGAGGAGCTGCAGCCGGTGGCAGTTCGATGTTAGCAGGATTTTTCAGCTCCAGAGAAGTCCACTTTGTTATAAAATGTTGATTATGAAGCCTTGTTTCTGAGTGAGTTATTTAGCCTGTAATCCTACTTCATGATGGTTACTTCAACAAATGGTTTCATGTCACAGATCACAACGTGAAGCACATCACATATCTTGCATATGTTTGACATTGACAAAGAGAGGAACAGATGGAAATCTGAAAGAAGGCCTTTTTGAGTAGATTGTATAATTGTCTTTCCCTGCTCCACACACCTTTGTGAAAGCATAAGAAGACTATGAGGTTATGTATGTCAAGAATTTGAGCTAAGCCACTTAGTTTTTGTTCACTGAGGTCTGGTGATTGCATGGATCACACTCAGGGGATTGCACTAGATTTTGAAAAGCCCCAAAATGTAGCAAAATCTCACTGTTACACCAGGGTGTCGCATATAGTACACGCGTCACACGTTACTTTGAGTAATTGCTAAACGATGCAGTTGAAGATTTGGAAATATCCCTGAGAAAAAAAAGAATAACCTTTATAACATTTCTGTGGTCTTTCTATTTAGAAAGTGAAGGAAGCACATGCACCAACAAAAAACAGATTTAGCCTTTTTATGTTAAAAGACCCAAATTCACTTGATTACTGCTGGTTTGCCTGTCGGTTCATCTGTCACTTTTCTATACTTTGAACTGTTCTGTGTAAAGCGAGGCATAGGGCCGTATGCATATTTGTGGTGTGTGTGCATGATGTTTGCAGAAGCAAATGTTCCGATGTAGATCTGACTGTGATGAAATCCTGCACAAAAAATGAGTCCTTTTTATATAATCTTGAGTGGTCGTATGTGTGCGTGTGTGTCTGAGAGACAGAAAATGTATATACATGACTCATGAGCAGATGTATGTAAAGGAATAAACTTAATTAAACAAAGGTATGGACATTCTTCTCTTCAACTCATTTTTTTATTAACTGCTTCCTTGGCTGCTATTATTTGCTAGATAATAAGCACTGACAGGCATCTTTGTAAGGTACACCTGTCCACCTGCTCTTTCATTCTAATCAGCCAATCAAATGACAGCAACTCCGTTTATTTAAGCATGAAGACGCAAGATAACCTGCTGAAGCTCAAATCGGAACATCAGAATGGGTAAGACAGTTGATTTGAGTAACATTTAACATAGCATGGATCTAGGGTTTACAGAGAGTGGTCGGACAAAGAGATCAAGTAGGCTTTAGATTTAGAAAATGTGTTAACACCAGAGGTCAGAGAAGAATGGCTTAGTGACATTTATGACTACTTCAGTCTTCCTTGAATAGATCCAGACTACTTTGGACCATGTCTAAAATGGTCTTGGTGCCATTTATTCAGAAAGCAAATGAATATTTTCATTTTTATGTCAGTTCAGTGAAGCTAAATCTAAATTGCTTTAGAAGAGAGATGACAGCCACTCATATGTTTTTAGCATGTTTAATTTTCGTGGTAATGCTCTTGACAGACATGGCTTCTTCATCAACACTTAGTGACATTTATGACCATGTCAGTCTTCCTTGAATAGATCCACACTAGTTTGGACCATGTCCAAAATGGTCTTCATTCTACTCTCAGTGAAAAGCTTCTCAAATAGGTTGAGATCATCGGGCGTTGTGCTGCTCAAGGTCAGATCAATAGTCTTTGTTCCTGGGCTGAGCGCTGGATCTGGGCAAAACCCTGCAAGAAGACATTTGTAAATAAAGTTCATTCATAAATTTGATTAATCTATGACCTTATCAAACATGGTGGTTACAAAAATATAAAGAGTATAAAGATAATATTAGATTGAAGAAGTAACATTCAGTTCAACTGCAGTTTCTAGGTTTTCATATTATATAAAGGTTTATACCTTTTTCTGAATCCATGATAGCAGGTGGTTGTAGGTTCAGACACTCTGCCTGCTTTGTAAACTCTTCCAGCTCAGCAGCAGACACTTTAGTTCTCCTACCTGAGAGACAGAAAAAGTGTTAGCACGGCACCAAGTTAGTAAAGAGATTAAAACACAAAGAAACAACTGCTGCTGCTATTTCAGGACCTGGACCACTTGCTGCAATTGAAGGAACCATGATATTGAAGGAGAATTTGTGGCCATGAGCACATGAGCAAGGCCACCTCTGAATGGCTTTCAAAATCTGTTCATGCTTGAAAATCCAATCCAGTGCTGGTGTATTGAATGGACTCTACATAGTAGAGTTTTGAAAAATTCTTCCACAGCGATGTGAAAGACTCATTGCTAATGATTGCAAATGCTTGATTTCAGTTCTTGATAACCAGTTATTAGGTTTAGGGACAATTTCCTTTTCACACAGTGCCATGTAAAGGAAATATTCCTTTAAGAACTGTGTTTTCTATTTGCTTGGGTTATTTTTGTCTAATCTAAAATTGTATTTGATGATCTGAAATATCTAAGTGTGACTAATATGTAAAATAGAGAGAAACCAGGAAGGGTGCAAATACATTCTCACAGCACTGCATGTTTTTAGATGTTTTATTCTTTTCTTTTCTTTTTAAAAAAAAGAAGAAACATTTCTAAATATGCCTTTAACTGGCAAGTGTTATTTGTAACTGGTATTTCTAAAGGCAGTGTTCCAGTTTATTAAGCCGTGGAAACCACTGTTCAATTATTAGTCATTGTTTTATTTTGGAAATTAGTGGCCGGCGTCTCATAAAAAATACTTAAGTACTTTGACATTACATTATTTAGTGTGTCATTGTTCTTACTCAGGAGATTGAGTTTGCTTGTGGTTCTTCCAACGGTGTCATTTGCGAAGATAACAAGGCAGTCAGGGCAGCCAGTATTCAGCAGGACAGCAGAAGATTGGTTATTGTGCACTGTGGACAGATGACAGATGATGGCCACGCTTCATATTCTTTTAGCATTGGTAAGGGTGCAGTGTGCAAATACACACCAATCGATATATACTAAAAGTGTTGTGGCAATGCTAGGTCCAAAGTCTAAATCAAAGTCTAAATCTGGTCATCGAATGTTTGTTCCCTCACTAATACTCACCCAAACTGTTGTTAACCAAAGTCATGGTGGTTTTCAGTGTGAAACACTTGCCCATCCTTTTAGAAGATAAAATTAAAGAGATTTCTAAATTCACATTACTTGAAAACAGTATCAGTTCAGGCAAGGCTTTATCATTTTTATTACATTTTATTAATGTAGAGATTATTGAACGTATTAGCCTCAGTGGCAGCAGTGGTGTTCATCCAGGCGGACACCACAAGCATCTTCATCAGCATTTTGAATCCAGGTATGCCTGTGCTCTCTGCTATTTGTGTCCATTTTCCCACCAGCTGAAACAGATGGTGTATAATATACAGGGGGTAAAATAAATATTGAAAACATCACCAGATTTCTCAGTACATACATTTCTAAAGGTGCTATTGACATAAAATTCTCACCAAATGTCAGTAACAATCCAGCCAGTCCACACATGCAAAGAAATCAAACCATAGATGTTATGTGTAAGAATGAGAAATGAAAGAAGGAAAAAGTATTGAACACGCTTACTGAAATTGTATTTAATACTTCATGCAAAAGCTTTTGTTGGTAATGACAACTTCAAGACGCCTCCTAGCCGCAGGCATCGCTCAGGTGTGATTTTGGTTCATTCTTCTACACAAACAGTCTTCAGATTCTGAACGTTCTGTGAGCCCTGCTATGAACTCTAAACTCTATTATATATATAGATTGACAGGTCATTCTAGCAGCTTCTTTGGCTTTGTGTTTGGGATCATCGTCTTGCTGAAAGGTCCGTCCTCATTTCATCTTCAACATCCTGGTAGATGCTAGCAGAACATTTTTCTATTCATCTTCCTCCATTTATATGAAACATTCCAGTGCCACATGACGAAAAACAGCCCCATACTTTGATGTTCCCAACTCCAAACTTCACTGCTGGTATAGTGTTTTTGGGGTGATATGCAGTGCCTTTTGACCTCCAGACATGGCATGTATTATAGCATCAGTTCAGTTTTGGTCTCTTGTGACGGACCGAGCAGTGAAGGAAACTTAGGCACAGGTTAAAGTCCAAAAAAATGATTTTTTATTTAACCCAAAAAACATATTTGGTTAACTCATGCAAAAAGAATCAAAATCTTGGGCCCATAAAAGAGGTCAAAATAACAAAACTCTACTCAAAGTCGACAACACAACTGATAACTCAAACAAACTGACCTAACTTAATGAGACAAAGGGGAAACTTAAATAGTGGCTGATCAGCCCACAAAAACAGGAGAAGGGGTAAAACACACAAAACCTAACTAAACCAAACATAATGAACTTCAATTCCCCCCCATGGTCCTGAGTTATGGCATGAACCAATTTGTAGTCTTCCTTTAAAGCTCGCTCTGCCCCTTTTCCACCTCTTGGCTCCTTAATCAAGGGACTGGAACAGCTGCAACTAAGGTAACTCAGAAAACAAAAAATTAATCATACATAACAGTGTAAACTAAAATGTCTGCACTTATTTTAGAATGCAGTGTTATGTGGATATGTAAATTAACTCTAAACCAAAACCAGTTATTTATTGTCCTGTAAACAAATTCCTATATTTAAAGAAAGAAATGTGACTGCAATGTTACTTATAAGCCTCTACACTAACATGGTGGGTATTACCACTGTGTGGCTGTAAGTGCAGCCATCACATCTCTACTGACCAGAGTATATTCTGCTAGTATCTCTTGTCTAAATTTTGTTCAGCAAACTTTAAACGTGCTTTAGCATGCTTTTTCTTCAGCAATGGAGTCTTGTATGGTGAGCGTGCATACAGGCCACAGCAGTTGAGCTGATTCCAAGTCTTTTTGTAGCTCTTCGCAAGTGCTCCTTTGCTTTTGACAACTCTTCTGATAATTCTTTTCACTCCCCTGTCTGAAAACTGGTGGGGAGCAGCTGGTCCTGGCCAGTTTATGGTGAAATGATGTTCTCTCCTGCCCCAACAGTGCTCACTGGAACCTTCAGATCCAACACAACCGTTCTGGTTATGTTGGATCTGAAAAGTACTAGGTTTAAAACACATGGGGATCGGGCTTTTCAGGCACTGGCACAGAGGCTGTGGAAGTCCCTGCTGTTGTCTTTACGCTCTCTAGACTCCACTGACTCCTTTAAAAAGCAGCTGAAGACATTTTTATACAAACGAGCTCTTAATTAAATTTTTCACTGTTTCACTATATAAATTACAATTTATTTACTTGCTACTTACTAGTTTAGTAATTCTGATGGATTGGTTTTATCCATCATGAGATGTTTCTTGTGTGACACATTGGTAATGAGACAACTTTTTATAGGCCATCAGTTAGAACAGAACCAGCTAACATTAATTTGCACTAGGGGGCAGGGTTGCTTTGTAATTGCTGATAGATTTCAGCTGGTGTCATGACTTTCCATGCCTTTTTGCACCTTCCTTTCTATATATTCAATACTTTTCCTCTTATTATAACACAGCTTAATTTATGGATATCAATGGTTTGATTTCTTTGTATGTGTGGACTGGATGGGTGGTTATCCACATCGGGTGTGAATTTCATGTAAATTTGGTGGCATGTTCAAAACTTATTTTACTCAGCGTATATGTGCAGAAAGTCATAAGTGAAAGGTGAGATAAGAGAGAGTCTGACCTGATTGCCGTGGATTTCAAGAGGCTGGATTAGATTCTCACAGCTTGTCACAGGAGCTGAGTGTCCAAGAGACAGAAGACCGAGCACAGCTACAGCAACGTGAACAAACTCCATCATGGCTCATCTGCTGATAGTGTGGCTTCAGACTCTGAAGTGTGTTCTGGACATTCGAGACTCAGCCCAGTTTAGGTGAAGTATTGCTCAATTGTTTACTTATGTGTTGTAATTGTACTTAACAGAAATATTGACTCTGTGGCAGTACAGTCAGGGGGTTATTTAAATGTGTTGCGACAATGGTAGAGCAGGTCATCTACTGATCGGAAGGTTGGAGGTTCGATTCCTGGCTTCCCCCAGTCTGCATGCCAAATATCCTTGGGCAAGATACTAACCCCAAATTACTCTCCGATGCATCCATCTGAGAATGAACGGGTGTGTGAATGTTAGTTAGAAAGCACCAAGAAAATGTGCTTGTGCGAATGGGTATGAATGCACAAGTTGTGTAAAGCGCTTTGAGTGCTCAGAAGATTAGAAAAGCGCTATATAAGAACCAGTCCATTTACCAATCCCACCTAAGGGAATTTCACCCTCTGGGAAATAAAAAGATTGACATGTAAATGTAACAAATTAAATTAAAAGCTACCTGGGTTTGAAAACACATCCCGGCAAGAGAGGCAAGGCAAGGCAAGTTTATTTGTATAGCACAATTCAACAACAAGGTGATTCAAAGTGCTTTACAGAGACATTAGAAACAAGAACAAATAAAAAGCATGATTTAAAATTGAATAAAACAAGCAAATAAACTAACTAATTAACAAACAAACAAACAACAGTATATAAAATCAAAACAGATAAAATCAGAACAGTAGATAAAATCAGTAGTTAAATGTAAGTTTTGAAATTTAAGCTTAAAGTGTGGATTTGGTGCTTTATTCAAATGCAGCTGAGAACAGGTGAGTCTTCAACCTGGATTTAAATAAACTGAGTGTTTCAGCTGATCTGAGGCTTTCTGGGAGTTTGTTCCAGATATAAGGAGCATAAAAGCTGAATGCAGCTTCTCCGTGTCTGGTTCTGACTCTGGGAACTGATAAAAGACCGGATCCAGATGACCTGAGGGATCTGGATGGTTCATACTGGGTCAGGAGGTCATTGATGTATTTTGGTCCTAAACCATTCAGAGCTTTATAGGCCAGCATCAGAACTTTAAAGTCTATCCTCTGACGGACAGGCAGCCAGTGTAAGGACCTCAGAGCTGGACTGATGTGGTCCACTTTTTTGGTCTTAGTGAGGACTCGAGCAGCAGAGTTCTGAATGAGCTGTAGTTGTCTGACTGATTTTTTAGGTAGACCTGTAAAGATGCTGTTACAGTAATCAAGCCTACTAAAGATGAATGCATGGACTAGTTTTTCCAGGTCCTGTTGAGACATCAGATCTTTTATCCTTGATATATTCTTGAGGTGATAGTAAGCTGACTTTGTTATTGTCTTAATGTGTTTTTCTAAGTTTAGGTCTGCATCCATCACTACACCCAAATTTCTCGCCTGGTTTGTGGTTTTTAGATGTATAGATTGAAGTTCTCTGGTGACCTGTAATCGTTTTTCTTTGGCGCCAAAGACTATTACCTCAGTTTTGTTTTTGTTTAGCTGGAGAAAATTGTGGCACAACCAGTCATTGATTTCCTCAATGCATTTACCAAGAGCCTGTACAGGGCCTCGGGCTCCTGGTGACATTGTGATATATATTTGTGTGTCATCTGCATAGCTGTGATAGTTTATTTTGTTGTTGTTTATAATCTGTGCCAGTGGGAGCATGTAGATGTTAAACAGAAGGGGTCCCAAGATGGAACCTTGGGGAACTCCACATGTGATACTTGTCTGCTCAGATGTGAAGTTACCTATTGATACAAAGTATTTCCTGTTTTCTACGTATGTTTTGAACCAGTTTAGTACAGTTCCTGAAAGACCTGTCCAGTTCTCCAGTCGTTTGAGTAATATGTTGTGGTCAACTGTATCAAATGCTGCACTGAGATCCAGTAAAACTAGGACTGACATTTTTCCACTGTCTGTATTCAGACATATGTCATTAAACACTTTGGTCAGAGCGGTTTCAGTGCTGTGGTTCTGTCTAAAACCTGACTGGAAGGCATCGTAGCAATTATTCTGTTTTAAGAAGTAACTGAGCTGTTGAGAAACTGCTTTTTCAATGATCTTACTTAAAAACGGGAGATTTGAGATCGGCCTGTAGTTGTTCATTTGTGTCTTGTCAAGATTGTCCTTTTTCAGTATAGGTTTGATTACAGCAGTTTTTAGTGATTCTGGAAACACACCTGATAATAAAGAAAAGTTGACGATCTGTAACAGGTCTGACTCTAAAGTCTTTGAGACCTTTTTGAAAAAACTTGTTGGCAGGACATCTAAACAGCAGGAGGAGGAGTTCAGTTGACCTAAGATGTCCTCCAGGTCTTTGCTGTTAATAGGTTGAAACTGTTTCATGGTGTTTAAACAGTTTTTTGGTGGACACAGTACATATCCTGGATCTGCTGTTGATGTACCAATTGCTTGTCTAATTTTTTGGATTTTTTCAGTGAAGAATTTGGCAAAGTCATTGCAGGCCATGGTCGAATGAAGTTCAGCTGCCACTGACACAGGAGGGTTTGTTAGCCTGTCAACTGTAGAAAATAAGACCCGAGCATTATGGCTGTTTTTAGTGATGATGTCAGAGAAGTAGGACCTCCTTGCATTCCTCAGTTGTAAATTATAATTGTGAAGTTTCTCTTTATAAATGTCATAATGAACCTGGAGGTTTGTTTTTCTCCATCTGCGCTCAGCTTTCCTACACTCTCTTTTTTCATTTTTCACCAGTGTGGAGTTTCTCCATGGAGACTTTTTCCTTCCAGAGATAACCTTCACCTTAATGGGAGCAATAGTGTCCATTACATTTAACATGTTAGCATTGAAGCTATTGACGAGCTCATTGACTGACCCTCTGGGCAGGTCAGGTGTTAATGGGAAGACCTGGTTAAAAATTGCACTACTGTGTTCAGTTATACACCGTTTTGTGATCACTGTTGTTGATATATTTGTGTGGGCTGAGATTTTACTTTCAAAGAAAACACAGTAATGATCAGACAGGCCCACATCAGACACAGTAATGTTTGAAATGCTCAGGCTCTTGGAGATCAGTAGGTCGAGAGTGTGTCCTCTATTATGTGTGGCCTCTGTTATATGCTGAGTCAGCCCAAAGTTGCCCAGAGTGTTACTCAGGTCTTTAGTCCCTTTGTCCTGAGGGTCGTCCACATGAATGTTAAAATCCCCAGCAATAATTACACAGTCAAAATCAACACAGATCACAGACAGCAGTTCACTGAGGTCATTAAAAAAGTCTGTGCAGTATTTGGGAGGCCTGTAAACATTAAGAAACACAACTTTGGATGGGGCCTTCAGCTGTAAAGCCACATATTCAAAAGACTGAAAACTTCCAGGAGATAGCTGCTTACATTGAAATGATTCATTAAATAAGACAGCAACCCCTCCTCCTCTCCTGCTCGCCCTGACCTCACTGATAAAACTGTAGTTAGGAGGGGTCGTCTCGATGAGAACAGCTCCACTGTTACTTTGGTCCAACCAACTTTCAGTTAAAAACATAAAATCAAGGCTGTGCTCAGTGATTAAATCATTAATTAAAAATGTTTTCCCAGCTAGAGATCTAATGTTTAATAAAGCCAACTTAAGTGTTTTAGAGGTATTACTTGTCCCCTCGTGTTTGGGAGCAGTCTGTGGCACACAAGGTATGTTTACTATGTTTAAAGATCTTTTAGAGTGCAGCTCTCTGTGTTTTGACCAGGCCACATGTCTCCTGTCACCTAAAAGTACAGAAATTTTAAAACCTTCTAGTAAACAGGGTCCCAGCTTCTCCTGGGAAAAGTCATCACTGCCATAATCCTCACAGCCCGGACCCTTCACACATCACGCATCAGACTGCGGAGACAGGGCATGAAGAGGAACTAAGGGGGGCGAGGCTGGGCAATGTGACTTCGATTGCTCTGTTGAGGGTGGGGCTCGATGGCGAACCTTTGGCCGCTCTGGTGGGGGGTTTATGGGGGACAAAAAGGGATTGGGACGGGGGGTAGATCTGAGCCCAGCATTGACCCGCTCCATCATCTCCTCAGTGAATTTCAGGTGTGGGGAGGAGGGAGAAAGGGAGGGGGAGGAGGGTGATGGCCTGTCAGGGGTTTGGGGGACTGGGGAAGGTCGTGGTCCCTTGTCCTGGTCGTTGGTGTTGTTGAGAGAGTTGGGACCCCTCTTCTTGCCTTAGATGTCTCTCCTTTCTGAGGCTCTTCCTCAGATGCCATGGATGTCTCTCCTTTCTGAGGCTCTTCCCGGGTGGGGGCAAATGGAGCTCCTCCTCAAGGTTTCTGCTGGGCTTTGTCTGTTCTTGGAGTACTGTTTGTTCCTCTTTATGAGATAACTCCTCGTTTATCTCAGCCTTGGCACCAAGCACGGATGGATGACGTATGGAATAAAACAAGTTGGAGGTGAACAGTTTCACCCCTGACTTGTTAAAATTAAATCCATTTGCTTTGAACAGATGCCTGCGTTCCCAAAAAATATTAAAGTTGTCGATAAAGTGCACTGAGTGGTCAGCACATGCTGATATAAGCCATTTATTCAGTGTAAACAACCTGCTGAATCTCTCGTCTCCTCCTCTGACCGGCGGTACAGGTCCACTGATGAATACAGCTGCATTCAGAGAGTTTACAGTATTTAATAATCCAGTAAAGTCCCGTTTCAGAACCTCCGACTGTTGTTTGGACACATCGTTTGACCCTGTATGCAGAACAATGTTTGTCACAGTTGGATATTCATCTGCAATTTGAAGAATTCTCTCCTTCAGGTTGTTGACCATATCGTTAGGAAAGCAGAGGACTTTAGTGTTCTTACCGCACATCCTTTGTACATCCTTTATGGCAGAGTCACCCACAATCAGAGTTTCAGGCCTAGCCTTTAGCTTTCCCTGTGGCCTTTCACTTTTCAACAGATTTTCAGACCTTATTTCGCTGCTTTTAGATGGATGGTTGTCCGATATAGATCCAGGGTCCTTTGATAGTGGAGCAAATCTGTTCTGCAGTTTCACATTCAGTTGTTTTGGAGGTTTGTTGTTAACCTTCCTATTCACGGTTGTCCAGTCCTGTTTCCTCCCGTATACAGGGGTAGAAGAGCTTCTCTGTCTCGTAGGAAGTGAAGGCCAGTCGGTTTCAGAGATTTCAGCTCGCTGTGCCCTGCCTGTGATACGTCCTCCCCCTTCCAGGAGACATGATTTATGTCTTGGTTTTGCACCAAGACAGTCTAAGGGGGGATTATCACTTGAGGATTTATAATAATGCACAGAGTCTACTTTCTTGGTCATGTTATCTGTGCTCCTTAGCTGTGTACTAGCTTGCTCATCGCCATTGTTTTGAATCAAAGGCAAGGTTGTTTCATTTCCACACAGTCCATTTACCTCCACGTTTAATTCTAAGCGATGAATTTTTGTCTCCAGTACTGCAATCTTCTGCAGGAGGCTGTGGTAGTCATCTGTGGAGAGGGAAGGCATCTTGTTGCTAGTTAGCCTAGCGGTTAGCACCTTTCCAGGTTATTGAGGCTGCTCGGTGCCCAGACGCTGTAATCAGGCTTCAGCTGTGTCTAGGCCACAGACACACGGAGCGCTGAGGATAAGGTAACCATAAAATGTTGCTGTTTCTGTTAAGAACACTCTAGTCCTAATGATCTACAAGTGTCCAGAAGTTATCGCAGGTAAGCTCACACGGAAAAAAGGGAAAAAATCAGCATAAAAATCAATAAAAATCAATATAAGAAGCAAAGCATTCAAGAGCAAAGAGATGAAGCGTCCACACTCACAAAGGGGAGGAGCAAGCAAGAGATGGTTTCAATGACAAAAAACAACACTTTATTGAAAGTTATACAATAAAAACATAAATGGAATAAAAATAATAGAATAAGCCTAATAGTGTCCTCATATCAGTACCAATAAATGTCTTGATGCATGCTCAGTCATCCAGGTAAGTAAATCCCAAAAGGTTCAATTCAATTCAATTCAATTTTATTTATATAGCGCCAAATCACAACAAAAGTCGCCTCAAGGCGCTTCATAGATACAGAGAAAAACCCAACAATCATATGACCCCCCTATGAGCAAGCACTTTGGCGACAGTGGGAAGGAAAAACTCCCTTTTAACAGGAAGAAACCTCCGGCAGAACCAGGCTCAGGGAGGGGCGGCCATCTGCTGCGACCGGTTGGGGTGAGAGAAGGAAGACAGGATAAAAGACATGCTGTGGAAGAGAGACAGAGGTTAATAACAGATATGATTCAATGCAGAGAGGTCTATTAATACATAGTGAGTGAGAAAGGTGACTGGAAAGGAAAAACTCAATGCATCATGGGAATCCCCCGGCAGCCTACATCTATTGCAGCATAACTAAGGGAGGATTCAGGGTCACCTGGTCCAGCCCTAACTATATGCTTTAGCAAAAAGGAAAGTTTTAAGCCTAATCTTAAAAGTAGAGATAGTGTCTGTCTCCCGAATCCAAACTGGAAGCTGGTTCCACAGAAGAGGGGCCTGAAAACTGAAGGCTCTCCCTCCCATTCTACTTTTAAATACTCTAGGAACAACAAGTAGGCCTGCAGAGCGAGAGCGAAGTGCTCTAATAGGGTGATATGGTACTACAAGGTCATTAAGATAAGATGGGGCCTGATTATTTAAGACCTTGTATGTGAGGAGCAGGATTTTGAATTCAATTCTGGACTTAACAGGAAGCCAATGAAGGGAAGCCAAAACAGGAGAAATATGCTCTCTCTTTCTAGTCCCTGTCAGGACTCTGGCTGCAGCATTTTGGATTAGCTGAAGGCTTTTCAGCGAGTTTTTTGGACATCCTGATAATAATGAATTACAGTAGTCCAGCCTGGAAGTAATAAATGCATGAACTAGTTTTTCAGCGTCACTCTGAGACAGGATATTTCTAATTTTAGAGATGTTGCGCAAATGGAAGAAAGCAGTCTTACATATTTGTTTAATATGTGCGTTGAAGGACATGTCCTGGTCAAAAATGACTCCAAGGTTCCTCACAGCGTTACTGGAGGCCAAGGTAATGCCATCCAGGGTAAGAATCTGGTTAGATACCATATTTCTAAGATTTTCAGGGCAGAGTACAATAACCTCAGTTTTATCTGAATTAAGAAGCAGAAAGTTAGCGGCCATCCAGGTCTTTATGTCTTTAAGACATTCCTGCAGTTTAACTAATTGGTGTGTGTTATCTGGCTTCATGGACAGATAGAGCTGGGTGTCATCAGCATAGCAGTGAAAATGTATGCTATGTCTTCTAATGATACTGCCTAAGGGAAGCATGTATAATGTAAACAGAATTGGTCCTAGCACTGAACCCTGTGGAACTCCATAATTAACCTCAGTGTGTGAAGAGGACTCTCCATTTACATGCACAAATTGGAGTCTATTAGATAGATATGATACAAACCACTGCAGTGCAGTACCTGTAATACCTACAGCATGTTCTAATCGCTCTAATAGGATATTATGGTCAACAGTATCGAATGCTGCGCTAAGGTCTAGCAGGACAAGCACAGAGATGAGTCCACTGTCAGAGGCCATAAGAAGATCATTTGTAACCTTCACTAAAGCTGTTTCTGTGCTGTGATGAGCTCTGAAACCTGACTGAAACTCTTCAAATAAACCATTCCTCTGCAGATGATCTGTTAGCTGTTTGACAACTACTCTTTCAAGGATTTTTGATATGAAAGGAAGGTTGGAGATTGGCCTATAATTAGCTAAGACTGCTGGGTCTAGAGATGGCTTTTTGAGTAAAGGTTTAACTACAGCCAGCTTGAAGGCCTGTGGTACATAGCCGATTATTAGAGATAGGTTGATCATATTTAAGATCGAAGAATTAATTAATGGCAGGACTTCTTTGAGCAGTTTTGTAGGAATGGGGTCTAAAAGACACGTTAATGGTTTGGAGGAAGTAATTATTGAAGTTAACTCAGAAAGATCAATTGGAGAAAAAGAGTCTAACTTAACATCAATGGTACTAAGAGTAGCTGTAGATAATATTACATCTGTGGGATGATTATTGGTAATTTTTTCTCTAATGATAAAAATTTTATTTGTGAAGAAGTTCATGAAGTCATTACTAGTTAACGTTAAAGGGATGGTTGGCTCAAAAGAGCTCTGACTTTTTGTCAGCCTGGCTACAGTGCTGAAGAGAAACCTGGGGTTGTTCTTATTTTCTTCAATCAGTGATGAATAGTAAGATGTTCTGGCTTTGCGGAGGGCTTTCTTATAAAGCAGCAAACTATTTCTCCAGGCTAAATGATGATCCTCTAGATTTGTGACACGCCATTTCCTCTCCAGATTACGAGTCATCTGCTTTAGGGTACATGTTTGAGAATTATACCACGGAGTCAGGTACTTCTGATTAGAGACCTTAGTTTTCACTGGAGCTACAGTATCCAGAGTCGTACGTAGTGAGGAGGTGAAATTATTAACAAGATAATCGACCTCTGTTGGGGTAGCGTTCCGATAGCTGCTCTGCTCTGTGTTGGTACAGGGCATTGGAGATGATAACAGTGGGTGGATTATATTCTTAAACTTAGTTACAGCACTTTCAGAAAGACATCTACTTTGATAAAGTCTACTCTCCACCGCTGTGTAATCAATTATTGTAAATGTAAATGTTATCAGGAAATGATCAGACAGGAGAGAGTTTTCAGGAAACACTGTTAAATGTTCAGTTTCTATGCCATATGTTAAAACAAGATCTAGAGTGTGATTAAAGTGGTGGGTGGGTTCTTTTACATTTTGAGAGAAACCAATTGAGTCTAATAACAGATTAAATGCCATGTTGAGGCTGTCATTTTTAGCATCTACATGGATGTTAAAATCACCCACAATAATTATTTTATCTGAGCTCAGAACTAAATTAGATATAAAGTCTGAGAAATCAGACAGAAACTCTGTGTAAGGCCCAGGTGGACGATAGATGATAACAAGTAAGACTGGTTTCTGAGTTTCACAGCTGGGGTGGACAATGTTAAGCATCAGGCTTTCAAATGAATTAAAAGTCTGTCTTAGTCTTTCATTAATTAATAGGCTGGTGTGAAAAATTGCTGCCACACCGCCCCCTCGGCCTGTGCTTCGAGATTTCTGGTAGTTAGAATGACTCGGGGGTGTTGATTCATTTAAACTAACATAATCATCCTGCTGCAACCAGGTTTCTGTAAGGCAGAGTAAATCGATTTGTTGATCAATTATTAAGTCATGTACTAACAGAGACTTGGAGGAGAGAGACCTAATATTTAATAATCCACATTTCACTGTTTTACTCTTTGGTTCAGATGTGGATACTGTATTGTTCTTTCTTTGTGATTGTTTATGTTTAAGTTGTTTGTTGCTGGTTTTTAGTTTGTTTTGTCTTTTTGGAAGCTGACACAGTCTCTATGGAGATGGGTTTTTGGGGGGGGTAGCAGGAGGAGAGAAGCTGCAGAGAGGCGTGTAAGACTGCAACTCTGCTTCCTGGTCCCAACTCTGGATAGTCATATTTTGGGGGGTTTAATAAATTTGTCCATATTTCTAGAAATGAGAGCTGCTCCATCCAAAGTGGGATGGATGCCGTCTCTCCTAACAAGACCAGGTTTCCTCCAGAAGGTTTGCCAATTATCTATGAAGCCCACATCGTTTCTGGGACGCCACTCAGACAGCCAGCAATTTAAGGAGAACATGCGGCTAAACATGTCACTCCTGGTCTGATTGGGGAGGGGACCAGAGAAAACTACAGAGTCCGACATTGTTTTAGCAAAGTTGCACACCGATTCAATATTGATTTTAGTGACCTCCGATTGGCGTAACCGGGTGTCATTACTGCCAACGTGAATTATGATTTTACTGAATTTACGTTTACCCTTAGCCAGCAGTTTTAAATTTCCTTCAATGTCGCCTGCTCTGGCCCCTGGGAGACAATTGACTATGGTTGCCGGTGTCTCTAGCTTCACATGTCTGAGAACAGAATCGCCAATTACCAGAGTTTGACCCCCGGCGGGTGTGTCGCCGAGTGGGGAAAAACGGTTAGACACATGAACGGGTTGATGGTGTACCTGGGGCTTCTGTTTAGGACTATGCTTCCTCCTCACCGTGACCCAGCCGCCCTCTTTCCCCAGCTGCTTGGGGTCTGCCGGGGAACAGCTAGCGGGGCCTACGCTATCTTCGGCTGCAACAGCTACAGGGGCCTGGCTAGCTACGGGTGAATGAAGGGTGCGAAGCAGAGTCTCCAATTCAGTAATCCTGGCCTCCAGCGCTGCAAATATGCTACATTTGTTACAGATATCATTACTGCTAAAGGTGGCCGAGGAGTAACTAAACATCTGACACAATGAGCAAGAAAGTGCAGGAGGAACAGGTGAAGTAGCCATGGTGCTAACGAGTCGGCTACGAGCTAAGCTAAGCTAGCGAAACAGTACAGAGACAGTGAGTGAATACTTTGGCTATAAATTAGGTAGTGAGTACACAGAAAGTGTGCTTCGGATGAAGCACGTGAAGATTATACTATGAAAAAGAATGTATTTAAAAGTTGTTAATTAAATTGCTAAGCAAATAAGCTACTCAGAAACACCACTGTGTTTGAGCAGGAACAGGAAGTGATACTCTACCACAGAGCGAGCGAACACCAAGTGCCACCAAGGTTGATCCTGTTCATCTGGACGTAGCATTTTTAATGATCAAGGAACTGACCTCACAGCCTACTGTTCATTCAGTGGGCTAGTTTCATGCAAACCTGCAGTCAGCTGAGACTGAAGAAGTCACTTGGATGAGTGACGAAACGTTTCTCCCACTGAAAGCGCTAAATCCAGATGAACAGACTCTACCTTTTGGGAGTACCAATGAAGAAAAATAATAGATGTTGGGATGGACTTGGTAGCTAGAGGCTCAAACAAAAGGGAATGAAAAGAAATACAGACACTATAAGTCACTTCAAACCCAGAGTGCTGGTCAATAAAAGAAGTGTGAAAAAGCAGGGCCACAACCAGAAAGGCCACACTGCCACTGGCTCGATCTTCTGTAGTCAAATCCAGCAACTACACTCAACAAAAATATAAACGCAACACCTTTGTTACTGCTCCCATTCCCCATGGGATGGACGTAGAGACCTAAAATTCATTCCAGATACACAATATAACCATCCCTCCCAAACAGTGGTCACAAATCAGTCCAAATGTGTGGTAGTGGGCACATCTGCTATATTGAGATAATCCATCCCACCTCACAGGTGTGCCACATCAGGATGCTGATCTGACATCATGAGTAGTGCACAGGTGTACCTCAGACTGCCCACAACAAAAGGCCACCCTGGAATGTGCAGTTTTGTCTCACAGCAAAATGCCACAGATGCCACAAGCAATGAGGGAGCGTGCAATTGGCATGCTGACAGCAGGAATGTCAACCAGATCTGTCGCCCGTGCATTGAATGTTCATTTCTCAACCATAAGCCGTCTCCACAGGCGTTTCAGAGAATATGGCAGCACATCCAACCGGCCTCACAACCGCAGACCTCGTGTAACCACACCAGCCCAGGACCTCCACATCCAGCAGGTTCACCTCCAAGATCGTCTGAGACCAGCCACCCAGACAGCTGCTGGAACAATTGGTTTGCACAACCAAACAATTTCTGCACAAACTGTCAGAAACCGTCTCAGGGACGCTCAACTGCATGCCCGTCGTCCTCATCGGGGTCTTGACCTGACTCCAGCTCGTCGCCGTGACAGACTTGTGTGGGCAAATGCTCACATTCGATGGCGTCTGGCACGTTGGAGAGGTGTGCGCTTCACGGATGAATCATGGTTCACATTGTTCAGGGCAGATGGCAGCTGAGAATGTCCCAGTTCTTGCATGGCCAGCATACTCACCGGACATGTCACCCATTGAGCATGTTCGGGATGTGCTTGACCGGCGTATACAACAGCGTGTACCAGTTCCCACGAATATCCAACAACCTCGCACAGCCATTGAAGTGGAGTGGACCAACATTCCACAGGCCACAATTGACAATCTGATAGACTCCATGCGACGATGTGTTGCACTGCATGAGGCAAATGGTGGTCACACCAGATACTGACCAGTTCTGGGTCCCCAGACCCCCAATAGTGCAAAAAACTGCACATTCCAGGGTGGCCTTTTGTTGTGGGCAGTCTGAGGTACACCTGTGCACTACTCATGATGTCAGATCAGCATCCTGATGTGGCACACCTGTGAGGTGGGATGGATTATCTCAATATAGCAGATGTGCCCACTACCACACATTTGGACTGATTTGTGACCACTGTTTGGGAGGGATGGTTATATTGTGTATCTGGAATGAATTTTAGGTCTCTACGTCCATCCCATGGGGAATGGGAGCAGTAACAAAGGTGTTGCGTTTATATTTTTGTTGAGTGTAAAAAGGATCAAACAAGATGATTAGTAGTCACAAGAGCTGGACTTTATAGTTTTACAGTGTCCATAATGCTTTGTCCAACCATCAGCAGACTGAGCCCAACCGGAGCAACATGAACAAACTTTATCATGGTTTGTTGATTGTTTTTAGTACATGGTGCATTAAAGTGACAAAACTAAGTAATCTTTTCTTCTTAAAGCAGGTTCACATTGTCATTTTTATGTCAGTTCAATGAAACTAAATCTAAATTACACTGATGACACAGAACAAATTGCCACAGAGGAAAAAACAGTCACGCATCTTTATTTTAAGTGGCAATATTCTTCACAGGCATAGCCGTCAGTCTTGCTTGACTGAAGCCATACTTTGGATCATATCGAAAAGGGTCTTCACTCCATCTTCACTACTGAGAAGTTCTTCTAGAAGGCTGCGCTCATCAGAGCTTATGGTGTGTGTGGTTACATCAGTGAAATTTGTTTCTGGGGTAAGAGATGGATCTGGGCACAAACCTGTGAAGATGACATTTGTGAATGCCTTTAATTTATGAGAGGAGAAATTAATTGAATCTACAGTTGTTCAAACCATGGTGGTATACAAATAATGACAACATTAAACTGAAGGTGT
Organism: Rhamphochromis longiceps; assembly: GCF_057381845.1. Lineage (NCBI taxonomy): Eukaryota > Metazoa > Chordata > Actinopteri > Cichliformes > Cichlidae > Rhamphochromis > Rhamphochromis longiceps. The sequence continues at coordinate 28,413,090 of NC_140562.1, read as the reverse complement.
AACATTTAGTTCAGCTGCAGTTTCTTTGTGTAACTGAACTCATTTGAAAAATTGTAATCTGCTACTGTCTATTGCGTTTTGTTTATTTTTCAGGGCACATACAGACGTGGCTTTAAGACTTTCATATTAAGTAGAAGTTCATACCCTTTTCTAAGTCCATGATAGCAGGTGGTTGTAGGTTCAGACACTCTGCCTGCTTTGTAAACTCTTCCAGCTCAGCAGCAGACACTTTAGTTCTCCTACCTGAGAGACAGAAAAAGTGTTAGCACGGCACCAAGTAAGTAAAGAGATTAAAACACAAAGAAACAACTGCTGCTGCTATTTCAGGACCTGGACCACTTGCTGCAATTGAAGGAACCATGATATTGAAGGAGAATTTGTGGCCATGAGCACATGAGCAAGGCCACCTCTGAATGGCTTTCAAAATCTGTTCATGCTTGAAAATCCAATCCAGTGCGGCTGAATTGAACGGACTCTACATAGTAGAGTTTTGAAAAATTCTTCCACAGCGATGTGAAAGACTCATTGCTAATGATTGCAAATGCTTGATTTCAGTTCTTGATAACCAATTATTAGGTTTAGGGACAATTTCCTTTTCACACAGTGCCATGTAAAGGAAATATTCCTTTAAGAACTGTGTTTTCTATTTGCTTGGGTTATTTTTGTCTAATCTAAAATTGTATTTGATGATCTGAAATATCTAAGTGTGACTAATATGTAAAATAGAGAGAAACCAGGAAGGGTGCAAATACATTCTCACAGCACTGCATGTTTTTAGATGTTTTATTCTTTTTTTTTTTAAAGAAATATTTCTAAATATGCCTTTAACTGGCAAGTGTTATTTGTAACTGGTATTTCAAAGGGCAGTGTTCCGATTTATTAAGCCGTAGAACAGTGGAAACCACTGTTCAATTATTAGTCATTGTTTTATTTTGGAAATTAGTGGCCGGCGTCTCATAAAAAATACTTAAAATAAGTACTTTGACATTACATTATTTAGGTGTGTCATTGTTTTTACTCAGGAGCTGGAGATCTTTAACTGTGGTTCTTCCAACGGTGTTATTTGCGAAGATAACAAGGCAGTCAGGGCAGCCAGTATTCAGCAGGACAGCAGAATTTTGGAAAGGGAGCTCTGTGGACAGATGACAGATGATGGCCATACTTCATATTCTTTTAGCATTGGTAAGGGTAAAGCTGCAGTGTGCAAATACACACCAATCGATATATACTGAAAGTGTTATGGCAATGCTAGGCACAAAGTCTAAATCAAATGTTTGTTCCCTCAGTAATACTCACCCACAGTGAGAGTGTTGTTAACCAAAGTCATGTTGGTTTTCCGTGTGAAGCACTTGCCCATCCTTTTAGAAGATACAATTATTGAGATTTTTACATTAATATTATTTGAAAACAGGGTCAGTTCAGGAAAAACATCCTTTTTATTACATTTTTTGAATTTGGAGGTTGTTAAATGTATCGGCTTCACTGGCAGCGGTGATCTTCATCCAGGCATTTTCCATAACCATCTGTACCAGAATTTTGGATCCAGGTATGCTTGTGCTCTCTCCTTGTAGTACCCATTTGCCCAGCAGCTGAAACAGATGGTATTAGCTGTATAAGACAACAAACATTTCATATCGAAAATAAAAAAACAAATAAACAAGTGAGAAATGATGTAAGAGAGAGTCTGACCTGACTTCTGTAGATTTCAAGAGGCTGGATTAGATTCTCACAGCTTGTCACAGGAGCTGAGTGTCCAAGAGACAGAAGACCGAGCACAGCTACAGCAACGTGAACAAACTCCATCATGGCTCATCTGCTGATAGTGTGGCTTCAGACTCTGAAGTGTGTTCTGGACATTCGAGACTCAGCCCAGTTTAGGTGAAGTATTGCTCAATTGTTTACTTATGTGTTGTAATTGTACTTGACAGAAATATTGACTCTGTGGCAGTACAGTCAGGGGGGTTATTTAAATGTGTTGCAACAATGTTAGAGCAGGTCATCTACTGATCGGAAGGTTAGAGGTTCGATTCCTGGCTTCCCCTAGTCTGCATGCCAAATATCCTTGGGCAAGATACTAACCCCAAATTACTCTCCGATGCATCCATCGGAGAATGAACGGGTGTGTTGAATGTGCTTGTGCGACTGGGTGTGAATGCACAAGTTGTGTAAAGCACTTTGAGTGCTCCAGTGTTGCCAGCTCCTCAGTTAGGAAAATCGCTATTGGCTGTCCTAAAAATCGCTAGAAGTCGCTAAATGATGTCATCGCCTAATTTGCATAATTGGTCATGCTAATGTAATTGTAACCTAAGTTGTTGGAGAGAGAAATAACATCGTGGAAGACACATAAAGTGAGTAAAAAAAAAAAAAACATCTTAAATGCATTTAGAATTTATTTAGAACTATAAATTAAATTTCTTTTAGCAATTATTGTTTTTTAATGTCACAATTCCAACCCTGCTCCTTTACCCGGGCTTGCACCGGCAAAAGTGACCTGAAATAGGCACTCTGGTGGAGTTACTTTGTGTGTGTGTTTATTAGTAATGGCCTATATTTGTATAGCGCTTTACTAGTCCCTAAGGACCCTAAAGCGCTTTACACATCCAGTCATCCACCCATTCCCACACACATTCACACACTGGTGGTGGCAAGCTACACTCAACAAAAATATAAACGCAACACCTTTGTTACTGCTCCCATTCCCCATGGGATGGACGTAGAGACCTAAAATTCATTCCAGATACACAATATAACCATCCCTCCCAAACAGTGGTCACAAATCAGTCCAAATGTGTGGTAGTGGGCACATCTGCTATATTGAGATAATCCATCCCACCTCACAGGTGTGCCACATCAGGATGCTGATCTGACATCATGAGTAGTGCACAGGTGTACCTCAGACTGCCCACAACAAAAGGCCACCCTGGAATGTGCAGTTTTTTGCGCTATTGGGGGTCTGGGGACCCAGAACCGGTCAGTATCTGGTGTGACCACCATTTGCCTCATGCAGTGCAACACATCGTCGCATGGAGTCTATCAGATTGTCAATTGTGGCCTGTGGAATGTTGGTCCACTCCACTTCAATGGCTGTGCGAGGTTGTTGGATATTCGTGGGAACTGGTACACGCTGTTGTATACGCCGGTCAAGCACATCCCGAACATGCTCAATGGGTGACATGTCCGGTGAGTATGCTGGCCATGCAAGAACTGGGACATTCTCAGCTGCCATCTGCCCTGAACAATGTGAACCATGATTCATCCGTGAAGCGCACACCTCTCCAACGTGCCAGACGCCATCGAATGTGAGCATTTGCCCACACAAGTCTGTTACGGCGACGAGCTGGAGTCAGGTCAAGACCCCGATGAGGACGACGGGCATGCAGTTGAGCGTCCCTGAGACGGTTTCTGACAGTTTGTGCAGAAATTGTTTGGTTGTGCAAACCAATTGTTCCAGCAGCTGTCTGGGTGGCTGGTCTCAGACGATCTTGGAGGTGAACCTGCTGGATGTGGAGGTCCTGGGCTGGTGTGGTTACACGAGGTCTGCGGTTGTGAGGCCGGTTGGATGTGCTGCCATATTCTCTGAAACGCCTGTGGAGACGGCTTATGGTTGAGAAATGAACATTCAATGCACGGGCGACAGATCTGGTTGACATTCCTGCTGTCAGCATGCCAATTGCACGCTCCCTCATTGCTTGTGGCATCTGTGGCATTTTGCTGTGAGACAAAACTGCACATTCCAGGGTGGCCTTTTGTTGTGGGCAGTCTGAGGTACACCTGTGCACTACTCATGATGTCAGATCAGCATCCTGATGTGGCACACCTGTGAGGTGGGATGGATTATCTCAATATAGCAGATGTGCCCACTACCACACATTTGGACTGATTTGTGACCACTGTTTGGGAGGGATGGTTATATTGTGTATCTGGAATGAATTTTAGGTCTCTACGTCCATCCCATGGGGAATGGGAGCAGTAACAAAGGTGTTGCGTTTATATTTTTGTTGAGTGTACATGGGGCGCACTGACAGAGGCGAGGGTGCCGAACACTGGCGCCACCGGGCCCTCTGACCACTACCAGTAGGCAATGGGTGAAGTGTCTTGCCCAAGGACACAACGACCGAGACTGTCCAAGCCGGGGCTCGAACCACCTTCCAATTACAAGGCGCACTCCCAACTCTTGAGCCACGAGATCACAAGGTTTAAAACTACTAAACCACAAAACAGCATAACAGTAAAAGAAGAACTGACTGCGTTACAGTCAGTGCAGGAGCAGCGGCTTCGCTACAATAGCTTGTCTGGACATAGTGCCAGACGAAGCTTCTGACCCTCAATTAACTGAGCTTCAACTCTTTAAAAGCACAAACTGCAAGGTGTGTATAAAAATAGTTATAACTGCACCTGGAATAAAGGTTAATATGGTGCCTGCATGTTTAAACATCTTAAGGCCCTCTCAAAGCTATCTGTTATATTGTTAATGCAATGCGAAGGCGGTCGCACTTTTTCTCCTCTCCTCCTTCCCCTTATCTTCCCTGCTTAGCCTCTTGTGTCCTTGTCTTGTCTCGTGTGTATTACTTTCCCTCGAACAGTCTCTCACTGTCGTTCTCTAAAACCTAAAGAGAATTATGGATTTGATCAACTGGTCTCTGAATGCTATTGACACCCTTTTCTCAACGAGAAGCCTGGGCTCGGGAGAGCCTGAGTGCCCTGGAGGGACTTTCCCTGCCGGATACACGATGGACGGGTGGCAGAACTGGAGGGTCATGTGCCTGGCGGGACTGTCGAAGATATCTACCTATTCGGAACCATGATAACAGGGTTCTTGCTGATCGGAGCTGGCTTGGCCCTGACTTATTGGAGAAATAAGAGAGCGAAACCAGCTGTTCAAACCCCCCCCCCCTCCCAAGGCTGACCGCTGGAATTGAAGTGATGGAACGAGGCGCGATCTCTCACAACGAACGCAGCATGGTTAACACCTTGGAGACGCTTACGGCTGCCATGAAAACTCAAAGTAACAGCATTGAGCGTATGATGGGATACATCAGAGAGGGGCCTGCTCAAAATGACACCCTTGAGCGAAAGTTGGATCACATCGCAGAACGGATCACTGCAGTTGTGGGGTCTCAGAACCAAAAGAATGACAACACCACGGAACAGAAGTTTGATACCATCATGGGGAGGCTCGCGGCTCTCCAACAGGAGATCGAGAGACCAGTGTCAGAGTGCTAAATTCAGAGCTGCTCGCATAAAGGAGAAATCAACAATATTCAACATATGGACACCACGGCGCCAGCTGCTCAGGCCCAAGGCTGGAGCCGATCAACGACTCCCTGATAACGACTGTGTGATGACTATTCTTCCCATCCCATGCAAGGCCACCTGGGTTGGCTGGCAGACTGTTTACTTAGCCTGATAGAGCGAAGGACACTGTCTCAGCTGAACTCTGGACACGCACACACATACACTTACACTGATAAGCACGCACTCATCCCCCTCCCTTTCCAAACGCCTTCGATGCTTGTTTCCTGTGGGGGACGACGGCGGGTCTGTGTGCCGCGCTGTTCATTCAGTGGGCTAGTTTCATGCAAACCTGCAGTCAGCTGAGACTGAAGAAGTCACTTGGATGAGTGACGAAACGTTTCTCCCACTGAAAGCGCTAAATCCAGATGAACAGAATCAACCTTTTGGGAGTACCAATGAAGAAAAATAATAGATGTTGGGATGGACTTGGTAGCTGGAGGTTCTAACAAAAGGGAATGAAAAGAAATACAGACACTATAAGTCACTTCAAACCCAGAGTGCTGGTCAATAAAAGAACTGAATCTACAATTGTTCAAACCATGGTGGTATACAAATAATGACAACATTAAACTGAAGGTGTAACATTTAGTTCAGCTGCAGTTTCTTTGTTTAACTGAACTTATTTGACAAACCGTAATCTGCTACTGACTATTGCGTTTTGTTTATTCTTCAGGGCATGTACAGATGTGGCTTTAAGGCTTTTATATTAAGTAGAAGTTCATACCCTTTTCTGAATCCATGATAGCAGGTGGTTGTAGGTTCAGACACTCTGCCTGCTTTGTAAACTCTTCCAGCTCAGCAGCAGACACTTTAACTCTCCTACCTGAGAAACAGGAAAAGTGTTAGCAGGGGATTGCTGCAGGCTCATGTCAGGGCACTACGATGGTACAGAAGTATTTAAGTTATCAAAATAGTCGTTGCCCAGTAAGGAAATACAGTAAAAAACAAAAATATGCAGAATGCCCATGGATTACAAAAGGATTGCAAAATGCATGTAAGAAGAAAAATACCTTATACAGAGAATTTATAATGAACCGAAGTACAGAAGCTGAAAATAAATATAAGAAATATAAAAATAAATTAACGAGTATTTTGAGGTCATGTAAAAAGGAATACTATGAGAAATTATTGATTATGAATAAAAATAATATTAAAGGGATTTGGAAAACATTAAATACCATCATTAAAAAGGGCTCTGGACAGTCAGACTATCCTTCGTATTTCACAAATAATAATAGAAACATTACTAATATGAGCGATGTGGTAAATGATTTCAACAAATTCTTTGTAAGTGTTGGGCCAGACTTGGCTGAAACAATTCCTGATATGACAGATTCGGTAGAGAAAGAAACCAGACTCATTGATCGCAATCCTCATTCAATGTTCTTAACGGCAGTAGAAGAAAAGGAAATCATTGATATTGTTGGGAAATTACAAACAAAAAACTCTACAGACTCTGATGACATAGATATGGAAATAGTCAAGAAAGTGATAGAGGGCATTTCCAAACCCTTAACACATATCTGCAATTTGTCCATACAAACTGGTACATTCCCGACACAAATGAAAATAGCTAAAGTAACACCATTGTTCAAAAATGGTGATAAACACCAATTCACAAATTATAGGCCTGTCTCTATTTTCTCAATTTTCAAAAATACTGGAAAAGGTTTTTATTAATCGACTTGACAAATTTGTAGATAAACACAAAATAATAACGGATAGTCAGTATGGTTTCAGATCAAATAGATCAACATCATTGGCATTAATAGAATTGATTGAAAATATCACTAACAATATAGATAAAAGACAATGTATAGCTAGTATATTCATCGACCTAAAAAAAGCTTTTGATACAATTAATCATGAAATATTACTCGATAAATCGGAGTATTATGGCATTAGAGGAGTGGTGTTAGAGTGGGTAAAGAGTTATTTGAGAGACAGGAAACAATTTGTGAAAATTGGGGAACATCAATCAGAGTGTATGGACATTGTTTGTGGAGTTCCGCAGGGGTCAGTATTGGGACCAAAGCTGTTTATCCTCTATATCAACGATATATGTAGAACATCAGATATATTACAGTTTATTCTATTTGCAGATGATACAAATATCTTTTGTGCTGGAGAGAACTTACAGCAGCTTTTGGAAATTGTCACACAAGAAATGACTAAACTGAAAACATGGTTTGATAGAAATAAGTTATCATTAAATTTGGAAAAAACGACATTTATGTTATTCGGAAACTATAAAAAAGATGCCGAAGCAAAGTTATTAGTAAATAATGTCGAATTAGAGCAAGTTTCGGATACAAAATTTCTGGGTGTGATAATAGATAACAAAATCTGCTGGAAACCTCATATAAAGTATGTACAAGCTAAACTGTCAAGAAGTGTCTCCATACTGAGTAAAGTTAAATATTTTTTGCCTTCCAAATCACTCCAGGTACTTTACTGTTCACTCATATTGCCATATTTGGAATACTGTGCGGAAATTTGGGGAAACACATATAAAACTTCACTTCAACCAATATGTAAAATTCAAAAAGAAAGCAATCAGGATTATTAGTAAAGCTGGATATAGAGACCATACTAACACCATGTTTTTGAAATTAAAAATATTGAAGTTTATGGATCTTATAAAATACAAAACGGCAAAAATTATGTATAAAGCTAGATACAATATGTTACCAGGAAATATACAGAGGATGTTCTATGACAGAGAAGGAGACTATGAACTAAGGGGTAAGTTGAATCTGAGGATTCTTAAAGCACGGTCAAATGTTAAAACCTTTTGCGTAACTATTTATGGAGTAAAACTGTGGAATAGCTTTACTGCAGAATTACAGCAATGCTCAGGAATTGGCAAGTTCATAAAGACACTTCGAAAATTACTCTTGGAAGGATATGATATTGAAAAAGACAATCACCCATTGTATGTATAAATATGTCAACTCGTATTTAAATTATAAATATCGTGCCAGCCTTGTTGATATAAGTTTTCTTGTGTATTGTGTGGAGTATGTGATGAGGAGATTTAGATAAATATGTGGGATTAATAAGATGTTGAGCAGGGGTAGGAGTTAATAAGTATGTGCATACTTCTTCCTACTCCTTTTCAGACCAAACAACTGTTATCTCATGTTAGACGAATGTGTTTTATTTTATTATATTTCTTTCTTGTTTGTCTGTACAAATACGTGTGTGTGTGTGTATATCTACACATATATTCGTATTCGTAAATGAAAATACATGTAGACGAGTATATATTGGTTTTTTTTGTTTGTTTTTATTATGTCTGAAATAAATAAAGATACAATACAATACAAAAATGAAAATTACCACACAGACTTTTCCTATTTTCAAACATCAGTGCATCTGTGCATGTCTTTAAGACGCAGCTGTAGTTTAACTAGTTGATTTTTTTTTTCATATTGGAGTTTTGTCTTATTATTAATAAGTAAAGCTGGGTGTCATCTGCATAGCAATAAATATATGTGTAGTGTTTTCTAATAACATCGCCTAATGTATAATATAAAAAGCATTGCAACTGTGACTAGTTCTTGTGTGTGAAGAAGATACCCCATTTACTTGCACATATGAGAATTTATCAGATACATATTATTCATACCAGTGACCCAACAAACATCCAACCACTGGGGTGAACAACCTCACCTGACTTATTTTGATATTTAGTGATAATAGTGGTAAACTATGAGTCCCTCCCAAATGGCCCTGCTCCTCACTCTATCACTAAGAAAGACCATCCGCCACCATCTGGAGGAAGCTCATTTTAGCTGCCAATTAGTCCTCCAAGTAAAGGAGTTTTAAAATGTTGCTTAGATATCACCGCATTAGTGATACTCATCTAGTAATTGAACTGGACTTGTCCTTTGTTCCAGTAAAGACATACAGTAACAACATAAAAGTGATTGTTCATCCAAATAAAGCAGAAGAAATCAGAAGCTACATTTAGGCATTTTTATTTGTTTGTTTTTTCCATAGTTTCACACATAATTTTTAAGAAGTCTTTAATTTAATTCAGTATTACAATGGACAGTTTTGTTTTGGCACAAATACAAACCTGTTAATGTAGAAAAATCATGTCCTTAACTTCTCTTAGCAACTGGATGTTTATGCTATTTCAGACTTGATGACCATTTATATAGAGTGAGATGATCTTTGGTATTTTGCTGGCTCGGAGTAAAAATGGTCACAAGAAGTTAATACAAAGGTTTTTTTTTTTAACTGATCACTTTTATCCTATAAGACATTTCTGTCCTGTTTGGAGTTTTCAGTTTTATACAGTTTTCAAAGATTCAGTTCAAAACTTCAGATCCTTCACTAGATATGTGTTTACCTTTCTCCAAATATGCTCATTCATACACGTCAGACAGAAAAATTATGTTGCTTTCAAATTAAAGCCTTTGATTTTAAAACCACTTACTGTGGACTGCAAGATTGTGTACAGAGTTTGCTAAGAGGCACACTCATGTAACAGACTACAGATCCGTTTCAATCCCAGTGTCAAGTGAAATCATTTTAAAGGTTTTATTAGTAACAGGTTTACATCATAGGAAATGTTAGGCAGTAAAATAAAAGGATCTTTAATGTCATCTTAGAGATGAACAACAATCTTTGCACAGAGGTGGAAGAAAAAACAAACAAACACGCGATAATAAGACACAGAAGCACTCAAAAAGGAGGGTGATAAAAGTAAATGTCCACATGATACAATGACCTTTAAAATAAAACTGTCAGCTACTAAAGAAGAGACCAGAAATAAAAACAAACAAACAAAAATAAGTAAATAAAAACAGAATAACATGTGAACAGAGAAAGAACAGGAAAAACAAAGAAAATAATGAATTATTAAAACACAGACTATGACAAAATTTCATAATTTTGACATAGCATGTTTTCTATTTTGTGTTCTAACACGTATAAATGTGTCTAAATATGTTTTAGAGATGTGAAATAAACAAGAAGAAAAGCTGATTTGGACTATCTTTGCAATATATTATACGTGCAATATTATAGCAATAATTTTAACTTTTACTATTTCCCCACTAACAATATAAAAATAATAATGCAGTTCCATCATATTAAAATGAGCTACAATCTCCTTTTATCTTAAAGTAAAAAAAAAAACTGGCCAAACTCTCCCATTTGAAGGGACTATAATACATGGGGTTTACATCAGATTCAACAAGTGCGTTTACATTAATTCTTTCCTTTTTTTCGTACAAAATACAGATACTTGATGCACATTTAATGGTGCTAAAATGTGAATAGACCCACCGTTAATAATAAAAGTAATACTGTGTGCTTCCCTTAGGTGGCACCAGAGGAATTCAAAGCCAGTACCAATCGTGTGAACAGCTGCCTGAGAAAGACGCTCCCGGTGAATGTGCGGTGGCTTCTGTGTGGTTGTCTGAATTGCTGTTGCACACTGGGCTTCAGTTTGTGGCCCGTCATCTGCCTCAGCAAAAGGGTGAGATGCCCATTCACTTCGTCCCACAGTTAGAAAATGTTACACAGAGAATCTGCGATATTTGCTGCAGCATCACAGTGAGCAAGACAAAAAATGTTGTGCACTAAGTTGATATGAGACCGTTTTTTCACAACAGTATTATTCTTATTACTGACATTAGCAATTTTGTATCGTGGTGTCTGGGCTTTTATATACAGATGTTGTTTATCCAGCCGGCTTTCAGAGAAAGGTGGGAACAGATGGAAATCTAAAAGAAGGCCTTTATGAGTAGATTGCATAATTGTCTTTCCCTGCTCTGCACACCTTTGTGAAAGCATAAGAAGGCTATGAGATCATGTATGTCAAGAATTTGAGCTAAGCCACTTAGTTTATGTCCACTGAGGTCTGGTGATTGCATGGGCCACACTCAGGGGATTGCACTAGATTTTAAAAAACCCAATAATGTAGCAAAATCTCACTGTTACACCAGAGTGTTGCATATAGTACACACATCACACGTTACTTTGACACACGCTAAATGGTGCATTTGAAGATTTGGAAATATCCCTGAGAAAGAAAAAAAAAACAAACCTTTCTAACATTTCTGTGGTCTTCCTATTTAGAATGTGAAGGAAGCACATGCACCAAGAAAAAACAGATTTCAGGGCTCTAGACTAACTTTTTGCCATGGGCACAAAAAAGTTAGGCGCAAAATTTTTTTCAACCGCATCGCTTAACACCGCAGTTTTACATGTGCACTTTTTTTTTTGGGGGGGGGGGGGGGGGATATTAATTAATATAGATAATATATAATATAGAAATATTAATTTCTAAATTATTAACTAACAATCTTGTGCTTAAAGTGCTTTGTCAATATTGTAGAAAATGTTAAAGCGTCTGGACTTCTTTAAGTTGCTAGAAGACGTTTCACCTCTCATCCGAGAAGCTTCTTCAGTTCTAAGGTCAAATGGCGGAAAGTAGGGCTGTTCGATATAACGATATACAGGGAGTGCAGAATTATTAGGCAAATGAGTATTTTGTCCACATCATCCTCTTCATGCATGTTGTCTTACTCCAAGCTGTATAGGCTCGAAAGCCTACTACCAATTAAGCATATTAGGTGATGTGCATCCCTGTAATGAGAAGGAGTGTGGTCTAATGACATCAACACCCTATATCAGGTGTGCATAATCATTAGGCAACATCCTTTCCTTTGGCAAAATGGGTGAAAAGAAGGACTTGACAGGCTCAGAAAAGTCAAAAATAGTGAGATATCTTGCAGAGGGATGCAGCAGTCTCAAAATTGCAAAGCTTCTGAACCGTGATCATCGAACAATCAAGCGTTTCATTCAAAATAGTCAACAGGGTCGCAAGAAGCATGTGGAAAAACCAAGGCGCAAAATAACTGCCCATGACACACAAGCTGAAACGTCAAGACTGGGCCAAGAAATATGTCAAGACTGGTTTTTCTAAGGTTTTATGGACTGATGAAATGAGAGTGAGTCTTGATGGGCCCGTGGCTGGATTGGTAATGGGCAGAGAGCTCCAGTCTGACTCAGACGCCAGCAAGGTGGAGGTGGAGTACTGGTTTGGGCTGGTATCATCAAAGATGAGCTTGTGGGCCTTTTCGGGTTGAGGATGGAGTCAAGCTCAACTCCCAGTCCTACTGCCAGTTTCTGGAAGACACCTTCTTCAAGCAGTGGTACAGGAAGAAGTCTGCATCCTTCAAGAAAAACATGATTTTCATGCAGGACAATGCTCCATCACACGCGTCCAAGTACTCCACAGCGTGGCTGGCAAGAAAGGGTATAAAAGAAGAAAAACTAATGACATGGCCACCTTCCTGATCTGAACCCCATTGAGAACCTGTGGTCCATCATCAAATGTGAGATTTACAAGAACGGAAAACAGTACACCTCTCTGAACAGTGTCTGGGAGGCTGTGGTTGCTGCTGCACGCAATGTTGATGGTGAACAGATCAAGACACTGACAGAATCCATGGATGGCAGGCTTTTGAGTGTCCTTGCAAAGAAAGGTGGCTATATTGGTCGCTGATTTGTTTTTGTTTTGTTTTTGAATGTCAGAAATGTATATTTGTGAATGTGGAGATGTTATATTGGTTTCACTGGTAAAAATAAATAATTGAAATGGGTATATATTTGTTTTTTGTTAAGTTGCCTAATAATTATGCACAGTAATAGTCACCTGCACACACAGATATCCCCCTAAAATGGCTAAAACTAAAAACTACTTCCAAAAACATGCAGCTTTGATATTAATGAGTTTTTTGGGTTCATTGAGAACATGGTTGTTGTTCAATAATAAAATTATTCCTCAAAAATACAACTTGCCTAATAATTCTGCACTCCCTGTATATCTGATGACGATATAAAAACGTCTATCGTTTCATTTTACGCTATAGTTTGTTTCGTGGTGTCGCAAAATACACTGTTTACGGCAATATTTTTTCATCGTTTTGATGGTCACTGTAGTGGCTATATTAATTTCTTAAAGTTCTCTCTTTCTCTTATATTTAATATAACCACACTAGGGACAAGTGCCTGTTTTTATGGGTTGTCGTTAGCAACAACGACGGTAAAACCATCGCATGTCCGCTTGTTTATTTTCCACATAAACCTTTCACAATAAAGCTCAAGATCCTGTTGAGACTTTTCAAAATAAACAGAATCACGTGAAAAAGTATGCAGAGTGTTTATAGATGAGAAGGAAAAAAGAGCCGTCAGGTGCTAAAAAATAAACCTTAGACTCAAACGTTGGAACAGGCTTTTCCCCAGAGCCCGCCGTGTAATAAATACTCACGAAGAAAACGGCGGCCATTACAACTTATGTCTAAAAATGTGAAGTTTCATGCATCAGTTAAAACACTCGACTCCAGGTACACGACACCCAGCTGGAAACACTTCACCTACCCGAGATTTACAGAATTTACAGAAAATATTAAACTTTTTGTGATTTATATCGTTATCGGACGATACATGTTTTATATCGGGATATGAGATTTTGGTCCTATCGCACAGCCCTAGCGGAGAGTCCCAGATTTAAACCCAGTGGGAGTATTCCCCCAAAGAGGGACAAAAGGACCCCCTGATGATCCTCTAATCACCTGAGCCAAGGTGTGAAAACGGGTGTAGGTCGCAATCAGCCAGGGTTTCGGGTGAGCTCATTGTGAAACCTGGCCCCACCTTGTCATGCGATTTCCTGAGGTCAGATGGCCCAGGATGTGAGTGGGCGTTAAGGCGTCTGGGGAGGAAACTCAAAACTGGATTATAGATGGCAGACAGTTGGTGTCGTAAACCACCGCCTCTGTTCAAAGATGGTCGCTCACAGTGGACATAGATGGCTTCTTTCACTCCTCTTTCAAACCATCTGTCCTCTCTGTCCAAAATGTGAACATTGGCATCCTCGAAAGGGTGTCCTTTATCCTTTAGATGCAGATGGACCGCTGAGTCTTGTCCTGTGGAGGTGGCTCTTCTATGTTGTGCCATGCGCTTGTGAAGTGGCTGTTTGGTCTCTCCAATGTAGAGGTCTGGGCATTCCTCGCTGCACTGTACAGCATACACCACATTGTTAAGTCTGTGTTTTGGAGTTTTGTCTTTTGGGTGAACCAGTTTTTGTCTGAGTGTGTTGCTAGGTCTGAAATGCACCGGGATGTCATGCTTGGAGAAAACTCTCCTGAGTTTTTCTGATACACCGGCTACATAGGGGATGACAATGTTGTTGCGTCTGTCTTTCTTTTCCTCCCTCGCTGGTGTTGGATCTTCTTTTCTGTGCCTCTTTGCTGACTTTATGAATGCCCAATTAGGATAACGGCATGTTTTGAGTGCTTCCTTTATATGTGTGTGTTCCTTCTTTTTTTCTTCAGGCTTAGAGGGAACATGTTCTGCCCGGTGGTGTAGGGTGCTAATCACTCCAAGTTAGCCAATCACCCTCTGGTGGTGCTAATCACCAGAGGGTGATGGGAGTCAAAGAGGAGGTATTGGTCTGTGTGTGTGGGCTTCCAGTAAACTTCAATGTTGAGGTTGCCATTCTCTTCAATGTGCTCAGCGCAGTCCAGGAAAGGCAAACAGTTATCCTTTGTGTCTTCCCTGGTGAACTTGATGTTTTTATCCACAGCGTTAATGTGCGCAGTGAAAGATACATCAAAGGACACCATGGTTTCATCTGGATCCAGGGTAAGTTTCTGGACCTTGTCGGTGAAGTCGGTGGAGTTCTTGATGTGGTGTGGGGTGTTCCCCATGAGAGGAGCAAGGATGGTAGCAAGGTGTTTAGCAATGTTATAAGTGGCTGAGTTTATGCTACTGACTATGGGTCTGAGTGGGACAGCTTCCTTGTGGATTTTAGGAAGTCCGTAAATGCAGGGTATGGCATCCCCTGGATAAAGGCGGTGATATGTGAGATGGTCAATGATTTTGTCCTTTTCAAAGTCTTGAAGGCAAGCTATAACTTTCTTTTTGTAGCTGCTTGTGGGGTCTCGCTTTAAGGCTTTGTAGGTATTGTTGTCACTGAGGAGCATAGTGATCTTTGTGTGGTAATCTGTAGTGTTTAAGACCACGGTGCATCTTCCCTTATCAGCTGGTAAAATAGTGATGTTGTGGTCTTTGCTCAGGGAAGCGACAGCCTTCTTTTCTTGTATTGTGAGGTTGGACGGAGGGACTTTGGCACTGGAGAGGGTGGCTGAGACTTTCATCCTGATTTGCTCTGCTTCTGTCTGTGATAATTTGTTAATCCGTATGGCGGTTTCTGTGGCTGTGATGAGGTCCACTATGGGCAACTGTTGCGGGGAAATGGTAAAATTGAGTCCTTTGGCTAATACTCTCTTTTCAGTGAGATTCTGGTCTGAAAAGTTCTTTACCCATTTCTCCTGACTGTCTTCAGGTGTGTTTTCTTCTCTGAGTTATGTAGGTTCAGAATGAGGAGTGTGTGTTTTTGAAGGCAAGGTGTGAAATTTCCTGCGTTGTCTTTCTTTTCCCTTAGAGTGTTGGGCCCGCTGAGCCTTGTCCACAAACTTGTAAACCTGTTCTAAGATTGGAGAGGGTAGAAGGGTTTCCAGTTCCTGCAGAGTCTGGCTGATCTTGATCTGGAGGGCATCTATAGTGAAATGGGCCTGTCTTATCCTTTCACTTAAAAGCTGATTTTGTGCTCTCTGTAGAATCAAGTCTGCTCTGTATCCCCTGACAGCGGATCCAAGGCGCAAGCTCTTAGGAACAACTCTGCTTTGTCTGCATCTTAGGTTGAAACAGAGATGGTTCCTATAATCCACTAGTTTCCTTGATTCCCTTTCATACTCCAGCACCAGTTGAAGGGTGTTCGTCCCAAAATGTACGGCAATATGTCTGTGAAGGTTCTCAGTCATCCAGGTCATCGTAGTCAAAGGAGCTTGCAAAGAAAAGCATCTGGACTTCTTTAAGTTGCTAGAAGACGTTTCACCTCTCATCCAAGAAGCTTCTTCAGTTCTAAGGACCTTAGAACTGTGTGTGTGTGTGCGTGCGTGCGTGCGTGCGTGCGTGCGTCTGAGAGACAGAAAATGTATATACATGGCTCATGAGCAGATGTATGTACAGTAATAAACTTACCAATAAACAAAGGTATGGACATTCTTCTCTCATTTTTTATTAACTGCTTCCTTGGCTGCTATTATTTGCTAGATAATGATGAGCACTGACAGGTGTCTTTGTAAGGTCCACCTGTCCACCTGCTCTTTCATTCTAATCAGCCAATCAAATGACAGCAACTCTGTTTATTCAAGTGAGCTTTAGTTTTAGAAAATGTGTTGTTAACACCAGAGGTCAGAGAAGAATGGTACACTACTGGAAGCTGATAGGAAGCCGACGGTAAATCAAATAACCCCTCATTGCAATCAATGTATGCAGAACAGCATCTTTACAGAAACAGAAGACCACACCAGGCGCCAAACTTGTCAGTTAAGAACAGGAAACTGAGACTACTGTTCAAATGGGCTCACCAAAATCGGACAATAGAAGACTGGAAAATGTTGCCTGGCCTCATGAGTCACAACTTCTGCTGCTGTATTCACTTGGTAGAGTTAAAATCTGGTGTAACAACATGAATGCATTGATTACTCCTGCCTCGATGAAGACTGGGAGAGGATCATTCTCACCTACCTCCGACCTCTGGTGAGCGCGCTGCTGGGCCCCCTGCAGTTTGCTTACCATCCTGATTTTGGGGTGGATGATGCAGTCATCTGCCTCCTGCACAGATCACTTTCACACCTGAAGAGTACTGGAAGCAGTGTGAGAGTCATGTTTTTTCTAATTTTCCACTGCGTTCAATACAATCAAACCAGCGCTGAGGGAGAAGCTGGAAGGAGCAGGAGTCGAACATTACCCAATTTCAGGGACAGTCGACCATGTAAGGTTTCAGTGCTGTATGTCTGAGGTGGTGGTTTATAGCACATGGGCCCCTCATAAATAAAAGTGAGTTAAATTGAAAATGAGGCTTTCAACACTGAGCATATAGCAATTTTTTTAAACATAACAATACAAACTTGTATGTTGTCTGTATGCTATTTCAATTTTTTTATTGCATTCTGGTTTTGTTTATATTCTACTCAGTGTCCCAATTGTTTCTGTAAACTATAAATATTTTTCTGTACATAAAAGTTTTGCTGGTTTGTCTTTGCCCCACCTGAGTGTGAGCCCAGTTGACACCAGCTCAGCCTTCAATGAGAAGCATACAGTACCAAAGAAATTCATAGCCCAGCACAAGAGGTCAAAGTACCAGAGAAATAAAAAAAAACTCTCAAGCTCAGTTTGTTAGAAAAACAGAGTCAAGCCATCCTTAAATACAGCTGCTTTATTTCCCCCTCATACAAGTTGTGGTTTTAATCATTCTCACCTATAATAATTCTTGAGTATTTTTCTCTTTTGCATCAGTCTCTGTTAAAGGTCCATAAAAATTCAACAAATATGCTGCGAACTTACAGTATATCTGTTCTACCTTGTTCCTTGAAGTAATCGCACATCTACACCACCAATTACATTAAAATAATATAAACATATACATGAAAATAACTTTAATTTTTATTTAGTTTTGCATTCTGTCTGGTATTGATATGCTCAATGCAATTTTTTACCAAGAAGTTTCACATTTTAAGTTTTCATTATAAGTAGTAGTAATTTGGCATTTAGCTAAGGTCAGTGTTTTTACTTGTTATATGAGGCAATACCTGGATCCTACAGAGCTTGCACAGATAATCCAGCTGCTCCAGGATGGCACATCGATATGTGCCACTGTATGGAGCCAATTACATGGAAAATCTTGGAATAATCATCTGGTAACGCTCTGGGGCCACATTTCAACCACAATGAACATCAAAGAAGGACTCCTCCGCAGCTGCCTTGCTTCCTGCATCCATTTAGTGGATGCAGGAAGCAAGGAAACAGGTGTGGGAGGAGAAGGGCATATTGGCCCGCAGAAAGCAGAACGATGGAGCTAACTTGGAGACTATTCCGAACAACCTGTAACCTATTTTTCACCGTTCCTGCCAACTGCTCAGACTAACAAAACTGACGGGTTAAACTTTTTTTACAAAGGAGATTATCAGGTGATTCTGATGCTGAGTCTAATTTTTAGCAGAGCGAGAACATTCACATTTCAATTTATTATTATTACTGGTATTGTTATTGGTTTTGCATTTGGCTAAGGTCAGTGTTTCCACTGGTTATATGAGGCAATACCTGGACCCTTCAGAGGTTGCACAGCTAGCATAGCTCCTCTAGGATGGCACATCAATACGAGCCATTGCAAGAAGGTATGCTCTGTCTCCTAGCACAGACTCAGGAGGATGGAGCAGACACTAGGGGACACACAGTTACTCTAGGTGAGCTGGACAGGGCCGTAGAAGGTCCTTAACCGATCAGTAGGATCGATATCTCCTCACTTATGCAAGGAGGAAGAAAATGAGAGCTGCCAGCAGGCCACTGGTGTGAATGTGTCTGACCAATCAATCAGAAACAGACTTCATGAGGGTGGCCTGAGGGCACAATCTCCTCTAGCAGGCCGTGCTCGCTGCCTGGCACTATGGAGCCTGATCGGCATTTACTCATGCACTATAATGTCCTTAAAATAGAGAAAGTAGAAATGTTTTGGTGCCATTTATTCAGAAAGCAAATGAATATTTTCATTTTTATGTCAGTTCAGTGAAGCTAAATCTAAATTGCTTTGAAGAGAGATGACGGCCACTCATATGTTTTTAGCATGTTTAATTTTAGTGGTAATGCTCTTGACAGACATGGCTTCTTCATCAACACTTAGTGACATTTATGACCACGTCAGTCTTCCTTGAATAGATCCACACTAGTTTGGACCATTTCCAAAATGGTCTTCATTCCACTCTCAGTGAAAAGCTTCTCCGATAGGTTGAGATCATCAGGCATTATGTTGCTCAAGGACAGATCAATAGTCTTTGTTCCTGGGCTGAGTGCTGGATCTGGGCAAAACCCTGCAAGAAGACATTTGTAAATAAAGTTCATTCATGTGAGAAAGAATACATTTGACTAATCTATGAACTTATCAAACATGGCGGTTACAAAAATATAAAGAGTACAGTGGCTTGCAAAAGTATTTGGCCCCCTTGAACTTTCCCACATTTTGTCACATTACAGCCACAAACATGAATCCGTTTTACTGGAATTCCACATGAAAGACAAAGTGGTGTACATGTGAGGAGTGGAACGAAAATCATACATGATTCCAAACATTTTTTATAAATAAATAACTAAAAAGTGGATTTCAGTCTCTAAATGTGCAAAGCTGGTAGAGACCTACCCTAAAAGACTGGCAGCTGTAATTGGAGCAAAAGGTGGTTCCACAAAGTATCCGGTTGTTCAGTCTGATGTCACTAGCCGTGTCTGGGTCTAAACTCCGCTGCAGGTCCATATATCAAACGATCACTATGGCATTACTGAGAGTTGAAAAACTGTCTAAAGTCTTTCATCTTTAATAAAATGATCAGTGTTCTGCTCTACCAGGTGTAACAATTGAGTTTAACATCCAGGCATCCATGAAAACGGAATTTATGACATTTAACGGAGTTAGAAGTTAGCAGGGAGTTAGCTCGCTAGCTTCTATCTAAATACAATATAGCATGTCCTGACTGCGGGGTTTTGGAAACAAATTAAAACGTACAGCTCTGTTATCACTTCCAGCATAAATGAAGACAGAAAACTAAACAGCAGTGACGTTTGTAGGGTTACTGAAGTTGGGCTAGCTGGTATATAATGATGTGCTACGTGACCGCTAGCGACACAGCTATGTTAGCATAATATAAACAAGCTAACTTTTTTTCCACTCAATAAAAGTTAGCGTGAGTGCTCTCGGTGGTCAGGAACAAATGTAATCGCATGGCAGGATGCTGTAAAAGGACCAAACTTCAGCCAGGAGAACAACTGAGATAATCCATCCACAATATGAGGTTAGTCATTCATATACTGCTGCATGGGCTGGGCTGTAGTTACATCCTAAGGTTTTAAAAACTGAGCTTAAATAAATGATTAGCGGTAATAAAAGCTGAGGGAGGTCAGTGATCACTGACTGTTTTAGGAGCTTTTTGAGATCAAATAGAAGAAAATACATAACATTAAACATGTTAACAACACAAAAGCCATATTAAACGCAGACTACTTTAGACCCAGAAGTAGGATTCGTCGCGTCATCACTGAACAACCGGATAGACTCAGGGGGCTTAATAATTATGCACACCCCACTTTGCAGTTATTTATTTGTAAAAAATGTTTGGAATCATGTATGATTTTCCTTCCACTTCTCACATGTACAACACTTTATATTGGTCTTTCACGTGGAATTCCAATAAAATTGATTCATGTTTGTGGCTGTGGAAATGTGGAAAAGTTCAAGGGGGCCGAATACTTTTGCAAGCCACTGTATAAAGATAATATTAGACTGAAGAAGTAATATTCAGTTCAACTGCAGTTTCTAAGCTTTCATATTATATAAAGGTTCATACCCTTTTCTGAATCCAAGATAGCAGGGGATTCTAGGTTCAGACACTCTGCCTGCTTTGTAAACTCTTCCAACTCAGCAGCAGACACTTTAACTCTCCTACCTGAGAGACAGAAAAGTGTTAGCACGGGGCCTACACAGTGACACCAAGTAAATAAAAAGATTAAAACACAAAGAAACAACTGTTGCTGTTGCTACTTCAGGACCTGGACCACTTGCTGTAATTGAAGCAACCATGATATTGAAGGAGAATTTGTGGCCGTGAGCACATGAGCAAAGCCACGTCTAAATGGCTTTTAAAATCCGTTCATGCTTGAAAATCCAATCCAGTACGGCTGAATTGAAGGGATTCTACATAGTAGAGTTTTGAAAAAAAAGACTCATTGCCAATCACTGCAAATGCTTGATTTCAGTTCTTGCTAACCAGTTGTTAGATTTAGAGACAATTACAATTTCACACAGTAAATGAAATATTTCTTTAAGAACTGTGTTTTGTATTTTCTTGGGTTATCTTTGTCAAATATACAAATTTATTTGATGATCTGAAACATGTAAGTGTGACTAGTACACAAAATAGAGAGAAACCAGGAAGAGGGCAAATACATTCACATCACTGCACTTTATTCTTGATGCTTTATTCTTTTTAAATTTGTTTTCTGAAAAAATGCCTTTAGTGGGCAACTATTATTTGTAACTGGTATTTCAAAGGGCAGTGTTTGGATTTGATTCATTAATGCAGGGGAAACCACTGTTCAATGATTAATCACTGTTTTAACTTGGAAATTAGTCACCAGCATTTCTTTCAGCTATAATAAATTAAATGCATGAAGCTGGACCATAAAAAATACTTAAGTACTTTGACATTACATTATTTAGGTGTGTCATTGTTCTTACTCAGGAGCTGGAGAGCTTTAACTGTGGTTCTTCCAATGGTGTTATTTGAGTAGATAACAAGGCAGTCAGGGCAGCCAGTATTCAGCAGGAAAGCAGAATATTGGTAATTGTGCACTGTGGACAGATGACAGATGATGGCCACGCTTCATATCCTTTTAGCATTGGTAAGGGTGCAGTGTGCAAATACACACCAATCGATATAATGAAAGTGTTGTGGCAATGCTAGGCACAAAGTCTAAATCTGCCCATATGGAAAAGAAATAGTAAAAACATATATGATTTACTCATGAAAGTGGCCACTTTCTCATTACTTTCATATATTTTTTTAGTAAGTATACAAAACATACAAGTTTCATTGTATAATTTTTCAAGGGATCTTATATGTGTTTTCACTCTTATATTCTTTTCATACAAGTTTCATACAAGACAGATAAAAACTTTATAAGATTTATATATATCTTTTCCATATGGGTGGTCATCCAAATGTTTGTTCCCTCAGTAATACTCACCCATATTGAAAGTGTTGTTAACCAAAGTCATGTTGGTTTTCAATGTGAAGCACATGCCCATCCTTTTAGAAGATAAAATTAAAGAGATTTCTAAATTCGGATTATTTGAAAACAGTATCAGTTCAGGCAAGGTTTTATCATTTTTATTACATTTTTTGAATTTGAAGATTATTGAACGTATTAGCCTCATTGGCAGCAGTGATGTTCATCCAGGCGGTCTCCACAAGCATCTTCGTCAGCATTTTGGATCCAGGTATGCCTGTGCTCTCTGCTATTTGTGTCCATTTTCCCACCAGCTGAAACAGATGGTGTATAATATACAGGGGGTAAAATAAGTATTGAAAACATCACCAGATTTCTCAGTACATACATTTCTAAAGGTGCTATTGACGTAAAATTCTATCCAGATGTCAGTAACAATCCAGCCAGTCCACACATGCAAATGTAACCCGGTGTTAAAAATGGGATTAAAAGTATAAATATTCATACTCTCACAATGGGAATAAATATTGATAAAAACAAAGTTAATTATAATAAATACTGATAAAAAGCATGTAAACATAAGTTTAATTAATATGTACATATGTATATGTAATATATAAATGGTGTGGGGGCAGGACTTAGTCCTTTAGAGTGTGTTTGTTAGATCCACTGAGCGACCAATCATTGGCCGGTCTGACCCTCCCCCAGTCTGTGTGTGCTGCTCAGACACCTGTGTGTGCCTTCGTGTGCCAGTCAGATACACCAGAGACACAGACGGTAAAAGATCCGCTTACTCGTGCAGCAAAGAAGCTAGCTGGATAGTGAAAGTCCTTTTTCGGCGAGAATAATAAGAGTGATACTGTATTCCAGAGGCCGTGAGCCAGCGTGAGCACTGTGAAGCCCCGTGTAGCATTTGTTGCTTCACATGGTCAAGTTTTTTCCCTTTGCTTATTTGGATTGGATTGGTTTTGAGGACCTGAGAAGAATCGAGGATCCCTTTTCCAGTACTGGATGGCGAGCCCAGCCCAAAGAGCCAGATGAACTGGTAGATTGTAACCCGACTGGTTACAAACACACTGAGTGACTAGTGAACATTGAAAGACTGAAATTGACTTTTAAAAAAAAGACACAAAAGAAAATATATCCTTGGGTCGACCATTTGTGGGGTTTATTTTATTTTATTTTGTTCTCAAGAAGCGCGCTCTACTTTTGTTAAATGTGCACAACCTGCTGAACTTTAATAATTGCTAATAAATGCAATTGTGTTTTCTACACCTATTGCGTACAAGTCCTCTGTTGTCATACACCCTTGGCTCCTACAAATCTAGAACCTGTCTGATCTGGCCCATATTCCCCTTCTGTCCTCGTACTAAGGTTAAAGGTAACTATACTGCCCGTACTACATGCAAAGAAGGCAAGAAGTAGCACTAACAGGTCTTACATGCCCACTACTAGTATTGCACCACCAGTGTTACACAAAGAAATCAAACCATAGATGTTATGTGTAAGAATGAGAAATGAAAGAAGGAAAAAGTATTGAACACGTTTACTGAAATTGTATTTGATACTTCATGTAAAAGCTTTTGTTGGTAATGACAACCTCAAGACGCCTCCTAGCCGCAGGCATCGATCAGGTGTGATTTTGGTTCATTCTTCTACACAAACAGTCTTCAAATTTTGTTTTTGGATCATCGTCTTGCTGAAAGGTCCGTCAGCTTTTCATCTTCAACATCCTGGTAGATGGCAGCAGAACATTTTTCCATTCATCTTCCTCCATTTATATGAAACATTCCAGTGCCACATGATGAAAAACAGCCCCATACAACTCCAAACTTCACTTTTGGTATAATGTTTTTGGGGTGAGGCCTTTTGACCTCCAGACATGGCGTGTATTAAGGCATCAGTTCAGTTTTGGTCTCAACTGACCAGAGTATATTTTTCCCAGTATTTCACAGGCTTGTCTAAATGTTGTTCAGCAAACCTTAAACGTGCTTTAGTATGTTTTTTTTCTTCAGCAATTGAGTCTTGCATGGTGAGCGTGCATACAGGCCATGGCAGTTGAGAGGATTTCAAGTCTTTTTGTAGCTCTTCGCAAGTGCTCCTTGGCTCTTGGACAACTCTTCAGATAATTCTTTTCACTCCCCTGTCTGAAAACTGGTGGGGAGCAGCTGGTTCTGGATGCTTTATGGTGAAATTATGTTCTGTCCTGCCCCAACAGTGCTCACTGGAACCTTCAGTAATTTAGAAATTCTGCTGTAACCAATGCCATCAATTTGTTTTGCAACAATAAGATTATGAAGGTCATGATATGTTTTTTGTGTGACACCTTCTTCTTCTTGTAAGTATTATTGGCAGTTGGCAAACAACTGCATGGTGCATTTCCACCACCACTGGTATGGAGTGTGGACAGGATTAAAAATAAATAAATAAAATTAAAAAAAAATTTTTTAAAAGCAACCTACTTCATATCCTTCCAAAGAATATTCCTTCTCTCAAAAACTGAAACAAAGCCTGATAACTTTTATTCCCCGACTCCTTTTGTAATAACTTAATAAGATCCAATTTCATGTTAATGTTACTGAGACTTCGAACCAGTTGTGTCCTCTCTACCTTCCGACACTGCAAAATAACATGCTCCAAAGTTTCCTCCTCTCCACAACAATCACATTTCCCTGAATTATGTTTCCCTATCAAGAATAGTATAGAATTCAATCCTGTATGTCCAAATCTCAGTCTTGACACCACCACCTCCTCTCGCCTACTCCTTCCTGTGGCTCTCCTTACTCCCACCCCCCTTTGAATTTTATATAACCACCTTCCCCACCTTTCTTCTTACCACTGTTTCTGCCATCTACCCCTCATTTCTAGCTTAATAATACTCTTAACTTCCACCTGACCAAAACTCACTGCCAGATCAACTATCCTATGATTAGTGGCTTCTTTTGCTAACCTATCCTCTGCTTCATTCCCCCTTACCCCATAGTGAGCTGGGACCCATACAAACACTACTGACAGACAGATATGTATTCTGAAAAGAGTTTGCTGAATCTCTATTAAAATATCTGATCTACCTTCCGAATGACCTTTCTGTAGACTGACCAAGGCTGCTCTTGAATCTGAACAAATAATTGCTTTCAACGGCCTCAACTCTTCCACCCATTGAACCGCTAATAGAATTGCTATCATTTCTCCTGTAAACACAGACAATCCATCATTAATCCTCTTCCTAATTACTACTGCTACCCCCACATGACTTAGCTGGATTCTTTGAAGCATCTGTATATACTTGCACATACCCACAATACTGTTCAGTGTAACCGTGAACTGAATTTGAGTGTAGACCGCCTGCCCTATCCTGACTCTTCTGGTGCAATAAAGCAAAATCTACAGTTGCTTCAGGAAGTATCCATGGAGTGATTGCAGGCCACGGCACTCGCTGGCATATGTCTAACTGATCTAATTTAAGTTCTCTAGCTCTTCCCCCACCACCCATCCAAAGCTCTTTAACTTCCTCCTGCCTTTCTCCCAGCAAGGTTTAAGTACTTCTAGTGTAGGGTGATCCTTCCGCTGACCCTGTAAGTTTGCCCAATAAATCAATCTAAGCTGTTCCCTCCTCAGCCCTAGTGTCATTTTCTCCATCTCCACCTGCAAAGTTATTTATTATTTATATAAATGATATTTGTAAGGCATCTGATATATTAAAATTAGTATTATTTGCAGATGACACAAATATTTTTTGTTCTGGGGGGAATCTAAAGGAGCTGCTGGATACAATTACTTCAGAAATGTGCAAAATTAAAAAATGGTTTAACAGGAACAAACTATCGCTAAATCTAAGTAAAACTAAAATTATCTTATTTGGGAATTCCCTTAGAAATGCACAAGTGCAGATTCATGTAGATGGTGTGGAAATTGAAAGAGTACTTGAACATAAGTTTCTTGGTGTGATTATAGATGATAAATTAAACTGGAAGTCTCATATAAATCATATACATAACAAAATTTCAAGAAGTGTCTCAATCTTGAGTAAAGTAAAACACATTCTGGACCACAAATCACTCCACATTCTCTATTGTTCCCTGATTGCACCGTATTTGAATTACTGTGCAGAGGTTTGGGGCAATACTTACAAATGTTCGCTATCATCAATCTTTATATTACAAAAAAGGGCCATAAGGATAATCCATAAAACTGGTTGCAGAGATCATACAAATCCACTATTCTTAAAATCAAAAATTCTAAAATTCACAGATCTGGTTCATTTTCTCACAGCACAAATTATATATAAAGCAATAAATAACCTGCTTCCTGACAATATTCTAAAAATGTTTTCTAAAAGGGAACGGGGATACAATTTGAGGGGGGAATTAAATTTAAAACATCCTCGTATCCGTACAACATTAAAAAGTTTTTGCATCTCTGTGTGTGGAGTGAAGCTGTGGAACAGACTAAGTAAAGATATGAAGCAATGTCCAAGCATGGCGCAGTTTAAAAAGCGGTTTAAGGATATGGTTTTTACAGGGTACAGGGAAAAGGTAGAGATTTGATAGGGTGTTCTTGTCTAATATTTTCATGTGTGTGCGCATGCACGGGTTTGTTGGTATGGGTATATATGTATGTGTATATGTATGTATGTATATATATATATATATATATATATATATATGTGTATGTATATATATATATATATATATGTGTATGTATATATATATATATATATGTATGTGTATGTATATATATATATATATATATATATATATATATATATATATATATATATATATATATATATATATATATATATATATGTATGTATGTATGTATGTATATATATATATATATATATATATATATATATATATATATATATTAAATATATATAAAATTGTAGGTTGTGTATCCTTCAGGTGTTAATGGGGTTATTGAAAATGTGTATATGTGCGTATGTGTGTATATACGTAGGTATGGATAGATAGAAACATATATGTGTATATATTAAAAAAAAAAAAAAAAAAAATTACACATAACATATAATGTAATTACAAGGAGGTATTTCTGTAGTCTATTGATACTAGATAGTGGAAAAGGGGTGGGATTAAATAAGCTTATGCTTCTTCCTGCTCCTTTTTTAACATGGACGTTATTTGGAGTTGTGGTTGCTCGTTTTCCTTTTGTTTGCTTTGTTCATTTGTCTCTTTTAATTCTATTTTTTTTTATACTTTTTCAACATGTTCAAAATAAAGATTCAATCAATCAATCAATCAATCAATCAAAGTTACAGTAGGAGTTTGTGTGACACCTTGGTAATGAGACATCTTTTTATAGGCCATCAGTTAGAATAGAACCAACTGATATTAATTTGCACTAGGGGGCAGGATTGCTTTCTAATTGCTGATAGATTTCAGCTGGTGTCATGACGTTCCATGCCTTTTTGCAACTTCCTTTCTTCATGTGTTCAATAGTTTTCCTTGTGTCATCTTATTATAACACATAGCTTAATTTATGGACATTGATGATTTTACTTCTTTGTATGTGTGGACTGGATGGGTGGTTACCCACATCTGGTGTAAATTTCATGTAAATTTGGTGACATGTTCAAAACTTATTTTACTCAGCGGAAAGTGATAAGTGAAAGGTGAGATAAGAGAGAGTCTGACCTGATTTCCGTGGATTTCACGAGGCTGGATTAGATTCTCACAGCTTGTCACAGGAGCTGAGTGTCCAAGAGACAGAAGACCGAGCACAGCTACAGCAACGTGAACAAACTCCATCATGGCTCATCTGCTGATAGTGTGGGTTCAGACTTTGAAGTGTGTTTTAGACATACGAGACTCAGCCCAGTTTAGGTGACGTATTGCTCAATTGTTTACTTATGTGTTGTAATCGTACTTAAAAGAACATAACAGACATATTTACTCTGTGGCAGTACAGTCAGGGGGGTTATTTAAATGTGTTGCGGCAATGCCACCTAAGGGATTTTCACCCCTAGGAAATAAAAAGATTGAAAATGTAACAAATTAAATTAAAAGCTACCTGGATTTGAAAACACATCCTGGCAAGAGAGATGGATTCAATGATAAAAAGAACACTTTATTGAAAGTAATACAATAAAAAGTTAAATGGAATGGAAAGACTGTCTTTCAGCCTAATAGTGTCCTCAAATCAGTGCCAAGAAATGTCTTGATGAATGCTCAATCATCCAGGTAAGTAAATCCCAAAACGTTGATTCTGTTCATCTGGACATGTTTTTATGTTTTTATAAATAAAGGAACTGACCTCACAGCCCATTGCTCATTCAGTGGCACTCTAAAATGACACACTGATGTTGGTAGCATTATGTAAATGCTTCATGTTAAAACTAATGCCACCAATTGATTTTTAACTTTAAACACAAGTATGTTGTTTTGAATTTAATTAACAACATAATATTTCAATACAACAAAATGCAGTAAATTAAATCCAATGTAAAAAGTTCATTTAAAATGAAGAGCACTTTAATTTAAAGAGGATTGTCCTAATAGGCTCTCCGTACTTCTGAGTTTGCACATGTGCAGTGTGGAAGTTTGATCATCCGCCATTTTCAACTGAGACTTGCATATGCTTAGCATCCTGGATTGAATCCATCGCCATCTGAGGATTATTTGGTAAGTTCAACAATTTAAGGATGACAAATTTGATTAATGTATACTAACTGATACACATCTGACACTTTCGGGAATACTTTTGCATTTTTTTTTTAAACAAATGATGCCTGGCAAATTTTTTAACACTCTAGCTTGTATACCTCTCTCACATGTTAGAAGTATGAAAACATTTAACAAATATTGTTGAACCTGCTTCGGTGTAATTTTCCAAAATCTTTTGCGATTCTTGTTAAGATGAGACTTACCTACTAAGACCGACAGTTTTAAAATTACTCCCAACATCTACCGCACCTGCTCCCTGACATCAGTAATGACCACTGGGAGCGCCAGCGATCCTGTAGTTTGAAGAATGAAATGAATGTGTAGTGTATTTTAGAAATGTGCATCAATTAAGTTGCTACATTGTTTGAAAGAATTCAACTCCATGTTGATTTCTGGTTTAGTGTCAGAAATCTTCACTGAAGAAGCTTCACTTTTCTTTCCAAGCTCCTTAGACTACGATGACCTGGGGATGACTGTGAACCTTCACAGACTTATTGTTATCCACAAAATGTCATGATAGGATTTTAAGTCCATATTGCCCAGTTCTAATCTTCTATTTAATTTTAATATTTTTAGGGGCACAATTATTAAATATATTGAACAATCTAGAATTGATTAAAGCAAAAATGAAAGCTTTCACGTAATGTCAAAATTGAAAAGCTTCGATTTTTGGGTTCATATATTTGTTAATCTGACACAGAGGAGTCAGTGCCTTACCAATCATGAACCTCACTGCACATCACTGATGTGAGTTATGAAACATTGCTTAATCACATATCTGCTATGTGTTAATATTTTTGACTTTGTTTTGTAAAGAGGTTGAAAGGAACCAAAATAGGAAACTTCTCTCATATTGAGTTCTTATCTCCACCAGAATCCCAGCGTTGATGTTTGACAGGAATGCATTCTGAAAGCTGTCTGTGTCTACTTAAATGAAAAGCCAGATGACCTGTTCAAGGAATTCTTGGTAAGTTAAAAAAGGAAAACGATCAGTTATTTTCCTTTTTTAAATTTGGGATTGGAAATGGAAGGTGGACTTACTTGTCCATATGTATATGTACGCAATTAACTTATCTTTTTTTTATTTTTATTTAAAGGATGTGGATCTTGGTGCAAGCAGAGAAACAGAGCAGCTGACTTTGGGAGTCTATGTTGTCAGACATGAGAGCAAACTCTGCAGATACACCTGAGGACATTGGTGTCATCATAGAAGGATGCACTGTGCTGCAAGCTCTTAGTGATGTGGCAAAGGGTTGTGCCCTCCTGCTTGGACTAATCTATAGTCTAAATCTGAGCTACCCAAAGCACCTGAAATACACATTTGAATTTCTTCAGAAGGTGCTG
Organism: Rhamphochromis longiceps; assembly: GCF_057381845.1. Classification (NCBI taxonomy): domain Eukaryota; kingdom Metazoa; phylum Chordata; class Actinopteri; order Cichliformes; family Cichlidae; genus Rhamphochromis; species Rhamphochromis longiceps. The sequence continues at coordinate 28,382,905 of NC_140562.1, read as the reverse complement.
ATGGAGTTGGATGGGAACAACCTATCCATGAAGGTGCAGGTTCTGAAAAACAAACTGCTTGAGTGAAACAGCCTGCAGTGAACTATAGAGGACACTGAACTTTAAGGTTCTCGAACCCTTCTCCTTGCACTTCATAAACTGTTCAGTTTGAATTGCCACAAGAACTTCTGCAAGGCCTTTCACTTTTCTGCGTTCTTTGTTCTTGAACCTTTACCAACATCCAACTACACTGAAAAAGACTGCTCCTAACTTTGGACTTCAGTTTAAGTTTTGAAGCAAAGGTTATTTTTCTAAATATGGACAAAAATGACACACAAGTCATTTCTACCTGCTGTTTGCAGGGCTGTATTGTGGGCTTTTCATTGTAGCCCAATCAAGTTTAAATTAAGTCATGTTAATGTTAAAAATGTTGGAATCACAACACTTTCCAGTTTTAATCATTTCAGTTTAACATGACATTCTGTATCTTGTCTTCCTGCACCTAAAATGCACTTGAATATATGTAAAGATTGTTTGGGGGAAAAGATCTAGAAGCATTTGAATTGCTCAAAGTGTGCTTCAACAAGTTTTACACAAAGTGTTATTAAAGTTAGGTTAACTGAATAAACTTGTGTTCGATTTATTTAATTTACAAACTTAAATAGACTAAGTTGCAATTCTGTTAAAGTGATTTAATCCTATAGTTTCAGTAGAGCGTGTTTTGGGTGAGTAGATTTATCAGATTTACTTAAAATTTGTTGTTCAAATTAAATATATCATACATTTTATATTTCACTAACCCAGTTGTGTGGAACCGGTTGACATAACTGGGTGGAGTAAATACAACATGTTATTTCTCAAAGTAAGTACAGCTTGTTTTGGTTGAGTAGGTTTTATTTAGTCTTCTCAATTTAAATCAACAAGGTTAGTTATATCAACATTATGATATTCAGCTAATACAACATGATTCTTTTGATTTGCATTTAATTATCCAAATCTTATCAGATGTACTTAAAATTTCTTGTTCAAATTAAATGTATCATACATTTTATATTTCACTAACCCAGTTGTGTGAAACCGGTTGACATAACTGGGTGGAGTAAATACAACATTTTATTTCTTAGAGTGTAGTTTCATGCAAATGTGTTTATAAGCAGGGGTGCACATAAGTGGTCCGCAGGTGCGCATTCGCTGTCAAAATAAAAGACATGCACCAGATAAGAAGTTGCAACGTGCGTTTGCGTACATAAGATGTTCTGGAGGAGGACAGTCATTTGTTCAGAACTCTTAAAGATGTCGAAGAAGCAAGCTCCGTAAGCAGTTACTTTGGTGTTACTCCACCAAAGTAATTGTGGTTCGAACTCATTCTGACATTTCTTTGGAGGTGGAGGAACACCAAGGAATAAGTCTGAATTAGTGGGCCTGCTGAAGCGCAGACCCAACATTATTTGGTCATTCGAGCCGGAGTCCAACAAATGGCTTTCCACCGAGGAGGGGGAGACGACACACCGAAATTGTGAAATTTGCACAAAGCAGATGAAAAAGTGAGTGTGAATGTGCCTGACGTCAGTGTGTGTGCGCGCTCCAGAGGAGTGTGAAAGTGTGTGAAGCAGTCTCCAGCTGGGAAGAGGGTGACTCTGCAGGTCACCAACTACCCTAGTGGACGCAAAAGAAATAAAATTTGTGTTGTTGATGAAAATAAGCAACAATAATATGAAGAGTGTTTGGTGTCTCTCAGCCTAAAAACAACTACCATCTCACTTTCAGTTCACTTTCAAACCAGAGAGAGGAGATGTGTGTTGTTTAAGTAGTGATGAGAATGTCCCTCAGACAGGTGAAGAGCAGACCTGGATCAATTTTCCACATGCAGCAGTTGGAAGAAAATTATAGGTTAAAAATCATTAGAAACACTCAGGCCGAGTTTTGGCCAAATTGTGTTAACAGCTTAACTCCCATGTGTTTGTCACCTGAGAAAGCAAGCTCCCTGAAGACAAGAAATGCAGTTGCAAAGAGCAACAACATGGCAGTCCAAGACACAACAGCAGAGTCCTGAGCAGAGAGACCCAGCAAGCAGCAGTATGTGCAAACGGCATCAGAGAGAGAAAAACCATCACTTTGACTGGATGGAGTGCGTTTCCAGCAAGCTGCAACTTCACTGTGTGTGAAGAGGACCTGTGAAAAGACTGAGTTGACATTTGCCACGTTTGGAGTTAAATGGCAATGAAAGAGACAGTGGGAGAATACACAGGACGAAGCTGAAAAGAAGAACTACCATTGGACTGTTGAAGTGGGAGAGGAGAGCAGGTGAGGACATAGAGGAATGCTGTTGTTTAGAGTGGGAAATCAAATTTGGGTTAGCAAACCTGGGAAAAGGGAAACTGACTGCTGTAAGTGGGTAAACTGAGAAGGAGTCTGGACCACAAAATGAGAGAGGTACATAAAATCACACAAACAGAAAATGCATTAACCCTACTAACACATATATACCGGTACACATAGAATGAAACTCATGAAGACCAGACAACATCTTAAGCATGTGTTTCTGTTTATCATCTTGTCCAGTTCACTTAGTAAGATGAAAAGTGATACATAGACTAGTGGACTAGTATTGTTTTGGGGAAAGATGACTGCATTATAGCTGGGGGGAAAACAGAATGCTGATGAGAGATGAGATGAGATAGCCTTTATTTGTCAGTTGCAGGTCTTTTGCCCACAACCGAGATGACAGACCTTGCAGACCGTACATACAATACACAAACATCACATTGGGGAGACAGGTCAGGCTAGGTAGCGAGGAAAAAAACATTGAAATGTGTAACACAAAAGGATAATACAGGAATGCACAGATATCAACACACCATAGCACAATAAACACAGACAAGCAACATGGGAAAGAGTTCCAGTGTGTACATCTGATCTGGGACCGCTGCTATCTTTCGACTGCGCCTCCAGCTGACCCGATGTCCACATCAGAGGGGAGGTAAGCGTTGGAGGTGGCATTGGATCCGGGGTAGGGAGGGTGATGCGTCGGTGAGTGCTTATCAGTATCAGTATATGTATGTGTGTGCGTCTCCATAGTTCAGCTGAGACAGTGTCCTTCGCCCTGCCAGGCTAAGTAAACAGTCTTCCAGCCAACCCAGGTGGCCTTGCATGGAATGGGAAGGAACAGACTCAATAGTCATTATCAGGGTGTTGTTGTTCAGCTCCGGCCTTGCAGCTGGCGCCAAAGGGGTATCAGCATAAGTGATGGTATTTTTTACTTTAGTGCAAACAGCTCATATGAATTTCAAAGCAGTTCTACAGTCCAACACTGGTCTCTCAATCTCCCGTTGGAGAGCCGCGGGCTTCGCCATACTTGCGTTCTGTGATGTTGTCATTTCTTTTTTTTTTCTTTTTTTCTTTTTTTTTTTTTTTTGCCTGTCCCGTTTGGCTCTTTTGCCATCAGAATTGTTGTCTAAAGGCAAAGAAAGATGCCCTACGGATTTACTTTACCAAATTGACCATCCCAGCCTTGCCGTAATGGTCCATTTGATTCACCTTTTATTGTTTATTTTATTTTCACTTACTGAATACGGGACAGACTTGACTGGGGGAAAGAAGGGGAGAAAGAAAGAGGGAAAGAGAAACAGCTGAGAAGAGGGACGGGGGAGAAGGGCAAAAGACAAAAACCAACAGAATGGGCAGAGAAAAAAAATGCATATATCAATCACCTGGGTCACCTGCTGAGAAAGAAAAAAGAAAACAAGCAGAAGAGAACAAGAGTAATAGAATAAACAACATCACAATGATATATGGGAATATGACAGTAAATACTAAATATTAAACATTATTGTGCAGCACATAAGATCAACAGAACACAGTGTGCTTTGAGGTAGGAGCCAAAAAGGGTGTAGTTTGTGGGTGTGATCACCCGTGTGTACACCTGTGAGCATGGACGCGCTTGTTTTTTGTTTTTTAAAAGGTTCCTTCATGTAATAATCTGCTAGAGGGTGTGGGGGGGCCACAGCCCCGTCCTTCAGGGCATGAAGCAGGTATGGAGGAGATCAAAACTCCAGACATCCAGAGGCCCCCAGAACACAAGAGACCAAGGAAGACCAACAGAGGGGCAGCCGCGCCACTGTCCCAGAAAGAGCTGAGGAGAGTCCCAGATGAGGGCTCACCCAGCAGCCGCGGAGCAGAAGCCAGGGGGAGTTGCAGTGACGCGCCCGTGAGCTCCGCCGGCAGCCAGCCGCGCCTGAGTGACCGAGCCCCAGGCCGAGAGGCCGGGGGCACCCTACCTCCGAAGTGGCCCGAGCGAGCCCCAGGCTCCAGGCCCCGACAAGCGGCCGCCAAGGAGTGAGCCGGTGTGTACCTGGACGCCCACCCCCGGACACAAAGAACCACCAACGCACCGATGTCCGAGGGGGACCGCCACTGGCAGGGGAAGTGGTGGTAGGGGGAGATAGGCCTCCATACCTTGGAGGGCCTGAGATGTCCCCAGAGAGGTGGCGCCTGACACCCAACCTGACATATAGACACAGACATACAGGCACACACAGATACAAACATCCATTCCCACCCTCATGCTCTCATATGCACTTACTCCACACTCAACCAACGTGGAGACAGACATAAAGAGACGTTGTACACACGATCACACTCCCCAAGCGTACTCTACAAACCGGGTCTAGGTGCCCTTGCCCCTGGAGGGGGGAACTGCACCCAGACCCAGGTGGTGTTACCCTTTTCCCTACGGTGGGGGGAGGTAGACCGCCCCGACTCTGCAGCAGCAGGAAGGCCCCACACTCCAGACCGCAGTCGGACGGCCAACTCCTCCTCCTAGCCCCCCCGCTCCAGCAGGTCGCAGAGAATGGGGGTGAGAGAAGACTCCAAACCTCCCTCCACCCGCTCATTGTAGTGTTGATGCATGTGTGTTCTAAGGTGCATTTAAAACCCAGGAGGGCATGGAGCTACCTGCCAGAGAGCAGCAGGTAAGCTCATGGTCCCTCCTGCTAGCCCTCAATGTCTACGTGTATTTAAAATTGAGAGGTGGGCAACGATGCCAGGGGTGGGGTGTACACCCTGATGGTACTTTGGACTCCGTGTATTGTGCCCACCCCCAAGATCCTATATGTATGTGTAATGAGAGTGTGAGTAATGTGAATGTCTAAGTTGTGGGATAAAATTGAGGCAGAGGCAGCCAGAAGGGGACAGAGGGGGGGGGGTAGCCTCCTCTGCACCCTGGTGACATACCCCTACTCCAAGGTCCTGCATGTGTGGGTGGTTGTGGTGGAGCGGGAAGAGGGAGGCAGCTGGAGATGGGGAGGGAAGGAAGGGAGGGGCAAGTGACCCTTCCCTGGGGCCAGCTCCCCCGCTGACCCCAGTAGGTACCCCCATACTCCGCGACCCGCCAGGGATAGGGGGCCCAGGCCCATCCAGACCGGGGCCCAGCGCAGCAGCGCCTCCCGGCCCCACAGAGCCCGGGACAGTCCTCCCAACCCCACCACAGAGAAAACTGCACCCACCCCACCATCCACTCATCTTCCAGACTACATAAGACAATAAACACCCAGGCTGAGATCTTCCTCCACCTCTCCTGTATCTCCCCCTCCTGCAGAGGGAGCTCCTGAAGAGAGGAAAGCTCCTCCACCAGTTGAAGAGCCCCCCAGGTGGCTCGATGCACCGGCGGCACCCCGCTCCAGGGCTGGGCCCCCATGCACCCACCCGCCCACAACCCCGGCAACATACCAACCAGGACCCAAGCCCCCGAGGCCCGGTCCGGGTCCCAGCCCAGAGACGGAGCGCCCCCAGAACCTCACGCCCATCCCGGACCCACCCAGGGGCAGCCAGGCTACCAGGTCAGTAACCCACGTCCGTCAGCACAGACCCTCCCCTAGCCCCGCTGCACGCAGCCGCGAGGAAACAGTCACCTGAGAGCCAACAGAGCCCCTAACCGGACATGACCGCTACCCCGGGTTGAGCCCCCCAAGGAAGATGCCTCCGGGGAACCCCCCGACGCCCTAAGCCTGTCCCTACCCCCACACCAATCACAACAGTGAAGGCGGGACCAGACTATGACCCCCCACCCCCACTAGGTGATGGAGCTGATCAAAGGAGCCCAGAGCAATTGATCTGATGTGGTGGTAGAGGCTGTATCAAGACTAATGTAATCTAATAGATAATTTCTATATTGGTTAGAATTAAGATTATTTTTATTTTTCCAGTTCATGAGGACTGTTTTCTTGGCTATGCATAGGGCAGTGAAAACCATATGGGCGATATTCTTTTCTGAAGTGACATTATCTAAACTGCCCAACAAACACACTAAGGGGGAAGTTGGAATGTTACAGTTCAGACACTTCGATAAGTCTTCACATATCTCGCGCCAAAACTTCTGAACTGGTGGACAGAACCAAAGAGCGTGGATATAATTGTCCGGTGAATTGGTTTGGCAGTGTGAGCAGTTGTTGGTAGACGTAAAGCCCATCTTGAACATCCGATGACCTGTATAGTGCACTCTATGTAATATTTTGTATTGAATTAATTGAAGACTGGGATTTCTAATTAGATTAAAGGTTTTTAAGCAAACCTGAGACCAGAAGTTTTGGTCTAAGTTAACTGATAAATCCGCTTCCCATTTTGCAATAGGAAGTGATATTGATTCATCTGTTTTAGAAAGCATTCTGTATATTTTGGATAGTAATTTGGGGGTTTTAAGAGTAAGAAATTGAACCACACTTGGTGGTGTTTGTAGTTCAACTTGACCCAGTTTAAATTTCTTTTTTACTATGGATTTAATTTGTTGATATTCTAAAAATCTTTTCTTGTTGATCCCATATTGTGTAACTAGTCCGTCAAATGAAATAAATTCTGTTCCTTCTAGTATATGTTCTAAATATTTGATTCCTTTACCACTCCAATCTGAAAAGTTTATCATATTATTGTTTTGTAATATGTCAGGGTTGTTCCAGATAGGTGTACGTTTGCATGGGATTAATGAAGACGCTGTCAATTTTAGAAACTCCCACCATGCTGTCAGAGAAGCACTGATGTTGATGCTTTTAAAGCATTCATGTCGTTGGATGTTTGAGCTGATAAATGGTAGGTCTGAGATCTCTAGATTATTGCAAAGTGCTTGTTCTACATCTAGCCAAGGTTCATCTAAGAGGGTATGTTTTAGCCATCCTGAGCCCACAGGAGGAGGAGAGGAGGTAAGTGACGGAAGTGACGGACAACGTAAGCGACTCATGTTGTAACTGACGTCAGACGCCGGAGATTTTGGCGGAAAATTAAAGCAAATGGTAGTTTAGATTTGAACAAATTCATTTAAGCTTCAGCATTACCAAATACACTTATCAATTGTCTTATAACTAACACTATTTGTCTAAATAATCTCCAACACCCTGGAGAACAACGAGGAGAGTTTAGAGACTCTCCAAGATTATATTGATCAGTGCTTTCAGGATCTCGTGATGAAGAAGACCCCGTGTGCAGCTTCCCCGGCCAAACCTGAGACGCCGTCGTCGAAAAGACAACGCCCGGCAGATTCCCCCGGCTCAACATCGCCAGCCGGCAAAGATATTGCCGACATATTGGAGTCAATCGACAAGCGATTGTCCAGTTTCGACGCAAGGCTGTCCTTGGTGGAGATTCTTAACCGAGAATTTAAATGCTTGCGAGAATCCCTGGAGTACAGCCAGCAGCAGGTGGAAACGCTTGCTGCTGAAAATGCCACGCTAAGTGAGTCGGTGAAATGTCTCACAGATAATGTTACCCAGCTCAATAGAGAAAATAAAAAAATAAAAGAAACAGTTATCGATCTACAAGCTCGTAGCATGCGTGATAATCTTGTATTTTCTGGTATTCCAGAAGCCGCTGGAGAGGACGCGGAGACCACGGTAAAAAGCTTCATCAAAACCCACCTGAAGCTGCCGGAGGACACTGTGAAGAACATCGTCTTCGATCGGGTACATCGCCTCGGCCCCATTCGGGCTACGACAGGGAGACCACGTCCTATCGTGGCCAAATTTGGCTACTTCAAACAAAAGCAACACGTGAAAAGCCGCGGCAGGGAATTAAAAGGAACGGACTTCAGCGTGAACGACCAGTTCCCCAAAGAGATCTTGGAACGACGCAGGGTCCTCTTCCCAATCCGACGCGGCTTCATCCAGAAGGGCTCCCGCGCTGTCATCGCTGTGGACCGGCTGTACGTGGACGGACAGCTCCACCGCGACCCCAACATCACTCCGTGGCTGTATTAACCTCACACCAGATAAGAATCAGCTACACCATTTCCCTATCCACACACACTAACTTGCATTAACATCTGTTTAACTTACCAGTATCAAATCGCATCTTAAAGTGTGATTTCATAGCAGAATTAACACCGTCACTCTCCGTCAGTGATTTAATTGGAATGTTTACGTTTTGTTTTGTTTTTTTTCTTCTCGTTTTTTTTTCTCCTCTCTTCCCCCCCCCTCTTGGTTTTATGCTGCTCACCCCTGTCCTTGGTTTCTTTCTTTATTCCTTTCACTGCCTCGATCACCTGCTTCAACACTCATCCACAAACATTCTTTATTTCGACACATACGCACCATGCGCTCAACGGCAGCACATTTACATCAGTCAGACAGCGCACACAGTCGTTTAGGATACACACACTTAAGCCAAGCCTACTCATATTAGTAACTATGCATACACAAAGTCAGACCCACGGAGCATCTCGCCACACATTTTTTCTCTCTCTCCTTCTCTTTATGTATGAACAAGTGACGTATTCTCTCCACCTGGCTAAGCGACGCACACAGCATACATCCCTAGTTATACACAAACATCTATGGGTACACTGAGGTTCATTACATGGAATATAAATGGAGCTGGCTCCAGAGTAAAGAGGTTAAAAATATTTAACCAACTCAAAAAACTACAGGCAGATGTTGTCCTTTTACAAGAGACCCACAGACCTCTTAGAGGTTCGAATGAACTTAAAACACCTGAGTTTCCTAATGTGTTCTCAGCTTGTTATAATTCTAGACAAAGGGGAGTAGCAATTTTAATACATAAAAATATTAATTTCACAGTACTCGATACAGTTATAGATCCAGAGGGCAGATTCTTAATTATTAAACTATCTATACTTGATAAAAAGCTATGTATTGCAAGTGTATATGGTCCAAATGTTGATGATCCCTCATTCTTTCACGGTTTTTTCAGTGCACTCTCTGAACACTTAGATGGCACACTTGTTCTTGGAGGCGACCTCAACCTTGGACTAAATGAAGACATGGATAGGCTCAATACAGCGGGAACTCAGCGTAATTGGCAGTCCACAAATATAATCAAACAGTATATGAGCGACTTTGGTCTTTGCGATGCATGGCGCTCCCTTCACCCCACCAGTAAGGAATATACTTTTTTCTCACATGTCCATCACTCCTACTCTCGTCTGGATTATTTTTTGGTCAGCAGCTCACTGCTGAACGACATTTCAGACACTGAGATTCATCCTATAGTTGTCAGCGATCATGGTCCTGTATCTTTAACACTAATGCACAAGAATAATACTACGCCAAGAAAAAACTGGAGATTTAATATATCACTACTTAAAGATGAAGACTTTATTAAATATTTTAAAAAAGAGTGGACTTCATATTTGGACTATAATGACACTCCCGAAACATCAGCTTCTGTTCTATGGGAAGCAGGGAAAGCTGTGATGAGAGGTAAAATAATTTCTTTCTCATCACATAAAAAGAAAAAAGAAAACAAAAATATTCAGGAATTAGAAAAAAACATCAAATCACTAGAAGAAGCCTACGCGTCCCACCAAGATCAGGAAACATTGAACAAAATACGCAAAACAAAACTAGAATTAAATGAGATAATTGATAAAAAAAAACAAAATTCTTAGTACAAAGACTACGCCTACAAAATTATGAACATGGTAATAAATCCGGTCAATTTCTAACAAACCAGCTAAAAATAAATAAAGAAAAAACAACTATATGTGCTGTTCAAGATTCATCTGGGAACACAATATATGATCCGATACAAATAAACAACATTTTCAGGGATTTCTATAAAACGTTGTATTCACCACAAATAAACCCATCTAAAAAAGAAATTGATCAGTTTTTGGACAACATAACTCTTCCAAAATTATTGGACACTCAAGCAATGGCACTGGATTCACCACTGACACCAGGTGAACTCCAGGAAGCCCTGATAAGTATGCCCAATAATAAGGCTCCAGGTCCAGACGGCTTTCCTGCAGAATTCTACAAAGAATTCTGGTCGATTCTAGCACCAGTTTTCTACAGAACGTTGTTGGAAATTAAAGAAAAGGGCAGACTTCCATCAAATATGAATTCTGCAAACATTAATCTCCTGCTAAAACCAGGCAAAGACCCTGTATATCCCTCAAGCTATCATCCAATATCCCTTATAAACGTAGACCTTAAAATAATCTGCAAAGCTCTCTCAAAGAGACTGGAGAAAATAACCCCCCTCTTAATTCATCCTGACCAAACTGGTTTCATAAAAGGTAGGCACTCATCAACAAATACACGTAGATTACTTAATTTGATAGACTACTCATACAGTAAAAACCTAGAAACTACAATATTCTCTTTAGACGCAGAAAAAGCATTCGACAGAGTTAACTGGAAATTTCTATTTGCAACTTTACACAAATTTGGTTTTGGATCCTCTTTCATAAACTGGTTAAAAATATTATATAATTCCCCAACAGCTTGTGTTAGAACAAATGACCAGACATCCTCCAGCTTCTGTCTCTTGAGGGGCACCAGGCAGGGATGCCCACTCTCCCCTTCACTGTTTGCAATTTTTATTGAACCACTAGCAGCAGCAATTAGACAGAATTCAGTAATTAAGGGCATAAAATGCAAGAACATGGAACATAAAATCAGCCTTTATGCGGATGATGTGTTACTCTTTCTCCAAAATTCACAAACCAATATCTCTGGGGTGATTGAATTGATAAACTCTTTTGCAAGAATATCAGATTACTCAATTAACTGGTCAAAATCTACAGTTCTACCGATTAATTGCTCCCTCCATAATTCCTCTTCTACACCACTGCAATCGGGAAATATAAAATATTTAGGTATTAATGTTTCTCCCAAGCTTGCAGATCTAACTAAATTAAACCATATCCCACTTTTAAAGAAGGTAGAAGATGATCTGGCTAGATGGAAATGTCTACCCATATCACTCATGGGAAGGGTTGCCGCTATAAAAATGATGGTCTTACCAAAAATAAATTATTTATTCTCAATGATCCCAACTAAACCGCCACAAGATTGGTTCAGATCTCTAGATTCATGTATGTCCAAATTCCTTTGGAAAAATAAACCCCCACGTATAAGCTTAAAAACACTACAAAAGACCAAGGATAAAGGAGGACTAGAACTGCCTAACTTTCAGCACTACTTCTTAGCCAACAGGCTTCAGTTTATCTCAGGATGTTGTCATTTCTTGTGCTCAAGGAGCCAATTTCTGAGAACTCACGGCAGTGTGCCTCCTCGAGATGTCATCCAATTTTGCGCCCAGAGATGTTATTCCAGGCTAACGCTTCCGAGATGTATCCAGTCTGCAGTCAGAGATCTTATTCTGAGTATTCACAGCAGCCGTAGCCTCTCCAAGATCTCATCCGTGCTGACTCAATGAGCCCATTTTGAGAAACTCACGCTTCTCCCATCGTTTCAATCCCAGCAGGCAGCCTTGTGGGGGTTTGAACAGCCGGTTCCGCTTTCTTAATTCTTCGATAAGTCAGGGCCAAGCCAGCTCCGATCCGCCAGAACCCTGTTACCATGGTTCCGAATAGGTAGATATCTTCAGCACTCAGGCTCACCCGAGCCCAAACTTCTCGTTGAAAAGGGGTGTCAATTGCATTTAGGGACCAGTTGAGCCAATCCATAATTCCTCTTTTAGGTTTTAGAGAACAGAGTGTGAGAGAAGTTAATTTGCTTAAAATCACAAAAACAATCGATTAATAGTAACTTAAAGTTATTACAATACAATTGGATCATGCAAACATATGTAACACCGGTGAAATTGAATAAATATAATAACAGAATTCCAGATACATGTTTTAAATGTGGAGAAGCCCGTGGAACATTTTTCCACTGTATATGGGAATGCAGAATTGTCCGTGCATTTTGGCAGGAGGTGATGAACAAAATAAACCAAATTTTGAATAAAAAGATTGCTTTAGATGTAGAAATGTTGCTATTACAAGTGTATTCTAAAAATCTTAAACTAAGAGCCCATCAAATTAAGTTTATGGATTATTGTACATTACAGGCAAAACGTATGATTGCATTAAATTGGAAAACATCAGATCCTCCTGCTATTGGTGCTTGGATAAATTCTTTGGCACAGTGTATGGCAATGGAAAGGATAACGTACTTTCTCAAAAACAAGTTAACATATTTTGATGAAATTTGGAAGCCATTTAAAAACTTTATAAAAGAAGTAAACATCGGACAACTCCTGCAGGAGTGTGGATGAGGAGAAAATTGTTTAGTATGTGCTAGCTATTTCTATTGTCTACTTTTTTTCTCTCCTTTCTTTTTTGTTTCCTTGAATATGTATAAATGCCACATATTGTACAAATGTATACATATTCTATGTGGGGTTTTTTTTGTTTTTGTTTTTTTTGTTGTAGGTTTGGAAGAGAGCAGGGTGGGAGGTGAGGGCGGGGAAAAAGGGTTCCTATTACAGCAGCATATAATTGGGAAAACAAACCTTTGTATGTTGTTGCAAAAAGCAATAAAATTTATATTTAAAAAAAACTTACAGGATTTGTCTTCTAGGATGCAGGCTCCAGGTGGAGCTGGGAGTTAAACAAGCTTAACATTTAACCGCTGGCTGATGTTTTTTCTTTAACGCAGGGTTAAAGCCAAGCCAGCTCCGATCCGCCAGAACCCTGTTACCATGGTTCCGAATAGGTAGATATCTTCAGCACTCAGGCTCACCCGAGCCCAAACTTCTCGTTGAGAAAGGGGTGTCAATTGCATTTAGGGACCAGTTGAGCCAATCCATAATTCCTCTTTTAGGTTTTAGAGAACAGACTGTGAGAGAATGTTCCAGGGAAAATACAAAAAAAAAACACGAGACTAGACAAGGACATAAGCAGGGAAGATAAGGGAGAGGAGAAAAAGTGCGTCCGCCTCCTCCGACAGCCAAAGAAGAAGAGGGGTGAAATATGAGTCACTGTATTCCATTACAGTTACCGTTTAAAAAGGCAGGCCTCGAGCAGCAGAGTTCTGAATGAGCTGTAGTTGTCTGATTGATTTTTTAGGTAGACCTGTAAAGATGCTGTTACAGTAATCAAGCCTACTAAAGATGAATGCATGGACTAGTTTTTCCAGGTCCTGTTGAGACATCATATCTTTTATCCTTGAAATATTCTTGAGGTGATAGTAAGCTGATTTTGTTATTGTCTTAATGTGTTTTTCTAAGTTTGGGTCTGCATCCATCACTACACCCAAATTTCTCGCCTGGTTTGTGGTTTTTAGGTGTTTAGATTGAAGTTCTCTGGTGACCTGTAATTGTTTTTCTTTGGCTTCAAATTACTTCAGTTTTGTTTTTGTTTAGCTGGAGAAAATTGTGGCACAACCAGTCATTAATTTTCTCAATGCATTTACCAAGAGCCTGTACAGGGCCTCGGTCTCCTGGTGACATTGTGATATATACTTGTGTGTCATCTGCATAGCTGTGGTAGTTTATTTTGTTGTTCTTTATAATCTGTGCCAGTGGGAGCATGTAAATGTTAAACAGAAGAGGTCCCAAGATGGAACCTTGGGGAACTCCACATGTGATACTTGTCTGCTCAGATGTGAAGTTACCTATTGATACAAAGTATTTCCTGTTTTCTAAGTATGTTTTGAACCAGTTTAGTACAGTTCCTGAGAGACCTGCCCAGTTTTCTAGAAGTTTGAGTAATATGTTGTGGTAAACTGTATCAAATGCTGCACTGAGATCCAGTAAAACTAAGACTGATATTTTTCCACTGTCTGTATTCAGACATATGTCATTAAACACTTTGGTCAGAGCGGTTTCAGTGCTGTGGTTCTGTCTAAAACCTGACTGGAAGGCATAATAACAGTTGTTCTGTGTTAAGAAGTAACTGAGCTGTTGAGAAACTGCTTTTTCAATTATCTTACTTAAAAATGGGAGATTTGAGATCGGCCTGTAGTTGTTCATTTGTGTCTTGTCAAGATTGTCCTTTTTCAGTATAGGTTTAAGTACAGCAGTTTTTAGTGGTTCTGGAAACACACCTGACATTAAACAATAGGTGACAATCTGTAACAGGTCTGACTCCAAAGTCTTTGAGACCTTTTTGAAAAAACTTGTTGGCAGGACATCTAAACAGCAAGAGGAGGAGTTCAGTTGACCTAAGATGTCCTCCAGGTCTTTGCTGTTAATAGGGTGAAACTGTTTCATGGTGTTTAAACAGTTTTTCAGTGGACATGGTACATATCCTGAATCTGCTGTTGATGTACCAATTGCTTGTCTAATCTTTTGGATTTTGTCTGTGAAGAATTTGGTAAAGTCGTTGCAGGCCATGGTCGAATGAAGTTCAGCTGCGACTGGCACAGGAGGGTTTGTTAGCCTGTCAACTGTAGCAAATAAGACCCGAGCATTATGACTGTTTTTGGTGATGATGTCAGAGAAGTAGGACCTCCTCAACAGGAGGATGACAGAGGCCAGAGTGAGAGACTTTACACATGAGTGTGTGGGCCCTGCAAATTTAACCTTTTAGCTGTAATTTTTCTGGGTTGCTGGGTTTATGCGTGCAGGAAACTGTGTTTACAGGCTATACAGGGAGTGCAGAATTATTAGGCAAGTTGTATTTTTGAGGAATAATTTTATTATTGAACAACAACCATGTTCTCAATGAACCCAAAAAACTCATTAATACCAAAGCTGAATGTTTTTGGAAGTAGTTTTTAGTTTTAGCTATTTTAGGGGGATATCTGTGTGTGCAGGTGACTATTACTGTGCATAATTATTAGGCAACTTAACAAAAAACAAATATATACCCATTTCAATTATTTATTTTTACCAGTGACACCAATATAACATCTCCACATTCACAAATATACATTTCTGACATTCAAAAACAAAACAAAAACAAATCAGCGACCAATATAGCCACCTTTCTTTGCAAGGACACTCAAAAGCCTGCCATCCATGGATTCTGTCAGTGTTTTGATCTGTTCACCATCAACATTGCGTGCAGCAGCAACCACAGCCTCCCAGACACTGTTCAGAGAGGTGTACTGTTTTCCCTCCCTGTAAATCTCACATTTGATGATGGACCACAGGTTCTCAATGGGGTTCAGATCAGGTGAACAAGGAGGCCATGTCATTAGTTTTTCTTCTTTTATACCCTTTCTTGCCAGCCACGCTGTGGCGTACTTGGACGCGTGTGATGGAGCATTGTCCTGCATGAAAATCATGTTTTTCTTGAAGGATGCAGACTTCTTCCTGTACCACTGCTTGAAGAAGGTGTCTTCCAGAAACTGGCAGTAGGACTGGGAGTTGAGCTTGACTCGATCCTCAACCTGAAAAGGCCCCACAAGCTCATCTTTGATGATACCAGCCCAAACCAGTACTCCACCTCCACCTTGCTGGCGTCTGAGTTGGGCTGGAGCTCTCTGCCCTTACCAATCCAGCCACGGGCCCATCCATCTGGCCCATCAAGACTCACTCTCATTTCATCAGTCCATAAAACCTTAGAAAAATCAGTCTTGAGATATTTCTTGGCCCAGTCTTGACGTTTCAGCTTGTAGGTCTTGTTCAGTGGTGGTCGTCTTTCAGCCTTTCTTACCTTGGCCATGTCTCTGAGTATTGCACACCTTGTGCTTTTGGGCACTCCAGTGATGTTGCAGCTCTGAAATATGGCTAAACTGGTGGCAAGTGGCATCTTGGAAGCTGCACGCTTGACTTTTCTCAGTTCATGGGCAGTTATTTTGCGCCTTGGTTTTTCCACACGCTTCTTGCGACCCTGTTGACTATTTTGAATGAAACGCTTGATTGTTCAATGATCACGCTTCAGAAGCTTTGCAATTTTGAGACTGCTGCATCCCTCTGCAAGATATCTCACTATTTTTGACTTTTCTGTGCCTGTCAAGTCCTTCTTTTGACCCATTTTGCCAAAGGAAAGGAAGTTGCCTAATAATTATGCACACCTGATCAGAGGTGGGACCAAGTCATTGTTTTGCAAGTCTCAAGTAAGTCTCAAGTCTTTATCCTCAAGTCAAGTCTCAAATAATGTCAGGCAAGTCAGAGTCGAGTCTCAAGTCACTGGTGTAAAAGTCCGAGTAAAGTCACAAGTCTGAAATTTTGAATTTCAAGTCCTTTCGAGTCTTTAAAAAAAAAAAAACGAAAAAAGAATGTTGCAGTTATGCTAAATGTAAATATTAGACCATGTAATTTTTAAATCTGTGTTTTTCTCAACACATGACAAAATAGTGAACTTGCAGCTCAATTAAACTTAGCTCCAAGAATAATTTTCACCGACAGTTCTGAGATAAGCTGCATGTTATTCTTGGATGCGGTTGTAGGACCGGTGTTGTGCCAAAAAGTGATTGTCTGCCAAAAACTGATTTCCGGTATTTGCCAAAATTGATTGCTCGTATTTAAACTGCTATAAGTAACTTGTTGGGCTATAATACACTCAACAAAAATATAAACGCAACACCTTTGTTACTGCTCCCATTCCCCATGGGATGGACGTAGAGACCTAAAATTCATTCCAGATACACAATATAACCATCCCTCCCAAACAGTGGTCACAAATCAGTCCAAATGTGTGGTAGTGGGCACATCTGCTATATTGAGATTATCCATCCCACCTCACAGGTGTGCCACATCAGGATGCTGATCTGACATCATGAGTAGTGCACAGGTGTACCTCAGACTGCCCACAACAAAAGGCCACCCTGGAATGTGCAGTTTTGTCTCACAGCAAAATGCCACAGATGCCACAAGCAATGAGGGAGCGTGCAATTGGCATGCTGACAGCAGGAATGTCAACCAGATCTGTCGCCCGTGCATTGAATGTTCATTTCTCAACCATAAGCCGTCTCCACAGGCGTTTCAGAGAATATGGCAGCACATCCAACCGGCCTCACAACCGCAGACCTCGTGTAACCACACCAGCCCAGGACCTCCACATCCAGCAGGTTCACCTCCAAGATCGTCTGAGACCAGCCACCCAGACAGCTGCTGGAACAATTGGTTTGCACAACCAAACAATTTCTGCACAAACTGTCAGAAACCGTCTCAGGGACGCTCAACTGCATGCCCGTCGTCCTCATCGGGGTCTTGACCTGACTCCAGCTCGTCGCCGTGACAGACTTGTGTGGGCAAATGCTCACATTCGATGGCGTCTGGCACGTTGGAGAGGTGTGCGCTTCACGGATGAATCATGGTTCACATTGTTCAGGGCAGATGGCAGCTGAGAATGTCCCAGTTCTTGCATGGCCAGCATACTCACCGGACATGTCACCCATTGAGCATGTTCGGGATGTGCTTGACCGGCGTATACAACAGCGTGTACCAGTTCCCACGAATATCCAACAACCTCGCACAGCCATTGAAGTGGAGTGGACCAACATTCCACAGGCCACAATTGACAATCTGATAGACTCCATGCGACGATGTGTTGCACTGCATGAGGCAAATGGTGGTCACACCAGATACTGACCGGTTCTGGGTCCCCAGACCCCCAATAGCGCAAAAAACTGCACATTCCAGGGTGGCCTTTTGTTGTGGGCAGTCTGAGGTACACCTGTGCACTACTCATGATGTCAGATCAGCATCCTGATGTGGCACACCTGTGAGGTGGGATGGATTATCTCAATATAGCAGATGTTCCCACTACCACACAATTGGACTGATTTGTGACCACTGTTTGGGAGGGATGGTTATATTGTGTATCTGGAATGAATTTTAGGTCTCTACGTCCATCCCATGGGGAATGGGAGCAGTAACAAAGGTGTTGCGTTTATATTTTTGTTGAGTGTATATGAAACAGATGTCAAATGCATCCCTCGTGGATGACATATAGTCATCTTGAGCCACAAACAACATCCGTGTAACAAGGTAGAAGCCACAATCAGTTTTTGGTAGTGACTTTTATATAACCTTTATTTTTGCAGTTAAAAACAATCTCATTAACATTAAAAATGTCTTTTGTAAGAGTAAGTTGGCCAAGAGGACAGCAGAAATGGCAGCAAATATTACAATAGTTCTTTAAAAATATTTTAAGTAGGGATAAAGGACCGGATTGGTTATAATGTAAGTACAATAACACAGAGTTGTGAAGATACTTGAAAAACTGATAATTTTTTAATTCTCTATATAACCCCTTTGTAAACCCTGTTCACCGAAGTCTATTTACGAACATACATAAAGATATTACACATAAAAAAAATACACGGAAACATTGGAAATCACTTTTTGGCAGACACTCACTTTTTGGCACAACACCGGCTTTAAAATCGCATGACAAAAATATCATACACATAAAAAAAAACTGCATCACCAACGTAGCCTGGACAACATTTGCTAGTTAGATGAAGTCAGCTATCTCATCGTAGCATGTTTATTTGCATATTTATAATCATATGGTTCTTGGAGTGAGTGCATACACTCATGAAGTTTAGTAACTTCAGGTCACTGCAACAAGCCCAGGTACAGTTTACCGACGGATGGGTGCAGGAACTTGAAATGCACCGTGTAGAAAGTAAAGACCATCGTACGTATCATAAGTTTACCAGTCTCACAAATCGTCTTCATAAATACACATTCGTTAACTGTTTATTAATAGGACCTTTGAGCTCAACGGTAATTAATTAGTAGTGGAAATAATTTCGGGTACGCATCACAGAAATGTAGCAGTGACAATAATATTGTATGTTGTAATCGCACTGGGCAATTAGTGATACAAAAAACCTGTTTTATCCTGTGAATAAAAGTATGTGTTTTTGTCAATGTACCATAATAACAGAAGCGAAACGCAATATTGTGTCAGGACAATTTACTATTTATGCACAATAAATAAAGGAGCATAGCGCGACAATTTCTGTTCAGCGCCAGACTTGCTTGTAACCTATATCACCAATTATGTTAAGAAAAATGACGCATTAACTACAACAGCAGACTGACCTTTGTGGAAATGCTTGGAGCAGACTAACATGTGAGCTGGAGTGTTCTGGGACGTTATATTTGGTCTTTGAATGGCTGCAATCCAGTCCATCCGTCACCTCTTTGTTACTTCGGAAACACGGCTTGAACAATTTCTTTTCAACGACGTAATCCGATAACAAACGATCTCTTTACCCGTCGGCTTCCCGTGGCTGTCATGCGACCGGCTATTGCAGTTAATAATACAACAGCTTCTTGCCATTTTTTGTGTTTCTTTTTATCGCTGTGTGACTGATTTCAATTGAAAGCCTGCGTGCGCTAGTACCTCTTGCCACGAGTTCCCAGAATCCTTTGCGGTTCTACCCCGGAATGACGTCACATTTTCAATCTCTATATAATATACATGTTAAATTTTATATTTGGGGTGAAATATCAAGTCTTTTCAAGTAAACCGGTTCAAGTCCAATTCAAGTCCCAAGTCTTAGAACGTTTTTTCAAGTCAAGTCTAAAGTCATAAAATTAATGACTCGAGTCTGACTCGAGTCCAAGTCATGTGACTCGAGTCCACACCTCTGCACCTGATATAGGGTGTTGATGTCATTAGACCACACCCCTTCTCATTACAGAGATGCACATCACCTAATATGCTTAAATGGTAGTAGGCTTTCGAGCCTATACAGCTTGGAGTAAGACAACATGCATGAAGAGGATGATGTGGACAAAATACTCATTTGCCTAATAATTCTGCACTCCCTGTATGTTGATTAGGCTATTACGCTGTGTTATTGGGAAAATGGTGAATATTACAGTGGGAAAATGAGCATACAGTGTGAGACACATATTGTGTTAAAACCAGTATTGCTTCTTTTACAGCAGAGTGTTAACTTTATGACCTTTTACAGCACCTCTGGAGTCTGTTGATCTAGGTTTGACCTCCAAGATGCTACTGCTAACATTTGTTTTCTCTCTAAGAGTGCTTGTAAAGGATTCAGCACAGACAGACAAGTGACAGAAGAAAAGCAAGAGATACAGTGATTACAGAATGGTTTAAAGTTGGGCTCATTATTTGACCACTATTGAGCTCATAGACATAAATTAAGTGGAGTGACAAACTTAAGGAAAGTCACTGATTACAATGTGGAATGAACACGTGGGATGATCCATGATTTGAGGCGAATTACGGTGATAGTAGTGGTTTAATGATTTGGAGAAAACTGCATTGACACTTGTCTCTATGGTGCTGAATACTTTATTACTCTTATGATACAGTTGTTTGCAAATGTGAAGTTTGTTTCAACTTACAGGATTTGTCTTCTAGGATACAGGCTCCAGGTGGAGCTGGGAGTTAAACAATCTTAACATTTAACCGCTGGCTGATGTTTTTTCTTTAACGCAGGGTTACAGGTTTGGAGTAGAGCTACTCTAAGGGACAAGCCCTGGGGAATTTTTAAAAGAGAATGTGCAACTTTCTCGTGCATGTCTCATTGAGTTTAGTTGACATATGGAAAGGACCATGTGGCAAAAGAGGGTTTTCTGGAGAGCTGTCATGTTTGAAATTGCAAGTGTCGTGAGGTGAAGTGACTGAGGAGATCGTCCACAAGATGGAAGCTGAGGCCAGGAGAGAGGTTTCAAGAGGACCAGTGAGGAGCAGAGATCACCTCCAGCACAGCTGACAACCCACAGAGGGCTGTGCCACTTGATCAAGACTGGATTGTGGACAACAGTGAAATCCAAAAGAAAGACATTGGACGTTGACGTTGAGGAAGACAAGTACGGTGTAAGACTTGCTCTGCCCGAAATCTTCAGCAGCGTTGGAACGGGAAACTGAAGGATGAAGGGCGTGTGCTAAGCTCCAATCGACAGTGCACAGAGGGATTTCAGCGATGGAATTGTGATTCTGTGAACAGCACAGACACCAGGAGACTGGGAATGACTGACAGGAGTTTCCGAAGGATGAATGACCACTTAATGTTGCGTCACTGTGACATGCGTACTTTGGCACTCTGAAGAGGGTCTTCCTGTGTTTCATTCGCATCATGAATACTTCTTCAAGCAGGCTGAAATTTTGAGCCATGGGCCTGCCATGACTCAACAGGAGGGAGAAGAGCATAACAGCCATAAAACAAAATAACTGGATCCAGTTTCCTTCTCAAAAAAGATTTTCTGCAGAGATGAAAGGAGGAGTTGTAAATGCAGATGATCTGCCAGGTGGCTTTGTTCCCCAAACAGGAAGAATGCTTGAAGTGAGAAGATTTGGGGGTTGATGGTTGATGGACCAGGGTCTGCTCCTGCACACCAAATCTGGAACTACTGTCCATCATGTGTCGTCCTTTTTATCTACCTCGGGAATTTACATCGGTCATTATAAGTGCCGTTTATATTCCACCACAAGCGGACACGGTCACCGCCTTATGCGAGCTGCATGAGGCACTCACACAGCACCAGACACAACACCGGGACGCTGCGCTTATTGTGACGGGGGACTTTAATAGCGCCAACCTCAAACGCGCAGCGCCGAACTTTTATCAACACATCACCTGCCCCACCAGAGGTGAAAGGACACTGGACCACTGCTACACTACGGTCAAGGACGGCTACAAGGCACAACCCCGCCCTCCGTTTGGCAAATCTGATCACGCTGCCATCTTCCTCATGCCAAAATACAAACAAAGGCTGAAACAGGAAGTTCCGGTTCAGAGGAAGGTCGCGCGCTGGACGGATCAATCGGTGGCCGCGTTACAGGACGCACTCGATGACGCAGACTGGGGCATGTTCAGAAACAGCTCCGATGATGATGTCAACGTGTTTACGGAAGCGGTTGTGGGATTCATCGGGAAACTAGCGGATGATACCGTGGAGACAAAGACTATCACAACGTTTCCCAACCAGAAGCCGTGGGTGGATAAAACCATCCGCGACGCTCTGAGATCCCGCACCGCTGCCTACAACACGGGACTCACGACGGGGGACATGGACCCGTACAAAGCCACGTCATATAACGTGCGGAGGGCGGTGAAAGAGGCGAAGCAGCGCTACGGGAGGAAACTAGAGTCACAACTCCAACAGAGTGACTCTAGGAGCCTGTGGCGGGGACTAAGGACAATAACGGACTATAAAGCACCAACAACCGGTATGACGAACGCGGCCGTGACTCTGGCAGACGAGCTGAACACTTTCTATGCTCGCTTCGAGGCTGCAGCTAAGGACTCCAACGATGCTAGTGCTAGCGGCGCTAACGGCTGCAGACAGGAAGATACTGCCAGCACCGGAAACGTGCTCGTCATCTCCGAGCATGAAGTAAGGAGAGCCTTCAAGAGAGTGAACACCAGGAAAGCAGCAGGACCAGACGGCATCCCAGGTCGTATCCTCAGAGACTGCGCATACCAGCTAGCTCCTGTGTTCACTGAGATATTCAACATCTCTTTATCTCAGTCGGTGATCCCCACATGCTTCAAAGAGTCCATCATTGTTCCTGTCCCGAAGAAACCCCACCCTGCTTCTCTCAATGACTATCGCCCTGTAGCCGTCACCTCAGTAGTGATGAAGTGCTTTGAACGCCTGGTCAGAGACTTCATCATTTCTTCACTACCAGACACACTGGACCCATTACAGTTTGCTTACCGTCCAAATCGTTCCACAGACGATGCCATCTCTCATCTCCTCCACACATCACTTACTCACTTGGACACTAGAAGGGGGAATTATGTTAAAATGCTCTTCATAGACTACAGCTCTGCATTTAATACCATAATTCCCTCCACACTCACCACCAAGCTGGAGCATCTGGGACTCAGCTCATCTATGTGTCAGTGGATCTCCACCTTCCTAACTGGCAGACCACAGGCAGTAAGGATGGGCGGACATGTCTCAGCCTCCACCACTCTCAGCCCCCCAGGGGTGTGTTCTGAGCCCCCTGCTGTACTCTCTGTACACATATGACTGTGTGGCCACTACCAGCTCCACCACCATCATCAAGTTTGCTGACGACACCGTCGTGGTGGGCCTGATCTCTGATAACAACGAGACGGCCTACGTGAAGGAGATTAGGAATCTGGAGAACTGGTGCCAGAGGAACAACCTCCTTCTAAACGTCAGTAAGACAAAGGAGCTGATAGTGGACTTCAGCACTAAGCAGGAGAGGAACTACCAGACCCCTGTCATCAACGAGTGCCCAGTGGAGAGAGTGGACAGCTTCAAATACCTCGGAGTTCACATCACGCAGGACCTGTCATGGTCCTGTCACATCAACACCGTGGTGAAAAAGGCCCGTCAGCGTTTCTACCACCTCAGACGCTTGAGAGACTTCCAACTGCCCTCCAAGGTGCTCAGGAACTTTTACTCGTGCACCATAGAGAGCATCCTGACGGGAAACATCTTAACCTGGTTCGGGAACAGCACCATGCAGGACAGACGAGCTCTACAGAGGGTTGTGCAATCAGCTGAGCGCACCATCCGCTCCGAGCTCCCTGACCTGCACTCAATCTACAGCCGACGGTGCTGGACCAAGGCCAGGAAGATCGCGAAGGACCTCAGCCATCCCAACAACGGACTGTTCTCTCTGTTGAGGTCAGGAAAGCGATTCCGCTCCCTGAAGACCAACACAGAGAGACTGAGGAGGAGCTTCTTCCTGCAGGCGATACAGTCTCTCAATCACACCACCACACAGTACTGACCCACACATATAGTTCTTACACACACACTGGACATTCTGGACATTGTTTTTCACTTCATCACTTAAATCACTTTAAGCATATTTGCACTGCACAAGACATAATGTGGATTGCACAACACTGGTCACTATATTCTTCATTTCCAGTTAATACTTGTACAGCTGCTGTTATTGTGTATATATTTATTTATATTTCTTCATACATTCTTATATAGTTCTATACTGTGTATTGTGTATTTTGTTGTACAGTTATTTTATTTTCAACTTTAATTTATATATTTTATCTTATTCTTTCCCAGTTAAATTTACCCTTCATTCTAATTTGTGTTGTACAGTTATTTCATTTTTAACCTTAATTTATATTTTATCTTATTCATAGCCTTTTCCTTTTTTGTTTTCTTTAGGTCACGAGCAGTTGTCCAAGCATTTCACTACATATCGTACTGTGTATGACTGTGTACGTGACAAATAAAATTTGAATTTGAATTTGAATTTGAATGGAGACCATAAAAAAATGGGGCTGCTGATCAGGCCCAAAGCTTTGAAGATAGCCGGAAGCCGTATGGACAAACAACAAAACCAACTGGTGTGTTTGAATGCTCATTTCTACATACATTTAGACAAGGAAACATCTGGAAGAGACACTTATGGAGCACTGCTGGTCATGATGTCGGTTTGGTTATCTGGTGAGAGGGAAACATGAAGATGAAACCAGGAGATGTCCTTACTGAATCATCAGAGCTGAACAGGTGATGGAGAAACAAGTTTACCTTTTAGGTGACATGAATGAGTTAAAGGGAAGTTATGAACTGTTTATGAGAGACAAATAATACCAGGATGCTTTTCTAAGTAGCAGACAGCTGGTAACTGTGCAGGGGCGGGTCTAGCAGAGTGTTGCCAGGGGGCCAGGTAGGGCATTAACAGGGAAAGGTGGGCACAAAGAAATACTTTTCTTTCTTATTCTCATTTAAAATGTCTGGCTTTTAAAAAATAATTATCTGGATCTTAAAACAAATGATTGATAGATTGATAAATATATACCATCAAAACTATGTACATCACTGTCACAACAGCATTTGTTTTCATTCAAAGGCTTTATGATTTTTCCTATAATGGCGGGCCGGTCTATAGTCAAAATGCCTGGGCCGATTTTTTGTCCCAGTCCAGCCCTGTCGTTACTTACCCTGAACAGCGTTTCGTGGAGTGGAGCTAGCTGTGATAGCGTTAGCATTTGCTAACGTCAACACTGTGCGGTTGTGATGAGAACTTGGACCAGGATCCGCTTCATCTCCAGTACACTGCTGCAATACTCTCTCAAACTGAGGTGAAGACGTACAATCTAAGCGGTTAGCAAACTTGTCTCCTGCAGCCATGTCCTTCACAAGAATTGACACACCTGTAACGTTATTCGCGCCCAGTGTTTTGCATTTGTCGGTGCCTTAACTTTATTTTGAGCTGCATACTGCCACCGGCTGCATAGGAGACGCATTGCACCATTGAACCTAAATCGACACTTCATGAGCTATTACTTATGTCTGAGTAAAGGAGCAACCAATCACACAACTGGCTCCGCCCTGTCTCTCTTGATTGACAGACAAAGTCATTCTGCTGAAAAGTCGCATTATGAAATAAATAGACCATTGAGAAAAACGGGATTTTGAAATAAAGACTGACTTTGAAAAAAGGACATTTTGGAATAAAAACGGCTGGAAATAAATAAAATGCCTCAGCGATAATCTCTGTTATTGGGAAAGATAATGGCCATGAAATAATATTTCACAATAATAAGTAAATTTATAAAGCAGAACGTAATATATTTCACAATAATGAGCATTTTTTTCAAAATGTGTTCCATTATTTCACAATATCATTCTCACATTACATATCTGTGTCTTATTTATTCACATAGTTATTTATTTCATCATGACCTATTTATTTATTTAATTTTGAACACTTTGGAGTTCCATAGTTGATACCCTTTTCCAAGTCCATGATAGCAGGTGGTTGTAGGTTCAGACACTCTGCCTGCTTTGTAAACTCCTTCAGCTCAGCAGCAGACAACCTAACTCTCCTACCTGAGAGACAGAAAAAGTGTTAGCACTGGGGGCTCATGTGAGGGCACTACGATGGCACAGAAGTATTTAAGTTATCAAGAATAAAATTATATCGGGGACAATTTTCAAACGTTACTGCATCCATTTGTAATCAGCAATATTTTGTAAGGTATTTTAGTACAATTATGTACAGTGAAAAAATATTTGGCTTCTTTCTGATTTCTTAGTTTTTTGCATATTTGTCACATTTAAACGTTTCAGATCATCGACCGCATCTGAATATTAATCAAAGAAACATAATTACAAAATGCCGTTTTTAAATTATGGTTTTACTTTGTTAAGAGAAAAAGGCATGCACAGGTCCTGTGGGGAAAAAGCAATTCCAACCCAACTTTCTCACAGCAATGTACATCTTGATACTTTTTTTTTTTCTTTTCTCATTGAGTTTAAAATTTTGCCTTTTACTGTTATTTGGTTGTCCTCATCCTGACGACAGTATTTGGAACCTTCAGTTATTTATTTAATGGCCTGGAAAAGTGGAAACGACTGTTAATCATTGTTTTAATGTTGTTAATGTTGTTGTAATTTGGAAATTAGTCACCAGCATCTCTTTCAGCTTTCATAAATTAAATGCATGAAGTTGGACCATAAGAAAAATTACTGAGTACTTCAACATTACAGTATTTAGCTGTGTCATTGTTTTTACTCAGGAGCTGAAGAGCTCTGACTGTGGTTCTTCCGATGGTGTTATTTGAGTAGATAACAAGGCAGTCAGGGCAGCCAGTATTCAGCAGGACAGCAGAAATTTGGTAAGTGTGCACTGTGGACATGTGCAAATACACACCAATCGATATATACTGAAAGTGTTGTGGCAACGCTCGGCACCAAGTCTAAATCCGATCATCCAAATGTTTGTTCCCTCAGTAATACTCACCCAGAGTGAGAGTGTTGTTAACCAAAGTTATGTTGGTTTTCAATGTTAAGCACATGCCCATCCCTTTAGAAGATAAAATTAGAGAGATTTTTACATTATTATTTGAAAACAGTGTCAGTTCAGGCGAAACATGAATTACACATCCAGTCTTTCAGGAGGTCTCACCACTCGACCAGATCTGGTAATAGTCCCTGTTGGTCTGAGGTGGCTCCTATTTCTCCTCAGAAAACCCCTGTCTGTCTCTACCACATATGATCTGGGAGCACTGGCAGGTCCAACTACTGCTCCGGTAGTTCCTTCAGTGGTAATCCACACTTTCTGTCCTGACGATAGTTCCAGAAGCGGTCTGACTCTATGCCTGCGGTTGTAGTGTTTTGCCTGCTCACGCCTCCCCTCCTCATCTTTTTTGCGAAAAGCCTGTAGGTCAGGCCATTTTGGCACTAGCTTTGCCACAGCTTGTGGCAGCGTGGTCCGCAGGTGTCTCCCCATAAGCAACTGCGCCGGCGAGAGCCCATGTTCCAGTGGGGTGGCCCTGTACGCTAGCAGTGCTCTGGTGTAGTCACAGTCCTTTTTCCACAAGTCTTTAATAGTACGAACAGCGCGTTCTGCCTCCCCGTTGGCTTGGGGGTAGCTGGGGCTGCTCGTTTCATGTGTGAACTGGTACTCTTTGGCAAAGTGCTTCAACTGTTCTGATGAAAATTGCGGCCCGTTATCCGATACCACAGTCTCGGCAATACCATGTCTTGCAAAGGCTTCTTTTACAGCATTAATAGTGACCTCTGCAGTTGTGTGTCTCAGTTCAGCTATCTCAATGTACCTTGAGAAAAAATCAATAATCAGCAGGAAGTGTTTCTTTGAACAGATCCATGCCGACTTTTTGCCACGGGCGGTCGGGAACAGGAGTTGCCAGCATTGGTTCACGGCACTGTAACCTATGTTTTTGACATGTTTCGCACCTGTCTACCATTTGACGTATTTGGGTTCAGATGCCCGGACACCACACCGACTCTTTTGCTCTGGCCCTGCATTTTGAAACGCCCTGGTGGCCTTCATGCAAAACGTGACAAAACCTCCGCTCTCATTTGAGGTGGTATCACAAGTCTCTCCCCTTTCATGAGAAGACCATGGACTAGATTGAAGTCCATTCTGTATTCCCAGTACCCCTTTAACTCTGGATCTAGTTTACCTTTTTCTGGCCAGCCTGTCGCACATTGATTCACCACCCTTCTACACAGGTCATCCATTTCCTGCGCCAACTTAATCTCCTCCAGCCTTTTATCTGTTGCTGGGAGATGGGAAACTACACCGTCCACGAAAACCTCCACCTCTTTTTCCAGCTGAAGATCCCCAGCAGAAGGAGGCCCCGCCAGCGGTGCTCGTGAGAGAGCATCAGCAGTGACGAGGTTCTTCCCTGGAACATGGACAATGGTGAAAGTAAAGCGCAGCAGCCTGAGGCGGAATCTCAGGATGCGTGGAGGCAGGTCGTCCAGGCCTCTTGTGCTCAGAAGAGGGACCAGGAATTTGTGATCTGTGATTAGAGTGAACTGTAAGCCCATGAGGTAAGATGACAGTCGTTCACACGCCCACGTTACAGCGAGCACCTCCTTTTCTATCTGCGCGTAGCGTTTCTCTGTGTCTGTGAGACCTCTTGAGATATATGTGACCGGTCGCCAGGAGTTGTCAGACTGTTTGTGAGTGAGAACAGCCCCGACACCGTATGGCGATGCATCTGCAGCGACTCGTGTATCTGCTGAGTTGGAGTACTGAGTGAGCACTTCTGGAGAGCTTAATATCCCTTTTAGTCTCCTAAATGCTGTTTCCTGTGGCTCCGCCCATATCCACTCGTTTCTGTCTTTTAGCAGTTCCTTTAATGGTGTGATGATTGTGGCTAGTTGTGGCATAAACTTCGCAAGATAGTTGGCCATGCCCATGAGACGGCGCACATCTTCCACACTCTGAGGCTGCGGCAGCTGCTGGATTGCTGTTATCTTGTTGGGATCAGCCTCAATGCCTTTTGCTGACACTTTGCGTCCCACAAAGATTATTTGACTTTTAGCAAACTCACACTTCTCATTCAGAGCGAGACCCTCCTTCTGAAACATTTGGCGCACACAGTGCAACCTCTGGTCGTGCTCCTGCCTGTCTCTGCCATATACAAGCACATCATTGGCGTGACAAATCACCCCTTCAAAATCTTCCAGCATCTGTAACATTCGCCTTTGGAAATGTTCCGGCGTCGATGCAATGCCAAAAGGAAGGCGGTTGAACTGAAACCTTCCAAAAGGCGTGATGAAGGTAGTGAGTGGCCTTGACTCTGGCGTGAGTGGAATTTGCCAGAATCCAGACCAGGCGTCGAGCTTTGTGAACACTTTAGCATCTTTCATCATCGCTAGTGTTTGATCTACTGCTGGGAGGATGTGTCTTTCTCTTTTGACTACTGTGTTCAGGGGGGTGTGAGGTCCACACATATTCTGGGGGGCTTTCCTGCTGGTCTGGGGACCACTACCATGCCAGAACACCACTCTGTAGGCTCAGTGACTTTGGAGATAACACCCATTTCTTCCATTCTGTGCAGTTCATTTCTCACTGCATCTCTGAGGGGAAGAGGAACGCGTCTTGGGGCAGATAGGGCTATTGGTACAGCTCCTTGCTCTATCTCAATGTGATAAGGCTCCCTCAGCACGCCGAAATCTTTAAAAACGTCTGGGTATGCTGCCCTGAAATCTGTCACCGATTCCGTTACTGTGCTTACTCTGTACACAAGACCCAGAGCCTCACACGCTGGCCTGCTTAGCAGTGGCTGTACTAGACCTGACACAAGGTAGACGTCTTCAGAAACACTGCGCCCTTTCACTGCTAGCTGTGCCTCGAAGCAGCCTTTAACATTGAGTGGGTTACTGCCCGGCCCTAGTAACTTCTTTCTGGGTCTCTGCAGCTTACCATCCCTGTCTGGACTGTACAAACCCTCTGGAATAAATGTAACATCCGCCCCTGTGTCAAGTTTAAAATATACATTTTCCCCATTTAACTTGACCTTTTGCACCCAGGGCTGTGACCTCCCAGTCTCTACTTCACCCAAGAACACACAATCCTCGCTGTCTGTATCTTTCTGATTTTCTGTCACTTTGCGTAGCGCTGTAGCTTCGCTACTGCGACAGACCGCAGCAAAGTGCCCTTTTTTCTGACATTTTCGACACTGTACCTCTTTGGCTGGACATTCTGTCCATGAGTGTTTGTTCTTGCGACCACATTCCTTTACGCTTTGCTTGATTGGGTTTTGTTCTTTCTTCTGCCACGTCTGCGTTTTCCCGCGTGTTGTATTTGTCCGTATTGTGTCCATGTTCAGTGTTTTCTCCACTGCCGCGCTGCTGTGAAGTATTGATTGTTGTTTCTTTACCGTTTCGCTCTGCCTAACTTTCTCAATGGCTTTAGCAAGAGTCAACTCTGAGTCCATTTGCAGCAGCTCCCTTATGAGTTTGTCTTTGAGTGCTCCAAATGCACAGTTTTCTGCAAGGTTGTGCACAGCAGTGATGAACGACTCTGTACTTTCCCCATCCTGTTGCCGTCTGGAGTTAAACTGTGCTCTTTCAAAAATTACGTTGTGTTTTCCTACGTAATGTTTGTCAAATGCCTCTTTGACAGTAGCATATTTCTTTTTATCTGCATCGCACAGTGGTAAAACTGCCAAAACATCAGCAGCAGCGTCTCCCATAGCATACAGGAGTGCGTTAACTTGATACTCGTCTGATTTGTTATCAAGAGCGGTTGCAATGCGAAATCTTTCGAACCTTCTGATCCACTTTGGCCATTCGGCAGGATGAGAAAAGTCAAATGTTTCTGGGGGTGTTATTTGTACCGTGGTCGCCATCGTGACGTGTGGATCCCTGGCTTCCCCGCGTTCAGAATCCAAGCTTTCCGACCTCGTCTCCTCCCTCCGACATGTGAGGCTCGTGCTCGACCGCGCCCTGTTGCTAGCGCCGGTCACAGCCTCGGCTGCGCTTCACCTGCATGCCGGTCTTGTTCGGGTTACCGATGCGAAAACTTCTCTCGAAGTTAACTGCACCGTACTGTACTCGGGGGGGGGGGAAAAAAACTGTGGAGACCGCCGTTCGCACTTCTGACACCACGTATAAATGATGACACTGGACGCAGCGTGTTCGGGTGATGTTTTCCAACTTTTCTCGTAACCCCGGAAGCTCCCCACACACACAGCCTTATGGGAACAGTAGTCTACCGCTACAATTCTCACAGCTTGTCACAGGAGCTGAGCACCCAAGAGGGAGAAGGCTGAGAACAGCGACAGCAACATGAATCATCTTGGCTCATCTGCTGATGGGTTCAGACTTTGAAGTGTGTTCTCTAGTTATGAGGCTCAGCCCAGTTTAGGTGATGTATTCGTCTGTTTTTGTGTCGTAATCTGAGGAAAGGAAGATGACAGAAAAACTGCATCAACCTAAGTAGTGAAAAAATGCTGAAGTATTGTGCCAGCAATCCATAATGACACTAGCCACCTCCCTTACACTATTTCTATTGAATTGAACTAAAATGCTTTCCTGGTAATTCAGTTTTTTTAATATAGTGCCAATTCACAGCAACAATTAACTAAAGGCGCTTTATATTGAAAGGTAAAGACCCTTACTTCCAGCAGAAACATGCTCATCAGGTAATAGTCATGTGCTGCGAACAGTTAGGTGTGAGGGGAAAAAAGCAAACAGCAGAGTGTGACAGGTCAAAGGCAAGGAGAAAGATCCAGATCCAAGAAGAACTACTACCTATCACTGTCTACTGCAGCATAATGGAGGGTTCAGGGTCATGTGATCCAGCCCTAACTATAAGCTTTATCCAAAATACAAATTTTAAGACTAATCTTAAAAGTAGAGAGAGTGTCTGTCCCTCAAATCCAAACTGGGAACTTTTTCCACAGAAGATTAGATTAGATAGAACTTTATTAATCCCTCGGGTGGGTTCCTCTGGGAAATTCGATTTCCAAAAAAGCACAGCACCGACAGAAGTTACAGAGTTACAGAATATTATATATATATATATATATATATATATATAATACACACACACACACACACACACATATATATATATATATATATATATATATATATATAAATACAGAGACAATATAAATAAAATATACGAAGGGGATAAATAGAATAAATAGGAATAAAAATAAAAATACAAGTGAATTGCACATTTCAAGTATTGAGTCTATTGCACCGTTGACTATTTACAAAAGTATTGCACAAAAGGTATTGCACAGTGAGGTGAAGAGGCACTACTGCTTAGTTGTTCCCCCCTCCTTTGTCCTCCTGTTTCCCCTCCCTCTCCCCTCCAGGGAGGAGTTAAACAGTCTGATGGCGTGTGGGACAAAGGAGTTTTTAAGTCTGTTAGTTCTTGTCTTTGGGAGAAGCAACCTGTCACTGAACAGACTCTTCTGGTTGTTTATGGCCGTGTGCAGAGGATGTCTGGCATTGTCCATAATGTCCATCAGTTTCTTTAAGAAGAGGGGCCTGCTTTGCATTCTAGGAACTCTGGGAACCACAAGTAAGCCTGCAGTCTGAAAGTGAAGTGCTCTCACAAGGAACTGTGAGGTCTTAAAGATATGAGAAGGCGGATTTTAAATTTGATTCTGAATTTAAAAGAAAGCAAATTGCTACAGCATTCTGGATTGACCAAAGGTTTTCCGAGGGGGTTTTAGAGCAACTTGATAATACTAATTCACAAAAATCATGTCCTTAACTTCTCTTAGCAAGGGGATGTCTACGTTATTTCAGACTGGATGACCCATAGAGTAAGATGATCTTTGGTATTTTGCTGGCACGGAGTAAAAATGGTCACTAGAAATTAATACATTTCTCCATATATGCTCATTAATACACGTCAGGCAGAAAAATTGTCTCACTTTCTAATTAAAGACTTTGATTTTAAAACCACTTACTGTGGACTGCAATATTGTATTCTGAATTCACTAAGAGGTACATTGATGTTACAGACTTCCTACAGATAGTTTTTAATCCAAGTGTCAAGTGACATGGTTTTCAAGGTTTTGTTCATCATAGCAAACCTTAGGTTTCATATGATGAACTGTCAGCAACTAAAAGAGAGACCAAAAATAAAAACAAGCAAAAATAAATAAATAAAACCAAAATAACATGTGAACAGGGAAAGAAAAGGAAAACAAAAAATAATGAACTATTAAAACAGACAAAATTTCATAATTTCCTCACCTTTAATGGTTGTTTTGACATAGTTTGTTTTCTGCTTTGTGTTCTAACACGTATAACTTGGTCTAAATATGTTTTACAGATGTGAAAAAAACTGGCCAATCTCTCAGATTTAAAGGGACATTTAGCAGAGATTAAAAGTGCTAAACTACCAGTTCACAAACACATCAAAAAGAACATCCAGGACTCTCGCAACTCGATGTGCCATCTTGTTTTCTAATAAGCTGTTGAGGATACTGAGCCCCTCTGAGGGCGGGAGGTTGTCAGGGCAGATTTCTGTGTATGCAAAGAATACAAATAAAAAAACAAACAAACAACTTTTATGACATAATAGTGACACAGTTTGTTGAGAAATGTGCTGAAACTCTCACCGTTGTTTGGGTCCATCATAATGGGTGATGACATCCGGAGACATTCTGCTTCTTTCTTTAACGTCTCCACAACGTCAGGAGAGACACTCATTTTCCTGCCTGGAAATAAAGAGCAAAAAAAAAAGGGGGGGGGGGGGGGGGTAGCTAAAGGTTTTTCTACAGATTT
Organism: Rhamphochromis longiceps; assembly: GCF_057381845.1. Taxonomy (NCBI): domain Eukaryota; kingdom Metazoa; phylum Chordata; class Actinopteri; order Cichliformes; family Cichlidae; genus Rhamphochromis; species Rhamphochromis longiceps. The sequence continues at coordinate 28,349,335 of NC_140562.1, read as the reverse complement.
TCATGCTTCAAAAAACAATAGTAAGAAGAAAAAAGAGTTCTGGATTCACACATGGCATAGTGGGATGTGTGTTTCTTACTGAATAGAAGAAGGCTGGTAAAAGTATCTTTCCCAGAGATGACTTCTTCATAAGCAAGCACACAGTCAGAGCAGCCAGTTGGCAGGTAGACCTCCTTTAGGTAAAAAGGCTCCTCTGTATAAAACAAACAAAAAAACAAACAGTTTCGTGAGATTGAAAATCACAAGAAACTACGTGATTGCAGGTTTCCTCTGCATGTAAAACCTCCGTGGCCATTCTTTACTCACTGATTAACATTGTGCTGTTTTCAAAGACCACATCATACGTCATGCTCGAACAGTCACCATTTCTGTGAGGAAGAAAATAAAAGCATCAGAGCTCCAGAGATATCAAAATAAACATAGAAAATAAATATGTATAAATGACTTCAGCTATTGTGTTAAAATTGCTTAAGGGAGCATTTACATTCTCTGAGTCTGCAGGATATTGAGGACGTTACTGTTGGCAGTTGTAGTAATATTCACCCAGGCGCTGGTCAGCAGGAAGGCCAGGGAACGGCTTCCCGGGAGGTCAGAGCTTCCCCCAACATACATCCATTTTCCCAATATCTGGAGCACACAGGCACAAGTTGAATTAAGTATGTTTAAAATACAAAACCCTATATTTTATTCAGAACAAAACATCAAAAAACATCAAAAAACTTGTTTAAATTGATTGGGTATAGAAAGAGCATCTTAGGTAGAGTTTGAGAGACACAAAGATGGAACTGTGGAACTATTTCAGAATAAAGGTCTGCCTGCAGTCCAGAGCTTTCACCAGTTGGAAACATTTTGATGTCTACAAACTGTTGTTAAATGAAAGGGGGATGCTGCAGAGTGGTAAACAGGAGCTCGTCCCAACTTTTTTGAGATGTTTCTGCCAGAAAATTTGAAATGAGCCAATATGTTTCTTTAAATAGGACATTTATTCACTTTAAACATTTTATGTGTTTTCTGTGTTCTATTGTGAATAGCATCCCAGCAGTCACATCACAAAAGGTGGGGTAAACCCTGGAAAGGTGACCAGTTTGTCGCAGGGCTAATATAGAGAGACAACTGTTTATACCCACATGTACACCTACAGCCAATTTACAATCAGCACTGCATGTCTTTAGACTGTGGGAGGAAGCCGGAGTACTTCGAGAGCGCCCGTGTAAACACGTTGAGAACATGGAAACTCCACACAGACCAACCAGCCAGGTGCTGGATGCAATCCCAGGACTTCACTACCCCTAAATTTCAATATGAAGTCTTTAATTGTATTGTAATTCTGACAATGGATTGGTTTTTTTTCTAAATTTTCTCCCTCCAAGAGCCAATATCAGGACAAGTTTGCTCCAAAGCAACTTACCTCATCCGTGTTGACAGTTATTGGGTTTATCAGAGTGTCACAGCTGCTCACGGGAGCTGAGCGTCCCACCGAGAGCAGACTCAGCAACAGAACAACACACTTCATTTTTTAAATGTCTCCTTTGTGCTTTTCAAGATTTCCTCCTTCTTCTTTTGTTACTGCCTCCCTGTTTGCCTCCAAGCTCTATTTTGACTTCACAGCCTCACAGATTTCTCTGGATGCAGGATTTATTCACTTGTGCTGTTAACCTTTGCAGCAAAGGCAAACAGCAGGGGATGATCGAAGGAAGACTTTGACCTCTTTGAGGAATATCGATCCAATCACATGCAACAGGGAGCATTGTGTGGGCTGTAATAAAGTGCATTTGATGTTTTCTTTATTCACTGAGATAATCTTCCCCGATTAGTCACTGATACTCATGGATACATGAGATCACAAATTTATCCTTTTATGTTAGTAAAATTAGGACTATTGCAAGTGTTACTCGGGTATCTGTAACACCCTCTATTTGCATTCAACTGACTCTAAGGTAACTGAAAACAGGGAAGTTTATTGTTGTCAGAACTCATAGGGTAGTCATCTCTAATTGGACCCATAACAAATGACAAATTAAAGAAAAAAAATGTGACTCCTTCATCCAAATACAGACTCTATAAAAGCACAAACCTTTAGCAGTTTGCAGCATTCAGGACAAAAACACCAAAGAGGAAAGACATCAGCAATGATCTTAGAGATGCAACTGTTGATGCACATCGATCTAGGAAGGGTTATTCATTTCCAAACAATTTTAAGTATTCTACAAAAAACAAGATTATTCACAAAAAAGCAGTGGATATCCTGGCAAATTCAGTTAAGGGTCAGAGAAAATGCAAAAAACCCAAGAGCTACAGGCCTTAGCATACCAAATGTTAAAGTTCATATAGGTATAATTAGAAAATGGACAAACAAGTATGGCTTGTTTGAAATGGTTACCAGCAGAAAGCTTTTGTCTTAGGTTTGCAACAAACCAGAAGACTTCAGAGACAATGTGAGATAAGATCAAAGTAGAGAGGTTTGCAACCCAACAGTTTAAAAGTAAATTCAGAAAAAAAATGTCACATTTTGAAGAGTCGTTTTAAGATGCGGAAAATGCTTGGAAAGACAAAAAGAACACAATGTTTTCATTCAATATTTTAGCTCCTGGACACAAGATGCTTCCAACTTAACTGACAAGCCCAGTCTTAAATTGATAATGAGGGGATTTTAATATTTGAAGGCTTTCTGGTGTAAAACTCTGTACATATATTATTCTACACCACATCTCAAGGGTTGGTGTCCTTGATCTAACACAGCTGATTTAAATGGCTAAATGACCTCCTCAACATGTCTTGAAGTTCCTCAGAGGCCTGGTAATAAACGGACGATCTGATTTCCTCGTGTCAGCGTTGTTCCCACATCATCATAATTAATGTTGTTCCAGGTTCAACATTGCAAGTGACCAATCACCTTCTTGTGACGTCATTCCTTTGCGACTTCGAAATACCCGCCTTCGAGTATTTCGAAATACAAGTGAAGAAGCGAGAAACCGCCGCCTGTCCGCCGAATTTGAAGTCAATTCGCCTGTCCGCCGAATTTGAAGTCAATTTAGGATACTTTCCTTTAATAAACGGTAAGCATTATACATATGTTCCTCACTTGGCTTGCTGTTTGTTTGCTAGCGATAGGCTACTTGACGACAGCATTAGCTAACCAGTGTTCTCTAGACCAGCGTTCCCCAACTTTTTGGGTGTTTCGTGGCCCGGGGGTTGGGTCAGGCAAAATTGCAGTAGCTTCCCTGATCATTTTACAAACATAAGTGAAGAGAATCTGGACTAAAAGGCCTAGACTTATGGTTGTGTACGGTGGCCCCTAGAGAGAAAGCACGTACAAACTCCAAAACACATGCAAATTCCAAAACACATGCAAACTCCAAAACACTTGCAAACTAAAGAACACATGCAAACTCCAAAACACGTACAAACTCCAAAACACTTGCAAAATCCAAAACACTTGCAAACTCCAAAACACATGCACATTCCAAAACACGTACAAACTCCAAAACACTTGCAAAATCCAAAACACTTGCAAACTAAAAAACACATGCAAATTCCAAAACACGTACAAATTCCAAAAACACTTGCAAAATCCAAAACACGTACAAATTCCAAAACACGTACAAATTCCAAAACACCTGCAAAATCCAAAACACTTGCAAACTAAAAAACACATGCAAATTCCAAAACACGTACAAATTCCAAAACACTTGCAAAATCCAAAACACAACGGAAGTGCTCCAGGACGCTAGGGGCAGTGTTGAGCTCGATTTGCAAAATAAACGGCAAGTTTGTCTGTATGGGACGGTCTAGTCTCCGTCGCGCTTCCCAGGTTGCCTAGCAACCATGATACTAACCGCTGGAAACGTGTCATACAACTTGGTTTGACAGAAATGAGGGAGAACATATTTTGTTCATTTGTTTGTTTGTTTCTACAAGAGCTTTGTGTGATTTGATAAGTATCTGAGGCTGAGACCACAGGACAGTAAAACATGATTTTTGGGCTTCATTTCTGTACTGAACAGTTATTTCAAGATTAATTAGTAAATAAGAATTAGCTGATGTTGTTCATGAGACTAAAGTCATATCACTTTGGTAATGTAAATATAATATGGCCAATATTCTAGTTATTATATTAATCATTATTAGCTATTACAGCAGTGAACATGAACTCTGTGTCAAATACTGAGCTTCAGTACAGATTCAAGTTGCAGCTATTTATATGTATTATCACCTTAAATCTTCACTCAAAGACAAGTATCTTTGACAGTGCATATATACGTGTATCATATATAAGAGACAAATGTTGTTCCTTCATGTTGGCATTACTAAATTTGGCTCATTGCTTACATATATTTATAAAAAGAAAATGTACAAGCTGTGATAACTGTTTCTGATAAAATGAAGAGTAGACTGATATATGAAATATTCCTTTATTGGGTGAGAAAATCAGACCATGTCATAACTGCTTTAAGTCATACAGAATAGATATCAGAGCCTTAAACAGGCTGACTTCTGCTAAATGGGTCAAACTGGGCAGAAAGTCTACAAACACATAACATCCTTATAGAATATGATGTAACACTATAGATCAACTTACCTCAGAATATATAACGCATATAAACAATTACAGCAATATGATGCAACAAACACAGCAGTGCTACTGATCCAAAATACTCAAAGCTTCATAGAACTGGAACAAACATTTATTTTTAGGTCCATTCTGCTGCTGATACAGACTTTAGGTTTCTGAACATCAAACTTGTTGCTGCCTTTCATAGTGTGTAACTTGAAGGCCCTGAGTACTTTCTCCCACATTGAAAACACTGGAATGATAAAATTATTTGAACATTACCTAATAAGACTGATTCAGGACAGACAATTAGTTATTTTAAACTTTTCTAGCAGTCCTTCACAAACAGGGAACAGTCTGTCTATTCTCTCCATCTGTCAGCTGCTGCTGGTGGATCATCAGGGGTGCAAAGCCTCACAGATGATGTGCAGCAGTGGGTCCCTCAGTCTGTCCTCACTCTGGACACTTGCAGTTGTCACACATGGAAATCAAATGTGTGATAAGCTGCAGGATTCAAACACAAGTGTGACTTATAAACACATGTTCATACTTTTATTCCACAATCAGAGAAAAAGAAACAGAGAGAGAGTGCAGGACAGACAGATAGGTGACAGTCTCAGGTGTATACACTGCTACAAAACAGCACAAAAGAAGGAGGATTTAGTGTTTGTGTTATTACGAAACAAGAGGAGTTCCCAGATGGTACAGTGAACACATGTGTGACTCCTGCGATTAAAGCATCTTTCTTTCAGCTTAACAAGTGAACCGTCAGCTCGTTCAAACACACGTTAAAGTCCGTTTGGCTCGACACCACCGAACAGAGGCAGCAATATAACATAGCTAACATTAACAGTGCAGTGAATCTTCCTTGTGCTGTGATATTCAGGACTGCAAACCGAGCAGCATCACTGACTTTCAGCTTGTTGTGTTTGTGGATATATGACTGACTTTAATTATCCACAAAATCATCACAATCTCTGTAAGATTAAGGTCGACTATATATATTTTTTTTAAAGTAAAGGCTTTAAAACCAAGTTAATTCTGAAAGTACAGACATGACTAATGTCACATAACTTTCCCGACATGTGGCCAACAATAATGGTTTAATGTTCTTCATTAAAAAAATATTTGCGCATAAATAAGTGACATAATATTCAGTACTTACTTCTGAAAGTTTACTCTTCCTCCGCTCCGCTTCCACCGTTTTTTTTCGGCAAAATTATCCACACCACCACCGCACTATGAAGTCTGGGATATGTTGGGCCATGAAGGCTACACCGACCCATCCTTAAAATTCAGGGAAATTATGGACGCATTTGAGGGCCGCATTTCGAGCAGCCTTTGAATTGGGAAAGCCTTCTCTTGTCGCTGTGACGTAATCGGCCTTAAAATGCGGCCTTTAAGGCTGCAAACCCCAAATCCGGTCATTGGTACTTCCTGGCTTGTGTAGTTACTAGGTAACAAAAGCTCAACACTGCCCCTAGCGTCCTGGAGCACTTCCGTTGTGTTTTGGAATTTGCATGTGTTTTTGAGTTCGCAAGTGTTTTGGAATTTGTACGTGTTTTGGAATTTGCACGTGTTTTGGAATTTGCACGTGTTTTTTAGTTTGTACGTGTTTTGGAGTTTGCATGTGTTTTTTAGTTTGCAAGTGTTTTGGAGTTTGCAAGTGTTTTGGAGTTTGTACGTGCTTTGTCTCTAGGGGCCACCGTAGGGTCCATAGCTGTGACACTGGACACGAGTTCTTGATTCTATGGAGATTAACAGTAATCCAGAAATTTACAAATTTGTCCTGGTACATCGCGTAAATGTTGTCCCAGGGACATTGCGTAAATGTTGTCCCTGGGACATCGTGTAAATGTTGGCCCTGGGACATCGTGTAAATGTTGGCCCTGGGACATCGTGTAGAAGTTGCCCTGGGACATCATGTTAAAGTTGCCATATGAAAGTTTAGCTTCTTTTAGCCCCTGTTTGTTTTATATATATATTTTTTTTTTCTTTTTTTTTTTTTAATATTATATTTAATATTTACATTGTATTGCAAAAAACCCCAAAACAAGTTAAAATGAATTAATGAATATTGACTAATTAAACCTTCGTTATTTTTCCACCAGAAATGGACGATATAATTAGAAGAAGTGTTCTGAATGACGAAAAAAAAAGAACTGGAAAAGACACACAACTTTGTGTGCATGTGTCACAATGCCAGGAGGACCCATTCAGTGTTGTGTTAGAAAAATTGAACTCATTAACCCTTCATGGACATTATAAATGTTTAAATGTTGCCTCAGGTAAAGACAGGAAAAGAGACTATTACAAATTCAACTGCATCAGAGCTGGGAAAAAAAGTCGAAACAGCTACAGAGCAGTGGGCTGTAAGGCCTATGTTTCATTTAAAGTACTCAAATGTTGGAAAGACCACACAGTCATCGTGCAGCGTACATATGATAAGCATGATGGGCATGATCCTTCGGACCCAAAAGACGCACATTTCAACAATATTTCCAGTGATTTGAGGAGGAAGATTGAGGAACTGCTTTCCCTTGGAACTAAGCCAGCCATCATACTAACCGAATGTCATAAATGGGCCAAAGAACATGGACACAGAGATCTTCACAACAGAGAGCATTTTGTCACACCACGTGACATTGACAGTGTTAGAACCTGCATGATGAGGAAGAAGCACTTTAACTGTGGAGACAGTCAAAGTGTACATACCTTACTTAATGGAAAACATCAAGAACATGTTCTCTTCTATCAACCATACACATCTGACCAAGAACTAATGATTGTTTTGCAGACACCTGTAATGAAATCAAACATGGAGAACTATGCAAAACAGTTAGTATTTGTTGACACCACGCACTGCGTTAACCAGTATTCATTTACCTTATTCACACTTGTTGTAAGAGATGATCATGGGCATGGAGTCCCTGTGGCCTATGCTATTGTCAGCAACGAAAGTCAGAAAACCCTGGAAACTGTTCTTGGAATAGTTTGTGAGCATTTCCCAACTTCCCCGAGGTAAATAATACATTGACAGCTATTAATTTTGAAATAATTCCTTTTCAAAAAAGTTATAACATGCCAGAATCTAATGCTATAGCTGCAGCATGGGCTGCAAAAAACTTTCCTTTCCAGTTGTTAAAGTTATTCCTATAGGCTGTATGCAGTATTTTATATATCTACTTGTGAGTTGAAATGTTTAATTTGGCATTGAAGTGGTGCTTTGAGATAGCAAAAACATTTTCATACTGTTTAATCTCATTTAGTGTTTTCTTTTTTTCTGTAGAGCATTTATGGTTGACAAAGACTTTGCGGAAATAAATGCTTTGCAGAAGGTTTTTCCAGAGTCAGCTATCCTTCTATGCTGGTACCATGTCTTGCAGGTAAACCACATTGTTTTCTTTTCACGTTGTCTAAGATGCACCTGAAACACATTTTTACAACAGGGTCCTATTGTTATGATTTGCCTCATTGTGATATTCACCTACTCAGGTTAATGAATATAAAGGGATAAAATGTTGAGTAACTTTGTCCATTCATTTAAGACCACAGTGCACTCATCTTCTGGTGGCTGCTTCCCAAAGCTCTTTTTGACATTTAAAAATATGTTTGCCTGGTTGATTTCTGTAATGCACAGGTCCTCTTGTCCAGTGAGTGACAAAGTTATTTTTGGACGTCAGCTTTCTTTTATGCTTTTTGTACAGCTGCTCCTCTGTCTCTCTCTCCAGATTAACTTTTTTTCTCTTACATTCACAGGCTGTTAATCGATGGCTTTCAAAATCAGAGTCCGGGGTCCATGGGCTTTCTAACACCCAAAAGAGAAATGAAATCATTTCTTTCTTTTGTAAGCTGAAAGCTTGCACATCTGTAAGTGTAATTTGTCTATTTCACATTTTGATTTCTTGATTACACTAAGAGCATAATAACTTTCAGTTGCTAAAAAAAAGTTACAGAGAGATACAAAATAGATTTTTGAAACAATTTCTAAAACTGGCTTCTTATCTTGCTTATCAAAACAAGTACTTAAGCTGTGCAGACCATCATTGTGTCACCCACTGTGCAGTAGAACTTGTGAGTGGGATTCTTTCACAGACAGATGCTGAAACCAAATATGCTTATAGGTTTAGTGTTCCTTCTTAGCCATTGTAAGGGAAGAAATAATTGCTTCTTAATACAAAAACACGACCTATTATTAATAACTTAAAATTCTTAATGTTATTCAATAAAAGGAAAAGGGCTTCAATACATAATATTAAAGATTTCAATAGGTCTGTTAAATGGATTGAAATATATTCTGTTGCATCCAATTCTCTTAGGAGGACGACTTTAAAGCCACATCAGCAGAGTTCTGCCAGACATTTAAGCAATACCCTTTGGTGTGCCAGTATTTTCAGAAGCACTGGGAAGGCATTGGCCACATGTGGTGTGACTATGGCCGTCGCTTCAGTCACGCTCGTTCTGAAACAAACAATGTGATTGAAAGGTATGATTTATTATTTTGACCTCATTCGATTGTATTGCTGAAAAAAAGATATTATGCTTTAATCCAAGAGGCTAAACTGAGTAGGTTCTTCATGTCATTGCCAGAACAGGTTTTAGGCAAATCCTTTAAATTCTAGCAGCGTTTTTTATGTTATCACAACAAAAAACAGAGTAGGTGGATTTGCCTAAATCAGCTAAACCGGCACAGAGCATTCCTTTATAAAAGACGTGTGCAATAGGTATTCCAATTTTTTAAAAAATAATACAGTCTTGATTAAAACTTTAAATTCCTTCAATTACAGTTACTAATCATTTCAAATAACTGTTTTTCAGATTTTTCCACCGCCTGAAATACCAGTTTTTATCTGGCTACAAGAATAGGCGTCTGGATGATCTGATTGAAGTGCTCCTAGGGAAGGCCGACGACTACTTCTCAGTCATAAAAACCCTGCAAGATGTGGGCCGCATGAAAAACAGGTTTGCTGACACCTTGTCTCAAGTTTCAGACTCTGCTTCAAGACTGATGGAAAGTGGTTGGGCTCTTAAAATTACAGTCAAGAACAGCCATGGAGTTAATGCATATCAAGTCCCATCTGAGTCAAGAGAAGACATAGTGTATGAAGTCTGCCCTGTTGAGTCCTACTGCAACTGTACATATGGCTTACGAGGACTTCTTTGCAAGCATCTAGTGTTACTTGCAAAATTAGCAGAGGTTGACAATGACATCTATCCAAACATGGAAACAGACATTTCTACCTTGGCAAGAATTGCAGTGAAAGAAAGGCATTACTTTGTACACTGTGAGGACTTGAAAGTGATAAAAATGCCAAGTTTGTTTGGAAATCTGTGTTTTTTTGCATCGGCTGAAACACTTCAGTGCACTTGTTGTACGTTCTCTCACTATAACACATGTGCTTGCTTGTAGCCATTTTAAACAAATGAAAAACTCTCTGAAAAGTCCTCTATCAACTTTGAATGACACTCCTGTAGTTGAAAGCACAGACAAAAAATGCACAGAAGATGCGGTTGGAAAACTAAACGCTGTTTTAGACACAGTTAAACAGTGGGCATTCATTCCAGAGGGTATTACTGCAATAATAGATGAACTGCATACAAATGTCTTAAAAACAAAACAAGTAGGCAAAAGTATATGCCAGTACGAAATAAAGACGACAGATAATGCACGCAAAATTAGGCCATTGTATTCTAGCAAGAAACGTTCGGCCAGCATCGACATTCCAACAGTCTGTGAAAATGAATGTGAACAGTCGATAACCACTGAAAGAGAGACATCCTCTGGAGAAAATGAAAACCTTTTGGAATACAAAACAAAAAAGAGAAGAGTTAAAGCAAAGTATATGCACAAGTAGACTTTTGTGTGACATTTCAAAGGGACTGCATCCATTACTTCTGTTTATTGAAACCTAAAGCTGAATAGCTGTCTTAACTTTCTGCCAAGGAACAGATGAAAAGAAATTGTTTGCTCTCTCAAGCAGTTGTTATTTATGTGTGTTATTCATTACTTTGGCTTGGTTGCTGTTTTTGATACAAATTCATCTGTGCCCATTGTAATATTTTCATATGTTACTATTTTTATATTGCTATGCATTATAAATAAAGGATTACTTATTACTATTAAAGGTCTGCATTTGTAATTGTTGGTATTATTTATAAAATATGCGCTCTTAAGTTTTTTGCTCCATAAAACGATACCTGTCACTTTTTGGACATAGAGTATCAGCTGTTGAGAACCCCCGGCTCATACAAAATAGAAGTAAGAGGTTTCAACATCCAGCCTTTTTATGATTAAATACAAAGTGTAATAACAGAGTTATTGGGGTGTGATTTTGTCTTAAGTATAAGTTTAATAGTAATGAGTAAGAAAATATAGCCAGAATAATGGAATGAGACTAACACCTGACCTCACACTGAGATTTGGTATGAAGTGGCATGTTTGTGCTAATGCTGACATTGGGGCTCAGAGTTCCTCCGTGTGTATATATTTGTGAACGTTAACTTGGCTAATGTCCAAGGGTTTGACTGCTTTCCTGTTGGATTGTATCACAAAGAACAGGGATAAGAGCACCAGTGGCCGTGCGCACCCTCATCTCTCTCCTTCACCCGATCATTAGTGCTGGAAACCGGCATTAGCTCAGAGTAGATTAGACTTCAGTATAGTGCAAGTGATTTGATTTTATGATTATTTGATTCAGTTTTTTCTGTGTTCAAGCTCAATTACTTTAATAAAATATGTTGAATTCAAACAAATAAACTGTGGACATTACCCTTTTAAACCTTTCTGAAACAAGACAGGTAAAAACCGGCGTATAAAAGTTTACATAGGTATAAATAGCTCTAACACTTTACTCCAGCCTGGCGTCCACACATGTGGACATCACATTTTGGGTTATTTAGACCAAAATACTAAATCTTGATCAACAAGTGCCTGATATACAGTTACGAGGACATTATACTGCAACTGTTCTATCGAAATTTCAAATGAATGTCCTCATATGTGGCTCTCATTTTTCTCAGAAACAAAAATTAGGTAAAAAAAAAAAAAAAAAAAACAAAACAAAACCTGGTAATTCTTTCTTTTTACATTCATCGGGTTCCAATCGGCCCAAATATCAAAGAGAAATTAAAAATGCATGCCATGGAAGATTTCGGGTCTTAGGGGGTTAAAATGACCAGACCCCTCCGGCCTGTTTTCCAGGCCACTAAATTAAACCCAGTCAATTACACAGAATAAAAACCTACGAGGTCCACTAATAGTCCAAAAGTCCAAATCTTTAATAGAAAAGACAGGCAGAACTCAAACAAACAATAATCCAAACGAGGAGCATATACACACACTGGAAAGTAAATAATTATAAGTTATTAAATCAGACTAATTAAATACAGTAAAACTAATAAGGGAAGACGAACACACGGGAAATAAAAATAACAGTGTAAACATACCAAAACTCAAAATAAAACAGGAAAGCTACTACAAACCGAGTGTGACACAATTACATTCATATTGAAACATATGTGATAATTTTCTTTCTTTGTAGCATTTTTAAGATATGTGCTAGAACAGTCATTATGCTGTTTGGATTAGGAACCAATCATTTTTGCCAAATAGTTAACACAAACTTAGAACAACAATGAACAATTTTCAAGATTCTGATTTACAGAACAAACAAAAGTCACAAAAGGTTTCATTATTTAAGAGACAAGATCAAGTTTTTCCACACAGGAATGAAATGACAGAATCCAGTGCAGCGGGGCCAAAGGTGTGTGTCAGCAAACTGAAGGTTGAGGAATCAGTCAGCTCATGTTTAAGATTGTGTTGGATTTTGAGAAGAGTCTGTCTGTTATTAGAAAGTAAGATTAACAATGTTACACCAATAACCCAAATACGGGGAAATGACAAATAATACCAAAAAAGATACAACTTTCATATTGTTTTACTAACTTACTTTGTCATATCAGCACTTGAATGGTCGATGCCTTTACAGACCATGTCTGTTGTGACATCGCAGGCCAATCTTCCGGCAAACCCGAGGGCTAGCTCCCCAGCCTCCTCTTCACTCAGAACACTAAACACTGTTACTTTAGTTTTGGCCTTCTTAGGCCTGTCAAGAATCATTGCGGGCAGTTTGGCTTTACGGCCCTAAAAAAGAAAAAGTGCAAACACCAAAAGAGCAGAGAGAGACACACACACACACGCGCGTACAAAGTTAAATGCTTTTGTTTACATGGTGTAATTGTGTATATGTTGCAGCAAATGCACAATTTCCAGCCACATTGTCACTTCATTGATACGAGTAACCCGGATTTATTTCAGGTGACATCAAAATCACGAAATGTATACCTACCCCAATCAAACCTGAAAACATGAACTGACATGTTCTCTGCGTTGATTCTGCGCTTGATCTCGTCTTCTGTTATTGTGTAGGTTTTCTTTTTTGAGCTTGGTACAGATAAGCGACCATGCACTCTGTAAACTGTACTAGTTCCTTCTGAATCAGTTTGGAATTCTGTATCTGCATCGATCCTGTCAACATCATCAGCAGCAGCATTATCTGTACTCAGACTTGTGCCGTATACTTCTGCTTCTTTTTCGTTGTCTTCAGTCTGTGTACCTTCATCTCTTTCAGTCTGTGTACCTTCATCTCTTTCAGTCTGTGTACCTTCATCTCTGACTGTCAGTCTTCCTATCTCACTGTTACTTGTCGATTTGCTGCAGATGTTCTCTCCCTTAGGAACTTTTCCTTTGTCATTCGCTGCCTGATGCTTTCCCTGATGACATTCTTCACTGGCTACTTCTATTGCTCCTCCTGTATAGCCACCTACTATGGTGCACAACTCCTTTCCCTCTGCTGTGCTGCACTGTGCTGTTACATAAAGAAGAATGATATAAACAGCACTATATCAATTTAATTGTGAAGAGAAATCCCCACAATATGACACAGTTATGTCTAAAATAGTTTTGTGTAAAAAATGGATCTTGAAACGTCCACTTTAATTACACAGTCCTGGTGTGCAAAGGCAAAATTATGAAAAAAAATTTCACTTTAAACATTTTTGGACATTGTTTAGTTATATTGTGACTTACTCTCACAGAAGATACAGATGCCACAAACAGACTTTGAACAATGCATGTGCTTGTATGCACCACATTTCTGGCACTGCACCTGTGAATTAAAAAAAAAAAAAGAAGAAGAAATAAACAAACAAAAAACAAATGAACAAAGTCCATTATATAAACAATCTATATGGCTAAGGACATGTCATAGTGTACCCGGTCTTTGGCTGCAATCACACACCAGCACTGACTGCACTTCCTAGTTCGATCTGCAAAATATAATTTGTTTAAGTACAAGTTACATTTTCCAATGTTAGAGAAAAAGAAGGCAGCTAATTGTATCTTTACCTATTGAGGAAAATAAGTAGTGGCAAAGTCGGGACCTGAGCTTTGTGATTTCAGTGTTGTACTCCTCCACTTGTGTTTTACCGTCAATGAGAGATTGGGCAAACTAATAATTGACGAAGAAGAAAAAAAAAAAAAAAAAAAAAAAAAAAGAACAAAAAAAAGAACAAAAAGAATTAGATTAACAAAGAAATGTTTGTTTGTTTTTAACCCCCCCCCCCCCCGAGGAGAAAAAAAAAAAAAACAAAAAAAAAACAGAGCAACCAAAGCAAAGCATTACTGCTGAAATGGTTCAATCTACAAAAAAAAAATTGAGATTTTACCATCCTGCCTCTAAGGCTTTAAAAACTGAATAGGCAAAAATGTAAACATTACTTATATAGGTTAAAGCTATAGTTTTCAGTACCATTATGACATGCACTCCACATGAGTTCCCATCCTGTTGATGTGGGTGGCTCACATGTGACAAGGTCCACTCTCCAGCGCAGCCTCTTGCTGAAGCAAATGAGCTGAGAGATCGCAGTTATTACAAATAAAAAGCATATAGAGAAATCAATAACCACGTTCGGTAATGATTTCAATTAAATTAAATATGTTATGTTAAATATGTTAATTAATTACCTCCAGTTTTTCAACACCGCACTTTTTCTGACCTCCGACTCGCCAAATGAATTCATATAGACTATGGTCCTCTTGGGTATGTCACAAAACTGTTTTGTAAAAAGATGGATATGGTAGGCTTGGGCCTTGAGCTTTCCTAATGAGGGACACTGAAAAGTATCATGCACTAGAGAGAGTGCAAAATCTGTGCAACTTACAAACAAGGTCCAGTGGCTGCCGTTTTCCAGACAGGCTCCAATCAATTTCTCATACATCTGAAAGATGTTTTTCTGGAAATAAAAAGAATGTGACAAGTATGTTTTTCTGTCAAGAATGACACTGCAAAACTGCGAAAGCTTGTCAGGTGAGACTTGTAATTAATTCTGCAGATACACAAACATATAGAAAGTGTCATTTTTTGTTTACATTAATTAATTTCTATAGTGTGTACAAAACAAATCAAGACCACAGACTCAACACGCACCACTCAATTTTTGGTGTTCTTTATCAGTTGGCCAAGACAGAAATGTTTTAATCTGTGTGCATTGCTTTTGAGCAAGTCTTTACACAGAAAAGGTTTCAGAAAGGTATTTTTCAGGTTCTTCTGACAAGGCTTCAATTTTGGAAAATGCTGTTTGTTTATAGTGGCAACTTATAAACCCTTTGTGATAAGAACATAGTTACCACAGTCCAAGTCATACCTTCAAAAAGTATGCACTTTGTGCTCTTGTGGACCCATCCAAAATTTTTCCAGTGATTTGGCTTGGTATTGGATAAATGTGAGGGAAATTCTATAAAAATAACATAAATACACCTATGTTTTCAAATACATTACAAAAAAACGTAAACATGCTATGTCATTATGATCAAACAAGCTTTTCAACATACCTCACACTGCAAATAGATTAGGCCATCTATTACCTTATAAAACAAATAAATAAATACATATAAATAAAAACAGAACTAAGGAATACGATTCATTAAGTAAATTGTACAATAAAGTGTATTTAAAGCAGAATTTAACATTAGTTTTATGACAACATAAAAGGATTTTTATGTCAAGAGGTACCTCATCTGAAATGTTAGTCTGGTCAAACAGGGATTTCAAACTTGAAATACCAATAGAGTTTGGTCCAGCTACTCCCACAAGGTAATCTGTGAGAAAGCATATGCTGTAGTCAACAGATATCATTTTCTTTTTGCATGCTGCAACCATCATCCATTTCAGTCTTCTAGGAGCTTTGTCTGGTTGTAGTTCTTTTTTCTCCTCCTCTCCCCTCATCTATTAATTAAATTGTTTTCTGACCTTCCTAACTGTTTCCGACCTGTCTTCCCAATGTGATGTTTAAGCAATATATGTATGGTCAGAATCACATTGCATGTGATAATAAAAGGCTTGATTGGTTGATTATTCAACATGAGTTGACATTTACCTGACATTGTGAAGGAGTCACAGTTTCTGTAAGGGTGTAAGAACATAACATGTGGATTTGTTACACTTCTTTTTCACAAGTTAATAACAATCAATAATTTTCATTCCATTATTAACAAGCTATCACACGATGTCCCAGGGACAACATTTACGCGATGTCCCAGGGATGTCCCAGGGACAACATCTACGCGATGTCCCAGGTAGTGATGGGACGTTCTGTATCGAGGCTTCGGAGCCTGTGTCGAGTAATGGAGGGGGCGTTTCCGCGAAGCGCGTATCGAGGCTTGCTTCATTTATGGGAGGAGCTGAAAATGATGACGTCCGAAGCCTTGCTGCCCGGCTGTACCACGTGACTGGTTCATGAAGTGGTTCGAACTTTGCCGCGAGATATGACAGCGATACAAACCCCTCAGACTACATTCAAAAATGTGGGTGTTTGATGGAGAGTTGTTAGTGAGAGTTTGGAGACAGTTTGGAGGTTTATGAGAGTGAGGAGAGAAAGTCAGGAGAGAATGGAGCCAGCTAAGAAGAGGAGGATGTCCTCCCCTGTGTGGGAACATTTTGATCTTATTCCTCCCAACAAGGTATGTAAATTTCTACAGAAGATGTATTTTCATAATACTGATGGTGCAATACAATTTATGTTGAGCTGTCTTGACTTTTGTACAAGGTGAAGTGTTTGCTATGTGCCAGGGAGCTGGGATATAACAACAACACCTCATCCATGCTTAGGCACTACAGAGCTTTGCATGAGAATAAGGGGGAACACTGATTGTGGAGCAAGACCAGGTGAGCCATCAAATGCAGTGATAATATAGGATGCAGTAATGTTACTAAATGATATAACAATATTATACAACTGTTATAAGTTACGTGTGTGATATTTATATTTGTGCTTTATCTTTATTGTCTTTCCTCAGGAGAACAATCTCAAATAGATGAAGACCTGGTCAGCATGGTGATTGAGGACTCCCAGCCATTTAGCATTGTGGAGGACAAAGGATTCAAAAGATTTGTTAAATCATTAAATCCTAGCTATGTTCTCCCCACTAAAAAGGTCGTAAAAGCAGTGAAAATTTAGTTTTTACAGAATAAAATGTGAACAGGCAGGACTGAGGCTCAAAGCCTCAGTGTGTAGCTGTCCATACCTCAATGTTACAAAAGCACAACCACTGTCCACACCCCAACCACACCTCACCTCACAGTAAATGATCATTTCCATTTCAAGCATTTCCAAATAATCATTTCCCATACTGCCAGTATAAATATACACAGTGTACTGCCATCACTACAATATACATGTTTTACACACTCCTTTTGTTGTTGACATTTACAGGCTGTGTGCAAAATGCCACACTCTTCAAATTCATGCCAGCTATTATTTTTACGTCCAGTAGGTGTCCTGCTAGAGCAAATGAAGCTTCATGAAGCTTCGCGTTGGGGTGAACCAATTGGATGAAAAGCTTCAGTGCTTCATGGGGCTTCATCTGCCCATCACTAGTCCCAGGGACAACATCTACGCGATGTCCCAGGGACAACATCTACGCGATGTCCCAGGGACAACATCTACGCGATGTCCCAGGGACAACATCTACGCGATGTCCCAGGGACAACATCTACGCGATGTCCCAGGGACAACATCTACGCGATGTCCCAGGGACAACATTTACGCGATGTACCAGGACAAATTTGTAAATTTCTGGATTACTGTTAATCTCCATAGAATCAAGAACTCGTGTCCAGTTTCACAGCTATGGACCAGTTAATTATGTCTGTGAAGGTTCTCAGTCATCCAGGTCATCGTAGTCAAAGGAGCTTGCAAAGAAAAGCGTCTGGACTTCTTTAAGTTGCTTGAAGACGTTTCACCTCTCATCCGAGAAGCTTCTTCAGTTCTAAGGTCAAATGGTGGAGAGTCCCAGATATAAACCTAGTGGGAGTGACCCCCCACAGAGGGACAAAAGGACCCCCTGATGATCCTCTAATCGCCTGAGCCAAGGTGGGAAACTGGGCGTGGGTCCCAATCAGCCAGAGTTTCGGGTGTGTTCATTGTGAAACCTGGCCTCACCTATTCATGCAAATTCCTGAGGTCAGATGGCCCAGGATGTGAGTGGGCGTTGAGGCGTCTGGGAAGGGATCTCAAAACTGGATTATAGATGGCAGAGAGTTGGTGTCGTAAACCCCCGCCTCTGTTCAAAGATGGTCGCTCACAGTGGACATAGATGGCTTCTTTCACTCCTCTTTCAAACCATCTGTCCTACAGCGAGGAATGCTCAGACCTCTACATTGGAGAGACCAAACAGCCACTTCACAAGCGCATGGCACAACACAGAAGAGCCACCTCCACAGGACAAGACTCAGCAGTCCATCTGCATCTTAAGGATAAAGGACACTCTTTCGAGGATGCCAATGTTCACATTTTGGACAGATGGTTTGAAAGAGGAGTGAAAGAAGCCATCTATGTCCACTGTGAGCGACCATCTTTGAACAGAGGCGGGGGTTTACGACACCAACTGTCTGCCATCTATAATCCAGTTTTGAGATCCCTTCCCAGACTCCCACTAGGTTTATATCTGGGACTCTCCACCATTTGACCTTAGAACTGAAGAAGCTTCTCGGATGAGAGGTGAAACGTCTTCAAGCAACTTAAAGAAGTCCAGACGCTTTTCTTTGCAAGCTCCTTTGACCAGTTAATTATGTTTCCAGGTGATAGTTTGATTCATAGATTCAGCACACAACCATAAGTCTAGGCCTTTTAGTCCAGATTCTCTTCACTTGTGTTTGTAAAATGATCAGGGAAGCTACTGCAATTTTGCCTGACCCAACCCCCGGGCCACGAAACACCCAAAAAGTTGGGGAACGCTGGTCTAGAGAACACTGGTTAGCTAATGCTGTCGTCAAGTAGCCTATCGCTAGCAAACAAACAGCAAGCCAAGTGAGGAACATATGTATAATGCTTACCGTTTATTAAAGGAAAGTATCCTAAATTGACTTCAAATTCGGCGGACAGGCGAATTGACTTCAAATTTGGCGGACAGGCGGCGGTTTCTCGCTTCTTCACTTGTATTTCGAAATACTCGAAGGCGGGTATTTCGAAGTCGCAAAGGAATGACGTCACAAGAAGGTGATTGGTCACTTGCAATGTTGAACCTGGAACAACATTAATTATGATGATGTGGGAACAACGCTGACACGAGGAAATCAGATCGTCCGTAATGCACTAATCACTTGATTCAGGTGTGTTGACCCAGGACACCGGCCCTTGAGGCCTGGAATTAGCGCCTGTTCTACACGAACTCAATGATTGAAGTCAAAGAGGGTCCACTGTGATTTTTATTTTGTCATGTACTTTTTCAATGGTTGATCCTCACATTAAAGTTTCCTTTTTTTAAATAAAGTTTGTGTGCATAGGGTACACATCAACTTCAAAATGCTCAGCTTAAGACATTTTTTTCTCCTTATAGCTTCTTTATGAGCAGAGAAAAACCAACCCACCTGACCTCCGTCTTTTATGATGCAGTCCGTCAGAAGAAAGATGTCTAAAGGCCCAAGTCTGGATTCAGGTGATGGATGAACTGAGGGACTACTCCAAAGTTCATCGTTACATAAATAAGCATTATTTTTAGACTGAATCACGCAAAGTTTTTTATATAAAAAAAAAGTCCAGGAATAAAAATATAGAAAAGTGTGTATGAAGTCCTCTTTAATTAATCTGAAAAGAACCATACATATTTTCTACTTCATAAATTTGTGAGCTAAAGATGCATAATGGGGAGACTATAAAATTAAAAATGACAAACATTATTAGGCTCTGGAGAAATGAAAACAGTAGACAAGTATTTATTCCAAGAAAGTCACAAAAAGACATCTTATCAAAAAGTGTTTAATTGAACTTAACTGACAGCTTTCTAAGGAAGTCTTCATTGGGGACAAGAACAAATGGACAACATACAAACAACAGAAGAAGAGCAAATTCTGCTGATCATAGCGACTATACAGTGAAATCTTTGAGCCTGATTTACAGCAGTGCTCTGAAAGAAGGGGCAGAGAGAAAAATGAGGTGGTTAAAGACCAAATGATGTTTTGCCTGATCAGATGGAAAAGATGGGTTAGGAGAATGACCATTCCTCCTTCACCTCCTCCTTTGCTCCATTTATTCTGAAGTGATGGTGAGGGTGAATGACAGCAGGGTGGAGGAGAATGGAGACTGATGGAGAGGAGAGTGACAGGTCCATCTGTCACTCAGCCACTTTCTGGTTTTCTTGGTCTCTCGTTCATTTTCTCCCTTTCTGGTCAGCATGGAGACAAATGAAGGGATGAAAGATGGGAAGTGGTCATCGCTACTCCATGGCTTCCTGATTCTCTTGGTCTGCGCTGATCTCCTCGCTGGCCTCTTTGCCCTCCTTGCTCCTCTTGCTCTTCTTGTGTTTGTGCCGTCTGTGGCTGTCCCCCTCCTCACTGTCGTGCCTCCTCCTGCTACTGCTGCTAATGAAAGGTGAAGAGAACAGGAGAGAGAAAAAATGATCGGAAGAGAAGGGCAGGTGTAAGGAGATGGGAAGGAAGAGGAGGTGAAAAAGAGACACGGACAAAAAAAGGTTGAGATCAATACAGATGAAAGGTGAGAAGAAGAGAAATAGAGAAGAGAGGGCAAAGACAACGGAGAATGAAGAGAGGAACCGTGGGTTAGACAGGGCGGAGAGGTGGAAAGAAAATAAAGTATTAAAAACCTTCATATTTTCAGGGTTTGTCAGTTGAGCAATTTTGTTCCTCTGATATTTCGATCCTCATATCACACATATGACATTTTTAATGACGTCAGTAAATTGTCTGAAAATTCTTGGGGGGGATTGTTGTTGCTGTAAACTGTGACTTCAGTTTACAGCTGACTTTTTAATTGTTTAAAAACACTGAATCTCAACGTTTTAGAAGGACAGATCTCGATAAAACTAACACTTCGTGAGCTGCTACTGCTTTTAGTTTAAACTCTACTTTCATATGGAACAACTGAAAATTCGTAAAAGCTAAAATATTTCTGTTTAACTCACATGTTTACATTTCATTTCACAGCATAAGCTTAGCTCTAGAACACCAACGCTACGTGATTAAAAGTCCAATCATCTTGGAACCCTGTGTGTGTTGTCTACGCAATAACAGCCAATATTTTAGGGCTTCTGGTTTAGTTCAAGTTCAAGGTTCTTTATTTGTCACATGCATAGTTATACAAGTATAACACACAGTGAAATGTAGCCTGACACGCTCCTCGACATGTGCAAAAATTGGGGGGGGGGGGGGTGTAGAGGAAGAACATTATATATATACAGACATATAGTGTATATACACTGGGTGAATGTGCAGTAGTAGCAGCAAGCAGGTGAATTCTGTACATTAATATGAATAGACATCTGACTTGTTGGTGTGTATCAGGACTAATACTTCCTGTTCCTCCCAGTGATCAGTGTTTAAGGATACAGATATTATTCATTAGTTCTAAAAATAAAAAATTGCAATAGAGTTTATTTAATGCAATCCCTTTTTTGCCTGCTCATATATGATTGCCCTGAACAGGAAACCACAGAACCTCCAGAATCAAAATTTGTTGTCTGCAGAAATGCATGAATATTTACATAAAGTATCCATTTATAGTATTCACAGGAGTTAAACTAAGCCCAATAAATAAAACAGAGAGCAACTTTCATCAGCGTTAACTATGTGACAGGCTTTCACTTTTAAAAGACCAGAAAACTAACCAAATAAATAAAATGTTCCAGTTTGGCAAATAAACTAGTTACACAACAGGGGTGAAAGAAAAACTCTGTGTTCATTTACCTGCGTGAGGATTTGTGGCGCCCCTCTTCTTTCTCTCTGTGCCGCCTCTCTCTGTGTCTTTCCTCTTTCTCCCGGCTTGCACGGTCACGGTGGCGTTCTGCGTAACCACGCTCTTGATAATCACGGTACCGATACCGCTCCTCGTCGCTGTAGAAGACGAAAAGGAAAGAAGAATTTACTTCATTTACATATAAAACAACTCAGTCTCTGTTTAAAGCAGCGTCTTAACATCGATTGTTCACTTTTCTTTTATTACTCTTAATTTGCTCGCGGTAACATTTGTGATGAGTTTGACGACCGCGTGACGACTATATGTATGATCACTGATACACCAATACCCACGAACAGCTGAAAAGAAACTGCTCAAATTATTTGTTTATCCCTTTCTGTGGCTTTACAGATGCCATTCAAATCCCCCAGCAGCCCATTCACTACTCTGTTTTTGTCCCGCTGGTGTACCTGGTGTAGCTCATAGCTGAAGGGCTGTGCTCCCTCTCTCGTTCCCGCTCATGTGTCCTCTCTCTGGGTCTTTCTCTGTCCTTGTCTCTTTTGTCATCTCGGCGGGAATAATAGTCCCAAGGTTTGGAGTTATCTATCATCGGAGGCCAAGGAGGAGGCACACCTCCAACCATGGGGGGAGGGTAAGCACCTGAAAACAAATAAGAGGGAAAGCTGGAGTTCATTTAAATAAAAATATGTAACGACAAATGGTGATGGTGCAAATGTATGCATCAACATGCATTTTCGTAACGTTTGCCACATCTGTCACTGACAGCACCAGATTACATTGGTCTGTACCTTGAGGAAACGGATACGGAGGAACAGAGCGTCCATCATAACCTCCTGGATGGCTGCTTCGAAAACACACAGAAACGAAACATTACTTCAGTGTGTATGTGTGTGCGCGTGTTGTCCTTTTCACTGACGCAACGATTACTGTTCATATAGTCATATAGCATCCAATGGCATTGTTATGTTTCATTATATAGTCATCATATCTTTTCTCAAGTTTTAGAACTGAATGAAAACACATTAAAAAACATGAGGCTGTGTTTCCTTAGACATTAACCCAAGGTTGCACAGCTTGAATAACTATGTGTGTGTGTTTAAACTTTGCACCAAAAAAAGAAAAAAAAGAAAGAAAAAGGCCAAAACAAACCTTTTATATAATACCTATACAGTGTCACTGAATTGCAGGTCAGTGCCCCAGTGCACGTTTGGGGTAGTACAAAGAAGTAAATGGACTTAAAGTGTGTGCACAGGTGTAAAATGCAGCTGAAAACACTTGTGAATACATGTCTATATTTATGTTATGTCAAGTTGTTTTCAAGCTATACATTATGATGTTGCACTAGCTTTAAAAACATCCATATTTAAAGTGCTAGAGTTGAACTGCAACTGTGTGTATGTGTGTACAGACGCATTACCTGTCCATAGTGGGGATGATAGAAGGAGGAGGCCCACTAGTTGGTGGAGGAAAACTAGGAGGAGGGACAGTAATGGGCAACCCTACAAAGAAACAGAAGGAGTGAAGAGAGTAAACATGCTGAAAATATTGCATAACAATAATAATGATAATAATGATAATAACGATAAACAGTAAACTGAACTTACTGGGTGGGGGGATGAGTGGAGGTGCAGTACTGACGTTTGGTGGCGGAGGGAGAAATGGCGGTGGGGGAATGTTTGGAGGAAGTGGTCCGGGAGGGAAGAATGTGGGAATCTTAGCAGGAGCAGGTTCAGCCTCTGATGTCGAGTGCTCAGAGATCACCTGCACAACAACAGAGAGGTGAGGAGGAACACAGAGAGAGCAAACATCACACAGTTTTAATGTCTGTCGACATACTAAAAACAGCTGACTGATGCTATCAGAAGTTGAGTTTGCCATACTGTGTAACCACAAAGCCTTCTAAAATCCTGAGGCGTAACCCAGTGTACACCTCACTAGAAACATGTCAGGTGGACAAAGTGCCGAACTACTGTCAGTACTGTCGATTCCTCCCCTTTGCATTTCCAGTTACTTTTTCCCTGCTGTTTTTGAGTTCATCAGTGAGAGAATAACAATCACTGCTCAGTATAAGGAATACGATTCATAGAAGGACTCACAAATGTCAGCAAATTCCTAGAGGGAGATTGCTGAAACCATCCTAATGGATGTGAGGGAACATACAAAGAAGAAAAAATGTTTGCCTCTAAAAATGAAAAACAAAACCCACAACAAAGAGTGGGAATCCATGAAGGAAAAAAAGTCCAAGCATTTTATTTGTTTCTATCGGCTGGGTGTGCATATAAAACACTGGGGCGCGACCACAAGATAATTAACACACCAGCACGAGCATAAATGCCAACAACAATGCTGGCCACTTATGTAGGTTACATCATAAGCTACAAAAAGACTCCCCACAGAAATCTAAATCAGGCCTTATGTTCACTGTGAAAGACGCATAAACAAACTATAACTGGAGGTTTTTCTTGCGAGTTTCTGTTTTTGCTTGTACCTGAATATTGTTGCCCTCTAGATTATGTCGGCGACGACCCTCAACTCTGCTGATAGTTGCCAACTGTCCACCAATCACATCGATTGTGCCGCTCGATTTCCTAAAAAAAAATAATAATAAATTAAAAAAAAAAAAAAAGGACAATTTTTTAAAAATTTACATTATGGTACCGAGCAGGATCCAAAGAAAATGGGCTCCAGCTACTTTCAAATGTACTACAGTCAAAAATAATGAGCAAATAAATTACAAGCCAAATTCACCAAAAAGTGTCAGTTTCTGTCTGGTAATTTAGTAAACCAGGGGTACGTATGGTTATTTATGCTGTTTTACCAGCATACATAACGACAGTACTCATTAACTATGGCAAAAACAACAACACTGAGATAAAGGCTACTTACCATGAATACTCACACTTTCTTCTTAAATTTAGAGATAAACACTATTAATTTAATTTTTACGTTAAATTATAAGTAAATTTGAATTTGCCAAGAAGTGATGTAGGACTTTTAGAGCATTACAACACAACAAAATTTGGCACAATTATTGTTTTATTTCGATTATCTTGTTTTGATAAATCAGCAGAAGCCATCACTCTAACTGAAATTAAAATTCAATTAGCTGCAGAGCCACCATGACACCATCATATCTGCAACAATCAGCCAAGGTTTAGATCTAAAACAATTTGTAACTTTCTTTTTACGCTTGGTTAAATCAGCCTTTTGGGTCTCAGATAAAAACTATAACACCATTAAAGAACACACTTAAGAAAATAGCGGTTTAAAAAGAGAAGCCATCTTTAAATGGATTTTCCACCTATTTGTGTTGAAAGTATTTGTCATTTTTATTAGCTTTAACCTCCTAAGACCCGAACTCTTCCATGCATGCATTTTCAATTTCTCTTTGCTATTTGGGCTGATTGGGACCCGATGAATGTAAAACAAAGAATTACCTGATTTTTGTTTATGACAAAAATGAGATCCACAAGTGAGGACACTTGTTTTAAATTTTGATAGAACAGTGGCAAGATAATGTCCCCGTAAGTGGATATCAGGCCCTTGTAGAGCACAATTTAGTATTTTTGTCTAGACAACCCAAAATGTGATGTCCACATACACCAGGTCCTAGGAGGTTTAGTTTAATTTTATATTTTAAAGTTAGTTTCTGATACTGTTACAATACAACTAAAATAAATATCATTATTAATGAAACTAATAACTTTTTTAATATGATATGAGAACCTCACATAGTTAACTGGCCTGCTGTTAGCATTTCTTCTCTTTTGCTTAAGCTGTAAAGCTGCAAAGACACATGCAAGTCAACTACACAAACAGAAAGAAACAAGAATGAAAATCAAGCTGTCTTTGAGGCTTCAAAAGCACCCAGAGAAGCCCATTCCTTAAACATCTATGCATTTCCCATCAGGCCCCCTTAACCTCGGAGGGACAAGGCCATGCCCACTTACGTATAATAAGACATGTCCTGAGGAGGCGGGCCAGTCCACTGAGGGGGAGAGATCCTACCATTTTGAGACAAAGGACAGGGGTAATGAGAGTAACACACATAATAAAAACCATGGGAAGGCGCCTCATTTTAACCACAGGCACACTGGTGATTATTCTGGAAGTGGCCCAGTGTGTTTGTGTCTCCTTATGACCCAAGATGGTGCCTGCGAATGTTGGATTTAAAAACTGTTAACACAATAAACTGATGAAATTTTTACTTTCTTGTACCAAAACCATCAACAATTTACTCCTCGTCCTTCCGTTAAAGATGGCCAGTTAACTGTATGTGGTTGTTTTAAGCATCTTCATCCAACCCTCCCTAGCCCCATAACTGGATTATGTATTTCACTGTGCGCTTAACCTCTACTGAAAAACTGTAAGTGTGTTTCTCTACCAAATATTAAACATGTGAATGTAGAGGCAGGAGTCTTACCTGGTGACCTGACTGACAGCAGACTTATACAAGCTGACAGGAGATGTGAAGTCTGGCTTTGAGGTGTGAACTGGCAAACTGGGTATGTCTTTTTCATTACCAGTTCTGCCCTGCTGAACCTGGAAAAGAGCCACACAAAAAAATTCATGCATCTTCTGAAGGAGAACAAGGGTGCTGATTTTAAAGTAGATACGGTCAAGCAATGGTCATGCAGCAGTACACGAAATTCTAAATTTGTCATCGTGGTTTTGAAGTCACTGTGTAGCTGCATGTTTTTGGAAACACATTGGCTATATTTTTTACAATTAAAATTCAGATGCTGGTAGATTTCCAGGAAAATACCTAGATACAAAAATAACATGACATAAATGTCTTTATTCTTTCCCCTGTAGGTCAACTGACATCAAAGCATGTCACTGACTCTGGTTGCTACCACATTGCTAATCGCTTCCTGTGTGAACACCCTGTAGAACCTGCCTCCTAAAAATGCAAGCCTTTACTCATTTAGCCACATTACCACATGCTCTGTGTTGGTGGTTAACTGAAGACAAAAGCTAAAACATGTAGTGAGGTCAGACAGCTTTCCCCTTTAAGTTACGTAGCCCTGTGACCTGTATGGAACAGCTATGAAACATTTAGCCGTTAGATCTGCTAACGTTTAGGCATTTACACGTTGTATAAAGTCAAATAAAATGCTCAAAAAGAAACTGAGGGTTGGTGGAAGCAGGAGCTGAAGTACAAAAACAAACAAAGACAGAGCCAGCAGTGGTGCAGTGATATCTTACAGTGATCTTGCTTGTCACTGAGCCAACTGTAGAGACCTCCAGGCCCATACGCAGCCTCTTCTGTTTTTCACAGTAAGCCTTCCATGTGTCTTCATTGAAGCCATAGTTGAAGTAGTCTGACAGATCGGCTCCTACATAGAAAAAAAACAAAAAAACCAAAAACATGCACATTTTATGAAATTCTGTAAAAAAAATCAGATGTGCTCTGATTTTCTTTTCTTCTTTTTTTACTGAGGAGGAAATATGGATTTACAGATTTGGCTAAGACTGGATCCACGATGTCAACCTTGCAATTTTCAAAAAGGAAGGAATAGCAACCAGTTTAAAAAATTAATACCATATTTCTGTTGACTAACAATTATGGACTATGGAATGGAATTAGAGACACATGGTCATATTTGTGTACTAAACAGCAAACATCCTGCAACTTGCACACTGTGGTGTCTAAAATATTAAGAAAATCTCTACTACAGACTTGATGCAAAAGATAAAAGGAGCAGTGACTTCTGCTTGTCACAGACCGTGACATTAAGCAGATACAAAATGTAGACAATGGTCTGCAGAGCTGTGCATAGGACTAATGCACAACCACGCTAGTCATTTTAGGCTCTGAGTGCCTCCACCATGTAGCGTTTTGTTAAGGCTGGCAATACTTGGAAGACCAACCATGAGTCGTACAGCTACAGAAAGTGGAAAGATGATGGCTCCATAGACAAACACCACAGCAGGCTACTGTTTACAATCTTTTCATAGATTCACCTACAGAAATCTTGCAAGTTTTAATTCTTCTACCTAGATCTCGTAGACTCAATAGAAGATTTTTTGGGAAGGGGGAACACTAGAGTAAAAAAAAAAAAAAAAATTGTGTGTTTGATTTCTAACACAATAAAAAGCATTTAAAAAGAGAGAGATCGGTAGTAAAAATGAAATTTGTAAGACATTTATTTTTTCTCCATATGATATAAAATGCTTATTTACTCACTTTTGGAGGCAGCCTCTGGCTTTTAAATATTTTGTCTATAAAAGCAAAGACACAGACACAAGCACACACGCACCTGGTTTCCTCCATGGTTTCTCTTCAAAAGACTCCATGTCCACCTCTAGCACTGGAACACCGTTAATGTTTCCAGGTGCATCGAGATCCACTCCCTTCAGCTTTGCGGAAACTGAAAATAAACAATACAACAAGTTACAAGATGACATTACAGTAATGAAACAGGCAAACTGTCTTTATTGTATGTTTTTATTCAGGAAAAAAGAGATTAAGCCAGTAGAGAACGACACCTTGTCCATAAGGTCTGGAGCCTGTTGATTTGATGTTGAGGTTGACAGGTGGGGCTCCATAAGTTCTGGGAGGAAAGCAACAGTATTAAGACTCTGAATGAAACATCCCAACATAAACTTCAAATTACAATTACCATATTCACATTACCCTTTCAGTTTTTCAGCAAATTCATTTATTTAGCTGTTGATAGCTCACTTGAACTTATGTGTTCACTGAAGCATCCTGTTTTATAAGTGGATCAAAAAGTCCATTAACTCCGTCATGTCAAAGCATTAAGAAGCTTGTAGTACAAACAGCTAGTGTTGACTCACTCATTAGGATCCCATATCAAGTCATTATGACATTTGAGATTCTTCCTGGCAGATCCTCTCAGGAGGAGCTTACAGATCTCTTCACAAATGTTCAATTGGGATCTCTGTTTATTTCAGAGACTCAAGGACAGTCAGAATTTTCCTGAAGCGACTCCACGTTCGTAGTTTCCTTACATTTACTGTGGCACTGATAGTCTAAAGTTGCTGCATTGTGAGGTTTGCTTCGAGGTTCTTTTTGAAATATTTATTTGTTAAATTCTAAATAGTTTTCCTGCTCCTGAGAAGCACCCCACAGAGCACGATGCTGACACCACCACGCTACATCACAAGGAAGGTACAAGCAAGGTGATGAGCCATCTCCGAATCAGAAACCTCACCCTGCAGCTTTTATATAAACCAGCCACAAACTGTAAAAATATGTACAACAACACAATTTGCCTCAAACGTACGTGTACTGTGGCGCTCCGGTTTTTATGTCTCCAATCGTGACACGGACATCATCGTCGTCATCATCGCTGTCGCTGTCGCTCTCCACATCCTCGCCTGCAGCCTCACCTGTGGCCTGAAAATCCAGAAGTAAAAACAACACAAGAAACATTCATTGAGTTGGAAATAAGTTTGTAATAAAAACAAACAAAAATTATTGAAACTGTGCATGTAAGCTACACACCTCAGAGGCAACTCCATTTCCTGTAGTGTGCGCAGCAGCATCATCTGTTGAAGCATCAGCAGGGGCACTGAAAAAAAACATTAGACACAACAGACCAAATATAAAATTTATTCTCAGTCCAAAGTTTCTGGGTCCAAAATCTCACAAAGTTTTTCACCTGGGTGGAGATCTGGTGACTGTGAAGGCCACAACACCTGATTTACATCATTTTCATACTCTTTAAACTATTCAGTCATCAGAGTACTGACATCCTAACAGAGGCCATTCTAATAAGGAAGAAATTTTTAATCAAAGGATAACTTATTATCACTATACTATACACTATATTTACTTGCAGTGACCCTTATCTTAAAGAAAACAAGTATTAGAAAAACAAAACATGCCACCAAAATGTCACTTAAAACAAAGCTGCCACAGCATGACCTCACTGTAGAGTTCAAGGTGTTACATTTTGTCCTATTATCTATCTGTATGTAAAAAAGAAAAAAAAAATAGGAGAAAATTGTTTCAAAAGACTATTCGTTTGTTTTTAAGTCTCCCTTAGTAGCTTTTAATTAAACTAGATATGTACACATACTCATGTGATCTGCTGCCTTTTTGTTTTGGTTTTTTTTAATATGTTTAACCACTTTTGTTATTCAAATTTAAGCACATAATGTAACTGTAAGATGTCTGTATGTTAGGTGGAGCCCAAGTGATGATATAGCAGTAAGCCAAAATTATTTTTGGCCTGTCACAGATATGTTCGATAAATCTGTCTAAGGCTGGGTATAATTTAATAATGGTGTCATTATAAAGCATTCACTATGAGCCAGAGGTACCTTTACTAAACAAGATTAGATTAAATTACACTAATTTTATTCTTTGTGCTGCTGCTGTAACAGAGTTTCCCCCTGTAGGATCAATGAATCTATGACAGCAGCAATAGTGCCATCAGCATCTGCAGCACATGTAGCAGAGTATAAATGAAGAGATGATGTGTAGCTTTAACGACTGACAAACAACATCCTCATAATTTTCTCTTTTCAATAATATTCTAACATACTAGATGTAAAGCAATCTAATCAGCCAATCACATAGCAGTAAATGCATCTAGCATGTGATTTTAGTTTGGGAGCATGACATGGCTGATTTCAGAAATCCACTGGGATTTTCCCATACAACCATTTCTAGGGTTTACAGAGAATGGACTTGGGAAAATAAAGAAAGAAAAACTATCCAGTTCTCTCAATGCCAAAGGTCAAAGGTAAATGGTCAGGTTGATTCAAGCTGAGGACAGCAGCAGTAGATCATATAACCAAATAACCAACCAAAGAATTGGTTTCTGCTGCAACATTCAGATGGTAGGCACGAATATCATGACAGCATTGACAAATCCTGCCTTGTAGCTGCCACTTAGCATTGTTAGTGATGTAATGGAGTGGGAGATATTTTTAGTTTGGCTCCCATAACACCAACTGAGCATTATTTAAACACCATATCCTACCTGAGGTTCTCAGGTAGGATACAGCCTACCTATATCTCATCAGATTCTCATGGATGTACAGCGATTCATCAGTAACAACTGTGTGATGTCATGAAGTCAACATGGACCAAAATCTCAGATGAAATCATCCATCACTTTGCTGAATCTACGCCACAAAGAATTAAAGCAGTTCTGACAGCAAAAGGCGGTCCAACCCAGTTACTTGCAAGGTGCAGCTAATAAAGTGACCTCTGAGTGTCTATTAATAGTGCCTTTTGTCCCTCCCCAGGGATACAGCATCAGCTGAAATCCACCTCAATAAATCTAAAAATTATAAAAAATTTAAATACTCCTAGAGTTCGTGAGAAGTGATAGCTGTACTGAACTATATTACCTTTGCTAGTTACTTTGCCAACGCTCGTTGACCCTGAAATGTGTTACACACAGAGGGTTTTTGTTTTAAATCCAGGCTAAGATTGAATTATAGTTACCTGACAGCAGCGTTCAGCTTGGCTTCCTCATCCTCGTCTTTGCTCTCCGACTCATCTGGAATAGAAATTAAAAGCAACTGAGTTCATTTATCGTTATCTAATATATATTTAACTAAAGTTTTGTTTTAAAACTAACAAGGTGAGCTGCAGAAAATACATACGCCACTTCATAGTCCAGTTAAAAGTTATAACAAGCCAGAGTAACACTCAAATGATTTGACTCGAGCGGTGCAGCCACAACAGGCCGACCAAAAACCCGCTGCTAGCTTAGCTTCCAGGCTAACGCTCGTGATTAACGGGATAGCGCACAGTGATATCTGTTGGTTAGCAGTTAATTAGGAACATAGCGAGAGAGATCGTGTTCCACGTCTCTGTCGGTTCGAAGGAACCGTTTCTGCGGACGTCAGGTGGTTGTTTTTACCTCCATACAGCCATTCCTCCTCCTCGTCTCCGGCGCTGGCATCAGTGGTGGCTGTTTTGTCCGCTTCCTCCGCAGACATGTTCAACTTACACGGAGAGCTAAACCAGCAGCGGCTTCAACAGCTACAAGCTTCAATAAAGCTCACAGGTCCAAAAATAACAGTACAACTTCTCCCTTTATCGGGGAAACGTGGTTATGTACATAAATTATGTCTTCATAGGTTCATTTCCAACCTTTGCGAGTCGGAGTGAACCCGGAAGAGATTGGTGGCACCCCGCTAATGTCAAGAGTGATAGGAGAAAACACAGCGCCCCCAGCGGGCAGAATAAAGGCTCCTTTTTTTTATGTCGCTTTTTTTTTTAAATACGTGAACAGTGAAAGAAAATCTAAAATTCAGTAACAGGAATGATGGCGGTTTAACTTTCAGGAGAATTAAATAAAACGTTATTTTGTGCTGTGACAATTAGTTCGATTATTTTTCAAAGTAACCACCAAATGTATGACCAAAAGTGCTTCTTCAATCTCTTTTCCAGCTCTGCTTTTCTTTTAGGAGAAAGTGAAACTTTGCTATGATAAACTTTATTACTCAGTACAACCTGAAGGGCATTTAAAGCTCTTCTGCAGATGTTGGCTGCCTTTTTATTCTGTTCTCCGAGGTTTGGGTTCTGGGGAGGCCAATCCATGACTGATCATGATCCTTCTGTGTTTTTGAATCCAGGTATACTGTTACTGCGTTGGCACTGTACTTGGGAGCATCGTTATTATGAGAAATGAAGCCGATGCCAGTCAGACAGACAGAGCCTCCATCATGTTTTATAGTTGGCCCTAGAGACTCACTGCTGTACGCTCTCTCCTGACCTCCTCTGTACATAGTGAGAATTCCCATCAAAATTTTCAAATTTGGATTCATCACTCCAAAAGATCTGTTGCCACTAATTTTCAGTCCAGTTCTCATGTAATCTGGCATACCCCAGCCTTTTGTCCCTGTTTCTCTTCCCTTCCTTCACTAAGAAAGGCTTCTTGCTATCCGCCCTTCCACTGAGAACATTTCTGAAGAGGCCAGATGCAACTCTTAGCTCCTGGGTCTGTTCTTTGTGAGATTTTCTTCTAGTTCTTAAGGACATGGCGTTCGGATACTGTTCATCTGCTGTAGAGAGTTTTTTAGGCCTGCCACTTATTCCACTTATTATTTTTTTACTGTTTTATTCCAGTTTCCTCAAATGGTTTTAATGGATACCCTGCACATATCCTGAGTTATGTCAAGTTTTTCGCTCCGCAGTCTAGACTCTCGTGGTGGTGAAGATAAGATGGAGGCTTGGATGAGTGGTTTGCATAAGGCGGAATTGGGGAGGAGGTGGGTTGCATGAAGGAGTCTGCAAGGAAGAATGAAAGATGCCCAGTGCGATGTAAAGTACATAGAGTGGAGGCTGATTGGTAGAAAG
This sequence comes from Rhamphochromis longiceps, assembly GCF_057381845.1. NCBI lineage: Eukaryota > Metazoa > Chordata > Actinopteri > Cichliformes > Cichlidae > Rhamphochromis > Rhamphochromis longiceps. The sequence continues at coordinate 28,316,222 of NC_140562.1, read as the reverse complement.
ATGACTGGACTAAAGCAATGATGTCAGCATTGAGTTTTACAGCGTGGGAAAATGGAAGTGATGTAAAGAATAGACTGACAGCCAACCACGTAGGAAAGCAGACAGATGAGTCAATACTAATCTTCCTTATTGAACTTACATACTTGTGCTTCATAAATGGGAACAAATTTTGTGGTTTTTGACAGGCTTCAAGTTACCAAAGTGCCAAAGCATACGGCTTATTATCTGATCTTAGCTTCTCTGTGAAGATTTCGTTATGTGTTGACAACACATTTACCTGATAAAGGTCAGACACAAAGACTGGACTGAATATTGGTGAAAAAGCAGCCAATGTCCACAGAACCCCCCCCCCCCCCGGAAAGCGCAGTGGTGAACAAAAATATTGAACAACACCACTTTAAAGAATAAGAAGAAAGTCTGGCACCTTGGAAGCAAACATTTACAAAACTTGGGTTGGCATAAGACTTGTGCAATGTGCTTTACATTTTTCATCTTATTAAAGAAAGTATAAGTGTTGTTATTGATTGAAACCCTGGTAGCAAATTTTCTCATATTCCTATCTCCACAAGCATTGGGGAAAATGAAGCCCCTCGGGGCCTCACCACATGCGAAGCATAGCAGAGCAGGATAAGCACATGTCCAGATGATTTAAAAAAAAACACTGTGTACTCCATTTAGCTGAGCGAGTTTCAAGCTCCTTGTCCTGCACGAAGGCTCAGTGTCACGTCTTACCATGGTGCTTTCATCGTTCATTAAATTAGCTCCCCCCTGCACTTATGCTGTAAATGATCAAAGTGCCTGATCTGTTTAAGAAAGTTGTGTCTGAGTCTGAAGGCAGTACAGCCAATGGCCTGGGGCACACACTGTACCTGATGTAAAAGGCCATGTAGACGCTTCAGCCTCCCATTTGTTTGCATTACCGCCTGGTAAATTGACATAAATAAATCTACTTTTGTTTTTAGTATATCATGGGATGCCACACTTAATATAGTGTAATGTGTTTTCAGCTGAACTATTCAGTCCTTCGAAATGTTTTGATGTTTCTCATAATCTGTTGGCTTCTGTCTATCCATGGAAAAATGTGTAGCCAGAGGTAAAGGTGGTACTGGCTTCCACTGAAATATGTTTAGACCTTTATTATTTTGAAGATTTGAATATATAAGCCAACTAATGTATTACACAGTTTTATTATAAATAAAGTTATACACTTCTAAGGATACCTTTTACCTACAAAAAGCCAGGTAAGCACCCCTGAATATATTTTACAAAAGTGCATGGACATGTAGATATTCTTTGTGAAGATGAGCACTCTTCCATTTGTAGAACAGCCTCCACTCTTTTGGAAATGTTTCTGCAAGACTGTAGAATCTCACTGCAGGAGTTTGCTTCCATTCAGACATTCAGCAAGGCTGAATGTTCAGCTTATACTACTTGGATATGCTGCAAAAATGAATAAAGATAGCAGCTATACCAAAGTATTTCAAAGACTATTCTGGACAGTAAGTTGTTCATGCATTTCCCTGCATCTAGCTGGCTTTGATAGAAGTGAAACTTCACTGGACAAGGTAATCATAAAAAACTAAAACACAAAGAAGTTGTGAGGGCAAAATTGCAGCTTTTCCAAGGACAATGCTAGTTTTACAGCTAAGCCATCTCTGGAACAGCAGTAGAAGCAACTAAGTACATTTCCTTATGCAGACTACTTCAATAAAGCACAATTTTAACGTTATTATTTCTTAGTTTTGGACTATTTTATCTGTATTCTTTATTTTTTGGTTTATAGCAAGTAAGTTGTTACTAATGCAAATTATAAGCAATAAATAAATGATGTTAAACAATGTTATGTGTAAGCCAGAGGTTCTAAAAACACAAGAGCTATTCACCAAAGCCAATGTACTATATTGTAATTTTAAGAAAAGTAAACCAGATTCACAACAAAATTTATTGAGGTATTTCTCTGGTCGCTATCCACTTCTCCACCAGGTTTCATGAAGTTCAGCTGGGTGGTTTTTGTGTAATCTTGCCGACAAACAAATGTCACTAGAAACATACCTCCACATCAGCTCCTTCCTTAGAAAAGGAATAAAGACTTAAACTTTGCCTCTCTCAAAGAGCTTTTATAAGTTTATAACCTCAAGAAGCAGCTGCAGACTCATCAGCAGCAAAATGACTTCTCATGATTGCTGTTGTGGTTGTTTGCACAAGAAGTTGCCTGCTAATGCAAAGAAAACTCTTAATGCATTTATGGCCTCTGACCAGTTAAGTGGAGCCACTTTAGCTTTGTCAGTAAAGGACAAGGAAATCTGTGGATTCTCTCACTCTCCCTCAGTTTTTACAGTGGAAATTACACAGAGGCGTGGCCTGAGTTCTGACACTCACTGGTTTATCTGAGGCTGAAATGAAATTAATTTTTATGTAGTGCGTGCTCTCTCTCACAGGGAGAGTGAAAAATGGGATGGTAACACTATAGTTGTGATTATATTGATTTTTTTCCCCCCATACCGTATGTGAGAACCACACAGGGGTTCATATCACGGGAATCTACTGTATCACATCATATGTGTGGGCTTTTGTGTGGCTCCCCCAAGTTTACGGTGTATTCACACACACACCACACAAACACACACACACACACGTACAGGGACTAATGGTCTCAAACTTAAACTGATCATGGAAATTGCATTTATTTCATTCACTCTCTCTCCCTCTCACGCGTCTCTCTTCCAGTCTGTTACTCCTCTGTGTTTTCTGATCACATTCCCTCCCTTTGTTTCCTTTATACCCCCACCTACTTTTCACGCTCTTTTCTCCCTTTTCTCTTTTCCCTTCCATTTACTCAAGAGCTATTTCAAGTCAAATTTACTTAACTGAGATGACCGTAATTAGATAAAGTCTTGCAAAGCATCTTTTGAGACGAAAAGACAACAAAGCAGCTTTTAAACTAGAAAAGCACATCTTCCCCGAGGTTCAGTGCCAGGGTCCTGTTTCTTGAGAGAAAGGATACAGATCTAACAGTCTGCTCCTCTGCCATTCCCACCTGTCCATCTGTTCATTAACTTTAGCTTAGTGGTTTTTGTGTAATCTTGCTGATAGACAGTGTTAATCACATACCACCAACTTAATTCTCACCTTGCCACTCTCAAGGTAAACCCTGCTTCAGCATTTACAGGTGCCATCAAAGACCTGGGCCTTTTTTTCTTACAGACTTACAAACTTATTCTGGTAACCGGGCATGGATCTCTGTGTTTTTCTGCTTAAGTAGCTGCCCCTGTGACCCGATAAACTTACAAACTGGACTTTATTATGCAGCCAGAGGAGGAGGAGTCAGCACTTAGACACTTTGCATTTCAGCTTCTACCTACAGTCTGTGCATACAGCAACCATGCACAGAGATCTGCAGAATATAATGAAAATTAAAGACAAAAAAAAATTTTTGCAAACAGAGCAGGAACGTGATTTAAAATAAAATGTGGTTGAACTCTCGGATGCAATGGCAAAGGTCAAAACCACAGTGGAAGGAGATAAAAGCGGTTTGGAGGGAGTTCAGTTTGCTGTGTTGTTGCCTGTTTTTCCTGCGGGCAGTGATCTGCTTTGACACACTGTGTAGCTTCTCTTCGCCTGTTTTTTTCTCTGCCTTCTCTCTCCTCTCTCTCTGTCTTGTTCCTGTCTGCTTTTCATCCTCTTGCACCTTGTTTATCTTTATTTCCCTTTCTCCCCTTCACCCTATGTGCCACCCTGTCTCTCTCTGAGTTTCCTCCCTCCCTGCATCCATACCTCTCTCCTTACGGTGGATTAGAGAGGCTTACAGCCTAGTCGATCCTAATCGGGTTTATCCAAGCAGAGGGCGATCGTTGGGCTATCAGTAATTACACACGCTGATATTAGCTTCCCCTGATATGCACCCTGGCACATTTTCAATCCACATCATCTCTTTGGATCAAACAAATGGTTATATCAACAGTATGATGCAATGCCAGCTTAACATGGCATTTTCTCCTTCTTTGTTTTGCAATACAAAGATCCATCTGTTCTTTAATTACGGACATTTCATTCAAGCCAAGGCCTTGCAAAATAAAAGATCTGAGATTGTTTTAAACTGTTTTAAAGCCATTGCGGGGGGGAGGGGGGCGGTATGAGAAGGGGAAAAAAACGCTTGGACACTGCTAGCACACAAATGCAAAGCAGGAGATGAAGCATACACTGTTCCAAAATAGAGTAATGTCAAACTATCTTACTGTATATTTTACAGTTTTGTACTGTCTTTCTAGAATATCTTGAAATTTACATAAGTAGACTGTGATTTTACATGTCAAAGGTAAAATTACATAACATCACTGTACATATAGTAAAACACAATTTACTTGTTTTTTAAATATATTTTTTTGTACATATGCATATTTAGATTGTAAAAATACATTCAGAAATGTATCATAATTTCACAAATATTTGTCTGTTATGTGAGGGAATGATCTGTTAAATCCAAATGTAATACTATGGAAAAATATATAAAATGATCGAAAATTAATGAGAACAATCAATAATTAAAGAAGTATTTGAATTATAATTGTGCTGAAAATTTCATGTCATCTAGGTCTGATTCAATAATTCATAGGTAACAAGTGAAAATATAATTAATAGGAATAAAAACTAAAAAAAAAAAAAAACATTGCACGGCCACGCTGTGCTAATTATATATTTTAAAAAATAAATATAGAGGTAGGAATTGCAATTAATATAAATCTCAAAGTATTCACAACATTCCTGAACAGAAATAGGCCTCTGCACCTGGGTGAGGGTGTGGCCATGAAAACAATGTGACATGCCATTGGATGTTGGGACACATAATAACATGACGCTAAGCATCGGCCAATGAATGTGAACTAACAACCACAAGGTCGCGGGTATGGCAGCACTGTAGGAAAAAATCCTAATATAAAAGTATTTTACTGTGCATTTTACAGTTTTGTTCTTCTAGAATATCATTAAAGTTACGTAAATAGACTGTGATTTCACATTTCAAATGTAAATTAACATTAAATCACTGTAATGTAATAAAACATAATTTTCATGATTATTAAATGTATCTGTCTGTACATATGCATATTTAGATTGTTAAAATACATTGACAAATGTATCATGATTGAAAGATTGAACTGTTGAATTCAAATTTGATGCTATGGAAAAGTATATAACGTGATTCCTATAAGCTTGTGTTACATCACATAAGTATTATTATCATTGCTATTTAGAGCGATCGTGGCTCAAGAGTTGGCAATTCTCCTTGTGATCAGAAGGTTGCCAGTTCGAGCCCCGGCTCGGACACTCTCGGTATTGTGTCCGTGGTCAAGACTCTTCACCTACTGGTGATGGCCAGAGGGGCCAATGGTGCGATATGGCATGCAATCCATTATTATTTAACTGTATATTTCTGTACATTTCCGTATTATGATTCATATTGCCACATTCATTGACCTTGTTTATAGGTAATTTCATTGTTTGATCACGTTAAAATGTTCCTAATTTAATGTCTAAAAGCACTTGGAAAAGGCAGAATCCCATGTAAAATTAGTGCAACAAACTCTATTTTCATTACTGGAAATGACTGTATTTTCATGAGAAAGTTATTTTCTGTTATTTTACGGTAGTATTTTGGCGCCCCAGCTGCCGGAATATTACCGTTTTTTTAAGATGTTTTTTGTAACAGTGTAGCTGAATATGTTTCCAAACCAACTTCATTCTAAGCCAAAGACGAGAAAATATGGTGAAGCATATCTGCCCTTTGGTTTCACCTGCACAAGTGCCAAGGTAGGTCTCCCCTGACGCAGGGAAATTGTTTTTCCCTGCGTCAGGAGCACGCGCTGGGCTCTTGGTTTTTAGTTCACAAACACTTGTTGTAATGACTAACTACTCCTGACATTTTGGAGATGTTAGGTCTTTATACAGTAAAGTTACAGTGGGATACAAATAACATCAGGCTGTTCCTGCCACGATTTGTTCCCCCAGTTCAAATCACAGACTAACAGTATCCTACAGTTGTTTATGTTTTTGAACCCATTTTGCACAGAGAGGCAAGACTAAGAAGTCTATGCTGCAGTTCTAGTGATTGTTCCAGTATTTATTTGGAAGATATTTGGCACTAATTGTTGTTTAGAATGTTGTCATTATCTATCTTTGAGACAGAGTACGGTTGTCCACCAGTGCACTGTGCACTGATGGAATGATACAGAACTTTGCTACTCAAACTTAGCAGTCAAAGTGCTTTTTACTACAAGCCACATTCATTAGTGCTTTCTAACAAACAGAGAATAAAGTTGCACTGCAATGGATGGATTGTGGGCACTTTGGAGTTCACTATCTTGTCCAAGGCCAAGGAGGAACCAGGGATCAAACCACCAATTTTCTGATTGGTAGATGCCTACCTCTATCTCCTGAACCACAGCACCACAATGCATACAGCAAGATTGCTTTGATTTTAGTCACTATATAATGAACAAATGCACAGACTAAAAATTCAAACATTAATTAAAGACACGATGTATGTGCAGAAAACTGGGAGTGACTGACTTCGTATATAGTCCAGACCAATACACAACCTCTCCTATTTTTCCACACACACAACAGATATGGCTATGATATCAATTGCATTCAAGGATTTAAGGGTTGTACTGCCGTGCAGAGATGCTCTCTGACAGCTGCACACACCAAGGACAAGTGGTTCTTCACATTACCCCAGCAGCATGTTTTCTGTCTTAGTGAGTACAAAAAGGTCCACGAGTGTTTCAGTGCACATTTCTTTATGCAGCCACAACTACAAGGGCACCCACTGAGCATGCTTCCTCCAAGCTGTCTCCATGTGAACTAGAAAGCAGTAAAACAAAAACAAGTGAGTATAATCCTGGTCTTGTGCTACTCTCTGCATGGAGAACTCGTGTGTAATTTTAGTGCAGTGGCTGTGCAGACAAATATATGGTGACCATAAAATTCAGGGTACACAAACATCCTCGTGAACAACCTCTGAAGACAAAACTTATTTAGATGGACAAAGTTTAACAAAGGCTTAATTCACCACCAAAATACTTTTTTAAAAACATGATGCTACCTATTCATAGTTATAGTGTTTACTCAATGTCATAACCAAGGAAAATCATCTAAACTGTAAAATACATCAGTGTATCCAATCAGTTATATGAAAATAAATCTAAGACAGTGTTTTCTTCTTAAAAGTGTTTTTTAAATACTCTTAAATGTGTCTTTTTGATTATTTTTTTACTTAGCTTTTTGTCTGATCTGTTCAGTGGTCATAATTGATATACAAAACACCACAATTGAACCATGGATGGACACTTAACAACCACACAGAGGGGGTAAAAACAAAATGGACACAGATATCAGGTTTATAATGCCCAGTCAGCAGACAGAGAAGAGTGTTGGATTGCATTGGAAAAAAAGATTATACTGAGCTTTTAGTCCATCATCAGAAGGAGAAATGATGAGGTATTCTTTGGGCCTAAATGTCTGCGTGTGTGTGTGTGTGTGTGTGTGTGTGTGTGTGTGTGTGTGTGTGTGTGTGTGTGTGTGTGTGTGTGTGTGTGTGTGTGTGTGTGTGTGTGTGTGTGTGTGCCCGTTTGCCTGTTTGTGCCAACAGGCAAAGGTGTACATAGACACCTGCCTGAGGGCGTGAAGATAGCTCCATTTGTAGGTGATTGAGTTTGGGCGAAGGTGTGTGTTTGTGTATGTGTGTGTGTGCGCACCATGTTTGCATATATTTGTGGGGACCAAAAATTGGAAGTTTACTATACTTGTGGGGACCAGCAGCCCTTATGGGGACAAAATGCCCATCCCCATGAGTTTGAAGGCATTTTTGAGACTCAAAATGTGGTTTTAGTGTCAGGGTTACAATTAGTGGGAAAGCATTATGTCAATGAAGGTCCTCACTAAGATAGCTGAACGTGTGTGTGTGTGTGTGTGTGTGTGTGTGTGTGTGTGTGTGTGTGTGTGTGTGTGTGTGTGTGTGTGTGTGTGTGTGTGTGTGTGTGTGTTCACTAAAAAGAAGAGAGAGAGAGCGAGAGAGAGGCAGGGGGAAAGGTGAAAGAGAAAGAAGGAGGAGAGAGAAGAATGTATCACGTGATCTAATCTAAGTGGCTATTTTTCTTGTATAAAACCTGGGCTGCCCTCAATGAGACCGCTGTCCTCATCTGTCTAAAAGCAGTGAGTGAGTCATGCTGTAGGGCTATACACACTCACAACACACACACACATACACGCCAAGTCACAGTGAGTCAGCCCAGATCTGCTATAGATGCTCACCTCAATAATGAATAATGAAATAGGGAAAGGCATATAAACTGCTCAAATAACATGTGAACACAGTGGATAGTAGACATATGGATGATCCTGATGGACGCACACACAGGCACACAGTGACATCTTCACAGAGCACATGAGCAGCTGGACTATGGGCAGGTGAACAGGTGGATTGTACACCAGCACCTTGAGGTTTGTGTTTGTCCACAGGTGGAGAACATTCAACCGAAGGTCGTCACTGCAAGCTGGATGGAGTCGTCTCGAAAACAAAGGTTTTGTCAGCATTTCAGGGGATTTCAGTTTCCAGTTTCTAGTCAATGAATCAAAAGTTCCGGCCAACAGTTGGATAGCTTAGCTTCTAACAGAGCCTAGAATTAGCAGGACTATAGATAACCAAATGCATCCATTTCCGACTGCTGCTGGTCTACTGCCCATTCCCATTCTCCCACTCCATCCCCACTCCCCACAGGCTGCAGGTCTCAGACTGATCATTCATCGTCCCAGATTTGAACTACCCCCTAACCCCATCTGACACAACAAATGTATGACTGCTGCTGGTCTTCTGCTCTGGCCCTTCTTCATACATGTCAGGAAAGGCTGCACAACCAAATGGATTTGCCCTGCAGTGATTTTTCTGCCTTAATAATATTCAACTGATACCACCATCACTAGTCGCATTTTCCAGAAACATATAACACAAACAGATAAATCATTTCTTTAAAAAGTCTATAAAAAGCAATGTTATGCCTCTGTTCCAGTTTGTTTAGCCTCATCCCGCCATCATGTGCCATAAAAGGCACAAACAGCTGCAGGGAGATGCAGTGAGGTTAGAGATAATCATGTGTATAAGAATTTAACACAAACAATCCCAGTGTCTTCTCAAATATTACTCTTGAGCACCAGGAAACACGCACACGTACAGAAAAAAACATAATATTCAATAATTTCCCTTGTGGGATCAATAAAGTATCTATCTATTGATTTAAGAGGCACGTGAAACCAACACATAACCACACACACTTAAACACGCAGAGCTAGCCGAAAGGCATAAAACAAATTAAACACCTATTTATGGTCTCTCAGCCACCAGGAGGCCCTAAAAACAAATTAGAAGGGCAAATTTCTTTTCAGCATTCCCTGCTAAATGTTTTGTGATACCATTGAATAAAATGAGCCTCATTTACCCTTTTAGGCTTTGTTCTCGCAAAAAACTCACATTTATTTATGATGAGCGTAGATACATTTAATGTCCAGATGTGAGGAGCAAGATTTCCAGGACTTTCACTGTTTTAGATGATGCTTTTGGGGTTTAGGGGGTTTGTGTTTACACGTTGTTTTTTAAAATGAAACCCAAAATGAAGACCACACGATTCCAGGAAAAGCTCAAATTTCATTCCCCCCCCCCCCCCCAAAAAAAAAAAAGCGCACACAGAACAAACTGTTCAGGTGGAAGCAATAAAACCCAATAATTGTGCTTGAAAGTGTGAAAGTGGGGGGAAAGACAAAGATAGGCAGCAAAACTACAAAAGGCACACAGAGAAAGTAAGAGAGGAAGCGACTAGAAGCGAGGCTTAACGGGGAGTAAGAACAGGAGCAGAAACTGCGCCAAAATCCAAAAACCACGACCATGACTTGAACATCTGTCAATAAGACTTCTTCTGCACAAGAAAGGCACATTTTAAGGTGCATCGTGCAAATCTCAGATTATAACAAAACGAAGTGAATGCACTTGATGATGTCTACAAACTTAAAGAGATTTTCTAAGAATAAGGTCACATTTTATAAATCTGTGTTAGAATAGTCAGGAGACCACACGAGCCTTCAAGCAATTCATGCTTGCTGTAATCATTCCTGCTGTTCTCGAGCATTAAAAGATCAGTTATTTCTAATGATGTTGGTGGTAAACAGTGTGTATAATTACAGCGCCCATTAACTCAGACCTGTGTCTGTGTTCCTACTGGCATCTAAAGATCTAATGTGGAAAAGTGACCATGTCAACCTCCGTCATATTCTGGTTAAAAACGTTTGCCTGACCTTGCACATTGCCAAATTAAGATTGTTTATTGGCTCTTTCTGGGCTATAGAGTTGATTAAATCTGGGAAAAGTGAAACCGCCATAATGCTGATTAGAGTTGGGAAATGTGACACTATGAAGTGCATCACAAACTGAAAGAGCTCCTGCGGGGAAACTCCTGCCAAGCGAGAGCTGTCATCACAACAGGACACGCTGGCCCAGTCGAAGTGTGAGGACAGGCTGCCGCCATAATAATACTTTATTACAATGTCTGTAATATAAAAAAGAATCACGTTATTTAACAGAACAGTTGATCCTCTGTATCCCTGCACCACCAGGACTTTTATTGATGGAAAATTTACTTATTCTTCCAAACGACTGAGTGAAGATGATTTTTATGGTTTGTTTGTTTTTTCAGTAATAACAGACTCATCACCTTGGCCAGACTCCAACCAATGCGGGACAGCAAGGAGTGGCAATGATCCAGAGCAGGGGGGAGGGAGAGAGGCGATGCACTGTGTCTTTAAGCTCCAATGAAATCCATCAGGGGGAGCCAGGCTGCTGGATCATTGTGTCCGTGCGCTCATTACGTTGGAGGAACCTGTGCCGCGTTATCACGCTGGACGAGGTCTCGTTGTTTTAGACACAGGATGGTTTTGTCTGCGCTTGAAACGCATGGGGTAGAGTGAAAGACTTGAAAATCACCCGACAATGAGGTTCCGCTGGGTTCTTTGTGCCTCGTATTTTATTTTGCTGCCACTAACCGGTAAGAAAACCACTTGCGATGTTATTTCAGCGCGGCGTGTGGATATCTTTTTTTTTCTCAGTGTTGACTTTATTGCTTTGTTGTGTTTTTTTTCTCCCAACTCTTTGAGTGGGTAGTTTCAAATATTCTTACGTTTTATTGCTGTTATAGTGGTGGAATTTCTATGACGGCATCCTTAATGCTTTTCACCCTATGGTAATAATTCAAATCATTTATTTCTGTACTTTGTTCGTGCATTATTTTAGAGTCAGTGCTTCTTCGGGTCTTATTCCGTCTCCCACTTGTGCGACATGTGCTGCTGTCACCATTAAAGAGTCTTTTTTTGCCTATATCTTAGAGTATAGACGTAAACAGCCGAGGAAAAACAGCGTGTATCTTTGCGCATGTTTAGCGCAACCTCCTGTCCGTTTACTGTTTTTCCGGACTGTTTCAAGTCAGTCATTTAGTGCTAAAGGTAAATGTAAAGCTCTTGCCAACCCGCCAGCTTAAGTCTACAAATCATTTGTATGCATAACTGTTTAGTGGTGCGCTGGAAATACCTTTGGCGGGCAACAAGTGTGTGTGTGTTTGTGTGTTTGTGTGTCCCTGTGTGTGCCTGAGTGTTTTGTTTGAAGAGAATTAATTATTTATTCTACCCAAACGAAGAGGATAAGGTTGAGCATCCTACCAGAACAGCAAAAGAAACAAAGAAGAAGAAAGAGGAGAAGAAGAAGAAGAAGGGGAAAAAAGATACGCATCTTCTACCACAAAGCACCCGCAGCATCTTGACATCTAACAGCTCTGGATGTTAGGATCAAAGCTTCGTGTTTAGTCACATAACTGCCTCGGGTTTTGTTTTGTTTTTTTGTTTTTTACTACTGAAACCGTTCGCTTGTTCAAATAGTTCAAATCACTGGTTGCCAAACTCATATTCTGAGAGATGCAGCATTAAAAACATGCCCTCACACCCCGCGCAAACACAGATGTGGATATTTTGGAAGGGAGGGGGGATTCACATCCTTCTCCTTTTTGCTTTCTGAGCTCTGCTTGAGCCTGGAGGCACAACAGTCACATGAAAATCCTGTTTTTGAAATGGCTCTTATCATGTGCAAATCTAAATGGGGGAAAAGGAGAGAAAGAAAGTGGGAGGAAGACTGGTGGAGCTTAAACTAAAATGTCAGCTGGGTTTACTCATCTTAAGGGAATAGGTTTAGGGACCTTGATGCATGATTACTCAGCGGCTGTATAACTCATAATTATTGATTCTCCAATTGAGCTGTCGTGGTTAGATAGCACTCTCTCTTCAGGGAGTCTCTGTCAATCATGCCATCCTGTTTAACCACCACACTGGGCACTCTGATCTTAAACGATCAATCAACAGAAAAATAACAGCAATTATTTTGATATTTTCAGTCCTAGTCAAGCCAGGATACTGTGCTGCTTTCTTACAGCATTTCAGCTATGAGGAATTGTTTGCTTTTTAGTCTCATGTGGTAGTATTTTTAGATCTCTGGAGTGGCAGTCTGCTAACACAACAAACAGAAAATGCTGTTTTTTGTTACAACATGTACTTCAGGATTTCTGACTCCTGGTAGCTATTTTCACAATTTTCTGACCCTTTAGAAACCAAGCTACGAATGGAATAATCAGAAAAATAAAATCTACATCAGCTTTAATCTGTACACCTGCTCACCTGCTTGTTAATGCAGATACCTAATTAAGTAATCACTTGGCAGCAGCTCACTGCATTTTGCCGTGTAGCAGCGATTGAGACAATCTACTTAATTTGAAACAGAGTATGAGAATGGGGAAGGACAGCGGTGTAAGTGATTTGGACCTGGCGTGGTTGTTGGTGCCAGGCGGTCTGGTCTGAGTGTTTCAGAAACTGCTGATCTACTGGAATTTTCTCTGCGAATGCCTTGTTGATGCCAGAGGTCAGATGAAAATGGCCAGACTGCTTTGAGCTAAGGGAACAGTAAGTCACATAACTGTTTGTTAGAACTCTCGTATGCAGAAGATCGTCTCCGATTGCATAAGATATTAAACCTTGAAGCAGAGGGACTACAGCAGAAGACCACGCCGGGTGCCATTGCTGTCAGCTAAGAACAGGAAACTGTGGCTACAATCCACAGGCTAATTAAACTTGACATTAGAAGATTAGTAAAATGTTGTTGGGTCCGATCAGTATAAATGTCTGCAGCAAAATTCAGATTGCAGAATTTTACATAAAACAGCATGAATGCATACATCCATCCCGCCTTGTATCAATAGTTATGACAGCAGTGCACCCGTCTTCTAATTGCTGCTCCTATAAAGCTAAAGCAATCTCAAACTGTTCACTGTTCACTGTACTTAAATGGCCTCCATAGTCACCAGATAGCAATCCAATAGAGCACCTTTGGGATTTGGTGGAACAGCAAATTTATACCATGCATGTGTAGCTGACAAATCTGTGATGCTATCATTTCAACATGGACCAGAATCTCTGAGGAACGCTTCCAGCGCCTTGCTGAATCTGTACCAAAAGCAATGAAAGCAGTTTTAAATGAGGCTATATGTTGAAAAAAATGTTTCGATTAAGAACAACATCTCCGCTATGTCTTCACTGGGTTTTTTTCTTCAGAGGTTGTATTTAATTATATTATTATTATATTAATACACCAGAAAGCAGCAGCATTTCTTTCCCTTCTGGTGTGGATTTTTATCCAAGCCGAACCCATTCAAAATTAGCAACAGGTCCAACATCCATCATCCTTAATGTTCTTCCTCTCTACCAGTGTGGTCAGAGCCACTCATCTCCCCCGGTGGGCCTCACATCGTAGTTCCCAAGAAGGGGAAGCTAGAGCTGCGCTGCTATGACAATGCCACAACGTCTGGCGCCCCGCCCAGGTTAAGGTGGTACAGGGACAAGTCTCGCAAGCTGGATGGAGAGGTGCAGGAGGGCAACGTGGCTTTCGTCAGGCTATCAGCCGCCCAGCTTAACCACATGGGTCGCTATATATGTGTGAATAACATCACACTGGAACAGAGCTCTATCTACGTATACGTGAAAGGTGGGTGTTTAACGGGGGGGGGGGGGCATTTGGATGTTTGTCTTCACAACATTAATCCAAATCTTTACCTGTCTGTCATCTCCCTAGACCCCTACAATGCTTTCCTGCACATCATGATAAACATCAAACTGGTGCGAGAAGGCGATAGCTGCACCATTCCCTGCCTTGTTACTGACCCCGAGGTCACCCACCTGGGTTTGGAGACCTGTGATGGACGACCTCTGCCCTCTGGTATGAGTTATAAGAGTGACCTTCAGGAAGGCATCACCATCAACAACATTCAGAAGGAATACGATGGCTGCTACGTATGTGTGGGACTTCTTCACGGAGTCAAAGTGATGTCAAGTAAATACAATCTGGAAGTACGACTCGGTAAGTAAAAGTCAAAAAGCGATATGTATTATTCGTGTTTCCTGAAATTACCATTCATGTTAATGAGAGATTAGTCACTTTTGTCCAGAGTAATTAATTACTGGTGATATATTTCCTTCAGTGTGCATATATAGAAAATATAAGGTCTTGTTACAGAACAGAGCAGGCATCAGTGACAACAGGCAGGAGCCTAATTAAGTCAGACACAGCTTGAACAAGAGGACTGAGGAAGGAAGTGGGATTCAGAGCAGCTGGAAGATGTCCAGCAGCTGCCTGATGTATGGAAGAGTACCAGCTGAGCCATCAGCTGATGTGGGCTGGCACTCAGATGTTGTTGTTGTTATCACCTAATCTATCCGGGTTGTGATCGGAGCTTGATTTTTGCAGCGTGACTAAATGAACACCATGTTTAAGTTGTTTCATGGGTGTTAATGAAGCTAAATGTGGAGGAAGAAAACAATGGGTTTACTGCCACATTCATATTTCTCTTCATACCTGAAATACAAAAACATCCATCTATGAGCAGCTGCTGAGAGCACAGAAGCATCTTTAGAGGAACTGTTTGAATTAGGAAAAGGGAAAACTGCAAAGTCACTAGCAGGCGAGGCGATGGTGAAGTGGAAAAACGTCCATACTTTACCCGTAATTAGTAATTGGAAGTTAAAACCACAGCATTTGCTTTCACTGATGCCTCTAAAAGCATAATGGCATGTCATTAGTTCTGCAGGAATTTGGTTTGATGCAAAATGAAGGATTTTAATTTATGAAATTCATAGCTGCCTAGACTTTGGCAGCTATTGACATTTTGCTCAATATCACCAATAAGCGAAATTGTAGCATCGTAAAAAGCCAAAGCATGAGCAGATGCAATATGCATTCATCCTATGGGAAATCCATCCAGTCTTGGTTAAGACTGGAACATGATAGCGGACCAACACTGGCAAATGCAGAGCAGCTAGCATGGCTAATAATAGACAGTCCAAAAGCCTTCTGTTCACTTTCTTTTTTAGCCACAAAGAGATATTACATTTTTACGAGCTACGTGCATCTTAATAAAATAAAATCGATCATAGATACAATTTAAGTTTGTGCTTCTGTCCTCTGCATTACATCAGCACTCTTTATGCGGACCAGCTAAGGGGCAGTACGGCATGGTGTCCTTTTGAATGATGGGAAGAGGGAGAAAGCGAGAAGTACGTTGAGGAAGGGAGGAGCCGAGGGATTTGATTCCCCCAGTGAACAAAGCTCTGTAACAGAGCATGAAGGCTGTGTTTGGGTTAAATAGAATTAGTCCAGCACAAACACAGCAACCGAAGCGGCGTCTGCAGGCATTTAATGCTGGAAATTAATCGTCCTGCCTACGTGGGGACAAGTGTCTGCATTTGGTCATGCTGCTCACGTCAGTATAAAGCTGCACAGTACAAACCGCATTGGGGTATTTTATTATGGCGTTTAAATAAGCAATTTACTTATTTTTATTACATTTTAGCACAAAACCACCACATTTTTTGTTTCAGGTCAGATGAAAAGCCGCCGTTTGGGATTCATGATTTCAGATCATACCAGTCCAGAGTTATTACAGTGCAGCAGAATGATTTCAGGCTCACATATGTCGTGCTGTTAGAAGTGTCTGTGTGACAATGCACAGGTGAAAAAAATGATATGATGCTGGTTTAGATGAACTCACAAATACAGCAGTTTGCTACAGTTGCTTTTTGAATCCCTTGATTCAGTGCCAGAGTTACGCCCAGTGATCACGCTGTCCCAGAAAGACAAAGTCATCTTGAGGACAGGAGAGCAGTTCGAGCTTACCTGCAGCTCCTCCAATGTCAACGCAGACGTCATTCTCAAGTGGGACTTCCCGTCAACAGCGGTGAGAATGATTCAGGGATTTATTTGCAGTTCTTTGTCAGGGATGTTTGGCTGCCTACTTGTCAAACAGTTTGCAACGTCCTTTAGAAATGATTTCATTTTGCACAAAGCTAACATGGAGAAAAGTGAGCTCATATCCCAAGTAATGCTTTAGAGACTTTTTCGTTCAAGAAACATGTTTCCAAAAGATTTGTGATGCTGTTTAACATGTAAACAAAAAGCAGAACTATATTTTCTGTGAAAAATTATACCCAATATTTTAATATTGAAAAAAAAGTTTGAAAAAAGACAAAAAAAAAAGGAGAGAAATTCGTAAAAGTTTTGGAAACAGGTTGTAACTTCGCCTACTTTCAAGGTGCACGGTGAAGGGCAAACATGTGAAGAGGCTGATGGTCCAGCAACATTTGAAGCATGAAGAGCAACTTTCTGGTTCTGCCAGCATATTTCAGCAGCCTGTTCCCGTCATCACTGACAAAGGGTATAGGCTGAAGTAACAAAGTTGCTCTTCATACTGCAAGTGTTGCTGGAGGTTTGACCTTTGACGTGCAGAGGAGTGTCCAGACGGGGGGCTGGGGTGGCAGCTTGTGAATAGCAAATAGTTACATTGTGCTTTTTATTCATATTTGGCACAAATTCCACACTTTGTATATGGTTGTTACTTACAATTTCTTAGTTACCAGTATAGACATTTTATATACTAGTATGTGCCACTGCTACAGTATTGTTTGATCTGTGATTTTAACCCATTGTTAGGTGGTTGCTAGGCAACATGATGGCATCATGATGTGCTAAATGCAAAATTGAGCCTTGTGGATATAAATGAGATGCTACTGTCATTAAATTAAAATGATACTATTATTTGAAGTGTTGCAGGCGCATAAATGTTACACATAGGTCATTTTAACTCCTTGGTAGGTGATGTCATAACATCTGATCTAGATAAGAAACTTAAGAAGGCTAAGACGTCACTGTGTACTGAGCTTGGTCGCTCAACTTTTGATCATAGGGAGGAGGTGCTGACAGCCAGACTTTGTATGTTACAGTAAGACTACAGTTGCTGGATTATGTAGAAAACAACAGATCTGTGTCATGTTACACCTGTAAAGCATGCTTCTTTGCCTCCTCTTTGCCACTTTGCAGCATCCTTTTGAAACACAAACCTCACACATCCTGTCCGGGGGTTTGGGTTACGAGCGTTCAACCTCACTCTTGATCCCAGCTGTTAACCAATCAGACTCAGGGACTTACCGTTGCCATGCTCACAACGAAAGAGGCCGCAGTGACGAAGCGATGGAGCTCAAAGTTTACGGTAAGAATTGGGGGCTTTGTATTTATACTCAAAAATATATTTTCAAGTTGCCCCAGTAATGTTATAGTTATTTCTGAGGCCACACATACCTGGATGTGTGCAGAATGTTATCAACCTTTTGTTCATAAAACATATTAAACTTACACATTTCTGCTCTTCAGATCAGGGGTTCATTAAAATGTTAGTAAGTCAAAGTCCAGTCCAGGAAGAGGTTAAAGAGGGAGAGAGCCTGAGCCTAAAAGTTGAATTCGATGCCTATCCTGCACCAAGCTTCATGTCCTGGTCTTACAATGGGAAGATTCTCCACAACACCACAGAGCACGTCATCACTCTCCACCGAAACAAATACAGGTACAGTTAGTTAAAAGTGAGTACTTCAAGTAACCAGTACGCTAGTATGTCACTGTGGGTTAAAGGATTTTACAAATACACTTGTTCTATCAGATACAGCAGCAAGCTGAGACTAGTGAGGGTTCTTGGCTCCGAGGGCGGGATCTACAACTTCTCAGCCAGTCACAAAGACGCATCTGTCGATCACTCGTTTCATGTGTATGTCAACAGTAAGTAGCTCTCACATTTGTTCCTTTGGGTTGTATACTTAGAACACAGTTAGTAGCTGAAATAACAATCTGTACAGAAGAGTAGCTAGATAAATCAGAGTTTTACAAACTTTTCGCCTGCATTGATTTTAGTTAAAGGAAACCTCATTTTGATCAGCTGGTACTTTTCTGTAGTAATACCACAGGTAGCCAGTATACTGGGAGTCAACAGGAGATGCTTTGTACATGTGCTGTATGCTTCATATACGACTTTCTTTTTTCTCCGTAAGGTAAGCCTGTCATTACAGCTCAGGAAGGGCCTGTTGATGGACAAGTGCGGTGCATTGCTGCAGGATACCCCGTCCCTAAGATCAGCTGGTACTTCTGTGAGCTGCCGCGCACAAGGTATCCCGAAAACGCAGCTTATATCAAGATCTTACAAAAGAGGATTAGGCCCACTGAAATTAAAATCATAATTCTGAAAAAATGATCATGAAACAGGAAATCAGTTTGCCTTTGAAATTTGATTTATTAGTAACATATTATTAAGTAAATATCTAACCAAGCCTTCAAGTACATTGTGCTTTATTAAGCACTAAAACTTTATGCCTTTTAATAAAAGTTTTAAAGCTTTTCCTATCCTAACAAACCATATGCACACTATATTTCACATATTTCCGTTCTCAGGTTAGCGACTAAGATACAAATAGTGATTTGGCCCCACTGACGAGAAGCAGCTGTATTAAAGGTCCACATGAAGATATGTATATGTAAAAAAAAAAAAAAAGAAAGAAAGAAAAGAAAACAACAACAATTGGCTACAAATATAAATGGCTAGGTTTTAGGATCGTAGGAACAGAAAGGATCATTTTATTCTATTAGAACAGAAGTAATGGAGACGATTGCTAGAAGGAGCTGCAGAAACAGCACCCGGTTTCCACTGGGTGATCTACATCAGCGACACCACCTCTGATGTGTTTGTTGGCTGGTTCATCTGTAACTCAGATGCAGAACTGTGCTCTAGTTTCACATCTATTAGACTTAAAATTGCTTTAATTTTTCCATCTTTTTAAATTTGTTTTAGACAATTTAGCAATTGATGGAAAAGCTTTTAACGCACTTACAGTAAGGAGCTGTAAGTTTAGTATGTCTTATTTTTCCTACCTCTCCTACTGGAGTGGATCCAAAGGCACTGAATCAATAAATTGATTTGTAAAGGCTGAAACCTGCTCTTGCACGGAGTGATCGTAAGCAACCTTAATGTCTCAACAGGTGCTCACAATTGCCCAATGCCACCCAGTGGGAGACCTCAGAGGTCACTGTCCTTTCAGAGTCAACCTTTGGTAGGAGTCAAGTGGAAAGCCGACTGAATGTCAGCAAAGAGTTCACTCAGTACCACACACTGGAGTGTGTCGCTTCTACAGAGGAGGCAGAGGCCTACACCCTGTTCTCCATCAGTGGTAAGACACTGTACGGACCGCAAATAGAGCTGCAAGGAGAGTAACACAGGTGAAGCGTCAGTGTCTGCGTGGTGGGGATTTGTCTTATATAGCGCGCCACAAATACGTTGTGCAAGAATTCAAAAAGACACACAAACCCATTGACCCTTTGTCTGCACAGGCCAGGTGTGTGGTTACTGGGTACAGATTGAATGAGATTAGTGTATGCTGACTATGCAAGCTGGGATTATATGGCGCAGACTCACTAATCCTTGTCACACAAACAAACACCACTGCTGCAGCTGTCTGTTTTAACGGTAGAGGATGTCACTCCGTGTGTGTGTGTGTGTGTGTGTGTGTGTGTGTGTGTGTGTGTGTGTGTGTGTGTGTGTGTGTGTGTGTGTGTGTGTAACTACCAAAACTTGGCTACTTCAATGCTCCATGAGATTTCTCACTCTGGGTTTGTTGGTGTTCATTCTCAGAGCGTGTGGTCCCCCATAAACTCTTCACGCCTCTTCTAACCGGCATGGTGGCTACTGGGGTCTTACTCAGCCTCGTGTTAGTGGTGCTGCTTTATAAGTACTTGCAGGTAAGGAAAAAGGAAATAAACTGTGCATGCCTTATGATTATTGTGATTTTAAGCCCGGGTTTAAGTAGGGTCACAGATTTGACGTAAATCACAAAACTCTTTGGCCATCAGCCCCTTTCAAACCCATGAATCAGTTTCAAAGATTATAAACATCAATCTCAAATCAGGATCATCAAGCAGCATTGACATACACTTTGCATCCCAGGAAAGTAAATGGCTTTGGGAGTTTCTGGCAAAGGGCCCATTCTCATTTACTAATGACTCATGCCTCCATCGTGTTTAGAGTACGTTAAAGTTAGAAGCATCTTTCTTTCGTTCTGCATTTGGCAGTGATGTTTTGCACGCAAGAGTGACGGTAAATTCTTTTAATCAACATGAATGTGTCCTAATGAATTTCAGTTGAATCAGTCAACCATTTGAAGTGCAGACATGCTGTAGTTAAAGGATTTTTGACACTGCGATCACGCCTCCAGCCATTAATTTGCCCCCCTGAGCATGCTGTGCTTATTGCTCTCAGATGAGTCAGACTCCTTGAGAAGTAGCTCACGCATCTGCAGTGGGATCGTCAGGGGGAAAGTCTAGACTCGGGCTGACAACTAAAGTGCATCTTTGTAAAAGAGCAACGTGAAAGGGAATATGAGCTATACAGTCGAACACAACAAACAGTCCCGGGAAGCTGATCTGACGTCACTTTTTCTCTCCCCTCCAAACTTTAACAGAAACCAAAGTTCCAGATTCAGTGGAAGGTCATCGAGACTGTCCATGGAAACAACCATATATATATTGACCCCACCCAGCTGCCATATGACTCCAAATGGGAGTTCCCCAGGCAGAAACTGCGCTTTGGTAGGACAGTGTGTGTAAGAGTGCAAATGTACAGCGACTGTTATCATTTTTAGAGCATGAATGAAGTGTTAAAGTTTGTTTTTTGTGTTTATTTGAAGGTAAGACCCTGGGCTCTGGGGCGTTTGGAAAGGTAGTGAGGGCCACGGCATACGGATTGTGTTCTGCAGACGCTGTGACAACCGTCGCTGTTAAGATGCTGAAACGTAAGTCTATATTTTCCCCATCACCGTCTCTGTGTTGTAACAATATTATATAAAGTGGTACAAAGTACTCAGTACTGTACTTAAAGAGTGAAAACACCAAAATTCAAAGTGTTTGACTGCAATCCCATGTTTAAAATTGAATGAAAAATGATGAAAAATAAATCTAACCTGGAAGTGACAGAAATTGCAGTTCCTTAAGTGGCTCCGAAAGCAAGTCAGTGCACACAGACTCTGTGTTAATGAATACAGTGGGGCCTTTTGTTTTTTATTTTTAATAACTCATTTTGATACTTGCAAGAAGTAAAGTTAGTTATATGGAAGCTGCCTGCTCGTCCTAACCTTCGCTAATTAAAATCAGTAAACTAGATCGCTCACTTTTGGTCTTTTGGAGCATTTTAAAGGAATTACATGACAAATATTACGGCTTGCTGCTTGGTACAGCTTGTATAAGAAGACTGTGGCTCTGTTTTTACTCCACACTAATTAGGAGGCATGTGTGTCCGAGCTACTCACCCCTACAGTCTATGGGGCCTGCTTGCTGACAGAGCTTGCTTGGGTTAGCTGATAACTTAGCACTCCAACCAATTGTCCAAATATTCTGACTCGAAAAAAACAAACACTCAAACAATAACAACAACATAAACAAGTTTCAGAGTAGAGACGAATATGAAGTTGTTTTTTCTCTTTTTACAATTCTTTTAATCCCCCACATTTATGTTAGATTGGAAAACACTGGGCTGAAAACCAAATAACTGTTACACCGCCACTAGTGTCACTACTGGTACTGTTTCTTCTGTATTTCTGATTGCCGTTAGGCTTTTAAATATGAGAATACGCCAGTCACAAAGGAATACTTTCACTTTACGGCCTTTGATTTTGTGCTTATACATCTTCCACTTTAATGTTGTGATGATGTCATCTCAGCCAACGCTCACTCCACGGAGAAGGAGGCGCTGATGTCTGAGCTGAAGGTTCTCATTTACCTTGGAAACCACGTTAACATCGTTAACCTGCTGGGAGCCTGCACCGTCGGAGGTGAGAGGAGTCACTACGAGCACAATTAGTTCACTCAGAATCAGATTTGCATGTGAGATATTTTTGGATTGGTTTTGTCGTGTCGGGGGCACATAAACCTTACACATCTGCACTCTTGTTTTATTGTTGACTGTCATGATTTATGATTATGAATATTGTCTGGGAGACACATTTGCCATATCCTCATGTGGTGACTCACTGCTGTACCCGGCCATTATCAGCATCTGCCTTCGATA
Source organism: Rhamphochromis longiceps (assembly GCF_057381845.1). Classification (NCBI taxonomy): domain Eukaryota; kingdom Metazoa; phylum Chordata; class Actinopteri; order Cichliformes; family Cichlidae; genus Rhamphochromis; species Rhamphochromis longiceps. Next base: position 28,293,666 of record NC_140562.1, on the reverse strand, counting down.
TGAAGACGTGATTCATTTTACCTTGCCACAAATCTGCTGTGTGTGTGTTCAATATTATTTAGCTGTCTAGACCTCAGTATTGATTATAATTTAGTTTGGTGTTTTTTTCCACAGATGTATGCATAAGCACTTATTGTGAGAGAAACAAGGAATAGTGACATTGTTTCCTCTGTTTAAACATGATCAGCTTTTAAACACCCTTGTTGTCAAGCCTCATCACTGTGTCAGAACTGCTTGCCGTTTCTTCTCATTTTCATTGTGCTGTCATGGTTTAAAAATCAGTGACTGATGGTTGTCGTTTTTGTATTGTTTTGGTTTTTGTCCCTGTATTCTGCCAGGACCAATTTTGGTAATTACAGAGTACTGTTGCTATGGGGACCTCCTCAACTTCCTCAGAAGGAAAAGAGAGTCCTTCCTAAACTCCAGAGCTGGGGATGGTTACTACCACAATGTCTCGAACCCAACAGAGTCCACAAGGTGCGTATGTGCAGGAATGCTTCATGGCGATGACAGCTGAAAGTGGCTAGTTTCTCTACTTACGTGTTTGTATCTGTGTGTATTTCTTTAGCAGTGAGGCTACTGGTGCAGGATATATGCCCATGCGTCCCTCTGAGAAAGAAAGGTCCTCTGAGTCAGGTACAACGTCGCTCTCTCTTTACATTTCTAATTACAATACACTGCATAACCAATAGCATGCCTCCACAAAGGATGAAAATTCCCTACAAATGAATCAAAACTGGAATTCTCGCATATAACTGAAGTGCATTGTGTGCCTAGATGACATAGATGAGCTGTCCTTGGATGCTGAAGATCTCCTCAGCTTTTCCTACCAGGTGGCCAAAGGAATGGAGTACATTACTTCCAGGAATGTAAGGCTTTTACAGACTGTTAATAAACAGTATATAGACTCGTCATGGGAGAGATTTAAAAGTGCTGTTCCTAGTTCATAAATCATGGCATGGCTCAGGGCCAATATTCGTGCAGAACTTTTTCTTTCAGCTAATGGCATCATTATAGTAGGAAACCACGGCATTGCTGCATTTCAAACGTATACTGCACACAAGCAGATTAAACAATTAGGCGTCTCTATTTAATGCTGTCAATTCAGCAATGAAAAAAATGCCAAATGTAACGATGAAGTTACAGAGAATTTGTTCAGTTATCACATAACTGCATCTTCCCCCAGGCTGTGTGGAGCATTTTAGCCATTAAGGCACTGCTTTGTTTTATGCCATATTTAGATTCAACGCACAAAGTCGACTAGGCGTATAAATCAAGTCGAGATAATGTCACATATCTGGATTGCATCTCAGGACCAGTGTTGTCTTTACAAACTTCTGTATTTGCTGACACACCCATACAACCATAAAACACTCAAGCTGCAAGCTGCACAATCCAAACATTGATGTTTTGCACACTGCATTAGTGCTTGCTGATTTACAGCATTTCTCACAGCGACTTTCAAACAATCAGGTAGAAGCAGAACTCTTACATGCGCTACCTTGTCAATGCTAGTTACCAAAAACAACGAAGTGCACTTGGTAGTTGTAGGACTACACAAACGTAGACGCAGCAGAAATTAAATCCTACAAGAGTGATCCGGTGGACAGGAACATGATTCCAAATGAAAGGAAATTAAATGAATTAAAGTTTGAAGAAGCTCCACCTTAGTTACATACAAACAGTCAGCCTTAAACCGCTTCAATTGCTCAGACTGTACTTTTATTTATTTATTTAATTTATGCATAGTTTGTTGGCTTATTTCTACTAATTTATCCATTTGGATTGCATTCCCTACCATATTTTTTCATGATTTCAGTAGAAACATGGCTTCTGTGCCCAGGTTACCTGAACAGTTAAAAGAAAATATGACATGAATTACAAAAAAGTCCAAAAAAGTTGGGCACCGTTTTGCCCCCAGTACCATCCGAGGCTTTTGAATTGAGTGCTGGATGATTCCTCTCTTCTTTAGTCCACAGGACTTGGCGTCCAAGTTTTCCAAAGAGAATTTCAAATTTCGATTCATCTGCCCTCAGATCAGTTTCCCCCTTTGCCTCAGTCCACTTTAAACGAGCTTTGGCCCAGAGAAGACAGCAGGGTCTCTGTATCATGTGCATGATAGAGCTTTAACCTGTATTTGTGGAGTGCACGGTGAACTGTGTTCACAGTGCTCACGAGCCCATGGAGGGATTTCCATGACAGGATCATGCCTGTTTTAAATGTAGTGCTGCCTGAGTTTCATATGATTTTCAGCCTTGTCCATTGCGCATACAGATTTCTCCACATTCTGTGGAATTGAAGATCATTACTCTGAAATTGTTCCACAGTTTGCAGATTCATTTTTTTGCCGATTGGTGAACCACTCCCCATCTTTACTTCATGTTACTGATCTGTTGCAATCAAATTCGAAATGAGCTAGATTTTTCTTAAATGCATTTTCTTTGTTTAACTGATGTTTTTCCTATATTGTGTTGTCATTCAAATATGGACTCAAGAGATTTGCAAATGCATGCATTTTGTTTTTACATAGCAGCCCAGCTTTTTTAAAATTATGATCGTAATAACACAATTCCCCTTTTGTTGTGTAAAGAAACTGTGCTCAAACACAGCTTTAACGGTGTCTTTCGCCACAGCTGATTCGTTTCTCACAGACACAAACTGGTGGCAGGCCAACAGAGAGCCCAAGCTGGTGACACTTTTTCTTTGTAACATAAAGATGAAAAAAAGTGTTTTACTTCCCTCTACGATGCAATCTTAAAACCGTTTTATTAACCAGTTACACTCTTAAATAAGACAAAAGTAACTGTTTAGAATGATCGTGTAAAACGTGGCACCCGTTTACCCACACATGCTTTCTTGAATTTTGTTTGGTCATATTGAGTCATTGTTTCTCCTTCTTCTACTTCTTCTTCTTTTGTAAACACGTCAGTTCGCCTTTTGTGTTTGCCACAAGCTTTACCGGCCTCGCCTCCTTTGTAAGCGTGCCCTGTCATTCACTGCAGAAACCGGTTGCTGTGTCAATGCTCATCGCTGTGTTTGTTTCTGCTGCCGCGTTTGTGTGCGCAGTGCATCCACAGGGATCTTGCAGCTAGAAACATTCTGCTGACTCACGGCAGGGTGGCGAAGATCTGCGACTTTGGCTTGGCACGAGACATCACCACCGATGCCAGCTATGTGCTCCGTGGAAACGTGAGTCTGTCTTTCCGTCTGTCAGTCTTTCGCTCCCTCCTCCTTTGTTCTTTGTTCCCGCTCCGTCTCCGCAAACCAAGACAGGAAAACTCCCACGCTCGCTTCTCTTTACTGAGTCTGAACTGCTCTATGAAACAATACATGTAGAATTTTTGTGAAGAAAGTTGGACAGCAAGCTAAAAAGGAAAAGATGAAAAGTTTGCAGTTACACTGGCCAAACAAGAAGAAAGTTCTGTTCATTTTGTACACGAAGGCATTATTTATTGAATTGTATTTTATAAAACTTTCATATAACTTTTTTCACACTGAAAATTTAGATTCTTTTTGATGGGCTATATTATATTCTTATAAATGAGGACACGAGTTCATGGCTCTCTCCCTCCTTCAGGCTCGTCTGCCGGTCAAGTGGATGTCACCTGAGAGTATTTTTGACTGCGTCTACACGATTGAGAGTGACGTGTGGTCCTACGGCATCCTGCTCTGGGAAATATTCTCCCTCGGTAACATTTCCATTTTATGCTTTACTTTCCTTTTACTGTTTCAAATCATCATTGTCATCCATTTGACTGGGGGCTTTAGTACAGGCTTATTAATGCTCACAAGCAGCAACATAGCTTAGGGCACGCACGCAAAGTGGTATTGATTGAGAAGCCAACAGTACCGTGCAAATCAATATTTTTTTCCTTTAAAAATGATGTAAAGTTGTTGTTGCAGGTAACAGCCCGTACCCTGGGATGCAGGTGGGATCTGCATTTTATAGGATGATTCAGGAAGGCCACAGGATGAGCAGGCCTGAGTATGCCCCCACTGAGATGTAAGTGCATGTTTGTGAGAATGAGTCTGTTTCATATACTGCCATCACAAAGGTTGCAGGAAGTCGTGTGTTTGTTTTTTTTTACTATCAGGTGATAAACAGATTATTTTTTCAATTAATAAAATATGTGTTTTAGGCCTTGGTCAAGCACTTACTTCATCCCAACCTTTTTCTTTGATGATATAAGCAGGGCAGAACCAACAACGCCAACAGTGTAGAAGCTAAAAGCAGAGAACTGTTTTATTCAAAACAAATTATCACTCTGTTTTGTGGTGATCAATTAATAATTCTTTGTTTTTTTTTATAACCTGGACTTCTTTTATTATAATTTTACATGATCAGTTATTTAAATAAATTATTTGGATCTAATTTATATGTTGTTTTCCATCAGTGGGTACTTGAACTAAATCAGCAGCAGTTAAGGTGTAAAAGCCAAATATGTTATTATTTGTTCGATGCTGCCTTATATCCATGACTAAAGTCATTTTCTACAACGTGACTGATGCAATATGAGCTGTTACAGGCTATGAACCTGTCAGCCTGTAGTTTAGATGTATAAAATAGCTAGATTGTTTTTGTGTTCTGGCTGTTTCTCTGTATCCCAGACATATAAACTAATGCCAGTGTGACCTGCGTTGTAGGTATGACATGATGCTGTCCTGCTGGAACCACGATCCTCTGAAAAGGCCTTCCTTCAAAAAGCTGGTGGAGAAAACAGAGCTGCTGCTGTCAGAAAATACCAAGAATGTGAGTGCAAGAACGACTCTTAGTCTTACTTTTGTAATCTGTCTTTTTTGTTTTTCACTCATTTCCCTACATTTTATCTCCAAAGCACAAAAATTATGTTGTTTTTTTTTTCTTTTTTTCTTTCTTTCTTTCTTTCGTAAAACACAAGTCTGTGTTACTCCTCAGGTGTACCTGACCCTGAGTAATGCTTCAGGTCCTCCAGAGCAGCAGAGGGCGCCATCACGGAGACTGAGCTCAGTCTGCAGCACAACAGCCCCCAACCAACCTTTACTGCAGAACACAGCTGACGTCTTCCTGGACTATGTCTGACACACCAATTGGACACATACATAAATCCCCACCTTCCTGACCTTCCTCACCTCATACCACACAAACTACACTCCACTCTACTACAACTAACAGCTGATCATTTTAAACAAACTCTCAAATGCTGGCCTTCCTGCATCTTCCATACACACACACACTCACACATACAGAAACACACACACATATAGATATTGTACATATTGAGGGCTGCACTTGGCTCTCAGCCTCTATCTACTCTTGCCCTTTCAATATTGATCTCCATGGTAGGTATTTCAGGTGCACGTCTAAATAAAGCAGACCTCAGCACTAACCGGCCATCAGATACATCACCCATCAGCAGTGGGAAGAGTCTTGGCTCACATTCAGCCTTAGATTACATCTTAAGATGCTTTGGAGAAAACAAAAGGCTGCCAGTACATGTACATACCTGCACAGGGGAGATGATAGTGAACTGATAAATAAATAAACAGAGTTGATGCTGTGACTAGAGGACCTCTTTGTATCAGACTTGTCTGCCATTTCATAGAAATATTTTTGACATTTTGGGACTTTCTTGTTGAGAGATAGATGAGAAGAATTATACCATCCTCGTGTCGCCGCATGCAAATGAGGAAGTAAAGCTTAAAAACTGTAGTTTCTAGTTTAGGAGACACAATACACAGGTAATCAGCTTGTCTGGCTTGGTCCAATGGTAACAAAATCTGCACACCAGCATTTCTAAAGCTTGGACACTTGTGCAGTTGCTAAACATTGAGTAAAAGATATGTAAGATAGTAGAATAGCCCCTGAGCTGCATGCCTGTGGTAGTTTTGCCTTTTTAGAGTGTACAGCTTTGAGTTGTGCTTACATAACTGTCACCATGCTGCTGTTGTAGGTGTTGAATGGTGTGGTTCATACAAAATTATCAGTCTGTGCAGTCTTTAACTCGTCTCCATATGTTCTTTATTGCTGTCTATCAGTATTTACCAGTGAAAGCCGATAAAACCAATCAGTTGAACTACAAGTTTGTCTTAAAGACGTTAAGGCCTGTAAGAGTTTGGCCCAAGAAACAAGGCATCTAACCAGATACTTGCTTTGGATGGCATCACTTTGGCCTTCATTATTAATGTGAAGATCTAAGATAGATATTTTAACACAGACATTGAAGAAATGTTTAGGAGTGCCTTCTCTAATCTGCACAAGATTGTCAAAGTTAGGAGACCCTGCCTTAGAGGGATGCTGAAAAACTAGTCCACACATTTGCTAATTCTAGTCTGGACTGATATATAATTGTGATATATGCCTAAAAAAAGCATCCATTTGATCAGAATTCCTGGAGGAAGGAACTTAAAACAAGATCCTACTATGTGTTTGGTTGGCTGACGCCATCTCTGCCATTAAGATTAGACTAAAATGATAGAGCTTATATTAAAGGCTACCATTAGAAGTGCCTTCTCATTCTCTGTGACTCCAATGCTATGTGAGCAAAGATGATGGCACTGCAGCACTCATTAGAGGTTGCCATGGTAGTTAATGAAGTCTCAGTAATGGATTTTTGCACATTAGAGGCACCAGATTGTACAGAAGCTATTCGGTGGCTTCTAGCTGGTATTCAGTGGTGACTTGGGGCAGATCCTTCTTATGAGACATGGTAGCTGCACTGTGATGGCGCTTGAAGAGCTTAATCTTGTGGAGGAATGTTGGGATTGAAGAAGATTTTTGACAAAATCCTGCTGGACTTCGGTGAGGGAAAGATTCTTGTTTTTCTAGAGGAGGTTGATTCTGCTGTTGAACTCACTGGGGAGAGATGAGGTCATTCAGAGCAACACTGCCAACCCAGAGTGGCTCGGTGCCTGAAGAACTCTGACAAAGATCCTTCCAGGAGTTTTTGCTGCTTGTGCGTGAGCATCATTTGTATCCTTCCTGAAGTTCCTACATACCCTCTGCCTCTCCGGAAATACCTCTGCATTACCGAGTAATGTAGGAATCATGTGATTTAGAAACCAGGACACTGCCATTGTTTAAGGTATTCCATCAATCACATGCTGCCCCATCCGCTGGCTACACACGTGCCGAGCCCGTCTGACCCATTTCCTTTCCTTCTTTCACAAACCCAAGAATAGGTCTCAGGGTTCTTCCATGGTTGACAGTGCATCACTGACGTCATGAAATCGCCCGTGGTGGCGCTGGAGGGTTGAAATGGGGAACATGTCATGTGTCGCTGCTGTGTTTAGGAGGCATAGCCTTTCAATCCAGACATCTTGCTTAAAACATTCTGCCTAAGAGGGCAGACTGGATGTTGGAAAGGTTAATTGTTCTTATGTCACTCAGCAAAAATATTTTCCCAAAATGTCAAATCCTAAAACCTTAAAACTTGTTTTCAGCAGGCCTTTAAATGAACACGTTTCTCTAAGGTAGTACAAAGTGTCTTTGAAGAGGAAACAAAAAGAAGAAGAGAAGCCATAGCAGAGTGGCATGCAAGCGATAATTCCTAATGAAAAAGATAAAGCCATAAAAGTTACATAAACACGAATTTCCACCTGTGCGTTGTAGCTTTGAAAACTGTGACTTATAAACAACAATTGCTGTATGTTTTTATGGATAACTTTAGTCTCTTTAGCAAAGCCAGTGTGGCCAAGGATTTAGGACTGATTGTGTGCTTTTTACTGTATGTCAAACCTGTATGCAATGTAAATATCTTAGAGATGTGCCTTTAGACTTTTTTTTTTTTAAGTGAATGCATTTGTTTGTGACAGTTATTGGTGAGAGAGCAGAAAAATGTTTCTGCACTCTGGCTTTCGGGTTCTTGCAGTTTTGATACAGTTGGTTGACTTGTAATAATAAAGAATGTACCTGTGATGGTCAAACTAACTGCAATAAGTCTTTTATTGTTTTCTGTGAAACAACATGGAGTCGTAAAAGAAACTCTTGTGAAATGTTGCCTCAGGTTGCCAACATGGTCCAACCATCATGTGTCGCATGATGCTTCTTGATGAAAGGTTGCCATCCCTGTTCCATGGATGCATTTTAATGGCAGTAATTACTGTAGGAGTAATAGCACTTTTCAGTCAAACTTCTAATGTGAACCTCAGATGGGCACTAGGATTGCCAGCCAGATACACTATGTTGTCAAAAGTATTCACTCACCCATACTGACTTCAGGTGTTTCAGTCACTCGCATGGCCACAAGTGTAAAGAATTAAGCACCTAGGCATGCAGACAACTTTTACAAACATTTGTGAATGAATGGGTCACCTTAGGAGCTCAGTGAATTCCAGCAACTCTGTGCAACAACTCCAGTGGTGAAATTTTCTCACTACTAAATATTCCAGCTATTAGTGGTGATATAGCAAAGTGGAAGCGATCGGGAACAAGACCAACTCAGCTATGAAGTGGTAGATCGCATAAAATCACAGTATAGCACGGCGCCACTGAACTCTAAACAAGTGCAGACGTGCTCTCTGGGGGATTCATGCTTCTCCATCTAGTAATCTGATGACCAAGTCTGGGCTTGGCAGTTGCCAGGAGAATGGTACTTGTCTCAGTGCAATTTGCCAATTGTGGGTAGGGATGGGGGTTTTTGGAGGAGGAGGGGGAGGGGGGGGGGTTAGGAGTTGGGCTCAACCCCTTGGTTTCAGTGAAATGAACTCTTAATGCTTGAGAATACCAAGATACCAAGAAATTTTGGACATCTTGGTCCCAACTTTGTGGGAACAGCTTGGGAGTGACCCCTTCCTATTCCAACATGACTGCACAGCTTTGCACAAAGCAGAGGTCTATATAGACATGGATGTGTGAGTTTGGTGTGAAAAAACTTGACTGGCCTGAGTCCTGACCTCAACTCTATAGATCACCTTTGGGATGAATTAGAACAGACTGTGAGCCAGGTCTTCTCGTTCAACATTCATTTTCTGACCTCACAAATGCGCTTCTGAAAGAAAGGCCAAAAATTCCCATAGACGAACTCCTAAACCTTGTAAAAAGCCTTTCCAGAAGACATAAAGCTATTAGAGCTGCAAAGGGTGGGCTGACATCGTATTTAAACCTTATGGATTAAGAAGTTCATATGCATGTGAAGGTAAACGACCGGCAATAAGTGTACTTTACTGTGGGTCAAAAGGAAGGCCATCACTGGCTTAAAAACTGAGTACAACACACATGTCACATTTAATATTTGCAACTGTTTTTATTTTCAAATTGACCAAGATGGGAGAAGAGGGGATTATAATAATAATGTTAGCAAACATTTTGCTTCAAAATATTGATTACATCTGACTTTGGGGTAGATAAAGGAGCACAGTTCAAGAGCAGAAGAAGGGATAGAAATACATACAGTACAGGTTAGCATAGCACCGTTTTTACACTGAATACTGGTGTTTTTAACTTTGTGTATGTGTACAGTATTATACTAGATCTAGAACTGTTTAGAACCAAACGGTGTAGTGGAAAGGTGACCTGTGTATCTGTGTGGAAGGGGGAGCTCGCCGTCTTGTCAATGGCGTCCCGTATCAAATATCCTAGACCTCAACTTTGAAGAGATTTTGAACCCTTTTCCCAACCAAGATGTTGTCAGAAACATATTGCTGCAAACCAATAAAGTCTGTAATGGTGAAACATTCAGAGGTTCTTTTACGATAGACTGAAATTCAGATTGTAAGTTCTGGATTCTTGCAGTGAATTGTGAGTTTCATTCACACCCCTCCATTTCCTTCATCATAAAGCCTGTCAAACAGGCGCACAGTTACAACATCCATTAGTCTCTTTAAAACACCATTACATTCTTTGGGCTGGGTATCAGTGACACAAACTATAAACATTTCATTACCCTTTAGAGATGCCTTAAAACGCACGCACGCACACACAAACACACTAATCTATACAGGACAAACAATTAATGTGAGACGAGTGGAAGACCTGATTCAAATATTAAAGCCCTCACTGTGTAATCTCGCCACTATTCCTTATTTGTATGGGGGAAAACAAGAAATGAGGTTTTATCCCCGCTAACAGCAATTTAGTCTAAGTTAAGCTTATGTCCAAGGGTTAACATTTGAGACTTGTCAGATAGTACTAGAGTCACTGTGAGCAGTCTGTTATTGCAGAACAATAATAGTACCCATCTTCTTTAGCCTGGCAGGTAACCAGTGCTCTGCAATGCCTAATAACCACTTTCCAGTCACACTTCTGTGCATGAAAATATACTGGGATAAAGCGACAGCTAACATGCACACAGACTCATTCACACAAACATATTCAAGTTGAGCCGTCCCACACACGGGCTCGCACAATATTGCGCCCAACGAGAGCAGACGTTCCTTGAAAATTACAATTCCTTTATACTGCAACGCAAGAACTGATTGGCTATCGCCAGGGGAAAGAAATACTGACCCCCAAGTGATATAAGAAGTAGGATCAAGGACAGGAGATGTTATATTCACACAAACCCACATGCACACTTTTACTACACTCTGAGACAAAACACATTCTAAATGCTCCTTTGCCAACATTTCACTTCCTCCAAACCAAGGCTTTTCTGTATGATATGGCTTAATCACTGAAGTACACAGGCTGAGCCCAAACCATTTAAAGTGGAGCGGGACCCTGTCCTGGTTTTTGACTGCTATTTGAGAACCGAGAGTCAAGTGAACTGGACTGCATGAGGTTTTCTGAGGCCTAGGAAGAAGGACGAAACACTGATGATACAGGAGACCTTAAGATAGTCAGCTGAAATTCAGATGCTTGGGTAGCGTGAGGTTAGCGTATTCCAATAAGAGTGACAACAGAAGGATTTCTCTGCAATTCTGCTCTACTGCGTCTCAACATCTACCCCCACAAAAACAACAAAAAAAACCCACCAGCATATTTTTATATGCTTTGATAAATAAACAACGAAGGCTCTAAAGAAATCTGGGGCAAATTTGATTCAGTCACCACTTCCTTTATGAATCTTCTTCCTATGGTCTTTGCAGCATCACTGTCTAATCCTTCTGGTCTGGTTCCAGACTGAGGCAGAAGCAAAAACTTTCCACATTCCTGAGAATACAAGTACCATCCAACAACTTCAAACCCTTTACTAAGTCAATTATTGTAAGACACAAGGGGCAACACACACACACACACCAGCCACAGACACTCTTGTTCACTCATTCACACAAAGATTGTTTTCTCAGAAACACTCATTAGCTCAAAGAATCACACAACAGATTACAAACAACAGGGTCGACAGTGATTTATCGTACACAACCACGTTAAGTGCTAAAGTTGAGGAGCTTGAGGATATACTGTTTTGTTACATATAGGGCTCTTTAACTTTTAAAAAATAATCCCTACTATATACACACGCATTAATTTTAATAGGGGTAATATCTTGTTGGAAAATATATGCCTTTGAATAGTCTGTTTGAAATTTAAAGTAAAAAAAATTTTTGACTATGTTATTGGCACTTGGAATCACTAAACCCGTCATATGTACAGTAATTATCCTGTAAATAATACAGTTAAACTGTAATCTAGTTTCTTGCCAAACATGATCTGTAATTAGAAAGAGAGCCTTTTTTTGTCTCAGAGACACAGTGTTCAAAAAACAACTTCCACAAAAAACACCCAAGCCCAGCCATTTTTTAAAACACTCAGAACTTTAAAACCTTGTTCTGGACTTAATTTTTTTTTTCCTGGGAGGGGTGGTGGTGGTGGTGGTGGTGGTAGGGCGGGGAGGTCTAAGAGGAGTCAGTGCTCCATCTTTGACCACACTTGACCAAAGTAAAAAGTTATGTTGTTTTTTTTTTGTTTTTTTTTAAAGCAACTAATAAAAGCTTACACAGTTATTTTTTCCATGCAATCATATAAAATACTACATTTCTGTTTTCTGTTAGGCTATGGTGGATATTTACAAGTTTTTGTTTGTATCATACAGTAAATCTGTACAAGGCCAGTTCGCTTTGACACGCTTCTCAGAAAAAAAAACAAAAAACAAAAAAAGTGACCATAAAGTGATTAATTCAGGTTTTCACGGAAACTGAAGCTTCCCTCACAACACCGCTTCTCATGAGAGGAAATGGGGATTTGAATCCATCCTGTTGCCATGGTGACAGTCTTTTGGTGAGTTCCTTGTGGACTCATTTTCCTCTTTCCTATGATTTGTTTCTTTCAGATGAAGGAACGATTTCGGGGGGGAAAAACAAACAAACAAAAAAAACAAACGTATGCAACAATCCCTTAAGAGTTCCAATTCCCCACATGTTCTCGCTGTACACACTCCCCTCCTCGCTTCACTGCTGTTGGCTGCTGACAGCGTCAGTCCTGTGCGATGACGGGGCTTTCTGCTGTTTCTGGGGCTGTGGTTTAAGCTGCTGCTGGTGCCTCTGGTGGTGAGATTGTTGTTGCTGCTGTTGCTGCGGTTGTTGTTGCTGCTGCAGTTGCTGTTGCTGCTGTGGATGTGTTGCCTGGGTGAAAGTTCCCTGCTGTTGGAGTGGGAAAGCTGCCTGCAGGATCAGCTGCGTAGACTGGTTGTTGTGGAGAAGACGAGGGCCCTGGCAGCAAGACAATGCAATGATATTAGACAATGAAGGAAATTCTTCTCCCTCTGCTCATTCTCTAGTGTCACTGAAAGTCTTAAACATTTTCAAGTGTAAATGACACTCCGTACACTTAAGACACACTTTATATAATTTCATAATTATTCGCAATATCATAAAAATGAAATATCTGTACAGTAAAATTAAACATGAATGCTATCCTATCATACCATGCCTCTACAATATTTTAAATCAATGACATCTTCTGCCCTCTAGTGATACCTGTAGGAATTGCTGTTGTTGCTGCTGCCCCTGCTGGTTGCTTTGTGCCACTACAGCTGTCTGGTTTTGGCCGTCTGGTTGTCCTTGAGGTGCTTGGGCCGGCTGCAGAGTCAGCGTTTGGGTCTGCCCCCCTTGCTGAAGTGGTACAGAGGGTTAACAAAGGGAATATGTTGAGGTAAAGGAATAAAAATGAATTAAAAAGTTCACTCACTCACTGCTTTCAGGGTGAATGAGCAGCTACTCTTAGTTTTATCGTTATCAATTATTAAGATGTGTGCCATTTTTTCACTATTTAAGTAATTACCCAACAACCTGCAAGTCTTTGATTTTTCAAGCGTGCTTTTGGGTTTCATTTAATTATTAAAAGGGTTATGCTGTTTTTTTTTAAACCCAAAATACTTTTTCTATCATCCTGAATCTCTTCGTTAACTACTTCCAGAACCACACTGTTGCATTAACTAGTCTTTTTTCCCCCTCCCCTTTTCATTTCAGTTACAAACACCTAGAAAATTATTGCTAACGAGCATTTTCAAAGCTACTGTGCCAGAATCATTACACCAAGCGTTAAAGAACACACATTTTACTATGCCAGGAGCAGTTTATCAGCCCTGAGTGGCTCAGATATAATCATTTAAATGGGCTTCACTCCAAATAGTTTTGATCTTAGACAGAGAGAGGCAAAACAAAAGAAACAGACATCATTCAAACTGTGTTTACCTGCTGGCTCCCAAATGGGTTGTATGCGGTAACCACCTGCCCCATAAACATAGAAGTGGGAACCATGACTGCACCACATGCATGCATTGGAGCTGTCACAAGCTTGGTCACAAGCTGCTGCCCTGCTGGGAAGCTGGAGAAAGAACTAGATATATTTATCCATCATAGTAAATATCAGCTTTTCAAATGTACAAACTGTCAGATTGTCATTATAATGGGAATCAGGTTCGATTGTTCTGCACTAACCGGATCTGTCGGTCCTGGGTGAAAGTGGCCACAGCTGTGCCTTGCTGGGTGTTATTCTGCGGCAGGCTGGTGCTGATCTGCAGCACATTTGGCTGTCCTGGCTGGGAAATCATCATTGTGTTGTATAAAGGAGCAGATACAGAGCCCTGGGTCTGGGGTTGAGGTTGGGGCTGAGGCTGAGAAGCTTGCTGAGTCTGACGCTGGGGCTACAGAGGAGCAACAGCAAAGGCCATGACATTGTCTTTTAAATTAACGAAGCATTAACAAGATTATTTAAAGATTTTCTGTGGATTCGTTCTCCAGTTTCACTTTCCCCACTTTTACACTGTCATGTGTGAAATTTACACATAACACAAAATAAATCAGCATGTAAGTCAAAGTGGTTTTTCGTAAGTTTTCTGTCTTCTAACTTTGAGACACAAAAATGAAATCGGTGAAATGTCTTGCTGCTGTCACACTCACCATTTTGAGCTGACTTCAAAATTGCATGAGATAATCAATAATTCACAACATGGAAATTTAAACGGTGTCTATTCAGAGGAAAGGCGGGGTTTAATGAAAGCCTCCACTATCACTGAGTGACCCCTAAAGTGTCACATTATTAAAAATGCAAACAGCATGAGATTTTAACATTTTATCCTCACAGCATAGCACTGTAATATCTGCATAAAAGTGACTAATACTGTCCCAAATTTAGGTAAGATTATTGTTCACAGAGAAAGCTGAAAGAAGACTACATGCACACACAGGCAACTTCTGAGATTAAAAGGAAATGACAAAATCATGGACATGCAAAGGAAACAGACAAACATTTTCATCTGATCTGAACTTTCAAAACCATTTTCATAGTATTTCCATAGCCTGTCTGCTTGCGTGTGTCTGCCGGTATCGCACCTGCATAAGGGTGTTGGTCTGCTGTTGTAAGCTCTGTTGAGTGGGAGGAGCCTGCTGCTGGATGGTGAGCTGCTGTGTTCCCGAATGGACGGGGTTAATTGTTGTTTGCTGGACCTGATTGGTCAACGTAGTTGTCTGCTGGACTGATCCTACTTGAGGAAGCTGTACATTCATGGGTCCACCCTGCTGCTGCAGCAACATCTGTTAGAATGGACACATGAAACGTCAGGCCACATTCAGATAGTAAGGAGATTTACAATGTGTGCGTGTTACTTTTACCAGATCTGTGCGTGACAACAGAATAATCAACAGAAATAAATTATCTTTACACAATCAGGAGATGGCAGTTTACTGTTTTCTATGAATAGAAGAAATATATAATGCATGCAGGATTCCAGTCCTGATCTAGGTCAAGCAAAACCAGGTACAGGACAATTCACCTACTTGGTCTGAACAGAGGTCACATTTCTTGTTCGATTAAGTGATTTTTTTTTTTCCACATGTGGAAAATATTACATCAACACTACTTCTTGGCTCTATCTGTATCCTGTGAACAGAATCCACCCTGTTGGTTTATTTTTATAATTAATTTTATTTTGCTGTAAACACTAGGTGCAGTCATACACACCATTTTCTCAATATACAGATGTTAACTTCGACATGAAGACAGAGAAAGAGTTATGAATAGAGAGAAATAAAGCAAAGTAATAGAGGATGACACAAGGTAAGTTACACTAGAGATATAAATAGACACTGAGTAAAGTGGATTTAAACACACCTACTGTAAGAAAAGGCTTTTATGTCATAAAGCAGTGCTGACCTAAAAGTAATCTTGCATACGCATCTACAGCCTACCTGTATACCCTGCCCCTGGACTCTCTGCAGCTGCTCCTGGATGTGTCTGAGCTCCTCCTGCTGCCGCTGAATGTTAGCCTGGATCATTCTGGTCCTCTGCTCCAGCTGCTCCTTTAAGTGCTGCATGGCATTCACCTGCGCTGAGAACTCCATCACTGGCTGCAGACGGAGAGAAAAAGAACAAGCTGTGCAATGTGTATGCAATTAGGATACACTGGCTAATCGAACTCCATAGTTGGGTTGCACAGTTAATTAAATGCCACAAGGTCCAAGACCTCAGAGTCCACATTATACAAGCATTTGAAAAAAAACGTTTGTCACCAATTAACCTGTTGTCAACAAACCATTTGAGCTCTTCTCCACATAATTATGTCTCACCTGCACATTTGTCTGGAGCTGCTGTTGTTGTTGTTGTTGCTGCTGCTGTTGCTGTTGTTGTTGTTGTTGTTGTTGCTGTTGCTGATTGATCATACCAGGAGCTACACTCTGCCCTGTAGTCTGAGAGCTCATAGACTGCAAATATAATGAAAACAAAAACTATGATTACAGGCATGAATTTTTCATTGTATTACACCACTTTATATGCACATGTTCAAGACTTAAAACTGAAATACACTTGCATTTATATAGTGTTTTTCTAATTTTACAGATACATACATCTACACAGGAAAATTTAGAATAACAGTTAACCTAGTATTCATGTTTTTGGACTGTGAGAGGAAGCCAGACTACCCGGAGGAAACCCACACAGGAACAGAGAAAATATGCACACTCCACACAGAAAGTCCCTAGCTGAGGTTTAAACCAGGAACTTTCTTGCTGTGAGGCAACAGTGCGACGCACATCTCTGAGTTTTGACGCCGCTTAACGCCCATTCAAAGCACAACAACTTTAGTACGTAAGTTGAAAAACACAGATTTTATGGTAATTATGTATTTTTGATTGAAAGATTGTTGAAGTGAAGATGCAAAACAATGAACCTCTCACCATCCCAGCTAACACTGCAGTACTGTCTTGATGCTAACCGCTGGCCTACTGAAACCTCATCAGCATATTAACCTTGCCCGTTGCTCTCCATTGAAGTTTGAAATCAAAACTGTAGCTGAGAAATTTGATTACATGTATTGAAAATTATGGTGGTAAAATCAGGTCACATTCAACATAATGTGATATAATGGAAATTTAAACTCGCGTACAGGTTTTATGTACAGCCCAGACTTTAAGCAGCTGAAAAGATGCTTTATAATTTCCCCAG
This sequence comes from Rhamphochromis longiceps, assembly GCF_057381845.1. NCBI lineage: Eukaryota > Metazoa > Chordata > Actinopteri > Cichliformes > Cichlidae > Rhamphochromis > Rhamphochromis longiceps. The sequence goes on along the minus strand of NC_140562.1, from coordinate 28,276,868 downwards.
TGATGCTCTTTCAGGCCTTCACTGTAACTCTGGTTTAGCTCTCTGTCTTTAACAAGTGTTTTTGTGACAGCAATTTTTTTTTGAATTTTTGCCTGAAGAGTCATTTAGTTTTAGTTATAATTTAGGGATCTAAGTTTAGGGTCAACTACATATCACAAGATTATCAAAACCTAAATGTGAAGTTGATTTATTTGCCTAAAATATAAAGTGTAAAAGTTTGTGTTTTTACTCCACAAGGTTTGCAAAGCATCTTATTTTCCCAGACTTAAAAAGCGAAATATGTCCATATGTCTGCTCTAAATTTTGTCATGTTTTCATGAGAAACAGAGGCATGGGAGCTTCCTCCACACCCTGTTTGCTGAGGGCAGATCAAATTCTGTGCATCCAACCTTGATGTACACAGAGAATACTGACAGGATCACTTCCAAAACTCGCACCGCCTCTCAGAACATTTTCATCTTGTTTTTATTCGTTGGTACAAGTGTCCGTAGATTTCATCGCAGTTTTTATCCTCATGCATTCGTTTTTATTTTAGTGATTTTGTTTTCGTCAGGGAGAAACAGGTTGTTGACAAAAACTATGATGAAAATTATTAAAATAGTAAATGGCCTGCATTTGTATAGCACTTTACTTATTATTTATTAGTCAGCAGAATTAACACTGTTCTTGAAGTCGGAAGCGTTTGTCTGCGCTTAGTGCTCAGATTACGTAAGAAAGTTTCAGGAAATAGTCAAGCACAAAAGTTCCACCAGGAACCAGATATGCCAATCCATAAAACAAAAAAGAAAACAGTGTTTTCTTGACCAATTTCTGTGTTAGTTATGGCCAGAAGTAGTTTTGTAAGGATTTTCTATGCATTAGCCAGCTGTGTCCTGTCTCACCTGGCTGCTGATAGATGACCGGCGCTGTGATGTCATCTCCATGGTAGATGCTAATGATTGCCGAGGGGGCGTGGCCGTGTCCATGTGTAACTTGGGAGCTGTCGCTGCAGAGAAAGTAATTGGTGGTCAATGGTTATTTTTAGATGATATCATTTTACTACAGGAGTTAGCCACTGAATTTTAATACAGAGAGGATATGTCACCACCTCCCCTTAACAGTATGTCAGTGTATGTCACATTACTTGTGCAACTGTGGGTGTCCTTACAAGTGCAGGTGTTGTCAGACACATGCGATGAGGACTTGCGGGAACTCCGCGAGGAAGTCGAAGGTGTTCTACTGTGGTCAAATCGCTCCAGTGCCTCCTTCAGGCTGGACGTATTGAGCTGTGACTCTGAGCCAGAGTCTTGACTCTGGAAAAATAAGAAAATACCAAAGATTTAAAAAACAAGAAAGCCTATCCATTGTATCTAATGGAGTGCATACAAGTGGAAATTACAGGCCTAAAAGGTAATTGAGGTACCAGCAGAAAATCTGAAGCATAAATTTCATAATCTAACATTGTAACAGCTCCTAATGAAGCTGAATATTGTACTTCAACATGTAATATATTTCTGGTATTTTTGCTTTCATCTGTTTCAGTTAGTCTTACGCAACAACTTCTACCACAACATTGTTTTTAGACTCAATTTTACTCCTGTGCTTGACATGTTTGTAATTATAAGGACCGTGCTACATGTTTTATTTATTTCTCACCTTATCTGCAGTGACTTCTGGATTTGCCTCCTCGATGCCGAGCTCTCTGCGCTGTTCTGCCCTCACCTCTGCATAGCTGCATTTTAGACCAAAAACAAAAACAAACAAAAAAAAAAAAAAAAGGGGGGGGGGTTTGAGAAGATGGTTGACCAATAAAAACATTATAAAAATAGAGACATAAAGAGTCTTTTGTTAACACAAACTCAACATCGTTCCTGAAAAAGTCCAGTGATCAGCAATCTTCTGGAAAAGGGGAATAAAATAAACATACTTGTACCTGACTACTGTGTGCGTGCAGACAATAAACTCAGGTCGAGAGTTCCATTGATGGTAGGTGATGTAGTAGTGTGTCTGCAGCCAGATCCACTGTTGACCTTTCGTCAGGAAACGGTAGTAGCATGACTTCCCTTTACCATATTGCATTACTGAACAGAAGCGGGGCAGAAACAGCCAAAGATGTTACCAAAAACACTCAGAAAAAGGCTTTTACAAAAGATTTTTGCTAGTTTGACTTAAAGTAAGTGCTCACAGTGTTCGTGACATTTCGCTAGCGTCTCCAGGTCGTCCACATGGTAATAGTCGTACCCTGATGTCCCCAAAACCTCAAAAGGCAGGTAGCCTATAATTGGTGGCGCTCTGTAAAAGGTAAAAGAATTTTCTTACTCTGATGTAAAATTGCTGAACGGATACTTTTTCTAGAGAAATGCTTTATTTTCATGTACATTTATTTATTTTATTTATCCATCCATTCGCTTCCGCTTATCCTTTCCAGGGTCGCGGAGGGTGCTGGAGCCTATCCCAGCTTTCATAGGGCAAGAGGCGGGGTACACCCTGGACAGGTCGCCAGTCTGTCGCAGGGCTAACACATAGAGACACAGACAACCAGTCGCATTCACATTCACTCACAGATTCACACCTATGGGCAATTTAGATTGACCAATTAACCTATCCCCACTAACTGCATGTTTTTGGACTGTGGGAGGAAGCCAGAGTACCCGGAGAGAACCCACGCAAACACGAGGAGGACATGCAAACTCCACACAGAAAGACCCCGGCCTGATGGTGGAATTGAACTCAGGACCTTCTTGCTGTGCAGCAACGCTGCTAACCACCGTGCCGCCCTCATTTATTTTATTTATGATTTGTTTATTTATTTTCTATGATTTCTTAACTTCTGGTGTCCTGAAAAGTGAAACTAGAAGTGTGGAGGAAAATCTCAATGGAGAAATAAATTGAAGAACAAGAACACAGTTTGTGAAGAACTGAAATGAAACATATTTGAACTATGACCTGGAAAAAGACCGTACTATCCTCTAGTTCACATTTAAATTTGTCAATAATGAATGAAGACAGAACTTAAGAGGTTAGATGCATGAATAAAGTCTCACATTTGCTAAACTGACCAATCATAACGTGTGTGAATGTGTGTTTCAGCCATCTATATAAGACAGCAGCCATGTGGGTGCAACTCAACCACCCAACAACCCGTTGTGATTGAGTATACAGGAGAAGAACTAGATCTGCCTACCGATGGTCTAAAAAGAGGAATTTCCATTCTAGACTGTGTCTTGATGTGAACTCTTCATTGGGCTCCTCCACCGTACACATTTCCTATGAAAATAAAATTGTGAAAATTAGATGTTTTGAGAGATAATTAATAGCTAATTGACAAATAAATACTTGACAGTCTAATGAGTAAAGTCAGTTCATGTCTGAATAATACCTTGATAAACTGAGGCTTAGCTAGCCGGACCGTGGCTACAAAGCACACCTGGTCATCAAAGGCAGGTTGTAGCGACCGCTGTAACACCCCTGCCAGACCGTTCCTAGTCACATTGGGAACTGCACAACAGTGTTACTTACTCAGCATGTCAAAGAATATAAAATGTGGTTCACAGAGCAGTACACAGAATAATATCTTTCTAGGCTAGTAAATGATATCTTAAAATTATGCTTATTTTCCACTTTTTGACTTTAACATTTAATGGGTTTAACACACAAGTTTAATGCTAGTTTGTATCTATACATGCAAGCTTGTTTGGAAAATAGTATTTAAAAAAAAAAAAACATCTTCTGAAATTCCTCACATGCAGTGCGAGGGACATACCGTTATTGAGAGACTTGAAGTTGCCGATGAACTTAACATATTCATAAACAGGGGATTCTTTGGGGTCAATGGCCCCTCGCAGCATATGACAGCAGAACTCCATGTGATTCTTAGCTGGAGACAAAAAAGAAAAAGAGATTATAATTACCAAGGAAAAAAAATACAACTGCTTGTAAAAACATGCTGTTCATGTGCTCCACAAAGGTCATGTCCAGTCCAGCAGCTTCACTCTGACAAGCCGTGTGTTCACACTATGGTGACGTTTTTGAAATTTGAATCCTTTTTAACATTATTTATTTATCAATTTATTTGAGAAATACTTTTACTTGTGAGCATTTTTAATCTGATAATAATAAATAATCCTGTTTAATCATCAGACATACAAAAAAAAAAAAAAAAAAAAATTGTAAACCATATCATTTCAAATAAGCAGGTTTTATGGTACAAGATGACGGTGTGTTACTCACACTTTAGGTAATCAGTGCTAAGGTTCTCTAGCTCAGAGGGGTGTGTGGACAGAGCCTTGTACACTTCGGAGTGTTCCCCAACCGGCAGGAAGTTTAACAGGTTCTGGTCCACCAAATCCGCCTGATAAAACACCCACACACAGGCACACACACACATTCAAGAGGAATACAAATGAAGACAAGCCCTTTTCAATACACACTGGTCAGCCTGACATGTTTAATCTGAACCACACAAAAGATCCTATGAAAGCTTTTGTTATAATAAAGTGTATGACTAATACAGACACGGTTGCAGGGGGAGGTGATTTACCGGGAGGTGTTCTAGTAGTGAAGTGACACTCTCAGACACATAGAGGATGTTGCCATCAGTCATTATTGCTATAAAGAACCCATCAAGAGCCTGTTAAAAAAAAAAAAAAAAAAAAACAGTGTCAAATCCCATAAGGACAAACTTAAAATTGTAAATTTAACTTCAGATATAACTATACTGTACAAAATGAGGTGACACTGACCACTGCATTAATACAACTGTGGGTCAAGTGCCTGTGTTTTTACACAACAAACAAGATTACAGAACGAAACCTAAGATTTCTGACCTCCAGCATGAGCTGGGTGAATTCCTCATTGCTAAGAAATGGAGGCTTCCAGTCTTGCCTGATCTCACTCGACTCAGACTGAGCTGCAATCTCTGGTGAAGGACAGAGAATTCAGTCAGAACTTAATACAGACATAGTGGAAAACGTCGAGGAAGAATAAGAGCACGAGAGGTGAGGGCATGTAAAAAGACAACAAAAACAGCATAAAGTTAACAGTAAACAACTGGGTGGAAAAATGTTTTGAGACTGCTATGTCCAGTATGAAAACAAGACAGTTAAAAACATACTAGGCGGAAGCTGGTATTTTATTATCTTGCAAGTCAATGACACTAGATAAAAACAAAAGGATCATTGACCTATAAACAGTGATGAAATAATTTAACATAAACACAATATCAGTATTCATAAAAAGTTAAAACTGCTGAAACCCTTATAATTATTAAAAGACATAAAGGTAGATTTACTTTAAGAATAACTTGTTAGGTCAAAAATACACAACTGGTTCAAATAGTTACCATTTTGTAATGTAAAATTACAGCACCAATGTCTCATAAAAAGGCAATAAAAACATACTTTCGCTTTCTAGTGATGAAGGTAAGCAAACCCTGATAAGTGTGGCTAAATCGGAATGATCAAGCTAAATATACAAAAAACATCCACCCTGTGAGGTGTTTAGCAAAAACAGGAAGTGAGACGAGCACGGCAGAAAGCTCTGACCTTTGTGTTTACACAGGAAGTCGATGCTTTTCTGCAGGATGGTGGACTTGTCCATCTTTCTAGTGTTGCCAGGCAACATTGTGCCGAGTTCCTTGATGAGGACATTGAACTGGTCTCGCCGTCTCTTCTCAGACTTGTTACGGGACACGCTGCAAGCAAAAATAGTTTTGAAATAGAAGGTTTAAGACATTTTATTTGGTTCTGTTTTCATCCAGTGTTTTGACTGGGCTTTAAAAACACAACCTTTAAAAAAAACAGTAATGTAACTTTATCATAAGTGACCCTGGTTATGTGAAAGTCAAGGCAGAATGACTGTTGTGTGAATGGCATTAGGACAAAGTCAGCTCTGACACTGTGTATTAACAAAAATGTACTAACTCATGTTTAATCAATATTCTATGACTTTTTTAAGTCCATACTAGACTAATCTCCTCTCCAGCATGTTTATCTTACCGTTTTGCTTTGTCCTTTTCATCTTCTTCCATCAACCCATCAAAGATGCTACAATCATCCCTAAAGAAGGAAGAAAGCAAACATATTTACAGCCATTCACAGCTTTCAAGACTTACTTGTTTACGTTTTCCTGCATGTGCGGTGGCCTTGAAGGCAGGTATGCATTGTTAATAATAACCAATGACTGATGTTGGCTAATGAGAGAATTCCTATTGTACATGCCAGCAGCAGGTTTATTTTTGGGTCACACAGAAAACGGGTGAGAGAGAGAGAGAGAGCGAGAGAGAAAGAGAGAGAGAGAGCAGTAGAAGGAATGCGTTTTGTTTGCCAAGAAGATTAAGCGCATTTGTGTACTACGTTTCAATTAATATAGGTCAAAAAAAAATCATTTGATGGGGACTCATAGATGCTATCCATAACTTTCTTTCTTTAAATGAAAAAATATTCTTTCAAAAGTAAAGAAATATAAAGAGTTAAAATAATGAGTTTTAATTTTTGAGCCAGATGTTACATACATATATTTTGTGATTTTGTACATGTGACTATGAACATATTCTGTATACAGCAGACACAACATTTTGAGGTGTTGTGTGCAGCATTATACCCCATGCTTGATGTCATGGTGGCTGCTAATCAGGGCTGTGGCTGCAGTGATTTGTTCTTTAGGCGTGAGGTAGGCATTTGGAAGACCACCTGTTGAGACAAAAAGAGCAGGTAGTTTATTAGTTTAACTCCTAGTTATTTTTCATATTGTATATGAAGGCACTAAATGGGGCTTTGAAGTGAAAGCCTGAAAGGGTAGTCCCTTTTCTAACCATAACATTTGCAGATCATCTTTTCTCTTAACTAGTTCCTTTCTTTTTAAAAAACACAGCTACATCTCCATACATGCATGCACACACTAAATAATAAAAATTTCTGACATTTAATAAACACTTTTCCATGCACCAGATTAAATCTGTGTGTCTGTGTATTAACTTCTCACCTCACTGCAGCCTATGCACGTGCTCAGTTAACGTATTTTTCCGGGGGTTGTAGAAGGGGTTTGGGGTCAAAAGTGGAGCTGATGTCATTGGGGTCATGAGAGGGCACCAGGCCACAGGAAGGACATGGTGGTCAAGCAAACCTGCTGGAGAAATCAGAGCAGAAACTAATGGTCATGGGGAGACCAACCAGAGAGTTTGGAAACATAATAACCATCTCCTAGTGCACTGTCTGCCATTTCTTAAACCAAGATTTATTTTTATTTATTCTTTTTTCCCCCTTTAAAATCAGTTTCTTCCTTTTAATTTTGGTACAATATACATTATGGACATAAATGTATTTTATGAATTAAGATTATTAAATTACAGTATAACATGCGGCAGCATCTTCAAAGTGTGAATAACATAAATCAATACAAAAAAAATACCCTGAAATGAAATTTACTTCTGCACTTACAATAGTTTTACATCATGTAACTTACATTCTGGAATGTCACTTGTTGGTATAATTAGCTGTTTGAGATCGCAGCCTTTGAGTTGCTGACAAATCTTGTGTGTGCAAACCACACCTCACCTGCAACACAAACATACACCCACTGTTTACCATGCACAGAAATTCTAGAAGTCACCCGAAAAATGCAGATGTTAGTTGCTGCAAAGTACAAAACAGGAAACCTGAGCTGCAAGTAATCAGCTTTTACACATAGATTTGTCATACCACTAAAACGCCAAAAACAAGTATGCTCTGTCTAAGAAACGGTTAAAAGTAAAAGGGATTTAATACTACTTTCATATAAAAAAATTAACAACAAATACCCCATTATCTCAGCAACAGTCCAATCATTTTACAGAGATATATGATCACAATTGAGGTGCTGGACCCAATATAACCTTGGCATTTTGCCATGAAAAATGACTGGTGATGACTTAGAGTAGTTGCTGATTGTTTTCCTGTTAATCAACAGTTCTGTTGTTTTGATTCTCAAACTGTTATGACCAATCTAGTCTTCGCATCAATGCTCAGTGTGCGTTTTCTTTTTTTTATTAAAAACAACAGTCTAAAGATTTACTCTTTACATTAACACCAACCAGCACCACAACTGAACAGCAATAACTTGTGAGTGTTAGTGCTTTTTTCAACAAGCAAACTCATGCACAAGAGTCGAATAATCAATTTCAGCATTTGCTAAAGGCTTAAAAGATTAGTCTATAGGAGTCGCTTCCAAACTCGTCAAGTAGTCCCACCGGCACAGGGACAACAGACCACCACTTAATCAACGCCTTCTAAGAGGATTTTGCTGTATATAAGTGTGGGCAGAGAGGTCACGAAGACTACACTAACAACTGTGGACAGCATACTAGAGGAGATGCCCTCTCATATCTCCCTCATGTGTATAAAACCATCATAAGGAGATCACACTGGTGGTCCCAAGGCTATATTTCGGGATGCTGACCTGCACTTGGTGTTCTCTTCATGGCCAATAAGTGAAGCCTCGTTAAACTGAGCTTCTTCATTGGACGAAGACGTTGTAAACCATTCCCAATGAATTAACTCTCATATGAGCAACATGACCGAATGTTTTTCCGTCTCCCAAAACAGCAACGAGCCATAAGATAAGGCAATCTAGCGTTTAACATATACAATTTAATGCCACAGGTGTTAGTTATACAACCTAAAAGAGAGCAACCCATATAGCTAGCTAGCAGGCTAACTAAGCTTGCTACCGAAAACTGCCAATTTAACTCAGAGATTTAATGCTCTTACTGCCCCAGTTTCCTCATGCTCACACTCCGAAAACACTGAATGACACTCACGGGTAAAGCATTTCACATTTGTCAAAAATAAACAAGAGGAAAAATATGTCTATCATAGCAAGCTGGCGCCGAGCCCGAAGCTGTCACGCAACAACTGACACTGAAGATGAAATAATCTAAAATATTACCGTCGGGTCCTCAAACGCCGCGCATGAACATCCGCGCGGGGCAAGGTCCTCGCGTAAGCCGACAAAAACATGCCTATCCACCGCGGAGACACATCTATAAAACCAACGACGGTGGAAACATTTTCGCGGCAGATGTACATACACACATACATACACTGTTCCCGGGCACACGCGCGCGGGCTCACACACACACACTGGCAAGGATACGCGCACGCGCTCGCCCACTCTTACACATAGACACTGGCTGCTCCAAATGTGGGTCACTGGGCCTTGCTCTCCCTCAAGCGTGCGGAAACAGTCCCGAAGCCTGCTCTGCAGTCCGACCGCTTCCGCACGCCGAAAACACCGTCTACAAACCACGGCTGCCGTGCTATTTCACGATCGGTAACCGCCACCAGCTTCGCGTATGCATTAAAAACCCTTACCTTGACGAATAATCGAGAGCAGCCTCCGTGTTTTGCTTACTTGTGAGCGTTGCAGCGAGGTGGTGGGGGCCAGGAGGACTTCGGGTTGGGGAGAAAAACAGGAGGCCTACTTCATATTACGACGTACAGTCATGCGCAATAGAGACAGCAGGGCGCACTATTTTGCAAGTACAGTAGCCGAGGGAAAACTGAGGGAATCGCTGAGTGATCTTCGAAAGGGGAAATGACTCCGCGTTTTTTTATGTGGCTTTTCCACACAAACTACTCCACTGTCCGAGCGACCGAGGTAGCGATTAAAAATTAAGGCATTTAAAATGTTTAAAAATGGCTGACGCCAGTCTGGATAATAGTGATATATAAAAATAGATACACAGTTTACTCGCGTTTTAAAAGCACCTCAATAGCAATATTTAAATAATATATTTAGATAAACTAATAATATCTCTACTGGCTGTAATTTGGGTTGCACGGTATTAACTGTGAATGTGACATTGGACGGTCGCCACAGGGGTGTAGAAGCAGGTTAAAGACAGCCCTCCTGATGACAAGGGGTTCCCCTTTTATCGACATTCAATCGCAGGCATTCACGGCCATGACGTTGTCCGTATTTTGTGTCGAGGTTCCCCCTAACTTTTTCTAAAGGTGCTTTTAGGCTTTAGAGATTCTTTTTATGAGGCATAATCTGGAATTCTACATCAATTTCATGTGTTTGCAGTGATAGATATCTACACTATACTGGTTACTGTCTTTATGGACAAGATGCTATCAAGACAGTACAAATCATATAAAAGTGTCACACCATAAATTGAACAATATCACCAAACTGGGAGACATTTTATTTCACTAGTCCAGCGGCCCTCAACATTTTTTGCACCACGGACCGGTTTATGCCAGACAATATCGGCCTTTAAGGTGTCGCGGATAAATACAACAAAATAAAACTAGTACCGGTACCGAAAAAAAGAAGATTTATTCATAACACACGTGAAAAGACCCAGGAAAACCAAGTTAATGATAAAAACGATAACAAAATAACGCTGAAAACCGATAAAAACCCTGAGAACCATACATTTCACACCGGAGCCTCTACTCTTGTTGGCCGGTACCAAACGACTCACGGACCGATACCGGTCCGAGGCCCGGGGGTTGGGGACCGCTGCACTAGTCTACTTCCTTCTCTGTTCCTCTGATGTGAGCTGTAAATATTGCTCATACGTGGGGGAAGGATTTAGGCACAGAATAAATAGAGGATGACTGGCAGGAAGCTATAACCCTGATCAAATCTACCTTCATATGCAAGAGACTCAGTATAATAGTGTTCACAGATTGCATATCACCGCTGATGTTTTGCACAAGAGTCTAAATTGATTTCCAGGTTCTGGAAAGTTATGTCTAAGGAAATTAGTGGAATGTTTAAAATAAGCTTCTTTATTATTATTTTTTTTAAAGATCCTGGTGTTTTCCTCTTAGGTCTACCCTCTAGCGAGTTGCACCTAGCACACTACAGATTTCTGGAGAAGCTTCTTCTACAGGGAGTGCATAATTATTAGGCAAGTTGTATTTTTGAGGAATAATTTTATTATTGAACAACAACCATGTTCTCAATGAACCCAAAAAACTCATTAATATCAAAGCTGCATGTTTTTGGAAGTAGTTTTTAGTTTTAGCCATTTTAGGGGGATATCTGTGTGTGCAGGTGACTATTACTGTGCATAATTATTAGGCAACTTAACAAAAAACAAATATATACCCATTTCAATTATTTATTTTTACCAGTGACACCAATATAACATCTCCACATTCACAAATATACATTTCTGACATTCAAAAACAAAACAAAAAATCAGCGACCAATATAGCCACCTTTCTTTGCAAGGACACTCAAAAGCCTGCCATCCATGGATTCTGTCAGTGTTTTGATCTGTTCACCATCAACATTGCGTGCAGCAGCAACCACAGCCTCCCAGACACTGTTCAGAGAGGTGTACTGTTTTCCCTCCCTGTAAATCTCACATTTGATGATGGACCACAGGTTCTCAATGGGGTTCAGATCAGGTGAACAAGGAGGCCATGTCATTAGTTTTTCTTCTTTTATACCCTTTCTTGCCAGCCACGCTGTGGCGTACTTGGACGCGTGTGATGGAGCATTGTCCTGCATGAAAATCATGTTTTTCTTGAAGGATGCAGACTTCTTCCTGTACCACTGCTTGAAGAAGGTGTCTTCCAGAAACTGGCAGTAGGACTGGGAGTTGAGCTTGACTCCATCCTCAACCCGAAAAGGCCCCACAAGCTCATCTTTGATGATACCAGCCCAAACCAGTACTCCACCTCCACCTTGCTGGCGTCTGAGTCGGACTGGAGCTCTCTGCCCTTTACCAATCCAGCCACGGGCCCATCCATCTGGCCCATCAAGACTCACTCTCATTTCATCAGTCCATAAAACCTTAGAAAAACCAGTCTTGAGATATTTCTTGGCCCAGTCTTGACGTTTCAGCTTGTGTGTCTTGTTCAGTGGTGGTCGTCTTTCAGCCTTTCTTACCTTGGCCATGTCTCTGAGTATTGCACACCTTGTGCTTTTGGGCACTCCAGTGATGTTGCAGCTCTGAAATATGGCCAAACTGGTGGCAAGTGGCATCTTGGCAGCTGCACGCTTGACTTTTCTCAGTTCATGGGCAGTTATTTTGCGCCTTGGTTTTTCCACACGCTTCTTGCGACCCTGTTGACTATTTTGAATGAAACGCTTGATTGTTCAATGATCACGCTTCAGAAGCTTTGCAATTTTGAGACTGCTGCATCCCTCTGCAAGATATCTCACTATTTTTGACTTTTCTGAGCCTGTCAAGTCCTTCTTTTCACCCATTTTGCCAAAGGAAAGGATGTTGCCTAATAATTATGCACACCTGATATAGGGTGTTGATGTCATTAGACCACACCCCTTCTCATTACAGAGATGCACATCACCTAATATGCTTAATTGGTAGTAGGCTTTCGAGCCTATACAGCTTGGAGTAAGACAACATGCATGAAGAGGATGATGTGGACAAAATACTCATTTGCCTAATAATTCTGCTCTCCCTGTAATTGCCAGAAAGTGTATTTCACTCAACTGGATTAAAGGTTCTAGTGTTACCATTGGGAACTGGGAAATCTTTAATGCTCTTCCACATGAAAGACTACAAGCGACTATAAAGAGTCATGACAAATTGTTTTTGAGGGTCTGGTCACTCTGTCTACACTATCCACCTTCTGGCTTTAAATACTTGCTTCTGGAGTACTCGGTAATATCCCAGAATCTCTGATTGTTAGCTTGATGGCTGTTGATGACAAGTTAACTTATTTATTTATTTATGTTTGTGAATTTGTTAACTATGTAATAGGACTGCAGTGGGATGTTGGGTGGGCTGGTCATTCTTTTGGATGTGTGTCAGACTCTTTGTTACTTGCTAAAACTTAATAAAGTATTTTTTTTAATCCAACAGTACCATAAGGTCATTCACTCATATATAACTTTCATACAGTGCTATGTTCTGTGCATTTATTTCGCTGTTTCTTTCTTTCTTATTCAGCTGCTCCCTTTAGGGTTCACCACAGCAGATCATCTGCCTCCCTATCTATAGCAGTCTTCTCTGTCACACCAGCCCTCTGCATGTCCTCCTTCATTACATCCACGAACTTTCTCTGTGGTCTTCCTCCTTTACTTTCGCCTCGCAGCTCCATATTTTACATCCACTATCCCTCCTCTGCACATGTGGAAACAATCTGAGCCTTTTCTCTAACTGTGTCTCCAACCCACTCAAACTGAGCTGTCCCAATGATCAATTCTGCCGTGTCTGCTCACCCTCCTGATTTTCTTTCTGTGCCACAGTCTACAAACCATAAACCATAGAAGGTCTCACTATCACCTTGTAAACCTTCCCTTTCACTTATGCTCCTCTTGGTTTGTTACAAATCACCCATACAATCACAATCTCCATCCTGCCTGCACTTTCTTCTTCACCTCTGTTATACACTGTCCATTGCCTTGAATCATTTATCCCAGGTATTTAAACCCATCCCGTTCACTTCAAGCACATTATCATCCACGCTGACACAGGGAGAGCTTGCAAACCCCACACAATTTCATGAAAGCCATTATTTGAGTTTCCAACCTGGCTGAGGTGACAGTGCTAACCACTCCATCATTGTGTCACCCATAATTTACATACATGCAATATTTTCTTTAAACTAAAAAAGAAAACCAAAAAGAAATTATGAAATAAACCTGTGAAAACCTTTCTATGAGCAACTCTATGACAGGAGTAAAGATTTCAATTGTGAGACATGAAAAAAACAGAGGAACATTTTTTTTTATAACTTTAATAATTTTACAACCAAAAGTACCTCTAAATTAAACAATTATCATGTTCCCTTCCTGCAAGTCTCTGCTAGTCCACCTGCCCTTTTCTTCCATATGAGCAATGCACCAGTTTGATGGTCTCTTAATCACGCTGACTTCATTCAGCGTAACTGTGTCCATTACTCATTCCTCACTAATGCCTCCGGGTGAAAACGACATGCTATGATAAGACATAACATAAAAACAATCATCCATTAATGGTTTTCACAGCGCAAACAATCATAAAATCAATCAATCTGAGGCCATGGTCCTGAGCTGGAAAAGGCTGGAGTGCCCACCCCAGGTCAGGGATGAGCTCCTGCCCCAAGTGGAGGAGTTTAAGTATCTCGGGATCTTGTTCACAAGTGAAAGAAGAAGGGAGTGGGAGATCGCCAGACGGATTGATGCTGCGGCTGTACCAGTCCATTGTGGTGAAGAGGGAGCTGAGTGTAAAAGCAAAGCTCTCAATTTAGCGGTCGATCTACGTCCCTACCTTCGCCCATGGTCACGAGCTGTGGGTACTGACTGAAAGAATGAGATCACGGATACAAGCGGCAGAAATGCGCTTCCTCCGAAGGGTGGTTGGCCTCTTTCTCAGAGATAGGTCAAGCAATTCAGCCCATCCAGGAGGGGCTCAGAGTAGAGCTGCTGCTCCTCCACATTGAAAGGAGCCAGTTGACGTAGTTCGGGCATCTGATAAGGATGCTTCCTGGGCGCTTCCTTGGTGAGGTGTTCCGGGCATGTGCCACCATGAGGACGCCCCGGGGGAGACCCAGGACACGCTGGAGAGATTATATCTCTCCCCCGCAACTTGGATAAGCAAAAGATGATGATGATGGATGGATGGAATTTTATATTTGACAATGGTGACGTTAAACCGAACTGATGAAAAAGCCAAATGACAAAAAATAATGAGCTAAACTGAGTTACCTTCTATTTATGCAAAATAAATGCTTTATTAATCCCAAATTTAAGAATTTTTTATGTTACAACTGTTGAAATAATAATACTTATTCTCCCCTCGAAGGCAGGGAGTATGTAATTGTATGTTTGCAGCGTAGCATCCACAGTTTGCAAGATATCATTTTTTCAAATTTTGCGTAGTGGTAGATACCAGTAACAGCTCAAGCTGATATCATTTTTTTGAAAATTCTGTAAAGATCAGAGCAAAGGAGGAAATAAGGAATAACATTTTTATGGGTCAAACCTCACAATAATATATGAAGCCTTTCGGAGACATGAGTACTTGGGTTGACCTTCATTAGCATTTTAGGTCAAAGTTGACCTTGTAAAACAAATTTGAAGAATCCATATTGAGTAATGTGTCATATGAAAGGGCATGGGGAGAGCTGTGCAACACACTTTTTATTTGATCAATGCGACGCCCTGGGGCGTCACAATGAAGCCATAATCAGCCGTTGTCATCGTACTGTAATCAAAACATCATAAAACGAAAGACATCATAAAAGAGTTTTAGTATAGCCCTTGCTATTCCGGGGGTGTTGCATTCTCTGAGTGCTCTTGTTGTTATTATGATTATAATTCATAGAATGTGGTATGTATATTGGACTATTTCTTGAGCTCTCTTATATCTCATTAATTCATTCCTCCTGCCTGGGCTCATTTTTCTCAGTCTCTCAGCTTCTTATTCCCGCTGTCAAGCTCCTTCTTCTGAACTCCAACTTCTCCTCCACTTTCCTCTCTGTCATCACTTTCACTTTCCTCACTGTACGTTGAGATTAGTCCTTATCTGCTTTTTAAAGGATTATCCACATTTTCCTATCTATTATTTTCTCTCCTTTCTGCTTTTTCCCTCACACAGCACCCCTGCATATTATGCACGATTCAGTCATTCTGTAATTGATCTCTTCTTGTCGCGTTCACATTCTGGGTTTCCTTTACTCAACGTGTTCTGTTCCTTCTTTCTTTCTTGCTTTTGTCTTCCTTCTTGCTTCCTGCTTTCTCCAGCGTTCCACTTTAACACTTGTTCTGCACCCTTCGTGTCAATCACCTTGTGGGTTCCTCAGTAACTTTATTGCATCTCATTCCTTGCGTCTTCAGCTGATTCCTTCTTCTTTTCATTTCCCCCAAGCCTTCATTATTTAGGATTCCAGCATCACATAGTTGATTTCCTCATCCTTGTTGCTATATGTTCCATTCTATTCATTATCTCTTTGTCTTGTTCAATTAAGCATACCTGCATTTCCAAACTCCCCCCATGTTACCTTCTAACAGTAATATAGCTGTTTTATCCCAATGATTTCCATTTCTTACGTGCACTTGTGTATTCCAGCACATGCTGCACCCCCCCCCCCCCCCCCCCCCCCCAAAAAAAAAAACAAAACTCTAAACCTTGGATTACCCCAGCAAATGTGCAAATATGAATCTTTTCAATGTATGTGTCATATATACTGGGATAAATCAATGATAAGTAAGTACAAAAAAACCTCATGTGTTATTCATAAGATTCAACACTTGTATGTATTTGCTTTCCTCCCTATACTTCCTGCCTCTCCGCTCATTTTTCCATCTCAGAGGCAAAAAGCCTTTCAAGCGAACACCCACAAAAACCATCAACAACAACAACAATAAAGCACTTAGCAGAGGAGCGACCCATTTTTGTTTTCATAAATGTGACAAATCCAATGGAGCCACACTTTTTAGTGCTAACAAATTGGATCAGAGCTCCGGTCTGGTTCATTCTGGGGTGGTTTTGGCCTGTAGAGAAGTCCTCCCACAACGTTTTGACAAATCTGTCAACAGCTGGGATTCGTTCATAGGTGCAAAATGATGTCCTCCACAGCCTGGCATGTCTAGTAAATTACCTTGTGGAGCCATGATCACTAGAGCAGCTTCCTTTATATGCTTATAAAAATCACCCCCACCTCCCCACCCCTCATCTCCCCATTTAAGTGCTTCACTGTACTTGTACATATTGTCAGAGATTGAATTACTACACGGTAATGGAAACCATGCAGAGTGCTGTGGGACATCCGTTTCCCACACAACAACCGTTTAATCACGGACAAACACTGGGCTG
The DNA here is from genome assembly GCF_057381845.1 of Rhamphochromis longiceps. Taxonomy (NCBI): domain Eukaryota; kingdom Metazoa; phylum Chordata; class Actinopteri; order Cichliformes; family Cichlidae; genus Rhamphochromis; species Rhamphochromis longiceps. The sequence continues at coordinate 28,260,127 of NC_140562.1, read as the reverse complement.
TTTGCCACAATATGTATCAGTGTCTATATGTGAGTGAGTGGAGAAGAGGCCAAAAGACCACAAAAAAAAAAAAAGTGAGACCGTCTGTTACATGTGCGCTGCAATGGAGCCATGCAACCACATGGAACCGCAGTTAGTTAATATTCCATCTGCCAGGGAACATGCACAAAAAAACATTGATCTTATATGAGAAGAGCTGCCCCCCCCCCCACACCCCCCTAGTTACTGATCATATATAATTAATGCTAAATATACATTTCAAATGCTTATCCAACCATGATATACAAACAGTATCTAAGATATTTTTGTCAGCTACAAATGCAAGAGTGAAATCCATATTTGCAGGAAACCGTCATAACATAATGGATCTTAATTGAAGCAATAAAAACGCAAATGATGAAGAGCTTGGCCTTTTATTGCCCCCTTTCTACTCACTCCCTCCTGGGCAAGTTGGTATGAATGCAGCACTTCAATCAAAGATTAACATACATCATCAGACCATGCCGATCCAGAGTGGACGGTGTGTGTGTGCGTGCATTTGTGGGTAGAGTAAGAGCTTATTTCACACAGAACCAACCCACAAACCCTGCATGCTTTCAGAAGGTCTGGGCACGGGGAGCATCACCACTTCCCTCCCCTCCCGCCACTGCTGGATTCCAGGGTTCTCCAGTGTCACAGTATTTTTGGGGGGGATATCTCATTCCTTTCTTTTGAGTTTCTCTCGCTCTCTTTGGTCCCCCTTCTTGCCGTTGCTGTTTTTTGGGACGCTCCGATTCTTCTCCCCCTCTCTCCAGTGATGTCGTCTCTTCTGAGGGAGGAGATGCAGAGAGTTTTGTTTCGACCTGCAAAAGAGAGACTGGTGGAGTTCATTGAAATTGAAGAGCCATCGCACGGAAGACATTTTTTCTGTGCCTCAGGTAAACAGCTTGATTGTTGACTCAGAAATGTGCGTTTGATTTTTACACAGGAGTAAATATCTTCCTCCTTAAAATGTACATTTTTAATGTGTTTAATAACTTACTTCCTTAAAAGCTGTGTATACCTGCACCACACAGGGTGTGTTAAATCTATAAGGCTGGCTTGCTGATGAAAAGCCCGGTGCTGCAGTGCACCTGTTTGTGATGTTTTTCCATTTTTCCGCAGTTGCAAAAAACAAAGAAGTCCAGCTATGTATAGTGCACTGTCAGATGTCTGTGCCCCTAAAGTCTACATCCAAGAGATCCTTCACCAAACGCTCCTGCATACAAGAGTGCTACCGGAGGGCAGAGATCTGGTCCCTGAAAGACCTTACCCTGATTGATGGAAGAAATCCTGACGTGGTAATTAGCCAAATTCTTCTGTAACTTCCATTGTTCTTAACTGGCTAAAATAGAGACAAACTGTCTTTTGGGTAACTGTATGTGGATGGCATTCTTGATGACCACATAGACCGCATAATAATAATTCTGTGGACATTTTGCTTTATCAGTACCTATTAACTAAGTAATTAAAATGTATTTATAAAGTGCATTTAAACACAGTTTTCACCAACCAAACTGGTGCACCAAGTCACTGCACTTTGACCACCACCATAATGTTCTGTTTATGCCACAGCTGCACTAAATTAACAATATTTGTAATTATCCATGTCATTTTTTATGTTTCTGGAATGTTTAATCTACCAGTAAGTACCAAGCTCCTTAATGAAAATGATATTTTTAATGCTAAAATTGCTGTTGTTATTATTATTTTCATCCGTGATTTATATTAAAGCACACTAATTTTTTATTTTATTTTATTAAGATGGCAAATTACAGTGATTGCATTCCTAAACAGAAAAGGTTTAGTGATTGAATGTTATGCAGAAGTCCAGTGTACCGGCATTTTTCAAATATAAAAATGTGAAAACAAATTTTGTGTTTGCTTAATAAATAATAATATAACTTTTAGTTTTAAACACGTTTTTGACAGATTTCTAAAATACTGGTGCTTTCTTGTTTTTATGACAAGTGGTCTAATAAATTTGTTAAGCACTGTATGTATCCCATATACACACAGGGGTGTAAATACATTAAGATAAAATCATAAATGAATTTAAGATAATTCCAAGCTCCTTAGCTATTAAATTCTAGATGAGTTATGTTATTAAAATCTTTACTCCTGCTCTGGCACCCTCCCGTGACTCATCAGCAATAAATTTGACATTGTTATTTATCTATTTTTCACATTTTAATTAATCGTTTGGAAAATTTCTACAGTTGCTTAAACACATAATGTTTGTGGGCTAACAAGGGACAAGGTAAAGATGAATGGTCTATGGTCATTTGGCTTTAGTTGCCCTATAATAATGTAAGCTTTCTACAGAACAAACACAATAAAAAAAATGCAGTGATTCTTAAAGGTGCTCCATAAATATAATTTTCTTTGGTTTCAGGATGACCCTTGTTTCCTGCTGCACTTCGACGAGGTGCGTACAGTGACGGCCATCAGCTGCTCAGCCAAATATGCTATGGTGCGTGCCCTGGTTGCCCTCAGTGACCGGTACTGTCAAAGGTCACTGAACCTGAGGAACTTTGACTGGCCTTACATCAAGCCCACCTCCTTCTACTCAAACAAAGGGGACTGCGCTGTTCTGTCACAGATATGCTTCTATGCAATCAATTTGGTTTGTCTCTCCATGTGTCATGTGCCTCTGGATGGATAATAAAAGTACGCAGTTGTTGTGAGAGTGCCAGTTAAGGTGGGTGTTTATATTACGAAGTTGTAGCAAATACTGTACGTGTATATTGCTTATATCAGTTAGTGTGAAGCAAATGTAGGCTCGTAGCTTCAGTTAGCTGGGCTTTGAAGAACTCATATTTACAATGAAATATGTTTTGCATTAATGCTCTGCTAAATGTATCTTCATGGCAAATGCTAGCTATGTGCCATATTTATCATCTAATTTTGTTAACTTTTAATTATATAACCCTGGAAGTTATTATATTATATTCCATGTGCTGAATTTCAAAATAAATGTAGCACAAAAGAAATAAAGCAACTGCAAATTCCTTGCGCTTTTTTCTCCCTTTATCTTCTTAAACACAGGGTACGAATCATGTATTCTGTCCTCTTTATGCAGTGCACAGTACTGTTAACAGCACATGTCACAGGGAGCTGCGCTGCAAAAATCTCATTTAGTTTAATGAACCTTAAAATGTATTTGGTGGATATTTCAGTGTCTGATTCTGATTCCAGTATACTCTATGCCATTTCTAGATAAATAAATGATTAGGTATTTCCTCAATAGATGTATTACTCCAATGATGAGAGGCTTTCAAGCAACATTGGTGTACATGAACTGCTGTGCAAAATTCTTGAGCCACCTCTCATTTCTTTACATTTTGCTGGGAAAATAGATGCAACAAATTTTTAAACATCTGCAAACACGCACAGAAATACAATAAACAGTGAAAAAAAACGAGTTTGTACAATTCCAGTAAGCCTGAGTTAAGTTAGTTAATACTAAATACTAAGTTAGTATTCTGTATGACCAGCTTTTCTCTTTAACATAGCCTGAATTATCTTTGGAAAACTTGTAATTCCTGTAAGTAGTCTTTAGGAATAGCTCTCTGGGCTTCTTGAAGGACATCCAAAACTCTTCTTTGTATGTTGGCAGCCGGAAGAAAAGGAAATGGAAGGAAAGGCCTTTTCTTCCATTCTCTGTCAAGATGATTCCACACTGCTTCAATAATGTTGAGGGGCAGACTCCAGGGAGGTCGCGCCATAGCTGATAGTGTTCCACTGTATGTTTTTCTATCCAGATATGCTTTTAGTGCATTGGCAGTGTGTTTGAAATGACTGTCATGCTGAAGCCCCTACAAATCAGATGTTTTCAAGATGCCTGCGTGGTGGATCAAACTCTTATGGCACTTTTCTGTGTTAATAAGTCCATTAATTTTGACATGATCACAACACCAGTGGCTGAATTGTAGTCCCAAACCATGACAGAGTCTCTATAATGTTTTACAGATGGCTGTACATGCTGTTGCACCTTTTTCCTGACTTCTTCTCTACATATTAACAATGATTTATTTAAAAAAAATTGGTTTCATCACTTCATAAGACCTCTTACCACTGATTTTCAGTCCAGTTCTTATGTAATTTAGCATACCTCAGCGTTTTCTCCGTTTTCCTTCCTTAAGAATTGCTTCTTGAAATTCACCCCTCCACTGAGACCATTTCTGATGAGGGCTCAGCCAGATATCTGGCACACACACACACACACACACACACACACACACGCCAAGACCTGCAAAGGTTTCAGTTAATAGGTGAATCAGAAAATATTACTTCATGCCTGTTCAACTGTGTTATCTTTGGCATTTTATTACAATTACAAGAAGTTCCGGCAGCTTGGAAGCAAAAGATAAAGAAATTAGGGGTGGGTCAAGACTTTTGCACAATAGGTTACATAGGTTAAATAACCGTGGGTGTAATTAGTATTTGAATTCAAGGCTATAACTTCTAGTCAATGCTTTTAGCAAGAGGAGCTACTTTTCGTTATTTAACAGTCATACCTCATAGCGCTTCTAAGTGACAGGTTTTTCAATTTCATTTAATATTTCAGATTTTATATAAAGAAACATGGGCAGGGATAGCTCAGTAGGTAAAGTGGTCGCCCCATGATCGGAAGGTCGGCGGTTCAAATCCACCTAACGGCTACCCTGAGGTACCCCTGAGCAAGGTACCGTCCCTACACACTGCTCCCCGGGCGCCTGCTTAGTGGGCTGCCCACTGCTTCACTGAGTGAATGGGTCAAATGCAGAGAAAAACAAGTAATTTCCCCATGGGGATCAATAAAGTATCTATTATTATTATTTAATATCTAGCATAATTAAATTATCTTTATTAATTAAAACTATTTTTAGTATAATGCAGTATTTTCTCGACCGGCCAGGTTGACTCGGGACGATTTTACTAAATGCACTTGTACTTCATATCTACAGGTGGCGCCAACAAACACACGCGCGCGCGAGCGCGTGCGTCTAAGAGTTTTAGTTGCCTTGGAAGTTGCCTGACGAAAATAAATATATATCGCAATAAATATTTAAGAATCGTTGTTTCTTTGATTTTACATTGACGTTTATTTATTTTAAAATTGGATCATTATAATATACTTGTTGTGTGTCTGCATATTTTTAATGTAGTTAGGTTTCTTTGTTTTGTTTCCGGCACACAACGGACGCACGCACTCGCGGCTCAGGGTCTGCACGCCTGCCGCCAAAATTCAAGTTAGAAGAGAGAAGCTGTTTCCCAGTTGTCGGTTGTAAACACGGGGCTAATATTTGGTGCTTTCTGTTTAAGGTGGTGGTTTGTCACCTGGCTGTAACAAATCTTGCCTCCGGAATCAGCTGAGAGAGGAAACCCGAAAGATGTACATCAAGTCTATTATTATCGAAGGATTCAAGTCCTACGCGCAAAGGACGGAGATCAACGGCTTTGACCCACTCTTCAACGCCATCACAGGATTGAACGGCAGCGGCAAGTCCAATATTTTGGACTCGATATGTTTCCTTTTGGGTATTTCAAATCTCACCCATGTAAGTGTGCTGTTGTCCGTAAGCTAGCTTAAAAGCTATCAAATCCAGTGTTCCAGTTGTTTATATTTGATTACTTAAGAGTTTTTGTTGAGTTTGATAATGGCAGTGGTTGTATTCCTCTCAGTAACAAGCGAAAGTCACAAATTGTTATAGTGCTGAAAACTACTGTATTTTGCGAAACAAATTTAAAAATAAAATGAAGTATGAATACAAGAAATACATCTAGTTGTAGTTTCGTAGAAGCTGTCAATAGAGTAAGCATAAGAAGGCATCGACACTTTGAGACTGCGGTCGCTTCATGACTGGAAGTAAATAGCCGTCACGATTTGTTTATAACAATATTGTTCTCTCATAGCAAGTGACAAAAAATAATAAAATAAACATATCCTTTCTGAAAACTGACTCAGGTCAAACTGAACTGCCACAAAAGTGAGAAACAAAATATGAAGAACAACTGTTGAATAATACGAAAGTGCAGTGACCCTGAACTGAGGTTAACTAAGTAAGAAGCATGTGTAGTTGTTTCTCATTCAAAATTTGCATCCTTTTTTGTTTCATCTCACCTGACAGGTGCGAGCCTCCAACCTCCAGGACTTGGTGTACAAGAACGGACAGGGTGGCATCACAAAGGCCACTGTGTCCATTACCTTTGACAACTCCAACAAAAGCCAGAGTCCTCTGGGGTTCGAAACACATGATGAGATCACTGTTACGAGACAGGTGGGGAAAGAAATAAAGGAGGAAACTCTCTGACTTTAGGATTATTATGCAGTCCTTGTATTAACACGCATATACTTTTTTTTTTAGGTGGTAATTGGTGGCAGGAACAAGTATCTCATCAATGGAGTCAATGCCAACAACACTCGCGTGCAGGACTTATTCTGCTCTGTTGGTCTTAATGTCAACAACCCACATTTCCTCATCATGCAGGTCAGTCTTGTTTCAGCGGTGTAGTTGTGGTTGTAAATGGATATGATCTGTCACCCCATTCAAAGATTTTCCTTTTGTTTTAATACATTAGGGGAGGATCACCAAAGTTCTGAATATGAAACCACCAGAGGTAAGACAAACACTTTGCCCATTAGGAGGACACTTATTTCCCTCCCTTCTTAGGACTTATAATATTGAATACTTCTCTTCTTTCAGATCCTTGCCATGATCGAGGAAGCAGCAGGTACCAGGATGTATGAATGTAAAAAGATTAGTGCTCAGAAGACCATTGAGAAGAAAGAGGCCAAGCTGAAGGAGATTCAGACTGTATGTTAATTCACTCTGACTGTATCACTATCTATACTTGTTCGTCAGCAAACTGCTGCTGAAGCAAACCATTTGTTGTGTTTGCTCTTTCAGATTTTGGATGAGGAAATCACTCCAACCATGCAGAAACTGCAGGAGGTAGTTTGGCATTAAGATTTGAACCGACTATCTCTCTCCACAGGTTCAACCCGTGAAGCCTGTGTTCTTTTTGTTTTTACTGTTGTAATATCCATTTCTGAACCTTCCTCTGTCCACAGGAACGATCATCATATCTGGAATACCAGAAGCTGATGCGTGAGATCCAGCACTTGTCGCGGCTGTATGTGGCCTGGCTGTTTGTGTGTGCAGAGGAGACCAAGCTGAAGTCAGCAGAGAATCTAAAAGTGATGCAGGACAACATCGCCAAGATGCAAGCCAGCATGGCAGAGAACGAGAGCAAAGTCCAGGAGCTCACAGCCCAGATTCAGGAGCTGCAAAAGAAAAAAGACCAGGTACTTTACACTGGGGAAGAAAGGGAGCGATTTTTCACAATTTGATTTTCTTTTTCTGTAATAGTGGGCAGATTTTTTCAGTACCTTTGTTGAAGTCTTTAAAATAATTTGTATGCTATAGGTCCATCCTCTGTATGTTTTAATCAAACTGCAGCAAAGTAATCCGTATCAATCTGCTCGTCTGTAGGAAGTAAATGGAGTATTAAAGTCTCTTGAGGAGGCTCTAGCTGATGTTCAGCGTGTGGACGCCAAAGCTCAGAGTGCACTTGACTTAAAAAAATCAAATCTCAAAGATGAAACCAAGAAGAGGAAGGAGCTTGTAAAGAACATGGAAGAGGTAATGGATTAATAAAAATCTTGCTATTCTATGACTTGCAAACAAGGGCAATGTGTACATCTGAATCATTTATTCAAACTGTTGTTTTCCTTGATCTGCAGGACAAGAAAATGCTTGTGGTGAAGGAAAAGGAGGTTTCTGTGTTGACCAAGCAGCTTCAGGCTCTGCAGGAGGAGGGAAAGAATGACAGCGCTGCCCTCGAGGCAGCTGAGCAGCATTTCAAAGCTGTGTCTGCAGGTCTTTCTACCAACGAGGATGGAGAGGAAGCCACACTCGCAGGCCAGATGATGGCCTGCAAGAATGACATAAGCAAAGCAGATACAGAGGCCAAGCAGGTGAGTCTTGCTTTTAGAATAAATATTTTTGCAGAAGGCTGATTATGCTTCTGTGACTGGAAAACGTTTTTTTCACTGACCTTATTCCCTGGGTTCTTATTTTATCCTGAATTTCCAACCATCTATTTTTTTTCTTCCTTATTTATGCTCAGGCCCAAATGACGCTTAAGCATGCCCAGGCTGAGCTGAAGACCAAACAAGCAGAGGTGAAAAAGATGGACAGTGGCTACAAAAAAGACCAGGACACTCTGAAAGCTGTCAAAAACAGCAGGGAGAAACTAGAGGCTGAGCTAGCCAAGCTCAACTACGAAGGTACTAATTCATGATTATTTATGTATTTGTTTAAACAGGAGTCACATGCACTCACGTATGAGGTGCCTTTTCTGTATAAACCTGTGTACTAACTGGAGGGTTTTTTATGTCCTTCTGCAGATGGGAAGGAAGAAAGTCTGCTGGAAAAAAGAAGGCAGCTGTCCAGAGAGATAACTAAACTTAAAGAGACGCATGAGCGTCTTATGTCACGTTTCCCCAACCTGCGCTTTGATTACAAGTAAGAACTCAGATCTCATCAAATTATACCACATCTAATGTTATAAAGACATTTAATGATTTTCTAATTAGGGAAGTATTAAAAAAAATTAAAAAGGAGCACTGAGAAACTTTCATGTTAAAAATGTAGAGGTGTGTAAATTTATTTATTTATTTATTTTTATAAACTTGTATTCCTTTGCACACTTGGCTGACAGTTCCCTCACCTTTTAGCTTTGTTGTATTGTACCTGTGAAGGGGAGTCTTAGCCATTTGTTAATATATTGATATGATGGCAGATATATATGGGTTTTTATGTGGTGCCAGAGGACACAAGCTAATAAAATGCTAGGACATTTCTTTTCCCTCCTGGGTCCCCACTGTGTGTGTGTGTGTGTGTGTGTGTGTGTGTGTGTGTGTGTGTGTGTGTGTGTGTGTGTGTGTGTGTGTGTGTGTGTGTGTGTGTGTGTGTGTGTGTCCCCCCACAGTGCTGAACAGTCCAATGATAATAGTTCTGGAGTGTGTCAACACAACATGTAGTTACATTTCTGGGTCGTAGGGTTTGAAAGCGGTTTGCAGTTATGATGTTGGGATAAATCCCCAATAAAGCCCAAAATTTAATTTATAAGAATAAACGAACAAATGAATCACATCCTCTCTTTTGAAAGGCAGGAAAGAGACACTGTGTGGAAAATTTAAAAATAAAAAAACATAAGAAATATGTATTTCAATAATCTCTTAGCTACCTCAGAATATCTTCGATAATTATAATTTCCAATTATTCCAACTCTGTTAATTGATAACTTCATCAAATTTCTTCAGTATACTTATCTTAAAGACTTTGGCCAAACAAAATATGAAAAAATCAATGCTCGAAAACGGGATTTAAAAAAAATCATTAGAGATTAAATCATTCCTTGAAAAACAGGGTTTATGTGTTTTTAGAGGGAGTGAACACTACTTAATGAACTCAGGTGTGCTAACCTCCTAAGACCTGAACTCTTCCATGGCATGCATTTTTAATTTCTCATTGATATTTGGGCATATTGGGACCCAATGAATGTAAAAACAAAGAAATACCTGATGATTTTTTATTTATTTTTTTACCTGATTTTTGTTTCTAAGAACAATGAGAGCCACATCTGAGGACATTCGTTTTAAATTTTGATAGAACTGTGGCAGTATAATGTCCTTGTAAGTGGATATCAGGCCCTTTAGAGCAAAATTTAGTATTTTGCTCTAGACAACCCAAAATGTGATGTCCACATATGTGGACGCCAGGTCCTAGGAGGTTAATGTTGTTTTTAATGTCCCTCTTTAGGGACCCTGAGCGAGGGTGGGACCGCAGCAAAGTGAAGGGGCTTCTAGCTAACCTGATCACAGTCAGCGACATCTCCTATTCAACAGCGCTGGAGGTCGTGGCAGGAGGACGGCTTTATAACATTGTTGTTGACACAGAGGTAGGTGTGTGTGACCAGTCTGTGTGTTGTTTATTTATTTATTTTCATTCACAGATCAGTGGGATGGCATAACTGAAGTTATTGATTTTTGTTTTTTTTGTAGGTGACAGGCAAAAAGTTGCTAGAGAAGGGAGAGCTGCAGCGAAGGTACACCATCATTCCCCTGAACAAGATCTCTGCAAAGACACTTAATGACAGAGTGATCAACGCTGCCAAGAACCTGGTGAGAGAATCTTCTGAGTGTTTGGGTTTGAAAATGTTTGGAGAAGTTGTAAAAGTGCACTTAATTTTTTTTTTCCCCCCCGTTTACTGAAACTTACCATTGACTCTTATTGCATTCTTTCTGTCTTATCTTCATCCAGGTTGGAGTGGACAATGTTCACACAGCTCTGTCCTTAGTCGGTTATGAGTCTGACCTACGTAAAGCCATGGAGTATGTGTTTGGCGCCACACTGGTGTGCGACACTCTGGACAATGCCAAAAAAGTGGCTTTCGATAAGCAGGTGATGACCAAGACAGTCACACTCGGTGGAGACATCTTTGACCCACAGGGAACCCTGAGTGGAGGTGAGAGCAAGGAGGATGTGTGTGCTCTGTCATGTGTTATTTATTGGATTTTGTTGCCACTGTTTTATGATGACTTTGAACATTTTACCTGCAGCGATGGTTTTATTTGAACTCACTCAAGCACTCAAAAAGTAAACTGGCTTTTTTTCCTCCTCTCAGGTGCTCGCTCCCAGTCTGCATCAGTTCTGTCCAGCCTGAAGGAGGTGAAGGAGGTTCAGGACAACCTGAATGAAAAGGAGGCCCAACTTCAGGATACTGAACGGCAACTGGCCAGCCTGAAGGGAACCGCTGAGAAGTATGTACATGCAAACACACAAAATATGCCCATGTTTTAACTGTTTACAGCAAAACTCTTAAAAACCTTGTTTTTAAGACTTAATGCACCACAACGCCGTTTAGTATTTAAAAGCAGTGGGAAAAAAACACAACAGAAACACACTGTGATGTAGCTGCCAGCATGTTTTCTCACCTACCCTGGTACATTTCCTTGTTCTTTTCACCACACTTCTCTCTCTCTCTTGCAGGTATCGTCAGCTGAAGCAGCAGTATGAACTGAAGGTGGAGGAAGAACAGATTCTGCAGGCCAAGGTGCAGCAGAGCTCCTTCCACCAGCAGCAAGAGGAGCTGGAGAGGCTGCGCAAAGCAATTGGTCAGAGAAATCAAAATACGTGGGGCAACAAAAAACCATCCAGTCTGCACTTTGTGTTTTCTAACTTGATCAAATGTGCTGTTTGTTAATCCAGAGGAGAGTGAGGAGACGTTGCGTGTTACTAAGGAGGTGCAAAAGCGGGCTGAAGAGAAATACAAGGTGCTGGAGAACAAGATGAAGAATGCTGAAGCTGAGAGGGAGAAGGAGCTGAAAGCTGCCCAGCAGAAACTCAATACAGCCAAGGCCAAAGCCGATGCCTTCAACAAGAAGCTGAAGCAGAAGCAGCAGGTTAAATGAACTTTTGACTGCTTTGAATAATTGCTACAATATACAATAATATATTTTTAATTTTAGCCAGAATTTTAGTCAGCCAGTGTGTGTCTGTCTGTTTTGTGTTTTATTTATTATTTATTTAACTCTTTCTTTGCTCATGTTTGCAGGAGGCTGATGCTGTGGCCCTGGAGCTGGAGGAGCTGCAGAGGGAGCAGGCTGGCTACGAGCAGCAGATTCAGGCTGTAGACGAGGCGATGAAGGCCATCCAGGAGCAGATTGACAGCATGGCTTGCACTGTATCCCAAAACAAGGTATTTGGGCCATTTTGAACATGCAAAGTAGCTCCCAGAAGTCTTTTGGCAAATAGACTTAGATGAGTTTATTACTGCTCCACTCCAGGGGTGGAACTCGTTCACGTGAACTTAAAGTGTTATGATTTATCACAATCAATTTGTCTGTGTGGGTTCTCAGTCATCCAGGTCATGACAGTCTTAAGAGGTTGAAAAAGAGGGCGACTGGACTCTCCTTCTTTTGTTAAGCTCTTACGAATCCCAGTCGATTATTAACTCAGATCTTTTAAGTAAAAGTCTGACAACTTTAATTAGGCTGTTACAGGGTTTCCACGTAGTTGTTTTGGTCCTCATTATGAATTATATAGTTTTTCTCTTGTGGATTATTGGGCTGAGCATGTGCCATCTTTCTATGTAAAAAAAACAAAACAAAAAACACCATCAAATGTGATGTTTATAAATTTAAGTATCCAAATGCTTTCCTAATTTATTTTTTCTGTTGTAATGTAGGAGGCAGTGCGTAAAGCCCAGGAGGAGCTGGCCAAACAGAAGGAAGTGATTGTGTCACAAGACAAAGCGCTCAAGGTATATCTATCTATACATCTATATATATTTATTAATTAAATAATGTTACAAGCCTTCCACAGGAGGATTGTTGTTGTAACTGCAACAGTTTCAGTTTCTGACTCAAACATTTTAAAACATTTCACACTCCTCAGCACTGAGAGCTTCACAACTGGTTAGAACTTTCAGATATGACTGATTAACTGAATTGTTTGTCCATCTCAACCCTCCAGACAAAGTCCACTGAGGCCAATAAGCTCAGAGAACAAAACAATGAGGTCCAGCTGAAGATCAAGGAGCTGGAACATAACATCAGCAAACACCGCAAAGACAGCCAGGATGCTGCTGACAAGGTACACGCAAACTCTCATTAGCCCACAGTCCTCCCACTGCAGTAACACTTAATGTTGTCTTGATCCAGAAGATTGGAGTGAGTTTCATCTTTTCTCGTATGACTTGAGCATCATAAACACGTTTCCATCTCTCAGGTGACTCGGATGCTGGAGGAGCACGACTGGATCAATTCAGAGCGCCACTTTTTCGGTCAGCCGAACACTTCTTATGATTTCAAGACCAACAACCCGCGTGAAGCAGGCCAGCGGCTCAAGAAGCTGGAGGAGACCACCAGCAAGCTAGAGAGGAACGTTAACAAGAGGGCTATGAATATGCTGAACGAGGCAGAGGAAAGGGTGAGGAGGGACGAAAAAGTATATTTGTAACTCAAAGGCCTCAGCTACTGTCTGTTCCTCCATGTAACATCATTCCCTTCTGCAGTACAATGATCTGATGAAGAAGAAGAGGATTGTGGAGAACGACAAGGCAAAGATTTTGCAGACCATTGAGGAGCTGGACCAAAAGAAAAACGAGGCTCTTAACGTGGCGTGGCAGAAGGTATACTTCTCAGCACCTTTATTTATTCTTTCTCCTTTACTTATACTTATTGTCACCTTGCTTTGTTTTAAACTTACCATTGCAGGATTTTCAATAAATCTAATATCTGTGGATGTTATAAATCAGTAATGTCAGTGAACAGGACTTATTTTGTGCAGCAGCCACTTCTGCGTCTTTCTCTAACAGGTTTCAGTCACTATGAATATAAAAAGGTGTTAGGATCATAGGCTGTATGAAGAGTGTCACCACCCCATCTTTAAAATGAGGTCAGACAGTGAAACTGTACATATGTTAGGTAATCCTCCTTTCTTACACTCAGGTCATTTTTGTATATTTAGTCATCCTAACATTTTATTCAGTCTGATCCAAAACGGGTGACTGAGCCAAGAATCACATCAGGCTTCTGTAGGTTTTGCCCCCTAGTGGCCATTAAGAAGAAAGCAGGTTGGCTGCCTGTTTTACAGGAGTCACATAGTTTCTTTTTCTGCCTCCATACGACACATATATCATTGCCTCCTTCCTGTCTTGTTGTAGTTTTCTTTGTTTGTTTCTTAGTATCCTGTAGTTGTGGCATTTCAGATACTGGCTTTTGGTTGTTCCTTTTTTGTTTAACTTTAGAATAATTAATTTATTGCCCATTATCTCTCACTGTAGGTAAACAAGGACTTTGGCTCCATCTTCTCCACCCTGTTGCCAGGAGCCACAGCAAAGCTGGCTCCTCCGCAGGGCTGCGGTGTCCTGGAGGGCCTCGAGTTCAAAGTGGCCTTGGGTAACACCTGGAAGGAGAACCTCACAGAGCTCAGTGGTGGGCAAAGGTGAGTAACCTCATTCAGTATGGCCTTTTAGTGTCACTTCGATTGCACCTAAACAATACTGTAAATAAGTTGTGTCTGTTTTCAGATCACTGGTGGCCCTGTCTCTCATCCTGGCCATGCTGCTGTTCAAACCCGCTCCCATCTACATCTTAGATGAAGTGGACGCTGCTCTGGATCTGTCTCACACACAAAATATTGGGCAGATGCTGCGGACGCATTTTAGACACTCTCAGGTAAGTTAAAGCATGAAGGTTTTCACTTTATTTCGCAGAATACACTTCCTGTCGTGAAATACCGTAAACCATTATTCCTCTTTTAAACCAAGTTAATGGGTAAAGTTTTTCCAAACCTTGTAATTTTTATTGTCTTTGCAGTTTGTGGTCGTGTCACTAAAGGACGGCATGTTCACAAACGCCAACGTCCTATTCAAGACGAAGTTTGTCGACGGCATGTCCACAGTGACGCGGACCGCGCTCAGCCAGAGCGACCCCAAGAAAATCCAAGAAAAGCCATCACAGAAAGAGAAGAGGAGCAAACAGCTCATCAGCTAATCATTGCACTGAAATTTCATCACACATTATGTCATCTAAAAACCTTGTAACATAACCTAAGGAGGTATCGGTTAATAAGAGTTTTCTCTTTATCTCATGTGTTCTTCTTTGTTTACATCTTTGCATTTCAAACAATAACGAGCTTTATTTTGTCTGAACTGTCCTTATTTATCCTTTCTCTTTTGTGGTTCACGTTCCCCTGCTTCCTGTCATCTGATTTATGTGCAGTTTATATTTTAGTAAATAAAGGAATAAATGCATTTTTGTCTGGTCTTGTTAGTTCTCCCATTGAAAGGGGGGGGGAGTACATAATTCAATTTGTTACTCAAACATATCGAGTAATATGTGATATAAAAGGGCACAGAGAAAACTGTACGACACACTTTAATCTTTTTCGATACAAAACCCTACGACAGGGGACGGGAACTCCAGGCCTCAAGGTGACCTGCACGTGTTAGATATCACCCTGGGTCAACACAACTGAATCAAATGATTAGTTCATTACCAGGCCTCTTCAGGACATGTTAAGGGGCAAATTTAGCCATTTAAATAAACTGTTTTGGATCAAGGTCACATTTACAACCTGCAGGACACTCGGCCCTTGAGACCTGGCGTTCCCCCACCCCTGCCCTAGACATTAGTGACACCATAGCAGGCTGATATCAGCATAAAAAAAAAAGCTAATCGTAAGGTGTTTTGCCTTACGAGGAGTTACACTCATTGAGTGCATTTGTTCCTAGTGCCTTCCACTGAGGCTGAAAGCGCTTAAACATGTGGTTTTAATACAGAGCCTATTTGGAATTAAGTGAAGAGTAATTGGTGCAAATTATTAAGGGGATTTTATTTATTCAGGGACAAATTCAAACAACTATAGCATCTCTTTGAAGTTGACAGCAGGTTTTTGTTTTTAAAAGACTTCACAAAATAGCCTTACGTCTTGCTCATCCATCAGGCAAAAAACCTTAATTTTTTTTAAGATCCCAAGAGTTCTCCAGTAGCCCCCGTCCTTTCACCACTAAGCAGTGATGGTGTTCACAACCCCTGAAAAGCCCCCCCCCCCCTCCATCCTTGTCGACTAAGGTGCGCAACCTTCTGTAGTTTCCAATGTTAGGCAAACCCACGACAGCAGTAAAGCTCCCAAAATTGGGGCTATAGGAAAACAGTGTCCACAAACCTAACACACTGGTTTATATATCATTTATCGTCAGCTTACTGTCCATTTAAACAAATAAATCTCAACAAGTTACGATAACAGCCTCGCCCTTCAACATGTCACTGAGTGCAGATGTAGAGCAAGGTTTGTTAGTCTCTTCAAGCTTTGCCAGCCATAAACATGAAACAGTCTGCATAAACAGGTGGGAGTCTCTTGGGCAACCCAGCATCGCAGCTCATGGGAATTATTATTATTATAGAGTGGGATATTTGTGAATCTCAGAGCATCAAAGAGGTCGGGGAAGTGTGCTAATGTATGGTCACTGATGAAGAAGGAAAAAAAGAGACACCGATGCTGTATGTTCTTGCCGCTGTGCGCTCAAGGTTGGCTTTGGATGTGTCTGCGCAGCTCCTGGGCCTTATCCCGCAAATCAGGCCTGCTGTCGGACTGCAGCGTCGACAGGGAGCGCTGCAGCTGCTCCCGGCTCTTCACAGACACACAATCCCACTGTTCACTCTCTGTTCATATCAGAGAAAGCACAGAAATATCATCAGTCAATCGATCAAATCTTTATTTCAACATATGAGTAATAAATGTAATCACACGTTAAAAAAATCAAAACATGAAATCACTCAAACACGAATATGTACACACGATCTACAATTCTTTAACTACAGCAATCCAAAAGTGTTCCTTTTTATAATATGTAATTATCAATTTTTAATGTATAATACAACCACATCAATTTTTAATACTCTGCTTGATCCATATAGTGCTTTAAGACTACACATGCTCCTCATTGCTGTCTATACTTTTTTTTTTTTACACTTAGCTCTTCCCTCACCACACAATCTTTCTTTTGTTTAAATTTAGTGACTATTTGTTCATATCAAAGAACATTTGAACTTATTCTTTTCTGTTATGATTCCCTCTAAAAGCTGCTGTAAACTCTGACCTGAACAAAACACGTTCATATCATCTGCAAATAATACAAGTTTCAGGGTGTTTGAGGCTTTACAAATGTCATTTATGCATATGTGGAACAAGTCTGAACCTTAATTCAGAGCAAACCTCACTACTGTAAAACCTTATGATCAAATGGAGATGCTAGAAAAAGAATAACGCTACATCGCCCAAGAATAAAACTGAAAAACAAAATACATGCTTGTATATAAGCAGGAATCGATATTTACCTCCAGTTCTCTTGACGATCACATCCACGACTGACAGGGCCTCGGTCCTCACAGAGGAGTAACTCTTGTTTTCTGGATAGAAAAGCAGCACAGTTGGGCATGAAACGCATGCGTATAAACTATAAAACAAAGTACCAGGACGTAGTGAAGGGCTTACCTAAAGGATATGTGAGAGCAGCACAGGTCTCTGTGAGAATCTCTGACAATGAATTCAAGTCGTCATTACCCTTTTCTAGCAGCAGTAACCTGCAACGAAAAAACAGCTCAATGCCTTTTAATCATTTTTTTTTCTTCACAGCCAGTCGAACACCTTCTCTTTGTTTCGCTGCTTACCCCTGGAAGTATGCCTTCATAGACTGAAGAACAGCCAGCTGCACTTTCCAGGTGCTCAGCTTAAGCTTCTCGCACATCAGATTGCACACCTCTGCCTGGAAACGTGCTACACACACACACACACACACACACACACACACACACACACACACACACACACACGAGAACATTACTTGCAGATCTTTCAATCAGCTCAAACACATTTCTTGCCCATTCTGTGGTAAGAAATTTGTGGAAGTTCTGCCAGATAACTTAAAAATCCAAGATACATGTAGTGGCTTATAATACGTCTAAAAAGTAGACAAAGGGAAAGAATGGTGTCAATTAAGGGGACAACATTTTTGAGCTGGTCCTACATTCCCATTTCTTTAAATGCCATATACAATATGTCAAAACAAATTTGGGGTTCAGTTTTGTCTCTTGTGAGAATAAACTTACTCTGAGTCTCGGGCTTTCTTGGCCAACCTTTTCCAAGAGTCTCAAAAGCACAAATAATAGCTTCGGTCTGCAGCTCTTTCTCCTTCACATCTTTATCATCATCGTCGTCGTCGTCTTCCAGTGATCTTGGGGATCCAACACCACTCTCTGGACTGCTCTGTTGTAAAATTATTAAGACAGGTTGAGTTCATTAAAAGACTTTTGCAAAATATGGCATCAATATTTTAATATTCATATTCAAGAGGCAGTAGGGAGGTTTCAACCTTCTTGATTAGAGGGAAAAGGATCTCTGCCATGTCGGCGAAACGGTCCTCCTGGCTGCTGTGGAGCACGTCCCCAGCACAGCGCAGAGAAGCAATTTTGTACACGAGATTCTCCTTACGACATTCCTTCAGCACAACCTCCAACACCTCAGAGATGGTGGGCTGGCCGCTGCAAGGCTTCTGTAGCTCCGTGCTGAAATGGAAGAAGTGTGACAAGAAATGTTGTGATGTACTTGGAAGAAAACATACAAAGAAAAGGCTGTGAGAGACTTTTTACCTGCATTTGGACACTACAGATCCAATGGCTTTCAAAAGCTCCTCCTGGAACAAAAATAGTTTAAAATAGAAAAATAAAATGAACACTTTCTTGTTTTCTTCAGGTATATTACATATCATTACCTTGCCAGCCCACGTGCGCCCAGATAGACCCTGCATTAAAGCTGTCAGCACCAAGCCGAGGTGTGGCGCCACCAGTGAGCCTGTCTGTTCCTTGGCAACAGTTGCCATGGCAGCTGCACCCTGAGCCTTCATCTTCCAGGACTGGGACTGCAGCGCTTTCTGTGTGATGGCAATCAGCTCGGTCATGTACAGTCTGATGCCTCCAAAGCTTCCTGATTAGAAAAAAAGTTTAAAGAAGTGGAAACAGAATTAAATCTTTATGTCATCACAAAAAGACACCATCACAAATATACAGCACATCTGAAGCTGAAAGGATTAGTTGGTAAAACAGAAACCTTGTAAAACAGGAAGATTTGCTTTGTTTCCTTTATATGTTCAGTGTATTGCAGCAGATTAATCAGTAATGCATAATTTTCATTAATGCTGTCTAGATTTTCCTCACCTGGAACGTTCTCCTGCCACACCTCAGACCACAGCGTGGCATCATGGCTCTCTCCTTTGTCCTCATCAGGACCCGGTGCCTGATGCATGCCCAGGAAAGCCAGTGGCAGGGCCACTCCCGCATGCCCTTTCAGCACATCTGGACTGTAGTGGCTGATTGCATGTACTGTCAGTGCACAGGATGACTTGTACACATTCTCTGGGAGCAAGAAAACACAAAGAGCAGAGTCTGAAAGCTAGCACTGAATTTAGTAAACCAACTTCTTGTGTTTTCAAATATAGAGCAGCTGGGAGAAATATAGACATATTTTACTTTCTCACCTTCTTTCTCCAAGTACCAGGTGTTGAGTTTCAGCAGTAGTTTTTCTACACTGCTGTCTTTTGCTGACTGATGGGAGAAAACAGATGTCCTTATGACTTTAACAAATCATTATTTCTAAATCATCAACAAGATTACTTATCACAATTGCTGCTCACCCTGACCAGGTGTCCCAAAGCAAAGGCATAAGCTTTCTGTACTACAGTGCTTCTGTCATGGATGCCATTCAGCAGGGAGCTCATAAGTTTACCTGAGGAAACAAAAACAGTTATCACAGTTAACACCACACTTCCATCATCCAATACACAAACTAGATGAACAGATTCAAACTTGTCCTGTACCTGAGTGTGGGGTCAGATCCTGTGGACACTGCACTGTGAGGGAAACAATTACACTAGCACAGCCACCCTGTGAGGAGAGACAAAGAGTAGCAGGTAAACACCTTGGTAGAAAAAAAGAAAAGAAAGGAAAGAGCCACTGTGTGGAAAAAAGGCAAATGTACGAAAGATCGGTATGATGATGCAAAGAAAGCTAAATAACTGTGTTTTTTACCTTGGTGCCCAAACCTACTCCACTCTTAAGCAGCTCACAGAGTCTGGGAACCAGTTCTCCCAGAACAGCAACATCCAGGTGCTGCAGACACTGAATACAAAGACAGCAAAAAAAATGTCACATGCTTTTGTAACACTTTAAATAAGGCACCTCTTTGTGACACATCTACTTAATTAATTAGTAAGGTTGTTTTGTTTTTTACCATGTTAACAGTCTCCATCATTGGAGAGGATTTGGCAGCACTTAGTCTGGCAGCATCCATGGCACTCTAGAAGTAGAGTAATAATAACTCATGACAACTTTTAATAAACTTATAGGCTTCGATTTTTTTATGGAGGCGAGTGCTGAGGTTACCTTTTCCTGCTCTGTGGCTCGGAGACTCAGGTAGTTGAGGACCTGAGGCTCCAGAGTGCTGAGGGACTCCAACAGAGCTGGGATTAACCGGGAAGCATGGGGCCTTAGTCTGGCACCGGCAGTCTTACTGATCTTCACCAGGGTCTGGATACTGATTTGGAAAAAAAGAGATTGTTGAGAGAACAGAACACACAATTATACAGCAAAAAATTACGACCTGGTAACGTGATGACCGAATGATGAATTAAAGTTAGCATCGTGCCATGTTGGAAAAGCGGAAAGGTACTACTACTAAAACATTTTACTAGAATTAAAACTAGAATTAAAGCACAAGTTTACATTAAAAGACTGCCACAGAGGAAAAACCAAACCAAGATATTACCTGAGTGAGCGAACCTCTGCGACATTGCTAACAATGCCTTTTTCCAGTAGGGTGGGTAAAATCACCGCCACAGTTCTCTGGGCTCCAGAGCCTGTAGACTCACACATACGGGTGCACACCTGGAGAGAGAAAAGGTACTCAGACAAGCACACATGTACACACAAACACATACACAGGCCAAAGTTGTGGCAAACAGCTTTACCTTACTGAGTGTTTTCAGTGTTAGGTCTGCAGCCTTCCTCACAGACTCCTAAACAGAAATTTTTTTTACTTTGTAATAATGTACATTTTATTTTTTTTGTTATGCATCAGTGAACGAATTCAAACCTTTGTGCCACATCAATGAAAGAAACACTGATCTCTGATCACTTCCTTCCTACCTTGATGTCATCAAGGACTCTAAACAGGGTCTCCCATATTTCTGCCAGGTGATCAATAAGGTCATCAGCCTGACGGCCTCGAATCAGGTCATTTAAGGCCAGGCAGCTGAAAGAAAAATTCACATAAACGTTTAGCCTTTAAATCTTATTCTAAACAAACTGCAAACATTATTAACAAAGCATCCATTCTAATGCAAGTTAACAAAGTCAAAAGCCAAGGCTGATGATCTTATTTTTTTTAATATAAGTGTACATGGACCTGGACTCTCGCACTCGCCAGGCGTTGTTGGTCAAATTAGAAATCACATCCTGAAGGATCTCTTTGAGATACTTATCCACCTGTAATAAATCAGAACAAGCAAGCAAGCAGGCACATGTAACTAAACAACTATGTCTACAACCATTTTTTTTCTAAAGACAAATAATGTTTTGTAGTTTGTTTTTTTAATGGATGCAAATGTACAACAATCAGCTCTTACCAGGGTCTTATCAGTGACCAAAGCATCCCAGATGCTTGTCATGGCCTGGCGAATGCTAAGGTTGGGATCAAACTGGTAGCGGTACAGACGAGGAATTATCTGAGGCAGGAATGGAGCCAGCTGTTCCCCGGCTTTAGCTGCGATCATGTGGAAACCAAAAGCTGCTCCCTGAAAGGAGGATAGGCATGATCAGGTTGGAAGGGGCATGGATGTCACGGATGTAAAAACTGGTGAATACAAACATGATACCTTGCGAGAGTTCCACATGGCATGATGATTGGCTAGGTTCATAAATTTGTACACAAGATCTGGTTGGTTCAGGTCGCTGGCCAATGAACACAGCTCCTTGTATGTGGACAAACCGTGACTGCCAGAAACCATGAATACAGATTATGTACAGAAGTAGGCCAAGAAGGGTGAATGTGTGCAAACTGAGCACAAAGATTAAATACATTTTAAAAAGCATGAATATATTTATTACACTTTCACTGAAATAGGAGCTAAAAATGCCAGTAGAGGTGATATGCCTTACCCATCAGGTGTTTTCCCCAAACCTTCTCCTTGGAACACCTCTGTATCCCCTGAGACTGCATGTTTCACTCTGTTTACAAAAAAAAATAAATAATGATTTAACAATTAGCCCAATGCAAGACACGATTGTAAGCTTGTTACAATCTTTGTCCTTCTTCAGTTTAACACTGGTTTCAATCACAATTTCAAGTTTCCCTGACAAACCACTGGAGACCAACAAACCTGCCTGGATCGAGCACAACTTTAGGTGGAAACTGAAGGACACCCACAACAATATATTGCTTTTGTTCTATTTTTAAAAGCGCAAAATTTGACAGAAGCTCGATGCATGTGTTCATCCTGCCCATGGTGCACATTAGCTAATCATTAGTCCTCCCACAGTGCTTAATGGACCATTTAAATTATTTATTTTTAGACTTCTTTTTTAAACATTTTGTGAATCCACTGCTTTATGATCCAAGTCGAGTCAGTCAGCTCTGTGAAACAGATACATTCAGAGGTCTTAACCCTTTAAGACCTACCATAGAACAAAGCCCGCCAGAGCTTATATTATATTTTTACATGCTGTGGAGCCATTTTTGGGAGCATTTCAAGTTGCTATACATCATTACAACCATTACAGCCTAAATTTTAATAATATGTATGCATTAAGTGCATAGTAATTACATAAATTGCAAAAAAAGTGCAATAAACTACAAAAAAATTGAAAATCGTTTTGTTTTTTTTTAACATATATTTCTAGTTAGAGAAATTTAAGAGGCTTATCCCTCAAAACTGTAAATACAGAAAAGTTGCATAAAATAGTTTCCTACCACAGGAAATTTATTTTGAGTGTCTTCATAGTTTTATTTTTGAAAAACACCAATTTTTATACACTGCAGAAAAAACGAAAATAAATATTATAGTGCAAAAACAGCATATATATCAAAATAAAATATTTCCAGCAGTGCAATATGAGTCCTAAGCATCCCAGAAACAACACAGAAAGTCATAAAGTCAAACATAACTTTTAAAAACACCAGTATAGGCTCATGAGGCCCTGACGGTAATAAAAACTACATTTCCGCAAAAATTACGTCACTTCCGGTTTCGGGCAGGTCATGGCGGACATGCGATAGTTCGCGCTGACGTCTATTCCAACGTAGGAAGTGTTATGAACAGCTGATCGGATCGGCAAGGCGTGTTTCTGGAATATTATGTTTTTGTTGCTGCAAGTGCTTTTTATGCAGTTTTTGCAAAGCTTTATGTGGAAGGAAACTGTGACCGAGGACAAGCTGATGGCATAAGATGTAAGTACAACTCCTCCAGTTTCATATGCAAAAAAAATTATTGCGCTAGCTCACATGGTTGCAGAGCTACCGGGATTTTAAAGTAGTTGCACAAAACGGAGCGTGCCCGCTCCGATCGGTTTTAAAGGGTTAACCCAGGAAACTGAGCAGCATCTTTGTGAGTCCATAATATTCCATTCCCATTTCTTCTAATTTTTTATTCTGTACACAAACTTATCAACACTTGCAGTAAAAAAAATAAAATTAACTGTATCTTTAGACCATTTTAGCTTTCAGCTGGGTATGTGGAGGACCTCATTCAACATGCACTACGGTCTAACAGTTTGTTTCAAAACAATAAACCTGTTTCTAGATTTTTCCCTCATTCATGCACAAGCTTGAAGCTGTTGAATCTGTACTCAACCCAACCATCCACTCACCTTTTACCAGTCATGAGCGTTTCAACAAGAGTGGACACCAGTTCCTGCTGGTCACCCTCTCCCCCCATCTCATAGACCAGACCAAGGCCTTTAGATGCCACATCCTGACTCAACTCTGAATGAAAGAGGAAGAGTGAAGCGTGAGGAAGTGCACAGGCACAAAGCTAGCAAGTAATGAGCTGATCAAACAGTTCACTTAGACTTGACTCTGATCTTACCGTCAGGGTCTGAGAGAACAGAGATAAAGGCCCCCTGAATCTCTTTCAAATGTGACTGTAAGAGTTAAAGAAGAGAAACAAAATTACGGGTATTTGACATACGTGCATAAAGAAATTAAATTTGCACACTAAAGACTTTGGCACATGAATATTTTTCCCAGAAAGGTACAATTTCACATTTCAAACATCTGATATGTTTTCTACGGTCTCACAAGATCTGCAAATCATTGCATTCTGTTTTTAATTTACATTTCACCCCGAGTCTCAATTTTGGGGTTAAAAATACACACCGTAATCTCCTTGTGCTGGCTGAGCTTCTTGACAAGGGAAAGCAGCCAGATGCAGGCTGCCTGCCGGACGTGGGGGTTCTGGCTGGTTATATACTTGGTCAGGATGGCGTTAAGGACCCAGGGAACCACATCATTGTTTTTTACATCTGTCAGCAGAAAGGAAAAAGTGGAAATTAAAACTTTTGTGGATAAAACATTCAGCTTTTAGATAAAAATGGACTGCTGCAGGTGAATTTATGCTCAGAAAATTCAAAATAATGTCAGACAGAAAAGATAACCATGGATTTCATTAGGACGACTGCTGGTATAAAGCTGAATATGGTCATGCAGAGTGGACAGTAAGCGTGCCACTATACTGGAGAACCAAATCAGAGTAGTGTGAACTTCAGAAATGGCAAAATTCATTAACAGATAAAAAAAAAATGTTAAAAGCACAATACAAGCTGGGACTACATTTTAGAAATGTACTCTGTGGTGGAGTGTAATGGTCCTCGGTGCAGGTCCATGGATCTCTGGCAGCTCCAGAACTGGTCCCTACTGCACCACTTGTTATGGCCTCTCCTACTGTGAATTGTAGCTCCACCTGCTTGGCCTTGGAAAGATTGAGAATGTAAAAAAAAAAAACTTGAGTACTGCTGCCAGCAACGAGTTGTTAAGCCGAGTGACAGCTCAAGTAGAAATGTTTAGAGACAATACCAGCATATCTGTGCAAAAATAACCACCTCAATACAGCCCGATTCATTACCCTGACCTCAAAAAGTAAAATGTTAAAAAACAAACAAACCTTAAGCTACCAATTACACCTATTCATTTGAACCTAGTCTTTTAAAAATGTACTATCCATCAGTATGTTTCATACCTCTACAGAGTCCATAAGTCCCTGCAGCAGCTTCTTCTGATGAGGGAAATCTTCATCTCCCACTGGCAGATAACCCAAGGTCATGATGGCTCGTTCCTTCATCTGGAACAAAGACACAAACATGATGATCAAGATAAAAAAGTAGGCAAGAAAATCTAAGGACCCGACATATCATTAATTTATACAGTGCAAATAAACCACTGATATAATGTGTGCCAGTAACGATCACTGGAAAGTGCCTCTCAGTAGCCATTTTTTCGATTAGATTTCTAGAATACCTTTGTACTCTCCTTGCCAGAGGGAATGCGGGCCAGCAGGTTTTCTACAACAGAGAGTTTAGTCAAGCCCTCTCCCTCTGCAGGGATCAGCAGGTGGCCATTACGCCCAATTTCCCCCAGAGCTGTACAGGCTGCTATAGCCAGCATTGCACTGCTGTTGTCCAGGAAGGAACCTTGACGAACATGAACAAAAATGGATCAAACAGCATACAAAGAAGCGAATCATTATTTATGATATAAACTTTAAAACTGTCAACTAAAAACTAAGGAATTAAAAAAAAAATACTGTATAATCATTACAGTATAGGCAAAATAAAATTTAGCATCAGTTTTTGGTACTCCAACAGTTACCAAATCAGTAAATGAATGAAGCTGATGTGAAATAATTACATACCAATTGTCTTTGTTGCCATGGCAGCAAGTTCATCATCTTCCTGGGAAGAGATGTTCATTTGCTGCCCCATGTTTTCTGTCGAATCAATGGATGTGGCAGCTTTTTTCCTGCTCATGTTCCTTCCGACCATATAGCCAAGAGCCAAGATGGCACCATGCTGAGTTTCAGGGCTCTGTGATTTGACAAAGCAAGTAAACATTAATGCAAGGTAAATTTTCACAGCTATAAAATAAATGAAGCTACGAACGGCTGTGTAGCAACAAAGTGGCATTACGTGGTTGTCTTTGGTGATTTTGACGAGGTTCTGCACGGCCTTCTGCAACTCGTTGCCAGTCATAGTCGAAACCACAACAGCATACAGCTGGGCTGCCAGCTCCCTCATGTCCTCCTTGTTTGTGTTCATCAGACTCTGGGGGGGAAAAAAACATCTGCTATTACAGCGATGAGATCTGTAAAATGTGCACTAGGCTGATGGTTTTACAATATCACAACACAGCTGAGCAGCTGGATTATCTGGTATCTGTCTCATTTGTGAAATAGTAAATACCCATATTGGCACTAACATCCCACATATTTATGATACTCACTTTAATCCAGTCGATTTTATCAGCAAATCTGGGAGCCAGTTTCTCCGGGCACACAGACACAACCTCCAGTAAACAGTACATGACAGGGATTCCTGTTAAGAGATTATTACATTAAGTACAATTTCCTGACAAACATAAATACCTGGAAATGCACATGGATTCTTAAAGGAACACAACTTATTTACATGAAGCACAAACTGAATTTTGCAGTCTTTTATCAAAGAGACAGTCTTCTTGAACAGAAGATACTTGCAATTTTTAAGAGTCAAGAGATTTTTTGGTTACTTAAATATTCACTGCACATTTTCAGAGCAAAAAAAAAAAAGTTCCAAAAACTGCTTGATTGTTTAATAACTAAGTGCTTCCTCACCTCCTACAGCAGAGAGCAGCTGCTGCAGAAGATCCATGTAGACATGTACAGGATTTGCTTCAGAGCCCTTTGACCCTGAGGGCTGAGAGTCAGAAAACAGCAGCGTGTGGACATAGCGGCCAATGGCAGGGGCATCATCCTGCATGTCTGACAAGCGTGTGGACATGGGCATGGCCCCGGCACTGTGGGCTAAACACATCCTCAGGTAGAGCATGATCTGGGACAACAGGAAACGGAAATGAGACGGATTAGAAGACAAGCATCTAGCACAGGTATAAGAGGTATAAGACTATAAGATGGGCCAGTGTCACGATTAATAGATGCCGTGAGGTCATAACAAATTCATATTTACCTCGCCAAATGCAGAGGGGTTGAAAGGAATTGTGGAAGTTCCCACAATGTACTTAGCTGGAGTCTTGATTCGCTGAGCGGCCTAATAAAGACAAAAGTGCAGAGATTTAAGATTTAAAACGTCTTAGTAAAAACACCATCATGAGAAACTTGGAGAACATGCTCAGAGCCTCACTTTCTCCTGGATATAAGCCACCATATCAGGAAAGGAGGGCATAGGTTTTGGTCCCTCCTTCTCTGAGCTCTTGGTATGGAAAGCCCTCAGCACCCTCTGGGCCTCCCCAGACACCTCTTCTCTTCTACAACACAGAAAAATAAGACACTTCAAGCTTTTCTGCAGGTAAGTACACCTAGGACACATTTTAGTTTAAGCTCAAAGCTTCTTCTTTGTACTATCAATAATTTCATGACCCAGTAAAATGTTTACTGTGTGTTCTTGTCATTTATTTACCACCACACGAAAGATTACTGTGTTTTTCAAACTTACGGGTCTCCAGCAGCCAGCAGCAGTAGGTATCTTGATGGCACATGATCAGGAGCAAAGACCGTGCTGGCAAACTTCATGGCCACCTGGCGAACCTGCACCTCCGGCTGTTACAAAACAAAACAAAAAACAACAAAGAACTATACGAGTGTTTGATTTGCCTCATTTCTACTTATTAAACCCACCAAGATTAAAGTTTATTCTACCAGTTCTGCCTCTCACCTTTCCAATATATGCAGCCACCAGGGCCTCCATTAGGTTGAGCAGTGCTCCTTGGAGGTTAGCGTAAGCTCCAACCATCATAGACAAAGCCTCCTGAATAGCTAGACGGACATCAGCTTCTTCCTGAAGAGGAATTTTAGAAATTTCAATACCAGATGCACAAGAATAGAGTTTAAGGCAATAATTTTATATGGACTGTGAGTGCCAATATCTTGTAATGCATTAGTTGCTTGGTACTCAGTTTTCACTGCAACGTCTTTCCCCTACCTTACACATGGACTCAAAGAACTGCTGCACAAGTGCAATGTCCTTTGTGAAGAGCTGAGGCATACGACTAGAACAGAGGACCGAGATATTTTGTATTACATCATTTGAAATACAATGCAAAACTGGAAATGTTTAAATAAAGAAATAGTTCATTATTTCCTTATACCTTGACAGCTTTCCAACAGCAGAGTAAGCAACACACAGTAACTTAGGATCCTGCAAAGACAAGTGTTTCCCAGTAAGTATATTTCAAATTAAAGTGCGCGACCCTGTATGAACTTCACATTATTTATGTCTTGCATTTTACCTCCTTGTATTCATTGATGAGCTTGGTAAGACCATTAAGCAACATTAGCCCTAAAGGCTTATTAGTGTCAGGGCATCTAATGAAAAATCAGAGAGACAGAATCAGCTTTTAATTACTTGAAACACACTGATGAAGACAGATGTATCTGTAGGAAGACGAAGAAAAGACTTACACCATGCAGATATGATGGACAAACTGTAGGGTGAGAGACAGCAGTTTGTTGTTTGTGCTGGCCCCAAACAGACCGTCATAAACAACCTACAGAGGACAGAAAGCAAACTAGTGAGAAAATCTGGAAAGTTTACTGTTTTGCATGGCAGTACCTGAAAAATACCCATATATCAGAGTTATCTGGATACACTAAAACAAACTTCACACTGAATAAAAAAAGAAAACATGGCCAGAAGCATCACAGATCGTACCTGGATATTAGCTGGAAAGCACTCTGCAGCCAGACGTGAGCGTAGAAGATGCGGCAGGATCTTCAGCTTAACTCTTGTGCTTACTGGCTCATGTTTCAGCTCTTGCTTCATGCCGCCCCCCTACAGTATACATATAAAGGGATTTTACATTTCTACGGGTCAAGAAAATACTTATGTTCACAGGTTATGTTAAAAAAAAGAGAGTTTAAATGTTGAGTTTGAGTTGACAAACCTTTGTTTTAAGAGGGACATCCCCCAGATACACTTTGAACATCTTGTTGATAATTAGAGGATTGTTCCAGTCGATGATGCTGAAACATTACAAAACAAGTGCATTACTAATGATAGGAATGACAGTTTGACAGTTTATTCAGCTCCTCAGAAATACTTGAAAAAGTCTGACTTTTTAAAAATTATTTTTACAAAATCTAGGAAACTGTTAAGTTGTATAAACTACCGGACAAAAGGAGCACTTAAAAGTGGAGGACTTGGTGATGCAAATACAAACACAGACATAAATCAAGTTTCATGGCCTACCTTTGTTTGCTCTTCAGCTCCAGATCAGCTGCAGTGGCCACACTGTGTCTGGTGTCACTTGACGCCACCACCAGGTGGACCACCGTCTCCACTTCTGGGACTTGCTTTGCCTCAATGAACTTCACTATTCCCAGTTTACACTGTTGGAACCAAGTACACAACAAGGAACTATTTAGTCATAGTAAACATGCCACATGGTGCTTCACCGTCCACATTTATATTAAAAAATATACATTACAGAAGAAATTGCTCTGAAGAAATTATACCAAACAGTCAAATTAGGGGTGAAGGTGGAAAATTTATAGACATAACTGATTCTAACCTGAATGTTTAGAAGCTATTCAAAGATTTGCCTTACAAAAAAAACCCCTCCATATCAGTGTTTCCCGCAGATTTGAATATTTTTGTGCCGATAACCTGTATGCATCCACAAGCGGAGGCACAAGCACTGCATGTGTACAGCAATAATCATCTCCAGTTACTCTTTACGCCTGCAGATGGACTTCAAATGCACAGTGCTGAACTGCAGCTGGTCGTTTTTGTCATTCTCTGCATCATCTGTGATCTCAGTATAGTTATCCACCTACTGCATGTTTTGATGAACATGAAACTCAGTTACAATGAAACCCAGGGATTGTCTTTGTTAACTGCAGTGCACAATGGTATAGTTGGGCACTATTCCAATGAATGACAGTGAATGATATTCAGGATTGTCATTAAAGTCACCTGACTAGCAAAAGACTGGGATGGCCTAGATTAGTTGGTAAACAACTGAACTTTCAAAACATTGGCAAGGGGGACCAAATCTACCAAATCAACAGGACATTGAGCTATCCACACAGACAGACAAAAACAATACAGGTGCAAGATACACAAAATTCACGGTTCGGTTCGATACTTTGGTGTCACAGTTCAATATTTTTTCGATACAAAAAAAATGTTCATGCCTTTTTAATTTGTCATTTATTAAAATTATAAATGTATATTTTAACTCAAAAGTACAGTTTTTAAACTTAATGTTGCTGAAACAACAAAATAAATCTATCTGATCGAGAAATCACTCATCTTTGGAAAAGAGAGTTTATTACAGAGAAATGGCTCTTTCCAAAATAAAAGCTATACTATACGCTTCTTCTGGGCTATATTCTCAGCAGCATATTAAACATATCAGGTCCCCATAAGGAGAATCATGTGCTAACGGCTGTCTAAATGACTCGGGTAAAGTTTGTAGCATGCTTGTTGTTTTTGTCTGCTTCCACTTGTCTTTGCACTAGGATGATGTCGGCGTAAATGTGCAGTCATATTTGTTGTGTTCCCACTAGTGCTGTCAGCGTTAATCTCGTTAAAATGACATTAACGCCATAACGCAGCAAATCTCCGTTAACGAGTTACCGCGGATCGCCCCCCGTGCGTGGGGCTGGACGGCGTCAACACGTTAACGAGCTAACTGCGCTAACGCACTAGTTCCCACAAATTGAGCATTGCTTGGCACATCTGACATACTGTTTTACTTTTGTTTTCATGTGAAGCTTACCATCAGGGTCATGCTTCACATGAAAACCAAGATAGTTCCAAACGCCAGATCTGAATGAGGGTGGGGGAGGTTCAATTTCAGGTAGCGTTGAGGCAGTTGCCATGTTGCAAGCTTAGCTTCTGTCTTGCTAGCTTGCGTTGCGCTCAGTGGAACTGCACTCAACAGTGCAGCCTAGGCAGAGTAGTCGAACGCAGATCCATTGAAGAAAAGTTGATAAAATAAATAAAAAATGTTGTATTGTTCGATACATATGCGTACCGAACCAAAAGCACTGTATCGAACGGTTCAATATCTATACGAGTATCGTTGCACCCCTAAAAAACAAGTCACCAAACATACTCAGATGGGCATAAATATACTTGGCCGGCCTGCCCAAACACTGAGCATATTACCTTTCCAAACAGATAAACATATAAAGCCAGTTCTCATCCTCCCAGTTCAGTTTGTATACCTGCTCCAGCTGTTCAGCATTCCACTGGGCTTCTCCAATCACCCTCTTGGCAGCATAAACACTCATCCCTGGAGGAGGCTGTGGGAGACCCTGACTACTCGCAGCCACTGTCCCATCTCCAGAAGTACCCTGGGAGGAGGAGGGAGCGGGGCGAGTTGGAGATTCATTCAGCACAAACCTAGGAGGAGAAGGACACTACAGGTCAACAATTTGTGGTAAAAATACTTCTCGCAAGGAATTAATTTCACCAGAGGTAGGTCTGCAACCCTTATTCGCTTATGAATCGTCAACTCACCCATAAGGCATCAGTAAAACATCTAACATGAACTCCAACAGCAGGTGCATTGTCTTTGGCCGCTCAGTTAGGTTAAACAGAGAAGCACTCTTGGAGGTGTCAGTAGGATACTTTATGTGGTAAAGAGTAGGGATCAGCAGGTGCATCAGACTAAGAGAGAACATAGAGTATAGACAAATTAAATTAAAAATAATAAGCTGATATCTCAAGATTGCTTAACACACATGTCACACAACCATATCCAAAATGGGTGTTTGGATACATCCCCTTACCTGTCCTGCTGTGGCTGTGGTTTTCCTTCCATGGCAGTGATGAGGGTCTGGGCTAGCTCACACTGTTTTACCACCTCCAGACGAGGGTAGCCCATTTTAATGTAGATGATGGTGAAATTCTGCGTATAAATGTGACCATCAAAACTCTGCTCTCAATAATAGGCCAATTTTTAAAAACACAAGTCAATCTAGGATCACTAACTAGATTTAAAAAAAAACCCCACATAAACGTCAATTCAATCATGTGTATTAAATTGTGTTTTTAAAACAAAACAAAACAAAGGGACAAAAACACTGATCTGATTAAATCCCATGTGGTAACTGTGTGATACCTTACCAACGATGTTCATTGGCCCATAAGGCAATCACGCCCACAAGGCAAACATGAGATCCTCCACTATATGGCAAACATCCTAATATGAGATTCTTACCGTAACGAAAGAGGCAGCTGCAGGGTCTTGGTACTGCACAAGCAAAGTTTCTACTGGAAGTTGAATCTTAGGCCGGCTTTTTATCCTCTTATTCAGGTGGACCAACAACTCCATTACCTAGCAGAGAATACGCAGTTTCCACATTTTATTATGTAGTTAAATAAGACAGATGCATAAACAAAGTAAAAGGGATCTAAGCTCCTTGAAGAACCTTTGCATCTAGAGAACTGAGTCTATATCTCTGCTATACCTTCAAATAATTTTTTTCTGGGCTGAACTTTGAAGTAATGATACTGCAGTTTATAAACACATCTCCCTTGTAATGCAGTCATTATAATCTCTTAAGTAACAGAGACAGGCTACACCCTTCTTACTTTCTTCCGCACCCCCTCTTGAACGCTGGAGAGCTTGAGGAGAACAGGGGGTAGGAACTTGGAGATAATGTCCTGCAGCTGTTCATCTGTCTCTGCATGGCCCAGGCGAAGGAACACACGTTCCAGTTGATCTGTCAAAAATACATATAACACCCTTGTTAACTCATTTTCCAGGCGGTATTTGTCACACGCTAATTATTGGCCCCATCATGGCTAATTTCGCAATATCTTTCTACTCAAGTATCTCACCCAGTAGTAAGGTATCTGCAACACAAAGACTACGACCTTCAGTTTAACATAGAGCAACATGCATGCTTAAAACGGTCTCACGGGCATGTTGCTGCAGTTCTGCTGATAAGTTCGTCCTGTCAGCTGCTGTGCTGGTGCGACCATCACCCAGCCCTGCCTTCCTTCTCCTGGCATGGCTCACCAAGCACCCAGCTAGCTACAACAACTGACAAGACTATTCACGCATTTGATCGTTTCTGTATTATTCAACTAGCTTTTCACTTAAGGTCACATCCTGCAGGTCAAATCCCCAATACCCCGAATATCCTAGCAGTTACTGCGCACTTTCAAAGTTTCATAAATGGATATATATTAATAGCCTACGTGATAGTTTCTTTTTGACCATGACTGGGCAAACGGCCTCCTGACGATAGCATTCTGGTTAGCTTAGTAGCTAGCTATCGCACCTACCCCTGGTTTTTAACTACAAGAAGCTTTAGCGTTACACCAAAAAACACCCCAACTGTCAGGGCGGATCAGGCATTTTCCTGGATACGTTTTTAGAAACCACGAGTGCGACATTTGACAAAATATATGAATCGCCAATAACCCAAAAAGAAACTTACTGAGTTCATCCTGGGCAGCCATGTTTGCAGAAAGTCAATCAGCGACCCCCACAGTTTAGAGAGTGTTACTGCATCCACCGACGCCACTCCTAAGCCACTGCTTCATCACCCCAGACACCAAAAATTATTAAATGACACACAAGCAATCACAAGGAAGTTTTGTACATTTAAATTGTGCAGCACAGATCCTACATGCTCTTATTCTACAGGCTCTCACGACAAATACAACTAGATAGATAGATAGATAGATAGATAGATAGATAGATAGATAGATAGATAGATAGATAGATAGATATTATTAGTATTAATTTCCCAGATTTTATTGATTAGATTCATATGGGGACAGGTAGTACTTCAATCTTCTTCCCTTCTTCTGCTCCTCCCATCAGCTGCTCATTTGACTCAGTATCGCCCTATCACTGGCATTCTTTTCTGTCACACCAACTGTCTGCATGTCCCCTTCATTACATTCATGAATCTTCTCTGTGGTCTTCCTTTTTTCCTCCTACCTGGCACCTTGTTATTCGGCATCCTTTGTCAAATATATTGCTCCTCTGCACATGTCCTCTCTGACTTTGTCTCCAAACTGCTCAACTTGAGTTGTCCTTCTGATCTACTCACTTCCATTGAAATGCTTAACCTCTTTAGCTCCACCCATCTCTTTTTTTGTCAGCACCATCATCTCCAAACCATACATCATAGCATGTCTCACATTTCATCCATCAGCTCCTCCTTCCATCGTCCTAGCACACTCATTAGCAGCTCTGTCCTTAATCACGCTAACCAGCTTCTTTGCCAGTCAACCTGTACAAGTTCTCTATTCTTTAGTGTCCAGCCTTGCATACAACTCACTATAAGCTGTGTCCTTTGCTTTTGTTCCAGTACTGCTGCCCCTTTTTTCTTTGTCATCCTCTTCCTTCAAATGCGTTCTTGTACCTTTTCCTTCCACCACCAAAATCTCATTGTCTACTCTCCTCAGTCCAGGGGATACACGAAATAACTTTTTTTTGTACAATTATTCATAAATGACTAATTCCGTACTAATTCTGGAGCATTAAATCCCAACCTAACAAACCTCTCACAACCAGGCAACCCAAAACTTATTTTCATCAGATGCCTAAAAGAGCCTCGGCTAAGTTAAGCTACTATTAAAAAATCCTTTGGGATTTAACTTAAGCTTAATTGTTTTAGCCCTTGATATTACAAATTGCACAATTAACTCCAGATTTTTTTTTAATTTATTTATAGCTTTAAAAACAAAAATAACTTTCACCTCTGGGCCTCAAGGTGCAGCTATAGAAATGACAAAATATTAGACCAGCACTTTTTGACTTTTTAGCGCTGGGGATGCAGGTGCACTTACTACCTACGTCTCTGGCTGCGTTCCAGTTGACGGGCTCGCCTCCCGATCCGCAGATCTCACAGCGCCTGGATAGGTTACTGCACCACGGCCGTGCCTGTGGAGGCGGTGTGGGACACCGCCGTTCTGCACGGCACGAATCAGCAGCAGCTGTCATGTGAATCAGCTGTACGAACAAGGAAGGGGATAAACAACAACACGACCCGAGTCTTTCTAAATCAAGGTAAAACAAAACAAAACAAAACCCTGTACACTTTAATGCGGACATGATGTGAAATACCGGCGAAAATTGTGCAGAGGAAGCTAGCTTTGCGCCAGTTTGTGTGAAAGCAGGGTGCATTTCGTGACTCCTGTGCAGAATTAGCCGAGCTATCAACAGCTAAGCGTTAGCACTGCCACAAACACAAGTTGGCACGCTCTCATGCCACTGGACTTCTCGCGGTGTATGTTTTGGCTTTGTTTGTTGGTCTGTTGCTAAACTTGCATAACACATAACAGTAGAGAAGTGCTAGATGAAATGTTCTGCACTACATAAAGTGGCGAAGGGGGTAGCTACAGGCCTGTGTGCAGCCTTCTTGTGAGGGGCATTTAAATCTCATTGACTCGTGCAGTAAGAAGTTAGCTAACGCGATAGGTGGCTTAACTTAACACTTTGTAATGCTTTGCCCTCTCTAACTGTTAGCACCAAATACTGTTGAGCCGCAATGCCCCACGAGCACACATTAAATTAAAGCCGGTGGGTATCATTTAAATATAAGCGAGCTAGTCAGCCGAGCTAGCAAGCTGCGCTGTTTGTTCAGCCATTATTTGGCATCCTAACAAAACGTAGGCTAGTTGGCTAGTTAGCTTGTTGGCAGACAACAAAGATCAGCAAAGCCAGAAGCGTTCATGCAGTGTTATTAATACGTAAGTACAATTCTGCTGTGATTTAATGGAGATATTTATCCCTATATATATATATATATATATATATATATATATATATATATATATATATATATATATATATATTATGCCAGACAGAGGTTATGCAGGGTTTTAAAACGATTGTTTTAACACCCCGACAAAGAGTAAGGATGTAAACATTGTGCTTAAGCATTTTTTAACTCCCCTCCCAGAAAACTTGCTCCAGCCTGTGATTGCCTATTACATAATTAGGTTGCATACCACTAATTGGGTCGCATATAATGTAGATTGCAGTGAAGTAGCCTTATAAAGAAGTATAAGGCCAAACAAACACAACAGCTTCACCCGTTGATCCTTTGTCTGGATACACAGGAACCTCAGAGTTGGGAGTGGGATGGGTGGAAGGGACAAAAATCTGAAAAGGGTTGTTGGCATGAGCAAAAGGATCACTAGATCACATCCACAGTTGTCGAATCTCTATCTCCATCTAGTGGCGAACCTGTCGGTTACACGCAAGTCAGTTACCCTGCTAATGAGCACAAGATCTTCTAGTAATGCGATTTGTATTTTTTGCAATCGTCAGAAAAACTAAAGAATTTCTAACATTATAACTATAGTGAAGCTGTTTGAAATTATATATCATTGTGATGAGTGTGGAAAAAGTGAAATAGGAGGTGAACAATTGTTAAATGGCATTTTGCATTGTATTTTGCATTTGTAACAAGACTTGGTGCTGGGGGTGCAAAACCATCTGTCCTCTTGTTGCGCCACTCTTGAAATTCACTCTAAATAACTAACTAATACCCTGCATTTTCACTAACCATAGACAGTATAGGGGTAAAGTATTTTGACAGATACTTTTTATGTGAATTTTAAAATTCATACAAAATTCACATTAATGTTGGAACATCATCAATATCTTCTGTTTTTCTTTCTCCTCAGGTTTTACCTGGTAAGGTGGCAGGATGGCGGGAGCAGAGGTGCATACCGCTGCAAACCCCACCTGCAAGATTATGACCTTCAGGCCCACTATGGAAGAGTTCAAGGACTTCAACAAGTATCTGGTTTATATGGAGTCTCAGGGTGCACATCGGGCAGGCCTGGCTAAGGTAAGTAGTGAGTTGAATCAGACCTTGGACAGTTATTTTTTTTTAAACTTATCATATTGTTACCTTATCTTAGTGAGTGGGTTTACATTTTATACGTAGTTTGAACCGAAGTTGGATTTAGTCAATCAAAAGAAGAAAAGGAAGAATGATGTATAGTGTGACATGTAAATGCACAAGGAACTGACTTTTTCTTTTGAATAAATTTCCTACATCGTTGTTTTTGATTCCTCTGTTTATCCTTCAGGTAATTCCTCCTAAAGGCTGGAAGCCCCGTCGCACCTATGATGACATAGATGATTTGGTCATCGATGCTCCAATTCAGCAGATGGTGGCTGGCCAATCAGGGCTCTTCATTCAATACAACATCCAGAAAAAACCTCTGACGGTGCAGGAGTTCAGACGATTGGCCAACAGTGACATGTGAGTTTTAACTAACTGGTTTACATGCTTCGTTAACTCTAATAATCAGGAGGAATAGTTCTTAATTTCACACAAATGTTTCATTTTGATGTTGTCACAGCCAAAACCCAATTTCTTCAGAGTTTGAGTATTTACAAACCTTTGTAAAAGGCCTGTAAGGTTTTGTCTTATACTAATAAAGAGAAATTGACCACAAGCTGGCAAAACAGTATTAAACATGACCATTAACAAAATAGAATAAAGGAGAATGAAATGAAATGAATGAAAGCTTAATAAGGTTAAAATTACATAAAAAGGAGGTCAAGTAAACAGAAAGAGCAGTAAATAAACACGAATCAAACAAAGAAGCTCAATATGTAAAAAATTACGCACATACCATAGAAAGCAATGTGAAAAGCTTAATATACAAAAAGCCATAAATAAAAATCAAAAATGTGAATTTTTAAAAAAGGTAAATGTTTAAATTAAAGACTATGTAAAAACTGAATAGAGAAGTAAGCATGATGTAAAGAAGCTCACATCAGTAAAGTAAAATAAAAATAGGATACTAAATCTAGCGAAAAAACACAAGCATAGCAAATATTATTAAAACAAAGTTAAGAGTAGAAATAAGTTGCTTTGGTGTTGGTGTCAGTAGCTCTGATTCTGCGTCTCCGGTTTAGACCACAGCAAAGTACTTGTACAAGGATCGCTGTCTAATGTCAAATGAAATTTCTTTCTTTTTCTCACAGGTACTGTACGCCTCGCTACCTGAATTATGAAGACCTTGAGAGGAAGTATTGGAAGAACCTCACTTTTGTTTCACCCATATATGGTGCTGATGTCAGTGGCAGCCTCTACGATGAGGTAGATGGATCTTTCTTCTCTCTGTTTTTGCTTCTTCTTTTTTTTTTTTTTAAATGCATGCTGATGCTAAAGCCAACCTTTCTAGTTTAGCTTTCTCTTATTACATTCCCTGCTGAGTTTTTACAATTCGTTTTATCATAAGCAAAATAATAACAAAATTAAATTGACTGACGATCAGGTTCATGGCCTGTTCCTTTGTTATTTCATGACGAATGAAGCAGATAATATTTGAACTTGATGAGTGTGGAACATGTATTTAGTGACTTGTGAAACAAATGTCAAAGTCTACCTTCATGAATGGAAATACAGAGAGTTACAACAAGGTGCAAATCACTGGTTACACTCAAAAACAAGAAGTCTGGATTAAACTTTGACAGAAAACATCTAAAATAGCCAGAACAGTCCTGGAAAAATCATTTGGACACATGAAATGAAAATTCACTTTTACCACAATGATGGATAGAGAAGAGTATTGAGAAAGGAAGAAACAGATTCAGGCAAATACTGCAAAGCTGATTAGACAGCACTTCACAGTACACGTCAGGGGTGTCAAACTCAAATACACAGTGGGACAAAATTCAAAACTGGAACAAAGTCGCGGGCTAACGTTAATATTTATTGAAATATATTTATTCCTCCAGATATAAGAATGAATCTTTTCTTATGGACTCAAACACGTTTTGCTGAAAAACTGAATATGGAACAAGCAAAGCTTAATACTAAACAATATATATATTAGCTGTATAATACCAGTAGGCCAGCTCTAATAGTAATTTGGTATGGCTTCGCGGGCCAAATGTAATTAGGCTGACGCCTATGGTCCACGTGGATAATGACAAAGCATACTGCAAAAGCAATGGAAAGAAATGGGACATCATTCAATGCACAAGAAAGTCAATTAACCCCAGCACAATAGAGCAGCTTTTCACTTATTAAATACACAACTGAATGCGGAAATACCCAGAAACAGGTAGTAAAGGCTCAGCAGAGCACCTCAGTGGAGGAAGCGCAGTATTTGGTGACGTCTGTCAGATCAAGATTTCGGGCAATGATTGACTCCAAAGGATTTTTGGCCAAGTGTTAAAACCAATCCTTATATTTAATAATGGTTAGCTTTTTTTCACCGATTAGTTCTGAGCCTTTAAAAATGAGGGAGTATGTATACAAATAGCTGCAATTCCTAGTTTGGTAATGCAAATAGTTTTGTTAAATAAAAGCTGAAAGTCTGCACTTTGATCATATCTCGATTGCTTGATTTAAAATCCACTGTGGTGGAGTACAAAGGGAAAATTGACATTTTAAACGTGTCACTGTCCAACAACTCACACTTTACTGTATATCAATATTGGAACTGTTTGACATTTCTACATGCACACAAATACACCAGAATAATGAAAGTAATCAGAAGGATCTTCTACACAGGGACTTCAATAGTCATTACAAATCCTCCAGTTTTGCACTGCATTGTTGACCCCCAGTAAAATCAGTGAATAGTGCGGTTTCTATTAATATAGAGTGATTGGAAGCCTGAGTAGCATTTCTTCATTGCTGGCTTGAACAACTGAAGGTCAAAACATGTCGAGCAGCACTTTAGCGACACAGCGCACTTGTCTCTTTGTGTAGCTGAGCTGATAGTGATTGGATTTAAAATGCCATCATCAACTGCGGTACCAATCTGTAACCCAGGTCTAAAGCCTGTTTCTCATTTTCTAGGATGTGGATGAGTGGAACATTGCCCACCTGAACTCTATCCTGGATGTTATAGAGGAGGACTGCGGTGTTTCCATTCAGGGTGTCAACACTCCATATCTATACTTTGGTATGTGGAAGACTACCTTCTCCTGGCACACCGAAGATATGGACCTTTACAGCATCAACTACCTTCACTTTGGAGAGCCCAAATCTTGGTGAGTAAGGAACAGTGATTAGTAGGAGATGGAATCATTTTTGTGTTTTCTATTCGTCACTGAGTTATAATCTGACTCCTACAGCAAGAAGGTCTAATCTAACAATGTTTCACAGATTGTATCAGTCCTTTTTCTCTTTTCTATTAACCAGGCAGACAAATTAGACAAAAATGAGAAATTTGAAGCTAAAGGTGATTACAGCCCTTTAAAAGCATTATATCGAAGTCCTTAAATAATAAATGCAATCAAGGTTCAGAGCACAGAAGGCGTTGATCATTAAAGAATAGTCAAATTGGGGTTTTTTTCCAGTCGATCTTTGTTCCTACCTCCACTTATGGCCAAGGGCTGTGTCTTGTGAGACAAAAGGATGACCTCATGGTTACACTGAGCTTCCTTTGAGTGGTGGCTGGGTTACTTTCGAGACAGGGTAAGGACACTTGGTCATTCAGGAGGAACTTGGAGTCTTTACTCTTCCACACTGAAAAGCAGCCAGTTGAGGAGAAAGCATCTAATTAGGATACAGGCGAGGTGTTTCAGGCACTTCCTACCTGGAGGAGGCCCTGGGGCAGACCCAGGACTGGTTGGAGAGATGATATCTCTCAACTGTCTTGGAAGCATCTCAGCATCCCTCTGGATGAGCTGGAGGCTGTCCAGATAGAGCGGGGTCTTGGCTTCTCTGCTTAGACTGCTTGCTCCATGAACCCAAACCCAGATAAGTGGTTGAAGGTGGATGGTAGATGGTTTGGAAAGCCAAATTCTAGATTTCAGTAGAGGAACCAAATGCAAAAAGAATAGAGAATTCTGCTGTGCAATAATACAATACATTGAACACTTCAACTCTGTTAACAAGTCTCTCCTTTAAGTTAGAGGACACTATTATAAATACTATTCACAAAAAAAGAGGGAAGTTTTCCTCCACTGAAAAGTAGCTGGTTTGCAGATAATTGTCTATACTTTTTTTTTTTCAAGGTAAAGAGTTAACTCAAGTTTTGTGGATTTGTGAATAGTCAAAGAAACAATTTTATGTGACATGTTTAAACAAATACAGGGCATAGTGGGGACTATTTTAAGGCTGAGAAAGTATAGAGGAGATGCATATCCTTTACATTTCTAGCAGAGCTGGAAAATAGCTTTTATCATGTCCAAAGTGGATTTAAATAGCAAGTATTTACAGTGT
This sequence comes from Rhamphochromis longiceps, assembly GCF_057381845.1. NCBI lineage: Eukaryota > Metazoa > Chordata > Actinopteri > Cichliformes > Cichlidae > Rhamphochromis > Rhamphochromis longiceps. The sequence continues at coordinate 28,219,111 of NC_140562.1, read as the reverse complement.
TACAGGTTTAATTTGATTTACATGCCAATTCAAATGCATAGAGACCCCAGAGGATTCTCCCTGTGGTTGTTTTTGGCACACAAAGAAATAAATGAGTGTTGAGTCTCTAAGTAGTGGTGAGAGCTGTAAAGGAACAACAGATGAAGCAATTAGGCTACATGTGCAGGCAGGGAATGTGTGGCAGCTGTGCTATTCTCCACGGGTGCAAGCATTTAAATTGACTTCTCGGAAGCTGTCTTTCCTGTATGTACAACAGACCAAGGTGAAATTTGGCATTTTAGCAAGTCAATCAATACGGTACACAGTTAGCACAAACGCTTAACACAGATCAAAACCATAAACTCTTAGTAGTAGTAGTTTGTTAAGCCTGAGATTTCTCATTGTCTTTGAATTGAACGGAACTGCATTAGTACAGACAATTAGAGCTCCAAATCGTCCGTGTTGGAGGGTTTTGTCTTATACTTTGAAAGTGTGGCATCCCAGCAAGCATCATTGATTTTTTTTCTTACAGATTAATTGGGGTCTGGGGATATAATTACTGGAATTTTCTCTGTTGTTACTCTTTCATTGAGCCAGCTTAATGAACAGATTTTTCTTTTTTTCAATTCATCAAACTATCTTCTTCATTTTAGAGGACGTACTGTATTGACCGCAGTGAAAGGTATCATGATCCATCACAGAGTGCCTATTGCACAGGTCTGATTGGTATTTGCGAAAGGAATTATCAGAGCTTAGTCATTAGGAGGTTAGGACTAGAGTAATAAAGGTAAAGAAGAAGTGGAAATGCAGGTAGATCAGAATGAAGTTTTCTTTTCATTTCTTTGTCAGCTTGGTTGTTCCATTTCTCTCTCTTGCCCTGGAGGGAGTTTTGCTCATTAGAGCAGTGAGCCCTGCAACCCCACAGGGATCAGTGTCACAGCCAGACACACAGAAACAGTCATACACACTCAGAAAGAGCAGCCTGGTGTACCAAATATTCACACACATGCATACCCTTATCATCTAGTACTCTCTCATACACACACACTCACTGACGTAGACTCTTTCATCTCACTGATGTGTTGACATCTTGTCCCTGGAGGGGAGCAGCTTAAAAGATGCACTCTCACCTCTTCTCAATCCTGTATACCCTCCCCCTCCTCTCCCAAACTCCCCGTGTCACCTCTACCTGAGGTTTGCTTCCTTTTCTCACCCTGTCTCTCATTGCCGTGTTAAACTGACAGGTGGTATGATGATAGAAATTCCACACACCTGAGGGTGGATGGTACTAGTCAAATGGAATGCCTAGTCAAACCTAGAGGGAATCTTGTCACGCTTCATGGATTTCTTGCAGGGAAGTTTGAGAAGATTATATATTCAGGTTGCATCAGCAGCATGAACGAGAAGACACAGAATAAGGTCATCTTGAAATTCTGCAAACTCATAACTCAGCAGCAATCACCGATGGTTACTGTGTCCTTATCGGACACATAACTGGGCTTGAATTTTGAAATATTATAGTGGCCAAGATTTAATATAATATGAAGACCAAACCTTAAATGGTCACATATGCTGGAAAAATATGGGTAATTGTAAAGGAGTGTGAGCACAGCTGGGGGATTAATGATAGGATCATGCTGTATGTTGTTAAGATTACATATAAAATAACAGTGCAGTGTATTAAAAGCTTGATCCACCTTTCTGAAGTTTTTCACTTGTCCACCACTTGATGGCAGTCTTGAAACTGCAAATGCTCATTGAAAGTTTGTTTGCAACTGTCAACACATGGTGCCCCGTAGACATAATTAACAGAGCATGTTCATACACAGTCAAAAATAACTCTCTGCTCCATATCTCTGTCTTTAACAGGTATGCCATCCCCCCCGAGCATGGGAAGAGACTGGAGCGCCTGGCTACAGGTAAAAGATTAAAAGGAGTTGGGTTGGGTAATTTAACAAATATTGAATCGTGATCGCAGCATACAGAGGCAGGTCTGCATTAAACAACAACATCCACTTCATAATTAATCTGAGTGCGCTCGAGAGAACAACCTAGATGTAGCATGCTAATGAACTCTGGCTGCAAAGAGATGTAACCTGACAAATCCATAAACACATAAGCCCATGTAAAATAGATGTAAAATGCAGTCGAAATGCCGATTGGCTCGCTCAGTAAGTTGAAAGACAACTAATTTGAGAAGAAAGACAAATGCATATAATTCAGGGTTCTCCAGCCTCCTTTAAACTGAAAGCTGTATTACAAAATGAAAGCTGCTGATAGATACTCCTGTCCTACATTTGTTTTTTTGTGTTTATTCATGTGTCACATCAAGACATTCAAACAAATCTCTGAACCAATCCAACCAATGTTGGATAGTTTTAATGAAAAACCACACAATATTTGGTTTAGCCGTATGTCCATGTCTATACATTTCGGTTTCAGTATGGCATTTAAATGACTTAATATTAGTTTCCAATTAATTATTACTGATGGTTTTTGTTATGTTTTTCTTTGTCTGCATATCTCACTTTATCTATTTCATAAATCGTTGAGAGTACTGATGTTGCTTGGGGTCTCAGCGACTTATAAAGCTGGATTGTATCCTGGATTGTATTGTATGTATTAAGGTCACCCTTACAAATCAGATGAGCTCAATTTTAATCTGTTAGTCTTTTTTTTTTCTGCTGAAATGGTGTCTGAATAATTAAACTTGAAGTCATTGTCTAGTTTACCATCCTTGCTTTGTCAGACTATATAGACCACTGTAAACAAAGTACTGGTTGTTGCAATGATCTTCTTTTTTGAGTGGATGAACAGAGATGAACAGAGACAGAGATCTTTTTGTCTTATTGTTCCGTTAAAGCCTGCTATCCCCAAGACACCTCCATACAGCATTTTCATGGACGTTAGTAAAACTAAAAACTGTCTTTTAGTAGAATGTATTGCATGTGTTTGTTTTGCAGCTGGAACAGCTTTTCTAAGAGAAACTGTGTCATTTAGTATTTGCACATTACAGCCATGGTTTGCACATGAAACTGCAAATCCAAAAGTGGTTTATGACCCAAAATAATTTTTTGTTACAGACAGCCATTTCCAATTTCTTATATATGAGAGTCCAGTCCACTATGCTAAATTGTAAAAAAAAAAAAAAGAACATAAATAATTGCAGTTCTTTCTCTAGGATAGATGGTACTGACGTGACTGCACAATGCATCAGTGAATTGACAGATACAAAATTAATTGCTGACTGTTGTTTAAGTTTAAGTACAATGTTTTAGGGTTTTTTCTGGCTGTAGTTGAATTCATTCTAAACAGAATACTGCTGTATTTCTTTCACCATTTATCAGGGAAAGTAATTATGTTTAAGATAAGCTAATAATTGAAATAATCTTTGGTTTCCATTATGGAAAAAAAATGTCACTCTACTCGATAAATATTAAAAATGTAGCAGTCGATAATAAGCCAGTTCTCACACAGCTTTTCGATTTGGCTTTTTCATTCACCTGTTTTTGTTTTGTTTTTTCTCTCTGACAGATTAAGTCTCTCTAATGGTTTTTTTTTGTGTATGTGTGTGTTTCTGTCAGGTTTTTTTCCCAGTAGCATCAAGGGGTGTGAAGCTTTCCTTCGTCATAAGATGACTCTAATCTCCCCTTCTGTACTGAAGAAGTATGGTATTCCCTTTGATAAGGTAGGTTCTCTGTCCCTTTGAAGAATTACTCTCAGTCTTAGTTCCTTTATTTACCACCTGTTTGAAAACAGCTTTTGCTGCTTCTAAAATAGGCAGTGTTAATTTTTATTGGTTGCAGAAATCCTCAGTGGTTTATTTTAAACTTTTCATTTCTTTTCTGTGTTATTATTATTTTTTAAACCACGAGGACATTTAAAGGTCAATCACTCACATACACACATATAAACCAATCTTTTGCTCCTCTTTCTTTCCTTCTTATATGACAAATTGCCAGATTACTCAGGAAGCCGGAGAGTTTATGATCACCTTTCCTTACGGTTACCATGCTGGGTTCAATCATGGATTCAACTGTGCAGAGTCAACCAACTTTGCCACTTTACGTTGGATCGACTATGGAAAGGTTGCTACACAGGTAAGAGTGCACTTAATTCAGTATAATCATAATTTAGATCTCAAATATATGGATTTAAGATCTAAATTATTTACATTTTGAATAGCATCCCAAGTTTTTTGGTAATGTTGTTGTAAAGTTTTGGCCAAAGATCATCACAAAAAACGAATATCTTGCTATTTAGCCTTGAGTCTATTGTGGAGTCTTATGCTGAAAGAAATCTCTTTAATATAAATCTAAACTAGAGATCTCTTTTTTTTTTCCTCCTGTAGTGCACGTGTAGCAAAGACATGGTAAAGATATCAATGGAGCCTTTTGTGAAGCGCTTTCAGCCTGACAGATATGCTAATTGGATGCTGGGTAAAGATTCAACGTCAATTGACCACACACTTGCCACTCCCAGTACAACACCAGAGCTGCAGAGCTGGTTGCAGAGGCGCCGCAAGACCAATTCTGGAAACAAAGGGTACTTTGTTTATATTCATGCAATGTTTATTCTCTTTTCTTTAGTTATTTTCACTCCTTCACTGAAAACCTGAACTTTTCTAGATATTAACAACAGGAGGTACACGTGAGTTTCTAACGTTCCAGCTCAGTAGTAGAAAATCCGTGTAATGTCTTATTGTACATATGTCAGATAGCATTCACAGCGTCGGTGGCGTGTGTCCTGTCTGCTGCAAATACTATCCATGCTACACGCTTGTCTTAGCCAAATGGGCTATTTTCAGTAGTGATAATGTGGCTGACAATTTCAGACAATGTCCCAACATTCTTCACCCAATATTGTCCTCTTGAATTCATGCGTAAACAGCTTGTGGCACATTATTACATCGAGTAGGGTTAATGGTGGTAGTGGGCACTTCATTTGGAGTAGGAAAGAGAGAGTGCATATATGCATTGGATTGTGATAATTTAACGACTGGTAGCTTTGGTGCAGTCATTGGTGATCTAGTATTTGCCCTCTCAAAAGGCAAATCTTTCTACATTCGCTTTTAATGCTTTCATTGCTTTTCGGTTTCGTTCAGGGTTTTGAGTTTTAATCTTCTTTGATCTCTTCACCTTCTGACAGCAGCCACTCTCGTATGCGCTCCAAGCGCCTCAGGACCACAGAAGAGCCCGTTGACTTGGATGGCACCTCAGCGCTGAAAAGCAAGAGGAAAAGTTCGGCAGGTCCTCCCGGCCCGAAGGTACGAAGGTCTGTGGCTGGGACAACCGGCAAAAAAGAGCAGAAAGAGAAGAAAAAGGAAGCTGAGTCAAAGCACAACCAGAGTCAAAACTCTGTTCAGCTCTCTGGTAAGAAACTGACAGATGATAAAGAAGATATTTGAGATATTACTTAATTTTTTTTTATGTACATAGCTGTCTGTGTTCCTGGTTTCTTATATTTGTAAACTCCTTCATGTGAGGTCTGTAAAAACTTTTGGCAGTGACTGTTTTTCATATTTTAGCCAGCCATTCTTTTATTCTCAACAGGTCCTTGCAGACAGATGTGTGTGGTCAAGGTAAATCGTGTAGAGAGTAAAAGTTTGGGGGTTTCTAAAGACCACTCTCATGACTCTCACGATAGTCCCCCTGCCTCACCTTTGAAGGATGACCTTAAGGCAGAAACAGACACTCATATTGACCCACAATACCTCTCAGGGCCAGGTCTCACAAGCAGAACTGCTGAAAGTCTCAGACAAAGGCCCGAGGCTACTCAGGCAGATCCAGGAATTAACGAGCCAAGGTGTCCCACTTCTGAACAAAGAGACCTCTCATCTCGTAAAGACTGCTCAATCAGGATGCCTCCTGTGGAAGCCAGTGAACACAACTCAACTTCCCACACAAGCACTGCTGATGAGACTGTGGTGAACTTGTGTTCCCCTGTTTCTAAAGCTCACACATCTGCTTCAGTATGCAGAGAAGACACTTTAAGTGAAATATTCAACACTGATTGCAGCATGGACACAGGTACAGAGAGTTACTCTAACAACAGCTTTAAAGCAGAGAGAACGGACGCAGTTGTTGATTTGAAGCCTATCAATCCACACTCCACTACAGAAGCACTTTATGATCTAAAAAGTGAGCCAGTAGAGGGGGGTAGCTGCACATCATGTAGCTCCCCTTCTACACACAATCGCATTTTAAAAAGTAACACTGAGGAAAATCTCCCCCCCCCTCTCCTGCAGAGGAATGCAGTGGATATGCCACAACTCACTCCAGAGCCTGCAGATAAGGTTGGAATTTGCCCTTTGCCACCTGAACTGACCCAAGAGATGCCCTCGCTTACGCCTGCTGATGATGGCCTGACTGATTTTTCAAAATCTCGATCGTGTAGTCACCAGATTGCACCTGTGCTTCAAAGGGAGATGCCAACTGGCTCTTCATCCTCACATGGAGCCAGACAAGAAGAGAAAGAGGCTGATTTAGTGATGTCAGCAGAACTTCATACAGGAGAACATGCCAACAACTGGCATTTAAATTCCCCATATAATTGTGAAGGGGCAGCGGTGTCTGGTTCAGAAGGAAAAACGGCTCATTTAACTGCCAGTGGTATGCACAAAATAACATCTGGTGGTGTCCATGAAATGATGATAATGCCTGCAGTTGCTGCTGACAAGGATCACGCAAAGCTGGAAAATCTTACTGCACCGAACAATGCCTCCCTTGGGCAGCTTGTTCAGAGCACTGCACCTCAAAGAGAACAGAAACCCAACTTACAAGAGTTTGCAAATAAAGATAATTCCAAAGATCCATTTCAAAGACAAGGCGGATTCAGTACCTCGAACAAAAACATCCCAGCCCCTGCCCCTCCATTATGCACTCAAAGTGACAGCCACTCAGCATTACAACTACAGCATCACACTACATACTCCTCTTCCTTTTGTACACCCCAGCACACATACACAGAGCCTAAAACATTTTCCAGTAGTATCTGGAAAAACTTTAATTCCCAAAATCCTGCAGTCCTCATCCAAAGTCTGCACCCAGAGCTCCCTTCTGACTTTACCCACGACCCTCTACCTTACACCATGTGGACTGAACCTCAGTGCAAAGAGGTCACTGACCTGGAAAACCCTGAGCAAGAACTACGTGAGTCTGAAAACCAGGAAGGAGAAAGTGGGCCTCTCACCTGGGCTCAACTCGAGCCCACTTCTCTAGTTTCAGTTGGTGCTATGGAGCCTTTGGGGCTTTGTGGAGAGTACGAGTTGCAAAGAGATGATGGGGCTGACGCGCTGTCCCTATGCAGGGAGCTGGGGAGACAAAGGGAAGCTGAGGAGAGACTCCATTCGGATACTGCTGTTTCACCTCTCAGAACGGGAGATGGAGAACAGGATAGGGTGTCTGATATGGAAGAAGGAGGATCTGATGACGATGAGGCAGAGCAGCACAGTGCCAAGAGAGAGAGCAGTAGTGACTCCTCTGATGACGACGATGATGATGATGATGATGATGATGAAGAAGAAGAAATAAATGATACAAATAATTATAAGTGCAATGAATCAGGCCTGGAACCTGGGGAGGTTTGTGCTGTGAGTGTTTTTTTTAAATAGTCAATTATAATAGTTTACACATTACAGAAACTAAAAAATAATGTTTAACACCTTCAATCAATCCCTGTCCATGCCAGTATCCTGCCCTGTCAATGAAGAGGACCACTAAGAGCTGGCGTCACCCACTCAGGAAACCCACCGCAAGGGCTGTACCAACTGCTGTCAAACAACAGGTTGCCAGTGACGACGGTGGGCACACTGAAAAAACACACGCATATATACAGTTAACACAGTTCGATGAAAGGTATTGCTATGGTTGAGCCTTAAAAAAGACATTTAGACAGCGACACATGCACACAGTATAAGCCAAGAGTCAAGCTTATTTCAATAAAAAACCCAGGGACATTTCCTGTTGTGGTTAGTACTGCATGGTGGGTGGCACCGGGCCAGAACCCATGATCGTTAGACTTCTTTTTGGTTGCACTGGAGCGAACAAGAATGCAATCATCACAACATTTAGATGTTAATCCGTTTTGTAGTCCAAAAACAACAACGCATACTTTGTAAAAGTTTGTATTTCTAACACAATATACTCAGAAGTAATAGAACTGACTCTGTTAGCAGCATGAACAACAGTCTTGACAAATATAAAGTACACTCAGGTAAAATTTGTGTTTTTCCACAGTGAGCCATTCCACCCTGTGGTCCATACTTCCCCTCCTCATTTTTCAAATTTTATGTCCCTCCGAAATGATTCTTTTGACGTCAATGCACACATAAACCAAACACATTTAATTCTCGGGCCTACCACAGTAAAATGATCTAGTGATAGATATTCTATTTGTTTTCATGGTTTTAATGGGGTGGGGGGAGGGGGGCCTCCATTAACAACCACTAATGTGCATATACACACACAGTCACATTTATCATCTCTGTAGTTGTGAGAAAGGATGAATAATTCAGCAGCCGTTGTAGTTGTTTATCTGCGAGTAAGAAATGACCATGGCTGTGAGAAGCCTGTTTTATGATCATGAGAGTGCTTAATTATTTTTGGGCAAATTTGGAAACTGACAGGCGTCTATTCCGTGAAAATGTTTTTAAAGTCACTGGAGGAAATTGTCACCACAGCGGCCGGATTAGCTCTGACTTCTGCTGCAATTCTGTGCAGAAAATGCTGCAGAATTCACTTTGTGTTGCGTTTTTTGATATTCTGGCCAGATGATTATTTCACATTCAGAAAAGGCTTAATTAACAAACTACCAGGCAAGAGATTCGTGGTTGGAATTGCATGAATCATTGTCCGCGCCCCAGTAAAAGAAACCACCGTTTGAATAGATGAGTGATTACAGAGTAAGTAAGGCTTTATTTCGTCTCCATTTAGAGCCACCTGAAGCAAGCTTGGCAGAAGAAGAGGGGCAGGAAATGGAAGCGTGGGCAAAGCCGCTTGTCTACCTGTGGCAGAACAAAAAGAGCTGCTTCTCAACAGAGAGGGAGTACAATGCTCATGCAGCCACCATGCAGCCGTACTGTGCAGTGTGCACACTTTTCATGCCCTACTATCAGGTAAAGGGGAGGTCAGCACAAATTGGGAGATGATTGTCTTTAAAACATGCACAGTTCCACTGGTGTAAATTGAGTGCGCATTGCAACTTTCTTCTCTTGAGAATGTTGAAAGATCACATTTCATTCTGTGTTTACATCATTTGCCTCATTTGGCTAGCATTTTTGCTACTCCAATTAGAGGTTGTTTCAGTATTGCACTGGTCAGTGGTTCTTATCCTGTGTTAAGCTCATATGTCTTTTTTTTTCTTTTTTCTTTTTTTTTTAAATCCAACCGCTTTACTGATAATTGCAGCTTTTCAGCACATTTCCAGCTCTAAATGTAGTTAAAGTTCAGTCTGGAGAGACAATTTTGAGTTTTTCGTCTGTCAGAGGTTTTTATACATGAAAATTACAGTCTCTTCCTCCCCTAGGCGGAAGACAAAGCAGAGGATAATAAGCCTATGGTAGCTAAAGACACCTTCCAATCTTCATCTCCAATGGAGGGTCCCTCACCTCATGGTGGAGGGTTTAGGAGAAGCAAGCCCCTGATCCCAGAGATCTGCTTTTCTTTTCGGGAGGAGAATTGCCCCCCTACTCCCACTAACCCACTGCTGCAGGAAGACGGCACCTCCCCTCTGCTCTACTGCCAGAGCTGTTGCTTGCAGGTCCATGCAAGTATGTATGCACAAGGCAACAGTAGCACATATATTTGAGTTTTTTTGTGTGAGAGGAGGGGGGTAGAAGATACAAACTGATGTGTATAGTTTTTAAACTTCATGCCATCTGTTTACCACTTACCACCAGGCGACATTCTTCGTTTTCACATGTTGTGCTTGTGTTACTGATGTCATTATTAGAGGGTCAGTGGGTTTAAATCCTGACTCATTTCTTCTGTATGTTCCACCCTCTCTCTGTTTCCCTTTCTCCCCCCTTTCTTTGTGGTTTGGAGTATTTTATTTCCCTCGTCAGACTGGGGGTGAATCCTCTGTTTCCACCACACACAGTTCCTGTTCAAAATCCCCAAGCCAGTAACAAGCTCTCACACATTTTCTTAAAAAACGGAAGAAAAAATCCCTGGAGCTTTTCTTTTCCAGGCTACTCAGACACGATACATTGTGCATTGTCGTAATCCCTCATTCACACGGATCTCTGTCCCAATCATGCACATTTCGATATCTTAAGCCTCCAGCCGGCCTTACGCACGCGCGTACACAGACGCGCGCGCAAACGCAGCTACTTTTAAAAGACTTAGACAGCAGTATGCCCAGCTTTCAGTCAGTTTGAGTCACTCTTACTAACGTTCACTTTGCCATATTTTTAGTCTGCTTGGTCTAGGATGTTGTGCATTTATTGTGTGTGTGTCTGTAAGTCTGGTGGGGTGGGAGTTAGAGATGAAGTGTATGTCATTTGACACTGATGAAAAAGCCACAAGTTCGGTTTCGAGCCCCAACAATAAGTACATGTTGATGTAGCTTTCTGCCCGTTCTGTTATTTGAACTCTGGAAAGGAAACAGAGGTGGGCTTAGATTTTGTTTTTGGTTTTCTGATGGATAATGCAGGAAAAGAATAGTGACATGCACACATATACAGACTTCAAGTGTGTTTTTTCAAATAAAAATTCCCAACCTACGTGTCTAAAGCCTCTAGCTCATGGATTGTAATCAGCTGCCAGCTTTGAATAAGATCATGTTTGTTTTACTAAATGAAATCCCAGTGTTTTTCTGTTCAAGGCCATTTTTTATTTTGGAAAAACATTTGGACGCAAGGACTCAGACCAAAAAGCAAAGTTGCTGCTGTGAAGTGTCTAAAATGACAGCGTGCTATGACACACGTTAATATGAGATAAACCCACACAGACGGACGCCTTCGTAAACAACGATGAATTGTACACCAACTCTGTCTTTTGTTGTGACATTTTGTTTCCTTAATAACATAAAATTATCTTGCCATTTACTGTCAAGTCTGCTGTTTCTCTCCCAACCCATTGACACAACAGTTTAATAGCATTTGAGGAGTCAGTGAGTATTTTTGCTACAGATTTTTGATCCATCCCTTCTTACTTTAGGTTGTTACGGTGTTTCTGCAGACGACATCAGTGAACAATGGTCATGTGATCGCTGTACCGAGGGAAACTTTACAGCAGTAAGACAATTTTATACCTTTGATTCAAGTATGACTGTGGTGTATAAGGAGAATAGCAGTGCTATCCTAAAATTTTAATGTGAACTAGTGTTAAAATGATTATACGTTATAGCTGATGATGATGGCTCACCCAAAGATCTGACCCTAGTCAGAACAGTCAGTAATATCTTAAAAATATAGATGACCATATTCATATGTGGTAGTTGACACACTGCAGTGTGATCACTGTATACAATAAAGACAACTAATTTTTTCTTCTTTCTGACTATTTAATAAGCAGAAATATCTTCCTCTGTGGCACGTGTATAGATTTTGGTGACTAGAAGAAAAATATCTGCATTTCGTCTTTCTCACTCATTTTTCTCTTTTCCCAGGAATGCTGTCTCTGCAACCTCAGAGGTGGCGCTCTAAAGAAAACCCAAAACGACAAGTGAGACGAGCTTTTGTTCTGCGATTAGCTCTGCACACTTATCCCTCATCTCTAGAGCTCAGCCAAATGAATTGTCTGGGTATCTTAATCATCACAATGTATTAATTTGTTTGTGTGTATAGATGGGCTCACGTGATGTGTGCAGTAGCATTGCCAGAGGCGAGGTTCAGCAATGAATCCAAGAGGAGTCCCATCGACACCAGCAGGATCCCCATGCAGCGATATAAACTGGTGAGAACACACAGACACACACCCGCACACCACACACACTCCTTGAGGACTGTCCTGGTCTAATTAATGAAGTGTTCACAGTTCTAATTAACAATGTGAGACGAACATGCCCGCAATCAAAGCTAGATAATTAACCACTGGTGGGTGGGAGGGGGGGGGGGGTTTGTGTGTGTGTGTGTGTGTAAGTGTGTAAGACTCTGTGTGCTGATGTTTGTCTATATGTGTGCAGGTGTATGTCTGCCTCCCTGAGTGCATGTGCATGTGCTTGTGCATTTATTAAGTGTGTATGTGTTTGTTTAATGAGGGAGCTGCAGTGCGTCTCAGCAGACCTGACATGTTGCCACTATACTTAGCTTTCTGCTGCAGGCACTGTGATAAGTCAGCAGAAAGCAAAGTGTTGGAGAAGCACATCCTCACATAAGATGGATCACAGAGATGGGATAAGTTCAATTCTTCTTAGAAGCATATGTAATAAATCACAGTTTAGGACTCCTTAAAACAGCTCATGACAAAAGATACATTAATAAATCAGTTTATTGTTCAAAATGGGTTGCGTGAGCTGAAAGTAACAATGATGTGAATACATCATTAATATATATGAGCTGAGATTACAAAGTTATACAACAAAAATTAAAAGCCATGCTCAATTTAACACTGGCCGTTGTCCCTTCCAAAGTTGTGTTTGAATGCAGTGATGCGCCACTTCCAGCCCTGCTGCTGTTTTTAGAAGTCTTGTTTTGAGCTTTCGTTACAGCACAGCACAGCACAGCTGCGATGGCCTGAGGATGTTACAGTAAAAGTCCATGCCTTCACAGTCACAAAAAAGGAAGAATATACAACACCATGAATGGTATTTAGAAGAAAAAAAGGAAGATGAATCAGGTCTCAGGGGTTTCTAGCTCATAGCCAGAGAACTAGATCTCATTTGTCCCCCGACATAAAATGAAGTTCATTTTTGTCCATAGTCAAACTGCAAATGCACAGATGAACTGGACAGATCTGGGCTTCTAAGAAGGGTTGTGAAAAAGGTAGTATAGGCCTCGGATACAAAGGCCTAGAGACCTGTCAGCAACCATCTGGCAACCTCTGGTCATGAGGGAAAAAGAGGTATTCCCTGATAACATTGCACATGGTTGCTGGAGGTTGCTGGCAGCTACATTGAAATTGATTCCTAAAGCCTCGGCCATGCCAGCCTAGAAACGCGTCAGTGACCCCCTGCTAACCACCAGTCACTTGGGAAAGGTGTGTTTTCTATACCTGGTTGCTGGAGGTTGCAGTCAGGGGAAATTTGGAAGTACCTCCACTTCCAAATTAAAGAAATGGTAAGAAGACTTTTCAGCGTAACACAATGATATCCAGTTTGAGTTTAGTTATCAGTCCCTCAGAAAACGACATCTGAGTGAATAGACTTCAGTTATAACTAAAATGTCATACTTCACCACAGGGAACCAGCATATTTAGGTTTATACATGACTGCTTACCCAAAAATAGTTCAAGGAATATTGCTGCACTGACACTGAATGGGATGCTAACTCTGTGGACACAGTGACATTACCCATAGGGTATTTACAGGGATATGGTTCATATCTTCTCACACCACATTGAAATTAAGCTCATTTGGATATGAAAGCACAAACCACAAAGTCAGTTTCCATATCCGCAGGCTGAAATCTGAACAAAATGAAAATTATAGTCCAGACGGGGAAGAGGCAGGGTGCTCATAAAAGCCTCTGACATGACCTACGTGATGGCCAAAATATAAGTATATGAAGGACCTAAATTCCTTTTAGAGGAAGTGGCACTTCCTTGCTTTAGATGTTAAATGCTTTATCACACAGTGTGCATGAATAACCAATATGTCCTTCACATGTACACCAGTAGAAAGTGTGCGCCTGTGATGCAGACTTTCTCTCAAAGTTTCGAGGATGGCGTACAGACTACCTTTCTGTTTTGTCTGCGTTGTCATTTGTAGATTCAATCCCCGAGCCACGTGTTCTGAAGTTCGCATTGGACCCGTTGCCCCTGCAGCAGCTCAGTACATTCATAATTTACTATCATACAACACACGCACACCGATGTGCACACATACACATTCATAATTTACTGTGGGAATGTTCTTAACGCATGGCTCAACACAGGCACCCGAATACACACTGCAGAAGTCACAGGGGAGAAATTGGCGAAGTTCACACACGCATTAAAACATACAATTATTCTTACATGTTTATATTACTTTGTGATCTAATTGGCATTATTTTATTTTGTCCCCTCCCCTGCCAATATATGTACATAAGTGCTCATTTGCAGAAATACGAACACAGATTTTGCACACAGTGCATGCCAGCTAGAATCTTGTTATGCTGGCCTCAATAAGTGGACTAGACAGTCGGGCCAGTTCATCTGTGCAGTGCTGTCCATAATGTAGGAGGTATGGGAAAAGGCTTTACGAAATGTAGGCCAAGTTAGTCACCGAGAAAAGCACTGACTGCTTCTCCCTCAGCTCAGGAACAGAAAGGACAAGAAACTTCATTATTAGGGGGGTGGGGGAGGATAAACTTAGGATTTTCATCCCGTTTTAAAAACAGCATTTATATTGCCTTTTGGTTTTCTTCACAAGAGGAAAAGAGGGTAGTCTCTCACTATACACAATACCTACTGATCCCCAACTGATATCTGCATTAAGAGGGCTAAGCTGATAATTGTAAAGACGAAGCCAGCCCTGCTGTAGAGGTTAAATTTAATTAACGCTGAGCCAACTAATTAGATCAGTTATTGATTTGTTCAAATAAATGAACAAAGGGCAGTGGCTTAGCTGATAAGGACAGAGACTTTAAGAAAGGTTCGTACTTGCGCAGCGTCACCTTCTTATTTACCTCTCAGATGCCTTCTCTTGTTTCTGGGCATCATCACATCCTATTATATAGAAATATACACAGGGGAATTAAACTGTCATAAGGTGCTTTTGATATTGTATTTTCTTAATATTTCAACACGTGCTGTTTAAACAATATGTAAACAACAATATTATGCACAAGATATAGCAATGATATGGTAATTTGGAACCTTTTATAGAAATAGATATTAAAAAACCAGCTAATTCCCACTTAAACTCACTGAGGCACTGGAACGTGTCTGCATATAGACGTATTACATGTCGATATTATAGCATGGATTTCCGGGGAATTAGATTAATGAATAAATTACTTTCAGTAAGATGTGAAACCAAGCTGCAAAGACAGAAGCCAGGGCAGGGAAGCGAAGAAGAGAGCGTAGATGGGTGTTTTATTAAGAGCAGACTAGAGAAAATGGAGTGAGATGGAAGGCATGCAAAGGGGGTGAAAGAGGAAGAGGGAGCGAGTGGGGTTATAATGGGAGGCATGTCGTCATATTTTCCCTTTCGTTGGAGAGGACAGACAAGAGAGATGCCACAGTAGAGGGAACTGACTTGATGGGCTGTTTAGTGCAGAAACCCGAGAGATAGTCTTTTACAAAATTTCGCTTCAAGTGTGTTTGTGCATGGATGCATGGCAGTGTTTGTGTGTAGGATGTGTATGTGTATTATGCTCGCCAGTGTGCAGTTGTGTACTCTTCACAGAGCTTAAACGAGGAAAGAAAATACCACAACATACAGATTGAAGCACTTTTTATTTGTGGAAAGCGTAAATGATGTCATCTGATTGGCTTAAGTTGAGGGTTTCTTTGTATTGCAGCAGTCCAATAACATGTTTCTGTTGACTATTAAACTGGGGTCTCTCATTTTATTTTCTGCTATCAATGACTTGTTTACACTACCGTATCCAATAACAGCAGATTTCACAGATATAATTTTTTTGGAGCACATATTGGCTTTAAATTATGTTAGAGGTTCACGGCACAGCTGAGCGGTGATTCACTTAGCGGTCTATTGTCACTAATTTGCTGTTTTTCCTAGCCAACCTTTAAAGTCTGGAGTGGAAATGCAAATGTTAAATTACTTTATTTTATTTTTTTTATTTTACACCAGACATGGGTGCTTTAGTGAGTAAGGTCAGGTTTCCTCCACAGCAATAAAGGCAGTCACTGGGAGTAGGTGTATTGTGCAGTAGTTTGCATTTGAAATTTAAAAAGGAGAACATCCGACTGAAGGGCTTCCATTTACAGTGTGAATTTTTATTTATTTATTACCCTTGGGGTAAAATGATTTTCCCTTTGTGTAAATAATATCTTCAGTCTGCCCTTTTTGTTATACAGAGCAAATCAGCCACTCTAAGTGTGTGTAGGATGTTGCTGTCCATCACAACTTCCTCCTTTCATCTCTGGAAGCACAGTATTTCATATTTTCTATCAGTGTCTTTTGATTTTCTATATAAAAACAACAACAACAAATGTACTAATTAACCAAAAAGTTTGATCGTTGTTCATCGTTCATCAAACTGATGTCAGCAGTGCCAAGATCCAAAAGTGGTGTCGTGGAGATATCCGATATGACGGTCCAGTATGAGTCAGCAGCTGCTGTTGGAAACTACTGTTATATAGATGATATGTTACTTGTCCTGGGTACTGATCAAGAAATCTTTGTTAATATAAAGCAACACAGAGCTGTTTTGGTCTTTTCATTCATTTCTTCAAAGTAACTTTGGTCAGGATGGTGATAAAGCAACAGGAAGATGGAGTAAGTCTGGTGCCAGACTGCGACTGAATGGCTGTTACATCCAGTCTGTCATGGATAATACAGCATTTTACTGATACACTGGTGAAAATCGCAAATCTGTTGCTGTCTGTTGCAAATCTGTCGCTGTCTACATATACAGAAATGAACTATTTAAATTCAGAGTCCAGCTAGAACATCAGTTTTGACACTGTTTCAGTAATTCTTTCACAAATAGTGACATTAATTTGCAAAATGATATAAAGATACTCAGTGACATTGCTTTTATATAAGAATATAACTAGAAAATAAATCAGCTGGCAACCAGTTGAGTTGAGTCCCCATCTGCAATTATAAATTAGATGGTAGTTTTTTGGAATCCTTTGCTAATCTGTCTGAGAGTGATTGCAGTCAGTCTGAGCTGTACTGGATTGTTGCCTCCCACAATGCGACCTGTGCAATTATCTTGTGTTGTCCACAAGTTGAGGGTGTTGCATCCTTGACCTCTGGGCAACAAGTTTTTCACAACATGTACTTGCAATCAGTTTCCAACAGCAAAAAAATTCAATGCAATCACTGCAACCATCAAGTTTTCTTGGTCACGATGAGCTTGGCCATCTTATTCATACTTTAGTGTTATTAAACTGTTAGCAACATGCTTTTAAAAAGACCATATATTCTAAAAGCCAAGAGTGGCGGCCCAGCTGTTGTTTTTATGTGTCTTTAGAACGCAAGCCATAACGATATAGAGGACAAATACTCCTGTTGTAACGATAAGGCTAGAGATTTTATTTATTCGTTGTGTATATTGTTTTGGATAATTTCCAGTAAGGCTTGAAAACATTTTGGTAAAGACGTACTTAAAGAACATGCTTATTGTTTAAAAAATGTTTTTTGAAGAACACTTTGACAGCATTTTAAATCTAGTTATATTGAAACAAAACAAGCTGGATACAGTCTAAAAACACCTTTGGTTTGTCTAAAAGCAGCTGCTGATCGTTCTAGACCACTGGCCATTTTTTGGTTCTTGGCGTCTCTCAATTGTTTTTATAATTCCTTTGCAGTAATAACATTTTCCCAGCTTTTCGTGTGCAACCTAAGTTAATTCAGGCCTATTGACAGTTTGGTCTGGTCCTTATGTGTTTACAGAAGTGCATCTATTGTCGTAAACGCTGTGCGGGAAAGCGGCACTCAGGGGCTTGTATCCAGTGCTCATGTGGCCGGTGTCCCACCTCCTTTCATGTGACCTGTGCCCATGCTGCCGGTGTTATCATGGAGCCCGATGATTGGCCGTATGTTGTGTCAATCACCTGCCATAGACACCAGTCGCGGAGTTCGTCAGCTGTAAGTTATAGGACAGGTGTTTGCTACAGCTGATCTGAACCAGTGCCCGGAATAAATAGACATATTATTGTTTTTGACACGCTTGAAATAACTGACTCAATTATAAGCACTTAATAATTTGTGTTAATGTAATTAAGGAAGTGGCACAAATGACTACTCGCCAGATAATTGAAAACAGCTTGTTAAAGGGGCCCCTTTATGTTATGCCTTTGTCTCTGTTTTACCTGTTGCAAATACTACAGCTGAACTGCCTGAATCACCTTGTTTGTAGTCGAGTCTTTCTTCCATAACTTATACAGGGCACTGTGTAACAACACATCGGCGTGATGCGTGCACAGTGGCTTGTTTGCACTCAAACAAAGAATGAACAACTACTATTTCCCTGCTAGAGCCTTTTTCTGCCAACTCTAACTCTATATTCTATTAATGAAGCACACCAAATGTTCTGTTGTTGGCTGCAAGAATGAACATAAGCATGTTCATTTACTCTTGGCATAAAAGAAGATGAAGATCCAATGGATTACTTTTATTTCTGATGTGAATGTCTCTGCAACACCAGGAAAATCCTTACACTTTATACTGTGTTAGCGTGGGATCTCCTCCTTCTCTAATGTACATGTTCTGTATTTTAATACAAACAAGCTCATAATAAATCATTCAATATTTTGTTTCAGTTAAAACAAATAAAGCGTAAGATAGTAAACTAATGTCCCCACTTTACAAACTGCTGCTCTGCACAACATATTCTCATTTGACCCCAAATAAAATTGAACTTGTGGAATTCCCCCAAAATTGGGATGCTGTGTAAAATGTAAATAAAAACAGAATGAAGTGATTAAAAAAAACTCAAAAGTTTATATTTCGTTCACAATAGAATAAAGAAAACATATGAAATGTTAAAACTTAAGACATGGTAATATTTCATGAAAAATAGCAGCTCATTTTGAATTTGAGAGCAGCAGCACTCTAAACAATCTCTTAAAACTGGGGCAAGGGGCAACAAAAGGTTGGAAAAGTAAAAGGTGCTGAAAAGAAGGAGCTGGATGAACAATTTGCAACTAATTACGTCAATTGGCAGCTGGTTAGCCGCATGATGGGGAATAAAAAGAGCATTGCTAAAAACGATGTTTATAATTTGTGGAACAATTACAGAATAATCCTCTATAGTTCATAATACCAAAATATTTAAAGAATCTGGAGAAATCTCTGTGGACAATGGACAGGGCTGAAAAATCAGATTATGTTGGATGCCGCTGATGTTTGGTCCCTCAGATGGCACTTCATTTAAAACAGAAATGTTTCTGTCATGGAAACACTGCTGTCAGAAATCATTGTCTGTGAACACAGTCATTGGGCCATCTATAAATGCACGCTAAAGCTCTATCATGCAAGAAGAAGCCGTATGTGAACATGAGCCACATTACATTTGGTAAATCATTCTGGTTATAGTCACATTTTAAACGGCGTTCCAGCAGCATTTTTTGTTTTTGGGGGGAATTGCGGTAGTTAATGTAGTTTGACGTTAAGTATTTACTGCAGTCACTTGTAGGTTCAAGTTCAGCTCGTTGCTTTGTTCACTTGCATCATCTATAATAATGCTGGTAACTGAATTAAACGTATAAACTGAAACATTGTCCATGACAGTGCGGTTAGTAGTGCAACATTATGCTAGAAAAGGAGGAGAAAAGTGTGCAGTAAGTCTGTTTTGTTTTGGGTTTTTGTTTTTTGTTTTGTTTTTTGTTTTTTGTTTTTTTTGTTTTTTTTGCCAGTATCTAAAATGTCAAGGATGTACTTTCACAAATGAGTTCTTTGTGCTGGTACTGAAGAAAAGTTTTCTTTGGGGTCTTGTTAGAGCTGATGCCCAACTTACACTTAAACTCACACTAATTTAAGGTTTGTCTTCACTATGCTGCAACTAACTTGCATGGTGCAATTTCTTCCCTTCTAAATGCAAAGATAACAACCATACTCTGTTCGTACTGAGCTTAATTAAAAGTAAAAGTTGTACCTCGGTACAAGAAGCTGTCAAGATGACTTGAGAGACAGATCTATAAACCTGATTGTATTAAAAGCAGAGATTTGGGTATCAGAGCCTTTTATAATGCAAATAAATCTAACAGAACATTTCAGTTGTCACTTATTATATAACATTGCTGTACCCCAGTGGAATTTAGTTTGACTTTACTCTGTATTGCTATACATTAGTCTAATTGCTACTCTCTGTCTACACTAGAAGCAGCAAGCAAACCAAGCTTCTATCTCACTTGGCCAGACGGTGATCTCCAAACACAAGAACCTGCGCTACTACAGCTCCAAGGTCACGCAGATCACCTCCCAGACGTTCTACGAGGTCATGTTTGATGATGGCTCTTTCTCTAATGACACGTACCCCGAGGACATAGTGGTGAGGATATGTTTAATTAGACGCACACTCAAGAGGTCACTGCGTAGTTGTATGAGGTCAAACCAGTTGTTTAAATCCCCCTCGTTAAGAGGAACTTCTTTTTCTCCTTTGAAAATATGCTCTAGTGTTTCTCATTGTAAATCTTTCAGCGGGTTTCTGAAAGGGCCTTTCAGAGAAAAATACAATATCACACACCAGGGGTTTCGATGGGAGTATGGAAACTGACAGCTAAACGTGTGTTTCTATATTTAAGAGCACATTAAAGTTAAGAGCATTCAGTCCTGAGCCTCAGCTAGCTACCAAAGATATTGTATATTACACCAAAATAACTGAATGTGTATGTTTTGAAGCCTTGTGCTTGTTTTGTTAAAAAGCTATGTACACTTTAAAGCTTGTTGATTGTCTAGTGTTGAAGCCCCTTACATAGAAGACAAGAAAACAAGTTTCTCGGGGATATTCAGTGTGTCACGGTAGCACAAAGCATTCACGAGGTCCTGCTGTCTGAACACTGAAACAAAACCATTTGCTCTTTACATTACCATAGTGTCTCAACCATTTTGGGCTGAGAAGTTTTGTATGCAGCTTTGAGTTTAGATCTCAACAGCACTCGACTGTCAAATTCTCGACTATAGCAAAAGCTGTTGTCAGTCCACTTGAGTTTTTTTTAGCAGGTAAATATATCAAAGGGAATTACTCTCTTTAGCAGTTATCCTGACACCCACTTTGAATGACTTCTTCTGTCTTTTTGAAATTGTTTTGAAACACTTAGACACTTACAGACCATCTACTACTCTCTTGTATTTCAGAGCAGAGATTGTGTGAACCTGGGTGCTCCTGAAGTGGGGGAAGCTGTTCAAGTAAAATGGCCTGATGGGCTGTTCTACAGTGCCAAATACCTGGGATCCAACGTCTCCTACATGTACCAGGTACCTGAACATGCGATCCATCTGTAAACTACTCAGTCACGGCAGCAGTGAGTGAGCATGGGAGAGAAAAACAAATGGCCACGTTGTGCTGAATAGACTTTCAGGCATAGTTGCAGGTCAAAGCGGCATAGCAGTAAATTTGTTGAACTCCCTCAACGCTGACGTTGTCAATGTCCCCTGGTCTACGTGTGGACAGAAAAGACAGGGGGATTGAGGGAAGCGCTGAAGTCACGATGATCAAGAGGAGATTAAAGATGACGGGAGGGTAAAAGACAGACGTAGGAAGCAAAAGCTGTTTGGACATAGAGATAGAAAATGGGGAGAGGGGGAAAAAGACGGAGAGTGAGCAAGTGAAAAGTGACGGAAGAAGAGAAGGAGGTGACAATCTGCATTATTCAAACTCACTGAAATATTAACTAAGCTAAGACTCATGCAGCTTCCATTTAAGCTTTATTTAGGCGAGCTGGGCGTTAACCATTACTTATGCACAAATGCACCTGTGACGCAAAGACGGTTTAATATAGGTCAGATTAAGATGGGAAAAAATGGCTGGACAAGAACTTTCCATTGTCAAGGTGTATTTTAGAGATGAAGCCCCTGCTTTTTTCCAAGAACTCCAGCGTTAATGTTTAAAGAGCAGAGGTAACATGAAGATGGTCTTTATTTGATCTTTTTTTATTAGAGCTAAGGGGTAGAACGGCACACTTGTGCATTCTGGCAAAAATGTTGTTAAAGTGAGGGGAAAGAAATTCTTTGTGGCCTCTTATAGTCTGTAATAATGGTAGCCTGAAAAACACACAGAAAAAAGCCTGTGTTATATAAATGCCTGTGTAGGTTCTCAGCTATCCAGGTCATGGTACTCTAAGGAGCTTGGATAGAAAGCAACTGGACTCCCACTGTGAATGACCATCATTGAGCAGAGGGGGTGGCTTATGACACCACATTCAATTTTAAATTCAATTTCATTTATATAGCACCAGTTGCCTGAGGGTGCTTTTTATTGTAAGGTAAAGACCTACAATAATACAAAGAAAAGAGAAAATCTCAAAAATCATATGACTCCCTTTGAGCTAGCGCTTTGTTGACAGTGGGAAGGAAAAACTCCTTTTAACAGGAAGAAAATGCCAGCAGAAACAGCCTCTCTGAGATGCGGCCATCTGCCGCAACCAAAAGCCACTAGCATCTGCTCTCTTTTGGATTTTCTATTAGGTGTTTTTAGTACCTGCTTGGCCAGAGTTCCAGCTGAGCTGAGCTGGAATCCAAACTCGGACTCCTTCACAAGAATCAAAACCGCCATTTTTGAAGCTCGGCAATGAGGGAAATGCTATTTTGACACCTGGGCTCATGTGACAAGGCGTATGATTAATAGTAGGGTTTAAATACCGGGGAGACTCCAGCATTGGGTTTTAGATCTGAAGAAGCCTCTTGGATGAGAGGTGTAATTTCTTCAAGAAACTTTAAGAAGTCCAGTTGCCTTCTTTCCCAGCTCCTTAGACTGTTCTGCATTATTAATGCAACAAACCTACAGATACCACCATATGTAACTGCAGTATCAAAGATGATTAAGTAAAAAATATTTAGAAGACAGTTAAATGTAAATAGGAGGGGGTTTTTTTTGGGGTTTTTTTTAAGCAAAAATGTTCAGTAAATTTGGTGGCAAGATTTTGAGTGTGCATGTGCATGAAAACTGTATAAATGCAAGACATTTCTTTAAAACCTCTTGGATAGCTGTTGATTGGTTTCACCTTATCTCAGGTGGAGTTTGAAGACGGCTCTCAGGTGCTGGCCAAAAGAGAAGATGTCTACACCTTAGACGAAGACCTCCCCAAAAAGGTGAAGCGCAGACTTGTAAGTATTAGATTTACAAGATTTACACATAAACTTTAAAAGCATAAGTTTCAAACTTCATTGCCATAAACAAACAGAATATTCTCATGCCATGTGGAACATTTTGCTATTACTCATTGGTGCTTTCTGATGTCTTGTTTTCTAGTCAACGGCCTCGAGCATGCGTTTCCAGGATGCTTTCTTCACCACGCAGGGGGAGAGGAAACGACAGAGAACGCCAAATTCACGCTTCCAGAAAGACTATGTGGCCCTGCCAGGCCTCCGTACAACTGCCAAAAGCACATGGGAGCAACGCAGCCACAAAGGGAAATGAAGTCATGGAGAAGCATCAATGACAAATTAATGCACTGAGTTAACAGTGGATGTAGAGGGGAGCTTGTTTGTGTGTGTGTGTGTGTGTGTGTGCTTGTAAGTTTTGGGGATTTGGGGATTGCTATTTACATCTTAACTCTTGCCCACACAAGTTTCCTGTGAAAAGTTCTGAGGAAATGATGTAAAGGGGGGTTGAATGAGGTGATGTGGATTAGGTGGATGTTGACTTGCGTGTGCTTCTACATTTTACATCAGTGACTGGATGGTGTAACAGGCAGGGGAGGAATTTTGATTGGACTCTTACAGAATGGGTTAACAGAGGGCATTGTTGCCTCAGTTGCCTAATGCTCTCACAACCGTCAGGGAAATTAATTGTGACTTATAATGGTCACATCACCCTTTTTTGGAATAACATTTTTTGCTTTGTACATGAAAACTTCAAAAAGCGATTTTTCTAATTAGCCCACATACGGTAGCCTTTTGGGTGATCTTTTAAGTTTTGATTTTCAATGTTTACGTTCTTTGCCTGTAGTATTTTCCTCATGTCTTACTGCATGTTCAGCATCGTCTCTTAACTGCTTCTGCCGGGCCGAGTCCAGTTACGCAAGAATGGCTTCCTCTCTGCCCATTTTTTTAAAAAAAAAATTCCCTTACAGATAAAAAATAAATAAATACATATGTGAATTGTGTAATTTCAAGTTTAAAAGCATTAAGAAAAATGACCACGTGCTCATAACTTCCTGTGGGGAAAAACAGACAGGAAGCCATAGCTTTGTGTTGGACTTTTCGTCCAATTAACGTGAAATGCTACTGTTGCCCTCTTGAATGAAACACATTGTTGAAATTATTTAAAATTTGTATTTATTTTTGGCTTGCTATAGTTAAGCTATTGCTAACTGCTGTAAGGAAAACAATAAAACATTACATATGTTTTTCTATTCAGTTTTCAGTTATTTTAACTCCAAAAGAAATGATAGTTTAGGAGCCACTGAAAGGCTTTTCAAAGCTATTATGAACACAAATACTGAAACAATACCTGGGTGTTTAATAGTATATGCATTAGAGTATACAATGTAAGGTTTTAAAACTAGTGATAGATTACGGGTTTGTGGGCATTGCCACTAGGTACTGACATTAAATCATCTACAGTTGGGGAAAAATAAAAAGCCCACCTCTTGATTCATATGTGTGTAGAAGCACCTTTAGCAACAATAACCTGCAGCAGTTGTTTCCTGTATCACTTTGTCAGTCTCTCACATTGTTGTTGAGGAATTCTGGTCCACTCTTCTTTACAGTGTTGCTTCACTTCATTGAGGTTTGTGTGCATTTGTCTATGACAGCTCTGTTAAGGTTCCACCACAGCATTTCAGTTGGGCTGAGCTCTGGACTGCAACACCTTGATTCTTTTCTTTCAACTCTGTTGTACATTTGCCGCTGTGCTTGGCATCCTCCCCTATTGCATGACCCACTTCTGGCCAGACTATCAGACAGCTGGCCTCACATTTGATTCTAGAATACTTTGGTATACAGAGGAGTTTATGGTTAATTTGGAGACTGCAGGGTGCCCAGGTCGTGTGACTCAAAACAAGCCAGATGCAACTTTGCAAACATAAGCTGTGCTGCCGTGTTCTTCTTAAAGAGAAGAAGCCTTGTCCTGGCATCCCTTCCAAACAAGCCATACTTCTTTAATCTTTTATACTGCTAACTGAGGGCTGTACACTCTGAGATGTACTTCTGGTGTTTTTTGCAATTTTTCTGAGCAATGCACTGTCTGACCTTGGGATTTATTCCCAGGAAGACTGGCGAGTGCCTCGAATGTTTTCCATTTGGAAATAATCTTTTTCCTAGTAGAATGATCATCTTGAAATTGTTCGGAAATGGCATTATAACCTGTCCAGATTGATCCGCAAACTTCTGCTTTGCAGAGGTGCTCACACTTGCTGACAGTCAATTAAGTGCTGCTACTTACCCTTTTAATTCCAGCACATGACTGCAAAGAACCATGTGAAACTTTCTTTTTCACACAACTGCAGAGTAGATGAAAAGAGGCTGATGTCAGGAAGTCATCACATGATCAATTATTGTCTTCAGTAATATCACTGAATTTATTTCAAACCATTATTTTTGTCATGCTCTCACCTCTTGGCACAGTGGTTTAAATTTGTTATGCTTTCAAAGATATAACAGTAAATTATGTTTAAATATTAAACTTTTCTGATGTGTTCAGGTTTTCATAAATGCGTTTAGAAACCAAAGCTTCAAGTGCAAGTCAGAAGTACCGGTTACATATGTTTAATCTGGGATACTCTGAACTATGGGGTCAGCCCTTGCAGGTACATACTGTATAAGGGCGCCTCACACTGAACGATAAGGAGCAGAGTGTTCCCAGCAGCTTGGCAGAGCAAACGGAAAGTGAAATCCATGCGGTATCTTAACTGGCTTCAAAAAGCTTTGTACTCCCATGGAAACCACGTCACAGCCAGCTTCAGATGGCTCTTTGTGATACTGAAGCCAAAGCAAGAAGACAAGTCAGCTTTGATGAAAAATGCCAAAAAAGAGAGCTAAACATCCTTTTAACACCGTTCTTTTGAGCGCCCATAATACCCAATCACGCTACCCCTGCTGTTCTTTGAAGTCCTGTAGGACTTTTTTTCTAAACCTTTGACAAAAACATATCCGAGCAGGCCTTTTAGCTGCTGGTAAATATTCAAAGTTATGCACTGGGTGCTGTGCTATTGAAAAGGTTTACTCCTTTTACCAGGGTAGACTTTGTTAGGAGTCTAATGTTTTGGCCAGCTATATTAGAATTTTTGGATCCTTCTTGAGAATAAAGAGGAAAAGTTAAACTGAAGGTTTGAACAGAGAATTCAAATCTAATTGAAGATACATTTCTTATTTGCATAGTTTGAGTTGTAAGCCAGTTATCGTTGTCGTTGTCACTATAAAGCTTTAAAAAAAAAATTAGTGCATCATATGTCAATCTGTCACACTTAATGACTCGATTATTTATTGTTCTAACTAATCTGTCAGAACTCACAGGTCAGCTCAAACTTTAAGCTATAACCACAGCTGGACTGGCCATTGGGCATACCGGTGGGCCGATGGTGATTTTTCATTTTTATGTTTGCTTGTTTTTGTAACGTATAAACAATGAAAGGTGGTGGATTAGCCAACAATAAAAGACACAAAACTGAAGTTATTCTGTGTCTTTGCTGCACAGCTGCCTCTTCTTCTCTCATTCTCTCCCCTCCCTCTCCTGTTGCTACTTCAATCATGAAACTGATCAATGATCAGCTGATCGTCTCTTTTGTCTGTTTATTGCCCACTTTGCGCCAGAAAGAGGAAACCAGCGGATGTCGCGCTAAACAACAGCAGCACGTTTAATCCTGATCAGCTGTTGTTTGAATTTATTTAATATTACTTTCTAATATCAGCTGATGTTCGCTGGAGCCACAGCTGTAAAAGCTGCTGGTCATGATATCGGTTTGGATATCTGGTGAGAGGGAAGCATGAAGATGATACACTGTATACAAATCATACATATATATCAACATGACAGTGTACATCACTGTCACAACAACATTTGTTTTTGTTCAAAGGCTTTATGGTTTTTTTCTATAATACCTGGTGGTCTGGTCAATACCCGGGCCGATCTTTTGTCCCAGTCCAGCCCTGGCTATAACTTATTTAGGAATTTCAGTAACATGCATTAATAAAATTTATGCACTCAGTGCTTTCTCTTTACAATACGTTTCACAGTCAGTCAGGAAGTGCTGAATTACTTTTCCTCTATTATCACACTATCAAGTGTGACAGGATAATGGGCAGAGTTATTTAGGTAAGCCAGACCTCTATTTGCACTTGCTTAACCTCTCACAAAGATGGAAGTTTATTTTAGCTAGACTGCTTGGTCTCCAGGGTTTAGAGAGAATGGTCAGAGGAAGATGAAAGACAAAATAAATGGCCGTTCTCTTGGTGAAAAATGCCTTGTTGGTGTTAGAGGCCAGAGGAGAATGACCTTTGAGCTCATAGGAAGGCAACAATAACTTAAAATAAATGCCCAAGGTAGGCAGAAGCACATCTGCAAATGCACAACATGTTTTTGTTACAGCAGCAAAGACCACATGTGGTGCCACTCCTGTCAGCCAAAAACAGGAAACTGACCTACAACTCACACCAGCTCATCAAAGTTGGACAATAGATGATAAAAAGAATATTCCCAGGTCTACAGAGTTTCTGTCTTGAAATTCAGATACTGGGGTCCGAATTTGCACGGTGCAACAAACAATGTGAAAGTATGGATCCTTTCTTGTATCTTGTATCCATCCAGTTCAGGCTGGTAGTTGGGGTGTAATGGGATGGGGCATATTTTCTTTTGCCTATCAGTTGAACAATGTTTAAACAACACAGAAAAAATTAAGGCAGTTCTGAAGGCAAAACCCAGTACAAAAGAGGCAAAACAGAGAGCACGGGGATAAGTGTAATGATGTAAAAGGCCAAACAAGGGGAAGTGAGATGATAGTTCATAGCACAGGCAAACATTAAAACATTGGTGATTTAGCAAAAGACAGCTCTCAAATGTTCCCTCAGAAAAAAAAAGGCTCATTTATTTTCTGTGCCTATACTGAAGTACGAGCCACACATGAATAAGCATCAGCTTCAGCTCTTTCCACTTATTGCCTGAATCTGTTTTCTAATATGACTTTAACAAGACTAAAAGAATAGCACAAAGTCCCGTGAGGCTGCAGTGCTCATTGCACATCCAAACACATTATTGCTGATAAACTGCTGGATCTAAAGCACGGAGATGAAAAAAGAGAGAAAAAAGGAGAAAAAATGTTGCTATTCTGAACATTTTTCCATTAACTGGGGAGTAAAATGTTTTTGGTATGACCAGAGGGTGGCATGAAAGGCTGTCTGTCTGTACAATGACCATATTAGTACACCAGACTCAGCTCTGCAGTCAGAATAAGTTAAGCTGCTGTAAAATATTGTGATTTAATTACTATATTATTATTATCTTGGTTTTAGAAACGCCTCAACAGTGGCTTATGGCTGATAAGGCCTTCGTGCCATTCACATAATAAGAAACACATTAGTTTAAAGAGGAAATAAGAAAGGAATCATTTCAAAGAAGCAGTTAATTAACCAGCAGTAAATGAAGCTTTCACAACAACCACAGTAACTACCACACCACAGTTGGCCTAGCAAAATATAACATCTCAAAAGGAATCAAATAAATCAAACTTAGAGAAAGAGAATCGTTACAAGAGCTGAGCAAATTACAACACTAGAAGAGATAATCGCCCATGTTTTCGTCTTGGATCAGTATTTTTCATCAGTCACAGGTCGAATAACTCACAGGGAAATCCCCCCCCCCCCCCCCCCCCCCCCCCCCACACACACACACACACACACACAGACACAGGAATGGGTCTGAATCCAGAGGTGGAATATTGGAGTGAGGGGGTGCTGTCCAGTGGTTATTTCAGTTACTGCTGCCTTCCTCTCACTTTTGGCATCGACGAGGCATTTTGGCCCAGAGAACTGCTGCTTGCCAGATATTTTGCCTTTTTCGGCTTTTTTCTTTATGAACCCCAGAGAGATGCTTGTCCAGGAAAATCGTGGGTGGGTAGATCAGCAATTCCTGTAATACTCAGGCCAGGCCATCTGGCACCGCTTAAATCACCTTTCTTCCCCATTCTGAAGCATGGTTTGAACTTCAACAGGTGGTCTAAACCATGTCTTCATGCCTAAATGAACAGATGTATTGCCATGTGATTGGCTGATTGTAGATTTTTGTTGGCAAACAGTAGAGCAGGTGTACCTAATAAAGTGGTGTATTAACATGAAATGTAATTGTCTCCACGTACGATGATATTATTGTTTTGACTGCTGCCAGCGTAAAGATGCTTTGAAGGGAAAAACTGTGGAAAATCACGTTTGTTATGAGCTGTAAAGGCACCTTTGTTTGCCCTTTTGTGGAGATTGAGTTGCTATTAGCGTTGCTGTTTTGCTGAAAATGTGTACAAGAAAATACTCACCTGCATCTATTTCCTGCCTGCTTTTGCTGGAGCCCATTTGAAGGTGCTCACATTTATAAAAAATAATAATAGTTTTACTGTTTGTTAATTTAGTTTTTATGACTTAGCTTGCTAAGTCTTGTCGGTGGAGTTTGTCTGAATTTGGTTTTCTGTTGCTCCTGGAATAACAGCCTGTAAGCAATATTTTATTTTCTTGTAGCCCATAGACAGTACTGACAACAGTTCTCAACAGTTACACAGTGTATTATTAATTTTTTATACAGACATCTCATAAAATCTACACATTATGCATGAATTACTGAAAAGAATGGGACTTAACGCTGCATATTCACATTGCTCAAAATAATTAAAGGAACACTTTCAAAGCACATCAGCCTTCAATGGGGAAAAAATCATGCTGGATATCTATGGTAAATGGCCTGTATTTATATAGCGCTTTACTAGTCCCTAAGGACCCCAAAGCACTTTACATATCCAGTCATCCACCCATTCACACACACTGGTGATGGCAAACTACATTGTAGCCACAGCCACCCTTGGGCGCACTGACAGAGGTGAGGCTGCCGGACACTGGCGCCACCGGGCCCTCTGACCGCCACCAGTAGGCAATGGGTGAAGTGTCTTGCCGAGACCGAGACTGTCCAAGCCGGGGCTCGAACCGGCAACCTTCCGATTACAAGGCGAACTCCCAACTCTTGAGCCACGATCACCCCACAGCCCATATCTACACTGATATGGGCTGGCACACTGATATGGGCTGGGTACATCGTCAGATGGAAATGAAAATGGAGGATCTCCTACCTGACTGAGCTCCTGGGCAGTCTGAGGTCCAACCTGGCTGGTGGTTGAACCGAAACATAACATCCCACAGCCACAGGTTTTCTATTGGATTTATGACAGGCGAGAGTGGGGGCTGGTCAGTGGTACCAAGGCACTGACTGTCAGCACCGCCATGGGGTCTGTTAATGTGTCTGAGGATTTCATCCCAATACCTAATGCCTAGCCTATAGAGGTCTGTGTGCCCCATGATGAATATGCCTCCCCATCCCATCAATCGATCATGCTGAACATTATTCACAGTCATGTGTCACATGTGCTCAGGGTGAACTTGCTGTAAACAGCACAGGACAACATTCAGGGTGCCAGGCACAGACCTCACTAGAGGACATCCGATCCTTAGGTCACCCTCATGAACTTCCTATTGCACTGTTGTGTCCGTATTGTTTTGTTCAGTCTGCTGTTTTTTGCACACTTGCACTTTATGTAGTCCTGTGTTGATCGTCTGTTATATGTAACACCATGGTCTTGGAGGAACACTGTCTTGTTTCCCTGTGTGAGGTACCACTGTACCACTGATTGAAATGACAATAAAAGCACTTGACTTGACTTGAAGTCTGATTGTTTGGTCAAACACATTCCCACTTGTGGCCTGCTGGAGATCTTCGTGTCATTTTTCACTAAAATCACCATCCTGCAGTAGCTACGTAAATCTATAGATAATATCAATCCCTGTTTCAGGTCTCGGCAGTTCTGACTAGATTCTGTATGTAAGTGGTTAATTAAAATTTCCATGTACATAGACACCAACAGATTTGGTGTTTTTGCTGATTTATCACAGATAACCTTCATTTGTAGCCCAAATTTTGAATTCAAAGGTTGACTCAACATTTAAAAATGACAGCGGTAACAGTCATTTTCACTTGAGTTTATTTGTAACAAATGAAACTTGTGTCGATAAAGAACAGAAATCCATACAGACCTGTTTTTCAGTTTTCACGCGCTCCGAGAACCAATGTAAGAAAATAAAAAGCACTTGTTGACTCGGAGCAGAAAACGGAAACAAAAAGGTTTACATGTACAGACCAATTGGAGGTAACTGATCCCAATAACACATCATATTTTCATTTTTTTATACAATTTATAAACTCCAGTTTAATCCATCTACATGATACATCAGGGTAAAATAGAACACTTCGTTTTGTGAAACTTCTCTTTTGTGGTACAACAAATCCACAATGTGATGTATTGCACATACTGCTGTGCCATAAAAACTGTGACTTGTGGTGCATCCTTTTATTATATCGCTCTGTATATCTGATAAATCTCTATTCATTCTTTGCCGTTATCATCAGTTAATTCATTTACTTTTACGTAGTCATCTATTTATGCATTTCAATTACTCTCTGTGTTTTGTGTTATTTACATATACACAACCGTGTGAGCATTGCAGGGTCCATCTTTGCTGAGTTCAAGTAAGACTCCTTTTTTTGAGGGGGGGAGGCCGGGGTTATCGGAGTTAACAGGATACTAAATATTAGTGCATAGTACAAAGAGAGAAAGTGCAAGTCTTCCCGTAACAGGTGCGACCAAAGGGGCATCTCGAAAGTGGTACCATGCATACAAACAACAACAAGGTTACTTTAAGATGGTGGAAAACTGTCAACAATCCCTCATATGGCCGAGAGTTAATGGGCTTACAAAAAAATGAGTATATACTGTAGGTTCTGTGTCAGCGGAGACGTAGCACCTGAACTTCTCTCAGCCTTCGTTTTTGAAAGAAAAGGAAAAATGCGGAACAGCAGAATGAGGAACACAGATGACCCACTGTGACTGATTTTAGGTAAATGGCTTCAGCTGGGATACTTAAGCATCCTCTTACGGGCTGATGCTCCTCCTTTCAAACAGACTGACAAAGAGCCATTCAGCTTTTACAGATTTCTATACAGCCGAGCAAGTATGACTTGTTCGAGCCAGCTCAAAGTCTGCACCAAAATTTCATGGCGGGTAAAAGAAAAGTGTCCATAATGACAGTATATCCACAAAGCCTGTGTAAGGAAAAGATGGAAAGCTTGACGTAGAACCTTAAAAAAACGATCAGTCTGTCTTGCTAATAACCTACTTTAAAACCACATTTTTTCTGCAGTCGAGTCTCTTGTAACATATGCTTATTTTCTTTTGAATGAAAAGAGATATGATGATGCAGTTGCTGGGTTTAAAATGTGAGTACGACTGTCCAGCCTACACAAACCCTTCCATTCAAAATTTCACAGCCAAAAACAACAAAACAACAACAAAGAACAAAGAAAAAAAAGAACAAAACAAAACAAAAAAAATCCCATAAAATACTTTTTCACATACTGTAACATAACAAAAACACACACACACACACACATTCGGTTCACACAAGCATACATAAAATACACAAAAACCCTTTAAAGTAACTTTATCAAAATAGGCGTGTAATATAAGGCACTAGAAATCTAAAATTAAAATACTTATTAGATGCAGTTTGTAATATGACTTCGATCATTCGTTGCTCGCCGTGACACAAAGAAGGATGACATCATCTACTGGACATGTGACTTGATTAAAAAAAAAATCAACTTCCTAAGAGGTCAGAGGTTATTTCTCTAACACTTTTATATGGTGGAGGGAACATCAAGTGTAACATCCTTGTGTCTGGAAAATGATGCACCATCATCAGTATTATCGTCGTCATCATCACCGTCATCATCATCATGGCATATAACTGCAGTTAGTGACTTGACACAAAAATATATAATACATCTACTTATTGCACACTGAATCAGACACAGAGAAAAGTCAACGGTGAGCATTCCAGTAAGAAAATTGTTCTCCTTTTCCCATCCCTTTCCTGCTCGCTCGTCTCGCTTTCTGCTTAGGAAATCTTAATGAAGCTTATTTGGACACCTAATATTTTGTCTGCTCTCTGCGCTTACTAGCTTCAGTCGTGGTCCGCCCAGCTTTCTTTCGGGCTACGCGCAGAACAACGTGGCGGGATTATTCTGGGGACTTTCTGGTAGCAGCAGTGCTAATACTGTACCCCGGCGGGCCCTCGGGAATTGAGAAATTACCGTCTTCGTGTCTTTAAACGTCGCAAGTGAGACAGTAATGAGGCTGAGAGTCCTGTGTGCATGCGAAACGTGTGGGTGGAGAATACAGGAGAGTGACACTCGATTTTTTTTCATAGAACTGTGAACATTTTCCACACTAGATTTGATTGTACACTTTAAAACAGTACCGTATCACTTTAACAAAAGAAAAAGAAAATGGCTACAGCTCATTGGATTACACAGAAAAAAAAATGCAACTTTGCCCATGTATGGGCAACGGTGACAAAATCATAAACCTATAAGAATGGAAAAACAGAACGTGCCATATGGAATATCCAGTTTTTAAAAAACAATATAGTCACATATTTTTTCTAGAAAACTAAATTAATGTTTTACTTTGCAGTATGCATTTTTAGACCTCAGTAAACCTTCCCTTATCTTAAATCGTGAAGCATAAGGTTGAACTGGTGGTGTTTATTACTGTATGGTAGAAATGTCTTCTTTTTCATTCACAGGAAACAAGAGTCTGTTTCCAAAATAAGACAGAAAAAAACAACCCACACTTCTTGTGTCTTTTTTTTTTTTAAGTTGCGTGTTCTTGGTCTTTTTAATACTCTGTGCTCTGTGTTTTCAGGCTCCTGTTGGCAATTCTCTGGTGCTTGATATCCCAGTTCTTTCTTGTCCACGAGGTTTCCATAAGATGGATTTGTAGCTTCCTTCTGAACTGTCCTCGAGATAGAAAAATCGAAATTTCCTGTGACAGAAAAAAATGCTGTAGCTGGGTCCCGTATTTAGGTTGGTGATGCTACACTGGTGGAGTTCCACACCCAAACAACAAAAAACGCAATCTGGGTGCTCGGAAAAGCACTGAAACAAATAAAAAAAGAAAAAAATCTATATTTGATCAAGTATTCTGATTGGAACAGTGGTTGAAGTTGCTGCTTCAGACTGACCAATGGGTGTGTTTGGGCTGAGGGTGGCAGGAAAACACCCTTGTCAAGCAGGTTGCTATGGCTCAGTTAGAGGTGCTGTTTCTAGGTACGGATAAGCCGATGGTCCCCCTTCACTCTGCATGCAGTGGCAAAGTCTTCATACCTGCACATCGCAACCTAGTGCATTTATTCTGGCTGTGCATAACATGAGAAAAATGCACTCGGTTGAACGTGCGCATGATCGACAGCCACTGGGTTTATGTTGCATAGTGATCAAAGCTTCCCAGGTACTCCAGACTGGCGCGGTAGCAGAACTGGTACTGGTCCTAGAGGGAAGCAGAAGAATTGTGAAGAAGAGAAGAAAGACTAAACGAACATTCAAGTGTTCTTTGAAGACGTGAAGTGGTTTAGAAAGCTCACCTCTGTCTGAACGGTGGCTGGTCTCTGGGTGCGCAGCATCTTGACAGTCTGGAAAATATCCACCACTCCCTCGTACCTCATCCTCTCTAGCACGATGCTGAGGGTGATGAACACACCGGTCCTTCCTACACCAGCACTGTTGGAGCACAGGTGGAAACGTATTCAGAGCTGGAAATACATCTCCTTATGTATGCATCATGCACTAGCTCAGTTTGCTACTAGTCGTGCCAAACCGTTATTCTGAATATTTGCTCACACGTGGTGCAGCAAGCGGTGGTGGTGCTTTATTAGCGTATCAGCAAGAAAAAAAGTCCAGTGCTGTGAAAAACTATTTCCCTCTTCCTGATTTCATATTTTTTCCAATATCGGTCACAGCTAGGTGTTTCAACCATCAAAGAAGTTTTAATATTAGACAAAGAAAACCAAGTAAATACAAAATGGACTTTAAAAAAAAGGTTTTTGCCCAGTCTCTTTCTTATTTTTGAATCATGAACTCTGACCTTAACTAAGGCAAGTGAGGCTTACAGTTGTTTAGATGTTTTTCTGGGTTCTTTTGTGACCTCTAGGTAATCAGCATGGTAATTCTGTTAGCCCTGTCATTCCTAGGATGGTTCACTACTGCTCTGAGTTTTCTCCATTTATGGCCTTCACTGTGGTTCCCTGGAGTCCCTAAGCCTTAGAAATGGCTTTGTAATCCTTTTCAGACTGATAGATGTTAGTGACTTTATATCTCAGCTGTTTCTTTAGATCGTGGCATCATCTGTTGTTTTTTTTTGGGGGTTTTTTGGGAGATCTTTTAGCAACATCACTTTGTCCGAAAGGCTCTATTCAAGTGATTTCTTGATTCAACTGGTTTGGGAGTAATCAGGCCAGAGTGTGGTATTGAAATTTAACTCAACTTAGCTTCCCAAAAAATGGATTTTTTCACAGTTAATCTATCATTTAACTACTTTTTCACATAGAAGCAGGAAGGTTTGTTTTTTTCCCTTATTAAATGAAATCATTATTTAAAAACTGCATTTTTCATTTATCTTTGTCTGATATTAAAGCACTGTATATATTTAACAGAGAAGTGGAATAAATTTAACGTAAAAGATTCCCCAAGTCTTTACTCAAGCAGAAACAAAATGTTCCAAGAATCTCTCACAGGTCATCTGGTGAATTTGTAGGTATTCTTTTTTATCGAGTCTGCACAACTTAATGAACAATATGTGAAATGTTGAGGTATTTGTAGGCAGCCTAGACCTTACCTGCAGTGCACAGTAATTGGCCCGTCCTGGCCAAACTGTTCTTTAGTTTTATGCACTTGGCCAATAAAATCAATAAATCCTTCTCCTGACTTTGGCACTCCTTGCTCGGGCCAGTCTGTAAACTGGAACTGACGAACTGTCCGTGACTGGCCATCCTGGGTGAAAGAAAATATGGTAATTTGAAACTCAGAAAATTCTGGAAGCCAGTACAAATTAGTCTGTCTTGCTCACAGGCTGACGACTCACCCTGGCATCAGTGACTTTGAACTCTCTCAAGATGTACTGGGGCATGTTGTACTCAGCCATGGGATCCACCACAAAGTACTGGTACCTGGCTGAGCGCTCTGCAGGCCAGTACTGGTGACACTTCTCCTGTAGAGTACAAAGGCTTCTCTTCAGAGCGCTGCATCATATTTAAAGTACTCAGTGTGTGAGGAGAACCATTTCTAGGCAATTTATAACGGAAATGTCACCATAACTTGTGATATTCATTATTCATTTCATTATATTTAATTCATTATATTAAATTTTTGATAGATTTCCCCCCCCCCAAAATTGCAAATTCTTAATCACGAAACATTCGCTTTTCCCCTATTGCAGGCATCAAAAGCTATTCTGCTGCCCATTTTAAGAGGACATTGTTATTCACAGTTCCGTCCTCTCCTGATGTAAACTTCTGCAACAACAACACATGGAGCTGCTCATTATGCTGCTATTCAGTCAGCCCTTCAATATATTCTTTTACTGAAAATAATTAGCTCAAATGACAATATATTGTGTGATACTGCATGTTATAGTACACGCTTAGGCACTTAATCAAGGGAAAAATGTGGGTCTATTGTTTAAAAGCTGCAGCTAGCCCAACACATTTAATTAATGTGAGTTTCAAAGGATTTGTAAATTCTTTGTCTAGTTTTTAGTTAAGAGCTTGTACAGCTACACACATCTCCATACTGGTAATTCTCTGGGCTCTGAATAGCCGAATAGGATGGTCTGCTTTCCTTCTGTGAAGTGACATGCTTTTTTGTTGTTAACTGAAGTTATTTGTAACCTCTTCAGGTTCCTTTGGTCTAAAATATAAGACTTTATAGAGCCTAACAATGGGAGTGGAAATCAGTCTATATGTTGTTGTTGTTTTTATCTTTAACCATTCTATCGCGTGTGAAAATCAATATTTGTAATTACCACCTTTATTCTTCAACACAGACTACTAGGCAAGCTTTGTTGTTATTTCTTTATTTCTACTTTAAGTAGTCTTCAGGAATGGATCTCTGAGACTCTTTGGCATATCACAGTCTTTTCTTTCTCTTTTCCTTCCTTAAGAGGAACTTCTTGACAGCAACCCTTTCACTGAGACCATCCTGATGAAGCTTCAGGTAACAGTGGGTGGGTCGTCTGTAGGGCCAGATGCGTCTCTCAGGCCCTGTGTCAGGTCTTTGCAGCATTTTTTTCCTATTTCTCCAGGACATGACTGTCAGGTGCTAACAGGTTTTCAGTTAATAGCCCTTTGAAAGCTGCCTTGTTAGTGGAAAAAAAAGCTATTTTATGATAATGGGCTGTGTAATTTTTTGGCATTTTCTGTAATTTCAACTAAAGAAATTGGAACAAACTGTGTTTTTGTGATGGGTTGTTAGTAACAAAGTGCCTAAAGCTACAATTTAAAATTGCTTCTTTGCTAAGCTGCTTTGTGTAGACCCAACACTGGTTCATCTCTTGAGTTCAGTTCCTTTTTATCCTTGAACGGTTCATAGGTCAGTGTTAAGTAGCTCAACATTCCTCTGAAATGGTCAAGCACTGGACTGAAAATGAGTAGAAAAGCTGCCAATGTCCAAAGGAAAAAAACCAACATGTAGCTCAAGACTTTTGCACAGTACTGTGATACGCTAATTAAAAAGACATTCAACCAGTGCAGCTATATGTTTTTATCCTGCAGGACCAATGCATGTATCACATTTGAGTGTGTTTGAGTGCATTTATCCGTACCCGTCCCATTTCTCTCAGTTTGGTTAGCATGACAACAATGGTGGAGTTATGTTCCCACAGCATCCTCCAGTAGTCCTCTGTGGTCTCAGCCAGTGGGCCCTGGGTTGCTATATAGGCCTTCTGCTGCCTATAAACACATGGATAAGTATAAATGAAAATAAATTTCTCCCCATGCGTGAGAACATTGTAAAGTGACTGATGTTAAACTGACCTGTATCCATCAATGAAGCTGGCATTGATGTAGTCGGATCCTTCCACTCCTCTGATTGGCTGCAGACACACACGCGTGGTCTCGTAGGGCATGATATTCACCAGCCGGTTTTTGAACTTGTTGCACGGCAGATTGGCACTCACAAACCGTGATGTGTGGGCCTTGGCACTGGCCAGACGCTGAAATATAAGAAATAAAGGAAATATGCTGTAATATTGTGCAGATGAAAATTACAGAAAAAGAATTACAAGCAGCACTGATGAGAGCACTGAAATGATGGCGAAATAAAAAAGGACGGATAAGCAAGGAAGTAAAAGAAAAAAAAAGTACTCTTTTAAAAAGCACAAGGTTTGGTTTTTTATTGGACAAGTGGAATTAGAAAACCATCTTTAATCTGCAGGCCTCAGGATATTTAGTCAGACATCTTCAACTGAATCAACACAGCAGGGCCGATATAGGGGACGAGGGCAGCGGTAGGGAATGGAACAGGGAGAGGAAGGAGAAAATCAAAAGTCAGGGGGCAGGAAACCACAAGGCCCCACACTGTCTCAACACACACATGTGAACCACAGTTGATCCAGTCAAAAAAAAAAAGAAAAAGAAAAACTGGAACACACACATTCATATGTGGATATGTGCAGACAGGCAGCCGTAAGTACATGCAGTACACTCGCTCACACTCGACCACTGGATGACACGGTTTAAAAAGAAACACAGAGAAACAGAGAATAGGCAGAGGGAAACCGCAGACTCAGGGGGAAACAATGGGGTCTCATGAACCCAACGTCTACCATCAGCGGCTACCGGAGTGCTGTGGGAGAAACAGCAGTACCTTATTTTCTTACAGACAGACTGAGCTGGAAAATCCCCACTAATCACAAGTTCACCAGTTCATTCTGGGTACTCTGAACCCAGTTTCCAGCATCAACAATAGTAATTCTTCATGTCATTTGGTTTGAATTTGACGCGGTCTTATCAATAAAGCCTGGCAAAAACAAAGCTTTTCACCGCTTCGATACATGCCAATATTTTTCACCAAGGAGAAAATCATGCCCTCCTGGCAAGCTCCGAGAACTCCACCAATAAACTCTCTGTGAAAAGAAACAAAAACACGGCGTATTAAGGTGTTGGATTACCAAAAGCAGCCAGAAAACATTCACCTCTCCCTTTTCCTCACACGCTTGCTTCAACTTTGTGATTTTATTTGAGGGACATGACGCCTCTTACACGAGAAGTTCCAACCTTTTGGTGTTTTGTTGACGGAGGTGGAAAGTAATCTTTCAGACGGTGGGCTGTGATATACCACGCGAGTTCAAGTGAGATGAAATATGGTGAGTGGGACAACCCCGCCATGTGTTTCACATCAATCTAAGGCTGTGAAAACAATACAGCGAGCGCTCAGTTCATTGTCATTCTGAGGGGAGCGCTCCTATTAGAGGGAGGGAGGAAAGCTGGGGCATAGGATGAGGGAGATTGCTCAGAGTGTGTTTACCTTGCCCTCTGATTGTCTGAGCAGACACAAGCCATTCCTGGGAAAAATTAAGCCACCTGCTTTCAACGTATACCTGTAAAGCTACAACCGATTCTCTCTTTTTCACCCAGCCAGGCCAGTCAGGTCTGCAGAGAACTCATCTGGCATGAGGTAAACAACACAGTAAACAAAATAACAACTAGAATATAATGAAAATAACACTTCCCAGCAAGACTTTGAATCCCTTATGTTCTCACTGCGATTGTTTATGATGCCTACATTTGCTGTTCTCACTTTATATTCTAATCAGCTCCCTAAAGTTTTGAAAAAGCTGTTATAACTTCCAACCCCCTAAGATTTTATTACAAACTTCAACTTTCTGGCCTACATTATTTGGTCTTTACGTGCATGCCTATCAAACTTCCCAAACTGCGATGCTTTCAGAAACCCTCAGAAAAGCTAACTCTCTTACCTTAGATTCAAAAGGTGCAATCCCATAATCCCCTTCAAATCCAACCATCTATATGAATCTCTCAGAGGGGGATTGAAACTGTAAGAACCACTAACAGCCCTGGGAAAGATGCTCAGGGGCTATCAAAGTCAAAGCTTCCTGAATTAAACATTCTGTATGTCATTTTAGACAACGTTCTTCCCAAGCTTTGGTGGTAAGAACCATCTTCCTATGAAAACCCTCAGCATGGGACCTGAAGTGCAACTTTGTTTTTTGGTCAATTATGGCTTTCAAGGTCAAGAATTAAATATGAAATATGAACGTTTGCTCTATTCTTTATATGGACAGAATGGCCAGTAGGTAAAGTCTTCAGACAGTGATTTATCCCGCTGGATATCTCTGAGCAGGCCCTGAAGATCTGCAGTGCTTCAAAGATGCTTTCACTGGCTCTTACTGTTAACCTTTTAGGTGGCGAAGGGCAAGAAAAAGACAACTCGGCCTTACAGAAACCAGTGAAGTGTTACATTATTATCATGAATCGGTTTTATGAACCACATAAATCTGTAGGGCTTAATTTTATAGCCTTCGGAGGAACAAAGTGAATCCTCCTCACCTTGAACTCCAGCTCCATGCCGGTGACATTTTCTCCTGGTTCAATCTGCGTCAGCCTCTGGATGTAGGAGTACAGGTTCCTCGCAGGGACTTCGGTGTTCCCGCAGGTCACCGCCTCCAGCAGTGCATCGTGAATGAAGATGTACTGGTCTTCCGTCTGCACCATGTAGTTCCTCTCGGAGCGCATCAGCGTGACATGACCGTAGATGTCGATGGTCTTCTCATGCTTGATTCGCTCTGTCATGGCATCAATCACAATGAAACAGCCAGTGCGGCCCACTCCAGCACTGGAAATAGGAAAAGAGAACCAGATAGTGAGGTTATTTTCTCACATAAACTGCAGTGTGTGCGCTGTGTCCTAATACCTGGTGCAAATCTGTCCCCGCAGAGCTCAAACATAACATGCTTTGCCTAAATCAGCTAACTATCATCGAGATCCCAGCCAGCAATATTTCCGTCAAAGCAGGTAAAAATTGACATCAGCGATGAGTCAGCAACACTGTCTCGCTGGCATTAAGAAGATATCCTCCCTATCGACACACGATCCGGAAATATAATACCGTTAGCTGCCCACCCAAACACTTCACATTTTTGCTGTGCTAGTAAACGGTGAGACAACCTGACCAAGCAAGTTTGTGCAAGTGAATAGAAAATTCTTTATGTGGTTAAATGAATATCGGTGTGCATGCGCGGGAGCGTTGTCGAGGTGGAATGAGATTTGGTCCGTTGTTTGATACAGAGGTTGGTTGAAATGTAAAAGCACATTATGATGGAGTCTTGCCAGGATAATTAAATTTGACTGATAATCCTGTTAGATACTCCATCTGACTGCTACGGAAGATTAGGAAGAGCTGCTCTCCTGCCAACCTTCTCCGCTGCGTCCCGCCCCCGTCGCTCTGCCTCTTTTTCTCCTCGATAAGTACCCTCTCACGCCAGCCCCGACACTTTTTCACACTCACATTTGTCCTTTTCTTCTTCTTGGAAACCATTTTCTCTCCATCTTTCCTTTTCTTTAATTCATCATTTTCATTCACTGTGTCCTGGATTTGACCTCACCTTCTTTTTTCTCACTCTGCACACATCTCCTCCTCTAACTCCCAGTCCCTCGCTACCTTTCCCTCTCCATCATTGTCTCAGCCTTACCCCCTTCCCCTCCTTCATTCTCCTCCACATCCATACCTCACTAATTCTTCCCCCTGAGAGTTTCTGCTCCATATTCCCACTGCCCTGCTCTATCTTCTTTTCTCTGCGATTGCCAGTAAGAGCAAACAGAAGCTTCATTCGAGCTCTGGAGCTAAACGCTGTGCCAAGCCCGTAATGACAAGCTCCCAGAGTCTCTTCTCCATCCAACACATTGGCCTCCTGCTGCTCAGACAGCAGCTCATTTGAATATAAACTTGTGAACCCAGATGTACCTCCAGCCTAAATGGTATATTGTCAACTGTGAAAGCTAATTATGGAAAATAGGGTCAGCATGGTAGCTGATGATGGAGATGAAGGAGGTTGTTGTGGGAGGAATGTGGGTGTCTAAGCCAGCCAGGATGTTTGGGGTTTGCATAAGGTCAATCTTATTTTACTTCAGCGCCTCTGAACTATTTTATACAAGCACCCTTGGACTCTTGTTGATTTTCGCCGACTGCCAGGCTTTTGAAAATGTTGTTAACTCATAAATGCCAAAATAATGCATAAGTGTTTCATGCAGACTCACAAACACACAGTCACGGAGCAGACCTGTTTCCTTTATGGTTGTGGATGGATATCATAAATAATTCTGGTTCAGTGAATAATAAGAATGGATGAGCCGAACTGAAAATACACAGACACATACCTGCAATGGACAACCATGGGTCCCGCATCTGGAGGATTGCAGGCCTTGACCCGGCGAAGGAAGGCCAGGAAGGGGGTGGGATGTTCAGGCACCCCGTGGTCTGGCCAGGCTGTAAACTGGAAGTGACGGACTTCACGCTTCTCATTTGAGCCACTCTGGTTGAGCAGATTAGACGTGGGGTTAAATATAAAGACTTAGTTATTCTGTAATTTTTGTAAATGTCCACAAATCCCATTAAAAAAACGTAAACAAGCATGTCATGAGCTGCCCAGGCTATCAGGTTTAGTCTAGTTTATTTTAAA
This sequence comes from Rhamphochromis longiceps, assembly GCF_057381845.1. Classification (NCBI taxonomy): domain Eukaryota; kingdom Metazoa; phylum Chordata; class Actinopteri; order Cichliformes; family Cichlidae; genus Rhamphochromis; species Rhamphochromis longiceps. The sequence goes on along the minus strand of NC_140562.1, from coordinate 28,176,416 downwards.
AGAAATCTGCAGGGCACTATAGTTTTTGGCAAACACTGCTCAAATATAAAGAAAGTGTATTAGTTGGCACTCTCTTCAGCCACTGATTAATACGCTGATGTGGTTTGATCACTCATTACAGCAGCAGGATGGTTTATAGTGTGAGCTCTCAGAGCTAGCTCTAAAAATATGCTATCCAACCATGCTGGGAATGAAATTTTGTTTATAGACCTGCAACGAAGTATGTATAAATATTTGAACAGATCAATTACGCACACTCCATTATACATGCCATGTTTCAGTACCTTGTAAAGAGCGAAGGTCCTGACAGAGTAGGTGGCCAGCTCCACTGTGTCAAGCAGAGTGACCTGGATCAGGCCGTAGGTCTCTGTGCCACGTGTTGGCCAGTACTGATCGCACTTCACCTAAAATGGAAGAGGGGAGAAGCTGTGAGAGACGAAGAGCAGGTTGAATAATTCTTTGCAAAGATTTTGGTGAAAGAAAAGAGAAAGAAAAGAGCTGACGTGACTTTGAGTGCATGTGTAGAGGGAACAAAAAAAAAAGAAAAGAAGGGGGAGAGGAGTGCTAAAGCAGATCAGTGAGAGAATTTGAGAGAATCAGACAGTAATGTACATACAGAGACAATCCAGCATATGAAAAGGGGTTTTAGTAAGTGTGTGTCTGTGTCGGGTGGGGTGGGCGTTTGATCATGCTAGTTAACTGCTATAGGTTGGTGGGCTCTCTCAAAGATCCACACCAGTGCTCAAAAAAGCCAAGAGATACCGAAAACTCATCCTTCACATATTCGATGCTGTACGTTGCTAATACATCGCAGCCCCACAAATCCCTACATAACCAATCGTAGCACATACAAAATCCCAGCATCCCTATCAAGCAAAACACTTTGATTTCCCCTGCACCCGGCAGTCATATTTGTAGTTCTTCGATTCGGCTTCGGAGACCACAGAGGAGGGAGGAAAAAAAAATCCCAGAGGAGATGAGGGGGGGCTTGGCAGAATCAGGCCAAACCAAACGTTATGTGCTGATCCCTCCAGTCCTCACATCAAAGACTGCAGGGAGCTCAGCTCAGCTTGCTCTGCATTCCACTGCTCCAGACTGGGGATTATGCGTTTTGGCCCGTGATGTTCAGGCTGTAATTACAGCTTTTCAACTGTTGTTTTCCCACCAGACCTTGAGAGACTGTGGGGACAGGAACGGTTGCCTGTGTAAGGAGGAGGGGGGGCTCACACTGACAGAGCATAAACAGGATCGCAAAAAAAATAAAATCCCTGGTGTGAAGACTATATTATCCATTGATTTATGAGGCTAGCAGCATAACTGTGCCCTGTTCTAGCGTGGTTTGATTGGTGCTAAAAGGAAGGATGCTGGCATCGTTCCCACAGTGGGACCATCTGTGATCATCTGTGCGCTTAATGCGTAAACACATAATGGTATAATGTTGAGAGGTGTTAAATGAGATTAAATAATTTTCTCCAACAAGCAGCCCACTACTCACTCAAACAGTACGTGCAGAGCTAGTGGGCTGATAATAAACAGCTAAATATCTTCAAATTGAATGTTTTCATTTCATAACGCTGTTTATTGAATTTTGACAATTTACAGCTTCACAAGCTCAACACAAACTTGCTCTGCAGTGGAAAAAAACCCAAAAAACCCAACCGAAAAACAACCAAAAAATAAACCTTATGACAATGTGGCCAGAAAACAAGGACTACTTAATATACTACACAGTCACAAGACAGGAAGTGGAGGAAAATGCCCATTGTGGGTGCGATCATGCAAACCATAAACACTTATGTGCACTCTTTATGAACTGTATTAAAAGCAAAAAATAACATTTTTAACTAGTTAACTATGTGGTCAGTTTACAATACAATTTTTGCATTATCATCCAATGCATTATTTGCTATTGCTTGGAGAAAAAAAAGAGGAGGTGGGGAGGGAGCAGAAAAACTATAACAAAACGGGGGATAAAGGTAAGGAGAAAACCATGAGAAGTGAGTTTGTACTTATAAAGGGATTTTAGCAAAGGAGAGAAAGAGAGATCTTGCCTTAGAGAAGAAATAAGAGGGCATCTGAGGGTCAAACAGACACAACAGAGACAGTTGGAAAAAGTTGAAAAGGAAACAGTGTTTTAACACAAGGCACAGGTTAATAGGAAAAGAAGCACAAATGGGAAGAAAGGATAATTTTCTGAAAAGGTCTTTGGACATAATTGGTTAACACTTCAGTCATGATTCATACCTCAAGCCATTCATGTTCATTTTACTCTGACATGACATTCTCATTACACTGAATTTTTACTCAAGTGCACATTCTGTTAACAATAGCAAATGCCTCGAAGCCAGATTATTTTCTAATTCATTACTTACCCCAATTTAGCTGTACTTGTAATTCCTCCAGGTCTGGTTCATCAATCCACGCTATTTTTTTTGCCTTCTACTCTGATACACTACACGCCCATTCTGACTTCCCAAGAACATTTAGCTTGATCGTCATGCACTAAATGTTGTATTCCAGCGATTCCTCGCGTGTCCTCTTCTAGCCTATTCTGTTCACTCCACCTACAATCTATTGTCCTCGTGCATTCAAATAAAATAAAATGAAATAAAATAAAACTCATGTCTTTTTCTAGTCTCTCTGTATCTCCTCACAACATGCCACAACACCTTAGCTGTAATTTAGCTGTTTTGCATTTCTCACTCATTATGTCACTCTAACCATCAGTTATATATACACGCCTCCATCATGACAGCTTATGCATTAGTCGCACGTTGCACATAACTTGCTTTCTAATGTAAAGAAAAAATACTGACGATACCGATGATGAAAAATGTTTGTCCGTCAGCATGCCTGCTAATGCTGAAAAATATTTAGGAGCTCACTAACAATATTTCAGTACTAATTACCAACAAAACGACTCTTTTCCCCACAAACTTTAAAAGTTAATTCAGCCACAGAACATTAGCTTCCAGTTCGGAGTGACTGGACAGCATTGCATATGGTATAAAACAGCAGCTTTTGTTGGCCTACACATTCTCACTAACAAAAAGTTTAATTTAAGTTTCAATGATTGTGATTTTGTGGATACCAATTTAGACACAATTTTCATTTGAAGCTATCCAATGAAAACACCAGCCAATATTACCGTATTATTATCAGCTTATTGCCACAATAATGTAATAATAGTAGAAGTTTTAAGCCAAAACATTTTCTTGTTACCACCTTAACACATGGCGACCACAACGCTACCAAATAGTTCTACCTCACTGGCATCCTTGGTTTATAAATGTAAATATTAAGTTTACAAATTGTTAATACCTTTGTATTACTTGCTTAATATCTTGGTTATTATATTATTATCTGATTATGTTGTTATTATGAAACTATTACCCTACTATAAGAACATTACTGAGCTGTAATGGAGGCTGCGATAATATATTTATTGTTGCAGATGAACTCTATATATCATATTCTTTTCAGCTTGTGAAAAAGTAGATGCTTCATAATCAAAGACAAATAGATAACCTCATTAATTTTAACCAAACGTGTAACTTTTCTCCTATTTTATGCAGTGGACCTCACAATAGAGCTTACCCAGTTCTTATACTACATTTGATACATTTAATCCAATAATAAAACCACAATTTTTCTCATCTAGCCTTATGCTTTATCATGTCCTGCTCTAGTCTTTGGCTTCGTCTGTAATATTGTATTTGTACTCATTCTCTGTGATGCTCTCTCTATTCAGCTCTGCAGTCGTGCACACTCCCACCTTATTCCATTTCCTTACCCGTGATTTCTCTTCCAGCTTGGTCATCATGATGATGTTGGCTGTGTGCTGCTCCCAGACCATCCTCCAGAAGTCCCCGAAGGTCTCGGGAAGGGCGCCCTGAGTGGCAATATAGGCATTCTGACGGCGGTAGCCATCAATATAGTTAGCGTTGATGTAGTCACTGCCCAGGACACCTGAGTAATAAGAGAAAAAGTGGATGTTATTTAAGGTGGAGAAAAGAATAGAAACACATGTGTGCAAGTTGAATTGGAGAATGGATTAGATGGAAAAAGCAAATAAGGGAAAAGACAGAAAAACAGATGGGAGCAAAAGATACAGGCGGTGATGAAACACTCAATTCTAAGTCTGTATGCTGAGAGTATGGGAATGATGCATGGCACCGATTGCATCAAATTACTGTCTGCAGATGAACCTGATTTTTATTCTGTTCCATGTTGAAATAATCCAAGTCTACTACTATAAAGGCAGGTTTATGTGCAAGTAATAAAGGGTGAGGATCATGTGAGGTCATGGCAGGGAGATTAATGTTTTCACAGGGCCCAGAGGCCTTTGGTGTTGGATTGTTCAGCCGTCTTGTTTTATAATACATGCTAAGACGATCACGGGCCTAATCTGAGTATACTCTGGATGTGTCGCTTTGAATGGCAATATGACTGTAAGGCCGTCTCTGTGTAAGACTCGGCTGACACTGCTTGTCCTGGAAGGGATTGTGTGTGTGTGTGTGTGAGAGAGATGTGAAAGACTGTCTGTGTGTGTTTGATTTAGGATCAGGCCTGCTCATCTAGGGCCTAATACCATAATCCCAAAAATCACTGAGTCACAGCTCAAACATGCACACATACGCCAAAAACACCAAAGTACACACACACACACATACACTCAGGCACACATGCGTATGTTCAGCTGTGACCCGATTCTGCCGAAATGGGACCTAAAACTCCTTTTGAGCCTTCAGATGGCAGTTTACGTTTAAACAGATTGAAATCAATGAACAAACAGCAGGTTGCTGACAGGAAGAAACTCCTGCAGCCGAGTCTCCTCCCGCAGCTTATTTTACGAGCACGAATCAGTCCCATACAGTTGTAAAATCCCACGCCAACATCGCAAACACACACACACACAGCAGACACACACACTCAAATGACAGAGGAGCAAGAGGAATGCTTATACAACTTACTTTAAATGGGATGTGGACAGACGGTAAGAAGAGCTTCTAACATATGTTTATCAACCCCAGTCTTTAAAAGACAGCTTGCCTAAATTCTTTGCGCTACAACTTTACTGCAATGGACTACAACAGAAGCAATCTGCAGATAAAACACACACTCGCACTTTCCAGTCACTTGGTGGGAATGCTGGCTTGGCAGAAGGTCTGCGTTCAGCAACGCATGGAAGCAGCTGCGAGGAGAGTATATGTTTGTGCTCGTCCACATCTGGGCATATATGTTTTTTTGTGTGTGTTTATGCGTGCATGAAAGCGCTCGTGTGTGTGTGTTTGGACATGCTCAACAGTATTTGCATTTTCTTAGCTGGAAGAAAGACAGACAGCCAGGGCTCCAGGACAGGCGGGGGCGGAGGGGCTGCTCACACATGCTCTGCCCAGATAAGGCTCATCTGTTTGGGCTTGGCCTCCCACTGCCTCCCTCTCTCCACATTGGAGCTGCCAGTTTCTCTGCCTCGGGTCTTTCCCAGCTGAGGTGGGTGAGTGCGCTTCAAAATGCACACTGAGTACAGAACTATTTGTTTCTTCTCATTTTAAACCATTCAGAAAGCCCAAATCCAGGAAAATGGGCACACCATGAATAAATCGGTAAACAGTCTAAATAAAGCACGATCACACGCTATCTCCTCAGATATTAAATTGGTCAGGCCGGGTCCAAACCAGTCATATGATGTGGTAAAACAGTGGGGTAAGACACAGCAGTTGGTTAGATGGGAAAAAATGATTGTTTTCATTGTGTTTACGTAGGCTCAGCACTTGGTTTGTGATGCATGGGAACAGCCAGTGCAGAACAGCTTCGAACTATTAACATCCCATCTTTCACGGATAGAAGCTCTCACGCAAAAGTTCACACAGTCATATACACACATGCACAGTATGACATAACGCACTACTTTGCCTCCACACCCAAACTCAAGAATCACAACTTCATGCCCAATTTAAAGCCTAGCCCAAACCATAACTCTGCAACCAAATCGTAAACCTTAAATGGCCCTGAGAAAGTGACCAGAGTGGCCTCATTTCCTGAAACCATTACCGTAGCCATATAAAGACGGAGGTAACAGGTCATGCACACCCACACACGCACACAAACACAGCGGAAGCGTGTCCTACCCTCGATGCTGGAGAGTATAACTCTGGAGTGATCGTAGGCAATGACGTTCGCGTAGCGGTTCTTTGGTTTGTTGACCTCCAAGTTGGAGTTCTCCCACGTGAACTGTTGACCAGGATCGACTGACTGCAAGACACGCAAGCGAAGGTCAAACAAAGAACAAACATCAACGAGAAGCTGTTGCAGTTATATCGTTTCATGTGGCTTACCACAGTTGTTCTGTGCTCAATCATGTTTTTGTTACCAGAAATATTTTGGCATTATTAAAGCAAGTGGGTTTCAGACAGTGAGACTAGCATGCAGTCTGTCAAAAACATTAGATTAAGATAAATGGCCGTGGCACGAATGATTCACAGGACTTGCAATGAGGAAAAAACAATCTTGCTACATACCACTTTTAATCTCCGTATGATTGTAAGGTACGATATGCTGCTTATGCGTGCACAGCATTGGCTGATTCTCTAAAATCACACATAAGCACCAAGCATTAGCACTTAAAATTTACTGCTGGCATCGATATCGCTATCTCTTAAACTGAACCTCAACGTGCAAGAAATTGGCATCCAGAACAGGAAGATTTTAACAGTTCCAAGAATCTGAGCTCACAGGCACCGGGGCAGGATCGTTGCAGCAAAACCCACTGTTAAAACCAACAACAAACTGAAAATTAAGAAGGTATTATTGATACTGTATAGGAACGTGGGCAACCATGATATCCCTTTTCAAGAAAGACTTTCCACTTTCAAAACTAGCTAAAAGAGAAAGACGATAAAAGCGCAACCAATAACCCTGGGAGAGAGGGGATGGTTGTGTTAGAGCAACACATTAAGTTCCTAGAGGGTAATTACAGCAACCATTGCTGTTAGCTGGGAGAGGCAGACATGAGGTCATTATAGGGCTGTCAATGGAGAGGGACGAAGAGGAGAGAGCCAGAGCAATTTAGCAATTCTGAATATTTTACGACACATAATTATGGTTTGGTTAAGGAAAAAGTGGACAGGAGCGGTACTGGATACGTGCACGTATCTGTGTGTGTGTGTGTGTTTAAGACTGCTTTCCATGAGCAGCCGACATCATGTGTGCCTGATTATTACACCGCAATCATTTCTGGCCTCTCTCTCGCTCTCAGTCCCTCTTCCATCCATCTCTCTTGTTCCTTCGTTAAAGCTTCAGTACCGAACAAAGCACACAGTCATGCAGAGAGAATGTGAGGCTCAACAGAGTGGTTCCAGCTCACACCACAATTGCATACAGCTTCTCCCTCAATGTCTCCTCCATCCTCCTTTATCCTCTCTCCCAACACTCTCCGCCCCCCAAAAAACATTCTTGCTCTGTTTTTCTACTTTTTGCATAATGTGTCCTTGTCTTTCTCTATATACGTACTATATATCTGTCACACACAATTTGTCTCTCTTTTGCGGCAACCAATTAGGGCCTTATGCAGTCTCCTCCACCCAGAAGCCCTTGGCCTAAACACATTTTTTATGCAGGGAAAAGAAAACATTTTTACTCTTTTAACAGCTCTCCGTGGAGCTCATTGTAGCGCTATTTGCGACACAGCCATAATATTTCTGCTAATGTCTTTTTTTTGAGGGCCACAGTTCAGCACGACAAGTTCAGCCACACTGTTATCTCCAAGCAAATGGCTTTTCTGTTGTTGTTCCACATTAACTCTTCTGTAAGTTGAAGGAAACTAATCAAGAAGCGTCTATTTTACAGAGAACATTTGCCTCTTGCATCTCTTGGCGAGTCTGCTCTCTGTGGCTGCCGCTTTATTTCTAGCTCCCCTTTTCTCCACCAGAGTGTAGAAATGAGGGGTTGATAACCATCTGGCTGTAAGCAAACTCTCTTTGAGCTTGCAATTTCAATTTTCCTCTTATATTTGTATAGATAACAACAAGACAGCAGAGAGAGGGAGATGCGCTCGATTTTGTATCGTTCGACGGAGACGAATCCAAACGTAACTTAACTGTATAGTCAATGCGAGGCTTTAAATCTACTCGCGCTCGCTATCAGAACTGGAACTGAGCAAGAGCAAGAAACGGCAGGTCAATGATAAATATGCGAGTGTGTGCGTGTGTTTATGTGCATCAGATAATCAGCATTCGTACCTCGTACTCTTGAGAGAACTTGAGATTGTCATTTGCCTTGAGGCGCTCAATGTGATCTGCCAGCTCAGAGATGGGGACGGGCGGGTGACTTGCCATGCCTGCCGAGCACAGAAACAGAAAAAGAGGCGGTTTTGATACACACACAATTGAACTCCTTTGGAGGAAAATGTTAAGAGTTAGGATTCTCAAAGGAGGTGTTGTTTAGTGCTCGGTCCATGGAGAGTGGAGGAAGCAAATGGAAGTGTTGTCTTTTTTTTTTTGGTTAAGTGACCGTTTTCTCTCCAGGCAGACAGAAGGAACAATGTGCATGTTTAGAAAGTTACTGAGGCACAATAACATGTCTTCAGAGGATACGCACACTGCTGGTGAAGATTTAAAAAAAGGCTATGACACAGGCAATAAAAAATTTAGCATGATTTTAATTTTGTTTTTTTTCAGTAGAAGTATTCCGGAGGCGTTTGATGAAATGTCAAGCAGCTTCATCCTATACGGGATGGATGGTTAGTTAGCATGGATATGGAGAAGGAAAAGAGTAGAAAAAATGGAAAGACAGAAAAAGAAAGAGAAAGAAAGAAAGAGGGGGACAAGGACCAACTAACTTGACAGACGCCGATAACCGCGGTACACTGATACACGGTAGGCTGAAAAGGGAAACAACACCACAGTTAATCTCATCAACACTGGCCACATATAGCATATTTTGCATGTGGATATTTCTCCCCAATCTACCTGGAGTCTGGAAGTTGATTCTGCGTAGCTCCACAGGATCAGTGGGATGGTGGGAGGACATCGCTTTGCTGCAGGGAAAACTGCCCTTTCTTCCTTCAGCCTCGGCTCTTTTCCTGGAAGAACAAACATAATTTACCTCAACCTGATCTACTTAAAATGCACTTAAAATGATGGACATAAACCAGCCGATGCAGTGCAGCTGTCACTCTTCCCATACATATCTTTATCCAACACACTGAATAAAGTGAGCTTGGGGGATTACAAATGTACAATTCAGCCAGTATACTTCTAGTTAATATATTGTCAATAAAGGCACACGGCAATAATCCTGACTCTTCTGGGTTCAATTTTCTAAATGATTCTTTGCAAGGAAATTGTCCCCGTAGGACAGAGGAAATGGTAATAAGCAGTGTTTGTTTACCTGTCAGGTTTGCTGGATCCACGTAGGCAGACGTGTAGATAAAAGCAGAGACAAGGATGAATAACATTAGTGTCCAATCAACAAACATCAGGGACTAAAGCATTGCTGAACTCATCATTCTCTTCCTCTCATTTAAATGGATAGGAATAATAATATGATCTTAAATATGAAAAACAGCACCTCCTGTAGCTATAAAGATCAACAGTAAATCTAAACACAAAAGCTTTTTCACACAAGGACACTACATACATATCAACACCTAGCAACTCTGCCCTGGAATGGTACAGCTTAAGAACAAGTGTGAAATGAATAGCTAGAAATCACCAGGAGTTACACTCTAGGGCTGTACTGAGTATTAGATTATGACCATCAAGGTTAATAATTTTGCTGAGCTGCATCAGTCACACTAATTATTCATGTGCATTAACTAACCTCTAGCTAGAAGATTGGCTGGCGAGCTTATCGTGAATAGTGCTAATGGGTGATAATGTTATCTTTCACTTTTCTCTCATGCTAGCTAACACTGCTCCCTATATTTGGCTTTAAATGGGCGTTACTGTGCAAATACTTTATTTATTTTTATTTGCAGTTTTCTTCAAAAATGGGAAATTGGTGCAACAATTTATTGGAAGTATATAAACTCAGTATATAAGACAAAAACAGACTTTGCTTCTAATGAGCTTGAAAGTCATTATTTGGTGTTGCCATCTTTTTTCCTCAAAACACACTCTTAGGCAGCTTTCTTGTAGTTTCATTAAGTAGTCGTCAGGAATAGTTCTCCAGGCTTCTTGAAGGGCTTTCAAGTCTCTTGTTTGGATGTTGGCTTTATTTTTGTTCCATTCTCTGTCAAGAGGATCCCGCGCTGCTTCAATATTGTCAATAATGACGTTCGGGCTCCGGGGAGGCCAATCCATGACTCATAGTGCTCTGTTGTCTGTTTTTCTCTCCAGGTTTGTTTTTGTTGCACTGGCAGTGTGTTTGGGCGTCATTGTCACGCTGATGGTAGTTTTCATGATTCCATCAATTTTGACATCACCAGCGGAAATGAAGCTCCGAACCATGACAGAGGCTGTTTATAACGAAAGATGGCTGAAAACAGTCATTCCTGTCACTCCAGAAGACCCGTTGCCACTGATTTTAGGTCCAGTTCTTTTCTCCACTTTTCCTTCCTTACGAGTGGCTTCTTGACAGCCACTCTTCAACTGAAGCCATTTCTCATAAGGCTTCAGCAAACAGTAGATGGATCGCGTGAAGGACCAGATGCATCTCTGAGGTCCTGGAAATGTTCTTATTTCTTAAAGACATCATTTCAGATGTTTTTAAACCTGTGCACTTGTCCAGTTTTCTCAGTTTTTTTAAGGGCAGCTCGTACACCATTATGAGATATGAAAAATGTTCAGCTAATAGCTCTTTGGGAATCACCTTAGAGGTGAATGACCTTCAGAAAGCCTGAAGAAGCATTGCTCATGACTTTTGCATAGTACTGATGATGACAGAAAAAAATACATATCTATGAAAACCTCAAATTTAAGCTTAGCTATTATTAGTATAAATAATTATAAATATTTCACCATACATTTAACCCACTGGTTTAACCTTTAAAGCAACAAGGAAATGCTGATTTTTTTATTCATTTAGAAATATAAATGATGTTCACACAAAATGATAGATCTGACAACTGATGTAAACGATAATAATCTGTATGCACATCTCTGAAAGAAAACTGACACTGTCTGCTGATTAGGATCTTTTTCTGTCACACACTGCTTGATAACTTGTAGGAAATATTCATGAAATGAACAAAAAAGATACATTAAGTGATGGAAATGGATAAACCCCTGCAGAATAACTGTTGTCCCTACTATAAAGACTTATGTGAAGCTTTAAATTCTTTTCTCCATATTCAGCAAAACTCAAAATCTCTTTTGTTTACAGCTTTCTTTGTGTCAGCATTCAAATGTACTACTGAACAGCGTTTATTTCTGTTTTCCTCCATCGTGCTGATCTTACCTCTTGAAGAGGAGAATGGCAATGACGATGCAGACAATGAAGATCACAGCCAGCACAGGCCCCACCACCCACAAAAGACCCTCCTCCTCATCAACAATTGGTTGAGGATCCACATATGATGATGTCACAGGATCAGAGTAAGGGCTGGTTGAATACATAGTCTGCAAGAGACCAAGGGTTTAAGCAGTTACACGTATAAATTAAACACCAGTGTACCCAGACGGTAGATTTGTTCAGGCGTGTTTGCATCTGCACTCACATTCTCGGAGAGGTCGAGCAGCGCCAGCACAAAGAAAACATAGTCTTGTCCGTTCTGCAGTGGACGGTTGCGAAAGTCGCCGTAGTTTCGGCCGTCCCCTAATGTGAATTCAATGGGCAGAGTCTTGAAGTGAGCGGTGAGATAAGCCCTGGGATCTGACTGGCTAGCCTGTCTGCGGATGCGAAGGGCTCGGCTGACGCTGGTTCTGTTGATCTCTCTGAGGAGCTATGAGGAAAAACAAAACAGAGAAAATGAGCAGGCAGGTTCAGAGTTTAGAGGAGATGGGGAAAATTGACAGAAAGGAAACAAAGAAACAAAAAAACGTCTGACACAAATACGTGACATAAAAATAGGACAACAACCTGCAAATGCTGGTTGCACCAAGTTCAAACAAAGGGCATGACCAGATCATCAGTCTGCTTCAAACTCCCCCCTCCCATCCCAACCCACATACAAAAAAACCTTCAGAAAAAAAGGTCAGTTTTGACAATTTTACCCCAAACAAAACCCTCATTATTGTAGAAACAATGGACTGTACAGTGCAATATCACCTTAGCCCAAATTTGTTCATCAACTGAATTGCTGCCACATTTATCCACTGAGACAGTAGGCGCCATAAAACTCTATTGACTCAATTGCTTTCAGAGCAGAATAATGAGGTGGTGAAGTCTTTAGAAAAAGGCAGGGAGTGGAATTAGATGGGAAATGGCATGTGAAAGCATTGTTTAGAGTGAGCAAGGAATGGATGGTTAGGCCGTTTGCCTTCACGTAACAAGGCACAGTCTGATAAGTCTGATACAACAGACAAAAAATCTGCATCGCATTTAACAGTTATTACCCCCATCATCCTGATTAACATAATCATTCCCCCCCAGCATCGGTATTACCTTATAACAAGTGTGACCATTATTTAGCTTTTTATTTTTCCTGCCTGCTGCACGTCTCACCTCATCCAGGTTCATTTGGTCAGGGTCCTCCCAAGGATTCAAGAATTTTCCCCCTCTCTGCTTCTTCAGCGGCACCACTACCACAAAATAACCCCTGAAACACAACATGCAACTGGGATCAGGCCTGAGGAAGCACACTCCAAACTGCACAGTTTCTTAAGAACCGTCAGTGTTCTGACATTTAACAGAATACTTTAAAAGGATTTCAGACACAAAAGTATGGAGGCATTTGATGTTACACTTTATTTATTCTCGATGTGTATGGAACATGATGGACACACCTGTCTATATAAAGACCCATAATTCACAAAAACAAGCCATTAAGTTAAGAAACTCTAAAGCCAGCAATTATAATATTGTTTTAAAGCACAGAAAAGGATAGGGGCATAAAACTTTCTAACGCTATCAGTGGTACCACGGGCACGAAGGCCATGTACAAGGATAATCATAAGGATGGTTGTCAGGTCAAGTGGAATAACTGAGCAGGAATAGTCTTGGTCTGGAAAGTGACTTAAAACCACAAGATCATTAAACGGAACTTCAAAGGTGCTCTTCAAAGATGAAGGAAACTCCCTGGAAGTAGAACTCCATTAAACTGGCCTTCATGGTAGAGAAGCAAGACAGAAGTCACTTCTGAAAAATGCATATCAGAGCCTACTTGGAGTTTGCCAAATGGTGCACTGTGAAGTCAGATCTCCAAGCATCTGGCAAACACAATGCACTGACTCATATCATCTCTATAGTAAAGCATAGTGGAGGCAACATTATGACATTGCTTCTCTGTAGAAGGAAAAAGGAGAGAGGACAGAACTGTGGGGAAGACGCATGCAGCCAAATTCAAAAGTACAAATGTGTTGTTCACAAGAGCAGTCGTAACTTTAATTGCATAACAGGGCTAAATAAATGACCTGGACCTAAATTGTAGCCATTTAAATTTTTTCATAGATTTTTTATCCATTTAATTCTTTGAAAATTAATTTTATGAAAAGTTAAAAAAAAATTGTAGTTACTTTCTGAGCATAAGAAAAAGTGGTTGGCAATTTCTATTACAAACAGACTCAGGCTGTTTCAAGTGCTTAGCTAAGCTAAGTGGCTGCTGGTGACAGAAAAGTGCTATTGATCCTCTCATCTAACTCTGGGTGTTATCTCTACTTTAAAAGAGTATGCAGTATCTGACCATCAATATGATATACATTATACTAATATACATTAGTATGTTGCTGTAGTTGTAGCTGCTGTGAAACAGTATAGTACGTTGAAAGTGTGTGGCATCTGCTGGGAGAGAACTACTAATACAGTATGCGGCCTCATGTTGAATCTGACAATAAGAATTTGTAAAGAGGGAATAGTATCCAAATCGATACGTATTTAAATCCAGTTTGTGTTTTTGGATTATTTTGACATTTTGAGTGACCATCTTGTAAACAATAAAAGAGTGGAAAACCCCCCCACCCCAAAACACTACTGAAGTGACAGAGAAAGACAGACTTCTGGAAAATAGCTGTGAGAAGAAGTATGCATATTTAAACATGTATGGCTATTTGGACTTTGTATCTATATTTATTATTGGTGCCAAAAAGCAGATAAAATGTTCAGTAGTGGGGATTCGTTTGGTCTGTTGAGGGAGTTCTCAGACTTGTTGTAAGCTCCGAGACATAGTAAAATGACCTCACAGGGTCCGTAGATATATTGATACAAAGTAATAATTTAAAGCTTTCACAGTTGGTATTTAGGATAACAAATCCACTCTGTCTACATGCTTTAAGTCTTTCCTACCTGACTTTAGCTGTGGTCTGTACAGTCGGTAGCTGCACAGTCACCATGCCATCTGCATTAGTCTTTCCCACTACAATAGGTTTGGTTTTCAGGATGTCTGGAGCGGTGGTAGTAGTGACACGGTGCTGCAGGCCCCCAGCGCTGTTGGCTCGGTTGGTTAGCAGAAAAGAGTACTGAGTGTCTGGCTCCAAACCAGTGATCAGCTTCTGAGTTTGTTTGCCATCCACTTCCACAGACTGGCCCTTCCCATACAGGATCTGAAAACACCACAAATGCACATAGAGGTCTAAATAGGAAGCCTAGTTTTGCCTTACACTTAGCTGATTAGAATAAAATTATGCTTATATTGTGCAGTTCCTCCAATGGAAGTAGAAACCACAAAGGATGGATTGCACTGACAATGAAGAAAATCAAGTTGTGATGCTATTTTGTTATAAAAAATACCAGTTCATGAATATTTGTTTTCCACAGACGTGAGAGGTTTTGATGTTCTATGAATTTTCTCTTCATATTTAATCTGTAAATATGTATCAAATGTCTGTGTATTTACATTTAACTACGTTATGACTCCAAGATGGAGTGAAAAGATTTTGACATAAATTGTGGCAATTGTGAGATAAAAGTAACAGTATCTTCCTTTGTCTGTTAAGGAGCCAGACTTCATTATCTTTTCTTGACAGGAAGAGTGAAGCTTCATAGATAATGAGTGGTTGGAAATATGATTCCTCATAATTAATCTGCCATATACAACTGCAAAACATGCAATTCTGAATTTAATCTCACGCTTTTATCAAGGTCCTGCTTTTTCAGCTTATAAACGTTAAACTGCATGAGGCACGGCTAATTTTTATACCTACTAACAAACAAATATACATCTCCTTACAGTGAACGGCTGGACAGGGTTCTTATCACGGATCTCCCAGGACAGCAGGACAGAGTTCTTCATGGATGCTTTTACTCTGAAGTTGGTGGCAAAAACTACGGGACGGGAAAAAGAAAAAAGAAAAAAAAGAAAGGAGTATTAATGTGGCCCAGCATTCGCAGTTACGGTCTCTACTGTCCAGTCCTACTGGTCTTACCTGCGTATCATTCTCTAGTACCAGCCTCATGCTAGTTATTTGCTCTTATTAACACACAGGACTGTGATTCCTGCCCAAGACCCAAAACTCTTACCTTGCTTTAGGAAAAGGATGTTGGGTCTAAGGCTACAGTGACAAGACAACGAAAAAGGACACTTAGGATGCAGCCACAAGATGTCTCATGTTCATGTGGGACTTTGCTTGATTTACTCTCAAATGTGCTGTTTGGAAGTGTGTCTAGCATCCTGAGCCTGGTGAAGATGGGTCGTTAGAATGTGAGTGTGAGCCTACCTTGGTCTAGCCGTTGGGTCCTAAATTGGACACTGGGGCTGTAAGGCCCAGGACCGACAGCTGTGAACGCACACACCCTGACATCATACACAGTATCGGCACTCAGACCCTCCAACAAAACACTCGACCTTTGAGTGGGCACCACAACCTCTGTAGCGTTTCCCCGACTGTTTATATCCTTGTATAGCACCGAGTATTTCAAAATTTTCCCATTTTGCTCAATCAGCGGGACTGTTTTCCACGCCAGCCGAAGCGAGGTGGCAGACGCCTCTTCTGAGATAATATTTTCTGGATATCCACTCGGGACGTCTTCTGGAGTAGTCACCTCTTTTACAGCCTCTTCTCCATAGCCCATCTTGTTGCGGGCTGACAGTCTGAACACATAGTTAGCACCCTTGTGGATATCCTGGGCAGTGTAGCGGTTTTCCTTGGGGGGAAACCCAACCACTGTAAAAGGGAGAACGTCAACGCGGCCGAAGGTGAGGCGGTACCCCAGGAGCGGGGTGGCTGGACTGGGAGGGGGGTACCACTGAAGCAGGGCCGTACCCGAGTCAGTGGCACTCACTAGCAGTTTGGGCTTCTCGGGCACTACGAGGGAAAGGAAAGAAACAGGAGAGAGGGAGAGAATAATGAAAAGAAAATTAGACGGTAATTACAAAGCACATTATTCATTACCTCGAGCAAAACTGCACAATACGATTAATACAGCACCCGTGGCTTCTTGTGGCACAGCAAGGTGTGAGACCATTTCAATGGGCAATAATTATCATTAGTGATGCCAAACTCTCAAAGACAATCAACTACGTGTGTCATTTATTTCAACCTCTGTGTCTTTGTGTATGGTTGGGTCTGTGCAGACACACTTACATGGCGGGGCGGTGCACACAGTAACAGGTTTGCTGCGAGCGCCATCGCCCTTGGCAGTGTAAGCCCCTACTGATACAGAGTAGGCAGTATCTGCCTTCAGGTCCCCAAGCACCACTTCCTGCAGAACAACAAAAAGCATTGTCAGCGACAAAAGGCCACTAATTTTTGTTTGTCCTCGGGATAATGAGCAGTCACTGCTCATCAAAAAGAGACTCAAGGAGGGTGCGGTTAAAGCAACACAAAGAGGTACAGCAAAAGCGTACAGTCTTTGTGCCTGACAGTGTGACTGTGCAGTTATTCAGCTCACTTCTGCACAAACAATATCAAGACATGTACGGATACTCTTGTTTAAATCATTTTTTAAACTCAAAATATCGTTTACCTACAAAGAAATTAAAAACTGATTTGTCTCCATATAAACACATATATTTTGTTAATTTCTTAGTATGTGTGTAAATCGTATATATAGCAAGAATATTTTGGTGATACAAAAAATGACTCATATTATCAGTCATCTGTGGGGGTTTTTTTAGGTCCCTTTATTAAATATATTCTCTTTTCTATGTTCCTGGTGAACACGCAATACAGAAATAGAAATGTGTTCTTGCACGACGTTTAAAGACTTAATTTTAAAGCTCCAGTCTCATAAATATGACTCATCTACTTTTTTTTCTTTTTCTAACATCAAATAATATGCACAAATAAATGTTTACTCACATATACTGTTGAGTCATCGTATTCCCACTGAATGATGAAGCAGCAGGAGGAAAAAAAAGAAGAGAGAAACACATTATGAGTAATAGTCAAAAGGACTTTTTTTTTATCTGCATTTAACAAAATCTCCAGTTTAATTTAAATAAAACGTAATAACACACATTAAGGCTGTTTAACCTTATCAGATTGTAAATCTTATTTTAGGAATTCTGTGAGTCAGGCTGTGTTCACATTACTTTTAGAGTTGCAATGGGAAAAATTCTCACATTTACCAGAAAACAAAACAAGAAGAAACAAATGCTAGCTCCACTTACTCGAAAGAGTAAGAGTCAGAAAATAGTTTACCCTTACTGAAAAAAGCG
This sequence comes from Rhamphochromis longiceps, assembly GCF_057381845.1. Taxonomy (NCBI): domain Eukaryota; kingdom Metazoa; phylum Chordata; class Actinopteri; order Cichliformes; family Cichlidae; genus Rhamphochromis; species Rhamphochromis longiceps. The sequence goes on along the minus strand of NC_140562.1, from coordinate 28,158,721 downwards.
CATTTTTAATGTTGAGTTTAGATGTTAAAGATGTAAAGTACGATACTTAACACTGTGGTATTTTCTTTACCAACGGACTTTGGCTGACATGACATTTGCTTGCTTTTGCTGGCACATAACATGAGTTACTAGCTGTTATTACTACTTGGACATTAGTGGAGTTACATAACATGTGATGAGAATAATGATTTTGTTCTCACGTCTGTTCGCTAAGTGTTTAGCTACGGGTTGCGGACTGTTGACTTAGCACAATCAGGAGAAAACACTGATTCTCAAATACAAGTAAGCCCACAGCTGGGTGAAGAGATTTAGACAACAGAGAGGGTGCATTTAAGCAAAATTTAATTTGGATCCTTTTTAGTTGATGTCTCTATAACTGTTGATTCTTTAAAATTGTGGTGAGGGTTTGAAGGTTCTTTCATTTCTAAAGGGTAGAAAAAGTCTGACATTCGCCGACCTGCACAAAGATGGACCAGCTTGTTTCCCGTATTCATGCAAAACTAAGCGTACTGGTTGCAGGTATGAGATATTATACAGACAAATAAGAGAGTTAGCTTCTTATTTAGCAAATGTGTAGTCACTAATTCTGTTGTCATAGTGTTGTTTCCTGCTATTTTAGTAATATTGGATCCCTGTTTTGTTTTTATTGTTCCAGTAAAGCTCACCTTTAGTTTCACTATTTTATTTAAGTTCTAGCTCTCATTTAGTTTTCTGAATACCTGTGAAGTTGCTGTTCTAGTGTTAGTTTTTTGTGTGCTTGGTTCATATTTAATTTGAGTTAAAATTTGTCATTTTTTTCTTTCTAACATGTTTAGTTTCTTCAGTGTTTTCAGTTCTATAGTAATGTCGTGGCTCACCAGTGCTACCTGGTCTGATGTCTTCTTAGGTTTTAATTGTCTTCTAGCCATTTCCTGCTTTGTTGGGTTAATTTTGCTTCCTTTGCCTCTGTCTTGTTGTCCTTCTTTGCGCTTCTTTTTTTTTTTTTAAACTAACAGTTGTTACACATTTCCTGTTTTACTTTAAAAAGTTGGTCCTCTCATGTGTTCTTTTTCCTCCCTACTTGATTGTCCTCACCTGTGCTGATTATACACATCTGAGTCTAATCCCTAGTTAGTCCTCACTGACCTTTCTTCTGTTTGCTCTTTGCTGTTTCTTATGGTTCTCTTTGTGTTTCTGAACTTGTGTTAATGTATTTTGGACTTAAATAAAAAGCCTATATTGTCCTATATTTGGGTCCTAATTCCAGCACAACACCTTCTATGACAGATGGTGTTTGCACAATTGAAATAAGATACTTTATTGTCTTAATGGCCACATCGTGGTTTTTGACATCTGTATAATATGTCCAAGTAAACCTACGTGCTGCTGAACTGAGCTGACTGTGCTAATAATCAGCATTACCATGTAATATAATTTATCTCATAATGTTTTATATTGCATTTATAGATTACTTATTTACAGATTACCCATTAAGGTAATATTCTCGGGTTACCTGTGAGTCATCTATGAGGATGTCCTTGATGAATGGCTGACCCTGAGGTTCTCCGTAGTTCATCCTCACATAATGGACTTGGTAGCCTCGGATCAGACCGTGCTGTCTTTCAGGTGCAGGGGCTCGCCATTTCACCCTAACAGCCGAGGCGTTCACAGTTTCTGCCTCCACCCCTCGTGGAGGACCACTTGGAACTACAAATGCATTTTTGGATAGAAGTCAAGGGTCACAGATGATGGGCAGTTAAACCTCTCAGTTAAAGGCCTTCACTTTAGTGAAGTTTCTTTCTAGTAAAAAAAAAAAAAATGCTTTCAGGGGCAAAAACAGCCAAAAGCTAAAAAAAGGTGAAAAACTACAACCCTACAAAAAGTCTAAAACAGCTCTGATGTCAGGGAAAAAAAGTCAAAATAGTAAAAAAAATGAGAGCGCTTGAGGAAAAACATGGAGGAAAAAAGCAGTGGAGGATAAGAAGCAAATGTAGAAAAGATAAGAATGGCAGATAGAAAAGGATTTGTTGCCAGGGGCAGATAAATAGTGGCAGGCAGTCAAAGAGAAAATACTGTTATCAAGAAAAACCTCTCCCGTACTGCCAAGAACTACACTTCTTTCCCCAAAAAGCAAAAATATACAAAAAGAAGGAAAAAACTCCAGCCACCTTTATCTATTTGACAGACCCACCCACAAGCACAAAGAGTACTGGAATCAAAAATATAACAAATTACTCTAGATACAATAAGACACTGCACTGGTTTAACATTAGATGTATCAAAATAATTGTAAAGGTACTGGAAATGATTTGGTAGGACAGATTACTGGTGAGAAAAGCCAAGGTGAGGAAAGATTGAGGTACACCGACAGCCTTGTTATTGTTAGAGGGGACTATTGCTAGCTTTCGACAGGAAAATCTCAGCAATCCTTTTAGTAAAAAGAGGGGCTTTTAGAAGAAAGGGAAAGGTGAGGAAAAAAGATGCTGGTTCAAAAAAATAAAAGCGGATAATGCCAGCTGCTGCAGGAAAAAAGGGGACTGCTGCTGACAAGAGAAAGCAGTGGTGAGGGAGATTCTGTATGTTGGCAGATTCTGGTGGTTACAAAGGAAAAATAAAGAGGAGGTTTTCACTGGAGGGTCTGACAGTGGTTCACAAATGCATTGTCCGTTTAAATTGCAGCTCAAGAACAGAATAAATGAGTTTACTGGCCAGTAGAACAAGCTTGCTGTTAGTTTAGGGTGCTGCTTGGTTAGTAAGTTAGAGGTAGCGACTATTAGTAGGGAGGACCATCCTATTTTTATTTGTATCTTTTGTTGGGAACATACCATCTTCCTCAGTGCGGATAAGAAGCTGTAAACTTTCTGGTCCATCCCCAGCTTCCGTCTGTGCCCTCACGGTTATGCCGTACTCAGTCCATTTCTCTAGGTTTTCCAGGAGATACGGAGAACTTTCCGGAGAAATTCCATCAATTCTTTTTGATGTTTTGTTGCCCTCTGTAGTGGCATACTGGATGGAGTATCCTGTAATGATGCCGTTCTGAAACTCCACAGGTGGTGGTGCCCAACTTACCAGGACGCTGGTAGAACTGGGACTGGTGCATTTGATGTCCTGGGGAGGTGCTGAAGGAACTGATTGGCCAGTTTTGAGGAGGCACAATAGGGGTTGTTTGGGTAAATGTTATTTGGTTGTGTGTACAAGTTGTTATTGGTGGGTGGAGAGGTGAGTGGAGAAGTGAGGTTTGCCATGGGGGTGAAATTGAGCAGATGAGAGACAGAGAGCAAAAGACAAAGAAACACAAAATGAAAAAGAAACTCTGGAGAACTGAAGCTCTTTTGAAAAATGACCATAGAAATTAAAAGATGGTTGAACAGAGATACTGAAATGATGGGTGTCAACTTCTGTTTGGTAGCAATGTTTGATTAATGAAAACGAGTGAATGACAAAAACACTGACTAGAGCTTGAAACACACATACCTTCCCATAATTTGTCCTTACAGCCTACAAGCCTCTGTGGTCCATGTTGGACTTCTCATGTCTATCTGCCAACCTCGTCTTACCTTGTTTTACTGAGTCTCTTACGGACCTCAGATTGGTAGCCAACAAATGAAGTTTTTCTGGCAATCTTAAAAGAATTGCTTAGTACTGTATGCAAAATACATCAACTAAAGCTAAGTTCTTGAAATAATTATTGGTCTTTTATATATTTGTTGAAATATCAATTCTGAGGTCAGCTCCAGCTATGGTCTTGATTCATGATGGCCCCTTTTTGACAATGCAACAATGCCACATATGTGTCTAATTAAAATTGCAGCAGAGAAACCTATGTGATTTAGCATTACATGTATTTGCTTTTGCATTGTCAAAACTGGATCTTGTTTCTCTTTCGCTCTCACAAACACCTTCACACTTTCACACACTGCAGTCTGTGCAGGTAGACCTACGTGTCTGTGGTGTGTCAATGGACACTTCATTGGTATATGCCCCAATTCCATTTTTGCTTTTGGCAGCTAGCTGGAAGGTGTAGGTGGAAAAGGGCTTCAAGTTCTTGAGCAGGTAGGATGTGGCGGGCTCAAAGCTCACTTTTTTCTGAAGGGACAAAAAGACAAGAGTTAACTTTTTATAACTAGATCAATAATGATATCAAATTAGTATCACTTTACACAATCGTATTTGAATTTGTTATTGTCTATCCACCTACCAATGTGATCAGAATTTTAGGGACACTCATTAAGGGCATGGATGTCATGGTATCTTGGAGCTTTTAATGATTTCTTTCAACTTTTCATTTTTTCAGGTGACTGATTTTACAGCATACATCTTTAGTGACTGTTTGCTGAACTGGCAGAATTAGCAGAGTTTGTTTGAAATGGTTGGTTTCCTGAGACAGAACTGGCTGATCCACAAATTTTCAATAGAGTTGATGTTGGGGCTTTGGGAAGCCCTTCCAAAAACGTAACATCAAACATTTCAAAAATGGTTTTGATGTGTGTTTGGGATCATTGTTCTGTTTCTTTACTCGTTTTTCCCATTGTTTTAAAAAATTGGTCAATCCAACAACTGCTGTGAAACTAATCCATGTTATGCGGGAAAAGAGAAACTACCAGTTGTAATCAGTCACGATCACCAATGATTAAAAGAATCAAGATTCAAATTGAGCCTGTTTGCGTGCCCTGTTGAGCCTGTGTGGACTCGAGAAATAAATAAATCATTAAATTCAAACTTGTGCACTCAATTCATGTTTTTTAAAGTCATTAAAGTTTTCTTTTCTGTACAATCATACCACCCTGAAAACTGAACAGTTCAAAGAAAACATTCAACGTCCAAAATGATCATGACATTCATACCAATGATGGGTTTAGGTAAACTTCTGACCACAACTTTACCTATAAAATTATACATTTATGAAAACAGCCCATTTAGTGACAATTTTTTTTATCTCCCCATCTTTACCTCTTCTGTGTCGTCAGCTCGTCGGTAAACAAGTTCATATCCTGTAATCTGGTTATCTGGGCCACCCTGGGTCGTTGGAGCCACCCAGGACAACAGGATACTGGTTTCAGACTTTGCCTCACCCTTAAAATCTAATGGTTGAGAAGGAACTAAAGGGGAAGAGGATTGTTTAAAGAACACTAAGACTACATAATCTTAACCATTACATGCCATTTGCTTCTCTTATTTTACCTCCAGTCTTGGCTATAATCTGCAGGTCCTGGGACAAGGGGCCATCTCCTACAGAGGTAAAGGCCAGCACTCGGATGTAATAAGTCTTGTTAGGAGTCAAATCCTGGATGGTGATGAAGCTGGATCCACGCACCATCTGCTTCTCCCACTGCACAACACCGGTGCACAACACAATGCATGAATGCAAGCAGGCACACAGATACACTCTCATACCTTATACATCTTGGCAACACAAGTTATCATCTGTTATGCATAAATAGTAACAATAACAATAAGCCAAACCACACACACAGGAATACACACCTGGTTCACTGGCAGCGAATTGTCAGAGGTGTAGTACACTCTGTAACCAACCACCTGTCCATTAGGTTCCTCAGGCTCATCCCAGTGGATCATTGCTGTTGTGGCGCTCAGCATCCGACCTATGACCTACAAATAAAAAGAGTAAAATTAAACACCAAGTGCAAAAGTGACACAAATGTGGAGAAAGTTTAAACCTGGATTCTGCTAATAGGCAACAGGGGACAGTTTATGTGGTTGCCAAACGGACAATGATCGCATTTAAGTCTAGGGGGAAAAGACCCTTCATCTATAGAAGGTGTACGTTTTGGTTGACATGTCAATATTGCGCGTGTGAAAGTGCCATCGCACTACCACCACCATGTTTGACTATTGGTAAGTTCTTTGTATTGAAATGCTGTGTTAGTTTTACACCAGCTGTAAGAAGATTCAGGTCTTCAAAAATCCAACTTTTGTCTCATCAGTCCACAGAATACTTTTCCAAAAGTCTAGGAGACCAATAAGATGCTTTTTGGCAACTGGGAAACGTTTGTGTTCTTTTTGGTCAGCAGTGTTTTTTCCTTGGAACTCCTCCATGGATGCTTCCCCCCCCCAATCTCTTTCCATGTTGAATCTCGAAGACTGACCTTAACTGAGACAAGTGAGCTGGCAGTTCTTTAGATGTTATTCTGGGTTCTTTTGCGCCCTCCTGGATAAGTCACCGATGTACTCTTGGAGTAATTTCGGTAGGCTGGCCAATCCTGGGAAGGTTCACCACTGTTCCAAGTTTTCTCAATTTGTAAATAATGGTTTACATCAGGGTTCAATGGGGTCCTAAAGCCTTACAAATGGCTTTGTAACATCTTCCAGACTGATAGATGTCAGTGTCTTTGTTTGTCAGCTATTATTGAGTTGTTTGTAGATTGTGGCACAATGTGTTACTTTAAAAAAAGATCTTTTGGCCTACTTCATTTTGTCAGACAGGTGTCAGATATGCAAGGGGTTTCTTGATTCAGCAGTCCTAGAAGTAATCAGGTCTGGATGTGGCTAGTTCAACTGAACTCTTTGCAAAAACATGATTAATCACAATTAATTAATAATTGAAAAAGGAGGACTGATTACTTTTTTGATGCAGAACCTGGGAAGTTTGGCATGTTTTTTCCATAAAGAAATGAAACCATTGTGTAAAAACTGCATTTTGTATTTACTTATCTTTGTCTAATATTAAAAGTTGTTTGATGATTGGAGAGATGTAAACATGACAAATATGCAAAAACAAAACAAAAATAAAACTAAGAAATCAAGAAGGGGGAAAAAAGTTTGTCACAGCACTGGAAAACAGCACACACTGAAATGCATTAAAATAGAGGTTACATAAATGCATCCTCATATTGAACCAGAAATACCAATTTGTATTTATATGCCTAACTAGTCAAGTTGCATATTACATCCATATCTCTCTACATGTAATATGAAATGTTATGATATGTAAAATGTATAATATGTGAGGTGAAGCCTTAGAAAAATTTGGTCTCTGACCAAATGTAAATGATTTAAAACCCTATATAAATATAAGAAACATGTATTTTATAGAAAATTATGATGATTTATTTTGGCTAAAATGCCATCACTGTGATATTTTATCCAATTCCACATTTTTGTATACCATAGTTTGCAATAATTAGTGAAATAAATCCTGGTATATGGCCCTTTGAACAAATTCTAATCATTCCAGTATGTATGCTTGTACCAAATTTGAAATTCCCTCAAAGCTTTTATGAGAATAGAACAGGATGGACAGACAGCTCCAGCAACGGCTGTCTCAGAGTCAAAAATAGCCTCGATCCATATTTGGAAAGAACATTTTTATCGCTGTAAAAACTGCTTTCCACTTTGTCAAATAAAGGCATCATCCTGACCTGGCGAGGAGGCGAGGAGGGGGCCTGCTCAGCTGTGCGAGCCTCCACCACCTCGCTGGAGGGGCCCTGACCAATGGTGTTGACAGCTGCCACCCGAAAGTCATAGTGAGAGTAAGGACTCAGGCCGCCCACACTATAGCGTGTTGTAGCAATGCCATCAATCTCTTTATAGGGGTCCTCTGAGCCTTTGGCGCGATGCTAGATGAAACAAGAGATGAAAAGGGGAAGAAGAAGTAGTACAGACTGAATTCAAGCTGCAATAAACAACTTTGTATTGAGTTAACAGCTACAGCTGTGTCTGTATACATAAATACATCAAAACTATGTAAAACCATACCTGCATCTACTCATCTAGATTTACATTGAAATGTACAGAGTGAAATTTGGCAATTCATGTTTCATGCAGGAGTCCTGCAATTTAGAAAGTGAGTATTTCAATACTACTGTTAACCATAGTACTGTTAATTCATTCTCTTTTATGAATTTACCACTGTCAGTAGGGAGTATTCACAGGACACCAGATTTACTTTGAACACTTCGAGGGAGGTTATTAGTATTGGGAGAAACAGGGATTCCTGCCTTCGCAGCCATACTAAGTAGGCTTGAGGCCAACATAATAACAGTTTATATTGATAAATCCTAGTGCTCTAAGACTCTGGGTATGCAGAGAATGCAATAATTCATAAATAGCATTTTTTATTTACAACAGAACATAGAAAACATGACATTTTCTAAATCCTTTAACGATATTATTTATTCTCGATAACGAGTCTTTACACGTTTACATTGAGGAACATTATTGCGAAATTGTTCCACGTTTTGTATTTTTAATAAAATGATAAAATGCCTCAATTCAAGCTTTCTGTGCATTGTTCTGAAAATATTGGTTTATGAGATCTGGAATTCACTGGATTGTGTTTTATGTATACAGCATTATACATCCCAAGTTTCTTGGAATTCGAGTTGTATAATGTGTGTCTCAGCAATTTGTGTACATATAGTGCTGTGAGGTAGGTAATGTTTACGTGCTTACAAGTCTGTTATACCTGTATGATATAGTAGGAGACGGGTTCAGGGTTTCCAGAATCCCAGGTGAGAGTGATGCTTGTTGCAGTTCTCTCTGTCACCACAGGCATGCCAGGAGCCTTTGGCAAAGCTGAAGTGTGGAAAAAAGACGAGACATATTTTATTGTTTATTGTAATAGACAGCTGGGCAGAGACACGTTTAGCACTCTAGTGCATCACCTCTTTTTTAAGCGCCCCAAGCAACATTTTCTCAGTGTTTCTTGATAGGATTTAAGCTGCTCAGCAGATCAGGGCCTTCTTTGTCATATATATTTTTTTTAATTAATTCTCTAAATATTTTGTCTTGAAGAGAAACACGCAATGAATTTAAGACCACTTAACAGCATTTTACTGCAAAGCTGTGCTAGTTTAATGTATAGACATGGCTTGGTATTGTCTTGCTGACAGAAGTAAGACTAGTTTACTGGTAGCCCACAGGATGCAGTTCTTGATTTTTTTTAAAGAAGAATTTCATATTTTTGACTGAGTCTTACAATCTTACATGAGTTCAGGCCCAGAACTCATACAGTGTAACTCGTGCAACTCTTTCTGGATTTTTGTCTTACACTTTTCATGTTTATTTATTCATTGCATGGTGAAGTCTTACAGTAGAAACCATGACAAGCATTGTTCATTGAGCTCAAAGAGAGATTTTCACAAACCCATTAGGTCAGTTTTTAATGTAGTGCCACTTGAGGCCATTAAGATCATAGTAATTCAATATTGTTCTAGGTCTTGTCCTTTGAGTACATAGATTTACCACAAGCTCTTTAAATTTCAACATTTCTTTTTAATTTTTGTGATGACAATCCCCATTTTTCCTTCTGAAAGACTTTAAAAGTCTCTATGGATGCTCTTTTCATACAGTATATCATTACGTTAGCTACCTGTTACCCATTTGCCTAAATAGCTGAAAGATACTCCAACAGGCGTTATTCCTAAGAACTTTCTTAAAACACAAATTTTCTTTCTTACCCCTGTTCCAACTTTTCTGAGAGTTACAGGAACTCAATTCAAAATCAGCACATTCTTCACAAAGTAACTACAACAGTAAAATCTCAGCTTCAGTATTTAACACGTTTTTCATACAATACTGAGTTTAGATTTGCACATCACTACACTGTCTTTTGATTTCCATTTGCTTAAAGCAGCTCCCCAAGGAATAGAGTTGCATTTGAAACCAAATTAACCCTCTTGAAATAATTAAGTATTCAAACTGATACAGCTGTTACAGCAATAAAAAAGAGCCTTTTCCAATCTAAACCATAACAAAACAAATCTAACTAAATCTCATAAGTCCATGTTACGGCCCTAGCAGGGCTTCCTCCTGAAGTTGCCTGTGTGGGCGTGTCCTACCATCTCTCCTGCCTTAGGTGCCACCTTTTTCTATCGTACAGCTGACTCACGTCAGCAATTAAAGGTATTTAAGGGCAGAGAAAGGTGAGCTCTGGCGCCAGAGTGCCATGTGAGTGGTTGCAGCTAGTTAGCTGTGTGTTTGCACTAAGTTAGCTGTGTGAGTGTTTGGAGGTTGCAGCTAGTGACATTGTTTTTTTGTTTGCTCCTGCTTGGTGGAGAGTGTTTGGTTACTAACCTTTTTTCTGGCTTCCATTATAATAGTTTCTTCTTAATTTTAATTAACTGTAAAACATGTAGTTGTCTTTGTATCTGCTTCAAATGTATTCAGTGACTATTTGTCTGCGTCCATATAGTACAGAACTGCATCTTTAGTGTGTTCATTAGATGCACTCATTACTTTCCTCTTCAATACATATTTTTAACATCTGTATATAAAGGAGCTCTCATACAAATAAGTTTCTTTACTGTCTTACTTTTTAATTCTTTTGTAATAAAAATACATGTTAAACAGAGAGAAAGAGAGTACTGCAGTTCTGCCTTATTACAAAGTCATAAGCAAAATCGCCCTCGATTAAGGTTGGTGTATAACTCTTTTGTTCCTATCCTTTCCACTACTCACCTTTAACTATAATCTGTGCCACTGCCTCAATCACACCTAGCGTTGACATGGCAACGCACGTGTAATTGTTGGACTGGCGTACGTCAGTCAGTTCTAGTACATTGCGGCCAATGGGCATGTCGTCCTCTGGCGTCAGGTCTTCTGCCCCCAGCATCCATTTCACATATGGCATGGGTGAGCCTACCGCCACGCAGGTGATGTTGACGTTCCCTCCTGGCATGATTTCGCTATCCGCCGGAGGAATGGAAAAGCGAGGGGGGACACGGCGCACTGGACCAAACGGCAAAGAAGGCAAGAGAAGACAAACAATTACAATTTAATGATTGTGCAGAGCGACGGAGAACAATCAGGAGGTTTGAGCTCTGAGATAAAGTTTTATGACATTCAAGTTAGAGTACAAGCATTTGAACAGTCTGGTACACTACCATTAGGGTGCATGTGATATCAAGATGTTTTATTAATGTGAATTTTAAAATTTTATGAACATAAAAGACAGAAAAAAGGAGAGCAAAAATCACAACACACACACACATGCATTCACATGGAAAAACAGCACATGGTATATTACTCTGGAGTAAAATGTACAGGCGGGTTTAGACTTTCAGTATTGCACACAGCCCACAGCTGAGCCACACAAACAGAAAGTGTCAGTTTAATGGAAGAAAAAAAGCCAAAAAACAACAACTCAGGACTCGAGAGAACCACTCGGTCGTTACAGTACCAACCTTCTCGCAGCTCTGCAGTGGGAGATATGACATGGCGGGAGGAGGAAGAAAAGACAGGAAAATGCAAAATATCAGAAAGAGAATACAAGACAAAGAGAGATATGTTAGACAAAAAGAGCTTTGCAAGGTGGCAAAATACAGAAAGGACAAGAGAACGAGCAAGGAAGGGCAAGAATGTGTGAGGGGAGGACAGGAAAGAAAAGGAGGCCATACATGGCCAACGTTGGTGAAAGCGTTCCTGTTTAAGGCAGGCTCCTCTGCCAGCTGTCTCCATAGACTGCCTGTCAAACACTCACTGAGCAGCTCTGCAAGATTTCCCTGGCCCTGCAAGCACTGTTAGACACACATCACTGACTGTATGCTGTTTGTGTTTATGTGTACGTGCATGTGGATTTTATATATGACATAGGTGTGTATCCTAATGTGTGTGAATTCAGTGTTTGCTATGTATCCCCATGAGCCATGTTGGAGTCAGAAAAAAAGAAAAAAAAAGATGCTCCACTGTTTAAGACCTTTTTTAAGGGGTGGGTTGAAGGCAGACAACAGAGCAAAAGGCCCCAGGAATAAAAATGTCTCCGAGATTCAAACATTTTGTGGGTATGCGTGTGAACGTGCGTGTGCTGAAGGAGCAGAGGGGAAGACAGCGCCTGAGGAGGTGAGATGCCTGTCAGATTTGGAGAGAAATACAAGTTTTAACCAGACAATGATTTGGTTTTTCTCTGAGGTCTAAAGGCTAAGAAGGCAGGGCAAAGAGATAAGTGACTCGAGTGAAACATTTAGGCCAGCCTTAAGAGCGCTCATTCTTAAACCATCCAGTTTCATTGCTCGATAGCTAAAAACTATAAAATATAGTCTACTTAAAAGCATTGTATCATGTTAATAAATTAGATATATTCCTAATATAGGTCTATCTACTGATACGTGTGTGTAAATTTCATCTCATCCACACATAATCATTAGAATTGTTGCATCATCATAAAAAAAGTGTTCAAACTCTTACCTCTTACATAAAGGTTAGCTGGGGTGGAATAACGTGTCCCATCCCTGTTGGTAGCAACACACTCATACTTCCCCTGGTCTGACTCCTCACTCATCTCTATCTGGAGGGCACCTGGATGCATGGAGGGACGGAGAGGAAGAGCAAAAAGATAAAGAGAGGACAGAGAGTCACACAGACAGACAGACAGAAGAAAGAGCAATCACACAGAAGTGGAAGACATTAGGAATTTTGATATAGTAAGTATATACATTAACATATAAATGGTAAAAAAAAAAACTGCAGAAAGAATAAGAATAAATGAGTCTGTGGGCATTTTCAGAAAACAAACAGGCTGAACTCATTCTGAGGAAAGTAGGGGTACAAACAGAGCCAAATCTATAGAGCGACTTTAACAAGTTTCTACCACTTTCAGCAAGAATCTGCCCAAAACAAGGGTCAGCTTCCTGATTTCAAAATATGAAAAAAAGAAAAAAGAAAAAAAGAGAAAAACAACCCAAAAGACCAAAACAAAACCTACAAAAAAGGAGAATGCGGTCTTCATGCAAAGCAAATGAAACAAACAGCTAGAATGCGCAGAAATCCGTCACTGTATTTTGAGAAGAAAAAAAAATGCTGAAAATTGAGATGCAGTTACATTAAGCAACAAATCATGTTTCATTTTCCAAGGATAACGTCTGACAAAAGATATTGCCATGGCAATAAGATTTCCCCAACCCTTTCGGATCCACCAATGGGATCAGGAGTGTGATGTCAATTTAAAACACACCCAATAAGGAGGTAAAGACATCAACCGACCTCCGTCAAGGCCAACAGATGGGAAAAAAAAAAAGAACGACATACGCAAAGCCTTGGGAAGGGACCGATGTTTTCTCGCTCCCTGAAAATAGAAAAACTGTCAAAAAAAGAGTCAACCAGAGGTTCTTTAAAGATGGTGTGGTAAGGCAAAAAAGCGCCCATAAAAACTTTATCAAAAAAGTGGTTGTTTGGGGCTTTTTATCGGTAATGAGAGAGGTAAAGAGAGAGGTAATGGTAAAAACCATGAAAGTATGTGTGTTTCTGTGTGTGTGCGTGTGGAGATTTGAGAATTTATGTGTGCGTGTGAGCGCACTCATGTTTGCAAGTGTGTGTCTGAGTCTTTGCCATCTGGACTTTTCAGCCTGAGCGAATAACAGCTGGGAGGAAAAACAAAACTGGGACGTTTGATTGGGCAAATAGAGACAAGGTAGAAGGAGAGGCCAGGCCAAGCTTAGGTCAAGACCTCTGAGAAAAAGAGAGAAAAAAAAGAAAAAAGAAATTCAGGTCACAAAAATTTAAAAAGCAACAAACAAACAAACAGAGGTAGAAGTGAGTACGCTTTTTCACCTCAAACTAAGCAACAAAGAAAGAAAACCAAGTTGTAAACATATCATGCGTTTGATTGGAAACACGGTCGATGTGAACGGTGGTTAAACTGATGGGTACGAAAGAGAGATCACAACATGACGAGGAAGGAAGCAATGGACTTCTTTGTTACAGAGTGAACGCTGAGGCTGAGATGGAAAAATTAAAGTGTGAAGAGGGGATGAAGGATGAGAAGAGGGGAGGTGACAGTCATAGTATAATGAGTTGCTTGCTCAACTCCAATTCCTCCTCTTGCACCTACTGCAGATCTGAAGCAGTTGGATGAGTTTTACCAATGTCACAGAGTCTTGAGTCTTTTGGACTAAACCCCATATTGATTAACCCACCCGGGGCTGCTTTTCAGATCTGTGAGACAAGTAGGAACCAGGGGTTGAAAAGGAATCAGGCCACTGTGTCATGTTGGTCCTCCCAGCAGTCTTACCTCGTATGGGCGTGCCACCTGAGTGGGCAATGAATGCACGAGATTAGAGAAGGAGAAGAAGAAGAAAATGTTAGTACCACAGAAGGAGAAGGGGATAAGGGAGGGAGGGACTGGGGGAAGGGGGTGGGGGTGGGGAGTAACTTGGCAAGGAGAAGAATCAAATTAGAGAGAAAGACTCAAAATATAGATCCTTACAGAGCGAGAGGAAGAAGAGGCATAAAGGAAATAGAATAAACTAAGACAGAATAAGCCTGAGAAGAGGAAAAACTGACCTGAGATAGAGCGATAGACAGTGACAGAGCTATAAGGAGATGGGTTATTGATTGGACTTTATTGACTTGTAGCAGGGGTGGATGTGGCTATAGGAGAAGGGTGTCTGCACTACACTCATCTGGGTGTCTAAAAAGTGTACTGGCGAACTCTAAGTCCATTAACTACTATGAGCTTTTAACTGCTCTTGTCCTCTAAATGGCTCGAAACCAGGTTTAATCCTGCTAGTTGCAAAGTGTGTTAAAACCTCTATTAGATAATGCGATATTTGCCCCATGCAAGGCAAGCACCCGCTATTTTAGTTCGTGGCTTCTGAGTTCATCTGAGCAGTGACTTCCTAGTAAATTCACTCTTAGCCAGTCACATCACAGGTCTCTATTCTCTGAAACAGCTGTGCCAATTACAGTGATGCATGATGACAACAGCTCCAAAAACAGCAAGAGGCTGATTAAAAAATGTTATTATTGTCTGGGTGGTGCCGAAAGGCACATCCTAAACACACAACACATCAAATTTTCAGCCAAAGGCAGATGGTGTGGGTTTTTATTCAAGTTGTGGAATAATACCAGAAACAAACAATAAAAACGTGGCAGAAGCCTTTGATGTGCCCTAATCTCTCAGAACTACCTTAAATGATAAATGCTGACATGCAGCTTTGCACAAAATAAACATTTTTTATGGTGATTTAAAAGACTCAACTGTCTGGAGAGCGATTAATTAAGGTGATGTATTTGCATAAATCATAAATACATATTTTCATACTCTGTCATACTTCATTTGCTCTCGCTGATGAAATCACAACAGCGTGGTTCTCAGATAACTTTTCCCAGCACGTCTATACATATTTTCCACCAAAAATGCAGACACCCCACGCGGCGCTGACTTATTGGAATGAACTCACACCTGTTTGTGTGACGTGCGCACAGTGTGGTCGCAAAGTAAAGTCATTTAAAGGTCAGGAAATTACCAAACCGATAAAGCGCAAGCTTTTGTGCCACCACTAAAATAGGGCTTATCACATCAGAGCGCTTTCAGCAGGGCATCAACTGTCAGCCAAGAAATGCTCAACTGAAATCAGACGCATGTGTCGAGCTGATGTCTCTTAGGCTCATCTTAAGGTATCTAAACTGAAAATGTATTTTAAAAAAAGTATAGCAAAGTTTTTTAAGGTAATACTACCTATGAGAAATGAAAGCTAAAGCCAGCCTCTACTTCCCCCCCCCTCAGTCTTATAATGAAATTTTAAAATTTATAAACTAACATGACAAAAAACATCAGTTTTAATCAGATTAAACTATATATCAGAAAGTAGATTTGCAATTCAACAGATACAACTCTGCCTTTAAAGGTGTAACATGAGGAAAAGCTAAGGTCTGAGTCCTCACATTACAGGAAAATTTAAGCTGTAGTAATCGCATATTTGGCCCACTGTGCATTTATATGCCAAAGAAGTTTTTCTAAATCAAGTAAATGATTCAAATGTCTAAAACATTTCACGTGATTGTTGGAAAATTAGTGGAAATTACAGCATCACTAAATTTTCAACTATCCATAAACTGAGCAGACGAGATTGTTTCTTCTTCTTTCTAAAACAGTTAATCCTTACTAAGCTCTTTTTTACACTAATGCAGTGTAACGTCTGACCACTACTTTTACACCACAGCAGCTAGACTTATATGTTTTCATATATGCCTATCACAATGCACAGCTAATGTCTAGAAGGCTGAAACGTGGTCTCGATTGATTTCTTTATCCTGGCTCCACCAGTGGCCATCTAGAGCTCATAGCTATTGAATGGTAACTTTATACAGCAGACTGGAGATAGTAAGTGGATGAGTGAAAGGCAGGGTGAGTGAGTGAGTGAGGGAAAGAATATTTGAATTAGCAAAGGAGTGGAAAAGTAAATAGGTGAGTGTGAGGAGAAAAAATATTATTCTCTGGGCGTGGAAGGGCTGCAGGTGCACAGATGAGGGTGAGGTCAGCTACATCTAGGTTGACAGAGTGTGTGTGTGTCTTTCTATGTGCATGTCTGTGTGTGTGTGTGTTTGTACGTCCTCTTTGTGGCATCTACCTTTAGCCAGTACAATGTACAGGTGCTTTGAGAGACAAGTGCGTGTATTACAGTGGGTGTGTTCACATCTATGCTTTGTGCTGTGTAAAAACTGTTAGTATGCCATGCATTTTAATAACACTGCAATAGTTGTAAAAGTGAGCAGCAGCAAAATCAGTAGCAACATTAGTGAACAGTATATAGAAAAGTGGACAGTGAGGGTGTGGGCCTTGGAACAGAAGCACTTACCAAAGGACTCTGTGGTTAAAAAGATACAAAGAGAAAAGAAACAGCATAGACATTGCATTACAATCGGACCATTAGTTACACAGAGGAGTTGACTTAGTAGAAACACCTTGAAAACTCCACAAAAAAAAGTAATGACATGGAAATTTATACTTTAAAGAATCATACAAGTCACGCTATTTTTCATCATAATAATAACCACTTAAAAAAGCTAACATGGCTAACTACCAAGTATTTTACATTTAAGTTGTAACAATTTTTCTACATCCTTTAAATGTTTTTTTTTTTAATTTCTTTATAAATTAAGATAATAAAGAATCCAGTGCAGGGTCTTGGGGGTTGAGCCAGATAATAATAATAATAATAATAATAAAAAAAGCAGGGACACAAACAAATAGGTTGGTATATCCACACAGAAGCCAGAGACTTGGGTGTCCAATCACAAGAAAGGGGGTTTTAGGTCCAGAGTCGGTCCCTGAAAGCAGAAGGAGGACTGAGGAGGGAGCAGACTTACACACTACTGTGGCTCAAGAAAAAAACAAAAATATTAAAAAAAATCTCGATTGAAATGGATTAATGATTTGACTGGAACAGAATAAACTGTCCTCGTATTATTCAATTTTGGTTTTTGAAATTCTGTTATCAGATTTTCTCAGATAACACGAATACATGTTCTTGGGCTCAGTGTCACATCCACCCAGGACGCTCAAATCAGGAAAAACAAAATGTTATTCAAGTAAGTCACAGCAGTGAGCTCTATGTTAGAGAGGCCATTCAGTCAGTACATGCCACCACCACTTGGTTTTGCTAAATCTTGTCTGTAGATACAGTTTTTACTAGAGATGTAGCCCACTGATGTCTCTTAGGGACATTTTTAGTATTCTTTTACAGAAACTTTAACTGTCTGTGATGGTGACTTGCACAGGAAGACCTCAGAATTAGGAGAAAAGTCGGGAGTCCACTTTTAAAAAGGCTTAGAAGAGTTTAGAAGGGTTGGCAACCGTATACAGTCAACTCATAACAACAGCAGCAACAGCAGCAGCAGCAGAAAGAGAGGCAGCTGAGAAATACAGCCAGTATCCATAGCAGGAGGAGAGTGGAGTAAGAAAAAGGGTTAACAAGGGCAAGAAAAACAGAAACTTTGTAGGAATGGGAAATAAATAATGGGTTTAAGGGGCAGATATTAAGAAGGGGACATAAAACAAAATGGTGGAGGAAAAACCCTTAAGGTGGAAATAAAATCTGGGATTGAAGAGAAGGCAAAAGAATGGAGGGATAAAAGCACTGGTTACCTGAGCGGAGCTGCTTGATTCTTCCATTGTTATTGGACGTGTTGACCGGGAGGAAATCCTTGAACCAGGTAATTTCTGGGTCAGGGTTGCCACTAGCGGCGCATAACATAGTGGCAGTCCGAGAACGCTCCACCACTTTCAGCTGGGGGCCCATGTCAATGGTGGGAAACCCTGAGGGCAGCTGATCCTCTGGAAGGATTAGGTACACAAGTAAAATATTTAACCTAGTAAGACAGAGAAGCAGTTTTCTTCTAACATCTTCCTGCAGTCTTTTCACCCTCACTTACACGTTTGTCATGTTTTGATTGTACTGAATAGATTTGAGTCCATCGTTCCATGAGACAGGTTGTCTCTGATTTTTGTCCAGTTCTTCTGTAATTTGGAATACCTTGACTATTTCTCCCAGTTTCCTCAACTCCTTAAAAAACACCCTCCCACTGAGAGCCACTTTGTTTGTCCTCAGCTGTCCAGTTTGCTCAATTCTTCCAGCCCACACTGCAGACCACACAGAGATATGCCTAGTTTGTACTAATAACTCTTTGGGAATGACCTTGTTGGCGCAAAAATAAAAGTTTATGCCTGTAAAATTGTGTTATCTTTGGCATTTTTTGTGGATTCAGCTAAAGAAATTGGAACAAATTATGTGTTTTTGTTACAGGCTGTTAGGCAAAAAGCCTAAAGATTCAATTTAAAACAGTTTCTTTCCTAAGTTGTCTGTTATGTGTAGACACAACACTACTTCATCCCTTGAGTTAGGCATCGTTTTATGCTTAAATGAGATCAGTGTTAAGTGGCTCAAGAAACAGACAAACAAACAAACAATCCTCTTAAAATTGTCAGGTACAAGGATGTGAAGTGAAAAGCAGCCAATCACCCCCCCTTACTTAAATCTTTGGGAGTAGATCTCACCAAGAATTCAGCATGAAAACAAATAACTGTGTTTCCCCAAATGTCAAACTAATACTTGAGATTGTCCCGCCTGTCTGCGAGCAGTGCAATTTAGGCTATTAAGAAAGCTCTCACACAGTGATCAGTCTGTGCTCAATGTAAGAAATTCCTGAGGCCTGAAGACACACAGCTTAAGCACCGAAATGACATCAGGGAGGTTCAAATGCTAGTCCAGTCTCAGAGGAACTTTCAGGGGAAAACTTGCGAGCTAAATGGTAAAAGACTAATTTGGATTCAGTTTAAGTCAAAATATGTTTCATCAGCCTTGAGTCCAGAGGCAAGACTTTTGAAGAATCCAATAGTGAGGTCAAATAGCATAAGTAACATTTCATCCTACCTGACAAATTCACTAATGCTTTAGGCAACAGCTTTTTGAACAGGAATCAGGTGAGCTACAGTTTCTGTAGTGCCGCGTTTTCTACAGCATGAGCAGGTTGCATAAAGTCAAATGTGTGAGCCCTATAAAGACTTATCTACTGGGACTTGCACTCTTTTGGGATGGAAAATCAAATGTAATTTCATTAAATCAATTAAATCAAAAATAGAGAGTCATTTCACTGTGAGAGAGGAAATCAAAGGCAGCGAACCAACTTCATTCAACTGAAGTAGGAGATTTAACAGAAGGGGGGGACAATGGCTTCGAGGAAGTAGGGGATCAAAGACGAGTGAACCCAGCTCACTAAAAACTGAAATGATACGGTATCCCCCCTTTGAATCAAAAAGCTACAGAGCAAACCAGGTTTTTAAAACTTTGTTCAAGGCTACACAATGAATGCCACATTTGTGAGTCATCTATAATACAGGGAATAAAATCGTTAAATAAAGTCAGACGAACAAGGAATATTTATATAGAAGACAAGTTTATTTTAAGCCCTCAACCCTCCACAATCCCACACACACAAACACTCGCATACATATATTTTTTGTTTTACCCAGAATCCCTTGTGACTTTATCCCTCTACGCCAAACAGAACCTCATTAACGGGAAATCCTAGCGCTGAACCTCGCCAAGGAGATGCTAATTCTGGTACCAGCCCATCGAACCATGGCTGATAGGTCGTGAGACGCCGGTTTCATGAGTGCGTGTGTGGCCTTTTAACAGCTCCGGTTTCAATCAATCACCACGCCCGACAAATGGAAACACGGACATAATAAACCAAGAGAACAAGATGAGAAGGTGTTTGTGTGTACGAGCGTGCCAGCGAGCACGGGTGGCGAAGAGGGCGAAAGTGTGAAGAAGAAAAAAGAGAGAAGGAGAATAGACCAGAATAGATTCAAACAGACTGGGAAAAAGAAAGAGTGACAGAAAGGAAAACACAGCGAGAGAGAACAAGAGAGAGAAATAGAGAAATAGAGAGGGAGAGAGAGCACAAGGGACCTATACAGCATAACAATCATGATTCTCTCTGCTTTCATTATGCAAACGCTTACTTCAAAGCCAGCCCCTTGTAGGCAGGAATAATGCATTCTATTTCATCTACCTGGGGTGGGACACTGCACTGAACATTGAGGATGCACAGTCAGAATGCTACTCCCTGAGAACGTGCATCTTTCTCTGCCCCTTTCCTACAACCACTTAGCATGTGCGCAAAGAAAACAAAGTTGGAAATGTACCACTGCTGGTTGAAGTGTTTAAAGCCTTGCAAAACACACAAGTATGCTCATGTAATAGCTGAAAATATTTGCACACACATAGAGGTATATGTACAAAGAAACACCACAAAGACAAACACATACACACAAATTTAAAGTTGACAAGGTGGAAAGTGATGTAAATGAAAGGTTGAGGGAGGTTTCAATTGGCTACACACAAGTTAACGTGCGCACACAATCAGCATTCCGCCATCCATGATGGCGACAGGTGTAAGCAACACCGCAGTGTGTTTGGGTCAAAGCCGCTGCAGCATGTGTATTTGAGACTGGGCTGCTGAATGGTAACAGCTAAGAACCCCCTGAGGTCAGGGTAGATTAGTAACCCTACACTCCCTTGTTGGCGTGGCCTTGCACACATCACATTGTTTCATTTGGATGTGCTCCCTACTTCACCATTTCCACTGAGAGCCACCCAGATAATTTCACAGCTCATAGAAAAAGCCCCGCTCTCGCAATCATGGGAACCACTGCGCGAACACTGTCCCCTTTATATAAGACCTCCAAAATGAATTCTGCACGCATTGCTTTCTGGGTTTGTCATCTGTAAATTTGGAAGTCAAGCCTGGTTTTATAATCATGGGAAGAATGAGCTGGCTGCTGTATCAGAACCCAGAGTGCACCTGCAAACAAACCTGTTTCTGCCATTCACAACTGCTGCACAGTATAAACAGTGAATGCTTATAAAACAGATGACTTTAGATTTCCTAATAAAATGTTGTGTTTCTGACGTGTTAACCTCTTCCTTCTGTCTGTGATGGGTTTGTCAGGTGTGCCTGCAACACTCTAGCACTGTTACAAGTCATTTATTGTTGCAAAAAGCACCACATGACAACAAGAAGTTGTCACTGAACACAAACAGAAGAAAGTAAATAAGTTGGAACTACAAAACTCCATCATTAACTTTATTTTTTTGGGCTCAAGTACCTAAAATAACGCACAAGCTTTGTCTTCAACCACTAGTTATACAATACCTGATTGTGCCACGGATACTAAAGCACATAATTGCTCTCAGCTTCATTATTATTTCAACCACTGCCAATCACAGCCATTTACTGGAAGCCCAGATTTCAATTAGCCTGGTTCTAATCCTCAGTAATTAAGCCAGCTGACCTTAACACTGGATCCCTCCTGTCAGAGAGTGAGTCAGTCAGTCAGTCACCGGAGCTGTGTCTTTAGAGAGCCAGAGGGGAGGCATGGAGACATGACTGACAAGACTGCATGTGTGTTTGAGTGCTTTTGTTTAAGTGTGTATGTGTGTGTGTGTTCGTGTGTGTGTATTTGTGTGGGTACATTTGGACTGACAGTCTATTGGGGACTATTAGCTGCTCCCAGGTGGCCTTTTATTCATCCACAACACAATGAGTCCTCAGAGGAACAGAAAGAGGCTAATCACTACATAAAGGCGGACTGTTTTAGATTGAGGATACGTTTGTATGTCTCTATGTGAGTGTGTGTGTGCTTGAGTGGTTATGGTCTTGATAAGGAAAAAAAACCTGGAAATGAGTGTATTCATCCATCAAGAGTAAAACAAAAATCAAAAATAGACGCAGACACACACAAAAGTAAGCATGCCTGTTTGCACTCAGATGGACAAGTGCACAAACACGCACAAAGACGACCATGTGAGACAGGAAAAATTCTGGATGGATGGAGCGGAACAGCACAGAAGATGCAAAGAGTGGTCTGATGTGAATAATTTAGAGGCTGCTGTGTAGTAGACCTAAGAGCATGAGGAGAGACAGAATGAGCGAGAGTTTGGGAAAAGGAGGAATGTTTGAAAAGATAAAGAGAGGAAAGGGAAAGAGTAAAAGTAGGAGGGATGGACTTGGAAACAAACAAAAACAAGTATAAGAGAAACAGGAAGAACTGAAAACTATGCTATCACCCATCAGACAGACAAGAGGGACACAGAGAGAAAGAGAAAGACAGAAGGGGAGAGAAAGCATGAGAAGACAGAACAATAGGCTGCATGTCCGTTCCCCATGAGCATGTACTGTAAAGGCAGGCAATGTGATTATCCACACTTGAGCAACTTCACTCACTAAGACACTCTTGAGCTTCAAACAACTGGTACATAATGTTCTCCTAATGGACTCCACTAACACTAACATCACTATCTGCATTAATGGACTCTTGCGAACACTAAACCGTCTACTGCGGCGGATCCAGGCTCACACTTGAATATATAGCCGCTTGCGAAGAATCCCCCAAGCCTCCAATTTCCATCCATTCACTCAGCCATCCATTAGTTACACCCACTTTATCCTGTTATTCTGGGTTACAAACAGGAATAGTCATTTGCAAATCATTGTCACTAAATTATCAGAGGAGCAGTTAACCATTGCAACTATTTCTTTTTAAATATTGCTTCAGTTAGTTAGTTAAGAAAACCTGCAAAAACAATGATTGTTTAATGTGTGTATACATATATATATATATATATATATATATATATATATATATATATATATATATATATATATATATATATATATATATATATATTTCTGTACTATTGGAGGGTCTTGGAGGGTCTTTACCTTACAATATAAAGTGCATTGAGGCAACTCACCTTTAAGGTCTAAAGGTGAGGTGATGTATATACTGTATACGTATATACAAATATACTACATGGACAAAACAGGCGCACTACTTAATCTTTGCATGTACATATTGTCAGCCTTATTGCCACAGTTGTACAAAATCAAGCACATGGGCATGGAACCTGCCTTTATAAAGAGATTGCAACAGACTGGCGACCTGTCCAGTGTGTACCCCGCCTCTCGCTCTCTGGCAGCTGGGGGGACTGGAGCCTCTCCCAGCTACCAGGTTGGATGAATGGATGGAGAATTTTTTGGCATAGAAGTATTACTAGGAACAAAAGGATGGGGTTTTAAACAGGGCCAATCCATCCAGTAAAAAGCCACTGAAAAGCTGTTGAAAAGATGACTTTTGCAGAAGTCTAAATGACACTGACATTTAGTTAAAAAATGAAACCCTTGTTTCTTTGGGTTATTGAAGAATTTTGGTTGAAAAGTGAAAAGAGCATTTCCTTTCATCTTTTGAAAGATGAGGAGCAGGAGATTCAGACCCACACGCCTCTCACTGTGAGGCAAACTTCTTAACCACTGAAGTCCCGCTCTCTCTCTCTCTCTCTCTCACACACACACACACACACACACACACACACACACACACACACACACACACACACACACACACACACACACGTATGTAAATTGCATAATATACTTCAGCATTCCCCTTCCTGCAACCCTGAAATGGATAAGCAGAAGAGAATGGATGGATGGATGGATGAACTACTAGTCTGCATACCTAGAGTGGATGGCGTGTTGCTGCCTGATCAATTCACAATCAAATGAAATGGCACAGCTAGGTGTGATGCAGACGCTTACTAGACTACTTTACTTCGTTTTTAGAGGTCTTTCTAAACTCCTGAAAAGACAAATGCTTTTGTTTTTCGTCAATAAAAATTCTCATGTTACCCTCAGAGTGAACCCTCAAAGGTTCACTCTGAGCCAGGAAAACCCCATTTGTTATAAAATGAAGTGTGTCATAAACAATTTATTAGCTGTTTATGTACAGATTATAAACGCCACCTAAGATGTGAGACAGCTGGATGGAAAAACTGTGTGGGGGAGTTCACACTGACCTCGTAACACAGTGAGTCTGGCAGTGGCAGTAATCTCTCCTGCAGAGCTGGAGGCGTGACATTCATAAACTGCCTCGTCTCTGGGGGTCCTCAGCGGCTGGATCCTCAGGACTGAGCCGGATCCATCATCAAACTCTATAACCTGTTAGTGGGGGAATATGTTAAAGCAGCTAAAATTTCTATTTCTATTATAGATTGGAGAATGCGCAAGGTCAAAGATTTCCTTGATGAAGGAGTGCATAACGTGCAGTTCCCAAAATTCAGTGGCAGCATATTTGTTTGGATCATTTGTATTTGCAAAGGAAAAGGTTTTTAAGGCTTTCCCCCCATTTTTTTTTTTACTATGGAAAGCTGAATCCAAAGTATGACATCGTTGAAAACACAGCTTAAAACAGATCTCAGGTTTGAGAGAAGCAAAGACCTTACACTTGAATATCTCTCATGTTCTTTTTCACATGTAATGACCAGATTTTTCAGATCTGCTGGACTGCACATTATAACTGCTGTTGCATAAGTCTAATACATGCATGTAATTGATCTGGATTCTGAATTCTGGGAATGTTTCCACTGACTGAAATCCAATAAAAATAAATCCCACAAGTCCTAACCTACAGGACGTCAATGGGAAATATACAGCAGGTAGCCCAAATGTTATATAGTCTGGATTAAAAATAAAATATCTCCTCGAGTGATTTAATCATGAACAGGAAGATACTGAGGTGAACTTGAACCTGGAAGGAAACTCCACTTATTAAAGTGGAAAAGCACCCTGAGCTGAGGGTGACACTGGCTGAGCAGGACCAAGGCTGATTCAACATCTCCATCTAAGAGTGACTTGTGGGGTGGGGAAATAAAGCAAAGGTTAGAGCCTACGGGAAACCAATAAGGCTGATCATATAAGAATCTCATATAGTGTAGCCCCAGGCATCAACTGACATATGAAAAAGTTGAAGCATTCCAGACATCTGTATGGCAGTATAAAAAACTGTTCAAATTGACAGTTTTTGTTGTTGTATGCAAACAGATGCATTGGATTATTTATATATATATATATATATATATATATATATATATATATATATATATATATATATATATATATATATATATATATATATATATATATATACACACATATACCTACATATGTATGTATACATATATACACACAATTCCAATTTATTTATTCTTAATAGGGACAGACGACAACAACAGTTGCCTCAGGGTACTTTATGCTGCAAGACCCTACATTATTAGAGAGAAAACCCCACCAATCAGATGATCCCATAATAATAGTGATGGGCACTCATTATACAGCTACATGTCAATTTTTGTACAAACAGCACACCTTTCTCCCAGTGGGGAATCTAATGTGTCAAGAACTAGTCCTGTTATATTTAGACAATGATTGAGTCAGTAGCTTTTACAATAGCTCTGACGCTCTGAAATAATCCTTGTTCATGAATACGTTTCATGAATACGTTTCTTAAATAATTGATCGTTTGCTCTGTTAAAATGTCAGGAAATTTAAAGAATGTTTAGACAGTTTTCAGGAGGCCGGTTTGACTTCATCAGCTATTATTTTTTGTTCTCAACGTCAAAGGGTTTTGTTTCATAAGACAAAAAAAGAACATCCTCGCTGTCAGCCGGCTGGGACTATAATGTTCGGCATCTGTTCTTAAAAAGTTTTTTTTAGACGAATAGTTTTGGGAATATCCTTTTTCACTTTCATGCTATGTTGTATGACAGCATAAACAGTTAACCTGGCATTATCCAAAGATTATAAACTGAACCTATTAATATTTGACATCTCAGTATGAACAATAAACTATAAAAATTACACATTATCTTCGGCTTCCTCTTTTGTTTTCCACAATTCTCATTAGTACTTTGAACAATTAAGTGATTACAATAACAGCTGAAAATGATTTCAGCTGATTGCCAATTATATCGGTGCTTTTAACAGCTATATTTAAGGAGCAGAAGTAGCGAGGGTAGATCAGTTGAAATACCTGGCGTCAGAGAGGTGAAGGGGTGAGTGCAGGACGAGTGGGTGGAGACGAGTTTTGGGGATGATTTGTGACAGAGGGATAACAGCATGAGTGAATCGGAAGGATTACAAGATGGTGGTGAGACCTGCTGTGATGTATGTTTGACAAAAAGACAGGAGGTCGAGCCAGAGGTGGCAGAGTTGAAGATGCAAAGATTTTCGATGGGAGTGACTAGAATGGACAAAGTTAGAAATGATGAATATATCAGAGGGACAGTTATGTAGAGGAAGGATTTTGGTGAATATTAGACACACGGTGTTGAAGATGGAGCTCTCAGGCAGGAGGAAAAGAGGTAAACCACAGAGAAGCTTCATGGATGTAGTGAAGGAGGATGCTAGAGATGGGGTGAGATGGAGGCAGATGGTCTGCCATGGTGAACATCCCAAAGCAGTCTTTTTACTAAAAAATAAATAAATAAATCGTGGGCTGTGGGAAAAATTATAAAGAAAACATGACAGGAAAATGCTAACAAGAACTGACAGTAGCAGCAGTCATCTTGCCTCAGTGCTCTGTGTGGCCACTCACTGCAAACACAGCTGCTTCCAAGTAGCCAATAAATCTCTGTTGTTGGACACTAATCTATTTTCTTTCACAGCACTTCACCACGGGAAAAAGTTAGTTAATGTTACAGGAGACACAACGTTTCAAATCCCATTAGTATCTCAGCTTCTTTACCTCAAATCGCTGATTGCTGACTTTTTTGCCTTTCTTATTCCAGACAATCTTGGGCTGTGGATCTCCTGCGGCCTGGCACACAAAGGACGCGACTCCCCCCTGGACTCCTGTCTGGTCCTCTGGGGTTCGTGTGAATCTAGGGGGTGCTGCATGAAAAAAAACATAAATCAAACATCAGGTTCACACTGAGCGTGTTACTCTGTGTGGATGCACATCCACATGCCGCAAAGCAAAACGATAAGTTGTGACATACAGTTACAATCTTGATAGAATTTCCACCACTACTATTTACAGGCACTCCTACAAATATTCTCTAATAGATTATTATGTTTTTCCGTTCTCTGCTTTGTTGTTTCGCACCCAAATATCACTTCATATAAAACCACAAACTTCTGCTTACACATCAGTAACAGTTAAAGTGTGATTGTGATCTGTGCTGCACTTACACAGAGTGGGAAAGAGGGACGCCAGCTGTGTATGTGTTATGCAGTTTAAGTAGGAAAAATTAAGGACAATGATGCAGCCTGGAAACGATTTCAACAATCCAAATGTGTGTAAGTGTGTGTGTGTGAGTGTGTGTGGTATAATGTCAGCTACTTCTTGAAGTAGCTCTACACCTTCAGCACATCTTTCTGTTGGATGTTCACGAGGTTGGCTTTGTCTGTGTGTCTGTGTGTGTCCTTTTTTCTCTGTACATGTGTCTGTGTATGTTCCGCCATGTTTTTCCCTCTGTCCCTGTACCACCAAAGAAGCTTAATATTTATATGCCATAAAGGATTTATGAAGACTTACTCCTGACATGACCACTAAAGCCCCTCGTTCCAGGGACGCCAACAATATCATAACCGCAGCCTCCGCTGGATTGTGACATCATGACATCAAATAGATTCGGCACGTCAGTCACGGCACGTCACCACCAGCTTGCCTAATGGCATTCCAGCCAAACCAGAAAATCCCTACTTAAGGGCTTAGCGCCAACCGCCCTGACAAAGGGAGAGAAATTGCTTTTTGCTGTTTAAAAGGAGGGAGGGAGTAAGGGAGAAAAGCTAAGCTCTTCAGAAAAGGGAAGGAAACAGAGAGCGAGAGAGAGTGAGTGTGTGTGTGAAAGAGTGGGAAGAAATGAACAGAGGAGTGAATGAGATAAAAGGAACGAGTGAGAGAGACAGATGGAGAGCAGTAGAGGGAGCGAGCAAGACACCGAGGGGTGAGACGGAGCGCGAGCGAGCCAGATGTACTGGCAAACATAGCCGGAGAGCCCCAAGCTGCCCAATCACCTCTACACCTCACTGGCTCGCAGCCAAATCTACCTCAATGACTGACTAAAACAATGTGTGTGTGTGCGCGTCTGTGTCAGAGAGCCAGAAAAAGGTAACGTGTGCATGTTTCCGGGTTCTTCTTCATCCTCCGTGCCACATTACATGCAAACCGCATGTTTCGGGTTACGACTAGGCTACTAAATGCTTATCGACAGGCTCGCGGTGACTGCCAAAAAAAAATTGACAACTTATTAGTCGTGTATTTATTTCAGTCAGCTGCGAGGCAAGAAATACCTTCATCAGGCCAAGCTTTTAAAATAAGAAAACTCGCAGATCCTCCTGGTAAACATGTATACAAAACAAAAATATAAGCAAAAAAAGTATCTTAGTATCTTAGTTAACAAATCAGTCAAGCAGAAAAGCAGTCTGCAGATTAACAGAGAACAGAAATAATGACCTGCCTGCAGCTATAACATGTAAAGTATGTGCAACATTTTTTGCGTGTGTCATTACAATGCATGTGTGTGTGTGTGATGCATGAGCGAGTAGATGGGTGTGTCCCTCTGAGAGAGAGAGAGAGAGAGAGAGAGAGAGAGAGAGAGAGCATGAGAGAAAGAGAAAGAATGAAGAGCAGGAGAATCTCTCTCTTAATCCTCTTGCTAATCTCTCCCCCACAAAACAAATGAAAAGTGTAAAGGCAGCAGGGCCATACTAACGGTAGATCTTTCCAATTGCTTTTTTTTTTTTATCTATCCCCCTCTTCTTTTTTACCCACCCTAACCCTGATCATTCTCTTCATACATCTCGTGTTTAATTGTCTTACGTTAAGCTTTGCCTCTCTAGCTCTCTACCCCATCCCAGTTTTTTTAACCACTGAATCCCTTCTTTCTCCCGCTTCACAGCTGCTCTCCTTCCTCCATCTTTCACCCTCCTCCTTGTTACTCTTTCCCCATCTCCTCCCTCCATCTCTGGGGTGTTACATAAGTCTTCCTGTCACATTGACTGACTTTATGAAGGGAGGTGGGGTTCCAACCGTATGCTCCACACTTCTCCCAACTCTCTCCTCGCAATTCCCCATCTCTTCTCTCCTCCCCTCTCTTTATTGGCTCTCATCCTTATTCTCTTTTCTTTGATTTCCCTTTCAGTTACTTCACTGTATTTTCTCTGAATTCATCTTCACTGTTCTCCGCCTCTGGTTTCCTCCCTCTGGGTGTCCTAACTGGTCTGTCTTTTGCCTTGATCATCAGGGTTTTTTTTGTGACTGTGCCACTTGGTGGGATTAAGCATTGACATCTGGGCCAAAGGAGAGAAGCTGAAACTCAAAAGGAAACTTAAATATTTGTACATGTTTTCAGGAGGGACGGAATATGCACAGGTTCATTGTTTTGCTGATGTAGATGGACTCGGAAAAATGAAGAACAATTACAGTGAGAAGGTGCTCATGAATGTTACCATATGTTACCACATTTCCTCACACCATCCTTCAATGTGATCCAAGATGGAAGTGAAGGAAAACTACTAAGTGGTCCACAGAGAGAGATTTAGAGGGAATTAGACGGTGCCAATCTTTCCACTCTGGTGTGAGTGTGTGTGGGGGGGTGGAAGAAGGGTGGCCTACATAGCAATCCATATAGTGGGACCTAATCTACACAACAGATTGCAGAAATTATTCGGTCAGCTCCTGTCCCTGCACCACTTCTGAGTCATGGCTAAAGATCTACGGTAAACAAAAAGATAATCTTCAGATCTTCCCTGTAATTAAAAATAAAAGAAACATAAGAATTTGGTTACCACCAAGTAGCACTGAGGATCTATAACCTGAATAATTTTGACTTCTTCACACATGCTTTCACATTTAGACATTGTCTTTTCCGTCCAATTTTTAGTTTTAATTTTGTAAATGGTGACAAATATTATGCCATTTCAGAATTAACCGCAATGGGGTGATGGGGGCTCAGTGAAGAAGCACTTTGAAAAGACAAATAGCCAGACTAAAGGAAGCTAATGGCACCGTGTAGGAGACTATGGGGGCATATTATAGCTGGCAGATGCTGTCTTAACCTAGAGGGAGGGAGAGAGAGATCGGGTTTGTAAGAACAGATGCTAGAACAAACCTTCAGGGAGCATGATTTACGGATATAGTGTACTAGGATTGGGAATGTGATTAGATATAAGAATGGAGAGCTGATGTTTGGTAGGGAAAACAGATGGAAAGTAGTGGAACTTTAAAGGTTTGATAAATAAAAGTCTACTTTTAATGCGCAGAGAAATTCATGAATATGTGCCGAGTAATGAACAACGACTGAAATGTATATTTTATTCTCAAGACTCATGCATTTGATTACAGAAACCTAGGATGACTTTTTCATTCATTTGATTACATTTTCTACTAAAAGTAACCCTTAAATAGCAATATATTTTGGACAGGCTAAGGGCTCTGAACTCATTCCTACACATCTTTTAAAATGCTGCAAATTATGTGCCCTCATATCTCATCTTGTGTGCCCGCAATCACTTAGCTGATCCAATACGAAAAAGCCATAAAGCAGACAGGCGGATCCGAACAAATCAAATCAACAAAAAGCAATGGATTGAGCAACACGAAATGGGACTATTCTGCCTGATACTGCAGATATCAATTGGAAAAGAAAAACTAATATAAACAATATAAAAATATAGCGGGAGTAAGCTGAGTTTTCATTAGTGAAAGACTAAGGTTTCAGCTAAAAGGAGCAGATACTGAGGTCAGCTTTTCCTATGTGCTGGCTAATGTTTGGAAATGAGGATCAAATTGTTTTTAACCTTTATGATCACATCAAAATCAGGGGCATCTTCATCTACGTACTCATAGATAATCCTGGGTGTGGACGTGTAATCATGCGTATGAACAGGTTATGTGAGTACTTGTGTTGGAAGTTTTGATCATGTCTAAAAACGCTGACTAGATCTTACCAAACATCTGTGCTGCACCTGAGATTCATTAGTATGTTAGGGATAGAGAAAAGATCTAAATGTGGCTGGCCGATCAGTACTCAAAAGAGCACTGAATCAGGCTTGTCAGACAAGTTGAGGAACGAGGCCAATATAGAAGACTGAGCCAGGGCCATGATAGTCAGGCGAGAATGGGCCAGAACCATAACTTAAAACACATTAACATCAAACGGACACATTAAGAGCAAATTATCAGCTGCTCGCTTTCGTCCTGGTAATGAAATTGGATTGCTTGGGCCAATAAACACAGAAACACAGAGCTATCATCCTTCTGCAGAACACAGAAGCATTAATTGGAAATTATTTGGCAAAATGAGCAATTTCAACTTAGCAAAATTAAATTTTACACAATAAAGTGCCGTAACATTTGGAACAATTTCACATTAAAATATGATGTTATTCAGGTTGCACAAAGTTTAAGTGTCTATTTGAACCAAGCCAAAGCAAAGTATTACATCCTTCTTTAAACTCAAAGCCCTGCAGTTTTTTGGGTGAATTTATTATTTGACTTATTTGACATAGATTAGGAGTTTCTGAGCAACTGCCAGCTGATGTTAACAAGCATTAACGAAACATTGTGATTTTTACACTAATGCAGGGAAAGACAAAATGCACTTTTATTGCTGATAGTTAACGCACATCCAATTAGCATGACACTTACCCACCCAAGCTGCCGCAGGGTTTGGCTAGTGCTGAGTTAATCAGGGTTAATTTGTTAGAAACACAAGGGGAGGAATTAATCAAACAGGATCTCTTTTTATACACAGGTCATTAGAAGCACATGGGCTTCCCACTGGGTATACTACTTTACTGGGTCAGAGCTGGCTTCCCATAAAGAGGAACAGAGGGTTTTCAGTGCTGGTCGCACTGCATTAGTTACATACCACTGGTCAGTTACGTTACAGCAAAGCTAACATTATCCAGGCCTCAACACAGATGAGTGCACCTGCTAAGCTAATGCTAAGACAAGGTAGTCAGATTCTGTTACTCACAGATGAGCGCACAGCTATGCTAGCTGCTAATAGCTACAGTGCCTGTGATAGCACAAAACTGAGAAGCTTCATATTTCTTCAGTTTCACATGCACTGTCCTGCTCTCAGCCTATCACCTTACTCAGGGTTGGACATTAATAACAATAAAGAACAAATTGAGGGATCACAAATAGTCAATTTAACAATAATTTAACAGGCTAATTTCCCAGAAAGTTAATAGTAAGGCCCTTAATCCTAGCGTGAGCTAGTTAAAATAAAGTAACACAACTTTGATTGCCATTTTAGTTTCGTGTGTTAATGACTTTGGAAATTGTTTGTGATGTGGCCCATTTCTGTCACCTTCTGCTGCACAGATCAAAGATTTAAAATGAGCAGATGAGCATGAGGTGACACATCATCACTGAAAATGAATTTTAATACAATATAATGAATTATTTCAGAAAACATACCATGAATTATTTGGATAATGACTAAAATTACTTAAGTTGATGGATGGCATTTTCATTTAATAATGAGCTGCACACATTTCTTATAACCAATCCTTTTCTCCACTATTGGAGCAGATTTCTGAAAACTGTTAACCCTTCTACTCTCCATGTGTCCATAAATTCATAAATCCTTTACTTGCCTAAAAAAAAATGTTTATATTGCCTTTTTCATTTTTAAGATACAGGAGCAGAGGACCTAATGTAAACAGATCGCCTATTGGTCTATACTCATTTTCATTTTTAAAAAATGTATTATATAAAAATGTAGGTATTAGTAAAGAATTGAAGTCAGTTCTAAAGCAAAGACTTTATCCATTAAATAACCTGTTTTACACTTTGCTTCCTTTGATAGCTCTGAAGTAGAGCGGAGGACTGGAGGGGCATGTACTTTTTTGATTTCATGTGGAGACCAACAGTGTCAACTCAAAAGCAATGAAAGATCTTTTTTAAAATTTTTTTACAAAAGCTCAAATGTAAAACTAAACCATTGTGATTGTACAGAGAAGGGTTACTCACAACGAAGATAAAATTAAAAAGATATATAATGTGTTAGATCTGCCTGTTCAGTTTATACAAAACAACTGCTGGATCTTGCTTAATACTGAATAGGAAGCTGTTATATTTATTTCTACAAAAATCTTTGTATACAGTACAAAAAAGTGTCATTGAAGGCAATGAATTCACACAAAAACTGTATGTTAATAACAAACTACAGAGAGTTTCACAAGTGTGATCATACCAACTTAATTTCTTGGACCTCACCCAATAATGAATGACATCACTCATTCATATGTCAGCTACATACCTAAATAGGTACAAAGTTTAAATACATACATAAAGTTTGGGGCTATACTTTGAACAGTTGGACACTGTTATTGATCACTAGTGCGCCAGTCATTTGAAAATCTGAGCCTACAGAGGAATTCAGCAACTGTCTGCATCATGGCCCAAACTGCGTTGGGCAGGTGCTGACGTTATAACCAGTCATGTCAACCAGGTTCGGGGCTTTACTCTCCTCTTTCAGTGAGCAAAGTGATACAAATCACAAAAGAAACAAAATCCCTTAAAGTAAATTGCTTGTATATCTTTCACGCACTTAACAAATTCTTTGGGCTCAACCCGCTGACCCTGACCTTTAGGCTAACCTGACCTCTGTGACCCTGTTTCTTCACCCTGATCCAATGAATCCTGACTATGGCTGCATCCACACGTATTGGAACTTTCCATGTTAGTTTTCTAAAATATCTCTGACTATTTCCATGAAAATGAAAATGCAAAAAATGATGTCAGTTGTCATCAAGTGCATGCCAAAGCAACAGGTGGCAAAATAACCTCAACTGTGTCGAAATGTCAGCGATTCGGGAGCCTGAAAAAATACTGAACACGCAGTCTGCCAATAAAAAAGGAGAGAAAGGCACAAACATTTGATGTTGGAAAACAAAATCTTCACTCTGGTTTTTCAAAATCTCCTTTCAAAGTGACCTAAAATAAAATTTATGTGGATGAAATGTCAAATAGGAAAAGCTACATTTACTTATTTTCTTTATGTGTGCATGTGTGTGTGTGTGTGTGTGTGTGTGTGTGAAAGTAAGAAAAGCTAGCTCCACTGTCACTGTAGCATTCTGAGCCAACCATCTCTCACTTTAAGCTCGTCCAAAAGGCCAAGTAAATACTGGCAATGGCAATGTGTTCAGAGGGTGACAGGTCAATCGGTCACCACATGAGCAAGTTCTTTGTTTCTAGTGTTGTGCGCTTGTCTAATATGAATGAAAAGATTATTTTTTCTAGTAAAAAACAACAAGAACAAAAAGACTAAGGAGTTTATTGAATCTCCTGTGTTTTTTCCCTTTATACAAAAACCTTTCAAAATAGATAAATCGGAGCTGCCCAGTTTTTACAACACATTAATGAAGTGACGAAGCTGAGGGAAAGTTTCACATTACTGAAATCTTCCTCAGGCAAAATGTTAAAAAACTCTTGCTTGGTTTCAAAATGTACAGTCCCCTTACGAAAGCACATGGCTGCGACTCGATAATGCCATCCCTACTGTAAGCCTCTGAAACATGAGCTGTTTCTTTGTGTTGTGTTTCACATACTGCGGGCTGGAGTTTTCACTGATACATCCAAGCCACATGGGGAAGCATGGCAACCCAGTGGTTTTTGGGGGCAAATGCAGGCCAGCAGAAAGAAACCCTGTTGTTGTTTTGTTCCCGCTCACCCTGAATGATACGCAGAGAGATGGAGTTTCTCGTATCTTGATGCGTACGTGTGGCAGTGGCCTAGATTGTGACAGGATCAGGGCATTACTCTTAATCCACCAGATAGATGTCATATACATGCACGCGCACAGAAACACAGAGAAAGAAAAGTGTGTGGGGGGAGAGGTGGAGAGTAAAAGAGGGTGAATTAAAAAAATAAAAACGTGAAATCACATAATGCAAGCTCAGTGCACTGCTTGCACAGTCGTACCAGCGCTTGTGTGCAGAATGCACATATGGTGAAGTCATGCAAGGTTTCCAGCTATGCACATGGGATACTGTTCCATTTGATTGCGTCATAATACTCTAGTGTAACTATACGAGTAACTTGGGTGTCGAGCAAGGGCGTCGATGTCGTCGGGATTTCTAGAATTTAGTAACATTTTATGCCACATACACATAAAAAAATCAAATGTGGCCTCTTTTTCTAGAAAACCCTATTATCCTTCAAATGTGTTTTATTCCTTCTGCATTAAGTTTAAGGAGAGATAAGCACAACTGAAAGCAATTTTTAGAATGAATTTAACATTTCAAAACATGTCGCCACATTTTGAAGACCAAAGATGCCAGTGTGTCCCAGCACCCCTGTTTGAATCCTCAGTATTCAAATCTCAGAGTCCCTACTGTTGATATTAAAAGAAGCTCTGAATGTCATACACAATGAGATAAAAAGGGGAAGAAACATCCCACCGCCCCCTTTCAAGCCCTCTGTCCCTTCTTTCTCACCAGATTACATGGATGTGCTGAGAGGAGGCAGAGAGCGAGCGCCAAAAGAGCAATGGAGAAAGTCACAACGAATGAGATGAGGGCAGGAGAAAAGAAAAACATAGACAGAGAAGGCAAAGTATGAATCCTTTCCCCCCTTGTCGCATCTGTGCTGCTCCCCGAACTCTCATAGAGGAACTGTGGGAGCATCATTGTTTTGATGGATGACTGGGCCTTAACTGGCCGACCCTGGAACTTACACGTGGGACAAGAGGGCAGGAGGCTGAAAGGAAAACAAGAGTGGTTTGCGAATATGTGTGCGTGTGTGTGCTATAACTGTGCTCTGGGTGACTGTGTACTTTTAAAACATTGCAGGATGGAAATGGCTGACTGAAGCCTGCACTTGTGTGTCATTACAGCAGCTTTGTGCATATGTATGCCTGCTTTAGAAGGTGATGATGAAAAATGTGCTCTATTCTATAACCACAAACAGCTACGCATGCTTCATGTATTATATACTTATGCAACAAGCATTTCAAAACAAATACACGGAATGAAATTTCCACTAGATACCATTTTGACTGAAAAAGTATAACTCCTGGATGTTTAAAAGACTCATAAAGCTTGACTAGCAGCCTTTTCCTCTTACATTACTCCCTTTCTGAGTATCAAGTCTTTTAGTACTCCCACATTCCTCTTATGCCTTAATGTCTTTTATGCTTAGTCTCAACTCAGACCGGAGCATTTCATCATCTCTGCTATAAGATCCTCATTGCTAATTGTCAACCTGAATAGTCAGACCTGGCCATGTCTCTCTCTCAAAAAGTCTGGATATGTTTCCAAGCACATCAACTCAACACGACGTTTTTGGTTTCCAAAATCTCCAGAGCCACGTTTGTCCCTCTCAGCAGCTCCCGGCGGTCTGTCAATCTATACAGTCTCCAGTTATTTAAAAAAGTGTTCTATTCTATTCTGTTCTATTTATTATCAGAGAAAGCTGCTTTAATTTTTTTTCATTGGCACAAATAGATAGAACTGACCTTCCTCCATATCACAAATATTCCGTTTTGTTGATAATGAAAAAAATCACAACACTGAAATGTAGCTTTTTTGTTTCCACAGTTTCATAAATGCAGATGAAAATGCAAAAAATGATGTCAGTTGTCATCAAGTGCATGCCAAAGCAACAGGTGGCAAAATAACCTCAACTGTGTCAAAATGTCAGCGATTCGGGAGCCTGAAAAAATACTGAACACGCAGTCTGCCAATAAAAAAGGAGAGAAAGGCACAAACATTTGATGTTGGAAAACAAAATCTTCACTCTGGTTTTTCAAAATCTCCTTTCAAAGTGACCTAAAATAAAATTTATGTGGATGAAATGTCAAATAGGAAAAGCTACATTTACTTATTTTCTTTATGTGTGCATGTGTGTGTGTGTGTGTGTGTGTGTGTGAAAGTAAGAAAAGCTAGCTCCACTGTCACTGTAGCATTCTGAGCCAACCATCTCTCACTTTAAGCTCGTCCAAAAGGCCAAGTAAATACTGGCAATGGCAATGTGTTCAGAGGGTGACAGGTCAATCGGTCACCACATGAGCAAGTTCTTTGTTTCTAGTGTTGTGCGCTTGTCTAATATGAATGAAAAGATTATTTTTTCTAGTAAAAAACAACAAGAACAAAAAGACTAAGGAGTTTATTGAATCTCCTGTGTTTTTTCCCTTTATACAAAAACCTTTCAAAATAGATAAATCGGAGCTGCCCAGTTTTTACAACACATTAATGAAGTGACGAAGCTGAGGGAAAGTTTCACATTACTGAAATCTTCCTCAGGCAAAATGTTAAAAAACTCTTGCTTGGTTTCAAAATGTACAGTCCCCTTACGAAAGCACATGGCTGCGACTCGATAATGCCATCCCTACTGTAAGCCTCTGAAACATGAGCTGTTTCTTTGTGTTGTGTTTCACATACTGCGGGCTGGAGTTTTCACTGATACATCCAAGCCACATGGGGAAGCATGGCAACCCAGTGGTTTTTGGGGGCAAATGCAGGCCAGCAGAAAGAAACCCTGTTGTTGTTTTGTTCCCGCTCACCCTGAATGATACGCAGAGAGATGGAGTTTCTCGTATCTTGATGCGTACGTGTGGCAGTGGCCTAGATTGTGACAGGATCAGGGCATTACTCTTAATCCACCAGATAGATGTCATATACATGCACGCGCACAGAAACACAGAGAAAGAAAAGTGTGTGGGGGGAGAGGTGGAGAGTAAAAGAGGGTGAATTAAAAAAATAAAAACGTGAAATCACATATGCAAGCTCAGTGCACTGCTTGCACAGTCGTACCAGCGCTTGTGTGCAGAATGCACATATGGTGAAGTCATGCAAGGTTTCCAGCTATGCACATGGGATACTGTTCCATTTGATTGCGTCATAATAGTCTAGTGTAACTATACGAGTAACTTGGGTGTCGAGCAAGGGCGTCGATGTCGTCGGGATTTCTAGAATTTAGTAACATTTTATGCCACATACACATAAAAAAATCAAATGTGGCCTCTTTTTCTAGAAAACCCTATCCGGTTGTTCAGTCTGACGTCACTAGCCGTGTCTGGGTCTAAACTCCGCTGCAGGTCCATATATCAAACGATCACTATGGCATTACTGAGAGTTGAAAAACTGTCTAAAGTCTTTCATCTTTAATAAAATGATCAGCGTTCTGCTCTACCAGGTGTAACAATTGAGTTTAACATCCAGGCATCCATGAAAACCGAATTTATGACATTTAACGGAGTTAGAAGTTAGCAGGGAGTTAGCTCGCTAGCTTCTATCTAAATACAATATAGCATGTCCTGACTGCGGGGTTTTGGAAACAAATTAAAATGTGCAGCTCTGCTATCACTTCCAGCATAAATGAAGACAGAAAACTAAACAGCAGTGACGTTTGTAGGGTTACTGAAGTTGGGCTAGCTGGTATATAATGATGTGCTATGTGACCGCTAGCGACACAGCTATGTTAGCATAATATAAACAAGCTAACCTTTTTTCCACTCGATAAAAGTTAACGTGAGTGTTCTCGGTGGTCAGAAACAAATGTAATCGCATGGCAGGATGCTGTAAAAGGACCAAACTTCAGCCAGGAGAACAACTGAGATAATCCATCCACAATACGAGGTTAGTCATTCATATACTGCTGCATGGGCTGGGCTGTAGTTACATCCTAGGGTTTTAAAAACTGAGCTTAAATAAATGATTAGCGGTAATAAAAGCCGAGGGAGGTCAACAGGGATCACTGACTGTTTTAGGAGCTTTTTGAGATCAAATAGAAGAAAATACAAAACATTAAACATGTTAACAACACAAAAGCCATATTAAACGCAGACTACTTTAGACCCGGAAGTAGGATTCGTCGCGTCATCACTGAACAACCGGATTATCCTTCAAATGTGTTTTATTCCTTCTGCATTAAGTTTAAGGAGAGATAAGCACAACTGAAAGCAATTTTTAGAATGAATTTAACATTTCAAAACATGTCGCCACATTTTGAAGACCAAAGATGCCAGTGTGTCCCAGCACCCCTGTTTGAATCCTCAGTATTCAAATCTCAGAGTCCCTACTGTTGATATTAAAAGAAGCTCTGAATGTCATACACAATGAGATAAAAAGAGGAAGAAACATCCCACCGCCCCCTTTCAAGCCCTCTGTCCCTTCTTTCTCACCAGATTACATGGATGTGCTGAGAGGAGGCAGAGAGCGAGCGCCAAAAGAGCAATGGAGAAAGTCACAACGAATGAGATGAGGGCAGGAGAAAAGAAAAACATAGACAGAGAAGGCAAAGTATGAATCCTTTCCCCCCTTGTCGCATCTGTGCTGCTCCCCGAACTCTCATAGAGGAACTGTGGGAGCATCATTGTTTTGATGGATGACTGGGCCTTAACTGGCCGACCCTGGAACTTACACGTGGGACAAGAGGGCAGGAGGCTGAAAGGAAAACAAGAGTGGTTTGCGAATATGTGTGCGTGTGTGTGCTATAACTGTGCTCTGGGTGACTGTGTACTTTTAAAACATTGCAGGATGGAAATGGCTGACTGAAGCCTGCACTTGTGTGTCATTACAGCAGCTTTGTGCATATGTATGCCTGCTTTAGAAGGTGATGATGAAAAATGTGCTCTATTCTATAACCACAAACAGCTACGCATGCTTCATGTATTATATACTTTCAGTTTTAATTTAGCCAGTGGTTACACATATTGAGCATTTTGATGACATCAACTTAGGCTGTGGGAAAATCCATCCTTTCATAAACAAACAAACAAAAAATACATAAATAAATGAATAAATTCTTTTTTTGTTCAGTAACATTAAAAGTAACGATTTGCAGTAATTGCAGCTATAGTTT
Source organism: Rhamphochromis longiceps (assembly GCF_057381845.1). Lineage (NCBI taxonomy): Eukaryota > Metazoa > Chordata > Actinopteri > Cichliformes > Cichlidae > Rhamphochromis > Rhamphochromis longiceps. The sequence continues at coordinate 28,118,841 of NC_140562.1, read as the reverse complement.
CGTCCAGGATGTGACTATACCCAGTATGCTAATGTGCATGTAAATTTCCTTGACAAATATATCGGATGAGGATTGGATGATGTGATGAGCCACAGGGATCACACATGGATACACACACACACACACACACACACACACACACACACACACACACACGCACACACACACACACACACACACACACACACACACACACACACACATGCACATGGTATAATCACAATTACACAAGCAGTAGGGAAATTATCTGATTTGCCATATGTGGTCTGTCTATCCATGCCAAGTAATACTGGGATGGACAAAAACATCTGGCCTTGTATCAAACCTGCTACCAAACATACACTCATGCACAGATGTATAAACTCACACAAACACACACACATATAGTAGGGATGTGATATCTGGAATAGTGGTCTATGAAACACAAACTGCTACAGTGGGGCAAAAAAGTATTTAGTCAGCCACCAATTGTGCAAGTTCCCCCACTTAAAATGATGACAGAGGTCAGTAATTTGCACCAGAGGTACACTTCAACTGTGAGAGACAGAATGTGAAAAAAAAATCCATGAATTCACATGGTAGGATTTGTAAAGAATTTGTAAACAATCGGTGGCTGACTAAATACTTTTTTGCCCCACTGTATATATAACATATAATATATACAATTAGCATTAGCAATGAAGCAATGAATCACAATGTACAATAAATTACAGCAACAGTTTATAAAAAAGCATTTTATTATATTTTTTACACCTTACATACTTTGGAGGTTTGTTGTCATGTGCATCTTGAAGAACTTCATGTAATCTCAGAGTAGCTAAATGTTAATGAGATCAGGGCTCTGTTGAGTCCATGGCATCTACTGCAGATCTGTTTGTTCTGCTTTCATGACTCTGGCTGTTTGTTTGGTTTGATTTCATCAGAATAAACCAAATTAAATTCAGACTCCTCAATGTACACAAATCCAAACATATAAGGGTTACAAACCTCTGCACAATATTATATGTGTGTGTGTGTGTGGCTGTGTCTGCACTAGTGCAGAGTGTGAAAGCACTCACTGTCAGCATCAGCGAGGAAGAGGAAGCTGAGGAGGAGCAGGCCTGGACAGGAGTGCATCATGGGATATGTCGACACATGCATGCTGTATCAGCCGTGAGCTCACTGCCTCACTGTACAACAGGACAATAGAAACAGGCTCTCACAACCTAGGGAGGGAATCAGGGAGTCAGAGAAAGAAAGAAAGAAAAGGAAACACAGTTATTAGTCCACTTTTTAGAGAATTTCAGACATTATATCAACTGTGGCTACACACACACACACACACACGGGCACACACAGACTTGAAGTGTGTGAGTTCCCTCTGGGCCTCACACTCCAGTTATGCAGCTGCCTCTCCCCTTCTCGCTTCATTAAGACCATACACTCATTGCCAGAGGTGTGTTTTGATGTGTGTGCACTTGTGTGTGTGTTTGAGAGAGAGAGAGTTGACTAAGTAGCTGATGAATTTCAACTTATGGCAAACATTTGGCATTAAAAAAAATCAGCAACTTCTGAAGTTCAGTTATGCTTTTCTTTCTTTCTTTTTTTTCCAATCTGCCAAGCAAGCAATGGTCTGAGTTTTTCTGCTTTATTTTTTTTGCCCATTATATAATCTACAAAGCTTTTAAGTACTACAAAGTACTTCAGTAATGGATTTCTTCCAAATGTGCGTCATATCGTCATGATTTCAAATTGATAAAAAAGGAATGACTGGCTTTAAGATGGAGGGGTGGAAGGCTAGAGCAAGGGATTGATGGATGATGGGCAGATTAAAGTGGGAGGAGACTGACTAGTTTTATCTGCTGGCCATGTTGCACAGTGTTGGATCAACATACAGCTCAATGTCTCTATCCCTTCATCTTAAGCCTCCTTCCTTCCTTACACTCTGTCAGGTCCTTTCCTGCTTTTAAAGTCTTTACTCTCCAAAACGTTCCCTCGTCACTTCCTCATATCCTTTCTCTTTAACTTACGTTCCTTCCCTTTTCCTGTCATTTGTTGTTACTCTCCCCATTGCATCATTCTTTCTCCTTTCCATCAGTCAATTTTTTTTGTATTATTCCTAACTCTCTGTCCCTCTAACTGTCTGTCTGTCTGTCTTTGTGCCATCTGCAGTGCCTGGTGTGAGTGTTTGGCATTAGAAGAGACAGGCGTCAGTCTGTGTGTCAGAAATCTCACAGCTCAAATCACATGACACAATGAGACATGGCAGATCACTGCTGCTGTCCAGAAGCTGACAGTGTTGAATGAGAGACACTGAAAGTGAGCAGAGGCAGGAGAGGGATGCGTCTGGGCCTATGCTGTAACGTACATGCGAGCATATGCGCGGGTTCATGCTCATGCTGCTTTACGTGAATTCCTGTGTTCGCTAACTCTGATTGCAAGTACCTGTAACTGAACTGTTTCTGTGTGTGCATCTACATATGCATCTGTGCGTGCCTGCAGCTGTGTCACTGAGAGGGTATGTGCATGTGTTTGTGTGCCTTCCAAAACTGGACAGATTCATCAGTGACGGCAGCAGTCTTAATCCCCTCCACTCGTGAACAAGCCATCTGATTAAAAAAAGACAAGGGGGGTGGGGTGGAAGAACACTGGAACCCAGAGCTCTTTGCATCCCTGCAGCTAAGGCAGCAAACAACTAAAACCCTCGCTGGATTTTCCACTTGGTTAGGTTTGGAACAATTACTTTGGGATAACCTAGATCTCTCTGTGCACAAATTAAGTCCTGCACTGATTTACACTACTCTAGTACAGTATGGCCAGGCACAATACTTATTGTGTTTCTTGAGGATCTACCCAAAAGAAAAACACGTTTTTTTTGTGTGTGTTCTTACTAACTAATTCACAAGTTATTTTGTTATTAGCTGTAAAAACTGCTCTCAATTACACAAACTCTACTTATTGTACTAACTACAGGGTGACTGCTATTGTCATTCTAAATGCATACTCATAACAGACAGAGCATTCTTCACAGAGCATTCATATGCACATTTGTGTAATTAAGTCTAATTTGCAGAAAATTCAATATTGGTAAGAATGGATCTTTTTTTTTATGTGTGTGTGTGTGCTGTGTATGCCCACTAATCACTGCAGCTTATTCACTGTCACTGGAAAAGCCTGCATTATTTAGTAACTCACTTCACAGCGTGTCACGTTAATTAAAGAGCTAACTCAGGGTGGTTTAGGGGATGGCAGTGATGGAGGTAGTGATAAATAAAAAGATATGAGAAAAGGTGTGTGGAGAGAGGAGAAATATAATAACGTGTAATGGAAAAAAGACTAAAAGAAGCCCAAAATACAAACTTACACACACAAACGGACAATCACACACACACAGCCAGGTAGTCACCAGATTGTCATCTGCTGGCTGTTGTTGCTAGTATTACTGACGGCCTAACAGAAAGCCTCCCTCTATGCCCGAGCTTCTGCTGCTGCTGTAGATCACAGTCGGCCCTAAGCCATTCACTTACATTAGTCCCTATCACTCAATTATACACTGTCTGTCTGCCTGGGCCTGCAGCTATCTGTTACACTTATCGCTGGAATAGCTTCTGGCAGAACAAAGACTAACTGAAGAGTGGGAGACCAGCTTATGCTTCTACGTCCGGGACAGACAGACGGACGTAGAAAAGTGAACAGGATTAGAAAATATGTCCGGAGCCTTGTTTCAGTAATAATAATAATAATAATAATAATAATAATAATAATAATAATAATAATGATCAAGAAAACATAGAAAAAAACAAGGTTAAATTCATTTAAGTGCTATTTATAGTATTTATTTTAATCTATTGCATTCTTCCAGTTGTTACAGTCAATTTAGAACAGAAACAATTCATTAAGAGATCAAAAGTTGAGAGCTGAGGAAGTACAAGTCAAAAGGAAAAAAAAAACAAATTAAAAGAAAGTGAAAATCTGATCCAAAAACGGAAAGAAAAGGAAAAGAAAGTGTGGGCGGATGATGAGAGAGAGGAGGGGAGACTACAAAGCGAGAGCCTAGTACAGCTGGAAGGGATGTTGAGAAAGATAGAGACAAAGACAAAAGACAGATCCTAAAAAGCATAGCTTAAGGCAAACCGTGTGCCATGGAAGAGAACACTGAGAATCCTAATTTGATTTGATATTCCAAAAGCTGAGCCACCAAATGCAATTAGACATACTAATTAACTTATTCTATTTGCCCTGTTGAAATGGTGGCAGACTGACAGAAATGTCAATGAAGAGACAATTTGTGTTTGTTGCATCATAGCGCCGCACGAGAAAAAACAAGATAAGCTAAGTGGCAACAACAAGGTTTTTGTTGCACTCCTCAGCAGCGAGCTCAAGTTTTCTCAAAGACCATATTTTGATTATCTCGGGCCGCTTTCACACATGCAGCAAGTTTTATGGATCAGCTCATACGAACTCTGGAGTGAAAGCTGTCAGCTCATCTCTGGTGCTGTTATTTTATGAAGAAAGTCATCTTACAAATGACCTGTATGAGATCATTTAGTAACCACGGTAACACCTGGTGGTTCCTTGAAAGCACTCGTGTGGCAAAACTGGCTTTTTTTCTTCTTCTCAAGATGACTAACTTAATTCCTAAAGGACTTCAATTCTCAGCTTTTCCTCCTTCTCGGTGTAGGTGGTTTTGACGGCAACATGTCGTTTGATTATTTAACAGCTCCTTAAACTAATACCACGGCTTAACGGCGAAGTTGAAGATGCTGCCTTGTCACTAACACACGATCTGAAAGCACTCACTGACGTAACGGATAGATAACAAGCAGTATACGATAAGAAAAAGAAGAAAAAGGAGCAAATTGTCAAACTGTCTCCTAACACAACAAAGAAAACACAGCTGGATATGGCTTGAAGGGAGAGTGTTTGTTTGATGTATATGACTACTGAGCATGTGCGTGCACATAAACTCATACACATGCTGATTACCAGTTATCCATCATCTTCCCAAGTGTACACAAACAAACTCAAACAGACTCCAGAAGTAAGCCCTCAGCATTTATTTAAGAGAAATTATGATCTTTAAAGGCACAAAACTTAACGTTGCGCTGGCACATTTTAATTGCCTCTGCAGAGGATAACTCACCCACCTTTGAGCGTTCAAGAGCAGCCGCTGTATGCAGGTAGATATATCATATGCCCATGTGTTATTATTTGTCAGTGTGAGAAAAACACAAGACAAGAGACACAGAGAAAGTGCTCTGCCGAGCCACCTCGCTGGCCTTTTCAAAAGTGACTCAGAGGGTGGTATCGTGTGGGCGCTGAGACGCACGTAAACTGTATACATCAGCTGCATATCCCAAAGATTCAAATGCTTATATTCAATTATTGTTTTTCATTACTGATGACATTTTCAAAAAATTAAGGCCATCTGTGCCTCAACTTTTTTCAATGTTTTCCACATTAGCCATGCATGACAGATCAAAAACCACATACATTTGTGAACTTGCTGCACCTCTTGCACCAACATTTTAAACCTGTAAATCCAAATTGGAGCAATACACTTGAAACTTGACTGCTGCGTGACTTATTGACCTCACCGAGTACAATGACGGAGAAGTGAAGAGCAATAGATTTTAGATGATGAATTGAAATCACATGTATTTGTGATATTAATCTCCACATTTTCAAAATAAGCAAGCTTTACATCTCCATTTGTTTAAGAGGACATATGATTTACTTGCTCTTAAAGATAAAAAGAGACGCCCCAATTTCCTCAGTTCACACCATAACACACGTCAAGCACTTTAATGTGAGTGCAATGTGGAACAGTGAGCTGCTGCACATATAGCTATATATAGCTATGAGAACAAATGACCAAATACCAGTTTTCACTGGGAAATGGAGCCCCCCAAAACTCTGAAAAGTCATTTGAGCTGGCTTTCAGGACACTGGCAGCAACAAGAAATCAATAAGACAAACTGAGAGGGGAGGAAGAGAAAATGTGATTGATTGAGATGAGGATTTAGGCTATCTGGCTGTACTCAACTTATCACTTCCCCCGGTTCACCAAACACTCTGTCCTCCTCCCCTCACGACATGCCTCTTATCCTTTCTTTCTGCCTCCCTTTATATCTTTCTTCAGCCTGGCTGCTTCTCTCTCTGCCTCCCCTTTTCGTTTTTTCTCTCTCCCTTCGCTACCCCGAACTTTCATCCAATCCCAAACTCTCAAGCAAACTATCATTTTCTTTTTTGCCTTTGTAAGATGGTTTCACCAACATCTTACCTCTCTTAAGGAGCACTGCAATGTCAATCAAGTGTCTTATCAGGTGATAACAGGGGATTTTGGATTTTCTTGAATAAAAATAAGAGCAAATTTCATACTCAAAGAGGCAAAGAGTACCTATTTCAGATTGCGAGACGGGCTTCTATTTCATTTCAGAACACATTTTTATTTTAATTTGCAGACATTACCCATTTTTCCTTCCTCCTCAGTTCTGTTTCCTTGATGTTAGAATAAAAGCTTTTGAGTTGGTTCTCCCTTTTCAGCAGCTCCTTGCGTGAAAGCAGTCTGTTCTTAACACCTGAAAGATGAAAATCCATACTGCTGTGACATTGCTGAATAATGTGGAAACCTCGAGAATGGCAAACTTCACAAGCCTGACTGGCTCAATACTGTTTAATAGCCATTTACAGTGGGGCAAAAAAGTATTTAGTCAGCCACCGATTGTGCAAGTTCCCCCACCTAAAATGATGACAGAGGTCAGTAATTTGCACCAGAGGTACACTTCAACTGTGAGAGACAGAATGTGAAAAAAAAATCCATGAATCCACATGGTAGGATTTGTAAAGAATTTATTCGTAAATCAGGGTGGAAAATAAGTATTTGGTCAATAACAGAAATACAACTCAATACTTTGTAACATAACCTTTGTTGGCAATAACAGAGGTCAAACGTTTACTATAGGTCTTTACCAGGTTTGCACACACAGTAGCTGGTATTTTGGCCCATTCCTCCATGCAGATCTTCTCGAGAGCAGTGATGTTTTGGGGCTGTCGCCGAGAAACACGGACTTTCAACTCCCGCCACAGATTTTCTATGGGGTTGAGGTCTGGAAACTGGCTAGGCCACTCCAGGACTTTCAAATGCTTCTTACGGAGCCACTCCTTTGTTGCCCGGGCGGTGTGTTTTGGATCATTGTCATGTTGGAAGACCCAGCCTCGTTTCATCTTCAAAGTTCTCACTGATGGAAGGAGGTTTTGGCTCGAAATCTCACGATACATGGCCCCATTCATTCTGTCCTTAACACGGATCAGTCGTCCTGTCCCCTTGGCAGAAAAACAGCCCCATAGCATGATGTTTCCACCCCCATGCTTCACAGTAGGTATGGTGTTCTTGGGATGCAACTCAGTATTCTTCTTCCTCCAAACACGACGAGTTGAGTTTATACCAAAAAGTTCTACTTTGGTTTCATCTGACCACATGACATTCTCCCAATCCTCTGCTGTATCATCCATGTGCTCTCTGGCAAACTTCAGACGGGCCTGGACATGCACTGGCTTCAGCAGCGGAACACGTCTGGCACTGCGGGATTTGATTCCCTGCCGTTGTAGTGTGTTACTGATGGTGACCTTTGTTACTTTGGTCCCAGCTCTCTGCAGGTCATTCACCAGGTCCCCCCGTGTGGTTCTGGGATCTTTGCTCACCGTTTTCATGATCATTTTGACCCCACGGGATGAGATCTTGCGTGGAGCCCCAGATCGAGGGAGATTATCAGTGGTCTTGTATGTCTTCCATTTTCTGATGATTGCTCCCACAGTTGATTTTTTCACACCAAGCTGCTTGCCTATTGTAGATTCACTCTTCCCAGTCTGGTGCAGGTCTACAATACTTTTCCTGGTGTCCTTCGAAAGCTCTTTGGTCTTGGCCATGGCGGAGTTTGGAGTCTGACTGTTTGAGGCTGCGGACAGGTGTCTTTTATACAGATGATGAGTTCAAACAGGTGCCATTCATACAGGTAACGAGTGGGGGACAGAAAAGCTTCTTACAGAAGATGTTACAGGTCTGTGAGAGCCAGAGATTTTCCTTGTTTGAGGTGACCAAATACTTATTTTCCACCCTGATTTACGAATAAATTCTTTACAAATCCTACCATGTGGATTCATGGATTTTTTTTTCACATTCTGTCTCTCACAGTTGAAGTGTACCTCTGGTGCAAATTACTGACCTCTGTCATCATTTTAAGTGGGGGAACTTGCACAATCGGTGGCTGACTAAATACTTTTTTGCCCCACTGTATGTATTATGGTAAACACTGTTATCACTGATGTAACAGATGACAACTCAAAGACAACATGGTTGCAATTATTTATTTCAGTCGCTCTGAAGCTGATGAATAGTTTGTTTCTATTTTTTTTTTGGGCCTCGGCACAATAATACATCCCACTAGCTTCACCGACTGCCTGTGGACTGTTGCCTTCAGGCAGGCGATTTGATTGCTTTAATAGCCGTTAGAGTGCTGAGCCAAAGCGAGTGCTTTTCTGATTGTCAGTCTCACAAAAACTGCAACTATTGCTCTCCACCGCTGACCATTTATGGCACCTCTTTCTGACAGACCAAAATACCCCGGACTGCATACAGTCTATTAGCAGGCAAGATAGTGTCATCATTTAGCCAGTGGGTGGTTCCAGTTTTCCCATTATGATTATACATTTCACCAAATAACAGGGAGGAAAAAAAGGGTGGGAAACTGTGCACTAAGCAGACTGCTGAATATGGCCAGTTCACTGGTTAAGCCAGCTGTGACTAACAGACCCACTCTTGAGTTTCTATTGGACCATCTCTGGCAGCCACCCATGATATCGAGAGAGCAAGAGGGAAAGAGAAGTAGACAGAGAGGAGTGGAGTGAAGTTGAGTGGATTAGCAAGAGGTGGGGGGATGACAACATGTAATTACCTATTTATCCAGCCTTTAGTGGAAGCCTCATCGAAGGCTAATTGAGCGGTGCATTAGTAAGAGGGCTGTAAAGATAGCAGCAGGGAGGGATGGAGGGAGGAACTGGGAAGAAGATGAGAGATGAGCACCAGCTGAGGGCCATGAAGGTTAAAGAGAGGGATTTCAGTGGCACACAAACCAAGAGCTGGAAAGAGACAGAGAAAGTACAGCAATGCGGTTACTTCGCTGTGGTAATTTTATGTCTGTGCCCGTGTAACTGGAGCTCAGATGCCTTATTTTAAGTAGCAGCAACACAGTGGAAACATTTTCAGCCATGTTTTACACGTATCCTGTTTTCATTAAATGTCTTTTTTTTTTTAAAAAGCGCAGCAGGAGCTGTAAAAAAGAAAAAATCTTGTGATTTAAAATTCACATTAGAGCAGAAACTATAAGCCAATTAACTCATTAATCAACCGAAAGAACTGGCAACGTCCCAGCAATGTAGCAACTTACCAGGGCACTGCACCACCGTCACCTCGGTTATAGTGTAAACTGCACACACCATCTCTGAATTACACCACTTCTCATTTTCTCAATCAAGTCTGGTAAACAACAACAAAATTGTGCCGCAGTGTACTGGACAGTGATAAATCTGCAATGAGCCTCAGAAACAGTAGAAACAGCACTCGTGTACAGTACTTCAAAATCTAGTTATGTCATATTTTTCGTATTCTCGTGCTTCCAAGTGTGCTTCCTCCGGCGGCATTCACTGTACAGCGGAAAGCCTTTATCGCTGGAGGTAAAGTGTCACATCAGAGGCAGTCATCTCTGTAATGTGTTTTAGTATATGGATGGACGGAGAGAGGATAGATCTATGGATCGATGGGCCCGCAGTATGGTTATGGTGTGACTGCTGCTGCAGCCCTGTGACATGCTACACATGTCTAGCAGAACTGGATACACATCAGGGGGAACATGAGCGCTAACACAGGCACACATCCACAAACACACATACAAATATCTATCTAGCTGCCAGGGTGACCTCTAAAAGCAGGAATATGGCAGTAATAATTTACAGCCCTTTGAACGGCTCTCACATCAAATAAAATATGGATTTCCTCCAGAAGCGGGCTAACCCTTATGTAACTGGACCTGTTATCTACAGCTATAACCTATCTCCCAAATCCTCTTCTTTTATATACTATCTAACCTGGGTGCTCAATAGGTTCATCAACCTGAGAGCTCACTCAGCGCAGTCCTTTGCATTCTGCTCACTTTCCCTGAGAGTCCACTGAATGCACTTACAGTACCTGTGGTCTCAAAACATGCAACCATTCACAGAAACAGCCACTCACATGTCCAGTGGTGCTCAACAACTGAGCGAACCTCCTGTTTTCTTTTGACACTGAGGAGGACGAGGCGGCGGCAGTGGAACCACGCAGCAGCTCATAAACTCTACTTCACACATTCACTGAATTCCACGGTGCACCACAAGTCAAGAGATGGCCTTCCTATTGTGAGAGAAAACCACTTTCTTCGTCAATGAGAGGAGTGACTGCTGACTAGATAAAAGCGAGCTCCATTTGAAAGTAAAAAGTCATGCTTTTTCCACGCTTCCCTCCGGCTGATTTCATGCAAAGTGGGCAAATTAAATCAATCTAATCTCTCCTTTTCAACTATTCATCTGTACAAGCTCAGGGAAAACTTTGAAGAAAGCTGAAACCTACTGATTACTGGAAAAACACAGACACACAAATATTCCTAGCAACAACGAAACAGAGACAAAGGGGATTTTAAAAAGTCGTAAAGAGTAACTACCCTCAAGGTTAAAGGGAGTCCAAAAATACATTTCTAGATCAATCTTCTCCAATGTCATGTTACAACGTCTGAACGAGAAGGATGGGGTTACCAAAGCTTTTTTCCTCAGATTGATTTTGGCTAGCAGAGTAGTGGGAGTACATGGGTACGACTCAAAATAACATGCAGGGAAAAGCAACGATGTGAACACCATGCGTGGATTTTTAAATGTGTTTTTTTAGCACGTGGCAGCATCTTGAAGGATTCTTTCCAACTATATAATCAACCATAACTATTATAATTAGGAAGGAAACGTGCCAGAATCTTGATTATGTCTTGCATATGCTGCTGCCAATTTAAAGAAGGTAAAGAAGAGCAGAAAGACCAAGTTGTACACATGCAAAATTGCTTAATGAGGTGTATGTATAAACTGAGAAATAAGAAATAGCTTTGCTTCGAGCTGTGACACATGCAACATCACACACTTGTCACATGTGCCAGTTCCATTGGTTTTCTGCAGGAAAATTCAAACATGCTGGGTAACTTTCCAAAACACAAGCTGCTGAGACTACAGTTTACACAAAACCTCATATTTTCCATTGGTGGTTACTTTATATGGATATGAAGTTACATAGTTTGAAAGGACAGAGGTCTGACAAATGGAGAGATGGGAGACCAAAAAAAGACAGGAGAAAGAAGATCTGATCGCTACGAGTTAAAAAGAAAGACAGGAGAGCGAGACAGAGAGAGAGAGAGAGCCTGGCTATATATCCTTTGGCTCAATAATTAAGAGTGGGGACAATAAATATGTAATGGGGACTTTTTCCACCAAGTGCGGCTGCCTCTCCTTCTTGGAGATGGGACCGCGGGGAGACAAGCCTGGGAAGAGCAACTAAGCACATTGGCCATTAAAAATGGATGCAAGGAACCCTGACTGGCCCTGTCGACCAACCACCCTGAATGTTGTGATGAGAGTTGCCGTGGTTACAGGGTTCCCAAATGGTCCTTGGTTGTCAGGGTGAATCAAATCAGACATCACAGCACCTCCGCCCTTCGTTGGGCTGCTGCCGCTGGGGGCACCGCAACACAATGATGTCACCAAGGAAGGAAGTTTGGACCTGCAGTGTGTATGTGTGTGTGTGGTTTGAAGAGCAAGAAATCCAAGAGGCAGAGAGATTAACATGATTTCCCAACCAGCCCTTAAAAAGTTCTGCTTGTTAGTATCAGTGCTCCATTTGTCTCAACTGGATCCAGGGTTTTATATAACAGCAGGCTTGCTTGTTTGAGTTCCTAGAGTAAGATGAATACAGTGGAGTGTTAAACAGATAAGGATCTTATTGCGCCATGACTTCAAAATATGACTTGCGTCCCAGATCTATCAGTGATGCATGTTTATCCAAACTCATTGAGACTTTTCAGAGAAAGAAAAGAATATTTTGTTTTAGAGAGAGCGACAGGAGAGAGGGAGCAGTGGTGGAACTCGGAGACTTTCCTAAAAGAACTAGGAGGTTTGCTTATTGGCTTTCTGGTGGACATTTTGAGAAGATTGAAACCGCCCTCATATCTGACCATTAAATATGAAGTAACACCCAGCGGCCAGTTAGCTTAGCAATACGACTGGATGGAGGGGAAGAAGAAGGAGGGGCCTTAAGGGTGCTGTTAGCTCGATTTTGTTATCTTTCTTCAGAGACAGGTGAACTGTTTACTGTTGTTTTCACCTTTAGCGATAAACTAGCTTATCATGGGAGTCATAGTGAGCAGTAATAAAGTGCTTGAGTGTATTAATTAACATCACCTTTTACATACAGACTGACTGTGTTGTTCCACAAAGCAGGAAATCTGCACCCATGATGCACCCATAAAACAAGCAGCATCACTAAAAAAAAAATCTGTATGATGTAGCATAAGCAAAAATACTCAAGTAAAGGTCCTCAAAACTGTGCACACATCTATACAACATTAGAAAAAAATGTACTTAGATACTTTTAACAATTGTTTTGGAGGCAAAATTAGAAAAGGACATGCAGAGGGTTGGTGTGACAGAGGAGGATGCTGGGGATAAGAATACAGGGAGGAAGATGAGCTGCTGTAGTGACCCCTAAATGGAGCAGCTGAAAAAAGAATAAGATACTACTGCTTGTATGTGAGAGTGGATAAAAACTGCAAGATGTGAGCACAAACAAGAGCAAGAATCTATGATGCGTGTGATGCTGTGCACGTATAAAATGTGGAGAATATATGCATGTGCTTCCTTCTGTGTGTTTATGTGTGTGTGAGTGTTGGCCTGTGAGGAGAAAAGACCTGTAAGGTGGTGTACACTTTATAATGGCTAGTGACAGCAGTGCAGAGGTTGTCTTACAGCAGAGGAGACTAGGCACCATGAAGAGAATACTGCAGGTGCACAGATATGTGACCTGCAGTGCTTTCTCACAGGCATTAACACAGCAATATTCTTGGTTGTTTGGTGATAATGATGAAGGCAGCAATGGAAAATCTTGCATGTTGCAATCTTGCAGCTTCAGGCTTGTTAAATGGACCCTAACACCTCCACATGCTAGGGAAAGATGAATGTGAAAAGCCTGCTGTCTGTCAAGGCATGTCCTAGTTTCTATGAGCCATTGATGCTCAGAGTGACATACAACTGGAGAGGATTCAGAAGTCAGGGGTCAGGGAGAAAGCATTTGGCTGAATGAAACGAACACTCACAGAGTAAACATGTACAGTACATACTCTCTACTATATAAACTGTAAAACAAAACCTTTGCTTGTGATTGCTGGAGACACGCATCACTCGATGAATTAATTGCAGGGTTGGTTTACCTAAAACAGGGCTCATGGGGAATGCTGTTCAAGTGCTGAATCTGAGAGCACAATAATCTGACACTGAGTGCTTTTTTTTATTGCTAGCACTAGTTTTTCAGGGCTAGAGCTGAAAGAAAACCCCATATATGTATAATATTTTATGCTGCTGAATGTTGTACCATAAGTTAAGGGAGCAAGCTGTCTGATGTGACGGTTATATAAAGTTGTCGTCAGAAGATGTTGTAGAACCTTCAGCACTGCTTATTAAAAGATTTTGTACACTTTGGTTCCATATGAGCACAAAGCAGGTAGAAGTACATACTTGAGCACATATTGCTCCTTTCACAATGTGGTTATAAACTACACACATCCAATGCATTCAATCTCAACTAACTCTTCTTATTCAAATGTGAACTACAAATCACAAATTGAGGGTACAGAAGTTTTCCAAATATAGACTACTTGGCATTGGACCGACAGCATAATCAAGGTTTATTACAGAATGTTTTGTTTCCATATAAAATCAATGTTGTCCTTAAGATTCAAAGAGGAAGAGCTTCCCTCTAGAACAACGAGCATTCTGCACTGATTTCTGCCTAATGCGCTGGAGGGAAATCACTTTGAAATAGTCACCGATACCAAATTTCTCTACTGCTTAGATTGGTTGTGAAATTTCGAGTCCACACACAGAGCATAGACTGCAAGACTTTAAGGTGTTTTCCTTGAAAGGCTTTTCTTTAGAAGAAATCCTGTTTCTTGTGCACTGGCTTCTTCCACTACAGTCCACCTTCATAAACACCCAGCTCATCTCATCTCCTTCTTTTCACCCTCCTTGAAAAGTCTACAGTGAAAAAATGAATCTCATATAACACAACGCAAACTGGCACTGGATAAACACCAACGTATAGAAAACAATAACAACAACGCTCATATAATCATAAAGAGGCATAATGATCTAATCTGTCATTTTCTCAAAGGCTGATAGGCTCATACATCAGCACGTGAAAAGTAATTCATCACGGGGCAGCGGCAGATTATGGCAGTGTGCTGATGGATAGGAGCTGTGGATGGAGAGGATGGCTGAGTTGCCCTTGTCGAAGTTATGAAAAGGAGAGGTACGGGCGGAGGGGGGATAGGATGCAACGAGACCTAAATGTGTTCTGAACAGACTCATTTGTCACGCGTTGCCATCGAGGGACGTCACGGCAGTCAACAGCTTCTGCACCTATACAGTAGTAACTGTGTGCGAGAGGGTCATCTAGTGCTCTGCTACATATGTGACACTGTGCAAGTGCACTTAATTACTACACTGACTGATCACCGGGGAATAAATTTTGCCCTTAACAAAGAAAAACACAATGCTTTATGTGATCTGCGAAATGTGCGCACGTATGTGCATAAGCATCCATTCAGCGATATGTGTTGTGGAATCCAAAGCATTTGACCCCAATCTCTGTTTCTGCATTATTTATAGTCTGAAGCCAGCTTCCCTTTGTTTGTTTTTCAAAGCTTGTATAAGGAGCTGAAGTGGTGGAAGAAAGTGAGGAAAAGGGAGGTGAGATGACAGTGAAATATTGCAGAAAGCAGCACTTTTCGGGTAAATCTGTTCTCTGAGTAAACACAAGAAATCACATCAAAAATATTCCTGCTAATTGATCACTTTGGACTTTCCTATAGTTTCCCAAAGGGATTTAAACAGTTCAGACCATATAGTTACTGCAGCCTTGCTGCAGAATGGGATTTAGGAGAGTTGTCGTCACAAACTGCACCAATGTACACTTGAAAATCCCTTTTCCCTTTATATCTGACACACACACACACACACACACACACACACACACACACACACACACACACACACACACACACACACACACACACACACACACACACACACACACGTACAAACACTAGAG
Organism: Rhamphochromis longiceps; assembly: GCF_057381845.1. NCBI lineage: Eukaryota > Metazoa > Chordata > Actinopteri > Cichliformes > Cichlidae > Rhamphochromis > Rhamphochromis longiceps. Next base: position 28,103,414 of record NC_140562.1, on the reverse strand, counting down.
TTCCCTTCCCTGGGCCTAGCCGGCAGGGCAACAGTGTGCATCCACAGAGACCTGCTGGGCCAAATCAATAGCAGCCAGCAGCCTTCCACAATGAGCGCCACCATTTTACTGGCTGCCACCCAGGGCAGCAGAGAGGCAGCTAAATTGTCTGTGAGGAGAGTAGAACGGCATAGCTAGGCTGCTTAAAATGAGCACACGTCACAACAGGAAAACAAAACAAAAAAGAAAAGAAAAGAAAATATCTCTGTGATGCAGTGTGTGTCTGTGCTAGGCAGCCAATTTGAGCAAGCTTAATGTATGCTGCTTGTGCAGATGGAGTTGTGTGCGCATGGGCGGGGAAGCCCATTTGGGGTAAGCAAGCTTATCATAACTCACTCGCTTGTATGTGAGCATGTGTGAGAATGACAGAGTGCGTTTTGCCCGAGTGAGTTGATGACAATACAGAGGTTTCTAGTTCTAATCAAAGAGGGATGTAGTTTTACAATTGTCTTTTGGATGATCGCTCTCTTTCATATCGTCTAGCCAAAAAAGCATGCCTACAAACACCGCATACCCATGCACACACTTTATCTGTTATTATGTCTCTGTTTTTACACACAAACACACACACTCACCCCTGGCATGGCAGACTGGTTTCTAATCGGTGAATCAGCATATCAGCCAAGAAATGTCAGATTATATTATAATCCCGCGTTTTAGTGCCTTTAACTCCATACACATATATATTTGCGTGTGTGTTTGTGCCATAGTTTTTACACTGGCCTATTATGTCTGCCTTTCTGTGAAAAGGGAGGCAACACAGATGCCGACACAGAGACTCGCACACACTTGGACATGCACACACCCGCTGGGGAGCACAGACAGTCTCAGGCTCAGGCGGTGACAGAGCTGTGCAGGAGGAAGGGGATCAATCTGTGACGTGACTGATTTCTGAAGTGTCCCTGTGTTGCTTTAAAAAAACCACACTGCTGAAACAACTGAAGACCAGTTGTGCAATTAACCTATGTGATGATCAGCAGCTGCTTGTAGATATATATAAATTATCTTATCCAATGCTTTGAGAGTTTGAGTATCAACACAAATAGATGGTATTCATATAGAGAGGTATGTTTCATAGCTTCTTATACACAAACGATTAAGAAAAACTCTGAATAAAACTGCTTCCCCATTCAACTTTGTGCTTTGTTCTATGGGTTGTTTCGTGCCCTTTTATGAACAATCTCAGGACGCTCACATTTCTCAGCATTAGGCTGGATACCTTGGTAAGCAGTCGAAACGCGCCTAAAAAAAAAATCACTCCATTGAAAAAAAAAACGCTCCACAGTTTATTGATGTTCGAGCCGAGACAGCGGCAGAGCCCCGTCTGTAACTCTAGAAGACAACCTTGTTATTTTCAATAAACCTATTACAGGAGCTTTTTATGAAAGGCCGCAGTAGGTTAGGTGTCTCTTTGCTTTGGCCGAGAGATTCAGAGTATGCACAGGGAAAATGATGCCAATCTGTACACCAAGGGATGTATTAAATGACCAGTCTAATTTAATATCGAGATATTGAGAAACCTGCTAAGGCACTTCCTGTGTCTAAAGGGCATCCAGGAATGGAGTAGTTGGGGATTGCTGAGTAGGTGGTTTGGGATACATTAGAGAGGAAAGGCAATGATTTCATAGCACATGTTTATAAGAAGAATGATGAGCACAGTATGCAAACCTTTTCTGATGGTTCAGTGTTGAGCTAGAACAGTGGTTCTTAACCTGGGTTCGATCGAACCCTAGGGGTTCGGTGAGTCAGTCTCAGGGGTTCGGCAGAGCCTCCGCCGTGACATGCACGGCTCATTTTGTGCACCAGAAAAAAACATATGAATGTCTTGAATTTGAAAAAAAATCATATTTTATTTTTCACTAAAGAGGGGTTCAGTGACTCCACATATGAAACTGGTGGGGTTCGGTACCTCCAACAAGGTTAAGAACCCCTGATCTAGAATATATTTAGAGATAGCATCTCCTAATGTTGATATTGATATTAGTGTTATAGCTATTATATATATTTAAGGTATCACACGGCTAACTTTATGTTATCCAATAGACACTACATTTTGAAGACTTGTACATATGCTGTGTCATTCAGATAATCCAAGCCGTAACCTCTGAGGCTGAGAACTGACTTGGAAGTGCAAAAAACTGCAGTTCCTCACGTCTCCACTAGAGGCAGGCTCATAAAGCGAGTCGATCAGCATAGAGCCCCGTATTAAAAACACATATGGCTGCTTCTTGGTTTCTTTAATCCAAATATCAAAAATGGGTATTGTCACTATCTATAATATGCATAATAAAAAATGCATTCTGAAATAAATGAAACACTTATTGTGAACTAAGTCCATCTGATATGGCAAAATCTTAGGCCATGCCTGCAACATTTGCTCCCTGGTGTCTAAGGTCTTCTAAGGACAAAAAATGCCACGTAATTTCAAATGTTTGGTGCATGTAAAGAGATTATTCATCCCCATGCACACACACACACACACACACACACACACACACACACACACACACACACACACACACACACACACACACACACACACACACACACACACACACACACGCCCAGACTTACACATGCTCCCACACACTCAACGAATCCACAGTCTACAAACCCCGAGTCTTTTAGAGCACCAAAGGTGAGTCTTACTGTGGCTGTTACACATAGAAAACCCACACATCACATATCACGCATCATTTAATCCCAGGTGCCTTAGGGAGTCTGAGGGAAATAGCACGGCTGAACGTAATTCCTGAACATGAACAACAAGAAATAGGATTTGTGTTGGACTTTCAGCCCCCCAGAGAGAAGCCGAGAGAAAATGAAAGACAACAGGATGAAGAATGATCATGAGAACAAAAGAAAAAGCTCAACTCAAAAGACCTCTTCTGATTCAATTGGCAAAAACAAACAACGAAGACAATCAAAGTTATTAATTATAAATCAACAGACAAGCAGCGATGAAGGCTAATCCTGGACAGGCAGAAGAATTAGGAGCTAAGAGAGACTAATAGAATTAATGAGCTGTGGGTGATTGGTGGAAACCAATTTTAGGTTCCTAGTTGCGGTTTGGACTTTTGTTTGAGAATGGAGAGGTTGTGAAAGTAGGTAAAGTACTGAAACCCTGTCATTGTGGTGAGAACAACAGACTCCAGAGGACAGAGCAAAGACTACGCCTTCATATTTGTAATGACCTGGATAATTACTCACTGTAGAATGGAATAGTCATCTGTGAGACGTTCGTGTCCAGTGTGGACTTTGCAGCTCTATTTCTGATTTATATAAAACAGCAGTAACGTGTATCGGGTTGACATTAAAAACATATGATGGGAAACATCTGCTTGCAAGGGGAAAAAAATGAGAAAAAAAGTGTGTAACTTACAGAAAATGTAAAATAGACATAGCCACTGTCACCTCACAAATTGGTTTGTGCCATCCTGAAATCTTGACTTGAGCATTTTTTTAAACATGACATGACACTGTAGCCTCATGTGCTGGTAACATGTCAGTACCAATGATAGTCACACCCAAGTTTACCCTACTTTCGTTTTTAGTTTGCTCCAGCCAGATGCGGCGCCTCCTGCTGGCCATTAGAAAGAATGTATGTTTAAGGCAATCCATCGCTGACTTCACTTTTCAGACTCAGGGCCGTGCCCATCTTTTATTTACAATCAGTGGATAAATTCCAAGACAGAGAGGTGCCAACACTGTCTGACTGACAAGTAATCTCTGGGAAAATACCACAGCGGTAATGGATGACTGCCAAAGAAAAATAAAGGAAGAAAGAACAAATGTTTAGATGACAATCAGTCGTCAAAGTTATATATTCAAAAGTGGATCAAGCAGTGGTTGGAAGCCCTGTCTTTGCAGCTATATGTGGTGCAAAAACTCATAGCAGTGATTTCACAGACATCACCTGAGTTTTACCGCTGTGTCAACTGAATAGTGGCTAAAGATAGAATAATGTTCTAATGCAAATGCGTGTCACTCAAGCACTGCTGTGAAGACAATTTCTGAGGAAATCTAAAAATGAATAAATGATTAAATAAATTCATAGCTTTAGAGGACCTAAGGCAAAGAGGGCAATAGGGAAAAAACAGAAGTAGATTCTCTGGCAGCAAAAAAACGAAGTGATGTGGAAGTCCTGCAGCCGTGCCACTAAGCCCCCACTGCAGATTAAACTGTACAGTAGTAAGCAGGGGAGGGAAGGAAAGGAGGGGAGAGACAGATAAAGAGAGAGCCAAAAAAGAGAAAGAACTGTAAAGAGAGAATAAAGCTTTGTGGTCTGGCACCAGTTTGCTATGTTAAACCATCATGCGCACCACAGGGATAGAAGATGAGGAAGAAAGAGCACAACACACACACACACACACACACACACACACACACACACACACACACACACACACACACACACACACACACACACACACACACACACACGGAGGAGACAATAAGTGAAGTAGAGGGCAGGGAAAAGAAGACAGAAAAAATAAATGTGAACCTGAAAAGAGTGCGTAAGAAACACATAAGTCGTGACTGTGGCCGTTTGGCTCGGATTGTGCGCTCATGTGATTTTGTGTGTGCAAGTGTGGTTGGAAAACAGAATTGTTGTGGTTGTGCCTGGCTCCTTCAGGGTGTCTCCCTGCCTCCCTGGGATTGGTACATGAAGGGGATCTGTAAAGGGACAACCCCAAACACAATCTCTTTCGGTCTCTGTCACACACTCTGAATCTCTCCTTTATTTTTCTTTATTCCATGCACTCCATATCTCATACCCCTTTCCTCCTGGAAAATCCAACACAGATACTCAGCCTCCCTCTCTCTCTCGCTCACAGACACACACACATAGGGAATACACAATCCATGTAATAAATATGGAAATCTGATGCCAGTGCTTCTCTATTATTGAATAATGAGCACTGCTAAAAATGTCCATGAGCAGAAAAAAAATCTTTGCTTGCTTTGATTTAAAAAAAAAATCCAAGTAAAAACAGGATACAACCAAACAGTTTTGTTTTTCAGTAATACAGAAGCACGAAAAGAAGAGACATGAAGAACACGCCCACCTGAGTGGAGAACAGATGAAGCTAGGAAAGTCTTAAGTTAAATTTTTAATACCTTGCCATATGCTCATCTCCACAGGTGAAGACATCTTCGCTATTAATTAACAATTCACAGCCTGTATGTGGGTGTGATTGCGTGATGGACGGATAAACACAAAAATAACGAGGCAAAGTGAAGGATGAGTGAGCATGGAAAAGAAAAGGGGCGATGAAAAGACAAAAATTAGGTGTAACATGAACAAGCAGATCAAGCAGAGAACAAACCAATTAAACAGAGACATGACACGTAGAGTATCGATTAGCCTCAGATGCTGGGAGGAGTGTGGGAAAGTGAAAGCAGGGGGCAATCTAGATATCAGACATAGAAAAAGAAGGGAAGGCTGAGACAGAGGGGTGAACCGATGGACAGATGATAGGGAAAGCCGATATAGATTGGAAGCTGTCCCCTCCAACTGCAAAGTAAATCAATAGCATCGTTATGCCTCTTCCACTTGTCTCAGCTGCTCGTCCACCTATTCCACTCCTCTCGGCTCGTCATCTTATCACTGTTGCAAGCAGCGGCACAGCTGGATGCTGACTAACTGTAGCTGAAGCGAGTGCCTCCTGCTCATCCCTTTAGACTTACGGCTTCCTTTCACCACAAGCGTGTCTCTCAAAATAGCCTCTTCTAAAACATTTACAGATCATGAGTGAAGGGGAATATAATTGTAGGCACGCTTACTTTTTCACTCTTCCACCACACCAGGCAATAAATATAAGAAATATCTAGGCAGATATTTTTAACAAGAACCTTTTTTTCCTTATAATAAGGCCAGCCTGTCGTCTTCTTCCTTTGTATAACTTTTTTTTTCTTGACTCTGTCTTTTGTTATCAGCAGAACAGCTTGACTCGAGCAGCAATCTGGCACTGTTGACCCGCTCATGTTTTCCTGGTTTAAACTGTGTAGGCTGGGGTGTGGGGACCAATAGCACAGCCACTATAATTACCAGCCCAACTCATGAGTTCCCTGACCTTAACGTCACCCAATCTGGCCAAACATTTACTGCATGTATAGGCAATCATGTCACAGCTTAGTGCATATGTGTACACAGAAAAGTGCTGACAAGCATGCAAGATACACACGCAAACACATGCACACACACACCTGGCTCTGCAGACACTGGCATCCATCACATCTTGTGAAACTTAATCTCTCCACAAGGTGGAACAGCTGCAGAGCCACGCATGTACACGTGCACGCGTGCCCACATGTGCGCACAATCACACACAGCTCAGGAAAACAGCAGAAGATCAGCTGGAGTAAACTTGTTCATCTGCAGACTGGCATGTCACAGGGCACCTCTGACCCGTCAGTAGCAGCCTGTGGTCGTAAAAGCGGTAGCAGTCACTGCTTAATGTGCCCGAAAAGTATCTGCAGAGAGCAGCGAAAGCAGGTCTTGTGATGCATGTATGTGTGTATTCCTTTTCTTTTTAACAGTTCAAATCAAACAGGCAGCTAATCATAGGCATCACAGTGTTCATCAGTGTTTCGGGAAGGGAATTATTTGGTTTCAGCTTTCAGTTTTAAGATACACATTAGGAAGTGCTCACACTTAGTGTTAAAAAAACCTTTCACAAGTTCTTTGCATAGAATATTAATGCGATGAACACCTGGTCATTAAATTAAATATAACTTGGATGAATAGTTAAAAAAAAAGTAAGTGTAGTTTTTTTTTTCATAGCATGCTAAATGTAGATTCAAGCATAGTGGGGTTAGAGAAACAACTGCATATGTGATATCCGTCAAGCACATGCAGGCACCTCTCCTACTTACCTTCTCTATGTACATCTCTCTCTCACATCCTCAAACCTAATTGCTGTAAAAGTACTTGCATGATTGATTTGTAAGCTAGTGAGGTCTGTAATGCTGCCATAGACAGTGTTTGAGCAAGACTGCTGACTGCTGTCAAACACGCATACACAAAAACACACAGCCATCAGCACATTACAGCACATTAGAGTCTTTGAGTTATGGCATAAATACAGGAATATAGCAGCAAAACTGTATGCGGTCATTACATCTCTCACAGGTGAGAGCATATTGCAGACTTGATAACCTGGACATGCTTCACGAAGATCAGCTGTGTTTCGAATTACCTCTTATATGTGTCCAATGGACTGGATGCAGGCTGGCAGTGAAATCCACAGGCAGAAATTCGCCCTCTATAATCCACTGTAGCCTGCTAGAGTCTAAAATGTTCACGCAATTTTGCATAAATTCGCAAGGAGCCAACTCAATACAGGTTGAGGTGACTGACAGCCATTAACAAGTCCTGTTGCTTTGAGTCTACACCATTAGCAGTCCATCCAGTCTCCTCTGTGCCGGTGGGATCGGTCCAGTCATGGGAAAATACCTCTGAGCATGTTTAGAGGGGGAGCACCAAACCCCAGGCAGCATCAACCCCGGTGGAAACCAAGCGGTTTACAGCCTCCTTAATCTCTAATCAGCATTAAAAACCTCATTTCATGGGCCGCTCTAAAGCGAAAAGAACTGTGGTCATCTCGCAGCAAAACAGACAGAAATGCAATTCTGATTAACAATCTATTAAGTGTATATTTATATGGCTGTGACATAAAATAAAGAGCACAAAGATCAATGGGCAACAGTCATCTTGTCCTGTAAAGCCCCAGTAGGAATAACACAACGAGAGAATAGCCTCCCACAGAAAAGGACAGGCTCTAATAAACCGATCACAATTAATAAAATTGATCAGGACAAATTAAGATGAGCACTAACTCTCCATTGACTCTCCACGACAAGCTCCAAGTCCTAAATATAACAGAAATATCACAATGATTTCCCAAATGGTGTGAATTCAAAGCCAGGGCTTGCACCTGAAACACCCATAAAACAAGTACCTGCTCATGCTGGACAGGACGGATCCGCCAAAATAGTCTGATTATATCGCCGGTCATACGTGTTTAACGCCGGAGGACGGACGCGCACGCATGCACCCACACGCGCACACACCACGAGCGGAAAGATGCGAATGGACGCTTTGCAAAGGGAACGCTTAATGACAAGAAGTTAAGGCTCGGCTGTGCACAACAAAAAGAACAACAAGAAAAAGCAACTACGGGCAAAATGACGAGAGGCGCGCTCACCATATCAGCGTCCTGCCAGGCGCCGTCGTTGGGAAAAACTCACAGTCTGAATAGATTGAAGCTCTCCGTCACTCGTCTCCCTGTGTAACATCCACCGTGGCTGCAGCCGCTTTGCCCAAATAATCCAGCGCCGTGCGTCTGCTCTCTCTCTCTCTCTCTCTCTCTCTCTCGCTCCAATAATTTCCTACCCGGTGTGTGTGACTCGGTAAGGTAGCTGCTTAAGTCCCCCGGTGTGGTGGCTGGAGTGAAGTTGGGGCATATTTAAAGCCGCAGGCGCCGCTCATAATGTTTGCGACGCTATTTCTGGGGAGTCCGTTGCATAGTTCCATACAGCGATTTGGAATCGCCAAAAGGCTTCAACTCCCGTTATCGTCACTCCCTCCCCCGGCAAGAGATGAGATCGTCCAGGCAAACGAGTGGCGAGAAAGGGCTGGTGGATAAGGAGCTCGGCAGTAGTCACATATTCAGTTTCGGTGTCTTATCAAATTGACAGGAGTGAAATAAGCAGTGAGCTGACTTTTAATGCAGTTTGTGCGTTACGTGTTATATCACAACAGAATGAAGAGATATGGCATCCATCATCTCCTCTGCCTGGGGGGGGGGGGGGGGGGGTCAAACACTGACAATGTCAGTCTTCTCAATTATTTTGGGAAAATTAAAACTTCATGTTTAGATTTAATTTTTTTTTTCTTCTTTTGTCAAAAGGCTCTCTGGGATAAAATGCAGAATTTTAGAGGGAGGGGTGCAATCACAGGAGCAATTTATCTGTGGACAAGTGGTGTTGATCTTATCTGCAGCTAGGAGCAGTTCCCAGATAAACTCGGGCTATTGCCTGAACATTTCATGGTATTAGGCCAACAGTCGTCAAATTGTGCTATTATACAGACACAGAAAAGGGAGTCCAACAGGGTGATAGCAGAAACAAAATCATTTTCACCTTAATTTTGCCAAACAGATGAACTGCTCTGACTACAGCTTAGTTAACTGTATGATGAGTGCAAGATCAAATCCAAAATCTTACCAGATGGAACTGCTTACAGCGATTACATGCTTCTAACAAGATTATGCCAGTATGGATGTTAGTGATTTAGTTTGGTGTTAATTTAATGCATTGCTGTTTATTCATATGCCAGAATGGTCATAAAAGAAGTCATCCTCGCAGGCAACAACGTGTTCTGAGCAGCTTCAACAATTCACTCTAATAGGCCTATAACAGCGTGTGAGGTTAAACACAGTGTGGCTTACAGTGTTTCTACATTTCATTTTTATGATGAGCTGCAGAGCAAGTTTTGTGTGAAAATAAATATAGATGGCGTGTAAAAAGCTAACAGTGTCAGGGCTGACAAAGATTAAGAAAGTCAGCAAAGTCAGCCGGCGAGACGGGCCTTAAGACACGCGTGCGCCACTCACACACATAGGGAAACACTTAGATGCACACAGACTTATCTGTGTGTGCTGACCTAGAACACCAAACACAATCAGTCGTTCAGCAGATTCCCATCAGCACAATGTAAATGAGATGGAGAGCCGTAAACTTGCTTTTGTTGCAGAAACTCCTCAGCTCACTGGGTGAAAGAAAACACAACCTCAGGCAGGGCTGGGACATACACGGACACACACCCACACAGATGCAAAGCTCTGTTTCTCTCGCAGACGCACACGGGAGAACGATGTGAATGCCCATACGTGCATGATGATGCACATGCACATGCAAGGACACTCAAAAGATAACCACTCAGCACATAGGAGATAAGGGGTTTGCCATCAAGATAGCGTCACTGGCTAAAATAGAATTCAGAGCTCTGTTTTGATAAGCTTCAAGACACAGCACCACGTTTGCACAATACACATGTGCTAATGTGTCAGTTTGTTTCCTATACTATTCTTTGCAACTATTGTTGCTATTGTTTTGCTTCATTTCACCCCGCGCTCTCTATCAAGTCCACAGTACAAACAGCTCTTGATAAAATAGTCAGCTGATCCTCTAATAAATATGTATGGATTTGTGCGCTCAACGTTCAGTGTGTGTTTATGCATGGATGCTTTCTGTATGTGAAAACGCAAGATTGTGTACACACACACACACACATGCACTGTGGTTCACATGCTCCCCGCAGGCACTGTGCACACTTTGAGCCAATTTATCTATCAGCTTTAAAGCCATGCATGAACTTGAGTACTGTTTAAATGCACTTATTAACCCCTATGAACATATCAGTGCTCCACTGTGGCAAAAGCTGGAACAATAATATTCTCTGCGAAACTGTTAACAAGCAGATAGAACAAATTAAAATCCCATTTTCCAAAAATTGGGGACTGTGAAATGCAAATAAGAACAAAATTCAAAGTGAGGATAAGAACAATAATAGTTTAGTTTCCGACATTTCATATCTTGTCTCTGTACCATTTCCAAATAAATATGGGGCTTAAATGATGTGCAAATTGTTCCAATATGTTTTACGAAAAGTCCCGACAGTTCTGGGAAAGCTGGTTGTACTCCAGGCTGTAAGGGTGGCAAATTTTCTTTTTTAAATAAGTGATTGTAATACAAAGTGTCCTGCTCACTTATGGATTTACTCCTGTGGTGTAGAGATAGTAGCGAGGTCCATAAATATCGGGATGGTAGCACAATTTTTGTACGTTTCACTCTGTGCGACGCCATGGGATTTAAAACAAAGTAATTCAAAAGAAGTGTGAGACTTTCAGCTTTAATTCAAGATGTTTAACAGAAATATTTCTTTTGCCATTCAAGAATTAAAGCCTCCATTTTCACAAGCTTATTAATAATAAGTTCACTGACAAAAAGTCTCATGGTCAGGTGCGGCCTGCTGCCTCATTACTTCATGACAAATTAAGCCGATAAAGGTCTCGAGTTCATTATTATTGTGTAATTTGCATTTGGTAGCAGCTTAATGAGAAATCTCAATAAGCTGTACAAAGAATAGCAAGTGCAAGTGGGCGTAATTAGGCTGTAAAAATAACAACAACAAAAAAAACCTATCAGAAAGATAACAGGAGCTTTAGGACTGGTCAAAACAACAATGTGGTCCACACTTTAATAATTCCTTGACTACTTCGTTTCAAGTCCAAGCTAAAGAGGCAAAATGAGAAAAAGTATCAATCTAAAGAAGCCGATTGCATCACGCCACCTGCGGCATGTGGTGCTTTCATCTTCTAAAAGATAACATAAATGGGATTATTTCATTAATTATATTTAGAAAGCAGTCATCATTAATTCTGTTGCTGACACGCACGCTTGACGGGTTGAAAAGTTTTGCCAGAACACAGCCTGCGAGAGAAAGAAAACCACATAAATGAAGGTAAAAGGAGGCTACAAAGGAACGATAGAGTATGCTAAACAAAAAAGCATTTAATAAACACACAGCGTCGCAGCATATGGGCTCTTGTTTCATCACTTTGAGAGTTCAAGTCATGACTTATGAGAGGGGAACAGAGCAGAAGCCCATTAAAGCCATGACATTTCGAATAATTGCCTCCAATCTCAGCATCACAGAGAGTCACAGTACCACCCACTTGCACTACTCGCACAGACACACACTCACACATTCTTTAACCTTAATGATCTTAATGATTAATGTCCCCCTCCCAACACACTCGACTCCCACATACACACACACACACACGCTGCACAGCGTGTACATGCTATGCAAACTGGACGACTCTAGATACTGAGAAGAATAGTTTTCAAAAATTGAGATTTTGACACTTTTACATCATCAGGTTGATTTTTTTCAATTTTTCAAAATTGCTTGATACATTTTAAAGGAGTGATCTGCAAGAAAATGCCTGATGATATATGCAAATTTATATTTAATTGATTATTTCTTTAATTTCATGGAGGTTCACTAAACACAGGAAAATGTTACAAGGTTCAGGCTTGAACTTGCTCAAGGAAAGCCTTCCACTTGTGTAGTGGATTCTTGGTCGCTCCTGTCTCTTTCTGTACTCCCAGATTCACTCTGTGATGTTGAGATCAGAGCTCTGTGCTCAGGATATTTATTATCTGTTGCAGGAATCCCAGTCCTTGTAGCTTAAGATTGTGTTTTTATGACTCCAGCTGCGTGTTTTAGGTCGTTTTTAGTACGGTGGGATTGCCAGATGGATCAGAAGCTAAACACTGACAAGTCAGTGACACGCACGGGCATCTTTCTCTTAGTGCACGTGAAAAATTTGTTTTGTATAATTTGCACATCTATGACTGCATAACACATCATTATCTCTTCCTTCCTTTAGGCACCAACTTGACATTTGCTAGTGCTCCCGTCATTTGTTTTCTGCACAGACATTAGAGGCTGCAGTTGCTAACCGTTAGCGACTTTGGCTGGTATTGGAGATGGCACCTTCTCTAGTTGCACCTGGACAATTACGACTATAATTTCATAGCGGGAGACACTAATGCAACTAATAAGGCAGGCATAAACAGTCAGGGGGATGTCAGGGGAAAAGCTGTTGACTTGTTTATTGTAGTGTATGAAAGCTGTATTCTTTTCTGCAGTCATATATCGGAATCACGCTAAAAGGATAAACAAGGATAACAACACATTTGTATTGTCCAATTCACTCTACACCTACCATTTTCTTTTATGAATTCTTTGTTATCAGTCTTAAAGGGATTGAGTATTTTTTCTTTTTCACTACTGTAAACATGTTGATTTAGCTCTGACGATGTCAATCCCCTCTGAAATAGCTGCTGGAAAAGGCATTTCAGAGCTTTCGCAACGGGAATTGATCAATTTCTGAAATGTGTTTTCATTTATATATAAATGTTAAAACCTCCATAACTAGAATTGATTTTTGCAAACACATTGCAGATGAGCTTAGGTGGTCTCAATGACATGTTACAGGCTCAGAATGTTGAGCAGAATTACAAAGAAGCATTCAGGCAACATGCTATGATACACATTGTAACCGTGCACCTGAGACAGATCTGTTTAACAAAGGCCACAAAGGTATGACACTTCAAAGTGTGCGTGCGTGCACATGTGCTTGACTGTGCACGGTGAGAAAGACTGAAAATGAAGGCGTGACAAAATAGGAAGAGCCACAGAGCGAGCAGCCTGGCAGTTCTAAAGAAGCTTTTATTGAACACTAAGAAGGGAGTATAGAATGATGAACACCCAGCCTGAGCTTTTCACATTGAGGAAATTGCATTTGGGAATATTGAACTGGCTGGCATGATGAAGTACACAACTCCTCCCCCACACGCGCACACAAATGCTCACATTTTTATGGTACAGTGTATTAGCAATACAGAAACAATCATGCTCACAGAGCTACATGCACACGTTGCACGCGCACACGCACACAGGATCTCATTTAGTCTGTGTGCATGGGTTGGATCAGCACTTCCCACTATTGAATGAGCGGAAATGAGAATCGGTGCAAACAGGGAGAGAGATAAAAGAGTGAAGAGACAGCAAGAGAAGAGGAAGTGGTAGAGAAAGAGAGACAGAAAGCAGGTTTGAGGAATAGATGAGCGAATCACGAAAAAAGAGCAAGATATCCTTCATCAGCACCACTGTAGGAGCTAAAAGTGTTGCTGTTGATGTGGTGACAATTCAACACATCAGAATTGTTTTTCACCCCCCCCCAAAAAAACGAAAAAGAAAAAAGAAAATCATTATTCTACTGTTAGGAACAGCTGGATTCAACAGGTTCTATACAAATGTCAAGCAGACAGACCATTACCCATGGATGCTGACTCAAAATGAGTGGCAAATGATCACAGTACTGATGGTTGTTGGCAAGGCTGCACTGTGTTAGGCTGTAGATTCTCAAGTTGGGTGTATAAACCCTGAAAATGTAAAACGAGGAGCAAAAGAAATTTGTGCTATATAAGGAGGCTGTACCTGCATATTCACACTCGCACAATCGCGCTCCCGCACACACACACTCACACTGTCACACAAACTGCTGCCACCGAACAGCTTATTTATGTTTACATAAATGCATTACTGTGAACTATAAAGAGAGCTGTCAGTTACTTGCTGTACACACTCGACAAGCAATTACTTCTATGCACGGAGCAACAAAAGCAGACAGCAAAATAAAATACTATCAGCACTTCGCACACACAGAGACTCACACTTGCATGAACGCACACGCTCACTCGCGCATGCACGGGTCACAGAGAAGTGGCTGTCACTGTGATTGGTTCCTGCTGCCGAGGGCAAACCCACAATAGCCAATTATCTGTCATTATACACCACAGAAGCTCTTGCGGTCTGGATAACTCTGCATGTGTCTGTGTGTGCATGAGCGTCTGCGCGAGCGTGCATGTGTGTCATAGGGGGAGAGATTGGCAAATTGCTAGTTATATATTTCAGCATGCTGAAAGAAGAGAGGAGAAATGTGGAGGAGGAGAAAGAGGAGGAGGGTAAGAGGGGAGAGTTTGAGTAGACCAGGCAGAAATATGCAGAGTGAATATAAAAGGAAGCAAAGAAGAGATTGATTATTATATTTGACAGTAGTAGAGAAGATGGGATCACGGAGGAGCCACAGACCTCCGCTGAGCTGCATGCTGATGACAGATGTCTGGTGACCGACATGCCTGATGCGGCAGGGCTAAAGTTTAGATGGCCGCAGATTGAGGCTCTCAGTCAGCATATGACTGGTGCTTCATCATATATGAAGTGTGTGACTGAGCTCTGACTAGTGCGGACAGAAGGTACCATCGCAATATTAGGATGAGTACAGACCTGCCTAACTGGAAGCTCTATGCTTCAATCACCATATCAGAGTGCCCTTGGGCAAGATCCTGAACCCCAAAACTGCCCTTGATATGTCACTGTGACAAAGCTTTGTATGTATTCAATAAAGCGCTGTATGAAAGTGTGTGGTATTTGTTGAATGTGGCTTAAAGTGAAAAGCACTTTCAGTAGTCGATAAGACTAGAAAAGATAAATGCAGCCCATTTACCATTTACTTTGAAATTCATCAGAAACAGCACAAAGTATAAAGCTCATATGCACTCTGATTCACAGCAGTGCACAGAATCAGAGACTGTTACAAACTAACAAGGTGAGTGGTTGAGAGCTCTCATTTTCTGATAATGTGAGTTTGTGTCTTCCACGCTCAGCATGACAACTTAGGTCAAGATTGGTTACAAAGTCCACCAGCCACCATTAAAGATGCAGCAATCAGCCTGCTGAAGACCAGAATTGAACACATTTTCAGTGAACTAAGCTCAGACCATGGTCGCTCTCACCTATATCCAATAATGCGCCAGTCTGTTTTATGCATATGCAATACACGCACAGTGGCGCAGGCAAACAGTCCCAATATGCTGTCATGTGGTTTGAATGCAGCCATTGGCTATTAGCAAAGTTTTCCCTGTTAGTGAGCAAGCCACACATTTAGCTTTAGTAAACTGTAGGTGAACATCACCATCAGCCAGCTCAACATGCCTCGTTTGAAGACGCTAAAGCTAAAGTCAACAGCTTCATCATGAGCCTGGGTATCAGCAGTGAAAGGACAAAAGCAGATATAAGCAAAATTATGGAGACAAGAGAAAAAGGTTGATGTCCTGTTATCTGGTGAAGTATAAAACGTACTCTAAAATTATGTAAGTGACTGAGGCTTGTTTTGTTGCATAAATCGGCTGCACCCGCTTTTGTTTAGTAAGGTGAAATCATCAGATAAGTACAGCAGCTCTTTTATCTGTACCTCTTTCGAGAAGCAGAGAACTTTGCTTTCTGTTATTTTAGTAAGAGGAGAAAATTTCATTTTTGTTTTGTACATTATGGCAGTTATAGTTCTTTGGAAGAAAAGCAGGTCAGGCTCTCAGAAAAATCAAAATCAACCATGAAAATTACAATGATTGTATGTCTAGCTGTTATAGATGTTAATCAGACCACAGTGACACAGAAAGCATTTATGTCTTTAGATATAGGGAAAAGATTTTTTTCTACTAAGAATTAACAAAGTGACTAATTAGATGACAATCGTAATAGCCTGTACAGCTATAAAGGTAGTGATTAGGGACTTGAAGAAGACATATCTCGTTTTGACATTCCAGTTTAAAGGTAACCATGATCCTTTCTACCCAGAGGGTCAAATATTATCTGCTTGGCATTCATTGACTTTTTGTCAGACTTTAGCTGCATCACAGCTCATCATCTGAGGTTTTATCTTTTTCTTTTTATGGATGTAATAGAAACATATAAAGCTCTCAAATGTGTGCTTCACTGTAATTTTTCACTTTGGTCATTTAGTAGAAAGTAAAAACACACATTGTAAAATGCTTCAAGACCCAGACAGGAAATATCTGCAGCTTTATGTTCCTTCCATTCGAGCTCTATAGCTCCATAATTGATTGCTAAAGCTTCTCTACTGTTAAACCGAACTGTCCTCCTATTTAAGCTTGAATGGTGCTCAGTCATGATGCGTGAACCAAAGTCATCATACCATCCACCTCAAAATAAATCCATCTTACTGAACACTCTTAATACACACTCAATGTGTGTGTGCGAGTGCTTATGAAGTATGACACTGATCTGTCTCTGCCTGTTTTACAGCTATGCTTTGATAATCCCCATCCTAATCCACTGCCTGTGTGTCTGCCTGTGTGTGTGTGTCTGTGCTGTCCTTTTATGTTTGTGCGTGTTATGCATGGTATTTAAGCTCGTGGCTTTCAGAGGGTCTCTCTTTCCCATGACTTCAACACTATATGTAACATCACAGATAGATAGCCCTCCAGTCATCCACTCCACTCCATCGAACCACT
Organism: Rhamphochromis longiceps; assembly: GCF_057381845.1. Taxonomy (NCBI): domain Eukaryota; kingdom Metazoa; phylum Chordata; class Actinopteri; order Cichliformes; family Cichlidae; genus Rhamphochromis; species Rhamphochromis longiceps. The sequence goes on along the minus strand of NC_140562.1, from coordinate 28,086,419 downwards.
CAGCACAATGGCCTAGACACAATCGCTCTGCAGTCAATATCTCCATTACCATTTCTGTCAACAGAATAAACACAGTGGAAATTGAATGGTTATGGGTTATATTACTTTTAAATGAGCTGATGAAATGGGTGCAGTGGCGATGGGAGAGAGGGCCGAGAGTGGCTCAGATGAGGAGAGGTTAATATGTCATTTTAACTAAAAGATACATGAACAGACCAACAAATCAGTATTACTTTTCCTCACAGTCATATCTTTTCTGTTTTGGTTTCATATTCTTATTCAAATGTAAGGATTTTTTTCATGCATCACTTTGAGTAGGACAACCTGTTCAAGTGCCTGTACACTTTTGCACAGACTATATTATGCAAGCTTACTCTAAGTTTAATTAATTTCATTATGACACACATGACTATAAACCAGTAATTCCTAGTCTGGTGTTCAGACTGTCCAGGTGGGTTTATGGCAATAAAGCATAAAACTATTTCTTGCACAAAACACTTTCCTCTTCCTATGTTTTCTGGTAAAATACTGGATTGTTTCAATTCTCAGTGCCTCTAAACAGATTCAGATACACAGAAAAAACAAACAAAACAGTCTGGTTTAAGTGGTCAGAACTGCATATGCAATCTGAGATAAGGGTTTGTACAAAAGACTCTTTGTTTGCATGGAGTCACTGACCAAAATGCTTGGAAAATACTACTATATAGTCATAGATAGAAACTAATTTAGATCTTATTTTGGTGTTTTAGATATTTTGTTTAAACCCAACAGCAGAAACAGACAGGGAATAATGAGAAAAATAATGGAAAAAACAGAATTCAATCATTGAGAACCATATTTCTTTAAAAAATGTAAGGTCATTTTAATCTGATCCCAGGAACACTTTTCAAAAAGCAGAGATGGGGTAAAAAAAAAAGACTGAAAAAGTTGTGTAACTCTAACAATAAAAAAATAAATAAACAAAAAAACCTACTTGATCACAATTCAGTAATGGTGCATCAGCTTAAAAGATCATCTCAGAGAAGCTCAGCCTTTCAAAATAAGAATTAAAGATGGGTGCATGGAAAAGCAGTTCAAAAATTTAAAATAAAATTATTACGACTTGGAGACTTCAGTATATGCTGTACCTAAAACAGTAACACAGACAATCAGCTAATGCAGGCTGTAAAAGCGCTTCTATTTCTCTCTCAAACACTCGCTCTCTTCTGGTGGGCCAAGAAAAGCTCTTGCATGGACTCCCTGCTTGTCAGTTTGTTAGTACAAGTTTTAGATAAATGGGGGTTTGTCCGGGACAATCAAACCTATCTGGTTATGTTGAAGCTTCCTGTTATGAGTGATTTATAGTGACTACCAATGAGCCACGTGGCATTTGCAAAAAATGACTGTAATAAAGTGCCTAGTAGAAAGTCAATGCAATAGATTTGGTTAAGTCAATAGGAATTAATCTCAGAAGAAGTCAGTAACATCAGTGATACAAGCATCGATTGTGTGTCATACTTCCTGCGAACCTGTTGATGGTACAAACAAAAAATAAAAAGGTGAGATTTAGGTGGATGGAAGCCAGAGGGAATTTGAACATGCACACACTGTTTGTGATTCATGTCAGCCAGCTGCCCTTCAAAGTAGGCCAAGGCTGCCAAAGACACTGGGAATGATGTCACAATATTATTGAATGATTATGAGCTGGATAAATCTTGGACACGGCTGAAAAACAATATTTAGGTGGCTGTGATTTTTAATATTTCAACTAAAACCAGATGAAATTCTGTTGTGGAAATCAGAGAATGGGGTCAATAGCTTTAGAAAATCCTTATGAACAAAAACTGTCCCTGCAATAACAAATACAAGTTAAAACTGCTATTCAAAGAAAATCCATGCATAAAAATGAAAAGGGCATGGTCTGGGCTCAAGTTCATTTAAGATGGAGACCAGAGTGAATTAGAAAATGATTTTGTTCCCTGACAAATCACGACTTGAGATTCTTTTTGGAAATTATGAAGGCTGAAACTTTCATTAAAATGTCCTTAAAGGTAATGAAGAAAGAAACACGAAAAAGAGAAAGAATTACATTGCATAGAAAGCACTGAGTCTTCTCATTTTTTGAGAATCCTGCTTGATGATGAGTAGAGAGAGGAGTGAGAGCTTGATGAGTGGAACCCTTAGCAATGATAATCCCATTAGTACTGTACTGCATGTTAAGCTCTCCACTAATAACTCACACGTATGAGCATGAAGGGTGTGTATGCGCATGTATGGCCGAGTCCCGCTTGGACCATCCTAATTATCAGACGAGGCTCACGTGAGGGTAATTACCGCATCTGAGACAGTGGGAACAAGGCTATGACTGACCCAGAAATCCACAGGCTAATGAAGCGATAAGACACACACACACACACACACACACACACACACACACACACACACACACACACACACACACACACACACACACACACACACACACACTGTTTCTCTCTATGTGTTGGTATTACCTCACATAGAGACACAAGGACAGAGCAAAAGAAAGAGAGAAAGCCAAAAGACAGAAAGGGGAACAATGTTTCCCTCAGCCTGCATTAGAGAGAGCAGAGAGATTTGGGAGGAGCTGTCAAGAGACGCTCTGTCAGGCAGCTTCAAGCTCAGCCCTTTTCCTAGTATGAACTAATCTGGCTGCTCTCTGTTCTTTGTCATATCTGGCCATGGCTCCACAGCACTGTGGTCTGCTTCCACAGCCGCGGATTAAGCTCGGCTACCCGAGACTAAATTCTCTATTGAAGAATCATCTAGGTGTAATCCCTGTGTGAAGCCAGCCCTGTATGGTACAGCACATTATATCTCTCACAATGACTATTATTCACATCAGGCTGTGCACTCTGGAGATTCTGGAGACAAGCACAAGGGCGGTTTGCTGTGCATAGGCAAGGGACCTTAAGGGTTTGTTATGTGAAGTGAGATTGGCTCACTTAAGGTGGGCCCTCCTGGGAAGAGATCAGCTAATTCTGGCAAGTTGTTTTTCCACACCTAGGTGATTAAAATATTAACATTTTAATACACTCTGTCACATATTTCTTTAGTAATCCTGTCTCCCATTTTCTACATTTGCATGAACATTTAACATTTGCATTTTTCCATTTCCCTTTCTGTTGAATGTGCAGGGAGAAAAAAAAATCAAGAAAGAAATAAAGTAATAAGGGCAAATAAACCGAATGTGCCTATAAATCAAAAACAAACAGTTGAATAACAGAAATAATGACAAACTTTACAGACAATCAGATATTTATAGAAGGAACTAATATGTATAAGCCAAATTCCATCTATATATGAATTAAATTGCATTAAGTAGTTAAATATAATGATAGTTTATCCCAGGTGTCCTAGGGTGAGGGTTGGGGAACAACATGATCACCCTTCCTTCATAAGGGGTTATCACCAACCAAAGGAAGTCTATTGAGGTAAGAGGAGAATGTGCAAACTCATAAAAGAAACAAGACAGAACCTTCTTTCTGTGAGGAGACAGTGGTAACCATCAAAAATCTGCTCTGACAGTGGAGGGTATGTGAATTCCCCTGGGTAATGTCAGACTGGAGTACAGGTGAGAAAATGCTTTATGATGTGACAATGACCTTTGACCTTGAAGATAAACATCAGCAGTTTATTATATTAGACAATGGTGTGGAATTGTTTTGAGTTATCCCCAAACTCAGCTCTGTAAGGTCATAGTGACCTTGATCTTTGACTACAAATTTCTAATCCGTTCATCCTTTGATTAAAGTCATGATGAATGCTACAAAGTATGGAAGTAGTGATGTACAGATAAAAACATTTTGTATTCATCTACTGCTCGAGTAGTGAGCAGCTGAGTCAGTTTTTATTACCAGAGAAATCCCTCATGTCATGACACCTTACATACAGGAATACAGATTTTAAGATATTTTAACATGCTTCCCTACTCATATTTTAGACAAATCTCCTATATGGGAGTATGTTTGGTTTTGAATATCAGATGTTAAATTATTCACTTACTCTTTATTTATTTTCAAAATCAAGAAATCTGGGATCAGAGATTGTGCACCCCATAAACCTACAGTGCATTTTAAAAAGGGCAAAGATTTAGTGGTTTATTCCAAACCAGAACTGTATTTGTATTGATAAGTGCACTGTAGCTGACAGAAATACCACTAATTTCTTTTGGTTGCTCCCTTATTTCCCAAGTGGTCGCCACAGCGGATGGATCCACATGTTTGATTTGGCACAGATTTTATGCCAGATGCCCTTCCTAACACAACCCTCTCAACTGTCTTGGGACTGGCACTAATAGGACACTAGCTGAGGCTGAGTTTGTGTGTCCTTCTGGAATCAAACGGGGGAACCTTCATATGTACCACCACAACAGTTTATTTATAAAGCGCTTTCACAGACAAGCAATCACAAAGCGCTGTACAACAAGACAGAGTAAAATAAACAAGAAAATCAAGAGCTGTAATAGCAATACAAAATGGGAGACTTGGTGCCACAGGCTGTCTATTGCCCTAGTTTTTAATCTTATACAAGAAACAACTAACAAATTCTGAGCCTGTGATCGAATACTGCGAGGACAGGTTTGTTTAGTAAAAAGTTTATATAAATACTATGGATCCTGGCCATTTAGTGCTCTGTATCTAAGTACAAGAATTTTAAAACAGATCTTAAAATCTACTGGTAAAGAAATAAAATAAAATAAAAAATAAATAATAAATATTATATTATATATATTATAAACATTAATAGTCTGACTGCAGCGTTTTGTGCCTGTTTGAGGCCCCCAAAACATAATTTATCTGAGTCAGTAAACGGGGAATTACAATAATCTAAGCATGATAACACAAACGCATGAACAATTATGTGTGGTTTGGCCAAAGAGACCATATGTTACATTTTAAAATGTTCCTGATATGAAAGAAACAGGAACAATAAATAGAGAGGAATCAAATATTATGCCAATATTTCAAATGCCGGACCTAGCAGATGAACAAATAGAAGCATGAGCCTGACTGATTTTCATATATAATAGAGGAGAAGCTACAATCATAGCCTCAGTCTTGCGCTGTTTAGAACAAAATAATAGCTTGAGAGCCAGACACTAATGGGGGTTAAAGAGGAGACTAGAGCGAACAGACAATTCAGCTGGTGAGGTTTTAAAGACATATCCAGCTAAACGTCATCTGCATAGAAATGTTAAGAAACATCAGAAAAATACTTAATGGTGCCAGCTAGGAGAAGAATGTAGAAAGAAAATAATAATGGACCCATTACTGAACCTTGTGGAACCCCCACAGGTTAGGGAGGCATAATCAGAGAAGAACTTGTTCACCCTAACAGAGAAAGTCTTGTCAGAGGAATATATAAATAGGAAGAAAACCAATGTAACACAGAGCCAGAGAGACCAGCCAGAAACTTAAGCCTATTAAGTAAAATTTTATGATCAACAGTATCAAAGGCTGAACTGAGGTCAAGTAGAATGAGTACAGAACAAATCCCTGCATTAGAAGCCATCAAAAGACTGTTATAGAATTTCAAAAGCGCAGTCTCAGCGTGATGCTGCTTTTGAAAGCTAGACTGTAATAGGTTGGGAAAAATGTAATTAGCATAATAAGGATCTGAATAGACTTTCTACAGCTTTTTCTAAGAATTCCTGTCACGGTCCCCGTGTCTCTCTGGTTGGCCCACGCTGGCTACAGGTTTTGTTGTTGTTAGTTTTAGTTTTTTGTCTCTCCTCCTCCTCTCTGCCTGGGTGGAGCTCATTACGGGCTCTCACTCTTGGCCCACACACCCCTGTGGATGGTGTCCACCTGTGGCTGATCTGGCTGATTTCCCCAGCTGCTATTTAAGGCAGTGGCACAGAGCAGCTCACCGCTGGAACGTCGAACCACCTGAGTTCGTGCTCGCGGCATATTCAAAGAAGAATCGCTTACACGTGTTTTATGTTGTGGAACTAACCTTGACCTTCTGTCTGTAGATTCTGGACCGAATCACCGGACCTGTCCAAGTGGGGCAGTGTGTGGAGTGTTGGAGCGAGTGCGGCTGAAGAGGAGTGTGCGTGTGCGGAGGAGCGGTGGCGGTGACTGAGTGGAAGAGGAAGCGTGTGTGTGGATCCCCCCCCCCCCCCCCTTCTCTCCCTGGAGCCCTGGACCCCCTCCCAACTCACTGTACATATATTTTGCACTAAGGTGATCCCTATTGTAAATAAATCCCCTTTTTGTTTCCTTGAAAGAACTGTCTGCACATGGGTCCGTTCAGTAGCCATGACAATTCCCTAACAAATGGCAATTTCAAAATAAGACGAAAAATTACCAATGCAGAAAAAAGAAGAAACTAATCATGAATTCTTTCTTCATATGTTGTAATTGAAGATAAGATAACATTACTCAACCTTTAAATATACTCTGTAAATTATTGCTTCTCCACCAGATCAGTAAACAGGAGCGCAACAAAACCGTGAACCTCAAACAAGGGTTAGGAATGCACAGGTTGTGGGTCAGTACTCAGAATCAACATCAAACACAGCGAGAGCTCAAGTACTTGAAAGTGTATCAAGTAATAAAAAGTTGTTCTCGCTATTGTTATCCCTACAGATAACAATAGAAACACAAAATTAATGAAAGAGTTCACAATCATCTCTATGTCTATAGGTGGCTTTTGAGCTCCCCTTAAAACAAACCTGTAAATCATGTCTGAGTTTTATGCAGTTCAACCAACAAGATATGTTTCAGAACTCCCAAACTGTCTCTTACTTCACAAAAGGAAACGAAAAGGTTACAAAACATCTAAAAGTCAATCTCAGGGATCCCCACTTTGGTCTGACAAAGCCTCATGGAAGATGATACCCTCAGGGTAATACTGTTGATACTGTCCTACTCTGGAGCCTTACATTTAAGTGCTTCAGACTAGTGTTGTACAATCTCTGTGCTCACAGAAGCAGAGGGCATTTCTTTTGCTTGTACCAGTTTGCTAAACAGCTTCATTGACGTGGCAGTTTAAGTGATAAGTATGACCCACTCATAGTGTTGGTCTGTGAGGCAGAACAGGTTACCCCAAGCCCACGCTCCAGCCATCACAGGATCCCTGTCTCTGTCGCTCCTACGCAGAAAGAAAATGTGTGTGCGCACATGATCGACTGTGTATTCGAGTGAGTTATCTTGATCAAATTCCCAATTACACAGACGAGTGTCTCTTCAATGCTGTGCTCTTTATACAGATACACAAACAAACAGACATAAACATCACACAAACACGCCCACTCTCACATACAAAACAAGAAAAAGAAACACACGCAGGCCAGAGGCAACAAGCACGTCATTTCCTATTCCACCCCCTCTTCTCATCCTCAGCACCCCTTCTATTCCACTCTGGCCTCCCCAACACTCAACCCACAGTCACTATAGCAACCTCACACACAGAGGACTAATCATGCCATTGCAACATCTGTCAGACAACGGAGACACACGCCCTTAAAATGTGCATGCCACTGCATACACTAATGAAGCACACAAGCACAGAAACAGTTAAAGAAAGCAAACTTTATTACCTTTGCTCATGGTTCATCCTGTCACATGAAGTTTGAAAGTGGGAGCTGCAAGAGAAGATTATTGAAGAATATTGGTTTTCTAGGACCGGAAGAATGATCTGTTTGAAAACTTGCAATGATGCCACAGAGGTTTATGAAGACCCTACTGTACAAAAGCCTTAGCCGCTTAAAATGAGCAAATAAAGTCTGCTCCAGAAACATTTCTGCTGGGTATGCTGCTCTGCTGCCACCTGTAGATTACACCTGGTACTCCACAATATAAACATATAAGTCTCAGGACTCTGGCCTTGCAACATCCACGGAAATTCACCATATTAAAAATTAGAAAAAAAGGAACTAAGAAAAATGAGGTGTCTTAGATCTGCCGTATTCCACCTGCTGTTAAGCAGCAAAATCAATCCCCTTCCTTCAGCAAACAGTACATACGAGTCCCAGTGAAGCACTCATCGTGCTTCAGCATACTCTATGCACCATCTAGCCAGCTTTCAAGGAGTTTGATGATATCTATTTTGGTTTTTGTAAAGTTTGCTGAGGCTTGGTACCAAAATGAGTCACACACAAACTCAACTCAAACTCCAGCTATAGCCTCAGAAAAGGAAAGTGGCTCTCAGAGCAACACACAGCCTACGTGCAGCCTCTGCATCTTTTAGCAAAAAATAAAAGGGGGTGAGCGAATGCTTTATATTTAGAATGGTGACGCTATACAAACTTGAGCACTAACATGAGAGGAAAGCTCAGCGATGCGTTAGAGAGCCGCATATTCAATAATGTATCAGAGGCAGGATTTTAAAAACAGCTGGGGATCGCCGCTCTGTCTTGTCCTGTCTGTCAGTCTGTCTCTTTGCATGTCTTTCTCCCGGTCCGTCCACTGCGACGGCAGCAGATTTGCTACTCCTGTGGGGAGCTGATGTTTGGTTAAACTTTCATCCTATCAACGTCTTCACTTGATTTTTCTCTGGGCCTTATGATGAATCTCCATCTGAGTTTTCTTCACTCTCTCAGAAGAAAGGTTCCATTCCTTTCTTTATCTTTGTGTGCTCCCTTGCTGTTTCTTCCTTAGTGGTCATGGTGCAGCCTTTTAGCAAAATAGATCATACACAAAACACCTGGGGAAAAGGGGGCTTCTGACGGTAAATGTTCATGTGCGTGCATGTGTCTGTCTGACGTTCACTGTGGTAATCATTGCCTACCTGTTTCAGTGCACAGACACACTGCGCTGCTTCATCCTTGAGGAATGAAAGAGTAAGAAATCTCCCCAGAATTCTCCTGCAAGAGAGAAGAGAGGATACAGTGAGAAAGCAAAGAGGTTGGGGAAGGAAAGAGAAGAGAAAGAAGGAGAAGGAAAGGAATTAAGAGCAGAGCTTTAGCTTTATAGAAGTCACTGATCTTAAAGACAACTCTGACTTTCAGCTAAGTTCTCCATGTTCTTCTTGCACTCATTTGTTTATATCATTGCATTCAGATCAAAGCTTCCAATCTGAAACCCGAATTCAGCTAGTGCAGCTCAGTCGTTCCAAAAGCAGTCTGGGTCAAATGGACAGCCGCGGCTCAACTTCTACACTGGGAGCTTTTAAGGCTTTTAAGGCTTCCATGCCAGCAAGCTGTACAGGCTTGTGAGTGGAACAGGGGCTGAAATGCCCAAGTGGGAAAAGCATGCAGCACCTCGGCATGAAAAGTACACACTCGCAGATCAAAGGTTCATGTGAGAATACTAGCAAGGAGGCATGTTTAATGTAACAGACCATACATGCATGTGCACACACAGACCTGCACACAGATATACAGATGTCACTCTTCTATGTTTTGTGACTCCAGTGACATCAAGATGTAGCAAAGAAGCAATCACTGGTGGAGGGAAATCAGTGTGGATCTGAAAGGATTACAGGGTTGTTTCCAGAACTGCTTGCGTTGATGATGATATTTGTCTTTTATTGAAGTTATATATTTTGACCAAAAGTCCTCTACACACATGCTGTGAATCAGCCACTTAAAAAAAAGAACATTTTGAACATTTTCAACTTAAATCTATAATTCTTCTTCTTCTTCTTCTTCTTCTTCTTCTTTTTATTATTTTCTACTACTTCTGGTGTATCTGATGGGATGGCCACTCTAAGCACTGTGGTGGCTAGCCTATAAATTTTTTATATCACCAAATAAATAATATAATGTGCAATAAATATATTAAAATCAAATTGAAAGAATGTAATAGAAAAGCCTATTAATAATATCAAGATGATTAGAATAAATCAGTCCCTGCCAAAAGATGCCATAACAAAGAGTCACCACTGGTCTGTGCTATTATACCACTCCTGTGTTTGTGCTGCTGACCGACTTACCAAACAAGGGCAAAGACGGTGATGGCAGCATACATTAACTGCAGAATCTGGTGATGTAAATATCAAGATTGATTTGTTTGCAAATCATAACCAGGTCATGCTGTGCGTTCCTTGGCCTGTAATCACCTGTTGTTTTTAGGTTATAAAGGTGAGATCTTCAATGATGCAAAATTCAAAGAATGTGTTTCTTTGTCTGACTTTGACAACCTAAGCGTGTGATCTGAGTTCAGGCTTGTGTTCGCACAATTGCAAATGACCGTGCATCACGTGTGGAGGCAAGCTAACATTTTATTTTCAGTCGATGACACATTCCTCCCTCGATTCCCATCCACTCGCAACATGTTTCCTCTGTAATGATCTTACAGTGCTGGTGAAATGAGTTGTGCAGAGGATTATTATAAGCATCGGTTACCCTCTATTGCGGGAACTGGTTTCCCCCTCAATCATGTTGTTTTCCTGTTGGGTTTCAGTACTCCCTGGTTGGAAACCACCTTGTTAGTGAGAATGTGCTTCACCTGTGCTGGCCCAGCAGAAGTAATTAAAGCCTCAGCAGCTTTGTGCAGGAAAGGGAGAGTCTGGAAACTAGATCAGTGAGAAAGCTCGTGTTGGTGCAAGCAATTCAGTTTACAGATCTTGCATAGCGACATAGGACAAGTTATGTTTGTCCTGCATTGGTGGACACGGCGTTACTTTAGATTCTTCTGTGACTTTTATGCAATAAAGTGGCACCCACTGGTGAAAGCCTGTCTGCAAACCTTTTTTGCTGCTTTGAAACTCTGAGAGGACTCCCATGGGAACCCTTCAGAGCAGCCTTTGAAGCCCTTTTATGTTAATGGCTGAAAGTGATTATTCAGAGAGAGTGAAAATGTTGATAGTAATTTGAAGGGAATTCATCTCTAGGTGCTACGTCTGGACGTCACCTTAAAGGTTTCTGCTGGTGGTGGAAATGGTTCTGGGCATGGTAGCATATTATTTAGGTCACTGAAGTGCTTTCACATGGCCCTTTCACACCATGAACCAAACTATTTCTGCACTGATCTGCACAGCAATGGCCCAGATAATTTTTTGATGTCTAACCCTAACCAGGGCAGCTCAGTGGAACTCCGCTTACTTTGGTTTGGCTTCACTCAGCATGTATGAAACACTCTTCATAGGCTTCTGTCACTCAGACTCAAAATCAAGGCAAGTGGGGAAGCGGGGCAGCAGAGTGGGCATCAGATGTCTCTTAAGCCTATTTTAAATGCAGTGTCACAGTTAAGCCACGGACAACACTCACATGATTACCTACAAACTTTATCTGCAGACGCAACCGTCCTCAAGCTGCACCATCTTTTTACAGTGTCAGTAAAGTGTGAAATGTTTCAAGATCATATGTTCACCAGAAGTGTCATTCCCTTTTAGAGAAATATATTTCAGCAGCATATTTCAGTTTGTAAACATGTTTACTCTTTCGAAGTGTATGTGCGGCACTGATCAAAATTGGCCCAGAACGTTAAGGAGGTTGTTGCAGGTCAAGCTGGCAACAGGGACTCTCAGAGTGGAATGGCACAGTCTTGCTTCAACAACTTCTCCAACTTGTTTACAACTTGCATACTTGTGTGTGTGTGTGTGTGTGTGTGTGTGTGTGTGTGTGTGTGTGTGTGTGTGTGTGTGTGTGTGTGTGTGTGTGTGTGTGCATCTCTAGCGTTTAAGAGTTTACACAAAGGGAATAAACTGGGTGAGGATTAAATCTGACCCCACAAGGATGATCAAACATCTTGAGAGGATTCAAGATGCCTGCATAATTCAAATGAAACTTCAAAACTGACCTGCTGCTCTTGAACCTTTTAAGCTGAAAAGATATACAGTATAATAATACAGCTACATTCAAAACCCAATTGTTCCTCCACCCATTGAAAAAGCTGTATAAGAAGAAGCAAGTTGACAGGTAGGCAGTTCAGACACACACTCACTTTAATCCTAAACTACATAAAATTACCACTTCTGAAAAATCAAAAGTAAGTACAGCTGTCTGGCGTTTCAAGTTTGATCGGATTACAGAGCTCTGGTGTTCCTTCACGTCTCGGTTTATTATAGCAAATGCAGCTGGGTCTCTTGGGATTTGATTCAAAACAGTGAGTTAAAATTTGATTCCTCTATTGGCATTCTCAGACATTTATCCCCACCGTACATCCAGAACAATGAGTAAAATCTTTAAGCATTTGCTTTAAAGTGAGGATATTTTTAGTAAGAGCTGATCATTATTCAATAAAAATGCAGAAAGGGAAAAACATAATCTCTATCAACTGCAATTAATTCTTTTGTGACCATGGTTTTTAAAAAAAAAACAAAAAAACATGATTTTTCCCCAGGTCCATCAGGGTACAGTTTTTTAGCATCCCTGTGAACCTGCTACAGTTTTTGCATCTGTTTAGGGACTCTAAGTCACTTCTTCCTCTTTGTGAATCCCCAGACTGACTCACTGATGTTGACTGAAGGGTTCTGTGTTGGGCAAACAATCTGTTACACGACTTGGCTCTTTTTCATGCCACTAAAATAATTCTTTATGACTCATTTTTAAGGTTGGGGACAAACAGATGCCTCTTTGGTGGTATTGGACGACAAATGAGATTTTGTCTATATTTCTTATTAATGAGAAGGTCACTAATTCTGACCAAGCCCCTCGCTCCATTTGCAGCAATGCAGTCCTAAAGCAGCAGAGAACCTCTACTGTGTTTCCTGGTTAAAGCATGATTCTTCAGCACTTTGCCAACGAAATTTGCACTTTGCCAACGAATAACAACACCTATGCCAGAATGCTGTTTAAAGACTTCAGTTCAGCGTTCAATACAATCCTCCCCTCACAACTCATCAGGAAATTGACAGACCTAGGCATCAGTTCCCTCATGTGTAAATGGTTACTGGACTTCCTGACCAACCGGCCCCAACATGTCCGGCTGGATAACCACTGCTCATCTACAATCACAATGAACACTGGTGTACCACAAGGCTGTGTGATGAGCCCTTTCCTCTACTCCCTCTTCACCCACGACTGCAGACCTACCGATGGTTCCAACACCATCATTAAGTTTGCAGATGACACCACGGTGATTGGCCTCATCCATGACAACGATGAGGCCGCCTACAAGGAGGAGGTGGATCGTCTGGCTGAGTGGTGCGACAGAAACAACCTGCTGTGAGCAGCTTCAAGTTCCTGGGTGTCCTCATCTCCAAGGATCTCATCTGGACGACCGACTTCTCTAAGCTGGTCAAGAAGGCTCACCAGCACCTCTTCTTCCTGAGGACTCCTGTCCTCAGACATCCTGGTGAACTTCTATCGCTGCACCATCGAGAGCATCCTGACCAACTGTATAACAGTCTAGTACGAGAACTGCTCTGCCTCGGACCGGAAGGCGTTGCAGAGGGTCGTGAAAACTGCCCAGCGCATCGCCGGAGCACCACTTCCTGCCATAAATGACATCTACAGGAAGCAGTGTCTGAAAAGGGCTGGGAAAATCATCAAAGACCCCAGTCACCCATCACATGGACTCTTCACCCTCCTGCCTTCTGGGAGGCGCTACAGGAGCCTCCGGACTAAGACCACCAGGTACCGGAACAGCTTCTTCCCCACAGCTGTCAGACTCCTGAACTCTGCCTCCTGACATCTGACCCACGTTAAACTCATGGACTGAACATACAGACATCCACAACCACTAGCACTTTATATAGCCTCTGTAGAAAGTAGCCACATATTTCTCTTCTCTTAACTGCACTACTGTATGATTCTGTATAAACAATCATTCTGCACAATAAGATAATTATAATTCTACAACTGTTTATAACTTGCATATTTCTGTATAGCTCTATATTTCATATTTCTGTATAGTTTCATATGTATATCCTGTTCATAGCCTGTACATGGCTTGTATACCCACTACAGCCTGTACATACTTATAGCATATTCATAACATACCTTCATACCATGTACATTGTAACATACCCATAATAGACCCATTTTTGTACCCTCATACCTATAACAGACCCATTTCTGTAAAATATGTATATATATTATTGCTAATATATATTTTATAATATATCTATATCATGGCTAAAGCACTTCTGGATGGATGCAAACTGCATTTTGTTGCCTTGTACTTGTGACATGTGCAATGACAATAAAGTTGAATTCTATTCTATTCTATTCTATTCTATTCTATTCTAAATTGCCTTCAGTTAGACCCAGTTTTTATATTTTCAAGCATCACTTTTCTTTGTTTCCACATTTATAGATACTTCCATAAATACAACTTTAATAAGCACTGATTCAGTAAAGTCTACTTATGACCAGACTGTACACATTAGATGGATGTACCCACTTGTTTCTGCCAGTTCTTTGCTGATGGTGCTGCCGGGCATCTTTTAGATTCAGAGAACAGTAAGTCAGCTTTTTGTATTTTTCATCTGCCATACTCACTTTCATTGAACAACGCTTTCTGCCTGTCAGAGACCTTGCTGATGCAAGAAGCCCAGCTTAAGTTTTCTTCTTATATAAACTCTTTCCATACGCTTTAGATGAAACTGTCATTGGCTGTTATTCACCCAGTTTAAATCTCATATCTGTATGACTATTTCTATTTCAGCAAATGATCTGGTTCAAGCATTACATTGTGGGTTATAAGCACCCCTTCGCAATACTTGTTTAATTTTCCACTCGGCTCAATGCATACAAATGATTTCCTTTTCTTCTATAAAGTGCTCTGTTACTTCATTTTCTTCAACAGGATGCAGATATTGTAGTTTAGTATTTCACTCAAAAAATGGCTTGGAATTTGAGGTCAATTTCAATCTGTCACTTTAATAGAGACGATGCAGAATAACCTTAGACAAATGACAAGTTATTGTGAAGCACACAGAGAAACAATAAAAAAAATGATATACAGCTGCCTTTATGTTAGATCACAGTAAAGGGGTTCCACATATAAAGCTTTTCATTATATGGTGAAAGGTTTTTTTTGTCCATTTTAACTGGATTTTCTGTGCTAATATTTATTTTTAATTAACAGAAGTGGTAGTGCCTGTGTACTTAAGCAGCAACCAACCTTTCTCAGTTCTACAGCATATTTTATTATATTTTTCTGCTTTTTAGATTTTCAGTTTTAGATTAATCATGGGACTTTTATAAACAGCCTGTGTAAAATTTTGTGACTAAAGCGTTCCATCAAAAGACCAGCAAGAGCTCAATCTACATTTCACGTGTCAGGCTGCACAGCCTGTGTGGACACTTTTATTGACTGAAACAGGAGCACATCTTTCAATCAAATGCACCTGACAACTGAAAAAAAAAACCCCAATAACAACAAAAAAGCAGACAAACTAGGCTTTGTTTGTGGTTCCGTCTCACAACGTTCATCAACCTTCTTTCAGATCATCAGGATTAGTATAAATTAGTGTCCAGTTCAAGCCTTCACACATAAGCCTAAGTTTGTCATCCAGACAACTTCAAAAGCGATCTGATCTTACGTGAACCCAACCAGAGACTCACATGCCCAAAGACCACTTAACGAAAAGCTTTAGGTTCAAACCAGTAGCTTTCATTAATAATGTAATTAATAGCTGTGTGCTGTCTGCCACACAAACTAAAATAATTAGTTCATATGCTTCAAAAAGTTATATACAAAAAGTTAAATCTTACTTCCACCTCCTACAACAAAAAACATCAATACAGGAAATTAATAAAGAAGATTATACTGCACAGATTTTGGTCCAGTTGTATTACAACGTGGGTATGAACAGACTGAAAAAAACAAAGAACAAAACAAAAAACATACCTGACCTGGGGCCTGTACTACTGTGAAGTGAACTGAACATATGCTGGGTACCTTTCCCTTATCTGAATTCAGTTACACCAACACTGGCAATCAGAAGAAGCAGGCACATGAAGCTGATTATCAGTTCCCTAAATTAACCCGGGGTTTCCTTTGCGCATTCACACAAAAGAGGTGACGCTGGAAGCATCAGCCCAATCACATATATGAATAAGTGCACTGGCAGCCTACGCTATGGAAAACTAGTAAGAGGTCAAACACATAATACAGACTGAAAGTAGCACTGCTGCTGCAGACAAAGTCTGTAAAGTCTGAGAGCACAAACACTAAACAGTATGATAAAAAAAAAAAAAAAACTGAAGCGTTGTGTGTGTGGTTGAAAAGTTTTTGATTAGTGAGACTGGAAAAGACCTCAGATCAATAAAATGTAGCCTATTTGAAACCTCGAAAGAAGTCTGGCAAAAGTGCAAACTTTGTACTGCAAGTAAAAAACAACAACTTTATCTGAAAGACGCAAGAGAATCTGACAGTAAATTAATGTTTAAAATACAGTTTTAGTTTTTATTTTTTCAATTCAAGCACAGACTGTCTCCAATTTGATGTAAGGTCAGAAAGTACATCATTTATTAATGCATACAAAAAGTAAAATAGTTTAAAAGTAATTGTTTGCAGCCACCAGGGAAAAAATAAAGCCGCGTCTACGAATCTGTATTTATTACTGAAGCTCATCATGGAAACACAAAAACTTTAGACAGTCCTACTATCCACCAGCAAAAGTTCAATCTTTCATGAATTTTGATCATATTTTGATTGAACTGACTGGCAAATAGGTGTTAATTTCACACATGTTGATCTCTAATGTGCTTCAGAACAGTAACCAGGGTGATGCAAGCAAGTTGAAACCTGGTGATCTTAAAAAAGACGCGAAAGAGAGATAAAATCTTTTTTTTTTTTTTTTGCCTGTCCCATGTGGTTCTTTAGACGTCAGAATTGTTGTCTAAAGACCAGCAAGGATACCCAATGGATTTACTTTGCCAAATGGATCATCACGGCCTTGGCGTATTGGTCCATTTGATCGACATTTGTTGTTATTATTTATTTTATTTTATTTTCAGTTGTTACAGACGGGACAGACATGACTCAGGGATAGGAAAGGGAGAAAGAAAGATGAAGGAAAAGAAAAACAGAAGGGAAGAGGGACAGTGAGAAAGGGCACTTAAAACGAGAAAGAAGAGAAAAAGAAATCTCCTGGATCACCTGTTGAGAGAAAAAGAAGAGAAAACAAGCCAAAAAAAAAAAACAGAGCAACATACTAAACACAGCACCATCACGTTAATCTAGCTAAGTGTAAACAGCAGTAAATACTAAATATTGAATGTTGTTGTGTAGCAAGCAGGACCGACAGCGCACAATGTGCTTGGATATAGCAGCCAATAAAGGTTTGTGTCTATGAACAGTGAACACCCGTGTGCACACCTGTGTGGATCAGCGCGCTTGTATTCAAAAGGTTTCCCCATGTAATGGTCTGCTAGAGGATGTAGAGAGCCATGGCTCTGTCCTCCAGGGCATGAAGCAGGCATGGAGGAGATCCAGGCTCCAGACATCCAGAGGCCCCAGAGTGCGAGAGCCCAAGGAGGACCACCGGAGGGGCATCCGTGCCACCCTTCTGGGAAGAGCTGAGGAGAGCCCCAGATGAGGGGTCACCCAGTAGCCACTGAGCAGAAGCCAGAGGGGGCTGCAGTGGCGTGCCCGCTGGCTCTGCCGGCAGCCAGCTGTGCCAGAGTGAACTAAGCCACAGGCCCAGAGGCCAGAGGCCAGAGGCCCGAGGGCCCCCTTTGCCCCGGAAGAGGCCTAACCGAGCAACAGGCACCAGGCACCGCCAAGTAGTCACCGGGAGTGAGCTGGTACATACCTGAGCGCCCAGCACTGGACACCAAGAACCACCAACGCACCGACCCCTGAGGGCATCAGTTACCAGCAGGGAGTGTGGTGAGGGGAGATAGGCCTTTGGAGGGCCTGGGAGTTCCCAGAGAGGTGGAGTGTAAGACCCGACCTGTCACTAATCTGAAGGTCGGTGGTTCGATCCCAGGCTGCCTCCTGGCTGCATGCCAAATATCCTTGGGCAAGATACTAACCCCATGTTTGCCTACTGGTGGTGGTCAGAGGGCCCGGTGGCGCCAGTGTCCGGCAGCCTCGCCTCTGTCAGTGCGCCCCAGGGCAGCTGTGGCTACAATGTAGCTTGCTATCGCCAGTGTGTGAATGGGTGAATGTCTGAATGTAGTGTAAAGCGCTTTGGGGTCCTTAAGGACTAGAAAAGCACTATACAAATGCAGGCTATTTACCATATAGACACAGACACAAACATGCATTCCCACCCTCATGCACACATATACAAATACTCAGCACTCACCCAACGTAGGGATAGACATACATGGACACTGTACACACAATCACACACAATTTTATCTCACACACAAAGAGATAAAATCTTACTTCACAGTACAGGCCTTTGATTGTTTAACACACCACATTATGTGGTCTTCCTAGAAAGCAGTATAGACAAGGGATCAAGAATAGCTTGAACACAGTGGAGTGTTTAGCCATTAAAGATGAAGATATGTCCATTTAGGGAAAAGAGCTGGTACGGAACAAAGCACATCATAAATAGTGCTGGGTGTGATGGCGTGTTACTATAATCACACACTTTCCAGTTACTGTACTACAGTAAATGCATTTCATTTCATATAGAATAGAATAGAATTAGAATTCAACTTTTTTGTCATTGCACATGTCACAGGTACAGGGCAACGAAATGCAGTTTGCATCCATCCAGAAGTGCTTTAGCCACGATATAGATATATTACAATATACATTAGCAATAATATAGATATGTAAGTATATTACAGAAATGGGTCTATTATGGTATGTTATAATGTACACGGTATGAAGTATGTTATGAATATTCTATAACTATAAGTATGCACAGGCTGTAGTGAGTACAAGCTATGTACAGGATATAAATATGAAAAACTATACAGAATATGAAATAAAAAAAACTATACAGAAATCTGAGATATACAGTTATACAGAAATGTGAACTATGCAGGTTATAAACAGTTGTTGGATTAAAAATTATTGTATGTACAGAATGATTATTTACACAGAACTATACAGTAGTGCAAGATAAGTGAGATATGTGGATAGTTTCTACAGAGGCTATATAAAGTGTAAGTGGTTGTGAGTGGTGGTTCAGTCCATGTTATTATTGTGTGTTTGAGGGTACAGTTGTCCATTGTGTGTGTGTAGGTGGTTGTGGGTCAGTCCATGAGTTTAATGTGGGTCATATGACGGAATAAGCAGAAATAATGTAACGAGTAGCATAGTACCATATATATATATATACTTTATATGGGGAGTAATAAATATTATATAACAGACTGTATTACCTGTAGGAAATGTGCAATACATGGCTTTCTTTGGGTAATAATGGATTGACAGTGTCAACTTTTGTTGGGCGAGAACATGCCAGCCTTATGTTGACAGCCTGTTGTGCTGCATCTTGGAAAAAACGTATTTAAATCTAAATGTATGAATGTGAGCTTAAGTGCAATCCTGTGTTTCAGAAGCTGTAACAGTAGGAACACTCCATTTATAGATTTCCATAAGACTAAGACGGCAGACTGAAAAGCTTTTACTTTTACAACTGCTACTATGGGTCAAGGCGACCACAAATGCTATTGACCTGCATCTGTATTTGACTTGTAAATGTCTTTTTCACCCCCTTTAAACTGTACACTAACAAAGAACCACCGGAACCATAAAACTGACAGTTAAATAATATAAGTAACATTATTGCTTACATATTGCTGATACTAATACTAATGTTGGCATTCAGTCTCTTGAGAGGCCAAACCTTGTGAAACTGCTTTCACTAAGCCTTCAACATTTCATTCATTCATTTCATTCATTTATTTATTCATTTTCAGGCACAACAAATACCTATATTGAACATAAAATACACAAAACAAAAAACAAAACTTGCCTGAAAAAGGAGTGGGACGAAGAAAACTTATTAAATCCCACCCCACTCATCAACAAAAAAAAAACAATAAACTTCCCGCAGCTACGCCCATCATTGCATACAGACCCATCAACAGCCCCGGGCAGATACAAGCATCTAAGCGGCAGCTCGCAACCAACAATTAGAGCCTTCATAACTGAATACAGAATATATAAATTATAAATTGCATTACCACAGGTAACAGGCAGTAATAACTACAAGTAACAGACACACATACATATACATACATATATATCTACACACACAAGTACATATATGTACATACATACGCACACTTTATTTTTTATTTTGGAATCCATACCAGCAATGGTAAGAGGACAGACATTACAGAGCACACTAAAACCCATCATTGAGTATACTGTGACCAGACCAACTGTTTGTAGAGAAATTTAAATCTATGAATATTTTTGCATTGTTTCAATTGTAAACTCAGACTGTTCCAGATTTTCACACCACATACAGACACACAAAAGCCTTTACGGGTTGTTCGAGTTCTGGGTAATTTGAATTCTCCAAAGCCTCTCACATTATAAACCTTTTCTCGAATTTCAAATCTAGTTTGTAAATTTGCCGGTAAAAGTTTAGTAAAAGCTTTATACAAAATTATGGATGTATTGTAATTAACCAGATCCTGGAATTTAAGTAACTTTGCCTGAAGAAAGAATTTGTGAGTATGATCTAGATAACCAGCCTTGTGAATAATACGCAGTGCTCGTTTCTGTACTGTGACTAATGGATTAGTTGTATTTTTATATGTATTTCCCCACACTTCCACACAATATGGAAGATATGGAAGAACCAGGGTACAGTACAGAGTACGAAGTGCATCTTTATCAAGGAATTGTTTCACTTTGTTCAAAACTGCGAGGCTTCTGGAAATTTTGGTTTTTTATGTGTCTGACGTGGGGTTTCCATGAAATTTTGTTATCAATTATAACTCCCAAAAATTTGTTTTCACTCACATTATCAATTGGTACACCTTCAATGATAATTGGTAATTCTATATTATATTTTAAATTACAAAAAACATTGCTTTAGTTTTATTTATATTTAATGATAATTTATTTATGTCCATCCATTTTTTTATTAATTTTAGCTCCCTGTTTACAGTCATTACAAGATCAGTATAATCATCGCTACTGAAAAATATGTTGGTGTCATCTGCGAACAGTATGAGTTTAAGTACTTGAGAAACATCAAAAATATCATTTATGTATACATTGAAAAGTTTTGGTCCCAACACTGACCCTTGGGGAACACCACATGTAATACCAAGTTTCTCTGAATGGTAATGCCCTATGCTAACATATTGTTCCCGACCTGTTAGGTAACTTTTTAACCAGTTACCAGCTTTCCCTCGAATACCATATCTTTCCAATTTATCCAGTAAAATTGAGTGATTGATTGTGTCGAAGGCCTTTTTGAGGTCAACAAAAATACCAACTGCATATTTATTTTTATCCAGTGTATCAGTAATTTCTTCTACTGCCTCAATTATCGCCATTGAAGTGGTTCTTTGCGTTCTGAAACCATACTGACCAACATTTATTATTTGATGTTTTTCAAGGAATTTTTCTAATCTTGAATTAAAAAGTTTTTCTAGAATTTTTGAGAATTGAGGCAGTAGAGAAATAGGCCTATAATTGGTAAAACTGTGTTTGTCATTACTTTTATATAGTGGTATTACTTTCGCAATTTTCATTTTTTTTGGAAAACAACCGGACTGAAATGATAAATTACAGATATATGTTAAGGGACTAGCAATATTCAGAATAACCTGTTTAACTACAGACATATTTATGTCATGATAATCCATTGAAGACTTACTTTTACATTTTAATGTGATATTTATTACTTCTTGCTCATTTGTAGCTGAGAGGAACAGTGAAAAGGGATTTGATTTTATATTACTGATATTTTCATTTTTATGACACGGGATGTCCGCTGCTAGTTCAGGGCCAACATTTATGAAGAATTTATTGAACCCATCGACAATATTACTCATGTTGTGATTTTCACCATTTGCATCAGTAAAATATTCAGGATATGATGTTCCAGAAGATCCTTGTTTAATTAAGTTGTTTAACACATCCCAAGTTCCTTTTATATTGTTTTTATTTTCATATAATCTTCTTCTATAATAAAGTTGTTTGCTCGTTCTTATAATATCAGTCAATTTATTTCTATATGCTTTATATCTTTGTTCCACTTCTTTTGTTTTTACTTTGATAAACTGTTTATACAGATTGTTTTTCTTTTTGCAAGCATTAATAATTCCTTTTGTGAGCCAAGGACTTTTTATCTTTTTTTTCTTTGTCATGTGTTCGTTTACAGGACAATGTTTATTGTACCACATAGTAAAAATATCTAGAAAATTATCATAAGCCTTGTCCACATCTGACTCTTCATACACCGAACTCCAATCTTGTTGTGCTAAATCGAAATTGAAGGCATGAATTGCTTCTTCATTTATTGTTCGCTTTGCTATCATGATCTTGGTATCTATTTTTTTTAAATCACAGTCACACAAAGTAAAAACTGGTAAGTGGTCAGTTATATCACAGACAAGCA
The DNA here is from genome assembly GCF_057381845.1 of Rhamphochromis longiceps. NCBI lineage: Eukaryota > Metazoa > Chordata > Actinopteri > Cichliformes > Cichlidae > Rhamphochromis > Rhamphochromis longiceps. The sequence continues at coordinate 28,064,063 of NC_140562.1, read as the reverse complement.
GACCACTATTAATTTGGAAATCCATGACATTAGTAAAAATGTTGTCAATAATAGTGGCGCTATGTGAAGTTATTCTGCTTGGCTTTGTTATTGTTGGATATAGTGATAAGCTGTACATTGTGTCAGTAAAGTCATCAATGGCTTTTAACCTTGTTGGATTTAGCAAATCAATGTTAAAATCACCACAGATAAATAGTAATTTTTGGTTCACCGAAGCAAACGTTTTTTCTATCCATTCATTAAAAGTGTCAATACTTGAACATTTTAAGCATAAAAGCTTAAAATTAAGGCAGATATATTTTCACGCTTACTGCCAGGAAGAGCAGCTACAACAGAAGGTGGCTGTAAGCAATCGAGAACACAGCAAATTCCATGTAATGTCAGTGAAATGACGCAGCTTACACAAAGGGTACAAACATCCCTGCTGTGAAATGGTGTCATGCCTTTGTGAAATAATCCTATATTTTCAAATTCAATTCAGTAATACAATGACGGAAAAAAAAAGCACAATGGCTGTTCTCCTGAGAAGCAGATGCTATTGTGTGCTTGGGGTGGCCCTGTAGTCATGGATATATGGTGACAATTGTGAATTATCATTTGCTAGGTGCAACAAATTACTCAGTGGTGTCCTACTTTTAAAGACATATTAGAGTCTACTGCGCTCGGGGCCAAGAGAGCGCTGACTGAGGGAGTGAAACAAGTGAAAGGAAGCGTCTACAAGCGTCTATCGGGTGAAGAAGAGAGAGGGTGATACGGAGAATTATAGCTAATGAGAAAGTGCAAATGGTATGTGAGAGGGAGGAGGAACTTCTGAAGTGCAGAAACTTTGACAGAGCTTTGCCCTATTCCATCTGCTCAGCTATCATATTTGAAAGGCAAAATTACATGGTACATCTAATTCCCCTGCACAGTTAACATCAAATTGTCTCAGCGCTAACATCCTAATTCTTTCACTGACAAAGACAAAGGCTGCATTTTTTTTCATTTCACCGAGAACCTGCAAAGTTTTGGATTAGAAACAACCTGACATTTTTCTTTCCAAGGCGAGCGAGATGAAGTGCTAATTTAGGCAGAATAAATAGAAAGCGGTGGCAGGATGTCACAACTGTGGTGGTGGGTGAGACCGGCGTGACCTGACTCCTGGTTATTTCTTTGTTTTGACGAGGTCACAAATGTTAGGCAGATATTGGATTCCCACGAGCGCTGAATGGGAATGCTGAGGCAGAATTAGAATGACCACAGAATGACTGCAGCGGGTATCCTAATGAAGCATCTCAGTCCCTCTGTTTAGATGACCCATTTTCTCTTCCTCTCTCTTTTTCTTCCTTCTCTCACTAATACAGATGCCCCAAATTCTTCAGAGGGAAGAATATGCATAAATTTAATTAAAATTATTGGGTGAGATTCGTATAGCCTCCCTCTAAACCATTAGTTCTTGGGCTTGCTCGGACTATGGCAGGTGAGGAGTCTGATGGGGTCAGTCCTCCTTCTTGGGAGAAAATGTCACAGTGAAAATGGTAAATTACAATAACACAAATGAACTTTCACTTTAAAGGACAAGATGGGATTGAAAATGTGTGTTTTTTATGTATGGATGAATGAATTGATTTTTCCTTATGGGTTTCTGCAAAACCTTTAGAAATAAGAAACAGATTTTGGAGGGTTTATGAAGTAAAAGTGTGAGGACTAGTCCAAATTGCAAACCATTGCAAGATAGATGGGGATTTTGTTAAATATCTTGCAATTACAAAATTCCCGTGGGCAACTGATTATACAGTACTCAGACACCCAGTGTAAGTGAACACGGTTGTTAGTTCAATAAGAGATGCTCTATTTCCATGCTTGAGCTAGACTGTGCTCTACCAAGGGGCTTGGACAGCATGAAGAGGACGGTGTTTTTAACTAGTTTTATAATTTCCCCACCTTCTCAGATAAGAAATGATTCATAAACACTTTAAAACTGCCCCTTTTTTAAAAAAAAACCCATACACATACAAACAGGGGGAAATGAACAGGGAAAGAAAATCACATATTTAAAACATAAACAAACCAAAGGGAAAACACAGCTCGATTCACATAGTTTACCTTTTCTCCTATAAGTATTTTTAGCAATGAAGTTCAGTAATACGACTACTTTTTCAGTTATGAGTACTGAAGGTACTGTATTTTAAAATTCAATAATTAAGCCACGGTTTGCTAGTACCTATTTTCTTATGATAACTTCTTCAGCACTTGTACTCATTTGTCTTATCCAGGAGCATACTATATTTTTGTCACACTTTCGATTACAGCCCACAGTGTATTGCACAGTGCATTAATGCTGTAAGTAGGAGTGACTGAGGTTTAGTCATCACGGAAACATGTTATACATACAGTAAGGTTTAGTACCAAATTACTGATAACTACCTAAATCATTTTCATGTTTCTGAAATGGTTAGTGTTTTTTTTCTTCATAAGATTTATTTTCATTTTTAAATTGAAAAACAAACAAACAAAAAAAGGAAACAAACAAAAAGCTCACAAACATCTACAACTAACCACAACATGGCAGGCCATTGTGACCACAGGAGCACTCCTAGGTGCACACTGTTGTATCCATGCCATTCAAGGATAACCTCAGACATCCGAAAACCAAACACAAAAAGTAATAACATAATGAAAATAACAATAATAATAACATAATAACATTGGTAATTACAGAAAGAATTAGGACAAAAAAAAACAACCCCAAAAAACAAAAACAAGAACTCAAAAAGCAAAACAAAAAGCACAGAACATCATACGAAACCCCTTCAGTCAATGAGCAACCTAATTAAGTTTTGTATTACACTAGGCAGAGTAATCCAAAATCTACAAATCATAAATAATCATAAGTAATGCCACTCTGCACAGTTGTTGTTGTTTTTTTTTTTTTTTTTTTAAAAAAAAAAACGAACTTTCTCATCCCTGTCACTCGTCCATGATGTAACTATAATGATGGATGATGATGGTTCATGTCAATAAAGTTGTGCTTTAGGAGCTAGTTACCACTAAAGTGAGCCTAAACAATTGTGAGAACAAAACCATTTAAAAAAAATGTATTTATTTTTTAAGTAGAAGGTTTTTTTTTCAAATGCAACCTTTCACACAGCTCACCAAGTAGCACCAAACTGTTTCTATGCAGCTTGATAGTAATTCTGTCTGGTAGCTTAAACTGTATGTTACAGGAAGAAAGACAATGTTAAGGTGTGTTAATTCCACTCTCAGATTTGGAGCAAGATAAGAGAAAGAAAGGACACGAGAGAACGCAAGTTTAAGAACTGCTCAGCAAGTGACATGTCTGGCAGCTGGCGTTGTAGACACTGCAGAGGAGGTGTGGCTTTTTCCCAAACAGCAACACTGGCAATACCTTGGCCCAATGTGTCACTGCTCTAAAAAAGTCCTGGGAGCTCGGCTGCTGTGCACCTCTCCTTTATGAGGCACCCAATTAGACTGCATTTGCTGCTTCAGTTTTCAATTTATTGCATTACACGACACTGCATTTAACACTTCTCCACTCATACGTTCATTTACCCTGCTAACGTCACCCACCCTTGAGTGGAATGATTATGCAATAGTTAGTATTGTCACCTCACAGGAAGAAGGTTACAGATTTGAATCTCCTGGGTGGCTGGGACGTTTCTATGTGGACCCGTGCCCAGATGGGTCACCTAGATTTCTCTGGCTTCCAGAGAAGCACAGTATGAATGTATGATTAAATGCAACTTACAGTCTAAATCACTTTGAGGGATCAAATCGACTAGAAAAGCACTATATAAATACAAATAATAAAATATTTCTTAATTGCCATTTGCGTCTCCCTTATTGACATTTTTTAAACTTTTTAAATTAAACATTGGATTTGATCATGTCATGTTCCTGGAGTTCTCTGGTATTTTCATGCACAGAACTGTCAATCATGTTGTATTGTTTAAATTGTCTATTTTACGGCAGTACTAGGTAGTGCAGTCCAGCGTAGTGCAGGCTAAATTTGTTAGCTTGCAGTGTTACCTTGCAGGTCTTGAAAGACGCCTACAAATAAAATGTATTATTATTATTGTTATTGCAGTTGTTTCTGTTATCTAAGATAATTCTTTTTATCCCCCCACCCCCACCCCGCCCACCGGCATAAGCTGTTTTTTCTCTGCACTGATGGCCTTCGCATCAGCAAGGAGGAGCAGATTTCACGTGTCACTGCTCCTGTAGCTGCACAATTCTGCTTGTGTGTATGTGCTTACATGTGTTTTTTTTTTCCTCTTCTCAAGCATCTGCTGTCAACCAGTTGGTGAAAAACGAGGTGAATATAAGTCATCTGGTGAGAAGTAGTCACTAATAGGATCGAGCCTGCTCCTTCTTCGCAACATAAGCACACAGACACATAACTTCAGCACACATAGACTGTTGGAGACATTCACACTCGCAGACACCTCCACAGGAATGAGCTATGGCCTTATTACCCACCTCACTTCCTAGCAGCCGGTGTCCTCCCGTAAAAGCACAACAGTGTTCCTATCCTCTCTCCTACACATCATCCATCCATCCATCCATCCATCCATGCTCCCTCCTCTTTTCAACATTGCCCTAATGTTTTCCTGGGACTTTTTTGCCTTCACATTCTGCTTTCTTTCTACTATTCTCCCTTCCTCCGCTCTTATTTTCTCTTTACCTCATTTATTCTTTTGCTCCACATCTCCCCTCCTACCTCTTTTCTTTGGCATCCCACCTCAAGCACCTGATTTCTACCCTGAATTAAAATAGCCTCTTCCGCACCTCTTTCTTCAGCATGGCACCTACCTGATTTAGTCAAAGCTCTTCTTTCCCTTTACACCTCCACTCTTGCCTCCCTGCTCCAATCCTATCTTAACCCATTCCTTTCCTTTCCATCATATACCTCTGTGGCTGATCTACTTACCTTTCTGCTCTCGATCACTCTTCCCTATTCCCTTGACTCCTCTCCTGCTTTCTCCTAGCCTCCTTTCTTCCCTGCCCCCCTCTTTTCTCACCCCATTTTTTTCCTCCCAGCCCTAACACCTGCTGCTGAAGATGTCTAGACCAGGAATGAAATGAGGATGGAGAGAGGGGCGAGGACGTGGTGCATGTGTGCACAAATAGGACGATAAAAGACAGGAAAAGCATGGAGAGAGAATATAAGGGGCGAAAATGTTTGAGTAAAAACAGAAAATGGTTTGAAGAATGAGTAGATGTCATGAGGAATGCAGATATGTTGTAAATAGGTTCGCAAATTTAAACCGAACTGATTGTTGTCCATTTTTAGAAGAAAAAAGATTTACTACTTCTCGGTGGTTTCTTTTCAGCTGTCACTTTCAGATTTTTCTTTTCATTCTAAATTGTTTGGCTTCTTCCAGACAACACAGCAGCAATCATTTTTTATGGTTCACTGCTTCACACCCACTGAACACCTCTGTCTACCCATCTGTAATTTCATTTTTGATCTGAGAAACCTACCCAAGTCACACATTGTATCAAAGCGAAGGAGCGTGATCTAAGAGGACTTTTCTCCGTTTCTTCCTTATGAACAACATGAATGAAATTTGTGCCATCAGTCCAGGCATATCACCACGCATAGAGTCCGTGTGGTGGGATTAGAAGAAAGGATGAAAAATAAAGAAAAATACAACAAAAAAAAAGGGCCTCGACTAAATGATGAAGGAAATGAGGACAAACAGATGCTGGATTACATCTTTATATGGCAGTTACACACTGAGAGAGAGTTTTGTTTGATGGCTCGCTTGTTTGTGTGTGCTTGACAGGAGGAGGTGTCCTGTCTGTAGCAGGATGTGATAATTAACCTTTCTCCTGCTGAGCGCTGCTATTAAAGCTAGGGCTGTAAATGAATCTTATCACGAAAACAACATATTACACAACTTCACTTGTTTAGAGCTGTTGTACATTCAGAGTGAAATTGTAAATTGGACTGGTTCATGCAGAGGCCATTCTGTCTGCTCATGTCTATCTGTGCTTATCTTTATGTGCGCTTACTTACCTGTCACTTCAAATTCATGGCCAGACCCACTGGAGAAACCTTTTACTTTAAAATCAAATAGAATTATTCAAATTTCTGTATTATCTGTATTATCAAATTTATGATTTGGCTTTTCTTTCTTTTTTTCCCTCTTACCTGCTGCTTGGAGGGATGAAAACTACTAGATTTACTGGCAGCAGTTTCACAACATAACGCAATCATGTGCTTAGATTTAAATTGCTGTGGTCAAAGTTAATATAGAAATGTTTTGATTAGTTTCAAAATTACTTTTTTCTGTAGAAAATAATTATTTTTATCAATGCGTACAACTTTAGTTAGGGGAATATGTCTGTGTAGGTTCTCAGTCATTCAGGTCATGGTATTCTAAGCAGCTTGGAAAGAAAGCGACTAGACTTCTTTGAGTTTCGTGAAGACCTCTCGGATGAGAGGTCAAACATCTTCAAGAAACCAGTTGCTTTCTTTCCAAGCTCCTTCGACTTCTGTTAGGGGAGTTGAACAGTCCTCCTGGTCACAACACAAGAAAACTAAATACGAGGGATTTTTGGAAATAACAGGGTCACTACTCTTCCTCCCTTAGCAGATTTAATGGCAGCAGACAGCAGTGGGTTTAAGTTAAAATGCTAGCTTGCATTTTGCCCTCTCTGATATTTCTGGTTTGCTAGTCTAGCTGGGAAGTGGATCTCTTTGCTTCCCTGAATCTGACTTAAACTTCCAGAGCTTTAAGTCACAGTATAAGTGACAGTGAAATATAACATGGGTTTTATAGATTGGTGCTCAGAAAACTACATAAATATGCATACAACTGACACAAATCAAAGTCGGAAAGTGGCAAACCACGTAAGGTTGCAGAGTTTCAGAATTAAAGTACATTGTGGAGACTCTGGAGAGTCTCCAATGCTCTACAGAGCTCCTAATGCTCTGCCGAGTTTTTAACCCCCTCTAGCATTAACATCAGCATAAAACTCATAAAACTGTGAACCAGGAGCTTGATGGCACGGGTTTCCATGGCAGCACAGCTCCTGCAGGTGTAATGTTTAGGTGGCGCTGTACATTTGTCCATATTGTGTATGTTCTCAAACACATGCATAATATTAACAACCTGTGCGTGAATTAATTTAATCAATATACCAACATGATTGTGCTCCTGAAAGACAGATAATTTTGAAACAAAATATTGATTGTACACTGTCTCTGCCAATGTTTAGCTACAACTCTATGCAACTAAATGCAGGTGGAAATTAATGGATAGATTTTATTGATTCTGGGTATACTGGGCAATCCAGAGATGCATCTGGATTGCCCAGTATACCCAGAACTGTATATACGCATAACTGTCAGGTTCTTAGATGTAGTCTATTTTATATTTAATGCTAATTGTAAATGATTTCAGTGTGCTAGAAAAAACATTATGCCTCCATAAATTCTACATTAATATGATGATTTTACAGTTGAATATTGCTGGGTACAAGTTTCTGTCTGAAGAATAAAAACACAAATGAGATTATGAAGCGATGAATTACTGATGACAGAGAAAAAAAAAACAGGCGAAAACTTGATATGACAGCAGAGATACAAATCGAGAAATATGGAGAAAATAAATGAGGAAGGAGGAAAGAGACAAAAACACACTTCAAAAGCGTTGGTTAGGCATGACACATAAAACTTAGAGGTTAAGGTCTAAGCACTGGTTTTGACACAGGACTGTGACCTTCCAAAATCATTGATTTGGCTCAAATACAGTATCTGGATCGCCTACCCAACGTCACTGTAAATTAATTTTTTTATTGGTTGTATCATTTAACACAAAGGCAAAGACTCATTTGGATCAAATTGATTGTAGCCCTCAGAGATTTTTTTTCCTTAAAAAAAAACAAAAGCTGTAAATAGAATATTTAACAGGTGTTGTGTGTAGGTACATGAACGATCACAAATTCAAAAATGCCTTAATGTATGAAAAGCCATTCATTATTTCATGAAAACCTCATTAACTGCCAGGAGTCTCATTCTCTCAAGGACCACTTAAATTCTAATATACTGAAAGGTTAACATAGATATTTTTTATAGCCAATGAGGCAAAACATGTTGTCTACTTCACCTTTAATTATTTTTTTAATGCATGAAGTCATGGATAAATTCATTATGATTCAACTTCCCTTATCGTGCAGTGTAACCTTTTGTCTCAATAGACAAATTGTTTCCATTCAGTATCAGTTCTGATCAACTGAGAAAAACTAAATAATGGTTTTCCATTAGTATTACAGATCATTTAACCCTTTAAATATATTTTAAACAACACAATTTACATCATTAACAATGATTCTAGCTGGTGAGTGCTTGGAGACAAGTCACCATCTTCCACAAATTATGTAACTACTGTAATTTGCTAGTGACCAAAGACCAAACCTTCTCTATTTCACAGAAAAGTCAAAATCCTGTTTCAGCATAATACTGAAAACTATTCCATGGATTTGTTACTTCTAGGCTGGACTATTGTAATTCCTTATTATGAGGTTTTTCTAAGATGAAAAAAACTTGAGTTAATCCAAAATACTGCAGCGAGTGTACTATCCAGAAAGAGAGATTATATTTGACTCATATTAACTTATTTTCATAGGTTCCCTGCAGACCATGTCATTTTCAAACTGCAAGCTTACTCATGGTTCCTAGAGTTTCCTCATGTAGAATGAGAGGCTCCTCACCTGTGAAACCAGCTCCCATTTTGGGTTCAGGACACAAATACCCTTTGTTTTTAAGAATAGGTAAAAATGTTCCTTTTTGGATCAGATGACCTTAGCATAAACCTTAGTTATGCTGCTGTGGGCTCAGGCTGGGGGGGGGGACTTCCCATGATACACTGAGCACTTCTCTTTTCACTCAACATGCCATTATTGAATGTCACTAACTTTAGTCTACTCTCTCCTTTAGCTTGATGTTGATGGTCTAGCTAAGCTCCTCCTTTTCTCTTGTCTTGGTAAATGGTTGATGCTTACTAGGCCCGATTTTGCTGTGGGTCATCCTTATGAATATAGTGCAATACCTTTCCTATTGATTAGGGAGGACAGGGTATTCAGCTGACCCAAAGCCGTTGATTTTGAACATAAAAGCAATGTTAAATAGAAATACTGTAAAAAAAAACACCTTTATGAAAAATGCAAACAAATATCTATATAATTATGTCTACACTTAAAAGAAAAAATCATTTGCATGATGTCTATTAGTCTATCATCAAAGTAATCCTATCATAATTATTTACACTTCAGTGCATGTATGGCATATAATAGTTAATAGTTTAATTTTAAAGGTGCTAGGTTACTGAAAATACCGAAAACAAACACTGATTTAAGAAATACAGCAGTGTTATAATATGCTTCTTAGCAGGACAATGAATTATTAACACAGATTTTTATTATCTTACTTTTTAAACTAGAAGGGCTGACATAGCAGAGGGGTACATTGTTGTTCCAGTTTTGTTTTAGGAAACCCAGTATCAAATGTTCAAAACATTTGTTCCATAATAATCATATTTTATTACATTTTTTACATTTAATATTGCGTAAGGAGCACTTTTTCCTTTTGGACTGTATTTTTTTTTAAATACATGTAAAGCACCAATACCTCATAACTGTACTTAAGTACAGTGCCTGGTGAATTTTTGCTTACAAAGATTTACGTGCACAAAAAAATTAAACAAACCTCAAGAGTATCAAGTGAGGGCCAATGTGGCAGATGGGCCAGCAGTAGAGTAACATATGACTTTGTGCCCCGAGTATCTTCAGTAGCAGCACGCCAGCCAAACCTTAGCCACTAATGAGGCTCCACACAAAGTCCCAGCAGAGCCCACTCAAAACACTGAACCAGACACAAACACAAGGAAGACACAGAGACTAAGATGTAGGCATACGCCCTCCCAAGCGCACATGCACACACACACACATGCTTTTTCACACTACCTCGGGTAACAATAAAACGCAAGCACACACACACACACACACACACACACACACACACACACACACACACACACACACACACACACACACAAATAATTGAGGTTTGTACCAAAGGTTAACATTGCACCTTTGGTAAAAAAAACCTTCTTAAATTCTTTGTTGGACCGGCATCCCTCTCAGCTTGTCCTTCTGAAGTAGATGTGACATAGCCTGCCATGATTATTAGTATTTTATTCCACTGTTACTGACACGTTCCAGTGTTAAGCATTCAAAATCAAAGATTAAACCTTTAACAACCTTTTGCTCCTTTCACTGTTAAATCTAAAAATTCTTTCAACATCTTTCAAATAATGTTTTTTTTTTGGTAAAACGCTGCTTTGTCCATTTTCTGTAACTATGAATAACTTTCCAAAAATGATTTCTGCTTTATCACAGAGAAAGAATACCTGTGAACTGTAGTTTACCCAACACACGCTGCTTACTTTAGCTGAATATGAATGTACATGTGCACTCTGTACAGAACTCTGCACTGATGCATCGTGACTTTATTTTAGTTAACCTATTATTACCTATTTTTACCATGTTGTTCAACAGAGTGAAAAAAGGAGAAATAACTCAACTTTTACCCTGAACTTTAGTGAGTCATTAGATCTTCTCTCACTTAAACAGCTGAAAAATAAGTTTTCTGCTCTTAGAACAGGGGTAGAAATATTGGAGTTGTTGTACAATCATCTTTACCTGTATTTTATCCTACCAAACAGGAGCATCATTTACTTGCATCATTTTTCGGTATGGTTATGAGTTAGAGTTATGAGTATGGTTATAGTGCAATAATAAGTGCAATAATCCTTTCTGTCATCGTTGTATTTTTACTCAGTTGTATATAGTATTTGTATTTGTATTCTATTTTTATCTTATTGTATATTTATTTTATTTTATTCTACTGTATATAGTATTTTATTTTATTCTATTCTGTACAGTTGTGTACTGTATTTATTCTTATTGTATTCTAATTTTTGCCTCATAACTTTTGCACTGTCCACTTCCTGCTGTGACAAAACAAATTTCCCACGTGTGGGACTAATAAAGGTTATCTTATCTTATCTTACCTTATCTTATAGGTTCAAAAGATAACAGAATATTAACCATTTTGTCTTTTTCACCTGTTCCATCATCTCTGCTTTCATCCTTTCACTGTTCAGACTGAGGCTGCTGGCTGAGCTCTGGGTAGCTTTAGCTTTAGCAACTTTGCCTTTGTTAGCATCTTTAAAATATACATATTCAGCTGGATGATAGTCATTTCAGTGTCTTATTAAGTTTGTTATTACAAACATTTTCATGGTAGTCCCCCAATGGTTTATTTGGCAAACATTCCATACTGTCTCCACCAGAGATGGGCAGTAACGCGTTACTGTAATCTGATTACTTTTTTCAAGTAACGAGTAAAGTAAGGGATTACTATTGCAAAAACGGTAATTAGATTACCGTTACTTTCCCGTAGGAACGCTGCGTTACTGCGTTACTAAAACCGTGATTTTTTGCGAGAATGTCTCACGACAGTGACGTAAGCGAGTGCGCCGTTAGTGACAACAGCTGTCTGCAGATCAACAATGGATCACATATCGATTGTGGGAGAGAGTATGAGCGTGCAGCGTTTAAAGCGTGGAAGTACTGACCTTACTTTGAGTTTGATTCCATAAAAAGTGACAAAAACATTAGCGTCCATTGTGCGTGGGAAGAAAACTTCTTTTTACAGCGAAAAAAACCCCTAAACTTCCAAGCAAGCACCGAGTGCGCCATGACGTAATGGGAAACTCAGAGAAAGTTGCGGATTCTTCAACTGACCGCGGCACACCTGCACCAGGGTAAACCTCCGCCTACCGCAGTCCTGCTTTACAGGTGAAAATAGAGCAACAGCACCGCTGAGTGTTTGACTTTATTTATTTTCAGCTGTGTTTTACTTGCATCTATTTGAAAGAGTGAGTGTAAACACAAAAATATTTTATTTTATGTGCTGGAATGTGCAGAAAATAGCTTTAAATGTTAAACTAATTTATTCAAGTCAGAGAATGTTGCAGATAATTAAATTTTTACTTGATGCATAAAGTTAAAAGATTAAAACTGATAAAACAAGTTTAAAAAAAGAGACTTTTCCATTTGATTACATTTTGTATGATGGATTATGCAGTAAAAGTAGAAAGATCTATCGCTTTATCACCTATTCAGGTTGTAAATCGTGTTTTTAAAAAGTAACTAAGTAACTAAGTAATTAATTACTTTTGAAAATAAGTAATCAGTAAAGTAACGGGATTACTTTTTGGGGGAAGTAATCAGTAATTAGTTACTGATTACTTTTTTCAAGTAACTTGACCAACACTGGTCTCCACTCAAAGTGAGGGGCTTCTACTCTAACAACATGTTAGCATGTAGCTGTGGCGCTGCTGTTCCCGTGTTGTGCATACATGAAAAGGTAATGTAATGTGACCTTCCAGGCCAAGAACACTGGAAACTGTCTGATTCCAGTTGCATCCCAGTTGAGCGTTGCATCTCTAGTCTTCTGATTACTTTGCCATTTGCCTTTTTTATCAGCGTTGTCTGGACTTTACAGCTTTTGTTGCTTTTGCTAGTTAGTTTATTAAAGTTACTTTTCCTATTCATGCTGCCTGAGTGCCTGTGCTTGGTGTCCTCTTACCAGAACTCCACATAACAGTGACATTGCAGATATTACAGAGACATCTTTTATGCCCAAACACAAGGTCAAACCCAGCTGTATGGCATTGAAGCACATTTAATTTTCTTTTGAAAGTATTGTGAGTCTGCTGATATTATTACAGAACATTGCAGCCTGAAAGTAATAAGTTTGAGATTTACTAAAGCTGAAACCTGTAGTCTACAAATAAACAACAATATTGGCATTGCTTTTTAAAAACTGTAAGGTATTTTTATTTTTTTTGCTCTTGTTGATTTGCAGACGGGTTCAGATTCAGTCGTAAGATGCCACAGAAGAGGACTTACTGTGTTTTATTATAGTTTGTGTACGGAATTGCCAAACAGCTTCTCCTTAAATGTTGATTTAAAAATATTTATTGCCTAATACAAGGATGAAAATATATCACACGTGCTATAAAATCCCAATGGAAAGTGTAATACTGGCTGCTGATTCTGCTCTGTACATTTCAGACCATGGCTATACCAGCTGAGTGCAGTGGGAGTGCTACCCAGAGTGTCTCTTTGTTATCTTAACACAATTTCATTGTGTTTCAGTGAGCAGAATACTGAGCCAAATAAATTTTGAGGACGCAGACTGTTCCGTGAAACACACACTGTGCCAAGTGCTGATGGCATGCTGTGTTTTATGGGTAGAAAATCAGACGAAGAAAAGTACTGAACAAGAAAAGGAAAACATGAAATGAGACACTCTTACCTTAAGAAGCACTTCAGCACTTCAAACTGCAAAGAAAAGGAGCGAAACAGGGGAGAGGCAGAAGGAGAGAGGGAGGGACAAGAGGGGAGACGAGAGGGGGAAAAAAAGAGAGACTGAAATTAGATTACCATAGGGTGCAACAACTTTCCACTTTACAGGAAAATATCTGAGATAAAACTAGAGACATTTTTTGAAGGAGTGATTTAATTTCACAAGCAGTGCTGTTGTGCATTTCTCTGCAATTTCATTCCCTTGCCTTCGGCAACACATACAGTACTGAGCATTTATAGTTGACTGGCCTGCATGCATTTTGAAAAATAATTCTTTGTGAGGATGTAAAGAGTCATTTCAACAATTTTCAAGAAGTCCAGTAAAATTGATTTGGACGTAGTTATCAAAAGCACAATTACCTCTTGAGTTCAGTTTTGAGTATTTTTAATGACATCACTTAATCAGTGTTTTACACTGATAGATTACATGAAATTAAAAAAACGATAAAATGACTGTGATTTTATTTAAAGTTTTAAATGTCGAGCAGGTGTGCTTTGACAGGTTTGACTAAGAATATGGAGAAGATTTACAAGAGGAAACAAAGTGAAACCATTTCTCCTGCTCCGAATGTCACTTGACAGTTGTTTTCTTCAAAAAATAGAAAATAAAAGAAGCTGCTCTTAAGTTTAGTTTTGATGGGGCTGCTCAAATGTAAACAGAATTTAAACAAAGAAAAAAATTGTAAGGCATTATAAATAAAAAAAAATTTCTGTACAGTATGTATTCTTCAAACCTGAGTTTAAAGCAGAAAATACTACTTTGCTAGGTATTGTTCTTCTCTCTTATCCGTTGCCAACTACTGACTTTCTCTACTTCACACTGTCACATTCTCCTGGCTGCAATTCATGAAGCTTTGGAGAGAGATAGCACACACATTCACACTGCTAAAACACACTGACATGCCTAAAAAAAAAGAAGAAAAAAAAAACAAAATAAACAAAGACTGACCAAGAAAACTGCTTCCTAATTAAAAAACTGTAACAAGCAGATGCTAAAGTAAGAAATGCTGACATAGACATTATAAAGGTTGACCAAACTTTAAAAATCATGTCTGTGCCTTCTAGCTGAGTTCGCAACATTAAAATAGATTACTAAAATAGAACCCAGGTTTCATTTTACTCACTTAATATGAAGAGAAGTTGTGTAATGAATCGTTAGCCCAACTGTACAAAAGAGTATATATATATATATATATATATATATATATATATATATATATTAGGGGTGCAACGATACTCGTATCGATATTGAACCGTTCGATACAGTGCTTTCGGTTCGGTACGCATATGTATCGAACAATACAAAATTTGTAATTTATTTTATCAACTTTCCTTCTGACGATGCTGTCTGTGTTGAGCGCTCAGTGAATCTGCGTTCGACTACTCCGCCTAGGCTGCACTGTTGAGCGCAGATCCACTGAGCGTTCAACACAGACAATATCGTCAGAAGGAAGAGCGCAGGGCAAGCTAGCGAGACAGAAGTTAAGCTCTCCTTGCAACATGGCAAATTGAACCTCCCCCACCCTCATTCAGATCTGGCGTTTGGAATTATTTTGGTTTTCATGTGACGTATGACCCTGAAGGTAAGCGCGTCATGGACTAAAGTAAAACAGTATGTTGGATGTGCCACGCAATGCTCAATTACATGGGTGGGAACTAGTGTGTTAGCGCAGTTAGCTCGTTAACGTGTTGGCCGTCTAGCCCCCCCCCCCTGTTTATTGACATCTGCAGATGAACACTGCCGCTAGCTAACTGCTCAGCACGGCAACCGCACAGTAACAACAACACACAGAGCGCCCTCTGACCCCGGAAGGACACACCGTCGCAGCGAGAAGGTGTCACCCGTCACTATGGCAACATAAACAAAACATAACTGTACAAACAGAACTCCGAACAGCCCTGACCCGCTACATAGCCCCCACCTAAGGGGTCAGTCGTCCCCGACGACCCCATTACCCCACACAAAGTCCTGCAAATGTCCAGGTGCCTTCTTTTGGCGCACCGGCCGGTCACGACCGGCGGGGAAAAGTCACTCGGGTCAGAACATGAGGTGCCACCATCATCCCACTTCTGACACCAATGTGGCGAGCTCAGACAACGAGGAAACGGAGGTGTCGTTTGGTCTTGCTTCCCGTGAGCTAGCCAGGGAGCACAGCCGTTTATTGACATCTGCAGAAGAACACTGCCGCTAGCTAACTGCTCAGCGTGGCAACCGCACAGCAACAACAACAACAACAACACACAGGGCGCCCTCTGACCCCGGAAGGACACACCGTCGCAGCGAGAGGGCGTCACCCGTCACTATGGCAACATAAACAAAACATAGCTGTACAAACAGAACCCCGAACAGCCCTGACCCGCTACAATATGCTACTGAGAATATAGCCCAGAAGAAGCGGATAGTATAGCTTTTATTTTGGAAAGAGCCATTTCTCTGTAATAAACTCTCTTTTCCAAAGATGAGTGATTCCTCAATCAGATACAGGGCTCGCAAAATCGCTAGCCCGACGTCCCGGAGCTAGCGATTTTTCCAGTCGGGCTACCAAAATCTATCTCTGCCCTGCCCGTCGGGCTATTGTAGGAAGGAAAAATATATGTCAATGCTTTTGCATTCTTTCGGAAATGTAGCTGGGCAATTATGTCATTGGCATCAGTGAGCCACTGTCAATATGTGACATATTGAAATCGCGTTTGAATTTGCGCTTGTTTTTTGCTTTCACTTTGCAATCGCTCGAAATGTGTATAGAGAGCGACAGCACTGATCTGTGAGTGATGATAATTTGCACACCAATTCCTCTGACATCGTCTTATCAATCTTAGCTTACTATGCAAACATGACAAGTGAAATCTCCCGCAGCAAGCTTAAACATATGAGAGGTTGATCGCGCAGAGAATCGCTGACCGTTATGTGTGTGTGTGTAAAAGCAGTAGGATATATATTTTAGTTCTGCTGAGCCAAATAAGAGTGGTCAGGGTGAAGAAGTGACAGCCAAAGAAAAGCTTACCACAAAACGGAAAAGTTATGACAAATCAGACTATAAGGCAAAAAGAAAGTGCAGCTTTATGGTTTCATGGACAAAAGAATTTCTGTGGCTGCAATATGACGAGCTATATAACCAGGGCTGCACATAAGTAGTCCGCAGGTGCGCATTCGCTGTCAAAAAAAAAAAAACGCGCACAAGATATGAAGTTGCAACGCGTGTTTGCATACATAAGATTTTCTGGAGGAGGACAGACATTTGTTTAAAACTCTTAAAGATGTCGAAGAAGCTTCTTTAAGCAATTACTTTGGTGTTCCTCTACCTCCAAAGAAATGTCAGAAGGAGTCCGAACCACAAAAGAAGCGCGTATTCTCGGAAAAGTGGTTGCAGGAGGTGAGCTGGCTTCAAACAAATGATGAACACACAGAGATGTGGTGCGGAATGTGCCCACTCTAGCGGACAAAAACAGTGCTTTTTATATGGACGCAAACGCGCGTTGCAACTTCTTATCTGGTGCGCGTCTTTTATTTTGACAGCGAATGTGCACATGCGGACCACTTATGTGCACCCGTGTAAATAACATAATGTTCTGCCGGGTGTGTTGTTGGTTTTCTCTCGATTTCTGAGTCGACAAGCGCCTTTGTTACTGGGACCAGTCATTTTAAGAAAGGCCCCCATTAGAACCCATGAGAAATGCAAGAAATGCATTATTGCTCAGTCTGCAATATCTTTCCCAGAACAAACACCAATTGCAAATAACATACCGGTACTAAAAATAAACCTGAAAAATCTGTTTAGAACAGCGTACTATGTTGCAAAGAGTGAACTACCACTGGCAAAATTTAGCAGTCTTTGCAAACTTCAAGAAGCAAATGGCCTAGATCTTGGTTCCACTTGCCTCTTACCCGTGACTTCAGCGGAAATTTCAAATTCAGGATCTGACACAGACTGATTCATGTCCTACACAGTTCTTACAAGTTCATAGAAATTTCTGTTCAATTAGAACCAAGTATTTGAGTTGATGATTGTAATTTTTATACAATGTTGTAATTTGTTTTTCAACAATTTTTTGATTAATGTTTTGTTTCCTTTACAATATTATACTTTAATGTATAATATTGTAAAGGAAACAAAACAGGAAACAAAACATCAATCAAAAAATTGCTCTCTTTTTTATTCGGGCTACTTACATTTATTTTGGGCTACCAAAAACTGAAGAGTCCCTGCCCGAAGGGCTACCAGGGATTTTGAAATTTTGAGAGCCCTGAGATATATTTGTTTTTTTAATTACTTTTGTTTCAGCAACATTAAATTTAAAAACTGTACTTTTGAGTTAAAATATATATTTATAATTTTAATGAATGAATTAAAAAAGGCATGAACATTTTTTGTATCGAAAAAATATCGAACTGTGACACCAAAGTATCGAACCGAACCGTGAATTTTGTGTATCGTTGCACCCCTAATATATATATATATATATATATATATATATATATATATATATATATATATATATATATATACAGTCACTTTATTACAGTAGGTGCTTTGAACGTGGCATGGCTGTTGCTGTGAGACCAGCTGATCTGAATATTTCAGAAACTGCTTTTCTACTGGGATTTTCCCACACTAACATCTCTGGGGTTTGCAGGAAAAACAGAAAATATCCAGTGGGCAGGAGTTCTTTGGGTGAAAATGCCTTGTAGATGCCAGAGGTCAGAGGAGAATGGCCAGACTGCTTTGAGCTCATAGGAAGACCTTAATTCAAATAACCACAACAAAAGTATGCAGAAGATCATCTCTGCATCAAACGTTGAAGCAGATAACCTAAGCATCAGAAGACCACACTGGGGGTCTGTCAGCTAAGAGTAAGAAGTTGAGCCTACAATTCACATGAATTCACCAAAATTGGGCAGTAGAAACCTGGAAAAATGTTACCTGGACTGATTTCTGTAGCAAAATTCAGATGTTAGGGTCAAAAAATGGCATCAACAACATGAAAGCAGGCATTCATCCAGCCCTGTACCAAAGATTCAGGGTTATGGCAGTGGTGTAACCGTGTCAGGGATATTTTCTTTGCACACGTTGTGCCTTTTAGTACCAAATGAACAGCCATTGTTGCTGACCATGTATGACTATGTGCATTATTCTACTGGTAGTAACGATCAAAACGGGGTACACTTCTTGAATAGGACACAGTTCACCATACTCAAATGGCCTCCAAAGACACCAGATCTCAATTCAGCAGGAGACTTGTATCATGGATGTGCAGCCAACAAATCAACAGCAACTGTGTGATGCTATCATGTCAGCATGGACCAACTGTTTCCAGCACGTTGCTGAATCTCTGTCACAGAGAATTAAGGACGTTCTGAAGGCAAAAGGGAGTCTAACCAGGTAGCAGCATGACATATTTAAAACATGGCCACTGAGTGAAGAGTAACAAAAAAAGAAGTGTGGCTGGAATGTAAACCGTAAGAAATAGTTCTTATATTTGCATATTATAGTTTTCAAAACCCGGTTTTATATTGAGTGCTTACCAGTGAAACAGAGTTAGCAAATCAAAGGCAATTTTACGTTGGTACGCGTACTAATGTTGTTTTCCTTAAATTAAATTAAATATTCATAAGAACATTGACAACATACACACATATACATGATGGTGCACTCTGTAATTAACCTAAGACTAAGCTACATGACTCCATATCCATATAATTTAAAATCAATCTTACCAATGAGTGCATGCAGACATTCAAACCCACACATACACACTCACGATCAGAGTGTTTCATTAGTGAGGAGCAGATAGATAACCCTCCCTAAGGAGACATTGACCAAGGGGCCATTGATCTACTGAGCTAAGCCATTCTGTGTGTCTGTGTGTCTGTGTGTGTGTGTGCGTGTGTGTGTGTGTGCGTGTGCGTGTGTGTGCGTGCAGAAAGTGGCCTACTGATGGAGTCTTTAAGCTGTTAGAGTAAGCACAGTAAATCTAATCCAGTTGTGTTTAATGGAAAGAGAAAGAAACAGTCTGTTGACATGTTCATTAGGACCAATTACTCTGTCCAATCACTGCCATATCACTCACTCACCAGAGAGGGTAGAGACACAAAGAGAGAGAGAGACCATCAGCAATATTTATGTCTTGGCAGACGACCATGAGAAAAGATTGATAGTACTTGAATGATAAATAAAAAACATATTTATTCCACTTACTGAGTGACAACATGGTGCATTTTGAGGCATCTAATTTCATTTGATCCCATTCAAGCCTGGCAGGGTACTGAAGTGTAAATCAATCTGACTAAAACTGGAATCACTAAATTATACAGTCTTATTGATGATTCAATAAAGCTAGTTGGGCTCAGAGGTTGTATCATGACTTATGCTAATGATCCAATGTCACAAACATATTTCCCATAACAAGCTAACAACCACAGACGAAAACAAGAAAATGCTATTGCTGGTCACATATCACGGGCCTAAGTGTGTGTGTCTGTGTGTGTGTTAGAGAGAGCTTGAACGGTTTCCATCTACATGTGGGGGACTTATAATTAGCTTTCCAGCTTGTTCTCTTACATTGGATGTGAAGGTAATTGGCGCTTTTGAACACTCACTCTCAATCTCTGTCAATGCAAGCGTGCGTGTGTGTTTGTGTGTGTCTGAGTGTATGTGTGCGCTGTAGTGTCTAAATTCTGGAGGATGGCCAAACCATTACTGTGTGCTCAGCCTGCTCTAAAGCTGCTTGTGATTCATTAGTAATGAGTCCATTTGCAAACTAAATGAGTGTCTGAGTGTCCGAACGGCGACGTGTGCAATGATTGTGTCCACTTCATCTAGTCAACACTGCGCTGCTATTTTGTAGTAAAACACACATTCTCTCACACTACTGTACATTCAGAAGCATGTTGTAATGTTTCTGTAATTACGCGTGCACGCGCGCGCGCGCGTGTGTGTGTTGAGCCAGGATGAGAAGCTCATGTGGAGATAATGAAGTCAGTCAGTTGTGCCATTAATTACTGTTTTACACCTGCATGTCTCAGCTAATTAGACATGCTGACACACACACATGCTGTATACACATACATTCTCTTGTTTTCTCAACTTGCACACACACGCAAACGCACACACTTAATAGAATTACACATGTCTGAGTGCACAGAAAACACATATTTTGTAACACTCACTCCCAAACACAAACTTCTAGACTTTTTTTTTCCACCGACGAGTCAAAAATACATTCTCATTTTCACTTTCTGGAAGGTGAGATGGCACTGCTAAACACAGCGTGGTTCGGGGATCTCTCTCTCCCCCCTTTCCCTCTTTTAGTCTCACTTACGAACACATCTCTGCACACCTCCGTCTCCCTTTCTCACTGTCATTCTCTCGTCCTCACACTCTTCCTTCCTGCAAGCGTTCAGTTCCCACTGTCTCTCGGTACAGTGTATAGTCTATTCACTTCTTCACATCCAGTCTTTAAACTTCGCCTCGGTGTGTGTGTGTGTGTGTGAGACAGAGACAGAGAGTGTGTCTCTCTCCTCCTAGCCCATTTCCTCAACAAAGGCCACAGCTGCTGCCGGTTTGCTGAATAAAAGATGACAGAGCCATAATATCAGGAGATTACCAGCTAACGAAACAATGATTTTGTCCAATTTAAATAGTGACATCAGTTGCATCACAACCACTTTGCATGTCAACTGTGATATAATAATGTTTGCTACCAAATGAAAACAGCTTCATCTGCACACACGGAGACTCCCTGATTTCATCTCCTCCTTTTGTTCTCTCACTCCCGATCTCACTCTCTCTCTCCCCACACATTTGCTCTGGCTCTCTGACACACACACACACACACACACACACACACACACACACACACACACACACACACACACACACACACACACACACACACACACACACAGCAACACGAAGAGCATATGGCTATTTCTCTCCTCTTTGAAGGGTTGCTTTGAAGCTATGGCACCCGTATCGATTGGCGCTCAGATGAGCTCACTTCACCAGAGCCCTGCGATTATCTGTCGCTTTATTTCAAACAGAGCGCAAGAGAGGGAGGCTTACACACCCATCACTCACTCACACTCTCACAGTCAGTTATACACTCATTCATGAAGTGCACGCGCACACACACACAAACACATACACACATACACAAACGGGGATAATGAGATGAGCTTACATGCTGAACCCCGATACTTAAGGCAAGCTGTGCTTCAGAACTGACAAGTGAGTGGTGAATGTTAAGAAAGTGAGGACATAGTGAGAGAAAAAAAGACTATAAAGTCTGGCAAAGTGATGAAACTTAAGAGAAAAAAATTCTTCCTACGGTTCTACGCTGATTAAAAAAAAACACACCTCTTTTTCCATAGGCATTATGCAAATCAGTTTGGCAAAATGAGCATTTACTGGAGTGCAGTCGGTGTAAAAAAGATTGTGCTTGGGGTCAATGCTTAACACTGATTGTCATCTTTTTAAAAAAAAAAACTGGAAAAAACACAGCTGAGGTCCGATAATAAAAGTGTGGTCACCATGGTCTGCTTTTAAAGTCTGTAGGGATTATACAAAGAGGGAATTTCTGCCACATGCCCATGGGAGAAACACAGGGAGTGAGCCAGGGTGATATGAAATGTTAATGGTCTGCTCAGGGCAGCAGAACTTCATAAAAGTCTTGATTTAGAAACAGAGGCTTTCAGGAACAACGAAAATTGCCGTAGCACACAGAGAGAGGCACACATGTGGCCATGGCTTGGGAGATGGAGGGAGTTGTCTACCAATTGGAAGGCCGGTGGCTCAATCCCCGACTCCTCTAGTCTGCATATTGAATTATCCTTGGGCAAGTACTGACTTCTTAGTTTCTTCTGGAGTGTGAGTTGGGTTAAACGTGCTCAGGCATAGAGGAATAGGTGAATGAACCCTATAAGTGCTCAAACATTTATGTTTATATGCTCCTAAAAAAATTAAGGGTACAATTGAAACTTTATTTTTGGTGGGATTTTGAACTCTGCTCTCGACTCCGCTGACTACTCTTACATCATTTTGTTCTCAAAAGGTTACACAATGCACGCCGGTAAAGATTTTCAGGTTGAATATTTCATTCACAATCCAATGTATGATGTAAGTGTTCCCTTAATGTTTTGAGCAGTATATTTGAGGGTGAGGTTTGAGTCAAGATTATCACTCTTGGATTGACACCAATACTCAAGCATTTAGCAGAGTCTTTTCACAACATCTCACTTCCTTTTCTTTAAGAATATACATACAAAGGGGGCATCCACAATCTCATATTTCATGCATGATATTGCAAACAGTTACCAAACCATAAAACTTAAAGATATCCTCTAACCACACCGCTGAACTCTACACAACAAGTGCTCTCATTTGATTTTGTTCACATTCTTCATAGTAATGATTTTTTCTTTCTTTCGTTTTTTTTCCTGCACCGCTCCAATTCTCTGAGATTAAATTTTTCATCTCAAATCTTACACCCATTACCTGCACACGGTTAACTGTCACAGCATATCTGCCGGGGCACACTTAACAGAGTGGACATTACACGCAGCTGTTTGGTAACAAACACAGTTTTCTTTCGGCTACACTGTATGTTAGAGTATGCACAGAATGGGGCTGAGTATGGATATTGCACTTGGAAAACTAGGAAAAATAATGAAGTGACTGATTAGTGCACAAAACACTTGCTGCCTGTCTGGTTATGCAGAGCGTGATGCGCATGTCTAAATGTGTAAGCATGCGAATATTTGTATGCATGTGTGTGCAAGAACAAAGGGGGTCTCGAGAGGTTGCGAGGGGGATGTCTGGGTGAGTAAGTTTATTAGCTGAGGTGGAAGGTTTATGTGCATAAGTGCACCTCCGAGAACCTGAAAAAATGAAAATGTGGGTGTGAGTTTGTGTGTGTTCGTATGTGAGCAAGAGGCAGAGGGAGGGAACTGTGTGTGTGTGTGCATTTATGTGTGTATTTATATACTCGTTAGGTCGGTATCCAACCATTGCTATCAGCAGTAATCTTGACTCAGCATCAATAATGACCCCATTAGTCACAAACCCCTACTGGTGCACACTCATACACACAAACTTAAACGGACACATACACAGACTGCCAGATGGACACGTCCTCTTATTACTGTTTGTGTGTATGTGCATGTAAATTACATGTGACATTTTCTAAAGGGACACAAAAGCTATACAGACACAAAATTCAACGTATAACACTTGGTTCGTCTCATTTTTACCCATGAACCAAATGACGCTTGGAGAAATCAGTCGTTTTCACACCATCGACAATGCAGCCAGACAGATTTTTTTTAAAAACGTGTCATGTCATTTCAGCAGAGTTATGTCACTGAATTTCAGCAAGGTCGGAGTCCGTGGTAAAACTTATCCACCATTAGGTTTTAAGTTCTCAGTTCTTATTCAAATTTGACCTTGAACCTTTTTTCAATTTGATTGTGGGGTTTTTTTTTTATCTATAGCCGTGTGCATCTCATTAAATATGCATAAATGTGTCTTTTGTTTTGATAATATCTTTTATGTATGCAATTAATTGTATGCATGCACAAAATAAAGTTTCCATTTGACTTTCACGCTGTAAGAAAGGACAAAAACACAGGACAAAAAAGAAAACACCCTGAGTGTACTTGGAAGGACGTGCAGAATCATATTCAAATGTACAGCAATTTCACCCAGTTTGACACCTTGTTATCTTCTTCGTACTACGGTGCAAGTAGTTAAAGTACAGTTTCATGCATGTTAATAGATTCGTCGTTTGCTGGCATGAAAGAGAGAGAGAGAAGGATAATGTGAGAGAAAGTAAGGCAGAAGGAAAACACAAGGGCAGGAAACTGAATAATAAATAACATAATGGCTGTATAATGATCTTAAATCTAAAAACACAAATAGAGCCTGGCTAAACGCACACAGACAATCTGGTGAAAAGAGAGAGATCTGGAGAAAAGCTGCGTTGCTGACGGTGTAAAGGTCAGAGGTCATGTGTCAAGAGTTAAGACCCAGTCAGCGAGACCGAACCTCGCAGGAGACCTCACCTCTGCCAGCCCTCCGCCTGCAAGGGTATGTGTGTGTGTGTGTATGCTGGAAGTGCATGCGTGTCACAGTCATACATATGCACATTTACATCACATTTCAGTTACGGATGTGTGTGTGTGTGTGTTTGTGTGTGTGCCAATCACAAAGCTCACAGTAAGTATGTGATCCTTCCTTTATATGTCGCATGTGTGCGCGTGACCCCATGCCCTACATCCTGACAGGAAGAGCCAGCAGGCTACGTGGGGAATGTTGGACCCCGAGGTGTCAATCACAGATTTAGATTGACAGACGAGTTAGCTAGCGCTGCTCTCACATTCACCCACACACTCTCCCTCTCAGGACTGCACTCTGTCACTCTCTCAGGCTGACTGTCTTTCACTCCCTCTTCCTGTCTCTGTCTCCTCTCCATCTCTTCATTTCTCCTTGTCTCTCTTTTTTTGTCTGTCTCACAGTCCACGTCTGTACACTCACATGCTGTTTTTCAGTTTGTGAACCCCCCTTCCTGCCCTACCACCACCACCATTCGCAGTCACTGCCTGTCTCTCAGCTTGCCTCTCCTCTTTTTCTATGACAGATGGGTGCCTCAGAGGATTTCTGTTTCTGTTTTCTCTCTATCGCAGTGCATGTCCTTTCTTTGGTTTTCTAGTTTTCTTCAAAGCACACGATGGTGGTCATTCATGCATGCACACATTTGTGATGAATGTGTGTCAAACATCTGTCTGTTTAAATGTGGCTTCATGACTGTTATTGTTTTGCTGTCTCTGAAAAAAATGCAAAAAAAAGGTATTTTAGACTTCTGACTGTGAAATACGTGCATGCTGTTAATGGTTTTAAATGTTAAAATGAGTTTTAAGATGTTAAAAAGAAACCTAAAATTACTGCTTAACAAGTAATGCTATTTGTTCAGTTATTCAAATTGGTGCTGGATTAAACCTCCTCGTATGTGGATGCCAAGCTTGGGTTGAAGTTTTTTTAGGTAACGTGTTTATAAGTGGAGTCAAATATAACATATGTGATTGAAACTAAGCAGAAAGTAAGTGTCTCTCTAACTATTATTCCACAGTTTTAAAGAAAGTGATCTGGATCTACGCGAAAATGTAACAGGTTTCCTTTTTTGCCTATCCTCCACGTCTCTAAACCATTTTCATCAGAGTGATAGTTTTTGAATCATCTTGCTAACAGACAAATGGTATCAGTCGTACCAGTGCCTCTGCACAGGAATTAAAGTAACAACAACGGCACACAGAGAGTGATCCAAGGACACTGTCCTGCTTCCTAATGTTCACATAAAGGATTTGGAGGTGTACCAAAAGTTAATGAGTACTTCAGTGCCCGAGTTCCACCTTTTCACCAAGATTTTTGAAATTTGGCTGTGTAGTTTATTCTTATCCTGCTGACAAGCAGGCAAACAGCACTGGACACTTTATTATTTTGGAAAAGGAATAAAAAAGCAAGCAGGTCATAATCTTAAGGAATTGTGCTTTCAACCACTTTTAAGAAAGCAGTGCTGGGCTAATGCAGCTCCAGTCTTGAGATGACATCACAGAAGAGAAAAAGTCCTTGAGCTCCAAGGACCATTAGATAACTATATTATCCAAGCTAGAAATATGGATAATTATATAATATTGTATAACTCAATCCTGTCTGGTTCTTTATATACAGACGAGATCTGAACACTTGGTATGCATTTTTTTTAGTAAATCAAGTAATTCCATAATAGGTGAATTACTACTATTACTCTTTGGAAAATAGTTCTCAGTGTAAGCAGAGTGTAACAGGTCTAAATAGTGCAAACATCACTCCAAGTCAGTGAACACACTTTACAATAAATGCGTCCAGGTGTGATCGCAGATTAAGTCACCTGAAAACACAACTATTAGCACTGGTGCACAAATAATCACGTGTTTCCAATGTACTGAAGACTCAGTTCTACAGAGTGATGTATGATCTGCAAATCTGTTGCACTGAGCTAATAGCTGTATAATAATACTACTGCTTATCTCTACAAACATCCAGAAGGAGCAAATATCTTCTGATGTTTTACCTTTGCAGAGATGTCAAATCTGTCCTCAAAACAGGATAAATTGCCTGCCTTGTTGTATAATCAGGCGTCAGTGGTGACTTCCTTGTTTGCATCTCATTTTCTCACTAGTACCTGTAGCCGCTCGCCCATTCCTCGCAGCCCGTTGTGCTGTTATGATGTAGTTATTTTTGGATTTGCAGGATAAGTTGCACTATATGAGAATTTTTTTCATGGCACACTTGTAATATATTTATATATCTGAAAAATAATTACTGTATGTTTAAAATAAAATGTATCTGTGAATATATGTTCTGTTTTTCACTATGGCACTCAGCCAGATCTTTAATGATGTATCCGTGTTTCCTCTTTGGGGTCAG
The DNA here is from genome assembly GCF_057381845.1 of Rhamphochromis longiceps. Taxonomy (NCBI): domain Eukaryota; kingdom Metazoa; phylum Chordata; class Actinopteri; order Cichliformes; family Cichlidae; genus Rhamphochromis; species Rhamphochromis longiceps. The sequence goes on along the minus strand of NC_140562.1, from coordinate 28,037,157 downwards.
TATAGTGTGTAACTAGTCTATTAGTGGGTGAAAAACATTCACAGTGACCATTTAGCCTCAACTTTTGCCCCTCACAAGGCCCTCGGGGCTTGACTGTTGAGAGAGTTGGTTTTAAATAAAAATGAGACATGGGGAAATCTTTATGCTTATCAAAGAACACAAATTGGTTTCTGGTCAGCATGCAAATACATGTTTCACCTGAAACTGACAGAATGAATTCCGGTGTCTGCGATGTGTTAATGTGAGAAAGTGAGAAAAGGAGGGAAAGTAAGGGAAAACTGCGTTCAGTTACATCTGAGCACAGGGCTGATCTGTCAAACTATATTCAGAGACTCTTTTAAAAAACATAGTGTAGCCTCTCCTTCTATTCTATACTCTGTTCACATTTTTCTTATTCTATCTCATTCTATGCTCCCCTGCATAATCTTCTCTGTCTCATCCTTTTCTTTGCCGTCATCCTCTGATTCCATTTCCCTCCCTTCTCGGCCTTCTTCATCTCCCTGTGTACTGCTCTATCTTCCATCTGCTCCCCCCCACCAACCCACCCGGCCCCCTCAGCCCCCCCCTCGTCATCGCTTTCCTTTCGTCTCGACACCTGACAGAGAGAGGATCCAGCAGTAAATCTCCTAAAGCACAGTCATCCACCATTGTTCACACCACAAAGCTGGAGAGGTAGAGAGAGAGTGAAGAAAGATAGTGAGATGGGCGAGGGAGACATTGAACGGTAGTTTGTTGAGAAGGAGAACAAAAGATACAAGATAACAAAAAGACAAACAGACACAAAATGGCCTGAGACGCAGGCGGTGGTGAGGGGGAAACAGACACTGATGGAAGTGCTAAAAGAATGATGGAAGGGAAGAGACAGTGCGGGAGGGAGATAAAGACACAAGCTTTCACTTACTGTAACTCACACAGAGCAGACAGTAGTCCATCCTTACACACACACACACACACACACACACACACACACACACACACACACACACACACACACACAGACACGCAGAGTGTGGCACTTAGCAAAATGATTAAAATTCCCTTTGGGTCAGAAGACATCCTTCCTGCCCAAGCAGAGAGGAATGTCTTGGACTAAGCTCCTTGGGCAAAAAGCTCAAACTTATGGAGGCCCACCACTCAGCTCTCGATGATTCACTTAAAGCTGCGAGTCTGCGCATGTATGTGTCAGCATGTACAGATTTGCGTACATGCATCTCTCGTCTGTGTGCTTTCATTTCTGTTTACGCACACAGATCTGTCTTTGTGCATGAGTCTACACTTGCATTCGTTTCTGTGTACTTGAGATTGTGTTTCTATGCGTGTGAGTGTGTGTGACAGCGGGCTGGGCAGAGTGTCCATAGCCGGTGGTTTATGGCTGTTGAGGTCTGATTACATTGGTGTGACTGGAGGGGTGAGCAGACTGGTAGTTCTATCTGTCTTCTGTGTGGCTGACTGAACAGACATACAGCGAATGGAGGCGACTCAGCCAGAGACACTTGGCCTGCCTCCCAGAGATCTCGCAGAGTTACAGCCACATAATGGATTCACACAAGAAAACACATCTGATTCATACTTGATTTGCAGGTTCTGTGTCTGTCTATGAATTTGATAATTATTTAAGTTGAAAGTGTTGACCCATAGTGACTAGGGAGTTCGACGCTTGTGTTTCACACATGCAAATCCACGCGTAACAATATTAACATAACTACCTTTTCTTTAATGCTTCACACTTGAGTGGCTCCAGTGATCTCTCACAATCAAGTTGGGGTCAAGTTAGAGAAAATATTTTTATACAATAATAATAATTCATCATTCTGCTCTTACCTGACTGTGTTAGCAGGCAGGCAGCACTACCAGAAGCAGATAACCCCTGATTTATGACACTGAATCGTATGAATAAGATCTGAATATATTTACTGGTGAATAAAATTTCACAAGTGAGTTCTATGGGCAAGCACACAATATAATTCAAACAAGCAAATGAAAGAAACACTTGATTATCTTTCCTCTTCTGCACACGCAGAACATCTCTATTCTATTCTAGATGATACTTGCTTGTCATAGATATATGGTTATAAATGTTTAGTCGAATGATCATCTTACCTAATAATCTCTCATTTACTGAAACAGTTCTAATGTATAAAAGCAGCAAATAAGTGCTTTATTGAAGATGGAGATGGGAAATGCATGCAAATGTACACTAACTTTTAACTAACTTATTAAACGCGCCTAATATTTTGTTTTCACAGATTTTTTTTTTTACTTTTCAGAATTGCTCTCGCTACATTCAGTATATCATTTTTAATTAACAGCCAAATTTTTGTGCCAGCAACTGCTTAAGTAAGCTCTTCTGTAGCAACTTGTATTACTGACTCAACGATGTGAGCCTCCACTCTCCTTTTAAGTCTTATGTTAGATTTTGGACCAGGGAGTTTGGTTCACTTTCACTTTAGAGCAGCCTGAATGTTAAATTCAGTGCAGTTAAATTTTAGTTAGAAAAAAAAAGACTGAAACATTCTCAGGATCGCAGCGAGCCAACCTAAGCTGTATTAATGACTGCTAAAGCAAAATGTTGGCAAGGTTGTACAGGTACCTGGAACATTCCAACTATGATTTTAATTAAGTTTCAGAGTACTGATGTGAGGGTCGGTCTGTTTTAACTTTGCTTAAAATAAAGGCAAGAAGTTGAAATTCCCTGCAGCTGTTAGTTTCTTTTACATTTTTAGCGCATTAGCTGGAGCATCACTGGATCCCAGCGGTCATACATGAACCTTAAGTGTTAGTTGTTGCTACTGCAATAAACCTATTCCTACTTGTTAAGTAAACATGATCTAAAAATATATATATTTTTGTGTTATTCTTAAAAAAAAAATTCTATTCTATTCTATTCTGTTCTAATTAAGCCACTTCAAGTCAATTTAGTCCAAAGAGTCTGAGCTTTATATGGAATGAGGTACTGTTTGGAGGTGGCCTTGCTTAATGATACCCATGGTGGATTTATGTAATACACAGAGGGATAAGGCAGAGGTAGCATGTTTTATCTTGCGACTATAAGTGTGCACTAGCAGACTGCTGAGAGAGGTAGAAGTGACAGAAAGAGGAGAGAGGGGCTGGTAGAGATTGTGAAAAGGGGGAAGGGGGGTGGAGGGTTGGGGGAGTGTTGAACAGAACAGAAGGCAAGATGTTGTTACATTTACTGAAAAACAGCTAAAAACCCTCTGTGCTCCGGAACTTTGAAGAAGAGAGAGGAGAAGGGACAAAGATTGGGCTAATAGATAGGCGTGCATGAGAGAGCGAAGGTGAGAAATGAGAAGAGAAAAGAAGGAAAATAGATAGACACGAAACCAAGAGCAATTGAGATGGAGGGAGGGGGTGAAAGGTGGGAAGATGGACAGTGATGTATAGGTGTGCCGAGCGGTTGAAGCGCAGGTTTACTCCCAAGTGTGTGCAATGTATGAAATTAGAAAGAACAATGTGACGTAAAGTGATGAGGGAGACTCGGATGCCTGATGTTGTTTCTGTTCGCTTCCACTGCATCGGAAGGGAACACCTTCCACTAGTGTGTTTGTGTTTGACAGAGCGAGAGAGGAGAAAAAAAGACAAGTAGGCAGCAAGAGAGGGTAATAAAAGGAAGATAATGAGAAGGGAAACTTGTGTGTGCATGCGTTTTGCGCGTGTTAATGTGCAATCGCATGTGCACGTGTGTATAAGTGAGTGCACGTGAGTGTGTATATTCGATTTCATGTGAATCCTAAATGTGGATGAAAACCAAGGCTTTAGGATTTTAATCAGCCCCATCTGAACGCTTTATGGCGAGTCTGAAAAGCTTTCATGTAGTTTCTCTCACGCTCACACACATACACACGTAGGCACACACAAACACACATAGCATTCCCTCATGCCTTCTGTTCTAAATTTACACCTAACACGAGCAGGAGAATGGGGGAAGAGGAGAAGCAAGGTAAGAGAGCGAAGAAAGAGAGTGGAGGAAGAGTGGTGGACGAAAGAAGTATGGGGGAGGGAAAAGGACACGAGCGAAGAGAAAGTGCACAGGGGAGGTAAAAGAAGTGTAGACAGAAATAAGGGGGGAAGCAAATCTAAAAGGAGAGCAGAGGGGGGAAAAGAGAAAAGGAGAAGAGCCAAATTTGATTTAGACAGCGGCCAGGAGACATAGAGAAAGGGAGGGATGGAGAAGTTCGATAGACTCGGGAAGAGAGGAAGGGAGAAGGACAGCGGTATATTAGTCAAGGTGTCCAGTCTATGTATTGCCTGCTGTGCAATACCACCCCTCTGATTTACTCTGCCGGGTGACTGATGAGAGGGAGGAAGAGAAGGAGGGATACAGAGATGAAGGGATGAGAGTGGAGGGAGGTCTCGCAACGAGCGTTTAGGCCAAATTAACGGCACCTCATAAATTAGACTAACAGCCAAATCGGAGGGGCTGAATGGGAGGGGCTGTGTTTGCGTGTGTGTGTGTGTGCAAGCGTGTTTTTGTATACACAACTAAGTATGCTTTGTGCATGTATAGTATGTGAATGATGACATGTCAAGAGGGAACAATTTGAACCAGTGCAAACAGATTACTCTGATAAAGCAGTGATATCCAGCCGCTTACTCATGCAAACACAATCTTCCCTTGATTACTGAACACACTGAAGCCTTTTCTCCTGCACGGTGCGCTCGTAAACTGAAACACTGTTACACATCGAGGATGCTGAATTTAAGTTGCCCACCTTTTTCACTAATAGTACGTTTTACCGTAAAGCAGAATGAATGTGAGACTAGAAAAAGACTAAAAAAAACAAATTAACTGAATTACATGAATTACGTTTCGTTAATAAAATAGCAAGGACATATTAAATGTAAACGAAACTCACTGCCTGCCCAAAATGTTCAGAGAATTCAGTTTGGTTTTATTTATATGGCGCCATATTGTAAGGTAAAGATAATAATGTACAATAAAACAGAGAAACATAGAAAACCCAACGATCAAGCGACCTCATTTGAGCAAACACTTGGCAACAGTAGGAAGGAAAAACTCCCTTTTAACAGGAAGAAACCTCTGACAGAACCAGGCTCAGGGAGGGGGTGGCCATCTGTCGCGACCGGTTGGGGGTGATGGGAGGAAGACATGATGAAAAACACTCTGAGGGAGAGAGCCAGAGATTAATAATAACTAATGATTGAACGCAGAGTGGTGTGTAAGCACATAGTGAATACGTAAAGATGAATACATCAGTTAGATGTTCACCTTTTCATGTCGTATAACACCTTCGCTCCAAGCAGCTGAAGAATAAAAAATGCTTTCACAGGCTTGTTAAGGTACTCGATCAGGGGGAAGTCGAGTTCTGGGTTGAATGTCGAATTTCTCGAGAAATCAACATTAAAATCAACGTTAACCATGAACCCAGACTGTGCTCTCAGGTCTTTTCTGTGTCTAGTTATCTCCCCCCTGCCTACTTTTTCTTATATAGTAGTACGACATCACACTCCAACGTTGTTATGACTCCAGTGAATCAAATAAAGACAACAGATACATTTAGTCATTTTCAAAGCTGTTAGAAGTATATTTTATGGGTGATGGGGATTACAGCTGGGGATGTTCACCTCATATAAGGCTTGGTGCAATTTTTACCCCCCGTTATATAATATATGTTTTATCCTACCTTTCAAGCTACACACAGCATAAATCCCACCTCGTATACGTTATTTATGTCACTCCCTTTACATTCTAAAGAAATGTTAACTCTGTCAGAAGTGCAAGCACTTGCCGATCGTTGTGTGATTACAGCACTGCTGGACAGAGTGAGATACTAATACAAAAACACACACACACACGCACTTATGCACGCACACTAACCCACCCACACACCAATCTTGGCAGTGTAGAGTTGATGTTCAGAGTGATTAAAGTGGCATGCTTCTGAGTGTGTCACCTGGGTGCTGCTGTATCTTAAATCAGGACAGTGGGGCTCAGATTGGGTATTGACTGGCCTGCAGAAGTCTCCATCCATCACGCTGAGAAACGATAGCAGCGAGGCCGCCCTGATGTAGCCATATACCACTGATGTTGCTCGCTGGCTGGCTAAGGTGACGTAAGGTTAGGGTTATGGCACAGACCCTTATTTATACTGCGTGGTGCACAGGCAGAGAAGTGAAGCACACGGCCAGATGTGGACTGACAGGCAATGCGTCTGCCGTCAAGATACGGATAAGCACATGTTCACAAGCTAACGCGAAGGCAAGCGTACCTGTGACAAGCACAGGCTGACAAACACATGCTCAGACATGCAGCAGTTATAAGAGATAAGGCTTCCTGTTCTGTCTCCATCCTGTTGTCTCTCACTCTCAGTGACATAAACATACACGCACAGACGAGCACATGCACACACACATGCACAGATGTAACTCTCTGTCTTGAGGGTCTGAGCAGCATCTTTTGACTGTGTGCCTAATGATAATAAATGAGCCATCATGGGTGGGGAGGGAGGCACTAAGTCATCCCCTTCATCGACAGGAGGAAGACTGGGAGCCCCAAGGTCACCCCACTGTCAGCATCACTCTCCCTAATGACTTCTCCTGCTCCAGCACATACACACATGCATGTGCACATACATCAGCACACACAAAGTGCACCCCACCATGTTCACAGTCATATACCTCTCACCTACACATGTGCATATAAATAGAGATGTGCACACACAAAGAGTGTTATAGTAGCAGGAGTTGTATAGCAGAGCTGAATATCGCAAGGAAGGGTATTAAGCATGCAAGTCCGACATGAGGCTTTTATTTTGAAAATGTTATTTTTCTTTCATTACTTTCATTTGGGATTAAAAATATCATTTAACTTAAACAAAGTTAATGTTTTGATACTAGACGTACCTGGGGCATAGTGTCAGGCAGGGCAATCATTTCACCCAGTGAGTATATGTTAAAGGAGAGTCTGAAGAGTTTTAAAGATGTGAAAAGTTCATATGGTCGCATGTGGCGAATAAAATTTTGAACTTGAACTTGAAACAGGTTAGATTAGAACATTTCTGAGAAGTCAGAAAAGGTCAGCTGAATTTGCAATATCAAAATGTGTGTTACTAATCTTGTAATCTTGTTAATTACCTAACACTAAGCCCCCCTACCCCTGATATTTATCTTCTGACCTTTTGGATTGTGAATCCCCAGGCTGCAAAACACTCCTCTAATTTTCTATAATTTCCTTAAAATGCACAAATAGCCTTCTTTTTCTACTCAAAAACATTTTTAACAGTCTATCAGTCCATTACCGTGTTAAGTGAGGCACACTGTACCACTGCCCTCATGGTGCAATGTGTACAGAATATCACCAAGCAGCTTTCCCCTTTAGCAAAACAGCGCTCGATCAGATCAGGAAAGAGGAAGACAAGCAGTGGATAACTGAAACATGTCTCTATAACCTTCCTGACCCTCCTGACTTCCATCCCTCTCCCTAATGAGCTGCCATGCACTGTCATCTCTCAGAGGCACAGATCAGAATTCAAATCCATAGAAGGTGGCCAAGTGAATTCTTCCAGCCAAAAGAGACGAACTAAAGCATTCCAAACCAGCGAACGTTATTAGCGCTGTACTAAAAATGTAAATTTGTGGGAGAGATGAGGCATCAGTAGACACAATGGAGAAATGAATAGGAACGTATAACGCCTTCACTTTTAACCGTGGGAATTTTTTTCACACACACGCACGCGCACATGTACATGCATGCAAACATGCACGGGCACACGCTTACATACGTTGCAAGTTTAGGCTGGAGCTGTAGAAAGCTAATTTGCACCACATTGAAATGCATCTCAATTAAAGAGAAACACATCGAGGTGCCAGGGGAGGAGAGAGATGTGAGAGAACGGGAGGGAGGAACGGGGTGTGAAACAGATAGTGTGTGAGAGTATGAGAGTAATAGAAGGCTGGGTGGATTGGGGGGTGGGGGGTGGATGAGCTCAACTGGCAAGGGAAGAAGAGAGGGAGAGGAAAAACAGAGGAAGAGAGAGTATTTTCATCTCCTTCTCTTGGAAAAACATCTCATTTTGGGATGAATCAGATTTAGAAAGGGTGTTAGGAGGTTCAGGCGCAGCTAAAATCCTAACTAACTTCAGCCTCGTTATCACCACCTCTTTGGTTTGGTGCCAGCACGCCAGGGCTGTCCCTGCAAAAACTGTGTGTGTCCGTGTGAGTATGACTGTGTTTGTACTCAGATATTTTTAAGCCCAAGGCCATGTTCTGTTTGACAGAATGGGTGGAGGATAAGCAAAAGACACAATGAGGTTTTACCTAAGTATGTAACCAAATGTGACTGTGGGCCTGCATCAATGAGTTTTTGGTGTTAAATTCTTCATTCCTCATTGTCATATTTGTCCACGCTGAAAATTAGATAATGCGCAAAAGTACATGTGTGTGTGCGCTGTTATGTGTGATTTAGTAAGTGTGCATCCGAGAGAACAAACAACATCCGGAGGAAAGGAAAAAAAGAAAAACATACCCAATCTGTCACATGGAAAAAATCAGGATTTGCTTCGTATGCCTCTACCATTTTGCATGGGTTGTCATGTTCTAAAAAACTGTGGTGATGCTCTCAGCCCACCATCTTAATAACGCCACCAAATACAAGCAGGGACATTTGTCCTGCTGTCAAGATACTTAACTTCTTCCTTTAACCTGGTGTTTGCCTCCGCTCAAAGACACTAGAACTTGCACATATCTCAAAATGAAAAGCACTGTGGGAAATGAAGTGCTTTTAATCTTCTTCTGTTTTAAGATGTAGTGCATTACCATCACAGCATCATAACCATGATGTAATATACCTACCTCCTTCAGCGTGAGCGATAATCAACTGGTCAGCATTATAGCTATCATTAAGAAGAACCACAATAGGACTGCCATCATCATCATCATCTTGACTGCCATCAGCGGCAGCATATCAGCACATCATCTGAGACTACATCTCATTTTCACCTGACGAAAAAAAAAACTGATGGGGGTTATAAAGGCTAAATGTTTGGCTCGTTGCATGATTGCCTGTCCACGTCTACAATGAGGTTCAAATTCTCCACTGAAACATCTGTGTGAATCCCAGAACTGAAACTCATCTAAACAGAGTGCAGGAGGCAAATTGAGGAGGTACGACAGAGGACAATTTCCCACTGAAATGAATTTTCTTTGATACATTATTACTGTTACGGTAAATGTAGCTAGACAACACGAAATAAATTCTGATTATTGAATATCCTGAGCCCGCCGACCGGCGGCAAGACGGTGGCCTTCGTGCGTTTTCACCTCGGCTTTTCGGCCAGTAAGTGCAAGTGAACCCCGGCACTTTCCACTCACGTCACCTAAGTTACAAGCTGCCTTCATATGTGTTTAAATCTATGCTCTTGTTTGGTCAGTCCTCTTAGCCTCTTCTTGTTTATGCTCGCAGGTTGTATAGCTAAAATAAGCAGTGGCCTTCTTTCATATACACCTCAAGCTGGTGACAAGCATGTCAAAGCCAAAAGAACCAAGTGTGTTTCAGTGAAGACCCTGGCAGCTAAATATATAAATATATAGGCTAAAAAGAAAAACTGCTTACATGGGTTTTCCTTTTTCCTTCAATACTTTGAGTTAGCATAATCTCTCCCCCTCTCTCTCCTTCTCTCTGTCCCTCTTTTCTTTATGCTCACTTATTCTTTCCTTGCACACACATGACTGAGCAGATCCGGCTCACACAAACAGCCACTAAGACGCACACACATCAGGGCACACACATTCTGGGTCGCATGCTTCACAATGACAGCCCCATACTGTACTCGGACAATAAACCACATCAGAAAACTACTCAGACAACCTCTGAAGGCACTTTGTCTTGTCTTCTGTGTCTTTATGGCCTCTCAATCTGGCCTTGATGACACCGCTTATGAGCCTTTAAGCAGCCCTCTGTTGTGCATGGCCTGACAGATAGAGTTGTCATTACATTAAGTAGGGACTCTCTATTAGTGCAAATGGTGGCACATAACCAGATAATCGGCTGTGGACAGCAAGTGTGGCTATGTGGGAGGTGAGATGCTAACGGATGGTGTGTGGGAGAGTAATGTTTTATGTTGGAGGAAGTGTGATATTTCCATTATAGACAAGCTTAATTGATAAACAGGACAATAAAAGCAGAAAATGGCCTCATAGATTTGTGCCTACAGCACAGGCAGTTGTACTGTAGGATGTCACTATGTATATAATGAGTAGTAATGGCACTGACAATAAAAGCATATTAAGTAGAGGCTTTAGAACACTATCAGATAATGTCATCATTGTAGGGAATAAAAAGACTAATAAAATCCCCCTCATAACAAGGAGGGAAGCAGCGCTTTCCCTGAGGGATCCCTGCGTCCTTTCTTCTCACACTCCTCACTCATCTCACCTAATCTGCCCCCCCACCCCCCAACTCCCTCACCCGGCCGGCTGTATTTTACTCTCACCGCCGTCCGTGAGTGGAATACTGACACCACTTCTAATTGTCACAAATAGCCACGTTTAAGTCCCATGCATAATAAGCGAGAAGTTAAAATGTAGAGGGAGCAGCGGAGGAGCTGCGCTGCACACGCTCGTTTTCCGCTTTTGGCACAAAAAGACAATTCATAAAACACTTCTTGAAGTGTCTGATGGTGATTATTAAAAGAATAAACCAAAAAGAAAAAGACAAAAGTACTCGGTGTTTCAACACACTGCCGATATGGACCATTACAGCGAACCAGAATGGGGCACTTTGGGATGTTTTCCGCAAAAAATGAGGAAGGAAAAAAACATCAAGCAACAATTCCGGTCAAAGTGTACTCACCACAATATCCAGATCAGCGCACGGTGTATGGAGAATCCCGAGGAGTTTCCCGTGTCTTTCTTCGCCCCAAGTTGAAGACAGCGATCAGATGCGGTCCCACAGTCCCGACTGAACTGCAAAGAGAAAAGGTAAGACCACATTGACAAAAAAGCACGTCAGCCAGATTCCCACATCTCGGGCGGCAATCGAGGTCAATCTCCCCCCACCTACCCACCCGAAAAGTAGATCAATAATTACACACGTATATCTTTGTAATCCGGGGCTGTACCTCTTAAATGAGGCGGGATGACCACCAGAGAGTAAAAGAGACCGTTAAAGGACCGGGAAAGGCAGCGGCTGTCAGATTTGACTTCAAACTGATGCTGACGATGCGCACAGAGATAAGCTCCGGAGGGGAGAGAGCGAGAGAGGGAGAGAGAGAGAGAACGAGAGAGAGAGGGAGAGAGAGAGGGAGAGAGAGACGAGCCCACGGAAGTGAATTATAAAAATTCACCACTTGAAAGTTTCTCTAGTAGGTCGAAATATGAGCACAGAACATCTTTGCTCCAGAAATGATATCACAGGAGCCGATGGGAGGTATTAAAACATTATTTCCAATTCGACTCGGGCATGTTTAGGGTTGCACTAAAAATGCTACAAGAATAATAATAGTAATAATAATAATAATAGTAATAGTCAATATGCACGCTCTAACCACAAGGGGCTGATGGTCTTGCCAAACACACACACAGAGACACACACACAGATTAGCAATAATTATACAGCTTGCCAGTTATTTCCCTTACACAGAAAGTCTGACTTGGATAACACAAAAAGGGAGAACGACAGAGAGAGATAAAGAGTAGTAATAACTATATTTTATACACAATTCATGTTCTACAAGGTACAAATGTTTCTTTAGAGGAATCTGGGATCTTTCAGCAAACCTTTTGTACCTCAGTTGATGAAAGTTCTGGTGTCAAAAAAAGTTTTAAAAAAGTAAAACACAAATCACAAATGCACTGTTTCAAATATTTACATATACATTATGTAATCATGTGAAACAGACAGTACACCCTCTTTCTGTTCTAAGACTTTATCTATCAGGACACAAAAGGGAAAAAATGATCTGAGTCTTATCAGGTTATCACACATTACGTTTATTCAACAAAAACTAAGCCAAAATTCAGAAGCAGTGTGGGGGGAAACAGAGTGCATGCTATGGTTTGTAGAACCACCTTTAGCAGCAATAACTTGAAATAATGGGTTTCTGTATGACTTTATCAATCTATCACATTGCTGTGGAGAAATTTTGGCCGACACGTCTTGACAACATTGCTTGAGTTTATTGAGGCTTGTGGACATTCATCTATGCACAGCTCTCATAGGGCCCTGCCACCGCTTGTCAATGAGGTCGAGTTCTGGACTTTGACTGGGCCATTGAAACACCTTGATGCTTTTGCAGCTGTCACTGATTTGCTGCTGTGCTTGGAACCATTGTCCTGTTTTGTGACCCACTTTCCGCCAAGTTTTATCTGTCAGGCAGATGGCCTCACATCTGTGGAGCTGTGCACTATGGCCAAGCATCTCCACTTTGGTCTCGTCTATCCAAAGGACATTGTTCCAGAAGTTTAGTGGTTTGTTCACATGCATCTTTGCAAACGTAAGCCATGCTGCTGCATTTTGTTTAGACAGAAGAGTCTTTCTCCTGGCAGCCTCTCCAAACAAACCATACGTGCATAATCTTTCTAATTGTACTGTCATGAACTTTGACATTTCACTTGCTAACTGAGACCTGTAGAGTCTGAGATGTAGCGTTTGGATTTTTGCAATTTCTCTGAGCATTGCTGCGTAAGACCTTGGGGTGAATTTGCTGGGATGTCCACTCCTGGGAAGATTGTCAGCTATACTGAATGTTTTGTGAACAGTCACTCTCACTGTAGAATGATGGACTTGAAATTGTTTGGAAATGGCCTTATAACCCTTCTCAGATCGATGGACAGCAACAATTTGTTGGATCATTGCTGATGTTTTTCATCCTTGGCATTGTGTTAACACACAGTCGAATGCTCCAGACCAGCAAACTACTCAAACTTTGCTGGTGATCAGTTCAGATGATCAGTACAGCATCTGACTGCTGCTTACCCTCTTAAATCCACCAAAATCTATAACAGGGGCTCTTCATTTTAAACACCATTTTGCCCTAATTTTCACTAAATAAATAATAACACAGTGTAATATATCATGTGTTGATGTTCATCAGAGGTTGTATTTACCCAGTTCTAAGACCAGCTGAGGGCCAGATGATTTTAAGACAGCTTGAGGGCCACAACTACACATTTTACATGAAGGAAATCCCGTGTGTACATGACAAATGCAAGAAAACAAACATATGGTGTCACAGCCACAATGTATATCAAATGCTATATATGCTTAAATTATTCACACTCATTATTCACACCTTCATGCAAGCTTAAAGTGATTACTTCCAAAAATGCCCCATGTAAAAATGTGTTTCATTTATCTGACTGTCATCCCCACCCCACAGGTGACACTTTATATCTCCCTCTGGGCTTGACTGTTGTTCCACAGCCAAAGGCGGGATCCCCAGAGAACAAACAGATCTTTGTACTGTGGTCAAAAACTGCAGAATTATTACAGGGGTATAACAATGATAGCAGGATGTAAAAGCTACAAAAATATGTGTAGGTGTATTATTTCATTTTCAAACAGATTCTTTTTTGGTGTGAGACAACAGTACCAACTGCTGTTATGTATTTTATTGTACTAGCACTATTTTTTTTATTTGACTTTTGAATTACACTTTCATATATTTCATATATTTGTGCCCGCAGATGATTTGTCTCCTGCTATATCTCGTGAACATTCTTTTTTTTTCTGTTTCTTTTTATAAGAATGCACTGTGACAGCTGCTAGTCACAGTAGTAGAGTGGCAATGTAAATAAGGATGAAATGAATAAAAAAAAGAAAAAGGAGAGAGAGAGGATGGAGAGGAAATGGAAAGAAGAAGAGGAAGAGGAAGAGCTGGGTCCAGGATGAGATCCATGACCCTCTCATCCTACTTTTCCTGTCTAAAGAAAGAATGGGAGAGGAGAAATGAGGAGGAGGGGAATTATTCCAAGTGCTGATTCTTGTTCTTTTCATATCTCATTCCTGACTCACCACTTCATCTGTCCACCTACCCCAGCTCGCTTTTCCTGTTTCTCTCTCTGTCTTGATTCTGTGTGCCTCTCTACCACTCGCTCTCATCTGTCCTTCCTTCCTTGCGTTCTTACTCTCTTACAAGGAGCATCACTTGTTTGTTCATACACCCAAATGTCTGCAACATCCTGTTCTCTATTTACAGAGCATGTGGGATGAAATGTGCGTGTTTGTGTGTGCGCGCGCACATGTGTTTGTGTATGTGCGAGTCAGCTTTGTACTTGTATAACTCTCTGTATTCTTACGTATAGGTTCAGTATGTGGATACATTGTACTGTTGTTTTTATTTATCTTTGCCTTAACAGTATGGCCCATCCATCCATCAATCCATCCATCCATCCATCCATCCATCCATCCATCCATCCATCCATCCATCCATCCATCCATCCATCCATCCATCAACACCAACAGTAGAGTATGAAATCCAATTAATAACAATTTGGTTCCTTTTATTCAAGCTCAATCCATGTAATTTCAATTCAGTCGTACTTTACTGTTCATTCAACATCCCTGAGGGTCTAGCGTGTGGATGCATACCTACATATATATGTGCGAGAAGATATGAGGCTCCATTAGAAGTATTTAAACTTTTGAGACTTCAGCTGTTTGAAATCTAAAGTCACAGTTGAACTTGTTAATAAAAGTGTTCTTTGAGCAGAAATTGTATCCGTGTCTCCACTTTACCTGTCTGACTGTGACATATTTCTATTGGTTATCATGATGTTTTTGGCTTTGCTATTGCCAAATTGTGCTCACTGAGCCGGCACTTGTTCAGGAGCTGTCTCTGTTGTTTGCGTTTTTTTCATCCCGGGTAGTGGAGAGATGTTCTGCCAATTTATAATGTTTTTTGGGGCAGATAACATTGTGATCTGCTTTGCCTCTTAGTTTCTTCTTCCGACTATTCTACTTATAGTATTTCTTTACATTACCCTGTAATTTGGTTTCATTCTGATAGGTGTTTTTTTAAAAGCAGTATTGTGAGATGATTCAAAGGGGAGAAGTAGCTGAGATAAGGGACTCTCCTGGGCTCAGCTCTTGGGTTAGGAGGGGTTTTGAAAGGGATGTGTGTGTATAAGGTGATTAAAACATCCGAGTGCTCTCTTTTGAATGAAAACTGTCAGTGTATGACTGCATTATTCTGCTTTTTTAAACATGTTTTTTGCATTGTACAATAAGCAGGAGTGTGAAAATGATTATATTCTGTAATTAGAGCTCTGTAGGTTCCACAGCATATGTACAGCTTTCTGTTTTTAATTAAATTAAACTTTACCAAGAGAGACAATAGTGTTAAGATATATTCACTTACAGTGAAGTCAAGTGATTGATTACATACTTGGCTAATCAATGAAGTCATCTTAATTTCTCCTTGAAAGGACACACAATGGAAGTCGTACAGAAGGGCAGAAGTGCACATTAAAAGCTTTTACTTTTTGGATTTAGAGTCTAAGACTCCTTCTTTTCCTTGATAAAGCTGTGTTGGCTTCAGAGCGGTTTATTTAAGACACTCTGGGACTCAACTCTTCAGTAGATTTAGGTCTAAACCTGTATTTCAAGGTGAAGAATCTTATTGTTATGCGCCTACTGTTGCACTCCAATCCATCAGTCCATCTTCTTTCTCTTTCATGAAATACCCAAATAATAAGCGGTAATTCGTTGCCCATGTTTCAGGTTTAGTTGAGTATGTAATGAGTGTGCGTGTGCTATATGTTTTGTATAAAAATAGGACAAGAGCAATTTCACCTTTTGGGTTACATAAACCAGTATGTGCGTTTTGTACATACAAAACAGTCTTAAAACAATTTAATCTGCTCAGTGAAGAATATTCTGTTATAGATTGTTTTTTTTCTATAAAGTAGCATAAATAGGGTCAAAATTTCAATTTTCTCCACAATACCTTTGAATAGGACTCATTGGAAGACTATTAAAGCTGTATAGAGACAAACTCCTCATCCCTCTGCCTTAATTATCCATCCCCTGGGCTTCCATCATTAAGGCAAGCCAGACACTGGGACATATTTGGCATTATATTTTTAATGCTACAACAACCGGCTCAGCAAAAACCCACCACAGATCATTCACAGTGTGTGTCTTGGCTCGGCTCCATATACTGTGACACATTATTATACTTTATTCCCCTTTTCTTCCTTCTCCTTTTTCTTCCCTCCTCATCTCCTCCCCTTCCTCTACATTCACCTCCTCCCTTCCTCCATCTTCCCGTTCCCTCTTCAGATGCTTTTCTTGTCCTCCGTGGAATCCAAAAAGGAAAGAACAAAGCCCTGTCATACATGTTCTGTCGATTCACTTACAACGTCTGTATTGCTGTGTGCGTGTATCTGTGCTGTGCGAGTGGGGCTGACGGTGCATTGTATGTGTGCCAGTTGTTTGTGTACCTCTCCGTGTGCAGCAGGAAATTCAAAAACTAGGCCATATCGACCACCCAGGGGTTTGAAAGCTCAGGGGGTACCAAGGCAACATGGTTTAAGTAAGAAAAAAAGGTTTCAAACGCCATAAAAGGGGAAAAGAGACAACGCATGTGCACATTCTCACGCACGCGAGCAAATATGCGCACACACACACACACACACACACACACACACACACACACACACACACACACACACACACACACACACACACACAAAGAAACAGGCACCCCTCCCATCTGATAGACCTCTGGCTTATGTTGTATTCACAGTAACATCAAGCATGTTATCACATACATATCGAGATAAGCTATATATATATAAGATATATATTTATACGTTACCCTTCCAGCTTACACTGGTGGCCAGCCATTTTTTGTATAGATTAGGGTCTCTCCTGTTGACAGCCTTTGAGGAATAAGCAGCAGATCCTGTCACTATTGATCCAATTCAGAGTGTATGGGATATGAATGGGACCAAGCCTTTTGTGGTTGGATGGGTTAAGTAAAAAGTTTTCGTTGTGTGTTTGCAAAAGTTTTATAGGTATAAAATTCAGGCATATTTTTCTTCTTCTGAAATATTTGGTGGGAGGAAATTTTGCTTTGGCAAACATTTAATCTCTCAGACAATTAGTCCAAACCTATAATGCCAGAGGTTGTTTATGTGTAAGAAGGTGAAGTGGGGGTGAGTTTTAAGAACATCTCTAGATGAATCTGAAAATCGATAATGCCATTAATATGAGCCCGTATCCTGTGCTGCCACTACAGTTCATCACCTCCCAACTGCTACTCCATTTAGATATTGATTATGTCATTTCACTGTTGACCTTAAGACCTTAGTTACTGAGTCAGCGGAAAATAAAAGCCTAATGTGACCTTAAACTGTAAGGCCAAGTCAATCTGTTGGATATAGAAGATTAAAGTAAATATTTACAATACCGTCTTTCAGCTGAGGAAGAGGAGGGAGCACCTTAACACCATAAGTAATCCTGAAGATTGCAGACTGTACTTTCTTTTCAACTAAACCAAAGATTACTAAGATTTAAAGTATTTTGTTTCTTGTGTACTGAAATTTACTGCAAAGAACTTGATTAATAAATCCAAAAATACTGATTGCTTTCTTGATTTCCAACCATACATACTTATCGGGTCAAATCTGACCAATTTTAGCATTTGATTTGAAAATTAATTTTGATTCACCAACTGTGTGTGTGTGTGTGGAGCACATGAAATATAACTAAATAATCTAACAATAAGCAAGTTAAAATTATTACAATTTATTAGAAGCTAACTGAGTTTAAACTAACTGAGATTCAAACAGAAATAAAAAATAGGGTTTGGGGAAGGTTATAAGAGTATAAAGGCAACTGAGCTGCCATTTAAATGAGTGTGGTAAATACAGATACACGTCTAATTTCCACACATGCAAGGTTTCTTAACAAAGCTTTCATTGCACATACTAGTTAGAAATATTTATTTTATGTTTTATATTTTAGGTGTAAACTAATGTAAGAGTAATAAATGTATATGTAGTTCTGAGGATTTCTGGTAACAATAGTATTCATCCATGTCAGAAAGGCTATTTAAATGTTCTTAAGTGATATGTAGCTTAGAGTGGCAGCAATTTGTCTTCTGTACTTGTTATCATAAGCAATACAAGCCTTTAGTCTATATCTTTTAATGGTCCTAAAACTCCATGCACATGCTACAGTATTATTTTATGGAAGCCCGCTTCCGCCACTAAAAAAAATTTCAACTTATTAACTCAAAATCTTGAGAAAAGCAACTCAAAATTTCCAATCAGTAATGAATGACGTCATTTCCTTCCTTCCTCAGCTACAACTGCTACAGCTAAGCTACCAGTATTACAGCCGCTCATGAATGCACAAATTGCTGAGTATTTTCAGGGTGGCTTCACAAATGACGAAATCCTTGTATTATAAGCTGAATCACATGGCGTTACAATGTGCATTCCTCTGCACCATATCCTTCTGGGTAACAAGAAAACGACATCGTTCACGTCATTCATTGGCACTTGAAATTTTGAGTTACTACAAAAAGTCAAAATTTCAAGGTGCTTTTCTCAAAATTTTGACTTATTAACTCAAAATTTAGAGAAAGATAACTCGAAATTTCAAATTATGGATACTTTTTTTTTTTTTTGTGGTGGAAACAGGTTTACATATTATTTGGCCTATTTCTTGCAGTGTGGCCATGAAATTAAAATTATATTATGCTTTTATAAGGTGAAGTAGGTGCATAAGATTTTAGCCCATTAAGTGGTTTCTAGACAACATGATGACATTATATCATATATAATTCAGCTTTTGTGGATATAAATTAGGTGTTATTGTTGTGAAATTAAAAGAATGATAAGAGTGCTTTTATAAGGTCTAAAGCTCTATAAATGCTAAGAAACGGGCAATTTTGACTTGTTGCTAAGTGGCTGCTATTCAACCTGACAATGTCATAATATCTCATATATGTAAGAAGCTTCAGGGCCCTAAGATGTACCTGGGTGCCAAACTTGGTTTCTCAACTCCTGATTGTGTAGGAGTTGGTGTCATAATCACAAGAATGGTTGAACTCAATAGTAAAACCATGAAGACCAACACAAGTTTAACTCTTCTACCGACACAAGCAAGGAATAGTGTCTGTATATAGGCGAGTATAATGCAGGTGAGCGTTTGCAGCACAGGAAGGGGCTGAGCAGCGTAGCAGCAGAGCTCTGTGACAGAGGAGATCACGGGTTAGTGATGTTTCAGTAAGTCTGGGGATTGAATTGTGTATTTTGGAATTGGCTCGAGTTCTTACTCGAGTCCTTTTATTGAATTGCTCATAGGGGAGTCAGGTGACTGTTCGGGAAGACTGAAGTGGCAGAGAATGGTCGTACGGGTGAGCTTTCCAAGGTGAGTATTGATGAGGGATTGCAAGGTTTTGGTCTGCAGGTAAGTCCAACTTGAAGCAGAGGGTTTTGAAGGATTTCTTCAAGTTGCAAAAAACTTGAATCCAGCCAAAGCCCACACACTGGAGAAAAACATGACAATGGTGACAATGATGTGGCAAAGAGTGAAGGTTTCAGCTGGCTTTTCATCCAGAGGAGTGATGAGTATACGGGAAGCACGTCTTTAGACTAGATCAGATCGTAAGGGAGCCCTGCCCAAGGATGGAATATCCCGAAACTAGAACTGAGAGCGACAGGTAGAGTGGGAGAAAAAAGCAGGAGAGTGGGAATTAAAAGAACAGGGACAGACACCCAGAGATTTCATGTATTGAGAAGATGGCCAGTTAGCTTAGATCAAAAAGATGCATCTTTAGCAATGATAAAATTATATTGCCTAAACAAACTATGACTCATTTTTCATAGATTTTTTGTTTCTTTTGTTTTTTAATTTGTAAAAAGATAATCAAAAATGTCACTCCAAGATGCAGGGGTATTCTAGGCCTTGTCCTGTAGAGTTGCAATCTTCTGCAGCTAGCTCTTCTTCCCCTGAATGAACACTGGGGAACTTCCCAGTATTAGGCAGGTGGTTTTAATGTTGTGCTTGGCTGTTATAGATAATATCTTTTTTGGTCCCAAAGACAAAACAAAGGCCAGTAATACTGAGTTTTAGCTATCTAGCTTCAAAATAAGTTGGTAGCTAGCTTATGTAAACAACGTGACAAAGTGCTTACTCAGAAAGTAGTCCACCTCAGTGCTAAAGCATTTGTCCACTGCCTGTTCTGTGTCTTAACTTGAGGTCACAACACAAATCAAACTGACAGACATGTCACAGGACAAGATTCACGGGAGTAAATAATACATTTCATCAGCTGCTTCAGTTCCATGGCCCTCATATGGAAATTTATCACAGCAGACATTTTGACTTGTCACAGCAGGAAAAGCGCGGGTGGAATTAATAACACTACTGCTGACTCAGTTCCATTAAGGATCGCAGTACGGCATGGCAGTAAACCAGCATGCATGAATGCAGGATCTTCCTTAACTGAAATACTGTAAAATACACCTTCGACTTCCCTGCTATGACATGTCGACATGTCTGCAAGTAAAGAAAAAAAAAAAGCTGGCACGGTGTGACACTACCGTATCTTCCTGGGAGTCACCTAAAGAATATTTTTATCTGTTTTCACCCGCTTCTGTCATCATAATACCCGGTGAGAACAAATGTAAAGTTTGAGGGTGGTTTCATGTCACGGTGACTTATAAATTTATTTAGTTAGGTTGTTACTTTCCCAGCAGATGCACAGCAGACAGAATGTGGTGTTTGTGTAAAGTCTTGGTGCGAAGGCCCGGGTTTATGGTGGGTTCCAGAGCATGGTTTCTTCATACCACGAGCCTCCTTCTTTTACAGGAATAATTAATCATAATGTACATGGCCTGGGATAAACCAACATTTTACGGCAATGTTATCTTTGGGGCAATTGACCCCCCCCCCCCCAGAGAACAAAACAAAAAAAACAACCCTCCCCAAATTACCTTACAAACTTACCTTTTATTTAAAATTGCACATTCCATTCTCATCGATCATTCATCACATACTATCTTCTTCAGGATCCTGTTCTCGCTATTTTAATGCCAGGCCCTTAGAGTCATTTTCCGATGCACCAAGACAGCGCTTTAGCATAATTTTCCGGCACGAGGAAGAATATCAACCTGCAAACCTTGTTTTTACTTTGACCTATCTCTTACCTTTTCTGTCACTGTATTGTTAGGTGTAAGCACTAAAATGAAGTGGTTAAATTGAAGAAAATAACATGGTTTGGTTTAAAACAAACTAGTTCATTAATGTGACCATGCAAAGAGAAACAGGATCTGCAACTTTAATCTGCAACAAGCTTCTCAGATCATTTTTGATCATCTATTTCTTTGGCATCTATTTCAGCAGTTAAAGAAATCCTACTGAACTCTGTCAGACTGGATCTATTATCTTGAAAGCTTCCCATTCAGCCTTACATTGCATTACATTTTAAGCTATAGATCACTATATATAGCTGATTCTCACATGTGTAAAACTGAAATCTGAGACCCTGGTCAGACAAGCCTAGACAAGGGTCAGTGACCATCTAGCAACCACCATTCGCTAGGAAAATGTAGCAACACATTGATGAATGGTTGCCAGAGGTTTCTGGCAGTCACGAGGTGAAACTATTTCCAAAGAGACATATGGTTCTGCACCAAAAATATCCTTGTGATTGCTTTGGTTGCTAGCAGAGTGCAGCTAGTCCTGTAGTTTTCATAGGAGACGTCTGCAAACACCTGTCAACCACTCTCCAAGTGGGAGTGAAACTGTGAAGTGTGACTACTATCTGCCAACAACCAAACCATTCAAAAGGTGTTTTTGTTTTTTGTGGAGCACCCTCTTTGCAGCTAATTTCACTTTGTGACAACCAGCAGCCTCTCTACAATCGTGTGATTGAAGCCCAAGCTATTTTGTTCAACTCAGGAGTATTTCTACCATGTGTGTTTACAGCCGCAGGGGAAATGGCCTCGGTAAAAAAGAAAAAAAAATCATAAACATCTTAAATTAAACTTTGTATCAATGCAGTCCTACTAGGAACAAAATGGAAATATTTATTCTGTTTTTCAAGTAATTTTATATTAAAAATATAATTATAAAATATTTTTGCCTTCACTGCACTCATGCATTCTAGGCCATTACCTTAGTTCAATTTCAACACCTGCCATGTTGTTGAAACACAGTATAGGTTTGCAACACACTGAGATAGGTGTTCCATCTTGCTCGCCGACCCCTGCCAAATGATGAAAATGTGACACGAAACTTTCAGCTACTGTATAAACAAGCCCAGAATGAGTGCTCGCAGAAATATTATTTCTTTTGCAGAAGCAAAGCATCATATAAAAAATGGAAAGAAGGGGGGGAAAAAAGAAAATGTGCAGGAGAGCAAGCGCTTTGGAGCCTGTCTCTGTGGTTTAAGATGTTATGCATTAATTCTCTAAGGGGCCTTGAGGTCCCAGTTTCCAATGTTAATTGATATCCCCATTAAAGAGATAAGTAGGCTTGGGGAAAAGAAGAGAGCCAGAGAGCAGAGAAGTTACTGCAAGGTGTAGCCGAAAAGAGAACGGAGATGAAGAGGAAGATGAGAAAGAAGATGACAGGAAGTTTAGGGGAAAAAGAGAGAGCAGGAAAACAATGCACCAGTCAGCTGCTGGGAGATGACCCCAGATGATTAGTTCTGGCGATGGCTGTGCAAGTGTCCAATAAATGAATAATACTTTGCATTGTGAGTTTATGTGTCGCTGCATGTGAGAAAGCGAGAGTGACATAAAGAAGAGAGCACAGAGAGGGAAAAAGAATGCGCTTATTGGCTGACAGAGCTGCTCTCACCTAGTTCGGGATGAGTCACAGTTCGCAGAGCTGTTAATTACGCCAACGGCTGAATCAAAACTCGGGGAATGAGAGCAGCTGTCTGCGCATTTACATATCACAGCCTACAAGGAGTGGAAGGGAAGGAGGGATGAAAGCTAGAGAACAGAGGAAGGTAGAGAAAGTGGAAGATGGAAGGGGAGTTGATTCAGAGATAGAAAACGAATGGAGGAGTAAAAAGCTCTCAAAAAGAAAGTGAAAGGTAAAGAATTGGGACAGGGAGGAAGGTAACGTAAGGAAGTGTGAGATGCAAAGAAAAAGTGACAGAACTCACTTGATTAGAGAAAAATGCAGTGACGATCACTTCATCTGCATCAGCCGTCATGGGATTTTGTCATTATTTTTGTTTTGGAGTCTTATGCTCTAAATGTCTTGTTTGTGCATGATGTACTCACTTTGCCAAAACATTTATGACTGGAACCTCTGTACCTGAATTAAACACAAGGCTTTAGCATATACCTGGCATACAGTTTCCCGAGTGTTGCCAGAAATCTCCATTTTGTTAGCAACTGCATTTGTTTTATTCTGTTTGCTTCTTTTTCCACTAGATTCGTAAAACTGACAGCCTTAAGGCCAGCACTGACCAGAATAAGACTTGCTTTGATTTCAAAGTCACAAACAAGGCAAGCCATTAGCATACAGCTGCCAACAGGCCAGCCTGCAGCTGCACTTAAAGCCTTTAGTTTCCTTCCAAAAATAAAGCAACAAAACAACGCAAGAAACACAAAACCAAGTGACTGCTTTGCATTGCTTTACCACTTGAATACCAAATACATAGCCTAATACAAACGACCTGGGTATGTGGTAATAATACGTACATCTACACACCTACAAGTACTATACTGCAACCGTCTGAATTACTAACACTAAGAAAAAACTGGATTTTAATAAAAAGTACAACCAGGAAGATACAGTATGCTTTATTTCTAATATTTATTAGTAGGAAAGGTTGAAAATGTCAAGCATACAGAGTATTAATTATTGTCAGTTAAATCAAATGAACTGGTTCCTTTATTCCTGCACAATATGCACATGATGATGAACAATATGAGAAGCTTATGATGTTTTTGTTAATATTGGTTTGAAGCTATATCTCACACCTTGTCATTGTGGCGTGATACTTTGTGATGCACGGTGCATAGCTTGACATATAGCTTATTGGTGTGTTTGTAATTCTGTATCCTGTTTGAGAGAGTAAAATACACGGTGTTGTTGCCAAGTACAGAATAGAAGCTTTCAAAGAAGGACAAGGGTGTGAAAATGACTTTGAGATATTTCCCATGTTTTCAAGGAGAACTGTGAGTCAATGACAGCAGTTGTAATTTGCCAATTTAATTGAGATGATTTCCAGCTCAAAATGAAAATGAAAATGCCATCCCTGGAAACACTTTACTATCAAGTTTATCATCTGCTTTCATCAAAGAGACTAGGTCACTGCTTTTTGGCCACGGTGTTTACCGGACGTGAGGAGAAGGCAGATGAGGGAGTTGTGTCAATCACAAAGACTTCGTTCATGACAAGCAGGTGGCTGTGGTGGTGGTAGTGGTGGTGGTGGTGGTGGTAGTGGTGGTGGAGGGTTGTGAGCAGGGTCTCGAGTGAACAGTCTCTCTCAGTCTTAGTCATCAGAAACTGCACTCAGCTGAGTTACAGAGAAAGAACCAGGCAGCTCTCTGTAATAACAGACCGGCGGCTTTGAATGTGTCCTTCATGTGACAACAGATTTACAGTAGCATCTTTTCATTAGCTTGTAACAACATAACAGTCACATAATCACAATCAACTGATCTATGTCTTAACATCTGTAAACCTTTAACACTGTGACAGAAGTATATTTAATCCACTCTTTTAAGATGCAAACCTCACACGTAATATGTATTATAAAAACGCATCGTCATACATAAATGACAGAAATGGTTGATTGCTAATGACTCTTCAAATGACATTCATTCAGAAATTCATTATACTGCATGCAGTAATGAATGTAATGTCAGTATAATGTGTAATGTCAGTGATGTCGCTGAGCGGTTTTTCCTCCCACTTTAAGTTGCAAAGGGCTATTTTCTCAAATTGTTATATTGTTTTAAGTGTTCATGTAATGAAATGATCAGTTGTGAATGTGTTGCTCATACAGCTAACATGATTCATCCAGTCTTAAAACTAAACAAGGCTCAAGTTGTAGAACCATTCAAAATGCAAAATGAAGTGATGAGAAAAAGTAAAGTAGAATAAAATGGCATTGTATAGAATGGTAAAATGGTATTTGTATAGCACTTTACTGTGGCGATCGTGGCTCAAGAGTTGGGCGTTCGTCTTGTAATCAGAAGGTTGCCGGTTTGAGCCCCGGCTTCAACAGTCTCGGTCGTTGTCTCCTTGGGCAAGACACTTCACCCGTTGCCTACTGGTGGTGGTCAGAGGGCCCGGTGGCGGCAGTGTCCAGCAGTCTCGCCTCTGTCAGTGCGCCCCAGGGCGGCTGTGGCTACACTGTAGCTTGCCATCAGTGTGTGAATGGGTGGATGATTGTGTATAGTGTAAAGCGCTTTGGGGTCCTTAGGACCAAGTAAAGCGCTATACAAATACAGACCATTTACCATTTACTAGTCCCTAAGGAACCCAAACATTCAGTCATCCACCCAACTGCATCACATATGACATCTGCACTGGGTTATACAAGTCACCTAGAAGTTACACCTCTGCTGAAAATGGAATAATCAGAAGCCAACAGCCAGTTTGGTTCATTCTACTTTTCCTGTCATTGCCGCTCACAGTTGGTTACTGGACACCATCTTTTAGGGACCAAAAACGAACTCCCTGTGATTACAGCTCTTTCCAGTTGCTCTCTGATTGAAGTTTTAAAGAGGACTTCTTTGACTCCATGTCCTGCCTCTGTCCAGACATGTGAAAAGCATATGGGAAATGCTTGTAAAAGAGGAAAATCCTACTGATCAATTAGGATTACTCAGCATATTAACATTTTTGGGTCCTTTACTGCATATCTCCAACTTTATAGTTATGTGCAACCAGCTTGTGCCTACCACGGACTCAGAAGGGAATATCTTTCTTTTCAAGTCACAGTGGTGCCAGTTTGTGTCTGTTTTGATAATATTCTCCGTTTAATTCATTCAAGTTCTGGAAGAAATACATTTTTGATAAAAAGTAAATAAAGCACAGTACCACAAAAATCATCATAAAATTGCTATTGGAGAGTGTTTCCTACAGCTGTTTTACAATGAGATCTGATTTTTCGTGGGTGACATGAAGATGAAACCTTTGAGAAGAGTTAAATCTTTGCTGCTTTCCACTGAAAACGGGATACTCAGGTTTAATGCACAGCAGAAATTACGAGACAGGAGCAGTTGAACTAAATGGAGTGAGAGGAGGTACGTTTTAGTAGCAAACACTGCATGGTCTAGCTGTTAAAAATCTCACATCTGACACCAAATACATGAACAATAATTTATGTAGACCAACACACAAGCCTTGCTTATGCTTAATGAATAATAAACACCATGCAAGTATTTGAATCAGTAATGTTTTAAACGTTTTGGCTCACAGTTACTGTAGATGTGGTGAAAAATCTGAAAGAATCAGTCTGTGGCAGTTTAGATTAATGTAGAGACTCAAGAGACTGTTGTTGATAAATTCATTTAAACAATTTTAAAATGATGGGTTTGAATTTGCACACCTGGAAAAGTGGAAAAATCAATTTAACAACCACACCTCTGCAGTACTGGGGTCACTACTCAATAAAAGTAACATATTACACATTACTTGTTACTTTTCTTATAAGTACTGCTACAGGCATTAGCAGTACATTACTTAATTACTTAATTACTCATTGGCGAAAGTCATTGGTTACACTTCTCATGACTTTACCTTCACACTGGTCCCTAACATGTTGTGAAATGCACTGTCACATAATTACCAGTTAACAACTTAAATCTTGGGCTACAACACAAACCTGTAACCTAATGAAGACACACAACATCTGTCTTTTAATGTTAAAGTTTGAAAACAAAAGTGTATAAAACCAGCCCAAAGAGATGTCAAAGTGATCGCTATCATGATTCTATTTTAGAAACATGAAGAGGTAGAAATGGGGGCTTCAGTGCCACAAATCTGACTGCTCATCATTGCTTTGGTTACCTGTTGAAGTTCAGTGTCTCACTGCTTGGATTAAGTCAGCAAACACTGAGCTTTAAGAGCACTCTGGGTTCTTTGCTAGCTTTGTCTTAGCATGCCATCTGCACAGATGCTTGCAAAGAGCCAAAGCTGCATTAGTAGTATATTGCAGTTGTTCTGTCCTGGTCAAAGTTTGTACTTTACCATCATGCACTTGTCCTGCATAATATTACTACGTTACTGAAAAATACACAACTTTTCCTGTTGTGTAGCTTTTGTGTTGGTATGTGGGACTGGAGCCTATGTTTTTATTGTTAAGTGGTGTTTATAAGACAATGCATTTCATGTCATTTTATGGAGTAATACAAATAACTTTCGCTGGAAAGTAATTCCTTTTATGAAAAGTCATTACTTGTAAGAGAAGCAACTTTTTAAAGTAATGACAGCAGCACTGATTATAGTAATGTGTTATACTGGAATGTGGGACACCTAGCAATGCACCTGTGTTTACAAATTTCATCCATGAAAATTCAAATGTAAATTGTTCAGTAAGAATTTGCAAGAACAATGACTTGCACTTTAGTGCACATGGTCTTCAAAGGGAGCAAAAAACAAACACTCTGTGTATAGCTCTGGTCAGAAGTTTACATACACTCATCATGAGCACGGATAAAGATAATGTGTGGCTTTTTTTGTTTGTTTGTTTGCTTGCTTTTGGTGCACAAGTTTAAATTCATGTTAGATTTTCTATGATCCAAACGGTCAGAAGTATGCACACAGGCTTAATATTTTATTCCCAGTAATATTTGGTTAAATGTCACTTATAGGGCTGCACCTTGACCAAATTTTTAAAAGGGTTGAGATTGGGCCTTTGGGAAGGCCATTCCACAAGCTTTACCCATGTTGATGTTCCCTCTGTTCCACTAGCCAGTCATGTCTCCATGTCTCATTGTCAGGTCTGCGTCTTTGTGAATGTGTTATGTTCCTGTTTTATTTTGATAGTTCCTTGTCCTGTGTTCAGTATATTCAGTTTTGCTTCGTTATGCCAGATTACTCCCAGCTGTGTCTGATTCCCTTGTTATCCCTCTGTGTATTTAAGCCCTGTGTTTTCCTCTGTCCATTGCGTTGTACCATCATACTACCCTATGTAGCTATTTGCTATTTGAGTGTCTCTGTGTTTCTGGCTTCTCAGTCTTCTCAGTTTCTAGTTCGAGTTATATTTTTCTTGTATCTGGTGTTATTTCATACGGCAAAATAAGGCTGGCTTTCTTAGTTTTTGAGTCCTGCATTTGGGTACTCATCGTGCCTGCCACACAGCCGTACTATGGCAGTTTGGAATTAGTATAAAACCTTTCTCCAGAAGGCATTTGGCTTGTCCATGCGGCCAGCGATAAATTTTATTTGAAGGTGTCAATTTTTGAGCGGGGTCTTCTTTCTTGGTGAATGGATATATAAAATTAGCTTCACTGTGGACAGTGACTCTGGTGTTCCAGTTAATGATAGGTTAGCGGCTTTTCTTCCAGATGTTGACAGTTGTTCTCAGTATTGTTCAGTCCAATGAGTAGCGTCAAGCAATTTTGTTTTTGTAGTCAGTCACGCTCACTAAGTTAATATGCCTCAGCTTGGTCAACATTAGATATTGTAGAACTTCAGCAATTACCACGACAGCCATGTCCATAATGAGTGTGTGTAAACTTCTGACCAAAACTGTAGTTTCAGATTTGCATGTATACATAACTACTAGAAAGTTCAAGCAAGAAGAGAAGAAGAAGAAGATAGGAGACACAACTTTAGATGAGTAGCGCAGCATTCGCTAACATTTACAAACCCACTTGTTTGGCTTAATGGATGAACAAAACCTTTGGGACTTTGAAGAAGAAGGCTTACTCTTTTTAGGCCTCACTGATCACAGTGATAGAGAATGGTTTTCCAGCCGTTATGAGGTAGAGGAGAAAATACTCAGTATAATAAATGTAGGGAGTAAGTCTCTTGAAATTAATGTCCCCATAAGAGAATGAGTGATCACAATGTATGGAATGTAATTAATCAGTGCAACAAGGGTTATTGAAAAAATGAAATTGACAAAACTGTTGTTAATCACACCTGTCCTAACTGCCAGAGCAGAAACGTTTGAAAGCTCTTTCAACAACAAGGCACCCGCAAACTTATAGAACAGTAATTAATACAACAAATATGATCAGCCATAACAATAAACCCCCCTCCCTAATATTGTGTAGCTACATGCCACAAAAAGCTGCATCTATCTACTTATCTATCTTAGAAAGTGCACCTGTTGTATGAGGGGTAAAAGTTTTCATGAGTATACTGACAAAAAACAGACATCCAAGGTCCATTTTGGCAGCTTGCAACATCTCCAACTTCACCATGCACCTAAACATCAACATCTGGGTCCCACTGACTCAGTGCGTATGTCAAAGATTATCAGTGTTTAAGTGAAAGAGCCTACATTGTTTTGCAGCCTGTGGCCAGTGCTTGCTTAATTTTCTTGTGCATTACCATTGGCACATTTCTCCCAGGTCGGACCTTCAACACAGGGTTCAGTATCAGTGGCAGGAGCATTCCAGAGGTGCACGAGGAGACACTCTTTAAGGGGAATTTTAGCAGTGAAGAAAACCAGCTTACTCCATTTACTATACGGGAAAATGAGCTTGATTAAAAGCCACAAACAGAAGTTGATGACACTCAGTGCTGCTGTTTGTTTTTTAGTTTTTTTTTATTTGTGCTAGTAAATAAATTAAAAAAAGATTAATGATCTGTGTTTACTTCTTACTTCTGTACGCCATAATAATCACATTGCAACTGTGTTGAAGCATTTCCTGCCAAATAATTTATGCACGTATCACTGCTGATGTGTGAAAGCACGTTTTTAACATCTCCAGTTTTGGTGTACTGTGCTGGCATTACTTTTCAAGGATTACAAGCATTACAAGCTTTTTATCTTAGCTACTGTCACTTCTGCAGCCACGATGCCTAACGCGGATTAGTTTAGCAGTCCTACATTACAGCTGCCATTAAATCTTCGATTAGTTAAATGGTCTTGGATTGCCAACAGCAAAGTTGTACTAAAATTATAATCCCATTGCATTGAAGAGGGAAAAGATAATATGAGCGCTGATATGCTTGTGAAAAATATGGTTAGCAGTATGACATATAATTCCTGCTCTATGCAGATAACTACAAAAATACAGAATCACGCAATGCTTTACTTTTAATAGTCTACTGATGTGATTTAATGTTTAATATTGTTTTCAGGCCTCAATTTTTATGCTCTGAGGAAATCCAAGAGGATTTATTTTTCCCAAATCTGGCACAGATTTACAAAACAATACATGACACAGTAATAGTTTGGCAGATAAAGTCAGAATGAGTGTGAACTCATGCTTCACACATCTTTGTCAAATAAGAAAATTGTTCTTTACACTACAAGTGATGCTGAATATTTAACCACATCAGACTTTAACCTCTCCTCTGTGCATTTTGAAAGTAGGTGACGTTCCAGTAACATCTAGTCTTTTTCTAAAGATCTGACTTTGGATTGAATGGAAGGAAATGTTTTAAACATTACATCACTAAAAGTGTGAAACACAGGCCAGACACCAGGATTTTGCTATCAAATAGTAAAGGATACATTTAAAATAACCAAATATAGTGTATAAACATGCAAATGTTTCGTGTGGTTGCCAAGTTGAAGAAGCAAATCAACACACGCATGCTGAGTGGGAAGAATGTGAAAGGCTTTCTCTTGAGGACAGCAAGTTTCACTGTGTTCACTATGTTCATGATTATTATTATCTTGTCATGATTAGTTACCCTCTCATCTTTTTTCAAATGTCACCAGTAATTTATTGCTATTGCAAAGCTGTTAGTAAAATTCTATTTGATATTTTGCCTTTAAATTTCTCCAAAAACCTGCAATGTAATAACATAATAGGAGGATTGCAGATATTTAATTAATGCCCTCTAATTAAAACCAGAAAGGATTCCCTCAGAATAGCAAAGGATCACAGTCAAAGTCGAACTAAAGTGAACTCTGATCTGCAAGACTGTCTGGACATTGCACAACAATTGCAGACTTGAAATTTTCCTCTGAATGGGCTGTAATAGAAGGCGAAAGGGAATTCAGAAATTCATGGCAAACCTGGACCTTGAAGCAAGAAAACCACAACCAATTTACCTTCAGTTGAGTTGATCCCATCTTTTCTCACGTCACTCCTCTCATTGCTTTCAATTTTATAAGCTAAAGATGCTACAATATTAAAGACATGCAACGAGTATGCATAGAAAGCATAAACAAAAGTTAAAGAGCTGCATGAGGTGACATGAGGAGTGTAAAGGAGGGGAGTGCAGTGTGCTCAGTACATTACTGCAGGTCCCCCAGAAGACTGAGCCTATAGCAGTAGAATTAAGGGATGGTTAATTGTCACCCGATTCAGCATTAACTAAAAAGGAAAGTTTTAGCCTAATCCTAAAACTAGAGGGGGAGAGACTGTCTCTTGCAAACCAAACTGAGCGCCGGTTTTGCAGGATAGGAGCCTGATAGTTGAAGGCTCATCCTACACTGTACCTTTGGATACAGCACAATTAAGCCTGCACTCTTAGAGCCAAAAGCTCAATGGGGATAATGAGGGTTTAAGATAAGATGGGGCAAGCAGTCTCTGTTTGTGAAATAGTCACAACCACTAATCCACTGATTTGTGTTTCTGGGCACAAATGTAACATGTTCCTAAACATGAATTTTCCAATGTCATTTTCATGTCCCTGAACAAGATTTTTCATCTGTCCAGTCTCATTTGTACTGATTCGTGTCCATGTACACGAAATCAATATCTTCCACTGTAAAAAGGCAAAAAAGTTCACATTTTCTGGGATGGAGGGGTCAGTGGTGGAGCAAATCATTTCACCACTCACACCCGAGACAAGTTTGACCCGTACATGTTACAGATATTCACACATCATTTATATTATCTTATTTTTAGCTATTAAAAAGACATTTGATTAGGTTTAGGACTAAACATGACTTGGTTATGATAGGTATAAATACTGGGTAAGTAAAGACTACAGCTGCTTTGTTTGTGGTTGCCATGGTGACACAGTCCCAATTTTGTCTAGCCAACATAGTATGCATGAACTATTTCCTGGTGTATTTGGTTAAAATTTGACTCGTGAAGCCATAACTACTGAGTTGAAGGAATGCAAGGCTCAACAGAGCCTAGAAAGAAGCCAGGGTTTATTTTTGTTTACCCCCATCAATAATAGGACATTTAGACATAGCAACAACATTATTATTATTTTTAATTATTCGTCTATCATTCTAATAAACAAATGAGTAGTAGTCTTAGCTTGAGAGAGGATTGTTTTGATGTAAATAATTTAAATAGTGTATTTGGAAAATCACGTGCTTTCATGGTGTCATCTTTAGATTTTCATCGGTGACTTGCACCACGAGTCAGACTTCTCTGATAATTGCTTTATTTCTCAGACAAGATAATCAAGCTGTGTGGGCTTAACGTTTACTGAGAGTAGCTGCTCTCTGAAAGAAGTAATGATTTCTTTCAATTTTGGTTAATTCTAGGATAATTTTAAAAAAATCGAAATAATTATGGTTTTTCAGGAAATACCACTAAACGGGAACAAGATCAAGGGTATGATTAAAACAGTCAGTGTTTTGTTTTTTTAATTTTGAGAGAAGCCGCTCGGGTCTAATAATGAATAAAATTCAGGGTTGTGGCTCCTTTTGTCAACATAAACATGAATGTAATTTTATCTGAATTTTGCACTAAATTATATATATAAAAAAAACAATCAGAATCAGTCAGACAGTTCAGATAAAAACTAGACAACAACAAATTTTGAAAAACACACATAGCTCTTTATAAGAGATGACAGATTCATCTGAGTCTGATTCTATGAATGTAGTTCATTTATTTTAAAAAATCAACTCTTTTTTTATTGTTTTGGGAGATAACGTTGTGTTTCTCCTCTATAAATCAGGAAGACTGTCTCTAAACAAACCTTTCTGGTTAGAATCCTGTGTATAGCACTTGCTCTGGCTGCTGAACAGACCTCATACCTCTTGTGGTAAGACTCAGAAGTCTGTCGTTGCTATTTACTTGATAGAGATGCCTCTTCGAACTAAGTCTAAAATGTGTCAGCCACAAGGATGTCACACCAAATGTTCTGTTGGTGGCTACAAGACCCCTTTTGCAGAAGAGAATATTTAGCCTTAACAGATATGGCCAAAGTTATTATCATCAGCTTATTTACATATTTGTCTTCTGTTGCCTGACAACAGTATGTTGGACTGAAACACAACCAGTGAAGGCTGCATGTTCTTGCCACAGCTCTGTGATGGTAAAATCCAATATAATCACTATACAGTGAAAGAAATGTATAATATTTACAAAGGTAAGCACACCATTGTTTTTCTTGTGACATTACCAATAAGTTTGATGTGTCACATGGCCCTCTTCCTATTGGAAAAACAAAAGTTGTATCCAAGATGGCCGACTTCTAAATGGCCACCATGGTCACCACCCATCTTGAGGAGTTTGTCCCCTCACGTATACTAATGTGCCACAAACAGGACTTTAATATCACCAACCATTCCCATGTTATTACGGTGTATCCATATAAATGGCCCACCCTGTAGAATAGTTGTATTGTTGCAAACCAAAAATTATAGCGCATAAAAGATGATCTCTGCCAAGGATAATAATGATGCCAACATTATAAACATGGCCTATTAGCCACATGTCTATTTTTGGTGTATATTATGTAGTTTTTGGTTTTAGCTTCTAAAAATTAATGACCACAAAAAAAAGTATTAAACTTAATGGGAAGAATTTCTAAAAGCAACTGCCATGATGCTGTGGTAAGGATGCCTGTGTAATGTGTTGCAGAAATATCTACTGTAGTTAGCAGCATGTACTTGTACCCTGTTTGTAGCTCAAGATGAGATACAGCGAGTCACTGCAGTGTCTGCCCTCAGTCTAACATGAGAGGAAGAACAAGCAGAGCAGAGCAGTCTTTGATTTTGATCTCTTGTTAATCTTTTTGAAGGACAGGCAATTAATGAATGAAACAGGACAGCAGGATTAGCAGAGCCAACAAGCTTGAGGGCTTATTTTTAGCATGTGTACTCCCTTGCACACTGGCTAACGGCATTAAACAATGTGAAATGCTTCGACTCTCCAGCAGATCATCAGTAGATCAAGTTTGTTGTTGTTTAATTGCTTCTGTGCTGTTGCTGTCTGAGTTTTTATGCACAGTAAAAATCAGTGAAAGTTGGGCTAAAAAGCAAAAGCAGCACCACTGAGGATCTCAAGTGATTGATCTGTGTTATCACTTTTTAAGAGTAAATTATGCTATGTTTTGCATATTTTCAGTGTCTCCAACTTTCTTTTACTGGAATTGAGCATGCCGTCATTTCCAGCAGATCAGAAAGAGAAACTAAAAAAGTGCCAACAGAGAGAAAGTTAGCAGCTGTGCTTTAGCAGATATCATATGGAATAAAGCACATGCACAAAGCGCTGTAGGGGTGCCAGTGTAACAGGCACCATTATGAGGCCATAAGTGTCCAGATTAAATAAAAAAAAAATGCATGCGAGTGGATTAGCAGAAATGACTGAAGAAATGGGAAACTCCTTTGGAAAACAACAACCTTCTGCAGATGGGGGAGGACACCTGCTGTGTAGCAAATGTGATTTTAGCAGTTAAGATATGACGACTATATGTGACAGCTCACCTATATACCAACCTTGTCCTCCATGCTAGGACTCATTAATGGCTTTCAATAAACAATTCAGTTACTAGTATTGTTTCTTATTTGTAAATGAGATTGTGCACCTCAGCTTACACGTGTAAACTGTGTGTATTGCGGCCAGTTTGATATCACTGGTGGTGAAATATGGAATACAGAAAATTCTACTTTTAGCTATGTAACGTTTTTGTAAATGAAGGAAGGGCTTTTAGGTTTTTTACTGTTTGGAGTCTTCTCTCACCCCCATTCTCTGCGACCTGCTGGAGCGGGGGGGCTAGGAGGAGGAGTTGGCCGTCCGACTGCGGTCTGGAGTGTGGGGCCTCCCTGCTGCTGCGGAGTCGGGGCGGTCTGCCTCCCCCCACCGCAGGGAAAAGGGTAACATCACCTGGGTCTGGGTGCAGTTCCCCCCTCCAGGGGCAAGGGTACCTAGACCCGGTTTGTAGAGGACGCTTGGGGAGTGTGATCGTGTGTACAGCGTCTCTTTATGTCTGTCTCCACGTTGGTTGAGTGTGGAGTAAGTACATATGAGAGCATGAGGGTGGGAATGGATGTTTGTATATGTGTGTGCCTGTATTTCTGTGTCTATATGTCAGGTTGGGTATCAGGCGCCACCTCTCTGGGGACATCTTAGGCCCTCCAAGGTTTGGAGGCCTATCTCCCCCTACCACCACTTCCCCTGCCAGTGGCGGACTCCCTCAGACATCGGTGCGTTGGTGGTTCTTTGTGTCCGGGGATGGGCGTCCAGGTACACACCGGCTCACTCCTTGGCGGCCGCTTATCGGGGCCTGGAGCCTGGGGCTCGCTCGGGCCACTTCGGAGGTGGGGTGCCCCCGGCCTCTCGGCCTGGGGCTCGGTTACTCAGGCACGGCTGGCTGCCGGCGGAGCTCACGGGCGCGTCACTGCAACTCCCCCTGGCTTCTGCTCCGCGGCTGCTGAGTGAGCCCTCATCTGGGACTCTCCTCAGCTCTTTCCGTGACAGTGGCGCAGCTGCCCCTCTGTTGGTCTTTCTTGGTCTCTTGTGTTCTGGGGGCCTCTGGATGTCTGGAGTTTTGATCTCCTCCATACCTGCTTCATGCCCTGGAGGACGGGGCTGTGGCCCCCCCACACCCTCTAGCGGATCATTACATGAAGGAACCTTTAAAAAAAAAAAAAAAAACAAGCGCGTCCATGCTCACAGGTGTACACACGGGTGATCACACCCACAAACTACACCCTTAAGTTTTTTTACTGTTATAGTATGTGTGTTGCAGTTAGTAGTGTTTTGTTGATAAGTGTTAGGTGACCAATATCTCACTCATGCCATGTGCACGCACTGTTGCTAAGCTAAGGTTACATATTGAAGAATTCATGGCTATTGATCCCAACTCATTGGAGCGATTAATGCAACAGAAATGTTTGAAGATCTGTATGGAGACGTGTGTAAAAATATTTCAGTTTATTTCTGTGAAATATGATTTACAAATGTGTACTGAGATTTGTAAATTGGGAGTTCGCTTTGTAATCGGAAGGTTGCCGGTTTGAGCCCCGGCTTGGACAGTCTCGGTCGTTGTGTCCTTGGGGAAGACACTTCACCTGTTGCCTACTGGTGGTGGTCAGAGGGCCTGGTAGCGCCAGTGTCCGGCAGCCTCGCCTCTCCCCAGAGTGTCTCACCAGTGTGTGAATGTGTGTGTGGATGACTGGATGTGTAAAGGGCTTTGGGGTCCTGAGGGACTAGTAAAGCGCTATATAAATACAGGCCATTTACCTCTTCACCTTTGTCTCTCTTAGTATGCATAGAGCTATGTCAACCAGCCACAATGTTACAACTACTAAAAGGTGAAGATAGAAGTATTTATCATCTAGTTAATATGCAAAGTTTCGCACTATAACCTTGGTTCCTGGCATTCATGAGGCTGTACTGTCCACATATAGTACCCTTTCCATTTCTATTACTATAACTTGTGTGTAATTTTAATAGTTTTGGTCAGTAATGTTATTATAAGGTACAGTGTGAAGTTACAGTAATTATGTCTGTTTTCAATTGTAAAAAGTAGATTTCCACAGTTTGTTGTTGGCTTTAGATGTTATACACTTGTTAAAAATGTATTTAACATCTTGTTTGTAAACTTCAAAATTAGACAAGATATGTGTTATCTAACAAACACATTTACATAAAATTACAGAACCTATACTTATTTTACTTTTTGTTTAAAGTTATTTTTTCCACTTCTTTAATGCCTGTAGATTGACATAATCTCCATAGGGATTATCAAATTGTTCTGATTCTGATTTACTTATTAAATAAAAATCACATAGTTATAAAATTATGCCATATTTTCTGATTTTGTTTTTACAGTTTTTTTTATGTGAGAAAACATTTTACGGTTATTGTATATTTATTGGAAAGCCATGCTATAAAAACATCTCAGGAAAATGGCCTCAAGACTTGTAGATCTCAGTCCTGATTGAACATCACTGTGGCACACACCACGGATGTCCCCAGAGACTCCATCTATATGCCCCAGTGGGTTGCAATTGCCTTCGGCTGCACAAGGTGAACCAGCATAATATTAGATTAAGGTTATTGTACCAAGGCTAATAGGTGTATATGCAAATGGGCCCTTGCCTCTAACGCTACATCTAACAACTCTAACATCTCCAACATTTGCTGGAGGCTTAAGTATACTTGTTCATCTATGTCTCCACTCAGATGCTATAAAGCTATGCTACACCACAATGACATTATTTAGCCAATCATGTTTAATACTACAGGGATGTCTGCATGACCAGAGGGGTTCTTTCATGTTTGTAGTTTTGAAAGAGGACACTCTCTAACAATATTATTTCAGGCTACTTTCTAAGCTGTATGTACACTATACTGCATTACTGCCTCTACGGTGAAGGGTCTATAAGAAGTATAAAACACCACAAAACCCTAAAGATAATTAAGCAGCAGACGGTCTTTGAGGTAGTTCCAATGAGAAGAACTCCCAGCTCTTCTCCACTTACTATTAAGACAGGATGTGGGCATCGGTGGAAGGACTGTGCATGAAACAAAGAGAGTAAGCAACAGTGAAGAAGTACTTGGTGGTTTGGAGGTAATGCTCCAGGAAAGTTACTGAGTGGGAGAAAGTTGAGTTGTTGCCTAAGGAAATGCTCATTTTGCACCCATTAAAATCCTCCTCAGGGTCTGTGATCTTTAAGTCTACAGAGCTCCTCAAGGGGAGATAGAGCGAGAGAACTTAACAGTTAGGGAGCCCAGAGGCAAAGCAACAACCAGAAAACAGCGTAATTAAATTAATCCCATTATATGAGGATGTGTTACACTCAATGGCCGGAAAATCATTATTAATTGTTGTAACTGTTGCAGAGATTATTCTTCTTGAATTTTTCTTTTCATTTGCCTTAGAAGAGGTCCAGTCAAAACTAATAGGAACATTGTATAAATTAGTAGAAAAACAAGTTAAAAGAATTTAATGTGTGAATAATATTATCAAGAATGTGATTTTTTATCAAGAATGCCACCTGTACATAATGTTTTACATAATACTGATATGCTGATATCTAGTTGAAATGTAATTTTAGCCATAAAAAAAACATGTCTTAAGTACAGTGAAGGAGCTGTCAACAAAGCCTTCTTATTCAGTCATGTACAATCATAGCTATAGGAACTATGTTATCAAGTAACGATAGGTTTCGATACCCCAGTGCCTCCACTCCCTTGACATTTAGTAAAGCAAGGACTAGGTCCCAAGTATGGATAACCCCAGCAAGGGAGGAATGATTCTTAAGTGGTTTAATGAAAAATGCAATAAACAGAAGCACTATGAAAGTCCAGAAAATTAGCAGGCAAGTAGAGAACAGTATATAAACAGGGGAGGTAATTGGGGGAATTGGGTTCCCCATGTGAGGGGGCTGTGCCAGGTAGGTAAGGACAACTGAGGTGAGGACATATGTAGGTGGAAGGGATGATATACAGTACAAAGCTGAACTGTGACACCTACCACATTTTAAGAAGCACTCGGTACAAGGACTTTTGCAACAGGCTACTCTTGGTTTGTGCTCATGGAAGTGTTTGTATCTGTGACCCTTCAGCTTCAAAATAAAACAGTGAAAGCACACATTTTCCTAAAATTACATTATCTTTAGCTATACCGTCTTATCAGCAGGGTATGTATTTGAAAAGATGCAGAGATACTGGTAAAACCTGTAGCCAACATAATTTTTTGTAATGTACCAATTTAAAAAAAATGTCTTTCTTTATACAGTGGCCTATTATTTTTTTCAGGGAGGAACACTGCAGAAAAAGTCAGCCACCTGTCAGACTATATATTTCTGTCCTCTTTTCTGTCCTCACTTCGCTGTTTCCTCCTTTGAGCCTCTGTGTTTCCCCACCCTTCTTAGCATAACAGCAGAATTGCTACTTTAATCCTCCTCACGCCTAGTGTCTCAGAAAGCACTCATTTTGTTAGCCAATATTATTCTAATGACACTTTATTTGAAATGTAATGTCAAACATGCATTTGTGTATTTCACAAAGTTACATGTGTGATCTGCCTTTGATATGCTGAAGTTGTCATCCAAGTAGAACACACACAGACACACACACGCACATTTACAAGCGCAGATACAACACGCGCACTGACACGCGCGTCGTGCCAACGCTACGCAACAGCGAGGGCTGTTGTGAGGAAAGAAAGTGACTGATTACTTTTTTTATCAGAGGAATTTTAGAGAGAAAGAAAGCAGCAAATGAGAGCGCTGTCATCTTTCCTCTGCTCGTGACGGGATATAAATAGCAAGTAGGTTCTCTTAAAAGTCGAGATGAAAACATTTGCTTTGTTTCCAGTGCATAGCTGTAACACTTCTTTGAAACCTGAAGCAGGGAGAAGATGCTCCTTCATGTCTCCCTCAGTAAGCTGGAGAATAAGGAAAAACAAGAAGGCTCCTCTGAAATGCCTGACCTAATATTTGACAGATAGTCAAGAGATATGTATCCAGGGACCAAAAACAGATTTGCAGGAAAGATGA
Source organism: Rhamphochromis longiceps (assembly GCF_057381845.1). Taxonomy (NCBI): domain Eukaryota; kingdom Metazoa; phylum Chordata; class Actinopteri; order Cichliformes; family Cichlidae; genus Rhamphochromis; species Rhamphochromis longiceps. The sequence continues at coordinate 27,997,411 of NC_140562.1, read as the reverse complement.
GCTCATATTGTATTTTATTGTACAATTTTATTAGGTTGCTGTGACTGAGCCGCTGTTGCAGAAAGGAAACTATTTCCTTTCTTCTTCTCCTACGAGAGGAAATTTCAGTAAGCAATTATAATGCTTTGAGAATTTGATTGCGAGAAACCTTGTTTTGATTAATAATAATAATAATAATAATGCAACTAAGGAGCATTGAAAGGTGCTGCTGTCCGGGTTATACCTTTCATACATGTTTATAATTTACCTATATTTTGTCAGTCTTTTTGCCCGTGCTGTCATATTACTACACTGTTAATTGCAAAGCCGCCTGGGGCAAGTTTGTTAATTGTGATGTTGGACTACATGCTTAAATAAAGCATGAACTTGACACTTACACTACTATCCAAACACAGGTTGTACTGTGTAAAAGTATGGGAAACCCTCTGAAGAGAAACAGTTGGTAGAGGATATAATGAGGCATTATATTCATGAGATCCACCAGAGTTTTCTTATCATGCTCCCTGTTGTGTAATTGACTAATCAACATCACCCAAAGTACACAGTCTTTGTTCTCTGGCTAATGCATTCTGATGGGTTCAAAGGCATGGAAAACAGAATGAGCAAGTTAAAGACCAAGCATATGTGTGTTTGTATGCAATTGTGTGTGTCGGGAGACCAATTACATTTCCAAGTTGTACTTCAAATGAGGCACATCGAAATACTGCCCTTCCCTGATTTGGCTCTTGCAGAAATGAGAGCAAACCTTGGCGATATGCATGCGAGCACATGCATACACACACACACACACACACACACACACACACACACACACACACACACACACACACACACACACACACACACACACGTAAACACAAATATGTTTTTGTCTACAGTAACTCATCTGTTCATTTTGGCGGACTCCATGAGTGGTTACATAAGGTCTTTTCCCGGTGATGGCAGCTGCTTTGCTTAGCAGGTGAGGATGTAACAAAAATATTGATTCTGGACAAACAAATAGCCACCGACTCACTGACTGGGCAGAACTTACAAGTAAACAGAATAAAAAATAGCAGTATTGATTCTAACAAACAAATAGCCACAAACTGACTGACATGGGCACAACCTGTGAGTAAACAAAATAGCACAACTCAAATAAGGAACGGAGGAGCGATATCGCAGCGGTTTGTCATGTGTCGATTTAGATTTGCTGACTAATCCTCCTGCCGTTAGTTTCCACACTGGAAAGGCTCTAAGTACCCCACCTCTCTGCTGGGGTAATCTCAGTGCAAGTAAGCAGCATGAACATGAAGGGAGAAGGCCCTTGCTTTGAGAGTATATAAATTTCATAACATAAAATGCATGCATCCATTAATCCTTGGTAGTGAGTAATCCCAGAATGTTTACGTGCTGGGCTAATCTCCTTCTCTTCTGCTGAGGAACTGAGCACTAGGCTCCAACTTGCAGGTAAGCCTCATTTCCATACCTCACCCAGAAGTGCTAATCCCAATTCCAGATACAGAGACTAGGGAAAGAAAGAGAGGGGGTTTGGCACTGTCTGTGCGTTTGTGTTAGTTTGCCTGTGTCGGACCAGTAGACACCACATTAAAACCACGATATAACTGTTGTTGACTAATGTCGCTGACTTCTTTCAGCAGGTCGAAATGTGGGTGTTACAGAAATTCTTGTGTAAACAGAGTGTTGTTGATTATTTTGAAATTAAAAGCTGAATTTGGTGAACATCGGTACACTTTTGAATTGTTTTCTGTATAAGTAGTGATTAAATCACAATTTAATCCTTTAAAGCTTGAACCATCAAGCATTTAAAAGGAATGTTTCTTGCATTATTGCATGTTTTTAATTTGCATCATGTTTGATACATCTGCCTTTTTTGCAATTTATTATTAAAAAAAACAATAAATTTTATTATTACTATTACTATTATTATTATTATTGCTTAAAAATGTCTTTAAAACTCCCACGGATGATATACAAGTCACAATAACTCACAAAAACTTTTTCTATCAAATATGATACACTTGAAATTAAGGGGTTAAGTTTCTAAAATTATCATTTTAAACTGCCACAAAACCACAAGTCATTGACTTAAAGTTAAAAATGTATTTTTGGATAAGATAATTACATGAAAGCATGATAATGTGTTGCAGTGGTTACCATTGGTGAGCCGGCACACTGGACTTCTCAGAGAAGTCGGAAACTAACCAAGCGCAATATTCAACCAAAAAAATACATTTTTCTCTTCAAGAACGCAAGCAAACAACTATAATTTTGCATTTTAATAAGCAACAACACCACCAACAACAATGTGCTTCATTTTTGTATTTTGATTTTTTGTTTTTTTCAACTGCAAAGTTTATAGAAAAACAACAATAAATATATTTTAACATTAACATGTTTGATTTAAGTGCTTATAAAAACTTATTTTGTTAATTGTCAGTGCTGTTAATTCCAGAGTGCCTCTCTAGGTTAGGCTTGTGATAGACTGGTGACCTGTCCAGGCCGATCTGTCCCTACCTCTTTCTAGTTAATGGTTAAAAAATGGATGGATGGATGGATGGATGCAAAAATACATAAGGATAAAAACAAAAGATTGCAACCAACATATTATACTTGATACACTTGCAATTTGTCTGTTCACGGGTATTTTCAAATATGAATCCTGACACCGAGAAGAGTTGTTTTCTTCCAGGTTTCATGATTTTTTACTTTATCAGTACACATGCTGATAAGCAAATCATATTTTGATCATTTTGTATTGTTTTATTTTCATTCAGCCATTCTGTAGGCTGTCAGGTTTAAATGGTTGTTCCAAAGCATGGGAGTGTTTGCCCAACTGCGAGTTTGCATGGCTAGATTCTTTTCACTCATATACTTGCATGCAAATTGTATACTTACACGTGTCATTAGTTTGTATAACCACAATCTTTAATGCAAATCATTGCAAACCAGGTCTCCTGATGTGACGAATTATTTAACATGTTTAATAATAACACAGTATTCTTATGTTAATTGTATTTTTTAACTGCCAATTTCAGCCAAAAGCCTGTAATTAAGCACAACAAATCCTTCTCCCACTGGAATATTAATAAGTAATAATATTATGTTTGCAGCAGTGACAGGTACTTGACAGGTAAGGGGCTGTGCTTATATGTTTTGTATTGCCTTGTGATTAAATTGTCACAGTACTTACTGTATTTGTACTTACATTTAGACCTGACAGGTGGCAAGCAAATAGTAAATGCACGCTGATATACACAGGCGTGCGTGTGTGTGTGTGTGCAGATGACGAGGATTCCTTATCCGGCTGCAGAGACAGTGATGGAGACAGTGAAAGGACACAAGGACAGCATGAGTGCAGTTATGGATTTTGCATCCAAATGAGGGAGCAAGTTAATTTTGTATACTTGTAAGCTGAGTATAATTTACACTTTGAGCATCCTGATGTAACGTGTGTGGGAGCGTGCATGACGTGGACAGAGCTGCAGAAAGGGCCAGCTTTCCTTACTCTAGAGGCCTTGAGGCTGTCTGACCTATTTTTGCCTGGGAGTAGATGGTTCATCACAAGCAGACACCAGCCACTGCACCTGGACTGAGACTGTAGGTGTATGTGTATTCATGTGTGCCTGTGGAACGATGCACCATATGTAACTCAAGCATTACCGCACAGCTCTGTTAGGTTCTCAGTGGTGAATGCACTCTCATTCCCTTCTCCTATCCTCTTTCCCCACCCATCACCTTTTCATAAAGCAGCCCTTTCCAACCACACGCACTCACACACATGCATCCACACACTTTCTCAATCTCTCTCAGGTGCTGCCTGCTGTGATGTCCAGTGCTGAGTGCTGCTGTACTTGCGTTCACAGCAGGACCTTCACACATGTGCGCACTCACTCAAACCCACATACACACACACACACACACACACACACACACACACACACACACACACACACAAATGTGTTCACAGCAGGGTAAACTTGATTCAAACAGCCAGTGAGAAAGTCTAATGATTGATGATAAGACCGGAATATCCGCAGCCACAGCAAAAAACACACAAACAGGTTATCTGGGACCTCCAGGCACTAAGCTCCTTTCACAAAGGAAGAGTGTTTGGAATCATTAGCTCACACATACGGGGGCTGTATCCCCCAACCACATTTACATGTATGTGTCACACCTGTGCTCATAATAATACCTATATGTGCCATCACGTTCCCCTTTGCATATCAACTCTCACTTGTGCACTCTGGTGCTGCCTCTTTTTTTCCTCTCCCCTTCTCTCTGGTACTTTGAGACAAGTTTTTGCTGAACTGCTGAGGAGGCAGGCAGGTAAGCAGGCACATCAGCAGTGGGGCAGAGGTGCTGTTAGTCTGATGAGCAGTAAAGCTGTCAACACCAGAATAGCTATGAGGAGCTGCATTTGCTCTTATGTTTACCAACCCCGCTTAATGCAGTCCTTTAAGCGACACTATCCTTAACATCTTTATGGATTTTGAATGCCAAAGCACGAAATCTCACAAGCATAGAAGGTGTGCCATACATCTCCTCCACTGTTAGGTCTGTAGCTTCAGCAGTCTAGGACTGGATTTGTGACATGATGAAGGTGTTGCTCCTGTACCAGAAGTGTGATTGGAGTCTTTCCCACTGACGTAAGCTAGAGAGGAGTATTCTCATAGAGAACAGTGATGTAATGGACTGTGAAGGTACTAGTCAGTCTCCTTTTTGCTTCCTCTCCCTCTCTGTCTCACTGTTTCTCCCTCCCTCCCTTCTCTGTTCCCATCTCTGTTTTTTTTTCTTTTCCTTTTTGTCTTGGCAGGCTAGTCCTGCTATTCCTTTGGGATATCTGAAATCAAACCCAACAGCTCCCTCGCTTGGTGACAAAAGGGAATTACATCTAGATACGTCTGCCGTTACTTGCACACATAATAACGCAGCACAGTGCTCCTCCCTCACCCTTTTCCTTCTGATATTTCATTCGGTTGCCAGCCACCACTCGGTGTTACGCTGTACCTAGATCAGTCCTTAAATGGTTTGTCAGATACTTTCTAAACACAGACAGTTCTTTTGTCACATTAGCTGTCAAGATTGTGAAACATTAATTAGACTCAGGTTCCCACTAAGGAGTCCCATGCTAGTGCTTCTCCTCCTCTTCTCCTCCCCCTTTTTTTCTTCTGTCCTTGTTCTCTGTCTTCATCAAAGAAGAACAACCAGCTTTCTCTGCCCCCGGGAGACATCACAGTGAGACAGACAAACCTCCCAGTCCTCTCCTCTACTTGACCATCCCACCGTGAGCAGAAAAAAACAAAATACACACACACACACACACACACACACACACACACACACACACACACACACACACACACACACACACACACACACACAGATAGAGAGAGAGGCACGCTCTCTCGCAGGCTTTGCTTTGTCTTGCCGGGTGGCCTCCTTGACTTTACCTGTCTAAAATTACAGAGAGTACTATACGTACACGCATGTGCACAAATACCAAAGTGCAATGGGGAGTTTGAGAGAGGAAGCCCACAACATAAATATCCAATTACTAAACACATCAAACGCACAGAGGATGAAATATTGATAACTTTGAGATATTTATGTAATCCACAATGGTGCCTTATATAAGTGTTCCATTTAGAAGGAGAAGCAGAAGTGTGCAGGGAGGTATTGTTTTTCTTCTTTTAACATCACAGAAAGAGAAAGAAACTCTGTTGTATGTTGGCAGACAATGGTGTGAGCATATGAGAGCACTGGCTGAAAGCAGTTGAAAATGAACTCCCTCTTCCTCCCTGCAGTTCTCTCTTACCCAAAGTGCTCGCACTGAAGATACATGTGTGAGCACTTTGGGTGAGATGTCTTAACCACGAGTGTAAACCACATTCGAGTGAGCTCCAGTCAGAGATCCCCCTCTCAGAAATAAGACAACAATTGAAAATGAAAGCAAAATGAGTGATGACTTAATCACTAGTGGGGCTCTACTCTGCTGTTGGGTGTACATTTATGAGGGGGAGTGACTGGGATGTTTTATTTGGCAGTTCATATTGGGTTGTCAATCTTTGGGTGATAAAGCACGTTCCAAGCATATGGAGCTGACGGGGGAAGGTTTTGGGCTTCTGTCTTCGCTGCTCTGCTTTGAGCTGCAGATCATAGAGTGTTTGCAAAAGCATAAACAAGCAAGAAAATATGGATTCTCTAATTAATTGTAAATTGTCACCGCTTGAAGTGGGGATGCTGAGTGATGTGTGCATGTAGAGTGTGTGCTTGTGTTTTCATGAGTGAGAGAAAACGAGAGGGGGAAAAAACAGAGGGGAAGGCTGAATAATTTGACTTAACTTTCGTGCCTTATCAACAAGGCACTCTTCATGGTTTTTCCTTTGAAACTGCTGTTCCCCACTAAGGCCGAATAAATTAGAACTCTAAATAGGAATAATAATGAGAGCATACGTTATTTCTGTTGTTGGTACTGGTTGATGTTGTTGTTGTTTGTGTCAGCAGGAAGGCTCAGATCTCCATATATGCAAAAAGGAAAAAAAAAGGTAACTTCCCCACATGCTTTACAAGTTTGGAGGATCATTTTAATGGTGACCCAAAAAGATGTCCTAGATATTTGGTGAACATCCTTTTGAAAAATTCCTGAAACTACAGACAGCGAAACAGAGGGAAGAGACGGAGAGAGAGAGAATGGAGAAAAGGCAGAGAAAAGATAGAAGAGGAAAAGATTTGATGAAATGGAACGCCTCCCTGTGTCGGGAATGACTTAGAAATTCAAACAATTCCCTGCAATGTCAGTCAAAAGCATTGTTCTATTTAGACGACAAAATGTTTGTTTATCTCCAGATCTGTACTCGGTATGGTAAGTACTTCCAGACCGAGTGAAAAATCATACGGAAGATTAACTATGACTAACCTGTGATACACTAACCTATGATTCAAGCATGATGCCCTGCTCTGAATGAGCATCTAGTCTCGGTGTGATCCTGCTGGCACTCCGCTTCAGGGAATTCCCTGATGTAATGTGGAAAATATATTCACACAAGAAAGCAAATCAAAGCTTACATTCCCCAAACATCTTGAGTCTTTTTAAGTTCAGCATATTGTTGTCTTTTGTATAACTGGTGTTTTTTACTACTTAAGATCAACTTTAACGTTACTTACTTGAACCGTTTATGACATGCAAAAGCAACTGTAAATATTCTGATAATATAACAATTCAGATTTATTTCATACTAGTCATTTCACATGTTATCCATTTCTTTGTTGTTTAGTTTGTCTTCCATGGGCTGGGAGAGATGATGCAGGAGTCAACTACATGCTTAGACTGTGTAGCTTAATGGTGTAATAAATGAAGTACTGTGAAAAATCATGGGCTCGTTTTTTGTCTTAATTTCACTTCATTGTTTTCAGTTATTCTACCTGCTTAAGGGCAAGTGCATTCCATTTTAGAAAAATATTTTCTTTGACCCTGACCACATATTTTGAAGAAGTGCATCACTCCAGGAAATAAGGGAGGACAAATCCTTTCCCACAATGACATAAAATATTTGTAAAACACACACACACGCACACACGCACACACACGCACACACACACACACACACACGCACACACACACACACACACACACACACACACACACACACACACACACACACACACACACACACACACAAAAGAAAGACACAAATTTAAAAAAAATTGATCGTGGATCGCCTACATGTGGCAAATGTCTCAAAACTAGTAAATTCATTGTTTTCCTTCTATGTGCATGACACTCATTAGGGAGTCTACAGTGCTGCTGTTGTTTTCTTGCATAAAAATGATACAGCCTAGAGTGGAGCTACATCTATCTGAAAATGTAGACCTGACAATAATGACCTTATGTTCTGATCGGTTTTTTAAGTGTCAATGACTCAAGCCTAAAACACTGTTTTCTTAAAGAAAAAGCTTCTTGAGCATTTTTGTTAACGTTTTTGATGCGAAATTAATATACATCTGTGAATGATTGAAATCTGTAAGTCTTTTCTGTTCAAATCAACAATATAGAACCACATAAAACTGCGTGCTATGTGCTTAAAGTGATTGTTTTCTAGTACTTCTGCTGCTAACAAATGGGTCATTTTAGTGTAGGTAGAGGCTAATGTTGGTTTCCTCACCTCCACTGCCCTTTCTTCATAGAGACCGCCTCTGAAATTCCAACACTGACATGCAAAATACAGATAGTAGCTCTTATGCACTCACAGCACTGCACAAGGTGCTGCTGCCCTCAGCCCTAAACACAGAGCAGCTTCAGAGGCTGTGCACTTTCTAGAGTTTCCCTTTGGTAAGATGACAGGAATAAGATAAAATAATAGAATAAGGTCTATTTTATTCACCTTCGGGGAAATCCGTTGCATAAATAGGGACAGTGTCAACTATGGGTCACTGACCATTCACATTAATAAAGATCTAATTTCATTTTTTGCCTTGTCATGGTTTTCTTGTGGTTTAGTAAGACAAGTTTGTGTTCCTCCTGTTTCATGTGTGAGTTAGCTTTTGCTTGTTATCCTTTTCTACATCGTTTGGTTTGATTTTAGGTGATTGCTTTCACCTGTGTCTTGCCCACATTTATTTGTCTTATTTTAAGCTATCATCAAACTTATCAGACATATGTGTTAGGATGCATACAGTATGCATCTTGGTAATAATCCCCCTCTCCCAGACTTAGTCACAAGCTAAGTATGAGGTGCTACTGCCTGGTAGCACAAAGCACAGTGTGAAGCTCATGTGACTGTATTAACCTTTCAGACCAAATCTCCTGGAGTCACAAATGAGAGCGAGCGAGATCAGAAAGTAAAAGTTGAAGAGACTTTAAAAGCATTAAACAAAGAAAGCAGAGAACAAAACAATTGAGTTATGTCTTGTTGCTCCTCTGAAGCAACCAAGTCTCAGTTTCTATCTCTGGTTTGTTTTGACACAGAGTGTCTTTAATATGCAGAAGTGCAGATTTGGCAGTGAATTGTCAAGAAAATCAAAATGAAGCAGGGAGCACTGCGCAGCACTACATGTGGCTTCAAAAGCAACACAAAGAACTACAGAGAATTCCACTGACACATTCTTATCATAAAATGATGTTTTGTTTTGTTTTTAAAAAAAAACATGATTATATCCATATTTGGTTTCATAACTCAGAACAGACCAATAGACTGATGAGTCTGAAAGATAATAAACTTGTAGATGAAGGAATCTTGCTGGTTCGATGACAGGAATTTATCATTTTGCCATGCTGGTCCTGTGGTGAAAGAATCAGTGTAGCCTTTGGTGAGGATCAGATGATTCATTGAAAAGCAAGATACATTAAAGCTTCCCAGAAGTCTTACTATTATTAGGCAGATCACAATGCAGCTACGGTATGAGCTATCAAAGGCACTACTTTTTCTTACAGAGGTCGAGGAATGGGGGTGGTGGTGGTGTGTGTTCTTGTGTCGCGGTGGGGTAAAAAAAATGTTACATTCCAGTACACACTGACGTGGGGGTGAATGAATAGAGGTATTTATGTTTAGTGAATGGCTCTAGTCATGCTACCAAAGTTGAGATGATAGCGAAAATCTAGCATGACGATAAATTGTGCTAATGAAATTACTCAGCTTATTTTAAAGTGTAAAGATGGAAAGTGCATACGATGTCATATAATCCAAACCACACTGAATATGCTCCATAGTGTGGTGTTTACACATTTGCCTGGAAAGCAAACGTTGCTGGTTCAATTCCAGCCAGAGATGCAAATCCCCTTTCGGGTTGTGTAAGCAAGGAGATCTGGTGTAAAACTGCTGTGGTGACCCTTCTCACTGGGTCAAGAGAGCAGCAGAAGGTTTCTTCATCAAAATCTCATTGACTTGGATTTGCTGGGTTTTTTTTGGTCATGTTTCTGTCTTCTTAGGCAGTACATTGGTCTTATTTCTTCAGCTAAGATTACTATTTACTAATGATTGATCTCAGTTTGAAACTAACAAACTTCACAGACATAGTGCTGTGTGCTGTTTTTTGAGCTATGGCACTGACATCAGCATGCTACAATCAGAAAGTTTGACCGTTTTGCATTTATAGTTTGCAAAGCACAGTGAACAAATTCAAGCATTAGCAAAATTTGATGGTCATCCGATAAATTAGTTGGTCACTGTAGATTATTTGTCTCTTTACTCAAAGACATAAATCTGAATCTCCTAATGTCAATAGAGAACATCAGAGGCAAGCAAAGTCATTAGGATGCATGCATGAATAGAAAGACACAAATGGCTGTTGATCACCACAGTCAAGCTTTACATGCATCCAACCATCCAAAAAGTCCTGAGATATTGCTGTCTGTAACATAGAGGTGGACAACCTAAGCAGCCCTAGATATATGGAGGTAGCATGTGATAAACTAGGTGTAGTAACAGAACAATGTTTGGTTACTTTATTCGGCTGTTGTACTTTTACAATATGGATATGCATGCTTACTTCAATGACTGTATGCATATAAAAAACAAAACTATCCAAGTGGGTGTTTGGTGCTCTTGGAGTGCCTCTGTGATGCTAACCTAGACATGAATATAAATAAACTGCATAAAAAAAAACCCACCTAGGGATTTTTCATTGCCTCTAGCCATACACTATGTGCATTCACAGAAACAACCCAATTAATGAAACACCTGCTTCCAATTTCCTTGGATTTCCACACTAATCATGCAATCAAGAGATTGAATAGAAACACCCTAGATGCAACAATAGGAAACCATAAGGCATCACTGTGCTGTTCGACATCCTAGCTGTGCACATCGGACTGATAACAGAGAACTGGGCATCTTAGTAGAAACAAATGCTTTATATAATAAAAAACCTGGTAACATAAGGGATTTTTTTCACTCTGTAAACTAACTCATTAAATATTTTTAAATATTGTGAAATTTTGTTTGTAGTCTTTTGGGCTCCAACTCAGCTCTGCTTTCTCTAGCACTGTTTCAGGCCTAAATGGTTGCATCACTCACACTCTCCTTATAATTGCTCCTCCAGAGTTCACTGTGTGTGTGACATGCCGTCCATGCTTCACCACAACCCTTGTAAGAGCCTCAAAACCATTTAGCGCTGCGGTGCTACTTCATCTAACGACACCATAGGGACACCTGGTGGTACAGAGAAACCTTGAGGTGACAATATTTAACATGGCAATGTTTGTTTTCCACCCTCCCTCATTTCTTCGTCACCTGCTGGGATCACACTCCATTTGGGTATTTGCAGTCCAACCAAGTCTCAGTGTATGTCTTGTGATGGTGTACACACTCACACTTGGCATTTTGAGCAAGATTTCTAGAAACAAAAGACATTAAAAGGATCTTCCTGGAAATTACTGTGATTGCTTTGGAGTACACATTTGGAGTACACATGGAGTACTGCGCTTTGAAAGGATTCCTAGTGGTTTTAATAATACAAGGTAGGGAGGTAGTAGATAGGTGTGATTATGTATACAGAGATGTTCTGATGAACGAGTCACAACTGCTTACTGATTCCAAACCACTAGTTTAATTAACTATAATCTACAAAATGAATAAATAATAGTATGACAAAGTGAAGGAACAAGTATAAATAGATGTGTTTAGATTTGATTCACTGGCAATCTGAGATAATGCTACCACATATACTTTATATGTTCATTACATGTGAAAATGTCATGCATATTATATACAAAGATGTAGTAACTAGTCCTTAGGTATATTAAATTATCAATATTCATCACTATCAAAAAAAAAATTAAATGTCATTAAACGTACTATATTCCCGTTTGTTCACTGTGTACTTAGGTCTGATGACCTCTATCCAGTCCTCCACTGAGGGCACCCACTATGGACGGACCTCACCACAGGAACCAGAGCTAACCTTTGCAGGGGTGGCACCAGCAGTACTGTCCCCTCCTAGCCTGAAGGAGGTGCAGCAAGCTGTGCAGGAAGCCTCAGAGCAAGTGGAGGGTCGTAGGACAGAGGAAGTGCTGAAACAACTGCTGGAGAAGGTGGTGGAGGTCGCTCTCGGACAAGCGGATGGAGGGAGTGATGCAAAAGTGGATCCGGGCACAGTGCAGAAAGCAGCTGAGGAAGAAGCTGACTTTGAGGCAGAAGTGCTGGAGCAGAAAGTGGAGGATGAAAATATGGGCATCAGTGAAGAAGATGCTGGTGTTGAAGAGAAGCAGGATGAAGCAGGGGTGGATGCATCTGAAGATGTAACTGATAGAGGAGTTGTCATGGAAGAGCATGAAACAGCAGCTGGATCTGTGGAGAAAACCACAGCAGGTGTAGAAACTGGAGTCAGAGAAGCAGACACTGTGAGGGTTATTGATGAGACTCTAGGAACTGAATTCAGTGATGAGGTTGTAGAAGGAGTTGGAGCCACTTTAGACGAGACAGGAGAGGATTCAGCTGTAATGGCAAAAGTTCAGGAGGACAACAAAGATCAGGCTGTGCTTTCAGAAGAAAAAGGTGCAACACTAACAGAAATACAGGAGACAAAGGAAACTCTGGATGTTGAGGAGGTGGCAGTACACAGAGAGCCTGAACTCAATCTTGGAGAGGCTGATGTGGAACAAATAGGAGATAAGAAAGAAACTTGGCTAGACAAAACAGCAGGTGAGACAATAGCGCTGCTTTTGGACAATTATCAGATAGAAGCCACACAAACTGCAGTCAGAGAGCCAATACTTGAGGAGGAAGATGTAAACATAGCTAAAGAGCCAGATGGACCAGAAGAAAAACAAGAACAAGGTCATTTAGTGGAGGAAGGAGCTTCAGTAGAGGTAGAATTAGGAGGTACAACTGTGGGGGAAGCAAAAGTAGATGACAGAGATGGAGAGAGTGTGATCAAGAGGAAATCAGTGGTGCTCGTGAATAAAAGAGATGGCCAAAAAGAAGCAGAAGAGGAGCAGCTTGCTTCGGAGACTTCAATTGACAGTACAAAAAAGGATCAAGGTGAGGTGGAGTTGCAAAAATGTAGAAAATGCACAGGAACTGAAGTGTAACCTACACTAAGAAATAAGGTTTCAGTCTATAATCTTTCATCTTTTAGACAGAGTAAGTTTTATCTGTCATATTAACTTTAATCTTAGTTCATCTGTCTCTGTTAAATATCTGAAATGCAGAATATCTAGAACCAGCTCATAATTTGGGTCACAAAAACTTAAAACTGCCATGGTCTTTAAAATTGCATTTGCATAAGACTCAGCAGATTTGGTTGAGCATTGCATTGTGTGCATCATAACATACTTAAAGACCTTAAATTAGGACTATAACAGCTTTTAGTGCAACAAAAAAGGCTGGTTACTAGACTATGTCCGAAAACCCCTATAATGTAAATAAGAATATTTAACACTGGCTAGTCCTGCTCTGTTTACTCAGAAAATCTGACATTTCTACTCTGAGTACATTGATACAAACATGAATCCTTTACCAGTTTAATCCTCCATTCCTCTACGGTCATTGGTCATTGAGACCTATGCAAAAAAGAAAAGACACTTTCTGCTACAAATGCATACAAATCACGACCCATCAGGGTCTTTTAGCTATGGCACATCTGTACTTTATTCTACATTCCACTGCTCCACTTGACAAAACCTTAGTCTAGGCCTCTACTCTTCATTTTCATGTGTGTGTCACATACTAAACCTCACTTCTAGATGTGGTGGGGATCTCTGGCCCAGAACCTGATGGTGGTGCTGAAACCACCATATTGCAGAGCTCTGAGAACCAGGCTTCCACTGTGGATTTATTCCTCATTGATGTGGAGACTGAAGAAAGAAACCTAGATGATGAGAAATTTAACAGCAATGAGATCATCACCCCGACCAATGACCTTTCCCTGTATGACCCAGCTGATGCCCATCCTACACTGGATAATTTTATGAATGATGATCTAGCCGAACACCCGAGGACTGAAGGAGAGGCATTGGGGGAGACCAATGAGCTAGTTAAAGATCCAGGTAAAAGCTAAACTTACAGTATAGATAACTATGTATTTTACATAGCCCAAAGACATGCATGGTAGATTGATTGGTGATTGCAATGTGGTCTTTGCGTTTGCCCTGGGACTGACCTCTCTAGGCTTTGTTGCACCTTTTTGTCTGTGTGTGTGTGTGTGCGTGCGTGCGTGCGTGCGTGCGTGCGTGTGTGTGTGTGTGTGTGTGTGTGTGTGTGTGTGTGTGTGTGGTGTGTGTGTGTGTGTGTGTTTTTACAGCAGTCTTACAATAGCAGCTGTAACTTTTCCCTCCAAAAGTCATATATTAGATTTGCTGTAGTTCTCAAACACTTTTAGAAACACATCCTAGGCTATAAATAGTTTGGGAAATATTCAACAGGAGATTTGTTTTTTTCCACATTAAAAACTTGGGCAGAATAAAGAAGAAGAAAACAGATCATTATCATGATTCTGCCAGCAAAATATGCAGATGGCCAGCTTGATGTTTTTCCATTCCACTGAGCAATTGTGCAGGCTAACTATACCCTAACTGGTGGGGGAAGACCAGAAAGTTTGGACCCTCCTGTCACACAGGCTACAACATGCTGTTTTCTGCCTCTTGTATTTGCTTCATATTTTTTGTAGGAGCCAGTGCCATTAGACACATGCCAGTTTGGGCTGGCACAATTTTACTGGCAGATTGTTTAAAATGACGTAGCGGTGGCAAAAAACAAAAGGTCTTTTCTTCTATGAAAAACCATCATGTATAATTAGACTGCACATATCCATATAAGAGCTTCCTGTTTGTACATTTGCTGGACACTTTGACATACTTGTGGCTGCCCATCAGCCACAAGTATGTCAAACTTTGTATTAAATCTAATGCTTCCACCTGCTCTGCCCTGCAATTTATCTCTCTCTGCCTTATTGTATCTGTTTAGAATCAACTGAATTAGGCTTGGAACCATGGAAAATCGGAGCTGTTACTGCTGCAGTTTTCCTGGTTTTGCAGACTGCTGTCATCATTATCTATATCGTCAAACGTAGTCACAAAAACAAGTAAGTTGCACCAGCTTCTGTGTACTTGATCTACAGGAACATTGATTCAAAACAGTTCTTTTATAGCCCCTGAGTTCCTAAAATTACAGCTCTAATCTTTGCTTGTTAGCAAAAATGCTTTTCTTGTTAATCTCTGGCCAGCAGTATTCCTTTAAAGCCTGCCTTCCATTATTATGCTTTGATTAGGTTAGACTACACATCAAACAGCCTCATTTTAGAGTACATTTCTTTTACAACACAAATTTGTACAATACCATTGCATGAATATCTGTCTGACTCAGTATTTGTAAAGCAGACTCCCCTCCTTTTTTAATTACTTTTGTGAACGTGAATGCAACTAACATTTGTTGCATTTGCACTAGTGTCAGCCACCTTCCACTTCTTTTTCTCTGATATCCGAAACAAACCATTTGATTGCTACCTGTAACAACAAAAGTGCTACAATCACAGATGGGACTCAGAGCAGAACTGGCACATGATTGCTTTAGATGTTGCCTGAGCTCAAGGTAACATTTCAACACTGATACATGATGAAATCAGACCACTGTATCCAGTGTTGGGTCAGAATTTCCTCCTCTGTTCACAAAAGAGAATGGTCTTGCTTCAGTTATATACTTGGCTACTTTTTTAATAGTGATAAAGGGATATTGTTTATGTGTTTGTGTGCGTGCAGCAGCCTGCCCCGACAGCGTGCATGTGAGGAAGAGTGTGTTGAACCAGAGGCAACTACAGGAGATGACTACAGTGATGATACACTGCCTGCGGGCAATGGTGACCCTCAACAGTATGTTCTCACCAGTGTTTCTTGCAGTGTTATAGATGCGTACAGCACACATGAGAGTATCTGCAAAAATAAAGGAAAGGGACAACATTAAGAGTCATAAAATGCTGCCAGAATTGTGTCATTTTGCAATCTAACACAACCTAACACACAATCTTCCACAGGTGTTTATTTGACTTGAGATCTGCTGACTGCAAAGTCGCATTCAAAACATTTAATATACAGTGTTCACATTCTTCTTTAAGCCTGGCCTTTTTCTCTCTTCCCAACCTTTTTATTTTTTCTTACACTGCTCAAAAGAAAATTAAGGTAATGCTTCCTTTTCACAGTATAACACAGAGCCAGTTAAACTTCAGGGACATCAATCTGTCTTGTTAGAAATCATAAACCATTGTGAATCCAATTCACTTGCTTTGGTGCAAATGAAAATGACAACAGGCGTACTGCAGAGGCAATAACAAGACTCCCTAAAAACAGAATGGTTTTCTTATCCCCCCCTCCTCCCTTTTTCCTAGTTTTTCTATTTGTTAGTGTCCTTGTTACTGCTAGTAACATGAGACAGTACCAGCAGTCAATTCAGGACACATCCATGCTTTCCACCATAAGAAGGTTCACTGTGTCTCCCTGTACAGTCTCAGAACTGAGAAAGAGATACTGACCATTACACAAGAACAGCTTTGCAGGGCTTCGACCCAGTAGCATGACTGGTATCAGCTCTTTTGCATGATAGGACCACTGCAAGAGCCCTACAAAATGATCTCCAGTGGGCTACTGACCAGACTCCATGGACATGGCATGCATTAAGTGATCCCTTAACTTTTTTGAGCTGTGCATTTATACAAAGTGACATCTCTTAAACTATTTTAGGACTGACAAGCAAGCAGAAGGTGCAAACAACCTTCACAGATGCGGAATTAAAATGGAATCTTAACTTTAAACTTTAAAAATAATCGAATGCAACAAAGCTTAAATTTTATTGGCAGCCTTCGCTAGGCTTCATCACAGATTACAAGATACAAGATTTCACTGATTTCTTTCCTCAGCTACACTTACTTACTTTTCCATTGTGACCTGCCTAAATATCATGTACTGACCTGCATAGGAGGTCAGGAGCCACCAGTTGTGTGCTTCTCAGCTGATTCCCTCTTGGCGCTTTTATAGTGTAATAGCCCCGGGATTCTGCTCAAAATGTCACATGAGAATGTGAGTCCCGTGAACCAAGAGCATTACTGGCTAATACCACTGCTTTTGCTAATCAGACCGGTGGGCTTGGCTCAGTAATTAAGCTACAGTTGTGTGCTTGCAGTGAGAGACCATGTGAAAAATATGCATGTGGTGACAATCAACTGTAAACAAAGAGATTGAGAGTCTGTGTATTTGTGTGTTGCTTCAGCGAGTGAATGTGTATAAGACACAAGTAGAAATGTGATGCCTGCCTTGCACAGACAATAACAAAGCAACACTGAATTATTAAACAGTCGACACAGTAATTTTGAAATGTGTCCTTGTTAAGAGACTTTGCAGCAGCAGTGACAATCCAGTCGTCATCAGAAGAACCTAAATTCCTGTTAATAGAAAACAAAATTTGCTTTTTAAATACTTTTTTGGTTTTTAAACTCTTTAGCAATAAATGTTTCCCCCAAAAAAAGTATTTCAAGAGTCAAGGTGGCTGTAAACAACTGTACCTGAACAAAAGATGCTGGGACAAAGTCTTTGGTATTGCATTGAACTTGGTGTCCATGAGGTTTCACTTGAAAGGACGGCATCTGTCTTTGGCGCACAATTCAGTGGGTGCTTGGCTGAAATCATAGCCGCAGAAAAAAGATCGTACTTCATTATCCTTGGAACTTCAAGCAAACAGCTCAACAAAAAACAAAAACAAACAAACAAAAAACTCCACAGTGCTCTAAAATTATTTTTCAGTGAGCTTTAAACTGTAACCCAAATCCAGCTCCTATCTGAGTGACTGGTAGTTTCAACACGATCACCTTTAGCCTAGCTATTTCGGCCTAACAGGCCCCACTCTCTTATTAAGTCTTCCCATCCATATTGAATGTTTGCCTGCCACACTTGAATGCATGATGCACATCACCTTGAAAGTCAGAGACAAGAGGACAGAAATGTCTTAATATCCATTTGACAATAACCAACGTAAACCTCACCCGAGCCCAACACAAAACCCAAAGCAGCTGTGTGAACATTAAACTCATCAGGCATTCTGGGTAACGTGCAAATATTCAGCACCCAGGCAACATAATGGAAATGCTCTTAGGACAGCCGCATTGTTGCCCTTGAGGGGTAGTCTACTAGGACGTATTAAAAATTTCAGCCAGGACGGTATCCCCTGCAATTATTCAATAATGTCAAGTGATCTGTTTGTATCTAGGTGTGTCATTAGCTCCCAGGTATCTCATTTCAGCACAGTTTGTAAGCTTCTCCATCTGGTGTGGAAATCATTAAATAAACAGACCTTCCAGTGAGAATATTAGCATTCGCTTAGAGCGGCATACTTAACAGCAGTTTGACAACCATTACGAACAAGCCATTTGAAAGTGTGTTCCGATTTCATCGCTTGAAAGGTGCCTGTCTTTGTTTTTGCGTGAAGCAAAATAGATTTTCTCATTTGTGTGAAATTTATCCCATTTTCCTGCTAGCACTAACCTAATATTATACCATTGTACAACAATGTGAGTTGTTCCTGTTATCAGACGGCTGTATATTTTCTCCTTTTTTCCTGTTTCAACTGGTCTAATCACTGCCAACTGCTCTTTTGTCCTTTCCACCAGGATGGCTGCAGTTGACCCAGCTAATATGGCTTCAACCCTGGCCAAAATAAATGACCAGCAAGGAGATGAGCATGCAATAACTATGTCAGACCTCCCACCCAGCTCTACAGATGAGTGGGCCAATATTGGACCAGGACCAAATTCCTCACAAGACCTCAGGACTTCCTTTCTCTAGGGGGTCCAACTGTTTCCTCATTCATGCTATATCTAAATTAAGCTCACTGAGCACAAAAATTTCATACCCTAACCAAACCCAGTAGTGACTGTCTCACATTCCCAAGTGTATTAACTACTGTATAATCATCTTACACTTAGTGCATATGACTTTATTTGTGTTTTTGCATGTGTAAATAAAATAAAAAAAAGCCTAACAATTTTGGATTTTGGCATATATGACTGTGTGACTGAGTGAACAGAGAAACGTGTGTTTGAAAATACTGTGTACATGTGCAAGTGTGCAAATGTGATAAACCTTTTATGTATCTACTGCTGTCTAGTAGTTTGATGTCTATAAACACTTTAGGCTGCACTGGAATTGTTGAGCAATGGTTTTCAAAGTGGCCACATCGCTCATGCTGTACAAAGCTGCTGAACTGCCACGAGCAATCATCCCATTTTATCAGCAAGTCTGAAGTCTGAGAATGCTGGCTGCAACATGAAGTGCCTCATCTGAAAAGTCTTTAAAATGTAAAACGATTTTTAAAAAATGGATTTGTTTTTTATTCTGCGTCAGTCTTGACTTGTGTATTATAAGTTTTGCTTTGAGTAGAACAAAATTAAGTGTCCAAAGAAGCAACTAGATCCATAAACTCCAGTGCCGGGTTCCACTGGCCACCACAACCCTGCCCCTATCATAATTTTCTCTTCCCGTCATTCTTCTGCAAGTTTATCATCTGACCTTTTTTTTCTCAGAACTGTGCAGGCTCTTTCAGAGGATTTCTAAAAAACACTCATCTGACCTTCATGTTCTTGAGTGTAACCGGTGGTTTGAACCTTGTTGTAAACCCTCTGCGTTTCATGTTTGTAGACGTTAACAATGATATCACTAATATTTTGAGAGTGTTCCCAGCTTGGTTAGATTTTTTTAAGTTGTTTTTCTTAACAGTTGAAATAATTCTGTCATCATCCACTTTATGCATGGTCTTTCAGGCCTCTTGGGTTAGCTGTGTTGGCAAATGCAGAAATCCTTTTTAGAATGCACCAGATTGTTGATTTGGCCACTCCTAAAGTTTTTGCTGTCTCTCTGTTAGATTTATTTAGATTTTTTTCAGAGTGATAAGTACCTCCTTGTCTACAGAGAAAAGTGACAAAAATACAAACTTAGGACTTTGAATCAACTTCAGATATTATGTTTGCTTCATTTATCATGAAATAACAACAAGCGACCAGGCCTCGTGTCACCATGAAACCGCTTGTCAGTCAATTGTCCAATTATTTTTAAGCCTTTGAAAACGAGGGACTGTGCATAAAATTTGCTGCATCTCCTAAAGTGCTAGTGTAAAAATACTGTAAAACTGCTGGAATTAAAGCTAACAGTCTGTACTCAATCACGTCTTGATTGCTTAATTTGAAAATCGTCTTTTGGAGTGTACAGAAACAAAGTGAAAACAAACAAAAACAAAACAAAATTATGGAACTAACTTCTACTTACGTACATGATTTACATAAATGTAGAACTTGGCTAAAACCCCAGAAATTTTCTCTTGTAAGACTTCAGCATGAATGTCATCAAATATTTGTGTGAGTATCCACAGTCTGGCGTCATTTGGTCCATGATCACAAGGTTCATGAATGAGTTTTTGAAAAAACTCAAGTACCCTCAAGTGTACACGTGTGTACGGTATGTGTGTGTGTGTGTGTGTGTTTCTCCTTGCACAAGCTCCACAAAGGCCTGCTCATGTGCTCAATAGCTATTTAAGACAGAGAAGGGCAACGGGCTGATTCTTGGGGGGGACTTCAGTTCTGCAAACAGAGGAGCAGCATGTACAGTCAGAGGTAGGGGAACAAATGATACTGATTCCTTTTTCACCAAATGAACTGTAGAATCCAAAAAGTCATACAACTCGGCGGTATGACTGACTGCTTTAGCGCCTTTACAAATTAAAAGTGCATATTGGACTAATGCGCTACATCTTTACAGATGAAGTGAAGTTTTGTCTCATATGATGTTACAGAGCAGATTTTCACAGAACCCAGCAGGTGATGCCGACTAGTTAAGTCGTGCATTCAAATATTTGTAATATGCTCAAACATGTGGAGCTATTCCCCCTTTTATATTGGTAACATTTCTTAGGTGCTGTTTTGTTGTTAAATAATTGCTCATAATAATTACAAATTATTAGCCACTCCTTCATTCATTTCTAATCAACAAACTTCAAAAGGCACAAAAGGCATGCAAATCTAACTGCAAAAAAAAGGAAGAAAAAAGAAAAAAGGTTCAAGCAAATCATTGCCTGCTGTCTATTGTTGAAAGCATTTCTGAACTTGTAAGAGTTGAAAGCTAATGGCTTTGTGAATTATAAATAATGACTTGTGCTGCCTGCAGGGATGTGTAAGAACTGAAGTTTTGGAATAATGTTAAGACAATTGGCTTTAACAAGAGAACACGTACTGAGTAAGTTGTTCTAGAGCTTAATTTCAGTGGATGTGGCGTGTATGTGGGGATGTTTTTTTTTTAATCTTCATCTTGCTAAATGTGTTCTGGGACGGTCACTGGTCCTTCACAACCGTGAACAAGACAAGTCCTTTCAAAAAGAAGGAGGCCTGTATAACAGCAATTCTCAACATGTAAAAGATTTCCACGCACTTTGTTCCAACCTTGTTCTCACATCTAAATTACTGCATGGCCCTAAAAAACTCCTTACTTCACCTCATTCTCTACTTTATCAGCTTGTGGAGTGTGGGTTTGGTGGGGACCTTGTGTGCCACGCTCACCTTGGCCCAGTTCCCGAGGGAGTGTGTCACTCCTGAGGGGCTGCAGAGCGGCCAGTGCTGCCCATCCCCTGCAGGGGTAGCAGGAGACGAGTGTGGCTCCAGCACAGGAAGAGGCCAGTGTGTGACCATTGAGGCTGACAGTCGGCGCCATGGACCTCAGTACCCTTATGCCGGGCGCGATGACAGAGAGAGGTGGCCGCTGAGATTCTTCAATCGCACTTGCCGGTGTAATGGGAATTTCACCGGCTACAACTGTGGGCGATGCAGACACGGGCTAACTGGACCAAACTGTGATCAGAGGATCTCTGTGGGTAAGAGAGCAGATGCTTTTTTACGACCTAAAAATTCACGACGACTTAAAATTTCTATCTTCTACCGTGTCCTTCAAGATTTCACAGGTCTACATCAGCCTGGGGAATGAAGGCAGCATTTATTGCTAGGAGCAGGAAAAAAGTGTTAATTTTTAATAGCACTTTCTTTTCTCTACTCTTCCTTCGTTTCCCCCACACTTTAACAACACTTCATTCTCTCTCTTCACCCCATTAACTTCTCCCCAGTAAGGAGAAACATCATGCAGATGAGCACAGCTGAGAAGCAGGCGTTTGTAAATGCTCTGGATCAAGCTAAGAGGACTGTCCACCCTGACCTCGTCATCTGTACAAGACGGTATATTGAAAAAATAACATGATAATCAAGCTGAATACAATTAGATGATTTTAAAGGGTTGATTTTTACCTTGTAATTCTCTGGTCAACAGTGATTCTAAACACAGTATGTTTTGCCCAAGGACCTGCACGCTCAGACTCAGCTGAGTCGGTTGAAAGAAATATATGTGCAGTATCTGTGGCTGAGCCACATGCTGTGTTTTTGAAATTATTTGTAAAATCAGAGGATTTCTCATGGCAGCTTTCTTTAAAAGCTGTAGAAAGTTGAGCAAATGATTACTTTTGGCACGAGTAAAGGGAATTACAGTCTTCTGAATCTGTGAATAACCTCCTTCTAAATCAGCTGAGGACTGCAATTGGTTAATTTTTGAAGCCATTCTTGACTGCAGCTCAAAGAAAATCTCTTAACCTCTGGATCAGACAATTAAAATTCCCCTTGTTATTAATGGTCATGCTCAAGATTCTTAGTTACATGCCACATAATGCATTGCAGCTACAGAGAATAAAATATGTATTAATATCTATATATCCATTAGTGAGTTATTCACCAGTACCATCCCCAAGTTCTGAAGCCGTGTTTGAATGGATCAGTGAAAACAAAATTGTGAAAAACACTTTGTAGAGCTACTAAGATTACAAAGCTTTATGCAACAGCAGAGCATTTAACACATGCATAGTTCATCTAAGGCCACGCATTCTCTTACTTCAAATCAATCAGGGTGAATTTGGAGGATTCAGGCAGGGCAATGTGGAGGAAAAAATACAACGTGACATTCATCCTTTATCTTTAGGTACCAGGAGTTGTTTGGGCCTGATGGCAACACCCCACAGTTTGAGAACATCACCATTTATAATTACTTTGTTTGGAGTCACTACTACTCTGTCAGTAAGACGTACCTGGGGCCAGGCCAGACCAGCTTTGGAGGTGTAGACTTCTCCCACGAGGGCCCAGGTTTTGTCACCTGGCATCGTTTTCATCTGCTGCAACTGGAGAGAGACATGCAGGTGAGCAGAGAGAAGGCAGGGAGAAAGAGGGGTGGTAGTGGAAAAGAGGAGAGACAGCAAGCTTCTGGGCTGATAAAGAAATGGATGAGGAGGTTAGGATAGGAGGAGTGGTGATGGAAAAATAAAAGATCTGACACTGAGTGAAAAGCTAGCCGGAAGGAGAATGGGTTAATGCAAGGAGGAAATAAAAAAGGCAAAACAAAAGCAGGAATATATAGGAAGGGGACAAAAAAATAGGGCGCATAAAGGACAAAAAGAAAAAGGACCAACCTGCATATTTTTCTAATAAACAATTCAAGAAAGCAGTTTGTTTACAGACAGTCCTTCCCTGAACACCTGCCTCCTTCCCCTGTTCGATCTTCACAGGACATGCTGGGCAACCCCACCTTTGCCCTGCCCTACTGGAACTTCGCCATTGGAGGCAGCGAATGCGACATCTGCACAGATGACCTGCTGGGAGCCAGGAGCACATTTGATATGAGCTCCATCAGCCCCAACTCTGTGTTCTCACAGTGGAGGGTCATCTGCGAGAGTGTGGATGACTACGACACTCTGGGCACCATCTGCAACAGTAAAGACAGTCACGGAAACACACACTATACCTCGCCGTGCAGCCGAGCGCTGCTGACATACAGCATCGTCTCAGCTGCATCAGAAAAGAGGGCAAAGAGCTCATAAAGAGAGCATGTAGAACATAGGCTGCTATAAATAATAGCTCACAGCTGTTGTGCTAAATTCGATATTGCTCGCTATTACTTCAGTTTGTTTGAAACTGCTCTAGTTGTTAAACATCGCCTTTTCTGTTGCCGTGTGTAACTGGAGTACTACACACTGCATCTCTAAATACTGCGGTTTGAAAGATTTTTTTGTTTTTATTCAATCAGCCTAGTTTTTCAGTGTTAATTCCTGATTGGTCACAAGATTTAACCTAGAATAAGAGAATTGTTATTCAGTATTAAGATAACGCTGCGTAACCTAGACTTTAGGTGATCAGATTTGCAGGGATTGGCTCTCATTCCGTACTGGCACCAGATTACAAGCCTAATTCACTACCTTTCTTTCAGTGTTCAAATGCACCTAATTTATAAAGGATTTGGTTTTCATTCGGAATAGGCAATCATCTTTCCCCGTGGAGCCTCAACAACAAACTTATAAAAAGAGGTCATAAGAAAAAAAAGTGTTTGGTAACAGGTTGAACACGTGAGTGGCCAACATGTGAGTGATCTATCTTGTTATTCCCCCCAGAGAGTCATGACAGGCCTGGTATTTCCTGCGTCAACAAGCAACATCTCCTTAACTGGGTTAAGGGGGTTGCCTCATTTGTGCATGCGCTTGTTGAAGACAGGAATCTAACAGTCTACTGGTTCCTTTGATCTGAGGGAATAATCTTCAAACAGACAGACAACTCGGTTATGTAGCCTTCTGTTTATGTGCTTGTGTGTAGGAGAGAAAGCCTGAAAAAAGAGAAAGACATCATACATGCAAGAGAGACAAAAAAAGAAAAAAAAAAACTTCTGTTCAGTCACAAAGCTCCCACTCACTACTGTTGACTTTTATTGAATAATTAAAAAAGAAAACTGCCATCCTGTCATGTTTAAGGCTGATCAAACTAGTAGAGTCTCCCACACAGAGTTAGAAGGTGGTTAAATAATACATTTTCAATCAATCCATATCTGTAGGGACCTCTGGCTTGTGCCTGATCTTAGGTCTTAGTGTGCCAGTAATCAGAAGTTATCTTTATTATTTTAAACTAATTATATTTCACTCAACCTAGTTTTATTGAGTCCTTTCTTCATCTCCAAGGCACAGAGAGCAGTCCCATCAGGAGGAACCCAGCAGGCAACGTGGCGCGGCCCATGGTGCAGAGGCTGCCGGAGCCCAAAGATGTGCTGGACTGTCTGGAGATCAACACCTTTGATACCCCTCCTTACTACTCCACCTCCTCCGAGAGCTTCAGGAACACCATCGAAGGTGATCCACATTCAACATGACTCATAGGTTAGAGCCAAAGCAGTAGTTGAGATTTAGCATTCTCCCATCAACCCAATCCAAGGAAATATTCAGTTTCACTTGGGCTCAGCTCAGAAAATAAAGCTGCTGAATACTGTGTGAGTGTATAGATGAAACACAAAGCCAGAAAAACACTCACTCAATCCTCCACCCACATGCACATATGGTTAGCTCCAACACAACATTTGTTGTTCCTAATTTTGGTCAATCAGAGTCTTCATTAAACGTTTTCCTTTTTTCTCTCCTTTTTTGTTCCATAATTTCAAGGCTACAGCGCCCCCCAGGGGATGTACGACCCAGTGATCCGCAGTCTTCACAATCTGGCCCACCTCTTCCTCAACGGGACGGGTGGACAGACTCACCTGTCGCCCAATGATCCCATCTTTGTCTTGCTTCACACCTTTACCGATGCAGTCTTTGACGAGTGGCTCCGCAGGCATCAACCGGGTACACCTTTGCGAATATTCAAACAACAAAATTCACTTTGGAGAATGAATGGATGGATTGACATATTCTTCACTCTCTCAGGTGACACTGTTTACCCCGATGAGAACGCTCCCATTGGACACAACCGCAGGTTCAACATGGTTCCTTTCTGGCCGCCTGTCACCAATGCTGAGATGTTTGTGCCTGCCCCAGAAAACCTGGGATACTCATATGAGGTCCAGTGGCCGGGTGAGAAGCAGAGAACGTGTAAGCATGTGCAGATCCACAAAATCCAGGAATTGCTCATAACCGTCCGCTCTTTTCCCTCATAGCTCGTACCTTCACTCTCTCTGAGATCATCAGCGTAGCCGTTATTGCTGCAGTGCTGGTTGTGGTGGTGGTTGGTATCGTCATAGCCTGCGCCATGCGTTCTCACTCTTACAGCTCTGCCGAGGCCCTGGAGCCGCTGTTGGCAGAAATTTACCGACGCTACTCAGAGGAAGACCGCAGGCTGGACAAATCACAGTCCGTTGTCTAACATTTTTGATCATCTTGAGAGGACCCAACATTTACATACATAAATTTGCCTTGTTTTCCTTTTTTTAATTATTCCTCCATTTCTTCTAATAAAGGTGAACTGGTTTTGAGCCCAGGCATAATTGTGTGTCTGCATTTATGAATTGAAAAGCGGAGAGGGTCTGGCGGATCTTTTGTTGAGCACATCCAGTAGATTTTCAGACTGCAGCCAAGATTATAATAACTGCAAGAGCTGATATCCAGTGCTCAGATAAGTACACAGCAAGCATAGGAGCAGCTACTGGGACTGAACCTTCCAAAGCTACATGTCAGAGCTACACTATTTAGTGACTCCACCTCGCTGCCCATTTTCAGCTGACAAATATAAGTTTATCCGTGCAGATGAAATGATGTCTTTCTATAGGAATATGCTTCTATTCCTTTTCATTTTTTTAAACTTTTAACTCACTCTGTTTTTGTGTGAACAAGCAGTATTTTATGAAAACACCACAGGCCTTTTTTGCCGCAGGCATAAATTTGCTTGTCTCAAGCCTCAGGCCAACTGGCAAATCACACCACTTAGACGTAATGTTACTTCTCAAATCAAGCCCATGCAAATTTCCATGTGTTCAAAACAGCAGATGTACCGCCCTCAAGTGGATCTAAAGGATTACTGCGAAAGGAGGAAATCGTTTTTTTTTTTTCTTCATTTACACTCGTATCCTAATTTTTTAAACTGCATGTAGGGAATATCAAAGACAAAACTTAATATGACTTTAAGCGCACCGTGGAATTTTAAATCTCCATGACACCATAAAACTGCTACACTGTCCACACCTATAAGCTATTAAAAAAAACAAAGCAGCGGTCGAGTACCCTCGAGTTGTAAGACTAGTTTGCCCTTTTGGCGCAGATTTATTACTTTTAATTTTTATAACTGTGGCTTTTTTGGGTGTGTGTGATAGTTTTACATACATAATATCGTTTGCCTTGAATAAATAAATAATCCTGTCCTGTCTGTCACAAAAGGCGGCCACCTGTCACTGCATGCCTAATTACCACGAAGGCGCACAGTATGCACAATTTATGATCCTACGTTGCAACTTTGGAGGCTTACAGCAAGTCTTCAAGCTCGTACCTACAGCAAGGGCGTCATGGAGGTGGAGGGTGGAGATGCTGTCTGATCTTTTTGATGTGAAGCTGCATTTTCAGCAGAAACTCCCCATCCCAAAACAAACACTTACTTAACCACAGTGTCCCCAAATTTGAAGATTTTTAAGCCGAGGGTGATCAACGGACATTTAAAAACGGACATGTTTTTTTTATTCAGAGTATCTAAAAAATTTTCAGAAATAAGCTTTTGTGAACCGTGAGAAATTCAGTGGTTTATTGAATAAGCGTTAAAAAGATTTCTGTAAAAACTACACAGTAGACTACGGAACTTTCATCACTTGAAATTTACTTTCTTTCTGTAGTACAGGTGTGTGTAGATATGATATGTAGAGGAAACCCTTGTATTTTAACATCCGTATGTAAAATTAACTAACTAATTAATTAATTAGCATTGTTCGGTCGGTTTTCAAACTCATAATCGGATGACGTCATCCAGTGTTTGCCTGCTGTTTCATGATTAGGTCTAACTATTTCTTGCTAGGCTATGTCACTGAATATAAGCCACACCACCGTGCACGCTTTTTTGTGTCTGTGTGCCAAATGCCAACTCAGCCCTGCTCATTCGCTCATTTAATGGGAATGACGTGGACTTAGTGGCACCTAACTCTTCCTTTTGGGATATTTTGGGACATTTTGCTTTATGGGAATCAAGATTTTAACACTCAGCACTGACTGGAGTGAATTTCAAAGGATATTTTTGCAGTGCATGCTGATATCTTGAAAAAGGACCTCATGGGAAAGGATGGAGAAGAAGACTTTTTGGACCCGTTGGCTGTACTTTCTGTATCACCAGGTTACACTGACAGCAAAAAGACACGGTCCCCTATGTTTATGAATATGGATCGATGTGACAGTCACACATAGAACAATCATTTGGCCACTGCTATCCTCCAGAGAGAGAGGCTCATTAGTGCCTTTCAAGCATGCTCTCATGAAAGTCATCTGCAGAAAAAATGCATAGCAGTTTCTGCAGCCAAAGAAGTTACTGTGCTACATGGTGTATGACTAAGGGTAGGAAAAAAAGTCCTGTTCCCTGTGGCTGGAGCTCTTCCCCTTAAAAATGTTTGTCATGAAATTTGAGGCTGGTTTTGAAAAACAACAACAACAACAACAACAAAAACGGCAGATAAGTCCTTTTGCTTCCTCTTAAAGAAAAAAGAAGAAAAAATAGATGTAATTTCATCTGCTTCCCTGTCAGTTATTTGTATGAAACTGGAAATCCACAGGGGTCAAATGTTTGTGGATGTGAAAAAAATACCAAATATGATGTTTATCATTCTTATATTATAGCAAAGATCCAAGTGAAATGCAAAAAAAAAGGAAAAAAAAGCATTACACCGTTTCTCCATTTCTCCTTGGGCCAGCAGGGAAGCAATTGTTCATCTGGAGAAGGATAAAGCAGACCGCGATGGCTGGGTTTCAATAAAGCTTGCAATGTGAACAGATGGCTTTGATTAATGCCGAGGCTCCAGACAGGATCTCCCTAGATGCCTCCTATTTCCTAAATGAGACATTTGTGTGCAAATGTATTGTTTATCAAGTTGTCACCAGTAACTCTGGTAATTAAAGTGAAAGTACTGAGGATTTTCCTTTAAAAAAAGTCACAGGTTTCCTCTTCCTCTGTGATTGTCGGACCTCAGGTTTAAAACGTCTTTGTCCAAACTTTAGACTGATCTTCTCCGCCTTCTATAAAATGTTGCCTTTTCTCTAATCTAGCTCATCCCCCTTCTTCTCTCCTCTCCTCACGACTCCTCCGTAATTCAGAGCTGCCTGTCATTCCAAGCACGACACGCACTTCATCCTGTCACCTTGACTAAACGTGAGTGATGCCGCATACGTACTCATGGCAGACAAAGGTGGAGAAAAAGTGCGAGAGAGGGATAAAGACATAGAGCATAACCGCTACAGGAAAACACCTCCAAGGCGAAATTCAGTTCACTGGTTTGGAAACATGCAAAAAATATGCAAAAAAATAACATAAAATAAAGAAAAAAGAAAAGAAGACTCTTGCTTCTTCTATCCATTAAAAATGTGACTTTCAGCTCAGTTGTCCTTGTTAAACAGTTCAGAGCTTTTCTCAGATACTGGTGTGTGGTGTGCATGTGTGAAATTTGAAAACTGAAAAAAAAAAGAAAAAAAGGTTTATCCTACTCGGTGAGAGAAATCACAAAATATAACTGTTGATATTCATTAATAAAAAAGATGAAAAAAACCCCTCATAACATAAAACGTCTCTTTCACTGACACATTGCATCCGGAGATAAATCAGAAGGTAAGAAAAACAGAAACACAAGGTCCTGAACTTCAAAAGGTTTTGGATACAAAATTTTAACAAATAACATTTAATAAGATCACTTACAGAACATTTGGTTACACAATACCAGTGCGTGTGCACCATGTTTATATATCTTTGTGAGGACAAATACAAATGATGGTAAGGGTTAGGGTAAGCAGCTGGGGAAAACATTATGTCAATTAGATGTCCTCACTAAGATATGAAAACGAGTGTGTGCATCCATGTGTGTAAGTGTGAAGTGACTTCTTATATTAATGAAATTAATTACAGCGACAAAAACATAAGTATCACAGCCGTGTGAAGTCAGGTAAATAAATTTATATAAAACGGAGACGGTGTCTAATTTCACACTGAACTATTAACATCAAAAATCAAGTCCTAAAAAAAAACAGCTGCTAAAGTTGAAGACTATGAAAACACTGATTAATACTACACTGGTAAATAACAGTCGATACTCAGCAGCTGCTTCTAACAGATGCAGCAAAATGCATTTTTTCCTATTCTCTGTCCCGTTTAACATAAGGTGGTTATCATTGCTAATTATCAACATGCCACTTAAGACATTCAATATTCATGAAATCATGACACATTTTTAATTATTCGAACACAACAATGAAAAGAAAAGTACAACAGTCTTTCAAAGCAGACATCCTATTGCCATACAAAAGATTGGCAGAAGCAGTTGGCATATTTTGAGTCTTGGGAGTTGTTTGTTTGTTAAAGTAATAATCAAAATCCAGCACTAGGCTGCCGTCAATTGAGGCTTCAATTATATATATCAGTATGAACACGTAACGTATTGATGAGTGTGTTTACATGAAAAATAATGCACAACAATGCTAAACTATCCATCCAACCATTTTCTTCCACTCATCTGGGTCAGGGTCTCAGGTGCTCCTCAGCTATTTCCTTCTCCAGCTCTTGCTGGGGCTTTCCTAAGCCACCTGAGGCATAAAATCTCTCTAGTGTGTCCTGCGTCCACCCTGGGGGTCTCCTGCCAGTTAGACGTGCCACAAAAAGCCCCACCTAGATGGCATTCTAGGCCTTCTGGGCTGGAGGAGTAGCATCTCTACTCTGAGTCCCTCCAGAATGACTGAGCTTAGTGGTCATTCTGAAGGGACTCAGACTGGACTCAGGCATCCAATCCCCAAAGCCCAAGATGGAGGCCTTGGCGAACCCAATACCCGGCTCCTTAACTGGATTTAACTGGACATGCTCTGCTATATTTTTAAATACTGAGTGTAAATACAACAAAGCTGTGTTTGCAGTTGGAGGTAGAGTTCACAAATTAAATGCAATTTAATTTAGACTTAAAATAAAGACTCTTCTTATAATTATATGTATTGTTTTGACATGTAGAGTGCCCTCTACAAGAGGAGAATCACTCTACAGCTTTATAGGAAACAACCACAGCCCTCCAGAGCTGTTTTAGGAAGATGTCATTAAATTGAGGTACAGTGGGCAGTTGTCTCATGAGAGCACGGTGAGGACGACAGTTCCTTTGGTCTTTTTCAGAATGTCCACAGCTTCAGCGTGGGTCACACCTTCCAGGCAGTGTCCATTAACAGCAATTATCTGATCGCCACGTTTCAGCCTGCCATCCTCAATGGCTGCACCCTGAAGTACAAAGTCAACAAGAGCTTTTAAACGCTAATATGGCAACACATATGTTAGGAGAAAAGAATGAATGTGAGGTTAAATGAATGTTTGTAATGATCACAAAGGAATTGGTCGCAACAGATGCTCAGAAATAGAATCAAGAAACAAAACAAAGGAAAGCAATCATGCAAAAACTGACATAATGCAGTTTACTAGAGCATGGCACTAAGAGTTTACCACCTGTTACAAAACAAAAGCTATTTAACAAGTTATAACTGTGGCCTTTTTGCTTTGTTTCTTACATTGAGCATTGCCGTTAGGGACAAATTGCTATTTTTGGTGTTGAATTACAAAAAAGGCACTATAACTTAAAACCACACAAGAATCTCTGTCTCTTATGTGGCTTACATAGGTAGTCACAAAACAACAACGCATATAAAGTAAAACCACACACGGTGAAACTGCCTGCTGCCTGCTTTTTTACCCGAATTGCTGATGATTGGAGAAAGTTTTGTTTTGAACAGAGAAAACGCTATGAGAAGATGTGAGGGAGTGACTCAGTGAGTGACATACAGACTGCTGCTAAACTGTCTTTCCCAACATTAAAACTCTTTGGTTTTCACAACAAAAGGAGACCTGGCAGATGCTTTCTCACCTTGTCAAAGACAGTTTTGATGTAGATAGGCAGGTCTCCGTGAGGGCTGCCAAAACCTCCTACAATGCTGAAGCCGAGACCTGAGGAGCCTCTCTCCAGAGTGATGGTCTTATACATGCGAGCGCTGTAAAGAATACGATGCGAAACAATGGATGTTGGCTTCTGAGCGCACCGATGTGCATGCATTTAAAAACAAGTGTTGCACCAACTGTTTAGTAAAGTTTGAGGCCTGCTTTTGTCTTTATTCATTAATTAAAGTGGAGAGAAGAACAACGAAATGACACTGTTAGCTGAACCACTTCTTACCAGAGGCTGTTGTGAAAGCAGGGCAGGCTGCTCGGCTGGCCTAATGACCATGCGCGCACATCGCTGTTACTCTGTGTGCTGCATCCCTGAGAAGCTGCTGCCACCTAGACAATCATAGATTCACACAAACAGCATGTTATGAGTGCAAAGTGTAAAGGTTTTAGCCATTTAGGACTACACGAAGAGACCAGGACAGCCTGAATCCAAGCAGGACAGGACAGCCTGAATCCAAGGAATAGCAAAACATCTACAAATAGTGACAGTAACATGTAATTAAAAATATATCTCATTATTTTATGCGATTACTCTGGAGAACAGTGAGTTTCTCCTGACTGACATCAGCAAGACAGGAGTGCTTTTCTTCACAGCTTTCTTTTAGGAGTATGCAGAGCATCACTTTGAAAATGCCTATTTGTGCTGAGTAGGCAATCTGGCAGACCACTCTACATGAGGTGCCAGTTTCACTTCAATAAAAGACAATGAAAGAACAATGAAACCAACACAGGAGAAGTCATTATAACAGAACACGTGTAACATTTGAGCTAGTGTATAGTACATGTCTACAAAAAATACAAGCTTCTCAAACAAATCTGCAAAACTGATGCATTGCAAATTTATCCAGAAGAAGTTGTGCTAACAACAGATTAATCAGGATTTCTGCAAAAAGTTAATATTTCTATAGTTGGACAATGATCAAATATCTTATTAATGCAACAGCGGTCTTATGCCCATCCAAATATTACCAGAGTAGGAGTGATACAAGTCTAAAACCTTTTGATGTTTATTTTAAACACAAAATACTTGCCAAAAACAAGCGACATGCGCTTCCATAGACACAAATATAGTTTTTTCCCTTACAGCAGAAGTCTTTTTAGAGGTGTGAAATCAATGTCATAAACACTGTTGTCTTGAAATTAACATACACTGACTGTGCAAAATGCTGATAATGAAGGGCCTCCTTTTTGTTAAAGACTTCTTTTTTTTTTTAGTTGTCTGTATGTAAAATTATGTCTTGGGGAAATATGGAAGAAGATAAAAAGCCCTACGGGGAGCTGGCTGTGAACCATTTCTGTGTTTCTCTGACAAAACAGAACTAAAACCTGCTGACGTTATCACACAGAAACTTACTGCCTTTACAGGCATTACATATCAGTTACTGGATGTCTCACTGTGACAGTACCTGCAAAATGATGGTTCCAGTGGTGTTCTTGAGCAGGGCTTCAGCATGGACATGAGTCATTCCCTCAGTGGAAACATCATTGATACTGAGGATCCTGTCTCCCGTCTAGATGATGCACACACAAACACAAACACACATTTGTCCTAGACTTAACACTATCCCCCCTTTTCCTTTTTGCCTACAAAGTCTCCTTTTCTTTTCTGTCCCTATCTTTTTTCTTCAGGATTTCATAAAGGTTTACTTTTGGTATGTCACTTCATTTTCAATATTTATGTCTAAAATGCATTTTATGTTACATGTGTCTGTAATTTGATCATGGAGAAACATTTATGTCCTCTGCCCCTTGCATCCCGATCTATTCCAACCTTTATATTTGTTTTATGAGATGTATTTCAGGAAGAAAATGATGTAAAAATATCGACTTCTATTCCAATAAATATGTAACACAGTCAAGGCAGTCCATATATTTGTCTCAGTGTTGGAAAAGTTCATTTTGGTAACCTTTAGTTAACCAGGAAAAACGGCCTCTTCAGATTCTAAATGACTCCTGCACTCTGCGATTACAGAAGAATACACAGTAAAACAACAGTCACCTCTAAAGAAAAAGGTATCTTGTGCCTCCTTCACCTTATTTTTTATGATTCCCTTAAATTCATCAATGCATACCAGAGAGTCTAAGTTTACAGCTTTTTGCAGATGTTTCAGCCTCTAAGGGACACAGTAAGAGTAAGAAAGTGCAATTTTCCTTATTTAAGGCCCAGTCCACACTCGACTAGTCACAATGTGAAGCATACATGAGACACACATGCATGCACGCACTGGTGTATATACATGGTCACTCCCCACCTGTAATTTCTGTGTTTTGGCAGCAAGTCCATTGGTATCCATGGTAGCAATAAAAAGAGGAAGGTTGCCATGGGGACTGCCCACTCCTCCAGCTACGCTGATGCCCAAGGAGTCGTATGGACCCTGGAGTGATTGCGCACAGACACACAAACACACACATTTGCAACCTTTCCAAATGGCAGATTCGAGCATAAAATAAACACCCAACGTTACAGGAGCATGATATCCAGTCAGGAAGCAGGTTGTTTTCAGTATATAACTAATTTATACTAATTTGTAACTTCTAAAAATAAGTTAAATTATCACTACTCAGTTTCTCCAGTACAGTATGGGGTCCAAAAAGACAATGCTTTTATTACTATAAGAGTGTTTTACCTTTTTTATTATCACTTTTCTGATGTCAGAGTCTTTGAATGCTGCAGAAGAGAATGACACATAACTATGGATAAAAAGATGCAAGAGTATATTTTCCATTCAAAGCAAATTGTTGGACTCAACATTGTAACTCAGACGATACTCGAGAACTTAGTTGACACTCACTGTAGCTCTCTATTTTGTTATCTGTCTCCCTCTGGTGGCCAAAAGAACCATCGCATACACTTGAGGGTGTAAGCGTGGAGCAGTCAGAGTCTTCGCTCTGGATAAAACACAACTTAAGGTACTCCTACGTTCACAGAGTAATATCGTTAAAATAGGTGTATAAACGCAATAGTTGACCTACAAACTACAGTCTGAACTATAATTTCACTAGGAATCATATCACTAAAGAAATACGTAGGCAAGATAAACAGTTTACCTGACTCCGCAGTGTGTACTGCACCCCGGCTTTAAAACGAGCCACCTCCAGGTGGACTCCTCCACTGCAACTCTGAGAGCAAAGTGACACATCTCACATAATGACGCTGGCCATGAAAATGCCTACCTATGTTCATTTATTTATAAACTGTGAATACGGCAGACCTGCAGAAGCGTGTGTGCACGCTCCTGTGATGCTGCACGCACGTCTTCCCCATTGATTGACAGAATCTGGTCGCCTAGCAACAACCTGCCATCCGAATCTGCTACACCTCCTCTGATGATATCTGACACAAAGATGCCAGTGTCATTACTGTTGGAAGAAAACAGAGGTCAAAAGCTGTGCCTGCCCCAGGCTTATAAATAATGTGACCTGTGCACCGGCTGTTTTGCATAATGTCACACCTGATTGTGCAAAAACATAAAGCTGCGAGAAAATTGGCACCCGAGCTCTTTGGAAAATGATGCGTCTTGCGACTTCTTTGCAGTGAGACCCTATCTAACCTTTATGGTAATTATCGAATGCTGGAGAGATCTGTGAAGTAGTTACAGAACACGTCAAAGGAGTTTGCCATGAAAACAGTCAATCTACTAGGGTCTATAAAGGGTTTTTTGTTTTTTTAGAATATAATTTTCGGAATTATATTTAAAAGGAACAGGTATTCTGCAATTTAAACTAACTAACCAGCCTAACTACAGCTTACAAACAAAAGTTGATTAAGAATAAAATTGTGGTAAAAATAGGCAACAAGACTAATCACTCACTAACAAAGTCACATTTATTTATTTTTAACCTATTTCTCATCTTCAGAAGTTGCGAGGAGGAGTACTCCCACTTGCCATATGTTATATTTGAAGCCGATATATTAACAACTTCATCAGCCTCTTAGACTTCAGGCTCTTTCAGCAGGTGACATCACCTAGGTTGCGAACACGATGGTTCTGAACAAAATTTGATTTTGTCTTTGTTGTACTTGAAAGCACAGTGTTAGATAACACAGGCTCAAACCTGCTGTGAACATACCAAGTTGGAGGTTTCTAACTTGATAAAAGCATCCTGACTGTACCTCTTCCCCACAGTAGTGAAGCCCAGTCCTTCTCCAGGACGAGGCCTCAGCTCCAGGCTGAACACATCCCACAGGTCCTCCTCCCTGTAGGATTCCTGGTGCCTGAAGACGCACAGCTGGACACGCTGGGTGGTGAGCCGTAGCACGGCAATAGCTTCGTCATGACTGGCCTGCCGCATATCTATGCCATTTACCTAGAAGACAGTGACAGTGAGAGAAACAGGGGAACAGATGCATGAAAATACATTCTGTTTGTTCAGGAAGTACAGGAACACATATTACAAAACAATAATATGATAAACTTTTCAGATTGGAGTGGTAAAGGAATCAAATATTTAGAACATATACTAGAAGGAACAGAATTTATTTCATTTGACGGACTAGTTACACAATATGGGATCAACAAGAAAAGATTTTTAGAATATCAACAAATTAAATCCATAGTTAAAAAGAAATTTAAACCGGGTCAAGTTGAACTACAAACACCACCAAGTGTGGTTCAATTTCTTACTCTTAAAACCCCCCAAATTACTATCCAAAATATACAGAATGCTTTCTAATCAATATCACTTCCTATTGCAAAATGGGAAGCGGATTTATCAGTTAACTTAGACCAAAACTTCTGGTCTCAGGTTTGCTTAAAAACCTTTCATCTAATTAGAAATCCCAGTCTTCAATTAATTCAATACAAAATATTACATAGAGTGCACTATACAGGTCATCGGATGTTCAAGATGGGCTTTACGTCTACCAACAACAGCTCACACTGCCAAACCAATTCACCGGACAATTATATCCACGCTCTTTGGTTCTGTCCACCAGTTCAGACGTTTTGGCGCGAGATATGTGAGGACTTATCGAAGTTTCTGAAATGTAACATTCCAACTTCCCCCTTAGTGTGTTTGTTGGGCAGCTTAGATAATGTCACTTCAGAAAAGAATATAGCCCATATGGTTTTCACTGCCCTATGCATAGCCAAGAAAACAGTCCTCATGAACTGGAAAAATAAAAACAATCTTAATTCTAACCAATATAGAAATTATCTATTAGATTACATTAGTCTTGATACAGCCTCTGCCGCCACATCAGATCAATTGCTCTGGGCTCCTTTGATCAGCTCCATCACCTAGTGGGGGTGGGGGGTCATAGTTTGGTCCCGCCTTCACTGTTGTGATTGGTGTGGGGGTAGGGACAGGCTTAGGGCGTCGGGGGGTTCCCCGGAGGCATCTTCCTTGGGGGGCTCAACCCGGGGTAGCGGTCATGTCCGGTTGGGGGCTCTTTTGGCTCTCGGGTGACTGTTTCCACGTGGCTGCGTGCAGCGGGGCTAGGGGAGGGTCTGTGCTGACGGACGTGGGTTACTGACCTGGTAGCGTGGCTGCCCCTGGGTGGGTCCGGGATGGGCGTGAGGTTCTGGGGACGCTCCGTCTCTGGGCTGGGGCCCAGGCCGGGCCTCGGGGGCTTGGGTCCTGGTTGGTGTGTTGCCGGGGTTGTGGGCGGGTGGGTGCATGGGGACCCAGCCCTGGAGCAGGGTGCCGCCGGTGCATCGAGCCACCTGGGGGCTCTTCAACTGGTGGGGGAGATTGTCACATCTTGCAGGAGCTTTCCTCTCTTCAGGAACTCTCTCTGCAGGAGGGGGAGATACAGGAGAGGTGGAGGAAGATCTCAGCCTGGGCGTTTATTGTCTTATGTAGTCTGGAAGATGAGTGGATGGTGGGGTGGGTGCAGTTTTCTCTGTGGTGGGGTTGGGTGGACTGTCCCGGGCTCTGTGGGGCCGGGAGGCGCTGCTGCACTGGGCCCCGGTCTGGATGGGCCTGGGCCCCCTTTCCCTGGCGGGTCGCGGAGTATGGGGGTGCCTACTGGGGTCAGCGGGGGAGCTGGCCCCAGGGAGGGGGTCACCTGCCACTCCCTTCCCCTCCTCCCCATCTCCAGCTGCCTCCCCCCTCCCGCTCCACCACAACCACCCACACATGCAGGACCTTGGAGTAGGGGTATGTCACCAGGGTGCAGAGGAGGCTACCCCCCCCCCCCCCCCCCCCCCTCTGTCCCCCTCTGGCTGCCTCTGCCTCAATTTTATCCCACAACTTAGACATTCACATTACTCACACTCTCATTACACATACATATAGGATCTTGGGGGTGGGCACGATACATGGAATCCAAATTACCATCAGGGTATACACCCCACCCCTGGCGTCGTTGCCCACCTCTCAATTTTAAATACACGTAGACATTGAGGGCTAGCAGGAGGGACCATGAGCTTACCTGCTGCTCTCTGGCAGGTAGCTCCATGCCCTCCTGGGTTTTAAATGCACCTTAGAACACACATGCATCAACACTACAATGAGCGGGTGGAGGGAGGTTTGGAGTCTTCTCTCACCCCCATTCTCTGCGGCCTGCCGGAGCGAGGTTTGGAGGCCTATCTCCACCCACCACCACTTCCCCTGCCAGTGGCGGACTCCCTCAGACGTCGGTGCGTTGGTGGTTCTTTGTGTCCGGGGATGGGCGTCCAGGTACACACTGGCTCACTCCTTGGCGGCCTCGGGGCCTGGAGCCTGGGGCTCGCTCGGGCCACTTTGGAGGTGGGGTGCCCCCGGCCTCTCGGCCTGGGGCTCGGTCACTCAGGCACGGCTGGCTGCCGGCGGAGCTCACGGGCGCGTCACTGCAACTCCCCCTGGCTTCTGCTCCGCGGCTGCTGGGTGAGCCCTCATCTGGGACTCTCCTCAGCTCTTTCTGGGACAGTGGCGCGGCTGCCCCTCTGTTGGTCTTCCTTGGTCTCTTGTGTTCTGGGGGCCTCTGGATGTCTGGAGTTTTGATCTCCTCCATACCTGCTTCATGCCCTGGAGGACGGGGCTGTGGCCCCCCAACACCCTCTAGCAGATCATTACATGAAGGAACCTTTTAAAAAAACAAGCGCGTCCATGCTCACAGGTGTACACACGGGTGATCACACCCACAAACTACACCCTTTTTGGCTCCTACCTCAAAGCACACTGTGTTCTGTTGATCTTATGTGCTGCACAATAATGTTTAACATTTAGTATTTACTGTCATATTCCCATATATCATTGTGATGTTGTTTATTCTATTACTCTTGTTCTGTTCTGCTCGTTTTCTTTTTTCTTTCTCAGCAGGTGACCCAGGTGATTGCTATATGCTTTTTTTTTCTTTCTTTTTTTTCTCTACTCATTCTGTTGGTTTTTGTCTTTTGCCCTTCTCCCCCGTCCCTCTTCTCAGCTGTTTCTCTTTCCCTCTTTCTTTCTCCCCTTCCTTCCCCCAGTCAAGTCTGTCCCGTATTCAGTAAGTGAAAATAAAATAAACAATAAAAGGTGAATCAAATGGACCATTACGGCAAGGCTGGGATGGTCAATTTGGTAAAGTAAATCCGTTGGGCATCTTTCTTCGCCTTTAGACAATAATTCTGATGGCAAAAGAGCCAAACGGGACAGGCAAAAAAAAAAAAAAAAAAAAGAAGTACAGGAACAAGTCTTTCAGTGTATACAAATCAGGCTGTGCAGTAGTTAACACTGACGGTAGAAGGTCTGAGGTGTGGCATTTGTACCTATGTCAGTTTCTCTCTCACAGTTCAGAAATGATTGTTAAATTAACTGGTGATTGCGTAATTATCTGTAAGTGTGGAGATGAGAGTGTGTGGTTGTTTTTCTATTTCTAGCAGCTTCCGTTTCCTTACGCAGCTTACCCTAACACTGCCATTAGGCTAAGCAGTCACATGATGGTGGTTATGAACTCGACAAGCTAACCCGTGGTCTACCAATGTAAGTAAGGGTGTGTTATACTGGCAGTAATATATGACCAATATAAAATATTGAAGAGTCTGCTAGTAGAAAAGTAGAAAAGCAACTGATTTTACATAGTAAGATAAAACACACAATACAGACTGAAAGCAACAGAGCTGCTGCACTCAATACAGCGTTAGTGTGTGTGTGAGAAAAAGCACTGAATAGAAGTGCATCATTAAAAGCACTTCGTGAATGTGTGTGCTTTAATGTCTAGACTATTTGAAACTTAAAAGAATGCAGGAAAAATGCCAATTATGTAAGTGAACAGACGTATCAGTATGAGAGCTCTATCATTAAATCACACGCAAATCTGATGGATTACAGATATTATTATAGCGTATAGTTATAAAAATACAAATGCTCTAGGTGCTCTGCTTTAGTATCATATATTAATCTTTATATAACAATAAAATTGGTGTAAAATTGGAAGGAGGAATAAAGCTGCATAGAAATAAAGACTGCAATGCTTGTTAGTCTACATGGAAATTCCAGGAATGCTGACACTATTTTCTTGGTGGTGACTTTATCGTGAACATAACCTAAACCGTAGCAGGTTAGGCCTGCAGCCATGGTGATGTGCCCAGGTAAAAACGTATACTTTTAATATGCACTTCGTATCTCTGTAGTTGCCTGGAGAAATCCTGCTTATCCTCTGTGTACTAACGCTTTAATTCTATGACAGCTGAGACCGGCTCAAGCCGCTCTGCAAATTCTAATTTGGATAAGTGGTAAGATAAATAGACGATTATTATTAGAATTTTGTATTTATTTATTTTATTTGCTCTATTTAACTAGGAGAGATGACAGAAGCTACCAGAGCTTTACAGTCTCTCAGTTCAACAAGTATCTCTGTAAGTGTTTCTCGAGTCGTACTGCAGTTTGTTTAGTAGTGATGCGTACAGGGCTGGAAGCCAGTTTTCCAATTCAGTGTTTGTGTGATGATCTCTCCAATGAGCTGTTATCAGGAAAATGACCTCTAAACAACAGCAAAGATGTTAAATATCTTTGCATAGATGTTATCTTTATAGTTATTCGTGCACAATATGCTGCACACTGAATATCATCATTTGTCTGTTTTTTGGTTTGTTTGTTTTTAAATAGTAGGTAGTGTAGTGGTATAAGAATCTAATTTATCCAGAATCCAGTTTTTGAGCAAGATGTTCATGTGTTTTGTAGGACAATCTGTTCTCTAACATTTGTACATATATATATTTTTTTTTTCATTTTGGAGTTTAGTACAAACTTCAAATTAAAGACTGATATTCTGAAGTGACTGAAAGCAGTCCCCTGGAGAAGGTTTTAGGGGGATCAGTAGCATCCAAGATGGTATTATTAGTGTAAAAGCATCACAGCCCAGTTTCATTTAGATAAGGAGCAAAAAGTAGTGGACCTTAAATAAAACCCTGAGGATAGGTCTTTATTTTTAACTCCTGGGAACCACATTTTCTATAAAAACAGGTTTTTGAGCTTGTAACCAGCAGTGTACCTTAAAACCCTCGCTTTTAAATCATGTGAGTAAACAATTTTTAAGGCAGATTTATTTTTTTCAGGTTTTCTTTGTTTGTTTGTTTCATTTCTGTGACTTTCTTGTTTTCACTATAAACTGAAGCTTGATTCTGTTATATCTGGCAAAGCAATCTGAGTTTGAATTCCCAAAAAATGAGTTTCTGAATTGGAAAAAAATAGTGCATGAATAAAAAAGAACACAGATACATCACGGCTGCGTTCTTCATACTGAAAAATATTGCAAAAACAAACAGAAATAAAAATAAATGCTGTGCGGTTAGAAATAACTTATTCACATGCACTGCTGTTTGTTCTGGTGTTTGTGTGCACATGTATCACTGCTATACCTCTAATATCTGATCTCCAGCCTGCAGTCTACCATCTCTCTGTGCTGCTCCTCCATCGTTCACTTCATGGATTATTACTGCCCCCTGGTGTAAAAACCAGAAACCACTTCCATCATTACACAACTCCACAACTGAATATTGAAACAACAAACAAACAAACAAACAAATGCACAACTTTTTGGCCTAATTCGAGTACAAACTTTGCTTCCATCTGTGGATTTTTTATTTGCAAACATAAACAAAAATTATATAAAGTCACCTTCATGTCACAAGGACAAATAATAAATAACGAAATCTTTATGTTAAAAATCATTTAGCTGTTCTCACCAGCAGAGT
Source organism: Rhamphochromis longiceps (assembly GCF_057381845.1). Classification (NCBI taxonomy): domain Eukaryota; kingdom Metazoa; phylum Chordata; class Actinopteri; order Cichliformes; family Cichlidae; genus Rhamphochromis; species Rhamphochromis longiceps. The sequence continues at coordinate 27,955,361 of NC_140562.1, read as the reverse complement.
GTCACATCCACCTACAATGCTGAGACCCAGGCCTAGGTTTCCTTTATAAATCTCTATGGTAGTTTCCTTTCCTGAAACAATTGGACAGCTGACAGGGTCGGAAGTTGTGGGAGCTGATCCTGGCCAATCAGACCGTTCCACTGGAGAGGTCTGCATGGGTTTTAGAGACGAAGAGGAGGAGGAGGCGACAGGAAGGCTTAGAGAGGACACTGGAGTGAGTGAGCGGGGACTGGAGAGTGATGTAGGGAGAGGGAGAGAAGAAGAGGAGGAGGAGGAGAGACTCTTGGAACGGTTGATGGAGAGCTTGACAGTGACCCGGTGTTTGAGAATCAAACTGGACACCTGAATACGAAAAAGACAGCTGAGTCATAAATCATTAAATCAACTTGACCTTGAAGAGCATATATTTCACAGCCCGCATGTGTGCTTGCACCTTTTTTACTGACAGTCCAGCCACGGGTTCATCACCCACTGCTACGATTCTGTCTCCAACCTTTATCCTGCCATCCTGCATAAAGAGACATGAATAAAATATGTAAGATAAGCAAAATGTATGAAAGTGAGTGTGTAGAAGAAAGATGGTGGGCGAGTGTGATTAAAAATCAAGTACACCCTCTGGACAAATATATGAATAACTGTTCCCTTAGGCCGGACATGAAAACGTATTAGTACATGATGACATCACTTGAAAAAATGGCAACCATCATCTGTTTCACATAATATTCATAATGCCAAGATGGCAGAACCATCACATCAGACTTGTACAAACCCTTTATAATTCAAATATGTTATGAGACGAGTTCTGCCCTGGTGAAGGCCAAAATTGCAATTGATTCTACTTTTGTGGGTAAAAAAGGAATAATACATATTTATTAATAACAGCATTTTTATTCATTTAAAAATTACAGAGTAAATTTGCTCAGAGAGAACCAAAAAGAAAACTGAAAATGATTAAATTACTTAAAAGGCTTACATAGTATAGATACTTATAAATAGTATAGATGATATACGGGCATATGATCCTGTTGACGATGTCATACCTTGCTGGCAGTGCCGTGCTGGATCAGGGACGTGACCACCAGTCCTCCCTTAGAATTATCCTCTTCCAAGCAAAGGCCAAGACCTGCATAATCCTGGAATGAGAAGCAACTATGTAAGAAAACAAACTTAAACACAATAATACTCATATGTAAAAAATGACTGTGCCAGTTTTAAGAGGTGTGCTTTAAGATGGGATTTTTTGGCTTTATTAGACAGACAGTGAAGAGTGACAGGAAACCAGAGGAAAGGGGTCGGACAGGTCTGACTAGAACCCGGGCCAGCCGCTCTCAGCCATACAGCCTGCTCATCCAAATTTGCTAAACCGGCACACTTAAGATGGGATTTGAAAGTGTTAAGAGAGTCAGTGTTACAGATGTCTGGTGGGACGGGATTCCAGAGGCGAGGAGCAAAGAAACTGAAGGTTGTAGATCCCAGTGTAGTCAAAAGGGCAGAAGGGACAGTGAGGAGTTCAGAGAGGTACTGTGGAGGGAGGTTATGGATTGCCTTAAAGGTGAGGAGCGGAATCTTGAAATCAATACGACATTTAACCGGGAGCCGGTGAAGCTGCTGAAGGACAGGCGTGACATGACTAATGCAGGGAGGTCTGGTGATGCTCCAAGCGGCAGAATTCTGAACCAGTTGAAGTTTATGAATGAACTTGAGAAGGGAGTTAGAGGATGGCAGTACTATTGGGTATGAGAGATGGATGGAGGCGAATATTGGTACGGAGATGGAAATATGAGACTAGTGAAACCAATAACAGCACGTCTGCAAAATGTGTTTTTGTGATTAAAGTTACATGTTGTTCATTTTGTACAATTACACAGACACTCGTCTATCTATCAAGATTTTGATACAAAAGTACCTGCTATCAGGCTGCCTTTGACACACAAAAATGTGCAACTGCAGTACAGACAACTGACAGTGGTTAGCCAGAGACCTACTGGATGTATTGTACCTGAGGTAGAATAATGTGTTCAATGTCACTGGAGATTTGTCCACAGCCTCCAGTGTCAGTCTGGGAGTCGATCGTGTCCTCACAGTCTTTCCTGAGTCCCTGGACCGTTTCACCTAGAGCTGCTTTATTTCTGGTAAAACAACACCAATGATTCCAGAAGCAGGTTACAAAAACCTTTAGTGTGTAAAACCAAAAAGCAATCATGTTACCTGATGAGAATGATCTTGACTTTACATGGAGCATTACTGATGATGGCGGAGGCATTCTGGTGACTCCGGCCGTACAAAATCTGACCGTTAATCTAGAAGAAACACAGCGTCATGTAGTTCCTATCCAACAACGCCTTTCCCCCTCTATTCACCTCTACATTAATCTTCCTTTCTGTCATCTCCTTCTAACCTCTCCTCCCCCGCCGACTCATCAGCTGCTCCTCTCCCACTACTCTCCTCCTCATCTCTATTACACGGTTGTTCATTACAAAAATCCGGCCCAGCACCAACTATCATTCAAATGGTAATTTGCATGATAAATCTACTGTGCAGGTACTCAACGCTCTCATCCATGTCTCCAACTCCCTTCTATTCTTCTCCTGCTTTAATTTTTGACTTCACTATTTTGTCTCTCTCCAATGGCTCAACCCATTCTTGGAGTCTTCAATCTCACACCATTAATCTGTTAATCCCTACTCACTCATTCTTCCATATTGTTCCCATAGCCTGTCTTCCTTACCTCTAGAAGCTCATCCCCGATCTGTATCCTCCCATCTAAACCAGCGGGGCCTAGAGGGTCTATAGCTGCCACATAGACACCCATACGGGCCCTAGAGTCATCCTTGTTGCCTGTGAGGCTGATTCCCAGGCCGTGAGCTGCAGGGTCCTTCTCTAGCTCAATCATTTGGAGCTTTCCAGACAGACTGCCATAACGCTGAAGCATCTTTTCTAGGACACAGTTAGCAGACAGAAAATTGTTAGGAGAATGATATGATTGTTAAGCCAAAAAAAGTGTGGCAAACTACATGTAATGAGTGACACATGGAGACATGGGGAAAAGCATTACACCCTGGAGGGGAATGTGTGTGGGCTGCTGCATTATGCCTGGAAGGGACTTATTGAGGGTGTTTCTGACTATATACAGCATGATAGTATGCACCTTGCATGCACAACTGTGAAAGGAAAAATGAATATAGAGCCACGACTGTGATTTATATATGCATACAAAGTGTTTCAAACCACTTGTAGCATCATGGGGCAACGCTTTAATGAATGGATTCATATTTTCTTTGCTTGTGTGCATGTGCAAGACACACACAGTTTCCTTCTAATAGTTTTACACTATTTTACTAATCAACAGTATAAAGCACCCTGAAGCTCAAACACACTAGAGCCAGCTCCAGAGTGGGATCCTGATAACCCTAATCCAGGCGAGGTAACATGTCTCATAGTTACGCTCGTAAGAAATAAAACAGTAGATGCAATTTGAATACAGTTTTTTTTCCTGCCAAAAAAGAGACAGAAAAAAAATTACTTAGAAACTAAAATGTATTCATACTGAGGAATGTTACTCTTTCAAATGATGCTATTCTTGAATAATATTTCTAAAACTTTTTTTTAGGCTTTAATTTGTTCTTGGTACATTATTTATGCAAACTGGCTTGAAATGCAGGTGGTTTAAGTGTCATATGGCCTAAAGTATGTCCCAGAATTTGACAATTCAACTGTGAGTGTCAGAAAATGTTTATCAGTATTAAAATCTATAATGGATGGGGATGGCACATAGGCTTTTGAGGAGTCTTACTTCTGCCAGAGTCGTCAGCATCTTCAGCTGCTCCTGTGACTGCTGTTGTGAAATTCGTAGGGCTTCTCTGATCCATTCTATCGGATGCTGGTGAAGGTACCTTGGGACAAATTTTGCATTATTGAACAAGGAGAGTTTGAGATGCCTCAGGGGTCCTTCAGGCATAAGTTGGACTACCCCTGAGGCTTGTTCAGTGCGCTTGATAAAGCACTGGGAAATAACTGATGAAGAGGATGAATTAATGAACGCTGTTTTAATGTCAGCTAAAAATAACATGAAAGATGACCAGAATCATGCATTATTTTGCAACTAACTTACAAGTGGATGGAAAAATAACTTCAAAAGAATGCGCTGACTCTATTTAGAGGCATGCATCTCCATCAAAGGCAAAAAACAAAGGGTTTAAACAAACAAGGTAGCTGCGAGGGACTACAAGGGTTCTATGTACAAAAATGCATGTTAATTAAGTTTCTGGAAGTTGGTTTGATGTAAATGCAAGAGTGCTTTTACAGTGTGGCACACTTGTGGTAACACACACACACACACACTCACAGTGCACCAACCTTAAACGGGGTGGGAATGAAGGGGTTTGCAGGGGAAGGAGTAAGGAACAGACCACCAAGGTTCTCTGCTTCCTAGTATCATGTGGGGAAACACAGACATAGCTCTATATCTATGAAAAAAGAAATCCCTGTCTCAAAAAAAACCTCTTTGAAGCTTCCCCATTCCTTTTTGGATTGCTGTGTAGGTGTTAATGACTCATCTATCTATATATAATATAGTGTGCACGAAACATTTTCTATACACTACAGCAATACACAGCTAAATATCAGTAACTGTGTAGGAACACAAAGTGAGAACTTCACAGCTTGTGTTCTCTCCCAGTGAAAACTAAAGATGTGGTCGCAACCTTTAAAAAACATGAAAAGTAGCTACTGCTCTTTAGCTCCAACGAGCAGTACTTCATATTCTAATGGACACGATTGTCTATACTAGAAAAGTAGTGGAAAGCACTATTATATCAAGGCTGGTGTAAATTTGAAATAAGATTTACGTATGCCATTGAAACAGGAAAAACCTTAATGCGAAGCTTAAAATAGGAAGTAGAGCGGTGTTACCCTGCTGCTGTGTGAGTTGGGCAGCAGTGTTGGAGTTAGTCTTTCATGGTTGATGAGAGCAGGAGACTGTGGGCGAAACACAAGACGCAGAGTAGGCGTATTATTTTCTATAAAACTGTACACGTAATGCTGAATAATTACTTATTCTGTCAGTCAAATGCATTTTTACCTAATATGCATTGTGTCCACAAGACATAATAATGCAACGCCCATGCACAACGCTGCTGCAACTTCTGGTGGGGCTTTCCAATAGAATATGCATTGCACCTTCGCTTTACTGAGTGTTGAGATTCAATGTGAAAGAATCTGAAGCCTCAGGAGACTCAAATTCATGCATGCATGCCAGAATATACAGAGTCTGCAAGATGCATAAAGCTACCAAAAATCTGCTATTTTTGGTGCTGTACCTGAGATCCGTCTTGTCCAGACTGCACTAGAAAGGTCACAGTGTCTCCAGCTCTGCGGATGGCCTCCACTGCTTGCTCATGGCTGGCACTTCTCAGGTCCACACCACATACCTTAGCAACATCAACAAAATTGCACGTGAATACAATTTCAGATCAGATCAGTGTAGATCTGTTTTTAAAGAACACATTGATCATCTAAAATCCAAGTTGCCTTAAAATAGCCATGCCCATTTATTTGCAATGCTGTCGGCTGTCTTTTTCAAAGAGACAGCTAGTGAAAAATTATATATCAAAATTTCTGACAGTTGACAATTTCTTTTATCTTGCAGTGTTGTACACACAGCTCAAACCTAATACAGCAGAATGGCATGTTTTCCCAGTCTTCACTTCACTTTGGTGAGTGTGTGCCCGCCGCTGCAGCTTCAGATTTCTGTTCTTGGCTGACAGGAGTGGAACCTGACATTAGTCTTCTGCTGCTGCAGCCCATCTGCCTCAACATGACATGTTGTGAATTCTGATACTATTGTGCTTACAATGTGTGTTTTTCTTTAAGGACAGAGAATTTTTATTTAAGCTACTTTTTTTCTGTCTTTCTGTTTCCTGCAATCAGTCTGACTGCTCTTTTCTGACCTCTCACATCAACAAAGCCTTTCAGTCCACAGAAGTGCTCACTGAATGCTTTTTCAGAAAAAAAATTTCACACCATTCGCGATGAACTCTAGAGACTGTCATCCACAGAAATCCCAGGAGATCAGCAGTTTCAGAAATATTCAAACCAGCCCATCTGGCACCATCAATCAAGCCACAGTCAAAGTCAATTTGACTGTGTTTCCCCATCTGATGTGCGACGTGAACATTAACTGAAGCTCCTGACCTCCATTTGCATGATTTTATGCATTGTACTGCTGCTACATGATTACCTGATTGGATAAATGCATGAATAACCAAGTATGTTATGGCGGAGGGGGGTATAACTGCATTTTATTGTGCAGTCCTGTATTATATAATGACAGTGGAGCTGAACCTTCAATCTTTGACCAATAACAAATAACGGGCTGCTGCGAATAACATTTTATGGGCATTTAAACAACAAATTGGCCATTAGTGTGTCATATTACAATCAAATTGGCACCTTTTAATACAGCAGAGACCACAAACAATATTGAATTCCAGTACCGCATACACAGTATGTATTATATAAATGCATGCTCATGAAGTATGCACAATACATTCTCTCTCTACCACACACAAGCACCACTGGGTACCCAAACACACACACACACACACACACACACACACACACACACACACACACACACACACACACACACACACACACACACACACACACACACACACACACACACACACACCTCTTTCCTGCAATTTCTGATAACTGCGCCTCCTTCTCTGCTACACACCAACACACATGTCAGTTCCAGGCATTTGCATACCTCCAGTATCCTGTCTCCAGCCCGTAGGGTCCCATTACTTGCTGCCGGGCTGTCTGGGCTGATGTTCTTGATGAAGACTCCCCTCATCATCTCACCGCTGCTCAGTCTTCGGCCCATGCCTCTACCTCCCATTATGCTGATACCTAGGGACTGACCTGGTGCTCGCGTTAGTCGCACACTGAAACACAGAGTGTAACGCAAGAAACATTACCAAACACTGCAGAGAACACTGTTCTAACATTACTTTACGTATCTTAAAAACAGCGATGCATAATTTATCCAATGTGTATTTTTGCTTTTTTCAGTCTCTGCTGCTTAGTGTTGCAGATGGAGATTCAATGATTTAGTTAAATAAAACTTATAGGGAGACACAGAATAGTTGTTTTTTTAAATGAATTTCTTTCTTCTTCTTTTTTATGCAGTGCAATTTTTGTATCAACGCGGGACGCATTCTTTAATGCAATAAATGCAAGCTGAAAATGAAATTCTGTACTGTAGTCGCTTTCTCTAAACCCAAGAAATATGAGCATGTAGACTCTGTTGTGCACCATTAGCACTGCTGTTATCATGACCTGAAGTTGCCTGAATAATCTGAATAATATCTCATGATAATTATTAGATGACAAATTCACTAACCTTTTAGGCTGGTCCCAAGACACTGTAGAAAGAAGCTCCTCCTCCTTTCCTTCTTCTGCACCATCCACCTTTATCTCCACGTCTGGCTTTGATGCCATTCCACCTGTATTAACATTGTCCCTTTTTTCTGCTGTAATGTCTCCATCTTTGCTCTTCAGAGGTAGAGATTTTGCTATCTGCCCGCTGGGGATGAACAAAAAGATTACTTTATATAACAGGTTTTAATGTATGTTTTTGAATGATTATTTTTGTGCTACAATGACTTAAAGTATCTAAATTTACAGGCACCTTTCTGAATATAAAATACAATAGGAGAAGAACAAAATGCCCAACAAAGAAAGAATCCAAATCTGTGGTATAATTGACACGTTTGGGACTATTACCCATGCAGATTTAGACCTCTTAAACTACACACTGTGAATATTTATACACTCCATAATTCTTTTTTTCACATCCATGTGCCCAGTGTATAGCTCCATACCTTTTAAAAAGAGACATATTTTATTTACATACATTATACAACATTTTCTAATTGCAAATGTTTCTATTACATGTTGTTGTTATGTTTACTGTGACTGTATGCACACAAACACAGGCAACCAAATTATGTGACTTTTTGATAAGTGATCTATTGATATAACATGGATTTACAGAAAATGAATGAATTATTCAGTTTATTTATTCATAAAAAATGCCAACTGTTAAGTTGTTATAACTTTCAGAAGTGAGAATCAACATTTTTGTGTTGTGTTATATAAATTTAAATGTTATTTGCTTTTAGTCTGCTGGGAGAAAAACAAACTTTAAGCTTATGATAATTCCCAATCTAACAATCACAAATTAATAATCTAATAACATCACACAAGCAGAACTGGGGCGCACACTGGTGAGCTTTTTTTAATTAATGACACACTGAGGCATCTGGCCAATTGTCACTTGTGTTTGATGGCCTTGAGAAAATAAACTGATTTAGATGAGATCATGAGGTAGTGCCTCTATGTTTGCCATATGTGTGTGTGTATGTGTATGTGTATATATATATATGCACACACACATATACTGCAAAAGTGGAAGAAAAAGGTACAAAAGCAGAGAATTTTTCATGAATATGTTTAACGGTGGAGGGCTGTAATAAGCACATGGATGTGAGTGATAGTGGTGCTATCTGCACAGCAGGAGCCTATAGCCAGTTAAGTTACAGAAGAGGGCAGAACAAATGGTTCGACCAGGGTTGAAAGAGGAGCGAGGAGAAGGGGGATAGATGCCAGGCAGGGAGGAGAGGGAAAATGAGGTGAAGAGAAAAACACCAGTGCAAGATGACTGAGAGTGCGAAAGAAATGAAAGACAGATGTAAGCACACACAGAGAAAGAAACAAAGACAACACATTGAAAGATAAGAGCGAAGAAAAGGCTGCAGAGAAAAATGGGAGTGAGGGAGGGAGGAGAAAGGCAGAGGTACGAAGACAGAGTGAAAGCAGGGACAGACAGAAGCGAAACAATTCATTTTCGCTGACAGTCAGCACTGAGATCCATAAGCGAACAGCTAAATATAACTCAGAGATTCAACAGTGAGAGAAGCTTTTGCCTTTACAACACAGAAGAATGGAGAAGAGAAAATACGTGCTGGAGGAGACTCACACTGAGCTGGCTGCATTCTGAAAACAATTGTTTCCTCATGGATACCGTTAATTAAAGTGTCAGATCATAATTCAGATCATTAGCATGACTTAAGCAGCTGGGTAACTGAATGATGTGTTACAGTAATAAAACCATAGCTGCTACAGCAATCAAAAGCCTATGGTTAAAGTGTTAAAGAATGTATAGCTATTTCTTAGTCTGAATTCCCTGCAGCAAATGTATCAACTTGTAATAAAACTGGAGCCTTGAAGTCTAATAAACCTTTAGACAGGTTTATCTTGCACTCTGGGAACTGGGAAGGGATTAGGTGACCGTAAATAATAGGCTAAGACCTCTGGCTCTTATATTACCTCGTGTCTGAGGCTGGGCTGATGGTTGGAACTGTGACCGGGTCTTTATGAGGAGTTCTGAAGGATGCAGAAGATCTGATTGAAGTTGGATTGGGAGTTGTGGCTTTAAACTTGAGTGAGGAAGAAAGCTTGAGCATAGACAAAGCCGGGTGACTCGAGGATCCAGCTGGGTCCGCTGCTGGCTCCGGAGAAGCAGTCGCTAGAGTGGGTGAGGAAGAGGGGCTTTCTGTTGCAACTGATGCCAGAGGGGGCAAACACAGTCGAGTACGGTGTTCATCCACCTGGTGGGCTGGGACGTAGGTTATACTGGGGGTAGGGGAATGTGGGAAAAGAAGTGTGGGAACGGGGTAAAAGCATTATAAACATTATTTACTTAAGTTTTATCAACACTGTTTTCTCAGCAGCACATTTGCTTTACTTCTTCACCAAAGAATGAGCAATGGGTTCTTAAGGAATGAAAAAACAGTCCCAGTAGTGAGAAATTTCTATAAATCATAAATTAAATATCAGTTGAATAAGACAATAATTGCATTTTATCCACTGAAGTAATGGCAAGTTTTTAAAATGACTCTTATTCACTGCCTTATCAAGATAAGATGAGTTTAGTAACATTTTCATTTCTATAAAGAGGATTTTTAAGCAACCTCCAGCTTAGCTAAGCATAAAGCTCATGCAGGGGGAAACAGTGTGTCCAAAATCCACACAAAAGATAACAGATAAAACAAAATGTGTCAATTAGTTAATTTATTAAAAGAGATTAAGTTATAGATTTTTTGTTTTAAGTTTATAAAGAAGCTAGATGTGGTGACTTCCAGAAGTCTTTAGTTTATTTTCCAGCGTTAATTCTTATGTGATTGCTCAGTGGTATCAAAGCAGGACACGCAAACCAGAGCCAATAAAACTGCAAAGAAATGTGTTACTCGCTGTTTCATTTTGCCAAACAGAAACTGACAAATCATGGCAGTCTTCATGAAATCACTCACTTCTCTCAGGATGCAAATTAACCGCTTCTGCTGTCAAGTAGCTTGGACTATTAGCCAGCTAGCTTGCCTACAAGCATGGAGACATGTCTGAGTCAATTTAGGCTAAAGAATATAGGGGAGAGAGGCTGTTCTCAGAAATTTTGCTTCCTTGTAAGGTGTCCATTTTGTCAAAAAACACTGTACATCCATCATTTTGCCTGGAGACTATCCTGGCTGTCATAGGGAAAAAGTGGGGTACCTCCTGGACAGGTCACCAGTTTATCATAGATAGAGGCTAACGTGGAAAGACGGACAAGCATTCACACTTGCAATCACCTGCAGAAGAATTGCCAATTAACCTAAACCCATGCATGGCTTTGGACTGTGGGAGGCAACTGGAGACAAGAAAACGCCCCACAAACAGGTCCTAGCTAGCCAGTGAATTCAAACCCCAGACCTGCTTTCTGTGAGGCAACAGCACTAACAACAAAAACCCCCACTATTATTCAGACAGTTTTACTTGTTGACAATTTAACATTGAACTGAAGACAAATTAAGCCATATTGATGGACAAATACCACATAATAGCTAAGCAACTAAAAACATACCCTTTTTGTATGTCATACATGAATTTTTTTTCTTTTACAAACTACCTCTAATCCACAACAAAAACTGAAGTTGTCGGTCAAACGATCTTTAGAGCTCTGAAAATACAGACGTGTCCCGTTCCATCTGAAACATGGAAAAATCTTCTCAGCGTTTTTGTTTTACATAATCCCAGATCTGCCTAAGCCATGCTGTAAAAGATGTCAAGGACATCATTCAGCCCCCTCCTCCCACTTTTATTTTTCTTCTTTTTACACGGTGTGATGCTACTAGCAGACATGCTTTTTGAATCTGCTGAAAAAGCCAATTTCTATGTTTCATTCAGGGTGGTAGATTGAACACGGTAGTCTACACTAAGCTGTTGTGACTGAGCCATGTGGACAGCCTGTCTTGTCTGAAAGGAGGCAGTTTGATGGTGACAAGCCCTCACCCGTCTATGTGTCTTATTCTGAGGCTGCCAAAGCAACTCATCTGCCTCCACTCGCTCTTAGTTTATCTGAAGTGCTGTTTAGGAGTAGGCAGTGTGAGCACACGGTATGTGTATACTGATGAGTGTTTTTGTGTGTATATGATAGAGAAAGCCAAAACGCGTGTGGGTATTCGTCCGCGTGTGTATTGTGTGCGCATCTATGAGAGGCTCTTTAAAACGTTCTTTTATTCAGAAGCACACTGTTCAAGGTGAGATGAGTGATGAATTATTCAGAGATATTTCCCATAGCAGGAAAAGGTGTTTTTGGAGGTTAGATCATTGAAAGGCTGGTATGTGTGTTAATGTTTGTATGTGTGTGCCCATAAATGCAACACAGAGCGGAAGAGAGAGAGGGAGGGAGAGAGAGAAAGAGAGACTGGGAGAAAGTGAGTGGGTGTTCTGCAGGGCAGTGGGGTGGTGGGGGTGGAGCACATCTCCAATCAGCCAAACAAGCATTGCCAATGTGGAGCCATAACTGCTGATGTTAGAACAAGTAATAATTTATCCAATTTCCCCTTAGGCAATCTTTAAAATTTCATCACCTAATCTAATCTAACATGACTGCACTGCCTCAGTCAGCTATGACTGCAGTGTCAAAAAAAAACAAGGTGGTAATGGAGATCCAAAGTGAGACGAGATCATTTATAGGTGATGATGCGGTCAAAGTCATGTGACTGCAGAGATGATGATATTGATGACATGCTTGTACACATTGCAGATGCAGGCTGTTACATTTTGCATGGGTAGATCTAACATATACGCATGGTAGTCAATTACTTTTTCAGCAGTTGTTCTCAACATTCCCAAAAGACCGTTCCACATTCTCTCCAAACTAATACTTTTGGTTTTCTTGTTTCTCAAAGAAAACTGTCTTTAAACTATGACAGCACGGAAAGTGCACATAAATGCAACGCAAATAATTGCATTAAGTAACTACTGTAACCCACTGGGGTCTCTTCAGTTGGGAAAAACACTCACTTTATAGTTTTGGTAATTGCCTGAGGCCTTGAACCACAAGTTTTAAGTAAACAAACAGTTTTCTTTTTTTAGTGGTGCCTGAAAAACTTTTGAAAATCCGAAAACCTAAATTGTGCATCTGCCTTGTTTAACGAATGTATTAAACCACCTATCACAAAACAAGAAAACACAAATAATTCAGAAAGTGCTTAAAACTAATAATTATATTGTTAGTTATTTGGCAAATAACCAGCTGAACGCACATTTTTATACCGAAATCTGAGAACACTGGACTTCAGTCAGAAACGTATCAATTCAAGCGTCACATGTTTTCTCTTTAGAAATGCAAGTAAATAAATGTAATGTGGCATCTTAATCAAAAATAATATTGAATGGTGGATTAAGCTTTACAGAAACATTATGGTAATTAAAAATACTGTTAATTACGGGCAGCTATGACATAAAACTTATATTGGATGGAGCATTGTTTATATCATTAATATACTCATGGGCATTAATAGGTGTTTGTTGATCAATGGTCATGACAATTTGCATATTAATGATCAAGGAACTGACCTCACAGCCCATTGTTCAGTCAGTAGGCTGGTTTCAGTTATTGTGCAAATGTACTGTTTATAAGGTTGGGGAAACCTGCAGTCAGTCACGAGTAACAAAACGTTTCTCCCATTGAAAACGTGAAAACACTACATCCAGATGAACAGAATGGGATTTACTTACCTGGATGATTGAGCATGTATCAAGATATATTTTAGACATTTTTGCAAACTGAAAATCAAAAAGTGAAAAATATTAAAGCATTCTGATCTTTAATTTAGAACTATGACTATTCCCTTTGGCAGCAACTATAGCCTCAAGTGTTTTTGGGTAAGTCTTTAGTCAGCTAGTTTGCTACACAGCTTGATCTGGGCAGTTATCCCAATCTTCCTGACAGGGTTCTCAAGCTCTTTCAGTCATCTTCAATTTTCTACACAAATGCATATGTGGGCTGAGCCAGAACTTTGGTTTGATGATTCCACGACTGCCCTGTACTTGACCTGAAGCCATGCTAATGCTGCCTCGGCTGTATGCCTCCGTTCATTGTTGTGCAGAAAGGTAAGTCGTTGCACCAAACTAAGATCACTTACACTTGGAACCTCTCTGTTGTGTATGCATACACTACATACTCAATAACTGAGAATGATAAAACCATAAAACATATTTTAGACATTTTTGCAAATGGAAGATCAACAACTAAAATCTCGCACAAACATTTTCTGATCTTTAATTTAGAAATATGAAGGAATCCCTCTGGCAGCAGTTTATAACCTCAAGTATTTCAGATTTTAGGGTAAGTCTAAGTTGTACGCTGGATTGCTACACAGCTGGGTCTGGGCAGTTATCCCATTTTTTCTGGCAGATTTCTCAAGCAACTTCAGTCGTCTTGAACTTTCTCCACAGATATTGAAGTGGTTTTAGGCTAAACTTAAAGACTGTCCTTGACCTGACCTGAAACCACACTAGTGCTATCATGGCTGTCTGTTTCAGATCATTGTTGAGCAGAAAGATGAATCACTGCCCTAAACTCAAGTCACTTACATTTGGAACATCTCTGTATTTAGCTGAGAAGCACACACAGCGTGTTGCCTTGTCACTGGTTTTAGACAGTTGATAAGTAATAAGCAGTGCTCAACAGAGATGGTGCTTAGAAATGTGCAGGAGAATCATCCCAGACAATCTTGTTCCTTTAGTCCTCTAAATACCCCTTGTGGGAGGTTGTATGCGTTTTAATCAAGAGTGCCTTCAATCTTGCTGCTGTATCATAAAAGCCTGTTCTCCACAAAGGACTTCTGAAGCTTTGTTTGAGTGACTTTGGGATTCCTTTTATCTGTATGACACTGACCCAACTTTGGATGAAGCAAAAATAATCTGCTGTACCTGACCACAATTTGGATGTGATAGTAAAGATTTTGTAAATGCAGAAAAATTCTAATGTAATTTAAAAAATGTACAGTTCTAAAAAAATCCCTGTACATCCCAGAAAGATGATTCTGTTCATCTGGACGTATCAACTTTTTGATATTTCTTTACCTGGATGATTGAGCAAGCATCAAGACTTTTTTGTGCCTTTTACACTGTGCAAAAATATTAAAACATCAAAATAAGCAATTCAAAAAATACAGTTATTGTAATTTGGAGTAAAATGAAATAAAAAGTAATCTCAAAAAGCTGTACTGAATGTAATGTAAAAAAAAAAAAAAGACAGCTAAATCAAGTGAAGCTAGCTGCCATGGGTAGCTTTAGGCTTTAAAATAAAGTGTAAAAAAGTGTGAAAAACTAAACATGTAGTTATTGATTTTTTCCCCCGTTTTTTTTTATTATTTATAGACGTTATAAAACAACGATGTAGCTTCCAAACCTGACAAATGAAGCCTGTGTGAAAGTGTGTTAAACCTGCTACCTGAAGTCTACAAGATGACATCAGCTGTAGTTGCAATACACTTTCAGTCTTATTAAAGTCTGCAGGAAAAGTGTAGAAGCTTATTTCTGTTAGTGAAAGAAATAAGCAGAACAGCAATGTCTGTATTTCTTAGGTTTTGTGTATACTTTAGGTGAGTCGTTTTTAGGGGTAAAAAAAAAAAAAAAAGAGTAGCACTGTCCACTCAGGTGTTTTTACTTCTCATGGATGACCTGCACTGGGGACTGTGTGGGCATGTGTACTAGAGCATGTGCTTGACTATCGTAATGATCTGACAGTTTTGCTACATTAAGGTTGAGAAGCTACATCTTCCTCAATTCCAGAGGTTCTTTTGCGGTGACTTAGCCCAGTTTTAACTTGAATAGAGGTCTAATTAGCCATATTGAATATATTTTTGTGAGTGCTCTTTAAAACGAGATAATTTGGCATTTCACAAGAACAATGGCTCTTTGTTTTTATGAAAATGTCCCAGTAGGTCACTGTACCACAAAATACCTAACACCCCACCTGGAGCAAGAAACTGAGACAGCTTGATACAAGTAGTTCATTTTTTCATTTGCACCTGGGATATTTCTGCTGTAAGATCAAGTCTTCTCTTTTTTTTGTCAAGAGACCTTCAGAAATGTAATTAGTTTCTTAATATACTTACTCTACTCGAGCCACAATCGTCAAAATAATTTTGCAAGCACAATTACTAAGTATAAGAAATCCAAAGGTTCAAGCAGCACTTGAAACACTGTAAAGGATGTAAACAATACTGCACAGCCAGTCAAACAGTGTGTTTGTTTAGGGATTAAGGATTCTTGAGAAAAAAGGGGTTCTGTTATGTACAGTAAAAAAAAAAAGCCCTAGAGTGCTTTAGCACTTTTGTTGAGCTTGACCATGTTTTCTGGTGGGCTGCGGGGATGTGACTGTCTCCTTACCTCATTTCTGGACCTATGACGGAGTGCCTGCGGAGCATGGCCCTGGCCTTGGCGCTGGTCAGGTTGGAGGTAGATTCTCCATTGATGGCCAAGATGGCGTCCCCCACCCCGAGCCTGCCATCCTGGCTAACAGCCCCCCCCTGGACCACACTGCGCACCAGCATGCCTGAACCGTCCTTGATAGCACTCACTGTCATCCCTGCCAACACGCACATTAACACACACACACACACACAAGCACACAAAAGCACAGGTGAACGGAGGGCTGGCTAAGGCTGCTTTGAATGCATGCCAAACAGAGAGACAGTCGCCCAAACAAACACCTGACAGTGGTATAATCAGCATAATCAAGACAGACACTAGGCAGATTAGCACACAAACATGGCTACAAATGCTTGACATTTACACAGCATCATCCCTCACAGTCACACCCACAAAAGGTGCACAAAGACCGTCATGCGCACTCACATCCACAGAGGGCAGAGGGCACAGGTGACTGACGAGTAACACATGCCTGTCACATAAACACCCGACTTTGGCATTATCAGTTTGGACACTAGGAGGATTACACAAACACTTCATTAATGCAAACAGACAGAAGCAGGTAAATCAGGCGTCCACACACACGCACGCCCATGCACGCACATACACAAACCACAGAAAGGGAAGCCAGCCAGCCTGCAACGAATTAGGCAGTCTGGTCTATAGCTGCTGGCGTACTACGTTGCTATCTAACTACAATCCACAACACTATGGTCGTACATAATTTGAAATTCGTCAAAGAAATGACTTTGTGCTTATTTTTCATCATATAAATAGTTTATTGTCTTTTTCTTATTACATTCAAATTACAATACAATCATAGTGCATGGAATACAGTCAACAGAAGACATAGCTACCGATTTTGACAGGACAAACAGAAGACACATGTTTTAAAGACATTCAAAGAAATTATGGTGAATGTTTTAAACGTGCTCAATACTATGACACTCTAACCAGACAGATTTAAACATTACAAACTCTGCCAAAACAATGCTTAAAATACGTTACGGTAAAATCCAAATGAAATATTCTACATGGAAATCTAAACCTCATCAAAAAGTAAGTCAAACAAATTCACACCAACTGGTTCACGCCAGGAATAAGCAACCACTAAATTGGCTGTTTATCGTCATGTTTTAGATGAGCAAGGCAAGAAAAAAACCCTTTTCACACCATCAAACCTTTTTCTTTGACAACCTGCTCTAAAGAATATCCAAACTCTAGCCCGAAGCAGCCATATACGGTATGTGCATGTCTCACTTGGGTAAAAAGTCATAGTCATGGATCGCATTGCACATGGCACCTATTGGAAAAGTTGGTAAAGTAGCACAAAAAATGTTGCACTACATTACCATTGCTCATAAAAATAAGTCCATATTCAAGCCTTATGGATAAACACTGTAACCCTGTCTATGCTGAGGCTTTTGCCTCAGATCAAACATATGTAAATTCACAAAACCAGAAACAAACTAAATATGCAAACCCTCCATACTTGGATATCCAGAAGACAGAACTTCAATAAATATCTCAGTAAGAGGATCTACAATATTTTTAAACAGGTAAAAACCAAAGAATACAGTGGTGCAACACACAGACACAGACTGTAGGTTATGACCTTGATATTCTCTACCTGTGAACATTTGCATAATTTCAAACTTTCACACACATACACACACACATACTCACACACAAACGTTATTAGCGTGCCTTATTAGCACGTTTGGAGAATACAAATGACTTTGTTTCCTTATACTTTGCATAGAGCAGAACTGCTTTGCACTCTTTGTTCGCCTCCTGTGTTTGAAGAGCCAAACATCAGACTTTCTCTTGGAGCAGTTAAGACAATGCAGTCTCAAAACTGGAGTATAAAAAATATAATCATATATTAGGATCAACATTCAAATTAATATGTCATTTATTAAATCAATGTTACGTTTTCATTCTCTTTTACGCCACTTCATTGCTTCGTACCTCAAACACACACACACACACATGCGGTACACACACGGATCATATTTTTCTCAGGAATGAGGAACACATTGCTTCATCATTCCTCTTCAGGGCAGTCGTCATCACCGCCTCCTATTAGTGTCATTATCGCCATGCCTGCGATGTACACACACCAAGACAGCACCACCATGAGAAAGACGGAGAACATACCAAGGCTACGATTGCCCCGCACAACAGTGATTGTCCTCTCAAAGCTGGTGCGGGGGGGCAGAGGTGGCGGCTGCTGCATGTCGTCATCGTCCATGTTGGTGAAGCGATGATGCAGCTGGTGTTCCAGAGAGAGAGAGAGAGAGAGAGAGAGAGAGAGAGAGTGACAAGGGGGCATGGGTGAGTGAGAGCATAAAAGTGTGTTTTCATGCTAGTGAACAATAATGCAGCACAGCTCCACGCTAACAACGACAGTGTTAACAGATTTATATTCATAAACTTTTCAGTGTTCAAGTTTGGCACACTAGCAGTCTAACATCTTTTAAAACAACTAAACACAAAGTGAAGTGGAGGCTGATCGAAAGGTCAATAATTTTGCAGGCGTTTGGTGAATGTTTTGTCCTAGACACCAAATTGTTTGGGTGATTCATCCAGTAAATGGGTGAAAACTGACCTGCTGGTGGTGTTAATGACATAGTCACACAATCATCAAATCATCTGAATCTGTCATGATTGTTGGTGTCAGACAGGTATTTAGGAAACTGCTACTACTGGGGTTTTCCCACATAGCATCTCTGGGGTTTATAGATAATGGTCAGACAATGAGAAAATATACATATATACATATATATATATATATATAAAAAATATATATAGAATATAAGGAGATATAGGAGGAGTGGCAGTTCTCTGTGTGAAAATACCTTTTCAAACCAGAGGTCATAGGAGAATGGCCAAGCTCATAGGAAGGCCACAGCAACTCAAATAACCACCCATTACAACCAAAGTATGCAAAAGACAAGAATGGAGAACATTTTAAACCTTGGAGAAGATGGCCTTCTGCAGCAGAAGGCCACACTGGGTACCCCTCCTGTCAGCCAAGAACAGGAAACTGAGACTTCAGTTCACATAGGTTCACCAACAGAAGACTGGAAACATGTTTCCTGGTTTAAGGAGTCTCGATTTTTGCTTTGACATTCAGATGGCAGGGTCAGAATTTGGTGTAAACATCACGAAAGGTCCACCCTGCCTTGATTAATTGAGATCTAACTGTATGGGGTATTTTTTAGTACCAATTAAGCATCATTTAAAACTCACATCCTTCCTTGAGTATTATCACTAATCATGTCCATCCCTTGATGATCACAGGGTAACTACCAATCCAACCTGGTGCTGGAAAGGTTTACCTAATCTAGTGTCCGTGAGTATATGCAGCATCTTTAATGGGACTCAGTTCAGTAAAGACACTTAATATCACTAAGAACCGATGTCAACCTGACAGTGGTGTCTGAGAAGAAATGAAATGGACCCTTCACAGCCAACACCATCAAGACTTCAACAAGGAATTGTGTTGTAAAGATAACCTGGCACTGAAATGTGAAATTATCATTACCACTACCAGCATTCTTGTATGACACAGTAATTATTTCAAAGAGCTATTACTGTAACTCTCTGTGGTTGAGGCCTTTGGAGTTACTCTTAAATGTAAAACACGCAGAAAGTTCGAGTTTTAATGTCCCCTTGGGCACTTCACAAAGAAAAACGGCAACAAAGACATCTTCTTTGAATCTTTACATAAAGTAAAAGCAGCACTGAAGTTCTGAGGCTACCTTTTGCAACAAGCCCATCTTTGATGAAAACACTGACACTTGCTCCAAGTCTCTTGTGTGTATGCGTGAGCCTGAGACAAAACTCTATGTCCTTGTGTTCGACCATGTGCCAAAGCTGTGCAAGCAGTAAGCACTTTTCATTGAGAGGCAATTGTTGGTAATTAAGCAAAGTAGAGTACAAAAGGCCAGCTCAATAGGACTGAGCTGCGGCCACAATGCAGGAACAACTCTGTGACACCGAGTACTTTTCTCTATCCCCAACCCAGTAATACTGATACAGCCAGGTCTAATGGTAAAATGGCCTGCATTTATATAGCGCCTTACTAGTCCCTAAGGACCCCAAAGCGCTTTACATATCCAGTCATCCACCCATTCACGCACACATTCACACACTGGTGATGGCAAGCTACATTGTAGCCACAGCCACCCTGCGGCGCACTGACAGAGGCGAGGCTGCCGGACACTGGCGCCACCGGGCCCTCTGACCACCACCAGTAGGCAACGGGTGAAGTGTCTTGCCCAAGGACACAACGACCGAGACTGTCCAAGCCGGGGCTCGAACCGGCAACCTTCCGATTACAAGGCGACCTCCCAACTCTTGAGCCACGACTCTTGACCCCACTATAGAATGTGAATGAAGCGAACACACACTGACATGGTAATCTCCTTCAGAGCAACTAAAATGGCTACCCACAGAATCTCAGGTTTGCATGGTAATGAGCAATGTTTCCTCTGTGACAGATTACAGATCCAGACCACCGCAGTTTCACTGTATGTGTCACTGCAAATATGCAAATACTATGCAAATACTGCAAGTATGCAAATACTTATTGACAAGCATCCTGAAAGGATTTTGCTTATGATTATACAAAATATTATTAAGATCAAGGACCAAATAACACATTTTAAACTTTATTTAAAATTGTATTTAATCCAGACACATAATAACCAGACAACCTCTTCTGCTTTCTGCTGACAAATAAATAAATGTGCAAATACCCCAAACATAGACAAACTCTACCTCTCTATTATTTTTCTACCCCATAAAGTGTGCAAAAAGCATTTATCAAGTACTGTCCAATGGCAGAAATATCATTTTATGACTGGTGCTAATTTTGTTTAGCTGAACATACCGTGTAACACAGCTGACTGGTGCTGTTGTCCTCTGAGTTTGAAGCGGTGGCGTTGACGTTAGCCTCGGCTGCTTCAGCTACCAGGCTGACCTGAGTGTGGCTGTCATTGTCGTCGCAGGAAGCCCGTGTGCTCCTCTCTGAGATGGGAGTTAAGCCACCGCACAGTTCCAGCTGAGAATACAATATTCAAAAGTTGAAATTTAGGACTTTGAAAAAATAAAGGCCAAAGTAGCTGTGTTGCTTTAAAAGTAAATTTGCATCGAAGCAAACAGGCTAAAGGGGGTGACTATAAATTAGACACCCTGTACTCCTCTCCCCTTCTGTCCATCTGTAGAGTGGTCGAGCATTGTGTTTATCTCTCAGCAGCATTAAAAATTCAGAAGGCCTGTAACTAGATTCTCTCTTCCTTGTTACTAAGCCACAGTCCACAACAAAAAGGAGAAGACATAAAGTGCTTATTAAGAGAAAACACACATGCAAGTAATGATCTTGCATATCTCTGTAAATTATAATACATTTTATTATACATTGCCAAACTGATAAAGATTTAATGAAGTCATAACAGTAAAATAAAATATCTTTTGAACTGAAAGTATGTTTTGAATGTGCAATGTGTGATAATGAATACGACTCAGAATACAAGCACCTAACCATGCAGCAGCCTCGCAAACATTTGAGAACGTAAAGAGCTCAATGAATTTGAGTGTGGAACTGTAATGAGATGCCACCATTGCAACAAGTCAGTTTGTGAATTTTGTGCTATCCTAGCTATTCCACAATCAACTGGAAGTGGTATTACTGCAAAGTGGAACACTGTATACAGTTACAGAGTTGCTTTGCCAGGTACTGAGACTCATATTGTGTAAAAGTCACCAAGGTTCAGCTGATTTAGAAATGTCAGACTTCCAAACCACCTTGTTCATTAACATCAGCACAAAAACTACGTGCTGGAAGCTTCATGGCATGGGTTTCCATGGTCAAGTGGCTCCTGTAGGTGTGATGCTTCTGTGTTTAATCTATGTAAGTACATCACAACCACAAACCTCCTAAAATCCTCTCTAAAAATGTAAATACACCATGCGTGGATGCAGCATGCAACGATTATGATTGGTACCTTCACTTAACGTATAATGGAAAATCATACACAAACATACAGCCACCTGTGTAGGCTACACTAAAGACTCTGAATATAAATTAGCCATAATGTGTAGATGGCCCAATACTTTTGTGTATATGCCATGTAAGATGTACCATACCATTTATTATGGAAGGCAACATCTTACATGGCACACTGTCTGGTAAACTTCCATATACTTGGACCATTATGATAAATAATGTATAATAAAGTATTTGCAGGATTAGCTGTAGGTGACGATCTAATAAGCCGTTTATTCATACACAGTTTGCTTTTGACTTTATCACAGCATACAAGTTAGCTCCAATGCAATATTACTAAACATTTTTAGCAATCAAAATTTTAAAATCTTCCAATATTGCTTCCAATATTACTACTTTGAGAGGCCCAACAGTAAAACATTAGTTAGGCGTTTTACTTATTTTGCATATTTTTATTTTTATTATGTTTGGTATATCGTCCTGGGCACAAACAACGCAAATATGTGGCAATCCTGAGAACAGACTATTTCTTTCCATGCAGTGTCATGTTGAACTGGACATTATAACCCAGGATTAAACTCAAAAAGCTTTAGTTTTGGCAGGTAGTATTTAACCTTGCTCCTGCTTTTAGCTTTATGTTTAAATCATATATATCAGCTTGCTCAAAATGATCACACTTTTCTTTCACTAAGTTTGCAGTTTGTAGTCTTTTCAGTTGGTTTGCTTTTAAATATACTTAAGATTAAAAAGCCTATATTTCATTAATCATTTACTGTTTTATAGGGCAAAGGGGTGTACTTGAATTTTTATGTATACTGTACAGTAATAAAAATCATAAATCCTCATGATTTATCTGCACATACCGGCAGAGGTTTGGCAACACCAATGTGGACAGGGCCATAGCCTGTGGACTTTAGGACATGCACAGCATAATCCAGGCTGGAGCCTTCTAGGTCAGTTTCATTGACAAACATGAGCCGGTCCCCAGGAAGGAGGCGACCGTCCCGATCGGCTACACCTTCAGGCACCAAAGACCGGATTACCAGAACTGTTTTAGAAGCATCTTCTGGATCCTAGATTTAAACCGAAAGAAGAAAGATTTGCTCAAATATGCATAGAAAATTAAAGTTAAACTAGAAAAATGAGAAGATGAGGCGTAAATGCAGGTAAACAAAGTGACGAGGGCTTAATTAACACATGAAAAGCAAAAGCATTGGTTAGCTTCACAGAAGGGAAACCAGCTACAGTTGCTTTTTCTTTATAGCTTGAAAGCTTTTGAAAGGATTGATTTTTTGTTGTGTAAAAAGGTTTCATTATCTAACATTTAAATAGAAACCGTCAGGGCACTTCAACGTGTTGGTGATTTAGAGCACAAAAACACAAAATACAAAAATCTTCCCTACAGAATACAGAAGTCAACTCCTCCATTTTCTTAGTATTCACTGAGAAACTCGAACACTGATATTCTTAGACTGCAGCCTATTACAGCCAGTTCTATTTGTAGAAAGGCTCAGAGGCATGTCTCTGACCTGATAGTCCAGGATACTGAAGCCCAGGCCCGACTCTCCTTTCTCCAGCTCGACCACCTGAGCCTCTCTCTCCCACATGGCCAAAGGAGGTGACATGGGGGGCACGCCACGCTTGGTGATGTCCTCAGCTGTAGGACAGGGAATGACACAACCCTGGTCCAACTGGAACAAACGGAAAGAAGAGAGACAGCAGAAAATGTAGAATGATTTACAGCTGTAGAGCACATCAGTTTCTTTTTCCATGCTGATCTACTGTTATTCATGCTGTTTTCAAGTTAAAGGATTTCAATATTAAATCTACTCCTCTCAGTTTACCGCCTCTTCAGGCTGTCCCTACCTTATCATTGAACCCAGCCAGCAGCTCTTTCAGGCTGAGACAGACATCATCATCGTCTTCCTCATCACTGTTGGGAACTGAAGGGGGTATAATGCGAGCGCACACAAGGTATACGTGCACTGGCAGCTCCTTCAAAATACTGACCACCTCCTTGTGCGTCTCTCCGATGAGAGGAATTCCATTCACCTGCCAGCAAGATACATAAAAATTACAAATTATTTCAAAAATACATGTTCTCGAAGTCAGGGATTGGTTGAGTCGTGTTTGTAGCTTTTAAAAAAATGTGCTCTTTACTGTGCTGTGTACCCAAGGTTAAAGATGCTGTGTGTGAAAATGTTTTCCCATAAAGTGCTGGCTGCAAATCATCTGACGTTTGTGTATATCCCTAACTGCGTTTCTCTGTGCATGTGTGTGAGCATACTTGGCTGAAATTTCTGTTTTGTGAATCAAGGAGAAATTGCTGGCTGCAGTACATCGAGTCACAGCAGAAACAATTAAAGCTGGAAGCAATAACCCAACCGGGTGAAGCTCATTTAAAAACAGAGATGAACAATGGCTTTGGCATCACTTAAGCCATGGGAAGGAGATCAAAGGGTCGAGCTGCGTCACAGATGTCGGTTTGTCCCCACAAAGATATGAAAGACAATCTGGAGTGTGTCTATAAAGCAGCGTAAAGCAGCTATAATTCATCCAAGAGTTCATCCGACTCCTCATCATAATGAGTGATACATGTGAGGGGACCTGTCCCCTGAGAAGTGGATATGCCGTGTTTGGGTTTACATTTTCGTTTTAATTCCTAGATTCATTCCTTTTTTCTTTTTTTTAACGCGTTTGCCTTTCCCCCCAATTTGTTCCAGATTGCAGGTTTCCCCAAGTCGAAGTCTGAGTTAATTAACCCTGAGATGGGAAACGCAAAAGTTTCAGGCAGCTGATCAATCAACTCTGACTATGTTGATCCAGATTTATGTGGGTGTGTGAGTAATGAAAGACAAAAACAAAAAACCCTCATCAGTGAAGGTCTTATGGCATGTTTTACCATGGCAACATGTAGTAAATTTAGACTGTGAAATTTATCTTAAGGAGAAAGGAGTTAATAAGTTATATTTATTAGATTCTAGCCAGTGTAGGCCCGTCGTTTAAACATTTCTTCACTTTTCTTAACGGATGGCATTGCTGAAATCCTTCTTGACTACTGTAGCTTACATTTAATACATGCTTTTTTTAATTGATGTATTTTGCAGTAACCTGATGAGGATAAAATGCAAGTGGCAGCAGCTGACAGTGAAAAACACTGTGGCACTGATACTAGTGTTGGTCTAGTGCCGGGCTGCACACGCTGCTGATTGGACAGGAGCCTGCCAGTCCAACCCAGCAATAAGGGGATTTACGTGGTTGCTGAAGTATTTGTTTTAGATTTGAAAAGCAGTATAATGTGAGCAGGTGGCCTTCAATCCCTTTTGATTTGGTTTATGTATGCTACAAGCAGAAACTCGAATGATACAGTTTAAGGTTGGATGTAGATACTAGTTACAGTTAATGTTCAAGGTGCTTGTTACTGCCTGAGGCTGAGACATGTTTCTCACACACACATACATACACACACGCACACACACACCTACACACACACTTTAGTTGTCCTTTTGTTTAGAGACATTAGCGAAAAAGATGTGGTTTTGGGCAGAGAGTTGATTGTGTTTACTTTCTATTTTCTTTTGCTGATCTGGAATCACCTACAGGCCATGTTGTCCCTGTAGTTTGTTTCCAAGTCATTTTTTGATTCTTATATCTTGTGGTTGAGCAATAAATATCCTTAGTGAAACTGACAACATCTGGTTCTGTGTCGCTTCTCTCCAATCTAGCTGAGCCATAGCGACCATATAAGAAGGTGGTGGTATTCCTAATTCAGAAAACACTTTTAAAAGTAATGCAATTCACTACACCCGTACTACACACCGTGACCTTATAAAACAGCTGGTGAGTGTATGTTATCATTACCACTTTATTAATCTTTAAAAGGGAAGTCAAACTCTAAAGATTAAGAATTTCTTTTGTTAGTGCTTGGGCCCAAACGAGCAACACTAACCTAGCATGTGTTTGCATGGCAGGAGAAAATCTGTGCAAACAAGTGGAAAACATTCAAACTCCACAGAAAATGACATATACCTCTCACTCCAGATATAAAGTCCAATAGTGCATGTGCACAACTAAAGCTAAAAACACTACGTTTACTGTGCTCTCTGTTCTGACTGGTGATTGGCTGGTCAGCCTCATGTATGTTTAATCACAAGCCCATCCATTTTATGTGCACTATGTCAACAGTAGCACATGTAAATGAGCGTGCACACTCACAGATGCACTCCAACATGTCATTAATGTAGCAGCTCTTCACAAAACAATTTGCCAACTTTGTGTCTTTGCAAAGTGGCAAACGAACTAATCAGACACTTGAATCACCTTCACCCAGCCGAACGTGGACATTTTAAAGAAATAACTGGCTAAAGCTATGCAGAGCTTAGAGACAATCACAAGCCAGAAGAAAAGCCAGAAAAAACATGGACGTAGCTTACAGGTTTGAAAAATTAAACCATTGGAGAAGAGCCTAAAGCCTGCATTCTATATGAGGGTCACTAAGTGGTGATAGATGTGGTTTCAAAATACTTCCTGACCAACAGAAGTCAGTGGGAAAATGGTTGTCAAGATCAATCATTTGGTCATACTATATTTAAAAATGGAAGATTATCTGTGGTATGAAACCATATGATATGAAAACATATCAATGATGGAACCTTATATAATAAGTAATCCAGAAATAACTCACAGTCGTGACAAATCAATCAGTTCCACACAGATCGTACTATAACCTGGTTTGCATAATCTCATATTGTTATCAAATGAGAAAATGATGAGTTCCACATACGGAGGCTGAAAGGGCCTGAAGTATCAGAGTTACCTCTAATATCTGGTCTCCTATGAAGATCTTGCCACTTTGGCCGACGGGCCCCTCGGGTAAGATGGAACACAGATAGTGATGCCCTGCCCGAGCCTCCAGACTGATGCCCAGACCGCTTGTCTCACTGAATCGCTCCAGCTGGCAAACCTGGTGGAGATTGTGGAAAATAAATGGCAAGTAAACAAAAAACAAAGAAAGCTACGTTTAAAGCTAAGTCTGACGGAGAAGACGTTTGAGCATTGTTACGTCAAAAAACTGTGATTTTTCAATGGTTGTTTTTCTGTGTACTGATACACAAATATTCACAAATGTAAAAACACATGTTTATATATTAAATTTAGTCAGGTGACAGTTAGTCAGCATTACAGTGACACTTACAACCACTTCATATCGCGGTCCCACTGCTTGCTGCCACCTCTTTCTCAGGTTTTCCTCCTCAGCTGGAGTCAGTTTCACATCTGTAAAATGTGCACATACAGAAAATCTGCCTCACCCCACATATGTAGAGATATATGAACCCAGGCACATACACACCAATTCAAATCACCTCAAGCCCCCAGATGACCCAATCAATAAATAATGGGATCCTATATGAAAGAATCCACTTGGCTGTATTATAGAGAGATGACAGCATCCTTCTACTTGTGGCAAGGCAGGATGTCAACATACACCCACAGCTCAGGCACATAGGATGTGCATATTCACATCCACCATCTTGTGATTTCTTGGCAAACCAATGTTTTCTCATTCATCTAATAAAGCCTCACAGCAATCAGGGCTTATTTAACTGTGCTCTCTAATCAAGCCCAAAAATTCTTGTCTAAATAAAGCCATATATGCAGGCGGGGTGAGAGACAAATCATCTGGAATTAGCTGAATGAGTTGGATAAACACATGATTGCACAATACTATAAATAGACTCCCATCAAAGAGCACGCTTCACTGGCACATTGCTGTTCCCTGAGTCCAATCAGCATATCACACCAAGTCCCATGATCTAGTTCCAGACTGCAGTGCAGTATGGGAAGCGGAGCTTACCGTTTTTGGAATCGTGTCTGGGTCGTCTGCTGGCGTATGCTGCTCTCCTGGAGATTTCACGCAGAGAGCAAATGCCTGGGAGACGTTTGAGCACACGTGCAGGGATCCAAACAGACATAAACAGACAAAAGAAAAGGTCGGTTTTTCCCCAGCAATCAAGCAAGCAAGCTCAACATCAGTACAGATATTCAATATCATACTCCGATCCAATATTACAAAGTTAATTAGGACACAGTTTAACTCAACTATGAAGGTAGCACCAGTGAATCAATGATCCTTTGAATTATAGATTAATAATCAACACGTTCTTGAGTTTCTCGGGTACAACAAAAATGATTTCACCGTGACACCGCTGAACCAATGTGTTTCCCCTTCACAAATCACCTGTCTCTTGAATCTTGTTGAGGCCCCATTTGTAGGGATTCCCTTCATGGAAGCTGTGGGAGTGTCGGAGGCGCTGCAGAGGAGGAACTGGAGGCAGGATGTTACTAAGACGGACGGCTTTTCTCAGCAACCTAAGTCTGACCAATGGACCTGTCCTCCTCAGCACTTCCATGGCACGCTGTTCACTGCAGCCCTGCAGGCTCACCCCATCGACCTGAGTCAGGTGACAAAAGATGTGGATGGAGTAGTATAGATGTACACAACTACAAGTAGATTTAATGGCAGTGTAGGTTAAAAGAGAGAGAAAGAGAAACTCACAGACAAGATGATGTCTCCAATGTGTATGCGTCCATCTTGATCAGCAGTGCTGCCTTTTACTATGCTCTTCACCATCACGCCAGCACTGTATACTGAGGAAAGAACAATATATGAAATATATCAAATCTGAAATGAAACTGAGAACTGATTGCATAAATGTGGCACTGTATTTTATTTTTTATTGGATAAAGATGAAACTTACCTGAGTTTAGGTCACCTACATAGCTAGAGATGCTGAATCCCAGGCCTCGATTGTTCTTAGTGAACTGCACACTGAACTCATAGTCATCATTCAAGTCACTGACCTGGAAAGAAGTCCAGAAGAAAAAAAAACATAATTACCACCTTGCAGTTGTATGCCTTCACCAACCAGTCAAGATGACATTTGCAGCCACGTCTGTCCAGACTTATACAGCCTAATATATAGCGTGATATTTAAAGGAGTTTAATAGGTGGGCACCAAAGATTAGTGTCACGATACGGTCACAACCTCATCTTCTGTTCCTAAGTTACAGCACAGCAGAAAGGAAAAGTGTTTTCAAAGAACATTTTTATATCAAAGTGACATTCACTTGTGGTCCTTTGGTAATAAATTCTAATCTCATCATCATTTTACCCCATTGCACATGTGAGTGATATTTTGTCATAATTAGCATATGAATTTTTGAGCTATACCTATTTTAAATCGGTTCATAATTGAATAATAAAAATTTGTGCATGACGTAAGGAAATTACAGATTTTACGAACACATTACAATCATCAATTTGGGATGGACATGAGAAGACACGGAGAAACTGCCCTTTGACCATTGCATCTAATATATACCTATTCAGGTCTTCCTTGTACTAAAGGAAGATGGGACAGAATATCCAAAAAACACCAGCTTTGCTGGCACAGATGCATAAAGATATTTGATTCCCCATTTAAATCACTGAGTAATCAATTAGATTTGAATTACACTGTAATATTTTTTGATACCCCTCCCCTCCCACCCCTTCTCTTCCACAGGCACACATACACACACATATACACCCACCACGCCATCCAGGTTTTGCTGGTTGAAGACAGGGGAGGAACAGTGGTTGTCCTTAGGACCATCCCGGGCAATGAGCAATTTCACCCTGGTACCAGCATTTCGCAGCACCTATCCAGGCGAGCATAAATGAATAAGATGAACAGTTAAAAGCCACCCTATTCTCAAACAGGGAAAACAGTGAAACCGCAAAAACAGATTAAGCAATGATTTAATCACCAATTTCACAAAGCGTTATTATAATTTGAAATCACGCCTCACCTGCGCCACCTGCTCGCTGTTCATGCCCGCCAAATCCGTATCGCCAATGCGCAGGATCTGATCTCCGCTGTGCAGGCGCTTATCCTGATGAGCAAAAGAAACTTGTTTTGATAACAATGCTTGGCTAAAAAACATCATTCCAACACTGCACTGATTGAACCATTTTATTTGTGTACAAATTAGATAAACGAGAGGACTAATAATTCATTAATTGATCATAAGAGGATTCATTGTATTATCGAACAAGCTAGCATTCCCCTCTGCTTCTCGTCTTTCTAATCTTTTTATATTATATTTATGGTTCTTTCTGTGCTTCTTTCCAGTTCAGTGACTTGAATTATGAGTAGGCTAACCAAAGCTTGACTCTCCATTTGATTAGTCTTTTCATCTAAGTAATGGTGAAAATAAAAACAAGACAGGAAAGAAAAAGGATTTTTTGTGTGTAAACGGATATGTAAACTTTAGCTATGTGATTCAGTCGCAGGCACACTTACCCTTCCAGCAGCTCCTCCAGGGAGAATGGTCTTGACCATGACCCCTGTGCTCCGTCCTCCTATGATGCCAAAACCAAGACCTTTCCCATCATTGGTCAGCTCTATCATCTCCACATGACGCCTCTAACAGGGCAAAGGTTACAATAAGTGGGAGGGAGACAGAAAAGGGGGAGTGAATAAATAATTTGTCATTAAATGCTTGAAAAAGGAGAAGAGTATTAGGTGTTATTTTTTAGTTATTTTTTACATACATAAGAGATACATAAATATTATATACAAGGCTTTCTGTACCTCGTGTGCAAAAGCAGAAAGGTTTCTCCCCATGGACATGGTACGGGAGATCCGAGGTGGAGTGCAGTACTAAAAGAAATGCCGTGTGTTAAATAAAAGCAAACTGGAATTATATTAAGTGAACTGATAAGTCTTCTTATGATCAGATAAGACTCTCATTTGATGATAGCCAACTGGGCCTGACTTACAAAATGCAAAGAGATATTCTGTAATGTGAAATGTGACATTTCAAATAGTAATGTGCTCCTTTTTACAACCGAATAAAAGAAATCATTTGATTGATTCGTAGTCTGTGCATGTTGAAAATAAAAGACTCCCTAATACTAAACTACTCCTGAATGACCTCTCTTTTATCGTGGCTATTTTTATATACCTGAGATTCAGTTGGAACATAGTTATCTGGGTAAATGTCTGAGAAGGACAGCTCCTGTGAGCCATGAGAGGAGATGCTGCCGTCCCTGGCAGAGCTGGGCCTTCTGTTCTCCACGGCCCATGTGTACGAGTCGCTGTGGCTCAGCGTCTTTGTGCCCAGTGCTTCACCCTGGCATGGGCCACAGTTCATGGACACGGACTTGGAAATGCCCTTCCCCTGTTTAGATTTACACAACAGGAAGGAAGAGTTTAAATTGAATGCATGAAGCAACAGAAGAGATGGATTGGGTGGAGTGCATGGAGAGAGGATATATAAGAGAAGGATACAAGGGAAAGAAGGAAAAAAAGATGGGTGACAGGAAGATGGGTGACGGGGTTGACACAAATTGAAGAATGGAGACGTGCAGTCAGAGAGGAACAGGATGATGGTAAGAGAGCGATGGAGGCAAATCAAAAAGCATAGAGCAATTGAGAAAGGAGGCCAATGTGAGACAATGGAGAAAGATGTGAGAAGGAGAAGAGGGGAGAGAGAAGAATGGGTTGGGTGGGGGTGGGGTTAATGTGTGTTAACTGAAAGGGAAAAAATACAGAAAGATGTAAAATGGAGCAGAGAGGGAAAAGATTGCAGAGTGGAAACTTAAGGATCTGAGATAAAGGCTTCTTTTCAATACCACATAACCACAAAAGTGTTCTCTTTTGTCTGCAACGTTTTCTGTTTCAGAGTTTAAAAGCAAGTTTCAGTGGGTGCCTATTTGTGATTTGTATTCTATCCTAACAATTTTGACACCTGTTGAAATGGCAGAAAGAGCGTTAAAGAGAGAACGCTATAAAAAAACCACACCAACAGGAAACTTTACCCTCACATTCCAAATGCTATGCATAAAAAAAGAAATGTGCAAAGAATCTCAACTAATAAAAACCATGTCAGCGTCTGTCCTGTTAAAAATATCTAGAGATCTTTGACACACTCCAGTGCCGCGCTTCCCAGAATGCAAAGATGCCAGAACGCTACAAGCCCAAACCACATGGTAATCTAATATTCCCTGTGTGTTTAAACTTTGCCTATTCGAGGATGTCACAACTGGTAGACACCAAATGAGTACGCAGATACATGCGCCGTGGAAGTGCAGGATTGTACGCATAAAAACTCTTGGATGAGTGGCATCCAGAGCTGTATACCTCACAACTCAAACACACACACACACACAAACAGACACACACATCAGCTCAAAACTTATGACAATGTTACAGACGACTTCTGTAAACTCTTCAACCTGATATATCCACTTCTTCCCTCCTCCTCCCCTCTCTCCCTCTTTCTCAGGGCTTTAGTGGTAAGCTTAGGTAAGCTGATTACTCATCCAGTCTGGTTCCTGCATTCAGTATTTTGGGAATGATTCCGGGCTCCTTCCTCACCATTCAAATGTACCAAACGCCCACACATTCTGGCTTTTCGCTATACCTTCGCCGCAGGCTTCTGTTGAGCTTGCTGTAAGCTCAGTATATGAAGGAACAGTGGGCTCTGCAGGACAGTCTTCAGCAGGGATAGCTTCTCCTGAGTGGGGGCCTCTCCTCTTTCCTTCAATTTGGCTTGCAGTCTCTCCACCGCCGCCAAGGCACACTGGGTATCTGCGAAGAAATTGTAGATTATTTGTGTCATTCAGAAACAGGATTTATCCCATTTGGCTTTGCATTAGTTTTCGCATGCTGTGGCAGCTGCTGAGACCGTGACACAAAGCCAGGTATTTGATATTAAGCTATTAAATGTCAACACTTACTAGTACCGGTGGGAAAGCAAAAGAGTAAACAATAAAAACAACTGTGCTTTCGAGGTTCGAGTGCTTGTCTGAAAAGAAAAATCTATGAACCAAGGCTGCCTGTGTGAGTTATTTTGATTTAAAATCTGTGGCTTGATATGGAGGCAGAAACTGAATTAAAGTGGTTACACACGCACACACAAACAACAAAAACCTATACTTCATCATACTAAAGGAGGCGTTCGACTTCACCGCAGAGCGAACGATGAAGCGTTTCATCAGGTCATACTGCCCTTGTTTATTTAGCTGAGTAGCAGCTGATGACCACAAGCCACAACTGCAGTAATTGTACTTGGCAGAAGGTTAAAACCCCGTAACTCTTCACCGCAAAGTTTTGACTACTGACCAGATTGTGAGTTCTTTCGCCACCTGCACGTGTAACTGTTCCCTTACTGTCTGGCTGAGGCAGACATGCCTGACACCTTAATTGTAAGAGCTTAATGACGGCAGTGGTGTGCAGTCTGACAGCGGTAACTGAGAGTGCTCTACATTTTCAGCTGTTTGAATTCACTTACCTATGATTTCCATCGTTGCCTCACAGATCGGTATGAGTGAAGATTTCCTCCCGCTTCTTCCCTCAGTTAAATATCATACTTGTCTGTTTGACAACTGCAAGATGAATAAAAACAAAGGTGATTGTGCAGATTTTTTTAATGTGTTCCTTTTCACATTTTTAATGAAACTGAAAGGGATGAAAACATAAGATGATTTCAATAAAGTTTAGAGAATTATGAATCCTGTAACAATGTAATATTACTTCATTGTGTCTTTTTACACCTGTTTAGCAGCATGTATCGTTTTTACCCTACGTCTTGTAGGCCCGTGCCATGCTTGCTTGCAAGCGCCTTGCTTGTCACCTAATGCTCTTTAGCGGGATTTAAATCTTTTCCAAAAGGCTTTATCAACCAATGATGCTAATTAACAGCGACACATAGCCTCCATCATTCTGACTTGAGGAGGGGAGGAGGGGGGCAGTCTGTATGGCTTCGAAGCATGATGCCAGTGGCATGATTTGATTTGCAAAACGATCGACTAGAAATGACAACGACTCATCTTAAATCTAATTAGAAGCCATTGATAGGCAAGAGAGGTATGCGCAGTAATACATACCCTTCACGGCAGGGTAATTAAATCTTTAGCTTGTCCCTGCTGATATTAAAGCAATGCTGACAGCTTCCAAATATTACTAAAATATATTAGAGATTAATGGTTTACAGTAGAATTACACGTCCCCATTAGCAGTTCACCTGATGTTTAATCGAGCACACTGGTAATTTCTATTTATTTATTTTTTTTAAATTTCTTATCCATAGCACTGAAACGCCATGTGCAGAAAGGTTCATCTCACCTCCATTGCAGCGCCTGTGGACGATCAACAGGTCCCCACTGAGCTCCAAGCACAGCACACACACCACTTTCGAGAGTACACGGGACAGATTTGCCTTTGTCGAGTAGAAAAAAATTAGTCTGTCCTAATGGAATAAGTCATAACAGCTTATTGAGAGACGGGGAAATGTCAAGAAGCGAGCTCTGGGCTTTATTTTCCTGCATTGTGTCCGCAGCTTGTGAGCGCTCCGTGCAGTGCGCATGTCACACCCTCTGATCTTCAGGCGCAGAGGGCTCATCCCTACTGATAAAGAGCTAGCCATCAGTAATCCCGTAGCCACAGGTGGGAAATAATTAAGTTAGCCACTCAGTATAAATGTGAGTATTTATGGTTTCTGCTACTTTCTACGCTATTAGCTTTATTAGACTTTCTTTGACAGATTTAACCTATAGTTACCTCTAAGATGAAGATTTTACACAAGCTAACACGTTTTAATTTTTTGTTTAATTATAAAGTCATGATTGACATTATATGACATAACAGGATTTTCAAATACAACACTGTGGTTTCCAACTTTTTTGGCATCGCAGAAACAAAGCGGTGTGTGGCCTCAGTTACATTTTTGGATGTATGTGAGGCTGTTTTTAAAAAGCCTTTACATTATTTCAATTTTTAACAGATCCAATTGGAGATCTCGCCAAAAATGACCGGAAACGGCGTTTTCCTCCTTTTGACTTCCTGTCATCATATCAAGACCCTCAGTATCTGTTTGCTGTCCCTGTAGGCTACGTGAAACTGTTTATGGGGAACTTGAAATCTTTATCACACGCTTATTAATAACATCATGATGTTACATACAGTACATTTGTTAGAAGAATCAAACCACAGGCTTTCCCCCAAACCTAGTATCTACTTTAATACTTTAACCACGCTTTCATCTCGTAGCTGTTCTGTCGCGCTTTTCATTCATATAGAAAAGTTACGATAATGCGTTATTTTAATTTAATGTTACCTTAATTTATTAATGGATTTACATTATTATGCTACTACTTTTCCTTTTGCAAAGAATCTTCTGTTGTTGCTTTCAGCACATGCTTTTTAGAGTAAACCCTTTTGAGAAAATGATGGTTGACGTTGTTGTAAACCAGTTTACGTTTATGTGGGCCTATACGCCTTGTGGTGAAGTAGGCCGTGGACATTAACCATATTTGATTCAATTAAGAAATGTTTTTAAAAATTAAATAAATTTACAAATTTATTTGGAGTTTAATACGTTTTAATAAGTTTTTGCTGTGCCAAAAAATGTCAGGTTTTCCGCTACAGGGAAAACCCGTTCGGATTGATCTGTAAAACAGCCCCTCAACTCATAGTCTGACTTTCTGTAGGCATATGGATAACTTCTGCAGGTCACCGTAGCAAAATCATTTAATGGGTTCCATGGTGCGATTAACCGAAACCAGCCCTGTGGTTTCCCCCCTTGTCCCTCTTGATTAGCTAACAATGTGGAATTTGTGGGAACGCTTACGTGTTCTCACACGGCAGGTGGAGCTCTAGGTCCAGAGATTTAGGAGCCAGATCCAGTTCCTTGTTTTCCACTGCACACCCTAGTTCTCGTCTCCCCATTTCTCTCCCTGCATCCCCAAGGCAAGAATCATCACCCTCTCCCCAGCCCTCCATCCACCCTGCTCCCCGCCCGCCTGCAACGCAACGCTCCTCGCGCCGGGCTGCGCTCTGATCAGCCGAGCATTCACCGCGCCTCCAAATTGGTTTGTCATTTCTGACCCCTCTCTCTCTCTGCGCCGACCACGGTCCTCTGCTCCACTGCGCTCTGCGCCCGTGGACTTCAGCAGAAGTCACTAAGAACATAAAGGCAGCCGAGAAAGATAAAAAGAGAGAGGGAGGGAGGGAGGAAGGGATACAGACAGACGGATAGAGAGAGGGAGAGACAGAGATACGCCTCTGTCCTCCTCCGGCGCTCCGCTGGACTCAGTGCGTTTGGACGGACTGACGGACGTGATACCTCCTACTGTGCGAGCTCTGATCGGGATACTAAGCACGCAGCTATTGGTTTGTTACACCCTCGGCTTCTTTATTTCGATACCCTCTTTCAGGAACACTTGCCAATGTCGTTCTGCAGCCGCGAGAATTAACTAGAGCCGGAGTCGAGGCACAAACCAACCACTGAAATTTATCGACTAGGAAGATACGTTTGTACACAAGAATTGCGTTCTGGTGACTGTATAGAGCAAAGAAGGAGAAGAAGGAGAAAGGTTATTCCCGACTCTTCTCTGCGCTGGATGTGTAAGCTATACATGCGCCTATACTGCTGCGACTGGCGATAAGGTAAGAGCCCGCTCTGTGTACCGACACAAATGATGGGAATTTTTTCCAGACATTACTGGTAAACGTCTTGGCTTTATGTCAAACCGTGTCACTGAATTGCTCCGAAAGCGCTGACTTTGGATGTTACTGGTGCCCATGGGAATGTGGCCTGCCATTATTGTACTTACGGGGAGCGGAAACTGGCCTTAATGGACGATTGGGTAAAATGTAATATAGTGCCAGCATTTGTACAGATGATGGTCCAGAGGCTTGTGGCTGCATGGGCGTCGCTAGGATGTGAGACGTCGCTAAGGCGAAGTAATAAGCAGTGATACCCATAACCGCTCCGGAATATAATCAATGCAATCACATTATCCCATGACATCTTCTCGGCCAGGGTGTACACATAATTATTATTCTGTAGCCGCAAGTACCTGCCTCACTGCAGGGCGTAATGACAAATCACATGCTCTGGCATGATAGATGACAGACAGACCAAGTGTTCACCTCATCAGTATTTCCTCTCCTGTTTTATGTGGTTGTCATTTGAGTACAGCTAGAGCTTATTTGGGGGCTGTGCTGGTTTGATCAACCGCAGTCTGAAATCCAGAGTAAATCCAACGGCTTTGTAAGAGAAGGAATATCCAGCAGGCCAGTGCACCTCAGGATACGTCAATCATGCGGATATATGAGTGAAAGCTTTGGCTCTTATTTACAGAAGAGGCGTCCGGGGTTGCAGATGACCTTGATGTGAAACTGTGAAGGCGGCAGAATCCATCGATGTTGACCTCACGCTGAAAAAATAAATTTAAAAAATATATATAAATATGAACTTGTGTCAGATTCGTGTGACCGCAGACGTGTACTCTCCCTAAGAAAAATGAAGTAGTAACATAGCCTAAACCTTAAAAGAAAAGAAAAAAAGCCACACTGATAATAAACAACATGGTTCATTGTAAGTTG
The DNA here is from genome assembly GCF_057381845.1 of Rhamphochromis longiceps. Taxonomy (NCBI): domain Eukaryota; kingdom Metazoa; phylum Chordata; class Actinopteri; order Cichliformes; family Cichlidae; genus Rhamphochromis; species Rhamphochromis longiceps. The sequence goes on along the minus strand of NC_140562.1, from coordinate 27,918,077 downwards.
TCTGCCTCCCAAATACTTGCAGGTGTCTGACAGTTAAAACAGCCTTAATAGTCATTTGCGTTCTGTGTCTGCTTGGGTAGCTGTAGGCTCGCCCTTTTGACTTTCAGCACCCAAATGGCCATCAGCAAAGAGATTCAGTGTAAACTCTTTGTGTGGATCTCAGTGTTTAAACAAAGGGTGGATAAAATGTAGGTTGCTGGTTGACGTTGTGTTGAGTCAGTGCTGCGGCTGAGATAGGTGTCTCAACAGAATCCACCAAGCAGGTGAGCAATAGTCAGCGTTGGATGATGTGCATCTGTCTACAGTGAAGACATTTTTGCCATTCTATCTGTTAAAGGACAGCTCTGTCTCCAGGACGCTCAAGGACTGTGAATGTTGTGGATATCATTAATATTTCTGCTTATATCAAAGTGTTACCATAGTTCTTTGCTTTGCTTTTACAGACTAAAACGATTATTCGTTTTACAGTAAATATTCATCAAACTGTTGTAAGAATATAGCTTTCTCTTCAAATATTGCAGTTTATTGTCGGTGTCTGCTAAGCTTTCGTTGTTTGTTTTCAGATTAGTTGTAAAACAGTGAAGAAAGATGGGGACTCAGTAGTGTTTACCTGTCCAAAATCACACCTGCTGCGGGGGATGTTTTTGGTTTACTTTTCTGACGGTCTCAGTCTGCCTCTCTGGAGAGAGAGCCACATCACACTGTGAATGCGAGATGTGTCAAAGAGCATCTTAGGTCACGTTCAGTAATGGCACTCACGCAGCACTGATGTTGTGAAGCACCTGAAGCTGTTTAATGTGCAACCGCAGCAATCAAGCATTCTGCTGACTGTGGGTCTATCTGTCTTCTTTTAATTAGGTCACAGATTCCTTTCTGTTTAGATGCACAAGACATACTAAGCTCCTTGCTGGGGAAAACATGGAACGAATTAGGAGGGTTGTGCTAATTTGGTTTGTTCTGCTTGAATGACCAGGGCCTCACTTTCTTTGTTTGGCACTGTTACCGTAACACAATATTTGATTTAGATTTGGAAGGCTCCAATAACAGTGTCTCACCCTGCAATGGAAGCAGCCTGTAATTTAAATAAGGGATCGTATGTTAAGCATCTTCTGCTCACATGGAAACCTCGAGAAATGAAAACACAACTTGGCAGAGAATATAATCTGTTGCAGACAGACAACAAGACACACAAATACACATGGGATTATTAAGACAAGCAGGCATATAATCAGTTTTGTAATAAGTGTTAGCATGCTTGCTTACTAAAGTCTCTATTTATATTGTCAAGGGTTAATAGAGAGTCTAACTTAAGCACTTGTGCAATTAATTCCATTTAGTAGGCATGCAGAATAAAATACAGATTTCCCCAGAAGCATTTTAACAAGTGATTCTGCAAAAAAAGAATCAGGTTCTTGGATTCGGCTCTCTATTTAGTTAAATTATGCATGGCAAAGTAAAGGTTTGTGTTAGAGAGCCTTGTAGATAGAAGGTGATGTTTATTATGCTCAGCGAGGTTGACAGCCAGCCTTCCTGCAGAAATAAACTGTCTGGCTTGAGCTGTAAAAAAATAACAACAAATCCTAGCGCTGTAATAATAAAACATTATTTTCAATGATAACAGAAGCATAGACTTTCAGTGCTCTGTTTCATAAAGTGATGATGATTCACATTCCTGGTTTCAGCCCCACTTTGTGTGCTGAGCTTAACCTAATTCAAAAGCCCTTTCCTGCACTATACGACATCTCCCATTTTAAAACAATGAGACTAGGTCCTTGCTTGCCTTCCTCTGCCATCTAAACCTCTGGCCATGTGTTAACACATCCTTCCTCCTACCCTTTCCTTCCCTCAAACAATAACTCTAGTTTTCTGCATTTTGCACCAGACTACCAGCTCTCTTAATATGTGAAACATACCTCACATAACATCGAACCCTAACAGAGTTTCACCATGAGACGGGCCCACAGTTACTTTGAGCTCTGATTAGATATGTGCTCGGAAAACGGGAAAGCTAATAGCAGACATAGCAGATGATAGTCAGATCTCAGAGCATTCACAGACTCGGTGCTGCTATGATCTCCTAGAATAGTCCCGCAGACATAGATGTCTTATTTTACCTAAAAAAAACCTCTTGAAATATGTTCTGTTTGAACCACCACAGCTTATTATCTGCCTGTACCTTCAGGCTGAAAAAAGGCACACTGTTGGCCTGCTTGCTTATACAGTGTGCTATGGGGCTGTTAGTATGGTGCTGAAAGTGATACATTTTGTCATTCTGCTCAGTGGTTTTTGCATTGTTGAGCACTCTATTATAATCATACCATTAAACCGCATCAGCACTATGATACAGAATCATCTAGTGATTGTAAAGCGCAGGCTTAAAACAGATGATGCACATGGTTCACTGTAACTCACTAGGATGAGGATATAGTGATAATTCAGATATAGAGGATATATTTGTAAAGTTTGTGAAGAAAACCAGAATTAAATTAGAATTAATATGTATTATTTTTGGTTTAGATTTTTTATTGAACAAAAATAATTAAAAAAATAGCTGCACATTTAGGTTTCTTTTTGCTGATTTGATAGTGAAATAATGAATTTGGGCTTTTTGTAATGTCTGGTCAGTTGAAATAAGGTGAGTGAATGGATACTTGGAAATAATACATGAAATAAATAATATCAGTGGGCTCACTAGATAGATAACTTGGATAAAGATTCCTAAGTATAAAATGAGACTAAAACATGTACAATAAACAAGTGTGATCCATGGTCATGAGAAAAATTCACCTTATGTTATCACTTTTGTTTACTTTTGAAAAGTTTTTTTTTTTTACTTTTCAAGAGAACTCTATTTTTGATTTAATTAGGAGCTTTCAAAGACAAAGGAGGGTCTATAGCAGAATAGACAACATGTTCCTTGAAGCACCCCTGAACTATTTTAAAGGCTTGATTACTTAGTTTTCAATCAAAGATTTTTCAAACAGACAAATCAAACAAGATCAAGGGACTTAGGTTGTGAAACGTCTTACGTGGAATGAAAGTAGTTGAGAAATCAGTCGGTGCAAATCCGTTTTGAGAATGATTACACCTCCGTACGGGAAAAATTATTAAGCAATATTTTGATTGACTTATTATGAAAATAAAATGCCAAACATTATTTAGATCTAGCTGTAAAAAATAAATTCAGATTTTTATTAAGTTCCAGTCAGCCGAAATAACGTCAGTGAATACTTGGAAATAATACATGAAAGAAGAAATATTGATGGAATCATTTGGCAATATGTTTTATGGATGTTGCAGAGAAAGTGAGACCAGAACATATTGACAGGGAGAAAGTGTGATCTATGTTCAGGAGAAAATTTTCACCCAATGTTAATTCTTTTGTTTTCCTTTTTTAAATAAAACAACAAAGCAAAAAAAAATTTTTTATTGAGGGCTTTCACAGGACCATCAGTAGTAGACACCCGGATATTCGTCAGGGATTCAGGCACGATTCTTCGAAGCATCTCTTAAAGCTTTGATTACATTTTTAATTTTAATCAACAGCTTTTTTTTTTATTTTTTGATAACAGACAAACAAGCCCAAGGACCTTAGGTTGTGAAATGCCTCACATGGGTTAAAAGTAATTGAGTCAGTGTAAATCAGTTTTGAGAATGATTGCCCCTCAGTAAATGAAAATTAATAAGCATTATTTTGATTGTTTTGATTGACTTATTACGTGAGAGATTTATCGAGAAAAATGCCCCAAATTACCGAGTTCTAGCTTTTAAAATTCAGTTTCCCTTTGATTCTCTTTGCTAATATGATAGTGAATTAATAAATGTGGGTTTCCAGTATGTGGCGGTCACTTAAAATCAGGTCAGTGAACATCAGGAAACCAGAATCAGTGTTTTCTTGCAGTTTCCAGTCTCTATTTTCATACATAAAATATGTAACTTTGGTGGAATCATTAGTGAGGAAGCTTTAAGCTGCATATAAAATGAGACCCCAGCGTGTTGCAAAAGAGCCAGTTTGATTTATGTTCCAGGGTAAAAAAAAAATCACCTGATATTATTGCTTTTATTATTTCAATTTTCATTGAGTTAGCAACTTTCAGAGACAGAGGAGGGTCAGTAGACACATGGATTAAAAAAAATGATGTTCTCTGATGCACCTCTGAACCAATTTAAAGGTTTGATTGCATTTTGTTTTTAATCAAAGTTTCTTTTTAACAGACAAACAAGCCCAAGGACCATAGACTATGAAATGTCTCACACGGGATAAATTACTGAGAAATCAATTAGTGTAAATCAGTTTTGAGAAAGGCTGCCCCTCAGTAAAGGAAAATTAACGTATTATCTAAGATATTTTTCAAGAAAAATGCCAAACATTGATATTTTGACTATTTTCTGGCAGTTTCAAGCTATTTTCGTACATTAAATATGCATTATGCTAGAATCGTTAGTTAGGAAGCTTTATGGGTGTTTCCATTTAAAATGAGACTAGAATATGTTGAAAAACATCCAGTATGATTCATGTTCAAGAACCATGATGTTGCTGCTTTTCTTTTAATTTTCAATTTTTATTAAGTTGATAGCGTTCAGAGACACAGCAGGGTCCCTCGTCGACATATGGATAAAAAGTGATATGTTCTTTGATGCACCCCTGAACCAGCCTTAAGGTTTGATTGCATTTTGTTTTTAATCAACAATTTTATAACAGACAAACAAGCCCAAGGACCTTGGGTTGTGAAAAGGCTCAAGTGGGATAAAAATAATTGAGAAATCAATCAGTGTAAATCAATTTTAAGAATGATCACCCCTCAGCCATTTATTATGATAATATAAATATGTGTTGTGGTGATGTTTTCTGGCTCTTCCCTACCTTCCAAACATAAAAACTCCTAAAGAGATTGAACATTACATAAAATAGCCTACGCTTTCCATCATCGTTATAATAATGTAAACAGGCTGATGGCTTGCACTGCACCATCTTTCCTTTTAAGCAATCAATTTCAGGTGCTTAAGTGGGGAAAATCAATGTCAGATTTTACAGTTATGTTTTTTCAAAGCCAGATGTGTATACGTTTTTCTGACCAGTTGACTTTTTTTGTCTTGTTTGTTGAGTCAGTGTAAAATCTATTTGAGACCCAACTTTTATGTTGTCACAATTGAGTTTTATTTAACATGGTTTTATTGGTTGCACACTATAGTGCTGTCTTGAAGAGGAGAGAGGAGGCTGTTCATGGTACATTTATTCAGTTTGTGCACCGTTATTATGGGTAACAGTCTGAAAAGTGTGTTTACAATGACTGGAAATTTAGTAACTCAAAGAAGAATAAAGAGAATTAATGTTTGTGTTTATGTCTTTGGGCTTTTTCTGCTTTACTCTCCAAATTTGATATAAGCCAGCAAACTACAGTTCTTTGAAAAGATGCGCACAGCCCTTGAAAGTTGTTGACCTTGTGAACGTATTTAGACAAACAAACACTTGAAACAGTATTAATGCATAAAATAATATGAAGATGATGCTTTCAGACAAATTAAACATAAACTTGACATCTAGATTCATCACACAAGGTTCAGGATGAGAATCAAGATTTCAGCTTGGATCCCAATTTGGCCGACCTCTAACATGTAGAGTCTTTGTTATAGTGTCATCACTCAAACTCATCTATAGCTGGCTCAGAGTTGTTAGAGTTTGTCCTGTATACTGCAGCCCTAACAAACAGATCCCAGCAGTGGAGTGTTCATGCAGAAAGAAGCTTCCAAGAAGGCCAAACATTCATCTTATAGGCTCCACAAGTAACTATTGATGTCAAAGAGGGTGTGTTGCTAATCATATTTCATGGTTTTCCCAAACTAGAAAGGCAGTTTGCAACTATGTTTTCTGGACAGATAGAATTGTTTGGCATTATTAGATTGCAGTAAGTAATTCAACTATGAATTCTGCATTATATCAAAGACTGAAGATATGTCTGAAAGTTGAAGTTGAACAGGACAATAGAGAAATCACCATGGCTTGCAAAGATGAAATTGAGTTTTATAGGATATTTATGGTGTAATCAAACCCTTAAACATATTTCAACTGAAGGGGGCAATAGTAGGATCTGAAGACATGGATATAGTTACTTTTTCCATGTAATGATATCTGTTGTGTGGTAAAATATTGAAAAAAACAGTATCGACATTATCTGGAAGAACTGAGTGAAAGATGCTGAAACCTTTGGTCATGTCAAACAAGTCAATAGCTTGCAATAAATGTCTATGACTAAGCTGTTACTTTTTAAATGTGTCCACAGCCCACCAATTTTTAAAAGCTTGCATTCACTATGAAGTTGTTATTATTATTCTACAAAGCGAGAGCTTGTCCTTCCAGTCTACGTATCTTCACACATTTCCTCTGTGTGTTTCACCTCCCCGTGCACCACTCAGAGCTGTCACCACTCAACAGAAATGCACACATACACATGAATTTCTTCCTGCAGATACTCTGAACACACATTAATAATGTACACATCAGCTCCGACCACTTTCTCTGGTTCTCTTAAACACACGTACATTTGTATGCAAACACACGCATGCATAAGCTCACACACTCACACAGAGACGTCCATAGACATTGCCTGCAGCTGTATATTTAGTGACACACACAGTGCCATTAGGGAGCCGAGCGGAGAATCAGTGTACAAGGCCAGAGTGATTGTAAGAAGCCCACTCAAAGGTCTGCCGATTATTTTGGTCTCTGCAGGAAATCATTTACATCACCCATCAGTTCATTTAAACATTGTTTGCTGTTGTGTGCGTTAAGTGTCAAGCCAGTCGCCACAGTATTGATGGGAACTTCTCTGAACTTCTCTGCTTCTCTGCTTTGTTGTTTGAGTGGTTGACTATAGCGTGCTGAGGAGGCCGTGGTTGTTTAGAGAATAGGTTGCATGGAAATGAGTCATACACAATGTGATGCAACACAGCGGATAGATTTGAATTATGGGGCAATGAACAATGAGGTCATCACAATGCTGGGGGCCTAAATCTCTCAGCGCCATCGTATAACACAGCATTTCTTATCAATGGAGGAAACTACAGCAAGTAGGATTGTTTAAAGGCTTATTCATTGGTGTAAATAAAGGACTGGTTGGTTCCCTTCATTGACTCAGGTGCTAAGACAATAGAAGGGGAATTCTGCTTTCATTGTTTTTTGAGCACTGTTTACTGTTACAAGTAACATTTACACTTTATTGCACATTTAAATGATTTCATATTGTTAAATAGTTTCAGTTCATCCTTTTCGAGAGGTGCGAGTCTCTTATATCTACAATACTGCATGCAGTGATATTTTCCATATCTTTTCCTTCTTCAGCAGATTGTCCACAATCAGCGTCTGCTGTAATACCATCATCCCCAGGCCCCTCTTAAATTTCCTGCTTACTGAGCTTTTACTTTAACTGCATTACATAGATCTTCCACTCCCTGTTCATCTGGTTCCTTTCAGCATAAACCAGGCTGAAAGATCTGACTTGAAGCACTTTGATGGGACTGGTCATCTGATGGTAAATAAGAAAAAGGGACAAGGAAAGACAAAACCGTCATTTCTTGTGCTTGTTCATTGGGACAGTTGTGATCATGATTGATATCGAATAGCATATTCATTCCAAGTCTTTGGGAGTGTGAATGAAAGGGAGTATTGATCTGGAGCTTAGCTGCTGGTGTAGTATGATAGGCTGAAGAAGGGCAAGGATGACTAGATAGTCATTCTTGATGGAACAAAGATATTAGCAGATGTAGCAATGATCAATGCCTTGATAATATATGTTTACATTATTTGCGGCATTTTGTCTCAGTCCCAGTGTTATTGAGCGGGCGGAATGTGAATATAGCCTTTTACTCTGTCCAAGGTTGAAGAAGAAAAAGAAAATAATCAAGAACTGAGCTTAAACCTACTAGGTTACTTTCACACATCGTATATGAGCCTAAAATAATCTATCCAGTTCAGTGCTACTCATCTGACATATAACCACCACGCTTTTTTTGCCATGTCTCAGTTTTACATGATACATGGTAGTGTCGCGAAAGACAGATGACTACCACTACGACTTACTGGCCTGGAGCAATAGCTTCCATGCACCGCATGTCTATTTTCTAACCATGTGAGACATTGTACTCTTAGTCTCTTTAAGTGTGCTTACATGCATTTTGAACCCTCTGATTGGTTCTCACTCAGACTGTATGTGTGATAAATGAGATGACATTCAGTACATGGACCTAGAAGAGTGTAAGAGGATATTTAGAGTAAAGGAAGTGTTTGATAAATTATATTTGGTCTTTTAAAACCAATCTCTGCGTGAAAACATATGTCTGGGAATTACTCTAAGCTATGTATAATGGTTAAAATGATATATGTGGTGCATGCAAGTCCTGAAATGTCTGAATGTGTCTGTGCAATCATGCATTGAAATATCTCATTGTCCAGACTTAAGCAAAGTTGATTACAGTTCAGCGGTTCACAGTATCTGGACAAATCAACCAGTTTTATTTATCATGTACACCTACGTTCCTGATTCCCTTTTTTTCTTTCCCTCCCTCTTTCAAAGATTTATGTGGGCCACATAGAGAAGAGTCTTTAATTTTACGCCTGGGTAAACCATATACACTATTGCTCCACATTCCCCGTGCTTATAGAGAGTCTGCTGAAGGACAGGAAGAGAATTGCGGTTTTAAAATGAATATATAGGGGACTCCGCCCTTTAAAGAAAGGCCTTGGATGGCTTGGATTTGCCATAAATCTCCGCCAACAGGCATCAGCACAATTTCCATTGTGTTATGATGCAATTGGTCGCTTAAAGCATAATTACAGAGCGTAATACATGAAAAAAATCATCATGAAAGCATACTGTAGCATCATCCTAATTACATACGGAGAGCTGATGAATAATGGGGATGACACTGGACATCAATACAGCCACTACCTCTCATAATAGAAAACACAATTCAATTGTTTTACTGTGGGAAAATGGGGATCATCTATCATGTAGAATCTACTCTGTTTTTTTTTTTTAGAAAGACATTGAGCCTTGAGACCTTAAAAAAACCCTCATCCACCCATTGTTCATTCACCCCCTCCCCAGAGTCCTCTTGATCAGTCCCCCTGCTTAGCCTGAAGCTATAGCTACAACTGTTCTCTATCTGAGGCCCCTCTTACATTCATTTGATCAAAGTCCTGCATTGATCACCGTAAGTGTACTCAGACTGTTTTAAATCTTTTCCCTTTCCCTCTTTTCTTGAAACACTCACCAGCAACTAAAGAGAGAAACTAGAAATTTTTCAACTGCCCTATATTGTTACCCTGAGGTATAAAGTTAGCATCATTACATTAGCTTAAACATTTGAAGTTAGCTAGCACTTAGCCTTTGGAACATGTTTGACTTTAGGGTGATGCCAGCTTTCTCTCCTTCTCTCTCTCTCTCAAAAAAAAAAGATGAAATAAAAGAGCTATTTCAGGATTGCGTAAGAAAGATGAACTGATTCCTAGTCTGATTCAATTCTTTGGTTGCTTCCCCAATTTTCAATTTACGTGCTTCCCTAAAGTGGAATCATTTCTTCCCTTGGTTTGAAAAGCACAATAGTATTGTTTGTACAGTTCTTTTTGTGAATGAATTAGCTTATCACACCTTGGTCATTTTCTTGAACCCAAAGCACTTCCATACTCAATTCTTGATGGAGCTATCACAATAGCTGCATTAGTCTCAGTCTTCTATGTCGTTTTTCCTCTGCTATCTGCAGTTTTTCTTGTCCTTGTGGCAGCCCTTCTTATTCAGCATACAACGATAGAATACAATGCTTGTAGCCATATGCTGTCACCATTAGTTTTGTAACAATACAGCCTCTGTACTTACGTTGCCTAAGGTAACTACTACAGAAAGCAACTGTTATATTTTTTGAATTTTGGTATAGTTATCCTACGTGTTGATTCAGGTACCAGCTCTATTATGGGCCCATCAGCAAACACATACTAAACATACCTACTTTCCAAATTAAATAAGGGAACATTACTTCTTATAATGGCACTGGAAATAGGAAGTGAATTACATTTAGTGTGAATGTAATTCCAGTGTTTACAGGGTTAGTGATTGCAAGGAAAAAATATACCAAAAATATACTTTATCTAGTTGTAGTTTTCCCTGTGTGTTTCATGGAAACTTAAATTAGACTTTATTTAAGACTTCCTCTGTAGGGATGCAACAAATTGGTGGTGTACCAGTGTTGTGTGCTCTCACTATTGCGCTGGCTATATCTTTGTTTCTTTTTCCTCTTTTGCACTTGCTACTGTTTATGAGTTGTAATGAAAAAATCCCTTCCCCTGTTTTGCTTACACAAACATGGTCTTTCACCACTTCACATTTACATTCAATCCCATTTCTTTTCGATCCCTCTTCCAACACTCCTTACTTGCTGATTCCACCATTCTTGATCATCTCTGTGTGACTAAACATGTTAAGGGAGATACGAATGAGGGTGATGGATAGTCGAAGGAGCTTAAAACCAAACGTAATTTCACTAGTTCTCTGTTGTCTGTAGCACTATTCCTGCACTTTAGTCACATGAATACATAGAGACACATGCAACTACATTAACAGAGAACAGTGAATCCATCTTTTGTTGTCTTTGCCCACCCAACCATAGAGACATTGCTCATGGCCTGCTTTACTGGCTGATAGACCCAGTTCCACAGCCCTGCCTGAGCGCTCCACAGAGGTTTCACACGTTGCATGGATGTGTGTTAATGCGGCTGACAAATGTCTTGCATGACAGTGAAAATGCACACAGATAAAGACTGTCTAAAAGAAAATTCAAGTCAAAACAGTATATACACTGTTGCTTTTCGTTTTATCAGCCTCCCCATAAATAAACCATGTGCGATTTCAGACACTGTACACAGAGTAATAACACAAACACACAAATACACACACACACACACACTGAGGTTGGTTATATTGGTACAAAGTTTATCTCGAAAGAAGTTGGGATTATAGGTGGAAATGAAGGTGGAGAGCAAGAGAAAGAGAGAGAGAAAAGGGAAAAAGAAAAAAGGTTTTTCTAATCTTAATAATAATAACAAAAGAGAGAGTGTGCGAGAGAAAGATGTGAAAACAAAAATACAAACAAAGATGCATTGACAAATACAAAAAAGAACAAAAAACAAATTAAAAAAAGATATGTAACACTAACCATGCATAACTGCCTCTCTGAATTCTGGAAACAGAGCTAACAATTTCCCTTTCTGAAAAGTGTCTCTGGCATTTGGCTGTGAAATGCCACCCATATAAACCAGTTATCATGGCATGAGAGAGCTTTTTAGCTGTAAACTGCCAGCGAGTGCATAGACAGACCATTATAGACTTTGATACCCTGACACTTAAGAGGTCATTATGAGACAGAGCACACACGCACACACACGTGTGCACGTGTATGCACATACAAGAACACACGAATGCTAAACAAGCAATCAGAAGTAAAAGTGGCTTGTGAACTGTCTGGTTCTTGTGTAGAGTGGGTTATGGCTATTCACACAATCTGGAGGGGGGGGCATTATTCACATTGCACCCCACATTCACCACATATTATAGCTATCTGTCTCTATTGTAAAAAATGACAGGGATTTCAGTTCACTGAGCTCGAATAACCCCCACCGTTTTCTCTCTCTCTCTCTCTCTTCCTCTCTCCTCCTTTCTCCCTTTGTGTCCCTCCCTCTTCTCTCCCCCGTGTCTGCAGAACTGGAACATCCGGCTGGCACTGAGATGTGATTCTCACCAGTTTCATTTCACTTTGACAAAGCAAAGTACACCAGTAACAGGTAAGAAAATGCCACGCGTGTCTGTATTTGTGCATCAAGATTAAATGCACACTATTTCACACTGTAACAATTTTTAAACAGTGGTTAACCAGGGATGTTGACTCAGAATTCGTTCTTATTTACAGCAGGCTTTTTTAAGTCACGGGTATAGTCACGCATATGTACACACACCTGGTGCGTTGTTTTTGCCGACTCTACAGTATACATTATGCTTTTTTAAAATCCAAATATGACCCAGTGTTCTCCCCTGAGGTCTCATGGTTCCATCTGTGCCAGGAAGTGCTCTAATTGGCCCAACAAATGCGTCCTCTGAAACTGCTAATCCAATCAGATTTAATCAGAATCAGAATCAGAATCAGAATACTTTATTGATCCCTGGGGGAAATTATTTTTTGTTACAGTGCTCCATTTTAAACCAACATTAAGACAAGACAGACAATACGCTAACTAAGAATAGTACAATATATACATATATATACATACATACATACATAAGTCACTTATAAATAAATATTTGGAAAAGAAACATGTGTAGTTGTAGCAGCAAACAGTGTGTTAAGTGGATGCGTTGTACAGGGAGATGGCCACAGGCAGGAATGATTTCCTGTGTCGTTCAGTGGTGCTTTTTGGTAATCTCAGTCTCTCACTGAACGAGCTCCTGTGACTGACCAACATGTCATGGAGTGGGTGGGAGGTGTTATCCAACATTGTCTTTATCTTGGACAGCATCTGCCTCTCCGACACCACCTTGAGGGAGTCCAGCTCCATCCCCACAACATTGCTGGCCTTACGGATCAGTTTATTAAGTCTGTTGGCATCTGCGACCCTCAGCCTGCTCCCCCAGCATGCAACAGCATAGAGGATCGCACTGGCCACAACAGACTCATAGAAAATCCTCAGCATTTTCTGGCAGATGTTGAAGGACCTCAGTCGCCTCAAAAAATAGAGACGACTCTGGCCCTTCCTGTAAAGTGCTGTGGTGTTTTTAGCCCAGTCCAGTTTATTGTCAATGTGTACTCCAAGGTATTTATAGTCCTCCACAATGTCAACACTGACCCCCTGGATTGAAACAGGGGTCAAGTGTTTCCTGGTCTTCCTGAAGTCCACGATCAGTTCCTTGGTCTTTGCCACGTTGAGCTGCAGATGATTCTGCTCACACCACGTGACAAAGGAGTCGACCACAGCCCGGTACTCTGTCTCATCATCCCTGCTGATGCATCCAACCACCGCAGAGTCATCAGAAAACTTCTGAAGATGGCAGGTCTCTGTGCAGTGGCTGAAGTCTGTGGTGTAGAGGGTGAAGAGGAAGGGGGAGAGGACAGTCCCCTGTGGTGCCCCTGTGTTGCTAATCACCTTGTCAGACACACACTGTGGGAGACGTACATATTGTGGTCTTCCTGTCAGGTAATCAACAATCCAGGACACCAGAGAAGCATCCACCTGCATCGCTGCTAACTTATCACCCAGGAGGGTCGGCCTGATGGTGTTGAAAGCACTGGAAAAGTCAAAAAACATGACCCTCACAGTGCTCGCCGGCTGGTCCAGATGGGTGTAGACACGATTGAGCAGGTAGATGATGGCGTCCTCTGTTCCGAGACGAGGCTGATAAGCGAACTGAAGGGGATCCAGATGTGGTCTTACTATGGGTCGCAGCTGGTCCAGGATGAGCCTTTCCAGGGTCTTCATGATGTGGGAGGTCAGTGCCACGGGCCTGTAATCCTGGGGGCCACTGGGACGAGGCGTCTTTGGTACAGGGACGAGGCATGATGTCTTCCACATCACCGGGACCCTCTGCAGACTCAGACTCAGCATAAACAGTTTATGAAAGACTCCACACAGCTGGGGGGCACAGGTCTTGAGGACAAGGGGACTCACTCCGTCTGGTCCAGCAGACTTGCCTGAGTGAAGTCTCCTCATTTGCATCTCAACCTGGTATTGAGTGAAGGTGATGGGTGGGGGAGGGGTGTCAGGAATCTCACAGGAGGCAACATGTGAAGAGAGAGGCTGGCACAGTGGTGTGGCTCTGGATTCCAGGCTGACTGCAGGTGAGGTTGTGGGGGTGGGAGCAGACACTGTGGTGTCGAATCTATTGAAAAACTAAGCTTTAAAAAGAATACAGAACAACACGCAATATGCAGTGAATGCAACAGGAATAGAATTAGATATGTAAAGATAGTGGGTTCCGTTAGCCCATTGGGAATAAAAGTGAATTTGAATTAATTGCAATCAGCCTGGTGTTCATTGAAGGCATCAGCTGGAGTTTGCCACAAATCCAGACCTTCATCTGCCCATGAAGCCACTCAGCATGGGTTATTTACAGTGTATTTACAAGCTGAGCAGGACCTGTAAAATGTCGAATTTACGAGCTTCCTTTTAATTAGAAATACTGTCTCCTAGAGTTGGGCTGATGAATTGCACATTCAGTTTATTGGTAATCGAGGAGGGTGCAGTTCCTGGGTACTGACAGCTTATCAGAGAATCCTGGTTGCCATCAGTTTTTACATTTTGTTTTTTTTTACTCAGGGAAAAAATATATTGCATCCTTGCTGTAAAAAAGCCCTGAGGTCATGTTTACATGTGGGATCCTATTTGTTATTGATCGAATTGATGAGAATGAGGCTAGTCTCTCTCTCTCAAACTCCTTCTGCTTCCCTTATTTTAGGGTCACATTGTTAAGTTTAATCTGTCATTTCACTGAAGTTTCCGACTGCATGGATATGAAATAAAAGACAAGCCATGATAACATTTGTGTAATTAAGAATGTTATTGTGTGCACGCCCGTTTGAGTTTTGATTGTGTAGGCAGCATATGTGAGTGTGACCACCTCAATGCCCTTCCTGTCTGGTCTTTGTGACTCTGCATGCCTTCCTTGACTCTCACATGGCTCTGAATGCTTGCTTTGAAATCTAATTCTGTGACAGCAAGGCCGCATTTTGTCTTTATTTCACTGAGACAATAAGTAAAAAAGAAAGAACAACAGGAAATGGGATACATCATTGTTCGTATGGGGGATGTGTTTTTTTTTCTCTGCGTCAAACAGGTGTTTCCTGGTCCACACGAACAAACACACAACCTTCAATCACCACATTTCTAATGAGAGTGCAGACTGAAAACATATCCGTGAAGTGTCATTGGTTAAACAGTCATTACATGTATACTGAGTAACACATCAAAGCAGTACACAAACAGAATGCTTGGATAAACAAGCAGATGAATGCGAGATACGGTGCGGTCATGCACAATATAGTCACTCATTACAAAGTTAACAAAAATTAAATATCAAGTGTGAAACTGAATTTAAGAAAAGTGACAGTCTTGACAAGCTTTGCACCTGGAAACCTGACACAGAAAATATATTGTGGAAAGTTTATGATTGAAGAAAAAAACAAATTTGAGAAAAATACAAAGATAATTCAAATTCCAGCTGTAACACCACTTACACAAATCAGTCTCTGTTCTCTGTTTTTCTCTCAATCTCTCTTACACAGATCCATATGCACGCACACACACACACACACACACACACACACACACACACACACACACACACACACACACACACACACACACACACACACACACACACTGTCTCTCTCTCCTCTCCCTTGCTGCCACCCAGTGAGTGCAGGCTCATTGTCTTATAACGTGACCTTTGCCTTGTGTTGAGAGGCCTTTATTCGAAGACAATAGGGCCCATATTGTAAACCATGCCAGTCAATGCGGTCCACACAGCTGCCATAAAATGGGTGCAAATTATCCAGGGTCCAAGTTGAGGCTTTGAGACAGGCACTTGTGGCACGCGCGCATGTGTGTTGTCTTTGCTTGTGTGTTTTTGTCTGTACCATTTGTGTCTGTTAGATAGAGGCCATGTTTCCAAAATCAGCAGATGGACTTGCGCAATTAGACTCAGCCTTGTTCTGTGTACACATTGCACACAAACAGACACACGAAAACCCACGCATCCAATGCATACTCGGAAAAATATGCACAGGGCTGGATGTGACACAGATGTTTCTGAAGTTCCAGACCTGGGAGATGAGGATGGAGTTCTTTCTCTCTAATGGGGCTATATAATATATATTATTGAATTTCATCAAGATTAAGTAAGATTAGATAAACACATTTTTGTTTTCTTCATTGAATTACTAAAAATGCTAAAACAAGCAAAATTAAATCTAATTATTATTTGTAAATGGATCAAATGAGCAAATCATCAAATAATTAGGCATATTTTTTGTTTCGTTTTGCACGTATGAAGTGTTTTCGTCGAATGCAATGAATTACTCAGCATTATTCAGCATATATTTTCATACTGTGAGAAATTACAAATCTGCTTTTCTTTAACAGATAACGTATTGTAAATAATTGATAATGAATCATCATTAGTTGCAGTTCCATTCATCTATTAACAAAGAATAAAATGTTAAAAAATATGATAAAAGACTGCGTGACCATGTCTACACCATCTCTGCATTTATCCTCACCAGCCACGTATTGACCCGCAGTGACAGATAGGCTCAGAGGAAATGAGCTTGTGACTGAAAGGTCACGGTTTAAAATCTGTATGGGTACAGTAGCTGGAAAAATCCCGGCAGTTTAAATCCCTCAACAACTACCATCAGGGCTGCGACCTATGGGCATTAACCTTTAACTGTTTCGGTGGAGCAGCTCCGACTTCGGTAGTGTGAGACTGTGCGGCTGTGCTGAACGAGCTCCCAGGTGTGACTGAGTTAATGCGTGGATGTGGTCCACCCTTCTTTCCTGCTCAGCCATTGAGGCAAACATGAACGAGTTCTTTCCCAGTCAACGAGCCAGGCTAAATGAAGCGCATGACTTGATAGCTTACAAACGTGCTACATTTTCAGCCATTATTTCAGCTTTGATTGTTTACAGTTTCTTTGCTGATTTGGTGTATTCACACCTGACAGTCTGGAGAAATTCTGTTGGACTTAGTGTTTGCTGTCTGATATTTGCCGCTGTCTGGTGGCTCTGCATCCTGTTTACTGTGCTTAAAGTATCATTCTTTCCTTTATGCACTCTTTCATCCCTCCTAAGATCAAGCGAGTGCACCTGGGGAGCAAACACACACACACCTACAGAATAATCAAATACACATGCGGTTTTGACGTAAATGCACAAAGACCCACATGTATACCCCTCACAAGCACAAATACATTGCCACCTGAGTGGATTGGTACAACCCCCAGCAACACAGAAGTACATGCACACACACACACACACTTGACAACAGGGAATAGCCCACAGAGATGCTCTCAGTCAACAACTTGGAAAAAAAAGGCAGCTATTTAAGGCCACCGTATTCCAGGAAGGATAAGCCGTCTTATTTGTGCGAAGAAACAAAACAAGTTATGGCAGTTACTATCACTGTTTCTTCCCTACTGTGTCTTCTCCTATTTGGGATGTTTTGCTTATGAGTCAGTGCTAATTGTATAAAGTAGACTATATTGAGAATGCAGATTTCCAACGGGCTTGGTATGATGATGAGCAGATGCACTCGCAGATGTTTTCCTTCCATGTGTGTGTTTACCAGTTCAATTATCCCTATCGTATACTGTAGAGATTTGTTGTTCTATTTGGATGCATCAGCATGGATTCCAACAAAAACCACGAGTTATTGTAACTCTGTTCGTGCAAGCAGACTTGTTTGATACCTTTGGGAGCGCGACAACGGTTAAACACACACACAGACATCTAAACCATAAAATATGCTTTATTTCACTCTAATGCGTTTTGAAAGCAACAGCTGGAAAAGACGCATTGGTCAGAGATTAAAATCTTACTGTTCTAGTTAATAGTTTAAAAGCAGACCTGTTGCTGCGTGCCAGTGTTTCACATTTCAAATCTACATATATATCCATTATCATAGAGGATTAAATGCTGTGAATGTGCTGTGTGTATTCAGTTATTGTAAAGAAAGTCGCAGACCTCACAAGGATCCAAATGTAATCCTCACATTCAGTTCATGTTTTAGGAACGTGGATCTGTCCAGAATGACTACAGTTATGAAAGGGAATCGATGCTGAAGACTTCTAGCTACAACCGGAATATAAGATCTGAGCAGCATAAGATTAATTTTTGATCATATATTTCTTACTGGCACAATAAAGCATTGATGAAACAAGTGAGAATAGTTTTGCAGACCCTGGGTTTCTTTTATTTGAACTTTGTAACTCTATAAAAATAACTTATTCTGTCAATTTGTACTTACTAATGTGTAATTTTTTTTTAACACAAATGGGCATTACATTGTTATTACACATACTCAAATGTGTCGATTATATTGCAGCGATAACAAATAAAGTATATGTACATGTAGATTTGCATATTGCATGTGTTTCAACAATGCCGACTGAAAATAATAGACATTTATTTCAGACATTGTGAACCACCCACCAGCCTCATTGAATCATTCTATTTTAAATGCATCTGCTTGCTCTGGTTTGTTGATTGGAATATATCAGCACACCAGGGATATGAAACTGCAATAAGATCCAGACCTCTACCCTGCGTGATTTGAATATGAAATGATTAGATTATTGATTTTGGTTATTTGGGTCTCCCGCCCGAGGTGATATTGTGGCAGCGCAATCACCATAGCTGACATTTAGCACTGTGTTTACCTTTGCTGTCCCCATTGATTGCTTCAAAATCACCACCCATACATCCTGCTGGAGCTCATTGTATCATCAGTTTTATGCTATTTTGGAGAAGTGATGGATGCAGCTTATCAAAAATGCAACAGCTGTGGTTTGAGTCAGTGCAAAAAATATCCACGTCGCCCTGCAATCACGAAACACTGGTTGCATTTCATTGAATCGAATCTCATTGTAAAAATGGCAGATGCAATTCACGTGGGTGCAGGTTTACTCCAGAATAAGTCCTTAACATATGTTGATAACATGAAGGATTATTATAGCTTCCTCTGTGAAACTGATGAGGGTTAGGATTCAAACCATTTTGCCCTGCAAACTGAAAACTAAAGCTCAGCCTCAGTCCTGCAGAGAACAGTAATAAGTCTTGATTTTTATGTAATAATGTTCCAGGTAATGTTCTAGCACTGAATAACCACCACTGTGCTTCCTCAATCCCAGTAAACTTTGAAGAGAATCTCTTCCTCAGTTTAGATTTTTTTTGTTTCCAGGGAGAAGTGAAAATGTAATATCTAACAAAAGTGTTTGCTGACAAATACTCCCATATCAGTGTGGACATCTGTCATGAGACATTTTATACGCATCACGGCTCTGAGCAGCATTGCAGTCATAGTGACTCAAAAAGACTGTAATGTTTAATGTGTTCCGTGATATGTGAAGGGAGAAATTTCTATCTGTGTCCACCAGCGCATTTTCCTACACATAAGTCAAGGTGACAGTCTGCAAACGGATGTACTTTTTCTCTTAGGTAGATCTTTCTGTGCTTCCGATGCCATTTTCTCAGCAGTCAGACAATCCAACATTAAGTGCCTCCTTTTATATTTATACACCAGTGTTGGTGCTTATGCATTTTTAATTTATGAACAGCACTGTAAGCACCCCAGAAAGGCCTTTTTGAATAAATATTTCAAGACTCTGATATACACAGTTCATATCTGCTCTATAATGCAAGAGCAAAGGTTTGGTCCTAATGTCTTATGCAAAAATCCCTTTTTTCCCCTCCTAACTGAATCAGTGGAAACCACAGAGTTTTGAAGTTTGCTGATTCTGAACAAATCTTTGAAATACTTGAATGCACGTGTTTCTGAAAGAGTATTGGGATCTAAAATTAGAGTAGCAGGAGTCTCATTATTTTGGTCCTACCAGTCTCTTTCATGTGAGCTTATGGTAGTTTAAAATGGAAAAAAGTGGGTGTAGAGCACCTGAGCATGATGAGAATATTAAATGTTCATAGAGCAACATGGCGAAGTGGATGGCAGAGGATAGAAAGGACATGCAAGCATGTGAGAAAGAAGAAAAAAAAGCATAGAGACAGAGTGCACGCAAAGAAGTAAACAAGGCTGGATGGAGGATAGCAGTCGGCCATGAAAATAAATGGATGGAGAGAACAGAATTGAAGAAAAGTAATTGACAAATGGATAATAAAGCTCAAATGTAAGATGAGGTTTTGAGCATTTTCTCTTGCTAACCAAGCCCAGCTCGTTCACGGGGGTTTAAATCTAGGTCACGAGAGTCGTTTGCTCCCTGTTTGTCTGCCTCCGCTTTAATGCAGCATCACTCACTGCTGAGGTGGCTGTTCTCTGTACTGTACAGGACAACTTTCTCCCTTTCCCTCTCTCTCTTCTTCACCCGCGAACACAATCACACGCATACACAAACTCTGCCGCGCGCTGCCTCTGGCTTTAAGGCATGCCTTTGATGGATCCGTTGTGACAGTACTGGGTTTAGAGCAGTGACAGGGAGTAGGAGAGGGAGACGGCAATGGGGGAGCAAAAAAAGGTAGTATGAAGGAGAAGACAGATGAATCAAAGGGAGGAAAACAACATCAGTGGCGCCGGAATCAGCATCACTGTGTCTGTAGTTGACATAATTGATTGTATCAGAGGAAGTTTTGTACACTATTAACTCCGCTCTTATGGGGGAACTCAGCTGTAATGCCATGCAGAATTGAATGGCTACATGCGCGTGTGTGCACAGGACTGTGTGCTTGTTATCTGGATATTTGCATGGGGCACAGCCATTTTTGGGGTATGGATTCATTTTTTGTTTGTTTTTTTCATTAGCTAAGCCTAAAAGTAGGCCAACCATAAACCGGACTTCTGCTCTATGCATTGAGTACTTTGATATATTTTGAGTGTTTTGAGTATTTCAGTGAACTAACCTAATTTGCTTGTATGAGGTGGGAGTCAAAATAGTATTCCTCATTATTCCACATTAATCTGTGGGTTGTATAAAGCAGATAAGTTATGAAATCAGTTTTCACTGATAATTGTGTTGATTCTGCGTATTCTTAGCATTGAATTAGCAAAACTCTAACTCATCTGCAAGCTAAAGTATTGCGTCAAGAGCGTAAATGATGAGTGAAAAAGCTATAAATTTTTTTTTCTTGTAAATGAAAACTAACAGGCGCTAAAAGCTGTCGAGAACTGAGTAAACTGGCTCTTCATGACTAATCTGGTGAATCTCGACACCGCCAAGTGGGCTGTTTAATACTTCTCAGCATACGAGCTGCAGTTCCACATATGTGAGAATATACTAGTTTGAAGGGGTTAGCAGTTCCCATACTCAGCGGTCATAATAGAGTGATCACTTACAGTGATGGCAAGCCCACAGATTGCCTGTAAATGATGGATATCGCCATTGTGATTTAACCCATTGGTTTGTGAAATCCTTTTCTGGAGCCTCAAGCTGAGCATTTTTTGCCATTGCGATGTTATTTTTTAAACCACATCTGGATCTGACTGGGAAGCCCAGGATGCTATGTGTCCAACTTATCCCAACCTAAACCCCCGATCTGTTCTACCCTATGTTTTTCTTACAAGGAAAGTGCTTCATGGTGCTCTGACGTCCCTTTTTTAAGGTTATGTGGACATGTGAACACTAACCATGTGACCTTAACTTGTCTGTTATTTTAGATGTGTGACAATCATGGTGACAATGTAGGGTCAAGTGAATAAGACTCCAGTCATTTAGGCCTAGAGAGTGGTGAGCATCCAACTGACAACCACCAATCGTTCGGGAAAAATGAGTTTTCCCCGAATGGCTGAGAGTGGTGGCAAGAGGTTGATGGGAGTCACTGGGAAAACAATTGCTAAAGCCCTCCAGTCATACAGGCCTACAGATTGATCAGTGGCCCTCTG
Source organism: Rhamphochromis longiceps (assembly GCF_057381845.1). NCBI lineage: Eukaryota > Metazoa > Chordata > Actinopteri > Cichliformes > Cichlidae > Rhamphochromis > Rhamphochromis longiceps. The sequence goes on along the minus strand of NC_140562.1, from coordinate 27,896,436 downwards.
GAAACCACCTATTGCTAAGGAAAAATGTGTATTCCCCCCTACGGTAAGACGAAATCCTCCTTGTGACTGCTGAAATCGTGGTTTGAAAGGAAGTGATGGACTTGTCTATAAACACCATCCATCTGCAGACAGTATATGGGTAGATTTTATCTCATTGGAACATATCATGACCTAGCTATTTACTGTACAATTGTTACTCAATTATGAAACTTTAAATAGCTTTTACAGTAAGAGAAAATCTGTAAAGCGCATATCTCCCAGACACATTATAAACAAATCTTATACAGCCTGGGTGTGAAACTCTGAAACCAGAATCGCCTCGAGGGTTTTGGCAAAGACTAAAATCTGGCCAATGGGTGGCATTGGAAAATGTGAAGGATAGAGGATAAATTTAGTACTTTTAAATGTATTTTCATAAGTTTTATAACTTTTCCTGCTCATAAAGACCTTCCCCAATAGCTATTCTTATTACACCAAAGTAATTAAGTAATAAATAAATGATTAGATGACAGAAAAGTTTCTTTCACTATATTCAATAGAAATGTCTGTTTTGTACAGTGGGTAGTTAATGTGTAGTTAAACACTGTTAGACTGATGTAAAAGCGAGTTTCTTCAGTTCAGCCCACTTAACATCCAAATAGCTTGTATTTGACCCCCGATTAGAGCAGGGCGATATGGCCAAAAATATTTATCACAATATATATATTTGAAAATTTGCGATAGCGATATAACTGACGATATAATTGATGAGAGACAAAATACAACTCCACAACATTACTAGCGCAAAAAGACAACCTTCCATTTATTTTCACTTAAACAAGAAGCTGGTTATGTACATTAAAGCTTTATAAAAATGTAACAGTGCAAATGCAAATTCCTTGCTGAAAGTTTAACCAAAAGGCATTTCCAGTAGAAATGGGCTGACATATCCTGAGCATAACCATGTATAATATCCACTGAAGTTAAAAAGAGGTGCTTTGCAACATTAAACTGCAGTGTGCAGTACGCATTTTTCGGACCATAAGTTGCACGGGATTATAAGGCACATTAAGCGAAACAAAGCAGTCAGATAAATCAAACTTTATTAAACTCATTCTTCTTGCTTCCTCCACTTCTGTACCATTGATTCATTAATGTTGAATTCTCTGGCAGCTGCTCTATTCCCATGTTGCTGCAGTATATTAATGACTAACCTCGTATTGTGGATGGATTATCTCAGTTGTTCTCCTGACTGAAGTTTGGTCCGTTTACAGCATCCTGCCATGCGATTGCATTTGTCTCTAACCATAAGGAACCTTCATGTTAACTTTTATAAGTGGAAAAGTGTTAGTGTTCGTCCAGCTTCACTGTTTATGTTATGCTAACATAGCTGTGTCGCTAGCGATCACGTAGCACATCATTATATACCAGCTAGCCCAACTTCAGTAACCCTACAAACGTCACTGCTGTTTAGTTTCCTGTCTTCATTTATGTTGGAAGTGATAGCAGAGCTGTACGTTTGAATTTTTTCAGAAATCTCTCAGTCAGAACATGCTAGATCATGCTTAGGTAACTAGCGAAACTAGCGAGCTAACTTCCGCTAGCTTCCTGCTAACTTTTAACTCCGTTAAATGTAATAACTTTTGTTTTCATGGATGCCTGGAAGTTAAACTTTGTAGTTACACCTGGTAAAGCAGCAATGCTGATCGTTTTATTAAAGATGAAAGAATTTAGACAGTTTTTAACTCTCAGTGATGCTGCAGTGTTCGTTTGACCTGAAGAGGGGGTTTAGGACCCAGATTACTCCCAGATTTAAGAGCATCTTAGTCCGACAAATACGACAATAACAACGGCCGCTTGCATGTTCTGCAAAAAAAATGTGCTTTGTCGTGTATCTGACGGACAAACACCAAACCAGTTCCACATCACGGAAGTTGCATCATTTTTACAAACCAATTCTGGTTCATCTGTTTCACTCAACAATCGGCCATGTGCGTATGAAAACAAAGGCACTGCGCATGCGCGTTTTACTCCCATTCTATCGCGATATTTCATTTTCCTATTGTTGCCTAACATTATACCGGTATTACCGTGAAAGGTATAATATGGCCCAGCCCTACCCCGATGTAAGATGAGTTTGACATGTTCTCGAGAGTCTTTCCAAAAAGACTTTGTTGTAGCCAGGCTAGCTAGTTACCTTTCCCCCTGTAACATTATAGATAGTAACAGCATCAGTATCTGTCTCATAATAAATTAAATATTTTAAAGTGATTAAGCATGTCAAAAAAGTCTACTTTGTCTTAGCTAGCCTTAATTTGCTACTGTAATTGATTTGATTTAGCCTGCTTATTTTTCCATGGCATGATATTGTGTTTCTTTGAAATTCTTTGAAAAGCTGGTCTTAAAAAAGTGATTTTATTGTGTTATATTTAGTTTTCACCCATAGTTATTGTGTTTTGTCTTAAAAAAGTGATTTTATTGTGTTATATTTAGTTTTCACCCATAGTTATTGTGTTTTTTCTTTCAGAACTGGTGCTGTTTTATGTCTCTTTTCACATTTGACAGTTGAACTTTTTATATCACTATCTAGTGTCAGAGAGCTGTGTTTTATGAAACCCGAATCTTTTAGGGCAGAGTCCAAGGAGGAGAAAAAAGATAAATGCCTTATGTTATTAACTTGCTTTAATATTCTGCTCAAATCGCTATGATCGCTTTTGGCACTCCCTCTCTCTCACTGCCTCCTGCCATCCTCTCTGTCTCCATCCCTGTGTCACTCCCGCTTTATCCCATCTTTCTATCTCTATTTCTCTTAGCCATTTTCCTTTCCGACCTTCTTCACGAATCTCCTCCTCCATCTTTTTCCCTCCTCTTTAATCCTTCGTCTTTTTCCTCTCTCCACCCCTCCCCACTTCTCCACTTCTCCTCCTATCTCAATTCTTGCTTGCACGTCTCCACCTTAGCCCGTCTTGTCTCATGAGGGAGGGAGGGCATATAGAGTTGATTAGATTGGAGCATTAGAAAGTTCAGAGCAAAGCAGAGCAGAACAGAGTGTGGTATCTAGCTGCCAGGCAGACAGAATCAAAACGCCTGTGCCTTACAGACGAGGTCATTGGTGGTGGATTTTCAGGCTGGTTTTGGTGCATCAGATTTCTGTGAGCGTTCTCAGAGCAGCCAGAGGCAGCCATGCGGAAACTGCAGTGGTCCGGTCAAAGCCAGAGACTCCCTAGACGCAATTTTCTGACGGGCATAGCATGTCTAACATGGATGGAGAGGATGAGGTGCTTAGCCCAAAGCTTTGAACTCTTATGAGTGAAAATAATTTGAAAAGAAAATGTAGCTTTTAAAAAATAAAAATGTACTTGTGGGAAAAATCTTGAATCTTCTTTGAACAGCAACAGAGGAAACTAGTCTGTCAGGGCGGCCCAGCCTTCTTTGCATGTTTTTTTCTCATGCAAAATATAAAGGTGGCTTGAATTAGCCATGATCTGCTCTGCCACAGGCCTTTATCCCTGATCATGACATGTTAAAACAGAGTAAATGTTGCAGTTAAATTAACAGACTTCCCTGCTGCTATAAAAAAAGAAAAAAAATGAGCAAAAAAAAAAAAAAAATCATACTAAACAGCTGTTGTTCAACTTCACTAAGGATGTCAAATTGAGACCACAGTGACCCATACTGATGTAGGGGTGACCTATACCTTTAAGGCGACGCTGAAGCACTCTGCAGCTCTTTGCTACTGACATACAAAGGATTTACAACTGGCACTGTATAAATTGCTAGCTAGGCCACTTGTCTTCGGGGCACTGGTGACAATTGTGCACATTCCTACAGTGAAGCTGCCCTTCATCCGAGTACTGACATGTGTGCACTCGACTGCATGTATGTACTGTGCATGCTAAAAACAAATGTCCAGTGGTATTAACCATACTGCATCTGGCTGCAGTGACCAAATGTATAGATTTAAAATAAGAGACATGAGCTGACATGACTGTTTGTCACATGTTAGTAGTGGCCAGATCTAAACTCAACGAGACACTGACTTAATTTTAATTGTGATTTTAATGTGGTGCGAGGGGGCTTGTATGTGAACTCCCCCTTTCTCTAAACATGCATACACATGCAACAGTAGGAATACATGTTGTGGTTGACACGTCAAGACATTCACATTATTGGGAGTTGACAGTATGTTTTTCCCGAGCCTCTGGTCACACTGAGGGGCCACTCGCTGCTAATCAGTATCTTAGGCTTCATCAGCACCAAGCAATTATGAGGGAGGACCTTCTATTCACAATCACTCATGCTGGTCTGTGTTTGAATGCGTGCGTGCCTGCTGCATGTGAATGTCTTTAGTCTGTTTGCACAGTGCATAATTGCTATGAGTGTGTATACACGCGCCTGTTGCTTGAATGTGTGTGCTTGTTTCTTATGTCTCTCATTATAGGCCACAGGCCAGACTCCCACCAGGTTCTATCCTGATTAGTCATCTCTTCAGCTCCACACCGCCAAATTAGCTACCTAAATGTGTGTGTGTGTGTCTGTGTCTGTGTGTGCATGGTCACTCTAATCAAAATTCTCCCAGCCTGTCTACCTGTGCTCATGATAATTTGAAACACTACCTATACCGACTCACACTCTATCACCCACACAACCTTATTCCAACCCTTTCCATCACACGCACAGACACACACACGTAGAAATGGTCCATGGTGGTTACCCTAGCAAGCCAACTGGAGGTAATTTACCGTAGCTTGGCGGACACATGCCATTTTACTGAACATGGTGCATAGCCCCCTGAGCTTTGTTCCGCTCAGACTTCTCTCCAACAGAGCAAAGAATGAACAAATGAAGAAACTAAAAAGAGGAAAGAAAAGAACAGGTGAACAAAAACTAAGTGAAGAAAAAAGGAGAAAAAAACCACAAGATGTCCTCTTCCTCTGCTGTCATAGCACACCAAATATATGTATCTATAGATAGATAGATAGATAGATAGATAGATAGATAGATAGATAAGTACAAGAAGAAAAACTCAGCAGGTTATGCATGCATTTACATTTCTCTCCTATTCTTTCTTTCTTTATTTTTGAACCATTTTCTTTCATTATAATTATGGTGAATGCAAAACTACAGGCAAAGATAGATTACAAAATACTGATTTTAGTACAGTATCTAAACGGGTATTCATTTGCTCTCTATGGTTTGTTTTTTTATAACTACTGCAATCCATCTGTTATCTGCTAGCCTAATATGATGCACATATACTCATACTTCAACACGGTATTCTTTAAGGCATGCTCACAGGATAAGTGCAACATGGACACATTTGAGACTCTGCCTGGAGGCTGAGGGAGTAGGGCATCTGGTCTCCTAGTGATAAGCATGTGTGTGTGTGAAAATGTGTGTATGAAGGCACGTGCATGTGCGTGTGACGCGTGTTGACAAGGTAGCCCAGTCCGGTCAGCATTCATTAGTGATAGAGAGAATCCCCGAATGAGGAGTGCTGTGACAGGCAGGACTCGTTAGGGAACTTAACACACACACACACACACACACACACACAGACACACTCAGTAGGGTCAGGCTGCCTTGTGCACAGAATCAGCCCAACATCAATTAGTTCATGGATGCATGCATTATAGACTGTGTGAGTGTGGCGGCTTTGGCGACAGCTATGTTAATGCCGACCCTGTAGGAAATGAAGATTCAGGGCAGAAAAACATGGGACATCGAGGCCACGTCACACATACATGTAAGACTAATGTGGAGAAGATTGTCTTATTGATACAGTAAATAATACAGTGTTGTTGAGACTGTTAACTGCATTAACGGTGCAGTTATAACATTATATATTTATTTTTTTCTTCAAGATGTTGGGAAAACTGCGGTGGCAAAATAGCCAAGGTTGAAAAATGTAGTGTGTGTTTATATTTGTAGCATAATTAGCAGGTGTCTGCTGAGCGGATATGACTAAGCAGAGATGGATAGAAACGGCAGGTACATCCAAAGACTTGGATCCAGTCTGATCTTGTTTCTTTGTTGATGTTTTGCTCAGTTTTATGCAGATGCTGTTTATCTTCTAGAGAGCATCTCCAGTGAGATAGAACTAGTTCAGGATTGGAAATATTGAGCTCATTAAAAAGAAAAAAAAGATTTGATTATTTTCATAATTTTAGCAGTGAGCAGGTTCAGGTGGGGCCTGTGATGTTTGCAAAACCTTATGTGCTCTGATGAATACAGAGTGTAAACGCTTCACATATGTCCTGATAATTAGCACCATTACTGTCTGTTTACTCATTATATATTAACCAATCAACACATTAGGATAATTAAAGGAAGCAGGTTAGGAAAACAGGGCAATGCTTTGGGCAATCATTATTGTCTATGCTCTTGTCAGACTTTGTAGAGGGAACAGTTTTTTTGTCATTATCTGAACATATGGGAGCATGCAGCCCTGTTGAATTATGAACATAACTTGACTGACACGCAGCCATTGTCTGTGTAGCCACCGTGTGCTTGGAGGAAATGAGAGGGTTAATTAACTGATGGGTGAGATGCTGGTGGAGCATACGGGGTGATGGAATAGCTTTTGAATTATGAAACAGCGGAATGCTGTGGCTGGTGGCGTCCGGCCATATGTCAGTGTATGCCTTCTCTGTCTAGCTGGGGACAGCTGGTCAGATTGCTCATGTTCAACTGAGTTAGGGGCCAATCAATCAAAATGGGGCAGTTTGTTAGGTCGTTTAAGTGGAGGAAAGAATAACACAGAGGAGTCTATTGTGAGTCTATCACTTTAGTGCCATTAGGGATTTGTCAAGAACTGTTAACAGATATGCAATCACACTCCAATGAAATCAGTTGCACCGCTTGGTATTTAGAAAGCTGAATAGGTTTGTAGATTAAAAATAAAAATTGAAGGATTTTTGTAAGTAGAAGGATTAAGTCGATTATAACAGACAGTTTTGAGAAATCAAAATTATTCAAACTTTGACTTTTCTTACTTAAATTAGTTGTTTTGCCACCTATTGTCAGCTGACCAATACATTTTATATACTTTTAAAATGATTTTTTTGTAGTAAACTAGAAATCACAAAAAAAACAACAACAGTTTCTTACAGTTAACAATTAGTTTCTTCTGAATGCAAAAGAAAAAAACAGTTTGTAGTTAAGTGCGTCTGTTAAGTTTTTACAGACTTATCAAAGGAAAACTTAAAGTCTCTGCCATTATCCAGAGCTAAAGAATTATGCTCCATAAAAGTAATCTGATTGGATAAAATGCTTGACTACTTTATGCTGGAATGCAAATTGAATTTTCTACAACTTTTCAGACTTCACTAAATTAGGTTTGGCTTGTGTTTTTATCATTAGTTTTAGTGAATTTTCAATTTAAAGGATTTATTTAGACATACAAAAAAGAACAGAACCAATAAAATGCCAGATGACTACACAGGCCTCATCGTCTGTGTGTTTCTGCAGTGTGCATGTGCCTCTGGGTGGCTGTCTGTCCCATTTGCAGGTCTGCGATGAGGCTTTTTATCTGAAGATACGTTATACATATGTTGTGTGATTCTGGTATAAAAAAGGGCCTGTGTGATTCTGGCATTTTCTATAAATTAAAAGGCTTTTGATAACATCAGTTATAAGAAATATCAAAGGCAGAGGATTGTGCCAAAGCAGATATTGCCTTCACAGCATGACATGATGGAAATAGCTGGCTATTGTCTCAGTCTCTGCTGGACAAAAATGATATGGTCACACTGATCAATAGTCTCTGTTACACATGATGTATCTCCCATGGCTGTGGCTGTCTGCTTTGCTCCATCTGTCCCCGGCTGTTGCATATTTCTCCAGCCCCTCTCGCTCCCACTTACAAACTTGATGTGCTTGTTTTTCCGGAGCTGAGTATGAGTTCCCTTGAGAACGGTGAACATTTAAGCACAAAGATGGCTTTTGCTACCTTAGAACTACTCCCCTGATGAAATTGATGTTTGTTTGAAAAGGATGATTGTGTGAAGATTTTATTATCCTTTATGTCATGCACACTTTAAACTTGACATACACACATAATTCTGCAAATTAAATGTAAATGTTGCAGCTTTTCCTATTTAAAACGTGAATTTTGCAGCGCAAAAAAACAAAGAGAGCCACTGAGTTGAGATAAGAGTGAGTGGGCGGTGAGCAAGTGATTGAACAGTGCTGGTCTTTTTAATCTGCTCAGAAAAAAGACGGAGAAACGATGCTTACCAGTCTGTCACTGCTATAACTTATCTCAGAGACCATCCCTGTATTAATTGTTTGTTGCTGATGGACCATGAAATGAACAATTAGGTTGGGACATCAATACATTTCACACTTTGATGCTGATGTGTAATACTAAGTGAAGTGAATCCTAATAAAAGCATCATTATGCAAACATTAAGCACCATTGTATTATTTTACTATTTCTTTTAGACAAGGTCTGCATATAACATTAGTCTTGCATTTTCCAGGCAGATTTGTGTTGTGTATGGATTAATCGGGATATGGTTTGTTGCCATGTGAAATATGGATTTGCACAAATTATTCTGTTCTTGTTGTGTTTAACACACTATCATGGCTTTTTTTTAGCTTAAAAATGTGATTTTAATTCCTTTAGAATCTTTTAAAGCAGATGAGATATTTAGTATGACCTAATGAAGAATATATTAATTTGCAGATCTTAAAAATAATCACAAATTGGACAGAAGTTTTTAACTCCCTAAGCTATTTAATTTAATTGAATTCAATTCAGTCTAATTATACAGCACCAAATCACAACAACAGTTGCCGCAAGCCACTTTCCATTGTAATTTTTTTGACTTTTCCAGTGCTTTCAACACCATCAGGCTGACCCTCCTGGGTGATAAGTTAGCAGCGATGCAGGTGGATGCTTCTCTGGTGTCCTGGATTGTTGATTACCTGACAGGAAGACCACAATATGTACGTCTCCCACAGTGTGTGTCTGACAAGGTGATCAGCAACACAGGGGCACCACAGGGGACTGTCCTCTCCCCCTTCCTCTTCACCCTCTACACCACAGACTTCAGCCACTGCACAGAGACCTGCCATCTTCAGAAGTTTTCTGATGACTCTGCGGTGGTTGGATGCATCAGCAGGGATGATGAGACAGAGTACCGGGCTGTGGTCGACTCCTTTGTCATGTGGTGTGAGCAGAATCATCTGCAGCTCAACGTGGCAAAGACCAAGGAACTGATCGTGGACTTCAGGAAGACCAGGAAACACTTGACCCCTGTTTCAATCCAGGGGGTCAGTGTTGACATTGTGGAGGACTATAAATACCTTGGAGTACACATTGACAATAAACTGGACTGGGCTAAAAACACCACAGCACTTTACAGGAAGGGCCAGAGTCGTCTCTATTTTTTGAGGCGACTGAGGTCCTTCAACATCTGCCAGAAAATGCTGAGGATTTTCTATGAGTCTGTGGTGGCCAGTGCGATCCTCTATGCTGTTGCATGCTGGGGGAGCAGGCTGAGGGTCGCAGATGCCAACAGACTTAATAAACTGATCCGTAAGGCCAGCAATGTTGTGGGGATGGAGCTGGACTCCCTCAAGGTGGTGTCGGAGAGGCGGATGCTGTCCAAGATAAAGACAATGTTGGATAACACCTCCCACCCACTCCATGACATGTTGGTCAGTCACAGGAGCTCGTTCAGTGAGAGACTGAGATTACCGAAAAGCACCACTGAACGACACAGGAAATCATTCCTGCCTGTGGCCATCTCCCTGTACAACGCATCCACTTAACACACTGTTTGCTGCTACAACTACACATGTTTCTTTTCCAAATATTTATTTATAAGTGACTTATGTATGTATGTATGTATATATATGTATATATTGTACTATTCTTAGTTAGCGTATTGTCTGTCTTGTCTTAATGTTGGTTTAAAATGGAGCACTGTAACAAAAAATAATTTCCCCCAGGGATCAATAAAGTATTCTGATTCTGATTCTGATTCTGATTCTAATAAAATAATAAAGAGAAAATCCCAACAATCATATGACCCTGTATGAGCAAACGCTTTGGAGACAGTGGGAAGGAAAAACTCAATTTTATAAGGAAGAAATTGGTTTGCAGAACAAGGCTCATCTCTGTGACCAGTTGGGGGTGAGGGGAGGATGACAGGACAAAGACATGCCGTGGAAGAGAGACAGAGATTAATAATAAAAAACTATACAATAAATGTTATCAAAGTGTTTTTATACATTCATAATCCATAATCTTGTAGTTTTATGTGCTTGTAGGTCCTCTCTGTGTGTCTGCAGAATATCATTTACTTACCTAGCAGGCAAATCCACTTAAAATTGGTCTTCTTTGACTTTTTTTTTTTAATTTTCTGAAAATATGATTGAGGTACAAGTGTTGGTCATTTAGTCCTCTCTTTCTTTCTCTCATTATTGTTTAAGGAAATGATTTTTGTTATTTTGAAGTTTGTTAAAATGTCCATCCACTATAAATCAGTTAAATGTTTTGAGGAAAATCTGCTTCTTTGCTGGATAAACTTTGTCAGTTGTTGTTTACTTGTTTATTTGTTGTTAGAAAGAAAAAAAAATAAGAAAAAGATCATATTTTGGAATAGTTAGTAAATCTGTGTATTGCGGCCTACATAAAGCATCCTAATGTGTATACGTATGGCAAACCAAGTGAGCAGATTCTCTCTGTGTATCAATTCCCAGGTCTGTATGGTGACAGGAAGACTGAGCTGTGACATATAAACAGCTCGCCACAAGACCGTCTGGGCTCAGCAGGAAGTACCTCCATATCTACTTCCAGGTCATCCTCAGACGTCATGTGGACCAGATGCCTGCTCTTGATCTCAACCTTCTTTTCCCCCATAGCCATTGGTAAGGGACACACTACTCATTGCACTGCCCTAACCAAAAAAGGAGAAAAAAAACTACATTTAATTTGTTAATTGAAATGTGTTGTATTGCTCAATTATTACTATTGCTACATTAAAGATTTTCAGTCAAATATCTATGTGACTAAAGTCCATTTGGCAAAAGCAAGAAAAACGTTTTGGTCATAAAACAGCTGTTGATTATTTTAAGCTATAGTCTGCGTTTTTAATAACTGTATTGATAAGAGCAATAGGTAATGTTAGTTAATTTTATAACAGTCACAATTGTCTGCTAAAATAAAGGCTTATTGCTGGACTTCTTTCAAAAAACAAATAGCATTTGTTGCAAAGAGCTGTTACTCAGCAGGCACAAAAAAGCAAGGATACAAATGAGTCTTGAAACAACACAGATGGGATAAAGGAGGCCGACACACAGCGGATAAACAGACAAACCAACAAAGGGATGCACAAGACTACATACAGCATGGGCTGATTACAAAGCAAGGTGGCAACTGTTCAATTCAAGTTTACTTATAAAGCACCACATGACAGCAAGAGATGGCTCAAGGCACTTTATATTATAAGGTAAAGACCTTGCAGTATTCATGAGAGAACCTTAACAATCAAAGGACCCCATATGAGCAATTAGTTTGCAATGGTGGGAATGAGAAACTCCCTCTTAACTGGAAGAAACCTCCAGCAGAACCGTGCTATAAGCTTATCAAAAATGAACGTGATGAGTAGAGTAGAAAGAGCGTAGGTCTCCCCAATCCAAACTGGGAGTTAGTTTGACAGGAGAGGGACCTGATAGCTGAAGGCTCTGCCTCCCATTCTACTTTTAAAATGTCTAGGAACCAGAAGTAAGCACCGTCTGAGAGTGAAGCACTCTGTTAGGATAATATGATACTATGAGTCTTTAACATATGATGGGGTCTGATTATTCGAGAGTTTGTGTGTGAGGAGAAAGATTTTAAATTCAGTTCTGGATTTAACAGGGAGCAAATGAAGAGATGCTAATACAGAGGAAACGTGGTCTCTCTGTCTATTCCCTGACACCTGATAATAATGAATTAAGATTGTCCAGACTTGAAATAATGAATGCATGAAAAATAGACAAGTAAAGATATATAAAACAAGAGTGAAACTAATCAGGATAGCGCAGACAATCATAAAGGAGTGAAGAGGCAAAGGCACAGGAGACACACAAGAAAAAGCAATTACCAAAATAAGACAGTAAGTGGAAACCAGTAGGACAAATGTGTAAACACATAGACCAGACAGAGATGGGCAAGATGGGGAGACAATGAGGACACCATGAAAATATGAGCATAAGAAAGAATAACAATAAAACCAAAAATAAGAATCAAAACTCAGGGCACCATTTTATTGCACACACAGAAATTTTTCACACGTACAAAATGTTCAGTGCAGATGCAGTCCAGTAGGTCAACTTTATATTTCCTCCTTTCCTACATGACTATAGGTTTAAAAGACTCTGAGAGGGAGCTCTGGCCCATTTGAACTCGGTCCTATTAATAGCTCCTGTCACTCACATTGTGTAACTTTGTAACATGCACTCACGCACAAACACTCATATGTATCCACATTTTAAATAGATGTAGGTCTCTACAGCAAGTGATTCCTGGACCACACACACAAACACACCATCAAGCATGTACTTGCACCAACGTTGCCAGAAATCCCACCTAAACACTAATGGATGCAATTAAAAGGCACACAGGGAGTGCTTATAGTCAGGCATATAAACACCAAGGGCTTAGTTTTGCAGGAAGAGATGAGTTTCAGTTAAATATATTTGCATCGATGTCTAAAGAATGAGTTGATGTATGCAAAGTATGTTCCTTTTGCTTTGTGAGGAAACCTGTACAGCTGAAACAAGGACACCAGCTTGAGGGCACACAACAGCAACCACTCAGTCTTCTCCACAGACCCATATTATTTTAGGATTGTTCAAACAAAAAGACATTTAAACGTGAATCTGGGAATTATTTTGGTTGTTTTTTTTTGTTTGTTTGTTTTTTGGATTTTTTTTTTTGGCAGGGTTTTACGGGTTTTTTATACGCTCTATTGGGTGGAGGTGACTGACTGAAGAACATCCAGTTTATTTCCTTTAAGGAACTTGTGTGTGAAGCATTTGCACTGTGAAGCTCTGTCTAATCAGTTTTGCAGAATTTGGCTTATTCTGAGCAGAGGGTCTAGGCCTGTACACTTCAGAATTCACCCTGCTACTTCTATAAGCTATCACACTATCAGTAAACAGTAGTGACCCAATTCCACTGGCAGTCATACATGCTCATGCCTAACCCTCCACCATATTTGACAGATGATGCAGTATGCTTCGAATCATTAGCTGCAACATCATCAACATCTGCAAAAAGCAACTGCTGTTGCAACTAGAGACTGAGGTACAACACATTGAGTGACCTACAACACAAAGACGTCAGGTCTGAGGGGGAATGTCATCATCCCCACTCTCCAAGACTGGGCACCAAGTCCTGAAAACAACTGGTAGATTAAATGCAAGGGCAGCTGACCTGAAACAGAAGACCATGGCTAAGCTGGGAACCTATAACTCTATAAGATTAACAACAGCCACAAGGAGCGGTATCTTCCATGGAGAAAAAGACTTGTGGCCAAGATCAAGGCAGAACAAAGGGACGTTAGCCAACTATCTGCAGGAAGGAGTGATGAAGTGTGATGGCTTCTGGTATACCTTTTAAAGCAATTAGCTTGAACAGTTATACCAGAAGCTGGGAGAATAAACCAAGTGTTCTCCACTGAACCATCCAAGTTATACTCTTGTGCTTCACAGGTAAAGGTGTGGCTGGTTGGGATTAGCTGAGTATGAATTATTGGCAGTCCGCGGCAGTGTCATCATTTATGTCATCTCCATTTAGGTAACCAATCTGTGTCTGTCGGTCTTCTGGGTTCACTAGTCACCATCCAAGAAAAATAAACAGCACCAGACTCTGGCATGATCCACACCTACTGGCTCAAGGATTTACTTCATTTTGTGAGCCCCTGGAAGCACAAATTAACCAGTTGCTAATGGATGAGGTGTACCCGGAATGGCTAACCGGAGGCTAAAAAGGCCTGATCGCCATGGAACCCCAGAAGAGTACACTAAGCGGAAAGAAGGAGGCTGAGGACTAGTGAGTGTCAGAAACACTATCCAGGAAAGAAAGAACAAAGATCCATTAGCACACAGACAGATGGCCACAACTGATCATGTGCTTAGTAAATACCTCAGGCAGCAGAAACCCAAGAAAGAAGAGGCATAAGAAGAGGAAGCATCATGGCTGGACATGCTACTGCATGCCATGGTCTCACTGGCAGGTAGAAGAAGGGTGTGATATTAAAAAATCCTAAATGGCTAGACAAAGCTGGACTGAAAGACAGCATGGAGGCACTAATTGTGGCAGCACAGACACAAGCTCCAAGCGCAAGATTGATGGAGGCTGGGGTCTACCACACCAGGCAAGATCCCAGGTGCAGGCTGTGCAAAGATGCCCCGAGATAATCCAGCACATAACAGGGTGTGAGATGCTAGCAGGCAGGACATACATGGGACCCCATAACCAAGCGGCTGACATAGTATACAGGAACATCTGTGCCAAATATGGCTGGAGGTTACTGAGGTCAAAATGGGATACACCCCCTGGTGGTTGACAATGATCAAGCTAAGATATAGATATATATAGATAGATATATGAATATATCTATATATATATTGATAAAACAATGAGGGTACTGCTAGCCTTAACCTTTAGAATATCTTATGCACTTAAAATAAGTTGTTTTCCCTGTAACTCAAAGCACCCCACATTTAAGACATCAGCATTGGCCAAAAGCTTTGGCAATTCAAGTGAGAGATCACCTTTTAAATCTCTCTCCTCTTTCCTTTCACCCATTCCTTCTTTCCATCTATCCACCTCTTTCGCCACTCTCTTGTTCTTGGCCCAAATGTAAAAATCAATATCCTTTTGTTTCAGCCCCCCGAGGCAATAAGAGTGTCTGAATAAGACTGTCCATACTGTCTGTTGCTGCCAAGTTTCTGTCACCACTTACACAACTAATGACAGACACATTAACATGGACTTGCCAGCTCACACATTATTACATGTAGTCAAAGACAGACAGCTAAATATGTGCGCATAGTGTGTGTGTGCGAGTGAATGCATGTGTATCAGGTGACAGAAATATGTGTAGAGGGTCCTTTGGAGATGGGTTAAGCACAGCAGCTTTATAGGTGAGGCAGCTGATATAATAAGATAAATTAAAATGTGACAGACGAGACAGGATGGCATGTACGAGTCAGTTCATTTACTCCTGCTTACAAAGGCAGAGTGGCTTTTAATGGGAATACAGATAGACCCCTCATTTGAATAGTGTGTGTGTGAGTTTGTGTCATAATGCTTGCTTCATACCCAAAGGGGACCCTGTAAGGCAACACTGTAAGACATCTGATCCAATGCTAGTCTAGACAGCTGCCTTACGATGCTGTTTATTGATCCCCGCATGCTCCAATTAACCCTCACTTCAGAATTTATATTCATGCTCACAGAGTCATGATGCAGCCATTGAAAAACTAATAAACTGACACTTACTTTCACACAGTAATGACCCAGTGCACTAAGACCCCCTGCTTACACAGACAAAACTGCATGATGCCCTGTTAAATCCTCAGCTACTTTGGAGACACACATCCTGTCTGAATGTGTGCTTAAGGTCTAATCATAGCCTGCAGTGGTATACATACGTGTGTGTGCATGTGTCTGTTCATTAGAGAAGACATTTTCAGTAAATGCCACTTATATATCAGTCTTATCTCTAAGCTACCTCCTGCCATTATCAATGTTTTTCCCTCAGGTACCAACACCACACTGATATTGGCTGGCTGTGAATTTCCACCTCTACATTCCATCACTCCGAGCATTTGTATGCATGAGTGTGTGCGTGTATGTGTGTGTGTGTGTGTGTGTGTGTGTGTGTGTGTGTGTGTGTGTGTGTGTGTGTGTGTGTGCGTGTGCTTCCGTGCTTGTGTGTCTGTGATGTGGTGAAGGGCAGTATTAAGTTGAGCCCGGGCACAGTGTCATTGAGCTCATTCAGATTCTTTGCTGCATTTGTGTAACCATGACGCTTCTCTAACCAATGAGAGAGCCAAGGGAGGGTGGACGGGGTTACTATGGTTACCATGACAGGGAGCGTTGCCTCACTTTACACAGATGTTGTATGTCTGTGTCTTTTTAATTGCTTTTGTGTCCGTACATTCATGTGTGTATACATGTGCTTGTTTCTCTGCTTTTAAGAAATGATTTGACAGGATATGTTCTTCCAAAAAGAGCGCTGGGTCTGGCAAGCTTCCACATTAGTTTTGTGTAGATTTAATAAATGTTATTAGTTTATTCAAGTGGGAAATGCATAATATGTATATTGCACCCTGTATAGCAAAAATTCTCAGATGGTCTAGATGGGCAGTGCTATATATATATGTGTGTGTGTGTGTGTGTGTGTGTGTGTGTGTGTGTGTGTGTGTGTGTGTGTAATAAAATCTGCATTATTATTATGGAAAGGTTAGGTGGATTCAGACATGGGCAATACAATTGAGCACCTCAGAAGAATAATCCATGCGACACAAACACCCAGAACCACACCATTATTGTCACTGCACTTCTATGTAATAGCTTCAGTCACATGGAGGTATGTATAAGGTGTTTTGGCAGGACATGAAAATAAAGAATGAGAGAAAGGGGAGAAAAGTCCAAATGCTTATGAGCAAGGAGAAAACTTTTTTTAAACTATTTGTGTGGCATTGGGGGGCTGGCTGGCGGGGACTAACTGGAATCCACAGGAAGCAAGGATTAAAATAAAAGAAGTGATGGAATCGCGATAACAAGAAGAATCCAAAATCATGACACTGTTAAGAATACTTTTGATGAGAAGAGTTTGCCTTTCTTCTGATTTTTGCTCATTTTGTTTTTAGATGAAAGGGAGTTGTGTGGCACAAAAGCGTCCGCCAGTGAAGTAAAAAAAATATCAGGAATGTTCAGTAACTTCAGACTCATTGAAATTAATGACATGTTCCCTATTACAGTACAGTCGTAGTGGATGTTTGCATCACATTTGCAACTTGTGAGAATAATTAGGCATTGCCATCTTTGAATATTATCTGCAGCACTAAATATCTGTTGAAATTGCCAGGCAATTACTCTCTATCTAGAATGATGTCCAATACTGCTAACTGCAAAGCACTAATTACCAAGTCAGTTCACTCGCGACAGTGGACGTGCCCTTATAAGAAGTCTTTTGTTATGCTATTGTTTTCATATAGTCTGAATAATTACGTCTATATGAGAAGGGTACAAATGCAATTTCAGTTGAACACAGCCTATTCTTGAATAATTCAGGCCTTGCAGTCCAAGTAAATTAAAGATGGCTCTACCAAAACGTCTGGAGTATTTCACCAAACAAAGACTTAATATCAATACATATGTCTTTCTGTCCAGTTTATGGCCGTGCCCCCATCCCCATGGCAGTAGTCCGCAGGGAGCTGTCCTGTGAGTCCTACCCCATTGAGTTACGCTGCCCAGGCACAGATGTCATCATGATTGAAAGTGCCAACTACGGCCGCACTGATGACAAGATCTGCGACTCGGACCCCGTCCAGATGGAAAACACGCGGTGCTACCTGCCTGATGCATACAAGATCATGTCACTCAGGTCAGTTTGTATGTACGTGTTTGAGTGAATGTGTGATGTGTCATTTTCTAAGAACTGTAAAACCAAAACTGACAACCACAGTGAACATAATTAATTCTTTGTGTTGCTTTGTTAATTAAGTTTGTCCCATGGTATCCTTTTGGTGCGTGTTGAAGGCTGACTCATGGCACAAAGACAGAGCCAAGACAGGAACAGTCTGAATTGCTTTACTTACTCTAAACCCCAGAGATCCTATCTTTAGTAGGTGTATTGATCCTCATTAAGTACAGTGGTATGAAAAAGTCTTTGCCCCCTTCCTGATTTTCGATTTTTTATATGTTTGTCACACTTAAATGTTTCAGATCATCAGATCAACAAATGTAAATATTACACAAAGATAGGGATGGGTATCGTTTAGGTTTTATCCGATACCGGTGCCAAACCGGTACTTTTGAAACGGTGCCGGTGCTTAAACGGTGCTCAAACCGGTGCTCAAACCGGTGCTTAAAGAATGGAGAACACAAAATTGGTCTGAAAACCTCTCATGTTCAGCTGTTTTTTTTTGTAAAAAGATAACAATGTTAGCCTTTTCTGCAGCTATAGGGCATATATGGTATCACTCTTGGCTGGAAGCAGTGCTTAAACAATGGAAAAAACACAAACTTTGTCCAAAAACCTCTCATGTTTAACTGTTTTCCACTTATTCTTTGGTCATTTTAGCCTTTTTGGCCAGGTTGAAGGGAGTATCTGCCATCAAACAAGAAGGCAGCCGCATGTAACTACGACGGTGTTTGCTAGTTCACCTTACATGCATTAATGTAATAACGTGGTTAGCCTACTCAACGTAAATTACACACGAACAACATTAAGCTACTCACGCAGAGAAGAACGGCTGCTGCTGCTGCCATCATCATCCGTCATCATTTCTGCTACACTGGCAGGGCTAGGGGCCAGCACTCTCCTCTTCGGGTTCTTGGGGGATGTTGCTAACTCCAGGTCCGATAACAGGCAACCCACCCGCAGTAGATGTGCTCGATGTGAGGTCTCGCAGCAAGCTATCAAATATGGCGCATTTCTCGGCTTTAAAAAACCCCCGCTATGCGTCGCCAGGTGTTTCATCGGATTTCAGGTGTTACCTCCTTTGACAGTATCACAGTATCAGCTTAAAGCACTTGTTGCAGGCTGCTGAGTTTGCATATTTTGCTGTAAAGTACAGCCAGACTTTTGACCGCTTTGCCTTGGGCATTTTTAATCTGTAGCTCTGCTCTAAAAGAACGTACATACCTGGACCCGCCTACTATCCTCGGAAACGTAAAATGATTGGCTAGAATTCAAAGTGTATGTCATCTCAGGAAAAAAAAGCACCGAAATAAAGCACCAAAATGTGCGCTGCTTTTCGGTCTGGTTACTACCGTTTATGTCAGAACCGGTACCCATCCCTACACAAAGATAACAAAAGTAAACACAAAATGCAGTTTTTAAATCAAGGGCTTTATCATTAGGGGTATGGCCCTGTGTGAAAACTTGATTGCCCCCACCTTGTTAAATCATGAATAAACTGTGATTAACCATGTCTTTTACAACGCTAAGTTTCCCTCCCACTTTAAGGCCTGATTACTGCCTGTAATCACTTAAACAGAACCTGTCTGACAAACTGAAGCAGACTGAGAAATGCAGCACAACATGTCACAATTGAAAGAGATGAGAAACAAAGTCACTGACATCTATCAATCTGGAAAGGGTTACCAAGCAATTTTGAAGGCTTTGGGACTCCAGCAAACCACAGTGAGAGCCATTATCCACAAATGGCGAAAATATGGAACAGTGGTTCCCAGGAGTCGCTGGTCAACCAAAAAGACCCCCAAAGCGCAGCGACGACTCATCCAAGAGGTCACAAAAGGTCAGAGTTTATTATTCAACAATAAGAAAGTTACTGGGAAAAATACCCCCCATTGGAGAGTTCAAGGAGAAAACAGTCACACAAAGACTTGTCTCACATTTGCCAGAAAAAATCTTAATGATCCCCAAGACATCTTTGAAAATACTCTGTGGACTGAAGAGAGAAACGCGGAACTTTTTTGGGAGGTTTGAGTCCCGTTACATGTGGCATAAAACTAACACAGCATGTCAGAAAAGGAAGTTCGCACCAACAGTAGGGCTCCCACAAACGATTATCTAGTCACCGATTATTTTTACGATTAGTCGACTAATCAGATCGTGCATCCATTGGACGTAAAATGTACAGCTTATTGCACCAGCCTGCATCTGCTCTTGTATAACTATCATTAGCTTACAGCTTGAAGTGTTTAAGGTATGTGCTAACTAAAAATAAAGCTAAGATGATAGTTTATTAAATTTTAATGAAATTTGCAGATTGTTTCGGTGAAGTTTAATAAACTCCTTGCTATCTAAAATATAACAGGACACCGGAGTATATTCTCCAGCATCTCACACTTCTGATAATCAGTTGTCTGCTTGACGTTTATTCAGCTGTGTAAAAACTATAACTTTAATCTCAGCCAAACCGATTTACTCAGGAACAAATAAAATACTAAAAAAAGCCAAACAATAACATTTTTAAGTTATCTAAGTGACTTATATATGTTTAACCTGAGTAGCGAAAGACGGCGGTGGGTTTGAAAACGATTTGCCGGGAGTCCGGTGTTCTCACGGGCTCTAGTGAGCCTTGCCCCCGGCTAGCTATCGAGCTAGTGGGTAACAGACGTCTCCGAAAACGTCGAAGCGCTTTTGAAAATATGTGGTGTCTTGATAAACTGAGCAGATATTTGAGGTTTACACAGCTACATTCTCGCCTGAAAATATGTTAAACGTTTATTTTGTGACCCAGAAAGAATAATAAGAGTAATATTAAAACTAACTAGCTCCTGCCGTTATTGGAAACTGAGCTGGGCTGCGCTATGAATTCTGGGACAGAGCTACTTCTTCTTCGGGGTTTAACGGCAGCTGGCATCCTTGTACATGCAGTGCTGCCATCTTCTGTTTCAGTCCGTTATTACACTCTTAAATCCTACTACTTATTCCTGCGTCTTTTGGGATCTTACAAAGCTTCAAACGACGCGTCGACTATTAAATCAGTCGTCGACGATTTTGATAGTCGACGTAATCGTGACTAGTCGACTAATCGTGGCAGCCCTAACCAACAGTAAAATATGGTGGTGGTAGTGCGGACCTGGAAAATTTGTTGCAGTTAATGGAAGCATGAATTCTGCTTCTACCAAAACATCCTGAAGGAGAATGTCCGGCAATCTGCTGTTGACCTCAAGCTTAAGCGCACTTGGGTTCTGCAGCAGGAAAATGATCCACCACACCATGCTCGAAATCCCCCCTTGTGTTTTTTTTCCCACAATACACTATATATACATCAAGTTCTGAATTAACTATGAATTTACCCACTTTCAAGAAGTTTACACCAAACAACAGAGGCATAAAATGACAGAACTGCTAAACTGTAATGGGGGAAAAGGACAATTGTGACGGATTATTTATAGAAACCAGTGTAGTCTTATCAGACAATGGAAGTGACTCAGGTGACACTTCTCCTGCACATCTCTCTGGTGTGCCTGCCTCCTCCTCTGAGGGTGCTGAAAGGAACACAGCAATCTCAGCGTCTGCTCCATGGAAAATTATCATTGAACAATAGGCTGTAATATATGGATCGTTTAAAAAAAACATTATAATGATATATTATGCCATACAGCATTTTATGTCATAATACATGGAGCTCACAAATTAAGGCTTCAGCAAATTTTCTTTACTTTGTAAATTTTAACAACTGATTTTTCCACTTTTTCTGTGTTTGTGAAAAATACAATATTTTATATTTGGGCTGCAAAATAATAATAATAATAGATTTTCATATCTCCTTTCCTCACTTGAGTCTATACTTAACACGAGTGAGTGCTGTTTTAGTTAACATCTAACATGTTCAGGTACTTTGCTCTGATTATCCTAACATTTATTTGGTGAGTAGCAGAATAGAAAAGAGAACCCAGCTTGTGATTTATTTTACCGGAAATGGTTTTTAATGCTGTTGTGGTCTCTGCACTTTACATATATTTTGTATTTGGCAGGTAGTTAGTTAAAGCTAGTTGGCAAATGATAGCATGACAAAAATAGCAATAAAGGGAAAGCACCGTGCTCTGTAATGAGAATGTCTGGCTATAAATAATTCATTAATGTCACCATTAGTATCTGGATTTTCCAGGTCCTGTGTTAATCTCACTTTCAGTTCTCTTTCTTGCTGTCCTATTATTTTCTCTCATCTTTTTTCCATCTCAATATTGCTGTCATCTTTCCCCGTCCGTCTCCCTGCTCTGTTTCTCTATCAAACCACCTGTCTGTGTCATGTGGTGGTGCTCTCATTGCGACTGCTTTGGCCTAGCTTGGTCTCTCTTCTCGCTCTGGCAGCTGAAGCTTGTGTGGCCACTTTCCTACAGCCCTTTCCATCCATAATTTATACGGAAGCGCGCTCACACACACATGGCTTCTACCACACACAGCATACACTGCCCAGGGGCTACACCAGACTTTAAGCTCCAATTAGCAGAGCCAGAGGCCATACTTAATCTTGAGGGATTCTCTGTGGAGGTGACTCAGACCGGAAACAACTGTTTATCACATATATTTGTGGTGAACGGTTTGCGAGTTCCAAGATGCCGCGAGTCAGCCTTTGTGTCTACGTGCACAATACTCTGCAAAGCTCGGATATGCTCTTGCATACAGTGTGTCCATGTTTGGCATAAATGCTGACAGTGAATCTTTTAATGTGTGCTCATGCACATGTTCGTTGTATGTGTTTTTGCATGTTAACGGGCATTGAAGGCTTCAATTTCGAGTTTGACCGGGGATGTGTGTATGTATATACTTTCAACTCTTCCCATACTCTCACATCCATTTTCTTCAGTCTGTTTCAGCCTGTCTTGTTTCCACTCTCTCATTGCCTCTATGTCTGTATCGTCTCTGGCTTTCAAGCTCTGCTCAACTGGCTGATAAAATCAGAGCATGTTCCGCCTGCCCAGTGTTTCCTCAGTATCACATTCTCTCTTTGTTTTCCTCTCCACCACTCTCCAAGGCCAATGAGTGTGTATGTATGAGTGTGTGTATGTGTTTGTGAATGTGTGCATGTGTGTGTGTGTGTGCTAATGTTTGTGTGCGTGGATGTGTGCGCCTATACCACATAATTGGTCTTGATATCAAAGCCTCATATCTCCAGAGGGTCTCACAAGGCTTCTCAGGCAACCTAGAAAGGACCTGATACCGCTGCATTTCCCAGATTATCTCCCCATTGGGATACACTGGGTTGAAGGGGAAACGAAGCCGTGGCCATGAAAGTTACGCTTAATCTGTTTTAGTGATACAGTGGCCTCAGTTCAGTGACTCACTCTGTTTTATCAGGGTTTGAACAGAGGCACCTTTATTTGAAAACGACTACTGAAAATCCTTTGTTTTAAGGTCTCTGCAGCTTAATTATTTCTTTTTTTAGGTTTTACCTTTGATATTAAATTAAGGCATTGTGAGTATAATTCAATTTTTCATTCTTTGTTAGACTCACCCCACTGGCACTGCACTTCATACTTATTTTCCTAAATGTCAGGATGAATTTCACAGTACCGGTTAGTGCTAGGGTGTGGCTGGGTTGCATGCATATGTGTCACAAGTGACTTATATGAGGAGACATTTGATGGTTGAGTGTGCAGTTCTACACCGGGAGAGAGCTGCGAGCCAAAATGCCGAAGTGCCTTCAGGGATAGTGATTTATTCACATAAAAATGACTTGATGAGTTCTCTGGAGATGCTACAGAATTGGACCAAGTACCTTTCAGCACATTCTCTCAGATTTTCCCTCTTAATCTCACACACATGCATTCGCGCACTTGAGGCTGCAAGTGTCGATAGTGTGAAGAATGTGTGGACGTTACACACGGCCACACAAACTCTGTTTTGTTGCCTCTGCCACAGCTATCGTGATAGAAAATTACTTCTGGACTTCAAACAGGCTTTCCCTCGATACCTCCATACCACCTTTCCCACCTTGTCACCTTGTTGGCCCTTCAGCCTTTTTTTCCCGCTCTCACCTCTCTTTTTCTCGATTGCTCTCGTTTTCTCTCCCTTTCCATGCCTATTGAAGACGCCTCTCAACACAAAGGGAAGGCACTTTGACAAGAGAGACAAGGGTGGGGAGTTGTTCTCCCTTCTCCTCTGTTCCCCGTCTCTTTTGGATGTGTTAAATAACAACATGCTTCATTTATTATTCTCCCATCTGTCACCCTCTTGATATCTCAATTTTTGTCACTTCATTCTTGGTATTTCCTCATTCCTCAAATTGCTTCTCACCCCCTGTTTCCCACCCTCACTGTCACTCTTCCTTTCTCACTTACCATCTGTTTTAGCTTTCATTGGCTTTCCTGTTTTTCCATTTGCTTTTTTCTTTCCTCAACTCTGGGGAGAGATGAGGTTGAGGCTAAAATGCAAAGCCTTATAGGTTACATGTTTCCTGTCTTTTATAGTGAATTCTATATTTTGTCCCTGTTTTGAACCAGGATGCTAGGGGTTGACGGCCAGAGTGACAACCCAGGTCTCCAGATGAATCCTTCAGTGTGTCCCCAAAGATTCTAGGTGCACTATGGCTGTAAAAACACATATTAACACCACCACTGCGTACTAACATGCAGATGAAGGCACGCACATGCATATGTGAAAGCACGTGGCAGCTGTTAAATGCATACTCACACTCTCTCTTGCCCACACACATACTGCGCTCAGAAAGAAATAGAGAGTTTCTTCTTAGTTCTTAAGCCTGCTCAACTTCTCCTTCTCTTTAGAACTGCATCTAAGCCTTCAAAGCTCCAGGCTAGTAGTGTAGCATGTGAATGTATTTGTGTGCATATGTACTGAATATGTGGTTGTGTGTGAACATGTCTGAGTGTGTTCATCTTTAGCTGTATGCATTTGCATACGAGTCCGTATGTGTTATTGAGCATGCACTAGCAAGCTTGAACTACACACGTGGGAGACTCTAAAGCAGCCTCTGAAGTTCTTTTCCTTTGACTCTCTGAATTATAGAAAACCACTTGAATCGCAGACTGCAGTCTAGTGTTAGCTGTGTGCTGCAGTCTCAGACTCTCTAACCAGCAAACTATGCCATGCAGTCTGGCACTTTTTTCCAGGCATACCTGCACGTCATGTTACTTCTCCATTTGAATATAATCCATCTCTGTAAAAGCTGAAGGATAAGAAGAGAGAGCTGGAACAGATAGTGACAGAGGGGCAGATAAATAAATGCTCCAAACATTACATTAATCTAAAGCCCAGTGATTCCAACTCCAAAAACAATATGCTAAATTGAAGTTTTTCACCACAGAAACTGAGACTGTGACTGTGTTTCTTCTCTGGGTGTGAGATTTCTTGCAGAGGTGGACTCACCAGGATATTAACAATTATATCTTGTTATGATATCTATCTCTGACTTGCTCTGTCTCAATCTGTTCACTCTTCTTCTCTCCTCCCTCCATTAACTGTACCCTGCTTCCCACTGAATGAGGTCATATCTGGAAATGTCCTACTTAATGTGTATGTGTGTGTGTGCATGTTGGTGTATGAAAGTGTCTGTGCTTGTGCTACCACCCTAACATAGTCGCCACGGCTACAGGAGATGCCCTGCGGCACCCTGGGGGCCCAACTGTCACCCTTGCTCAGTGTGGTAATTAGGACCCACACACATACGTACGCACACGCAAACACAGATAGACGAATAGGAAAAGTCGTACTTAAAGACTGACTGATTCTGGCACACTGAAACACTGACAGAAACTTTCCCTCAGATATGTGACAGGAATGAACACACGGGGTCTTTTATAATCTTAACAATGATCTTGTTCTTTCTATTGTTCTTTATATATTCCTCTCCGTCTACCCTCGCAAATATACTTTCACCCAAACTGACAACTGTTCTCTTTTCCCAAAACCTCTGTATTTCCACATGTCAAAGTCTCCACCATCTGACCCTGTTCTCCTTTCACCATAGCTCTGCTAACCTTCGTTATCATGCTTCACTGAGCACCAAAGCTGCATGGCTGCCTGAGAACGGCCTGAGACACCACACGCTTTCTCTTTTTCTCTCTTCCACACATGCACACAAAGTCTGACACATCCAGAGAGTAGCATGGCACGTGAATCAGTGCCTCAGACATGCTGGCGTGCTGTAGACATTGACTGACTACCTGACTGACTCGATACTTTGACGCTGACAGTGAAGCACAAATCCAAACCAGGACACAAGGAACAGCCCTCGTCTCCCCTGCACAAGCACAGCATCCCATATTTTTTTATGAGGTGAGGCTGACTAAATTATACTAGTCAGTTACTTGATGTAGCATTGCTCGGTCGTCTTGATGGTGATGGTGTCTTGCACGCTCCTCTGCGTCTCACCAATCAAGAAGACAGCACATCTGTCTGAAACACGCTCATCTTTTAGCTTTTAGGAGGATTTGGGGTTCGTGTAAGCAGGTGGTTTGGATTAAAATGTGTTGGAGTTGGAGGTGTCACATTTAAATTTAGAGAGATGCAAGGTTGGGAGAGACATAGGGATATCAGCTAAGGAATGTTACTAGGTGGAATCAGGAGAAAGACTCTCCGAGTGTGTCCTGGAATCGGACGACGTGGAAGTTGCCATGGCTACCGGTGGAAGAGGAAAGGAGAGACGGTGGAGCTCAAAAACTATACTTGGCAGGCAGCCTGCTCAGAAGCTAGAAGGGTAAAAGGGTTTGTTTGCCTCTGTTTATGATAAGACATACATTGTCATCATTACTATTATTATTAAACAGTCTTTTAGTTGTAATAATCATTAGTTATCCACACACATAACATATATCATACACTCCCAAACTAGGCCACTTCTAAACAATGAATTAACATGCATTACACATTCGGTCTCGTTCCACTTGGAATTATACTCATTTCTTTTTTTCTGACATATAAGAAATTTTAAAATTACTTGTCAGATAGAACACAGTAGGCCCACTTTGCTGGATCTTCTTCCTCTTTTCTTCCCGTATCAAAGAGGCGTGTCCCAGGGGTCGATGTTAGGACCACTGCTCTTCTTGATCTTTGTGATACTTATCAAATGCTGCATTTATTTTTTATGCAAACAACACAGTTATCTGCTTTCATTCTCCTTAAGTGGTACAAAAAACTCAAATTTGCAAATCCAAGTGCATGCTGTTTTTAAATGGCAGAGTTAATATCTAATCTTCCTAAGATCATAACTGCTCAAGGGGCGTAAATTAAAACGGTACTAAGTGAGCTGAAATTTAAATTAGGTTTAATTTTTAGGAACAAAACCTGTTTCTAAGATAAGAAGAGGTTTATCTGGTGGAAGTATATAATATTATGTGTAAATAAAGTCTATAATACTTAAAATTAGATTATCATTTTTTATCAGGATACATTTCATATTATATCTTATTGTGCATGGATGAGAATGACAGGTAAACGAGCCGGTGCTTTGCATTTACAGGAGCTACACACATACAGCATACAGTAATAACAACATCCCATATTATACTGTGCATTGAATATTGTAAAGTTAAAAATATCACATGACACACAGATATAGGAGAAAACAGGAGAGAGTGGCATCCTCCAACCAAATATTAATAATGTAGCACATTTCAAAGTTTTTTCCCAGTAGGGAAAACAACGTAATTTTACCTGTGGCTTGTTTGACAGGCTGTTCGAGAGCTGACAGAAACACATTCGGGGACTGCCGAGGAATGTTTGTGTCTATGTGTGTGGGAGAGAGACAAAGAGAGAGGCAGATCTGTCATTTCTTCATAAGTGTGGTGTGGTGGGGCTGGCAGAGGATGTGCTGCATCTGCTTCACGATACCCCATGGTACACATGTGCTCAGGCTTGCACTAACACATATATAGGCGCCTTCTTTTGCTCCCTTACCTCTGTCACTCACCACACTAGCATCATTTTTCAATTATATATTAAATCACATTTCCTGTGCACCCCTCCACACGTCCTGCCTTTTGTGTTTGTCCTTTTAGGCATCCTTTCCCATCACTCCATTTGTCCATCTCCAAACAGGCCTGTGTATGTGTGTATAACCACATCAGGGAGCTAATAAAGTAGAAATGAGGCCAGTAGAAGAGGAATCTCATATGTGATGTGTGAGGGGGGCAGAGTGAGTGGTCAGCCTAACAGGTTTTTATCCTGTTGTGAGATATAGTGAATGGGCTCTATCTGCTGTCAAATGGGTTTTCCTGAACTCGCACAGGAGATGAAGAGCACTCTGAAATCATCTTCTGGGCTCCCCCCCCTTACTTTCACAAACACAAGAATGCTCAACTCACACTGGTTAATTTTTGCTACTTTGTAGATTTCAGTTGAATTTCTTTATATTTTAAAAGCTCACAAAATGTATGTGATTTATTGCAACAGTAACCAGTGTTACAAATCATAGCAATAGATAAATTTGATGGGGTATTTAAGAACAAAATGCCGCTTCCTTTGCAACAGGAACTGGACCATTCTTGGTAGATTTCTATATTTTTGTGTTGAGCCATATCAGACTCTTCTATCATTGAATCCACTAACTGCCTGATTCTGGGTTTGTGTAGCTGTCCAGCTGTCAAAAAAGGAAAAAAAAAAAGAAATCCAGTCTTTCTGCAAGTTACGTCACAGTGTGGGTGAACAAGCTGACAAAAATAAAATGGTGACATTATGCAGACCACGAGTCCGTGTTGCATGCTTCAAGCTTTGCACAGCACTCCTAGGCAGATCTACCAGGAGATGTCTCAGTATTCTAAACCATCAGTGCCTCTGCAGGTGTGAAAAGAAAGAAGGAAAGATGCTCAATAATGCAGTTATGAAACATGTTGCAAAATCCTCCAAGAATATGTAAATATAAACAATTAGAAATTAACATAACTTATAGTTCTCGTTATTTAATAGTTTTTTCTGTATTATATAATAGTTTTAGTGTCATCACTGAGAGTTCAAGTTGTGTCTATAGTTGCATTAGGGACAAATGGATGCTACAAAAAGGCCGTATTAAAGTTTCTGAAATAGAGCCTGCTCCTTAAAAAGGTACTGCACCCAGTCACACCCTGTGCTGTAAACAACTGTGATGAAACACAGTACTGGTGGTAACGGCGATATTTTTACCAATTTTATTAAATTTTGCATTTAATGGGTCGAAATTACATTAACACACCATCTCCTGTTTTAAATCCCTGAACCTTGCAAGGCCAATGCTGACACAGAATCATCCATTTGAGACTTATCTATGTCCAACCTCCCTGAGCCACCACTTTTGAGTGGTATTCATTTTCAATATGTGATGATAGAGAGAAGAGTTTATGTCATATTTTGCTAACTCACATAAATGTTTTATTCTTGGCACTTAATTGTCCTTTTGAGAGCTTAAGATACACCACCTTACTGTATTATTTTCTTTGAGAAAATTGTATGGCTTTGAAGTGGCTGCAAATGAGCACTTTTCCACGATGGCAACACAGCTGCAAACAAATGTTACATTAACACTTAGACATCCACTGTGAGAGCTCCAGCTTTTGGCATTATGTGTGCCTTAGCCAGAGGCATGAAGGGATACATGAGTCTTATCATCTTACTGATCTCTTAAACCTGAAATGGTCCCTCAGAAACACATTACCTGTAACATGTCGTCATTATTTGCGAATGTTTGGCTCTTTCCAATATTCTCTTCCTTGTAATAATCCTAATCCTTGTACCTGACCATTTTCAGAGGAATGGGTGCTTTACTGGTTAAGCCACATAACACTGACCTATGAATTATTCAAGCATAAAAAGGCACCTAACTCAAACGACTAACCAGGGTTGTCTACGCATAACAAACGAGTTAGCAAAGAAGCAGTTTTAAATGGTATATATTGTCACTTTGTCACTAATATTAGTGGTGACCAGAAACTTATTTGCATTTCTTTAACTGAGTCTAAGAAAAGGGCATAAAATAAGATTTTTAAACTAACAAGGTGATTCCCAAAGAGCTTTTAGCTGAAAAACTGGCATATCTCAGCATGATGTGCAGCCTTTAAAAAAATGAGGAATTTGAACAAGTGGAGAACAAAAAAAAAAAGAGAAAACATCCTTAAGACACAGGGAAAATAATGACTGTTCACTGAAGGGTCTTCAGAAATAGTCTCAGTGGAAGTGACGCGGTCAAAAAGAAAAGACGCTTAAACAAGAAATGGACGAAAATGAGTAGCAACAGGTTTTGTGGAGAGCAGAATCTAAATATGAAATTTCTGGTTCATATCATCAATATGTATGGAGAAGATCAAGTAGTGTCTACAGCCATCTGTAAAAGAAGATGGAGTCTTTCTCGTGGTTTGGAGTTGTATTTCAGCCATTGGTGTTGGGGATCTTGTCAAAGCTGATTGAATCATGAATGCAGATATGAAATACAATCTGGAAAGCAACTGATTGGCAACAACTTCATTTTTCAGCATCACAATGATCCCAAACACACTTCCAATGCAGTAAAAGCATACCTGGATAGAAAAACACACAGTGGAACAGTCGGATTGGCTTTCCCAGAACATTACTGAAGCAGCGAAGAATCATCTTGACAGAGAATGAAACGAAAGGCAGCCAACATCCCAATATGAGCTCGGAAGGTCCTTCAAGGAACCTGGAAAACGAATGCTAAAGAAATTACAAGAACGCTTGTCAAAGAAATTTCAGGCTGTGTTGAATAATAAAGGCGGTCGTACAAAGTATTAACTTTCAAGACTGTTGGAATAGTAGAAAGTCAGTTTCTATTTCCCATTTTCCTAGAAAAACATAAAGAAATGAGTAGTTTCTATACCTGTATGTCTATATTAGTCCAGTTCAAGTATCTTCAAGTTCATTTAATTGTTTTTTTAAGCTCAGTGGTTTTTTTGGGGGGTTTTTAGATTAATGATATTCAGAACGTTTGTGTGTGTTAAGCATGTTCACAAACAGTTGTAGATGACTCACAGAGTGCTCTGGAGTGGTTTCACTGTATTCGAACACTGATTCCAGAGGACTTTGGAGAAGCTTTATGCGTCACTCACTCTCAGACACTTCTTTCAACTCACAAGGATTAGTTCCCAGCTCTCTCTTGTTCTGTAATTATATAGCTCTTCAACACATCTGCATTCTAGCACACGCACACACTCACACACGCGCAAACGCGCACACACTCGCAGACAAACACTCAAATATTTATTCCATTTTGCATCTGCTCACAGACATACATGCGCCTGCACATATGCATAAACATACCCCACACACGCTCCAACAGGCAGCGTCAGCCTCATCAAATCATCAGTCAGTTATATGAGGGATAGAGACAGAGATGGAGTGAAGGGAGGTCTGCCAAACAAAGTGAAAAACATCAGAGACAAGAACAACAGCAGCACCCACTGCAGCATAGCAGCTTTCTCTTTCCCTGCCTGCCACAGCTCGGCTTTGTTAGTGAATAGTTTGTTCGTGTGCATGTGTGTGTTGCACGTTGCAAAGAAGAAAGCCAGCGGGCCAGGCGGTATCCAGGCCACTGCCTTGTTTTGATGTGGTCATGCTAATTAAAAAAAGGAGCTTTTCTGCCAACTCTAAGAAAAACACAGAGAAAAAAATATATAGAGCCATTTTGGTGTTTGGGAAAAAAATTAATTCTAAAGGTGCGCGTGTGTGTGTGCGCATGTTCTGCATCTCCTCCATTAATCATGGGTCACAATGCAGAGAGGACAGGAATTGTAAATTTTTGCTGATGTTCTCGTGTTTTGTTAGGCTTCTGGATAAACATGTTGGCAGTGAGGAAATGAGAGTAATGTTGACAAATAAAGAATGAGATGGAGGTACTGAGAACATAAGGGAGTCTTTTTTGGACCTGACTCAGACTACTGGCTCAGACAGAACGGTGACGTCAGCAGAGGCTTTACTAAGGATGGAGGGATCGAGAGAGAAACAGGGGGAGGCTGGAGATGACGCCCTGAGGGAGGCGGGGATGAGAAAAGTATTAAGCAGGGAGAGAGGAGAGAAAAAGAGAGAACGGCAGCAGCAATAAGCGGCCTACCACATATATCTGGGTGTGACTTAGGAAACTGCAGCTAAGTGGGTTTAAGACAGATAAACAGACGGAAAAAACAGCCAGTTGGAATGAGAGACAAAGAAGGAGGAACAGTGAGGAATAATTCCTAGGCGGGAAGGATGAGGACAAAGGCTGAAAAAAGAAATTGGTTTATTATCTTGGCTTAGAGAGTGTGGGGAGGAAGAAAAAAGGTAGTGCAGACAGAAATAGACAGAGAAAGAAGGAGTGATAGCAGAGAGATATAGCTCGCAAGAGAAGATTATGCCAAATCTTTGCTCGATAGCTTTTATTTAAAATAATAGTCCATAACCTTCAGTGCTCATGATTCAGCCATGAGAGCCCTGAGCCATTTTTTTTTTACCTGAAGCAGAAATATATTGACAATTACCTATACCCATGGCTACTGCAAAGCCTAACATGTCTCTCAGTTTTTCCTTAAACTCATTTTTATCTGTTGTTTTCTTCAGCCCGTGTTCCCTGGATCAGGCATACATGATTTAATGTAATTTATTACACTATATAGTGTAATAAATTACATATATATATTGATTTCAGTTGTTAGTTTTAACAATATGTACAAGAAACAGAAAAAAAAACTTGTTCGATTTTAATGTTTTCGCTATTATGTGTTTTCTATAATATTTGTGTCTCATATTATGGTTTACTCATGAAAGTGGCACCTTTTTTGCACTTTTTGGCACAAAATAATTCTACAGGTGATCAAAGGTGATGTCACTTCCATGTGTAAATCATCGTGTGAGATATGGAAATCTTACAGGACTTAGACATGGAACATAAACATTTATGGGAATATTTTACTCCTTTTTTTTCAGACGGGTTGTCACTTCAGTGAATCGGAGAGTTCAAAGCGCCGCAGCCCACGATAACACATGCAAACACTCGAAACATAACATAACTAAGAAAACATTCATCGAGTTGACATCTCTAGCACCACAAATATTTCCAGACACGAGCTCTAAGTTGCCCAGGTGATAAGAAGATAGATGCGTTTTGTGACTTTTTGAAGCTATTAAAGTTGGCTATTCATTTGTGCTTTCAGCAAATAAGCTTAAATTCACAGCAATTCCTGGCTGGCTCCATCTCTTTTCTTATATTGAGCTTTCTCAGCCACTGTGTCTCTTCAGTGTGAAGACATCATAACTAGCGGCTAGTTGTTGGTTGTTTTTTTTTAACTTTAGAAAGTTATGTGAGGTCGTTAAAGGGAGTTTTGTGCTCTGATTCACCAGTGAGTGCCAGCCATTCGTGACCTTTGGTGGGTGCTGTGAGCAAAGTTGTGGCACTGTGTCAGTTTTGTGTCCCCTGCCCCCCCCCCCCCCCCCCCTCAGCCCACAGCTCGCACTGATGACAGGTGACCGATGATGAAGGTACCAGGGCAAGAAATTAAAAAGCACAGAGGCGAGAAAAAAGAGAGGAGGGAGAGAAGATGGGTGGGTATTGTTAGATTATGACAGACTTCACAACACAAAGACTTTGAAACCATCACAAATTCCAATAAACCCTCACGTGATCTGAGACACGCTGGTCAGCGAGAGACGCCGAGCTAAAAAAATTAAGGCAGTTAGTTCTTTCTAGGCTACATTAGTTCTCTGTGTTACATGTGAATATTGAACTAATAATAAAATTAGCTCCTATGAATATTTCATTATGCAAATTGTTGAATGGTATTGTAGGAAAAGTGACTTGGGGGGTTCTGTAGGCTCATTAAAAATATCTCAATGGGAGAATCTGAATGTTTTGAATGTAAATGTCTTCTGTATGACAGGTGTGCACAGAGGGAAAGAGAAGTTGTGCTAATTAATATGAAAGCATTTTAAAAATAGCTTTTTCTCATTTGTCTGTTGTTGCTATTCTTGTATAAGAAATATGTTTCAGTCGTGTGCTTTTGTAGCTCGTTTAAACTTGGAAGATAAAGATAAAGTGTGTGTTTTATGTTATTACATGCATGCATC
Source organism: Rhamphochromis longiceps (assembly GCF_057381845.1). NCBI lineage: Eukaryota > Metazoa > Chordata > Actinopteri > Cichliformes > Cichlidae > Rhamphochromis > Rhamphochromis longiceps. Next base: position 27,862,768 of record NC_140562.1, on the reverse strand, counting down.
ATCATAACATATGCACCAGCAAATCTTTTGTGGTTGTGACGAGCAGCTTTGAAATGTTCAGTGAAACTGACACGTAAATGTCATGTATGTATTTTCACAGGTGCTCTTATACACACCTGTAAGCAGAAACCCTAAAAGACACACAGGGTATATACTACATCGTGTGCTGCCTTGCATAACCTGTGTTAATAAGAGTGAGTAATACTTACTTTTTGTGTGTCAGAGGAGAGGGCCCCCTGGTAATTAGAATTAATTATCTAAAGTCTGGGGCAAAATAATCTTAAAGGTATAGGTTATTGCCGTCAGTGCTTCACACACTCGTGCAGGTACACACAGACACCCACATACATTCAACGCAGAAGTGTCCTTGTGCCACAGCACTTCTGTATCCATTGTGGGCCACCTTTGTGTACAAGTGAACTCGGTGAATCCATTACTGTTATGTTCACTTCAGGTACCGGGTAAGGCCGTATCATCTGCTCTAGTGTCAACATGAAGGGTCCTTAAGCACAGAAGACTCTCGAGTGTCAGGATGACTCGGCGGATAAAATAGATCTCGCTCTACATTATATCACATGATATCAGGATATGCGTTTTGCGGCGTAGCGTGCTTGGGCTCCAGCTGAAAAAAAAAAATGATGCAACTCCAGTACAACAGCCCTCCAATAAATCCCGGCTCCTCGATGGCTGTGGTGTTCCGTTTTTGTTTTAAACCTTTTAGAGAAGGCTGATTCAGCTGCGCGATCATTTTGGAAAATGTAGTTTGTGGTGCCGCTGAATTGTATCATGTTACAGGTCTTTCAATTGATTTGTGGATGTTTTCAACTGACGCTATCCATCTATCCCATCTATCTATGTAGATGCAACAACCGTACGCAGTGTGCTGTGGTGGCCGGCCCCGACGTCTTTCCCGATCCCTGCCCCGGCACATACAAATACCTCGAAGTCCAGTATGAGTGTGTTCCTTACAGTAAGTACCCTCTCGCTCTCTCTTTTTTTTTTAAATAGTTCACTACTCTTCAGTATATGAATAAATTGCAGTTTTTGTTATGCCAGGCAGCAGCATTCACAGCAAAAACTTCAGCAGCTTGATCCCACAGTAACTTTACGTGCAAGTTATAATTTTATGCCTCTCCCCCCCTGTGGGAAAGTCAAAGGTAGCAAGGATGAGAAACAAGGGCAGTCTCAGATGATTACAGATGGTGATGTGACCTTTGACCAGGTGGTAAGAGACTGAGAGGGGAAATTCACTAGAGTGAAACAGTCGTGCGGCTTTTTAAAAATCTTTTCCACTAGAATGTGGGTTACAGCTCGCTTCAGAACAAATGCATAAGGGATCAGCGTGATGACTTAGTGGATTAGATTTTTTTTTTTGTCCTTAATGTTTATTTTTCAGTACATTCCAGCAAAGTTAGAATGCAGCTGGTTGTGTCTGTTTAATGAAAAAGTTAAATCTCATGCGAATACCAGCCCCTCAGTCATTTCCCCATCACAACAGGCATCTACAGGTACTTTGTTCAGGCTGCAGTTGCATATGTGAAACCCAAAAAACCGGACAGAAGTAAGGTGAAGCATAAAAGATGAAAAGGGAATGCATCAAAATGAAATTGCACCTCCAATGAAATGAGAAGAGGTATGTTAATCGTTAAGTAAAAATTTCAGGTGAACAAAGTAACGATGCCAAAATATTATTTTATCAGCAAACGCCGCTTGATATTTTCAAACATTGCTGTCAGGTTGGATTGGAGATTAATTTAAATTGTTTTCTTCTTCATATTACCTGACTTTACAAGCCATGTCTGGCTTGTAAAGCTATAAACATGACTGTGGTAGAACAGTTCTAAGCAATACAGTCAAGAGGACATACAGAGTTGGAATTGAAAAGCTTATTTCTGCATTCTTTGTATCAAAAAGTCAATTTCCAAAGAGATGTAAAGAAGTTTAATTTTGCCCTCATAACCCACACATGCTTTATGCAAAAGCCCTCCTAAAGTAAGAAATAACAGATGCACTTTAGATTTGTCTACGGCCTTGGCACCGCAGTCCATACAGACGGCCAAGGTGATCTCCCACACTGAAGCATTCAATTATGTCTGGCTAAACGGCTCTTGCCTGGCGTCTAGAATGACCAGTAGATTAAATAATAGGACTATCAGAGCCCTCTCTGGAGCAGATGGAAACACAACCTGATACCTGCTTAATGCCCCACCACGCACGCACAGCACATACACGCAGGCATCAAAAAGACTGCAGCAGTGTGTGTTTTCACTCGTCTCTCATTCATTCAAGACTTGTCTGCATGTTCCGTGTTTTTATTTGATATAACCGCACACCTGCTTGAAAATACAGCGCTCCTTATTTAATGGATTTGTCAGCGTAAAGAATAGTGATTTAAAAAACGACCGAGTGCAAAAGGAGATGAGTTGTGTTTTTGGATCTGGTAAACAATGGGTCAGTCAGGGTAACAGTGTCCCCGCGAAAATACACAGTATCTGAAATCAAAGTCATTAGCGAGCTCAGCTAACAGAGGGAGGGATGGAGAGAGGGAGGTGATGCACTGGAGAAAAAGACAGCGAAGGAGAGAGAGAGAGAGCTTTTGACAGTACATTAGCATCTGCTGTGTACTGACTGAAGAGTTCAGGCTGGATCAGGTAGCTGTGTGATACACTACCTTGCTCGCGTGTGTGCTTAGCCATGGGAAAAGTCCAACAGGGGAAAAATGTGATGTATAAAAAAAGTGAAACCTTTCACATAACCTTCACACGGAATGGATCAAATATTTATAAAATCAATTCTTTTTTAAAAGTCATAATATTGCTTGTAACTTAGAAGAAGGCACTCCTGACATTTGGGCTGGAGTTTCAAGTTGTCAACATTCACACTGGCGCGTTTGACACCGCAAATCAATGCTGCCAGCGGCATTGTCGTGAAAGATGCATTTTGTTAGACAATAAGTGATGAAATATCTGCAAAGTGTTGTAAATCAAGATGGCTCAACAGAGGAGGGGCTTTTATGATAGATACACTATATGATAGTGTAATGAAATTTGTTCTGAAATGAATACCAGCTGCATTTTTAATATGTCATCATTTATAAGCAGGCTTGGCTTTTGTGCGCTCAGATAACTATAACGTCAAGGGATCCACTCGAGCAGATCTCCCCTGATGCCGAGCGCGCTGGTGGCGGTGCTGTCTGTTGAGTGTAACCACCTGAACCCTTGCAGTCACCTGTAAGGCCAGGTGTTGCTTATCACAGGCCAGCCGCCACGAAAAGGAAATGAGCCGATCGACTTTAAAGCGCAGGCATACTTTTCCTGAGCGCTGCCAATCGAGTAGAGTAGGTGCGTTTCCCTCTGCATAGATATAGTAAACAATTCTCAAAGTGGGTTGTAAAACAGGTAATTTAATTATGTGCGGTTCAGTTTTCAGGGAAATTTTGCTCCTCCATCTCGCCTCCTTTTATTTAATTTTTTTTCCCCAAGGATTTTTTTTGGCTTGCGCTACCCCTCAAAACTCCTCATCTCTCTCCACTGCACTGTAGGTTTTTGGCTGTTGTCCAAAGCTACAATCAAGTGCTGTCTCTTTCTCTCTCCGACTCTCTGTGGTACGAGTGTGTGGCAGTCGTGTGCCAAACTAGCCAGCTAGCTTTGGCAGTAATTAGCCACCTGTGTATACTTGCTCATCGCACTGCAGGCAGACTATAAATATCCATACATTAACACACCGCTGTACAAAGTACTTCTCCAAGGCAACTCTGGTGCGTGGACAGATTCAATCTCAGCAAATGTGTGTTGCTGAAGAGCAGACACATGATACGTATTGTTTCATTCATGTTCATCCGTTAAAAAAGCCAGGAACACTTAGGATTATGTCTATCCGTTTCCTCATCTTTATGTGGTATACCCTGGCTCTCCTGGCTGCTGTTATGAAGCAATTAGCCTACTCCCACATTTAGTGTATTAATCAGAAAAGCCAGTGATATGTTATGCAATACCCATGCAGTCTATTTTAGACAATAGAACTTGGCTCAATAGGAAAGCTAATTAAAAGATAAAATCACCTTCTTGTCTGTCCAATTAAAGACTTCTGTCAGATTGGACCCTTGGAATAACTTCATCACAGTGACATGAGAAGCCCTGTTTGTGTGCGTCTGTGTGTGCTTCCTTGTGTGGGTGTGTGTGTATATGTGCATGTTTTTGTTTTTTTTTGGGGGGGGGGTGCTTGTTCGTTTGTGTCTCTCTCTGTACATGCATGTACAGTATATGCGTGTGTGTGTGTGTTTATGTGGGCACATATGCAGGCATTTCTTTTGTTTCCCAGAGAGAGCAAGGGAAGATGGGAAAGGAACCAATGAGACAGAAGGAGAGACGGCAGAGCGACAGCTGAAACAGAGATAGAGAGAGAAATAGGTTAGACGAGGCCAGCAGACAGGGAACAGAAAGAATGAATTAACTGATAAAAGACACAGGGTGAGAGGTGGACAGGGTTTGGTTTGGGGGAAGTAGGAGAGATACAGAGGAGGTAGTGGGAGAGAATGAACGAGGCGAGTGGGAGGGGTGAAAGAACAGGATGAAATAATGCAATAGAATAGCGGGTGAGGATGAGAGGACAGGAGAAAAAGAATAGAATAATGAAAAAGAGAAAGAAAGTAGAAAACGTCTGCGCCCATAAACGACCTTGGGCTTTAGCCGGCTGAGCTTATTGGAGATCAGAGATGATAGTGGTAAGGCTGCTGTCGCCACTCGTTGTCTGTAGAAACACGCACACGGGCATGTCGGCGCCCCCCCACGCATACACACACATTACACACACTTGTGAGCACACACTGTCTTCCCTCCTAGACGAATACCTACTTAATAAACCATACATTTTCAATAAAAATGCTAATTATCTTTACACAGCAGCACAGTTAGGTTAACACAGCTTCTGTGTGTGTGTGTGTGTGTGTGTGTGTGTGTGTGTGTGTGTGTGTGTGTGTGTGTGTGTGCGCGCGCGGTGGGTGTAGGAGAAATAAAAACAGAAAACAGAGAAATGAACTAAAACGAAAGGCATGCAAGGTATTGGTGTAACGTTGTTTGTATAATTACAGATTTTTTCAGACCATTTTACTGAAGATATTAATGAATAATTGCATGATTTTTATTAAATCAAACTAGTCAGGCGACACATCCTCACAACACACCGTTGCAGTTTGCATTATTGCTAATATTCATTCAAAGCCATGCTAGGAATAAATTAGTTGTTGTTTTTTCACAGTAGCTGCATAGCTAAATATTCAATAGTGCAGTCCTAGTGGTTTTTGCAAATGATCAGTCAAAGATACTGGATAGATAAAAATACGCCGCTACCTCTGCAGAATTCAATTATGAATAACACAGTGTGAGAGAAGATGCTTTCTTGTTGACGTTTTCTTGGAAACAAGGACGCGTTTCTGGCAAGTTGTCATAAGTCCATATTTTTCCCTCCTCTTTCTCTTTTAGCTACACTCAGCAGTTTAATTAGCAGTAGCACAAAAGACTTTTCATCTCTTGCATCATCTTGCATGCTCGAGCTGCCCTTGAGAAAACCTTGAGGTTTCAATAAATATCCGACCACCCTATATTCGCTCTGTCAGACCGTCTGCACTGGAGAGGAAAAAAAAAATCAATGACTGTTATGACAAACTTTCATTTCTTACCCTTGTCCTCAAGATTAAAAGAGAGATACCGCAGAACAACCCCGCAATGAGCTCACCAACAGAGATATCCATTAATCTGGTGAAACAACGAGCAGCAGTACAAATTGAATGACATTTGTCTGACATTTTGTGTGCCATTTGGTTTACTTGTTGCTGCCACACTTTTTCATTTGAAATCTATTAGTTGCTGGCAACCTTGAACTCTGTGTGTTTTCCTCTGTGTCTGCGAGGCTCCGTAAGAGCCTGAGGTAATGTGAAGGCCTCATTGTTTGGTGTCATTAATCCTCGTCTTCTCCACCGCGATGCCTTTCTTTGTGTTATTTATATGTACGGATGCCGGTGTGAGTGAGTGTGTGTAATATCCGTCGTGCACACCCCTCTGCCTAGACAGACTATCTGCTTTCTTTCCAAGATTTTCTCACAAGGGAACTGTTTTCTTGTGACGAACCTTTTTATATCTTACCTCGCAGGGACACACACACACACACACACACGTGCACACGCGGATGTACACACTTGTTTTAGGTTTAACATGATCTTCTTTCGGAGATTGCTTATTTATCGGGAGTTGTGCTAAGCTGCGCCAGTTACCATGCATTTTTCATGAGCTTAGGATTTAATGGTTGCCTGTGTATGAAGGTGTGTGTGTGTTCTGTGTGCCACATGTGTTTGTGTATGCCTTGTGGTTGGGGATAAGTTTGGGGTTTAATGTAGTAAAGAATTAAAACATGCAGCATGCAGTATGTAGTGCATCTGTGATATATGTAAACATGTGAGGTCCTGGAAGTTCTTCCAAATGTTTTTCCTTTGAAGACTCTGCCTTCCTCTCCTCTCCCCTACCCACACCCACACATACACCCACACACACACCTTTCTCATGGGACTAGTTCCATTCAGCAGGTCTCTAAGTCTTGAAAGACACAACGGCACTGCCTGCAGGATTACGTTTCTGCCGTGTTCACATTCCACTCAGTCCCTCTGGGACCAAGGTGGAATAGAATTCATATGTTTAAGAGGTTCCAGGCAATTGTGCACATTTCATTGCCGGGCAACATGAACAATCCTCGCAGATTTTTAAGGATAATGCTTTGAATGTAATAGACTGGGAACCGGTGTTGGGATTGAAGCAAGCCAGCTCTTTTAGTATGCTCCTGCTTGCCCAAGAGATGCCTTCACTCTCATTTTCAGAGGCACACAAGATGACATGACATACACCAAGCATTAGCTCACCCACCGTGCACCAGAAAGCATTTTAATGTGGCAGTTTTGGCTGGTCCACTGAAAAACAATCCCAGTAATCAAATAAATTTTCTGGTTTTCATTGCGCCGCCGCTATTAGCATACATTAAAGAGCTCATTATCTCAGGTCATTTTGCATTGCTCTGTTTTGTCCTGCACCGGGTTGAGGACCACCGCGGACAGCGTGAACATGTGTGCTTCAGCGTGTTGTGCCATGCTCCTGTGTGTTTCCTCTCATTTTGTCTTCCCTCCCTCGTTCTGTGTCTGCCTTACATGTGCATCTCTGTCTGCCCACATGCGCGTGTGCAACATATGTGAGTTGAATACTGTCAAATAGCTTCCCCATTGCAGTGCAGTCTCCTCAGACGCTTATGTAATGTTATTACCAATCACACATGGAGAGCATCCTGGCACTCTCACAAGGTTAGAATGAAATATGAGGCCGATTATGGAGATCTGAGATTGTATTATCATGATTTCCTTATTATTGCATCATTAATCTATTTTTGTCTCTTGTCTCTATCTCTTTCTTTCTCGCTCTTGTGCTTTCTTTTTTTCTTCAAATCTTTTGCCTATGGCTGGTGCAGAAGTAGAACAAAAAGGTAAGTCTGTGAAGCAAGCACGCCCACATTCGCACATGCTCAAAATCCGGGATTGGGCGTCACTTTTTGATGCCAGCGCTTGAAGCGTTTTGTACCTTGTGGCAGCATGACATCTCTTTCATTGTCACTGCTGCTATATTAAGACAGCTTGATCTCAGCATATAGAAGCAATTTAGAACTACTGGTTCTCATTAGACACACTCCGCTCACGTTATTCCACGGTATGTGTAGAATGCTTCTTTTTTTTTTTTTTTTTTTTTTTTTTTTTTTTAAATGTCATGAAATATGAATGTTTGAAGTTTACTTATTCTGTCTTCAATCTGAGAAGAAAGATAAATCAATAAAAGCCTTTAAGTTCAGATTTATAATGGTGTGTGTGATTATTTAGTACTTGCTGTAACAACATATTCTCATGATGATGTCATGATCTCAGGACACCAGGAAGCACAGACGGCAGAAATCACTTGGAAAAGTTCTTCACGAATACATAAACTATCAACACAAGGACACATAAATGGATGCTCTACAAACTAGAAACACAAAGATTCTAACATAGGAGACACATTAGAGACTACAGCTTGCCTGTTTATGTAATTAGACTTAGACATTAGACTTGGACTGCAAATGACTGGCTCCACTCCTCACACCTTGGAGCCTCCCACTACAGAAGAAAAAGAGGAGATAACAGGATGTTAACACACATCTTTGAAACATTAGTTTTAATGTTTTGTCAGTTAAATGTAAAAAAGAATAATGTGATGTCAGACCTTTTTTAGTCACAGGCACAGAAATAGTGAACTGTAGAAAGTCTGTAGAATGCTTCTTAACCAACTCTCCAATGGGCCGAGCACGTTTTTGTGACGAGCCAATGATCAGAGAGTTACGTGGACGTTTAATATTTAAAATGCTTCCCTCATGAAATGAAAACAGATAGCCAGTGAAAATTCAATCAATAGTCAGAGCCTCATGCGTGGGATCTGGAATTATATTATTTGAGAGAATGGGAAAGCCACAGTGCACATCTGGCAACTCTATGTGGATCTGCTCTGTACACACACACACACACACACACACACATATGTATATATATATATATATATATATATATATATATATATATATATATATATATATATATATATATATATATATATATATATATATATATATGCATGCTTATGTGACAACATTCCAGTTGAATTACAAAGGTTCCAATGACTCTTGTCGCACTGGCTTCCCAGAATTTACTACTTCTCCCACATCCCTCATAAAACATGACCCCAGTATTCCAAGAGGAGAATAGTGAGCGTGGAGTGGGAAAAGAATTATTGTAACAACTGCAAAAACAGCAGACAATAAAAGATGTGTTTGGTTCTACAGTTGGTTGTTCCTGACAGAAATAGAAAGGGAGAGAAAGGAAGAAAGAGCTGTGAGACTAATGAGGAGCTGAGGAGGGAGGGAGAAATGGGAATAGAGGGAAAGGGTGGAAGTAGAACAAAATGTGCCATTTTCTCTTCATCTTTTCGCTGTGAGAGTATCGTATTATCTGTTGAATAGAAGGCATACTGTTGCTGTGCTTAACAATGACAGTGACTATACAACATCCAAATCACAACACAGTAAGCCTATCATGTCATCATCACTCACCGGTGGTTAAGTTAAAATACTCTGTTATGTTTTTTTAGAAACACGTATGAATGGAGGCAAACATTTCAAAAGCTCTGTCAGGAACTCTACTGAGAACAGTTGACATTTTACATCAGCCGTGTAATTTAAACTTATCTAATGTGAAGATGTTTTCTTTTGTTCCTCAGTGTTTCTGTGCCCCGGCATTCTTCGGGGAGTTTACCAAAGCGAACATCTCTTTGAATCGGACCATCAGTCTGGTGCTTGGTGCAAAGACCCGCTGCAGGCCTCTGACAAGATCTACTACATGCCCTGGACACCATACCGCACGGACACGCTGACTGAGTATTCATCGAAGGAGGACTTCATCGCAGGCCGTCCCACCACCACATACAAACTGCCGCATCGCGTGGACGGCACTGGCTTTGTCGTCTATGACGGTGCGCTGTTCTTCAACAAGGAGCGGACCCGCAACATCGTAAAGTTTGACTTGCGCACGCGCATCAAGAGCGGTGAGGCGATTATTGCCAACGCCAACTACCACGACACGTCGCCCTACCGCTGGGGGGGCAAGTCGGACATTGATCTGGCGGTGGATGAGAACGGTCTGTGGGTGATCTACGCAACGGAGCAGAACAATGGGCGCATCGTGGTGAGCCAGCTCAATCCCTACACCCTGCGCATCGAAGGCTCCTGGGACACGAGCTACGACAAGCGCTCTGCCTCCAATGCGTTCATGATCTGCGGAGTCCTTTATGTTGTCAAAACCGTCTATGAAGATGATGACAACGAAGGCACGGGGAACAAGATTGACTACATGTACAACACTGATAAGGGGAAAGAAATGACGGTTAACATACCCTTCCCTAATTCCTACCAGTACATAGCTGCAGTGGATTACAACCCTAGAGACAACCTGCTGTATGTGTGGAATAACTACCACGTGGTCAAGTACTCGCTCGACTTCGGCAACAATGGTAGGTCCAAGCCAAAGTCTAAGATTCCCTTCTCTACCTCTTTCTCATCACTCCACCTCGTTTTTTCATCTTCCCTTAATGATTTCCAATTTCACGTTACTATATGTGTGAGCCAGAAGAAAATTATGGCGGTTAGAAAATGTCTTTGGTACTGAAAGTGATGACTAGCCCGTGATGTGATTTCTTTTAAATCTTCGAGTGAACTACCTTGGCTTTTTTAATGCTAACATTAAAGAAAATAAAACAGTTTTCTTGTGACATAAGGAATACTTATAGGCAGTAATCTGCCTCCAATAATTAATTGTTCAAAATAACTTGAAGAGGAAGAAAAAGGAAAGCACCATCTGTGCTGTCATGATTCTCAATTACGACTGTTCCTCCACCACCCCACTTGTGATATCTGCATGTTTTCAGAAGTCAAAAAAGAAAAACGTTTACAGCTGGTCCTACATATACCACTGCCACTGAAGTTGTGGATGTCAGATGGCAGTAGATTCCTCTACGCGTAAATGAAAAAGATATCATAAAGGCTACCTTGATCTCTACCTTTAGAAGAATACTATCTCCAATGATGTAATGCCGTAAATGCCTTGTGGCTCTTAATGTACCACTTGCCAGCTTTCTCTTTAGTTTCCCCAGCTGCTTAACAAATCATAATGCATTCCTCTTGAGTGGAGCCAGGAGTATGTGGAAGACGGGGGAACTGATGGTGCTTTCACATCCATATAAGATGACAATCTGAACACACTTTAAGCCGTTACATGCACTTTTTTGTTTGCTTTTTATCCATTCATATGTATCTGCTCCCAAATGTTCTCACCATGCAAACTGACTAAAATCTGCAATTTCCCTGTGTCAGTGCTAAAGCGCAAAGCTAACTATTACTTTTAAAAGACAAAAGCAGTTTAAATTTTAATAGATATATGTCTTGAGAGACAGGTTGTTTGTATTACAGCAGCAGATGATTACAGCCTGACACCGGAGTACACAAAAGGACACTTTTTCCAGCCAGTGCAGCTTTTAAATTCTTTGGGCACCGCAAACCTGGTTCATTTTTGTGTTTTTTTTCCTGTCAGAAATAACAGATGCAATCAAAATTCTTTACATGATTAAGCGTAGGGGGTGGGGTCATACATGGATCAGGTCAAATAAAGGTCAAAGTATTTCGATACAGGGTCATAAATCCAGCTGATAAGGTGACTCATTAGGGTTAACAATGAGTCACCTTAAATAGAATTGCTGTATCTGTTTAAAAGCACTAGGAATTCTGTCTATCTAACCGAGGGTGACTCATATAACTCTGGTGTGAGGTTAGAGTACACCCTCCCCTCTTCCTTCCCTCTGGATGGAAGGGCTTAGGCCCCTGGAGCCTGAAGGGCTATTTGCCCAGCGTAATTGCCTTTCAGCACCTTTCTATGGAGTGGTCAAGGCAGTCTGGCTGCATGTCTTATTAAATGATGTCTGAATTAACGCATGCTCTTACAAGCAGTTAGGAGGCACAGTACAAGAAATTATAGAGAGAGGCAGCATTAAACTTGGTTTCTACTGATCAGTGTGCTGTATGTGGAAGGGGGCCATGGTGTAAAAATATGCTTATGTGTATGTTTAGACATGCATAATAATATCCATACCCATGTGCTAATGTACTTACAGTACGGGTTTATTTCTCTATTCATGAGCGTGCATTCGTGTTTATTGGTGAGTGTGAACACTCTCATAATAGAGCTCGGGGTGTCTCAGGAGGCTCTAAAGAGGAGATCAATGGAGATTCAATGTGAAGAATGACCTCCAGTGCACAGCAACAAGCCAGACTGCTGACCAGCGGGGGATAAATACATACAATCAATGCTGCTCCGCACTTTTACTTTCCTCCTCGCTTCACTCCGTCACTCAGTGAAGACAAGAAATAATTTAACTGGCTTAACTGCACGAGTCTCTCATTCTTCTTAAAGTGAGGCAATAGCTCATTAAATTTTTATTTTGTTGCATTTTGGCACAGTGTTTTGCCCTTCCTGCCTTCCAAAACTAGAGAAGGTATTCGACCATTTTATTCACTAACTAAATGCATTCAGCATATACTGCTGTGAGTATGATCACATGTCTCTTAGTCAGTCCAGGAAACAGACCAAAGAAAAAGAGCCATTCTGAGGGTTTCCACTCATTACTGATGTGGCTTAATGCGCGCCTTGTTTTTGTTTCGGCTCATATGGACTTCTTAAGATATAAAATGAGGCAGGAAATGGGCCATGCTCGGAGAGAAGGATGAGGTAGGCCACTGAGAGCTGAGTGTAATTGGGGTACAACGCAGAGAGAACCAATTACTTTGTTGTGTCTGGATGACAAAAGGCAAATGGTTTAAAAGAATTCAGTCTGAAGTGCTTGCACTGTTTGCTTTTGGAACACACATTTCAATGTGAACAACAGGGCAGGGACGGTATGCTGAAAGACTGAACTCGTGTAAAAGTACTCTTATTTAAAGCAAAAATGGAAAAGATAAACAGACTTGTATTAGGCCGTGGTTAAAAAATATATATATATATATTATAATCATATTATTTTAGCATGCTGAATTAGGCTACTGCGCAGTCAGAGGTCATTGTACACTAGTAAAACAACCTAGCAGCTAAACATGCAGTGTGGATTTTTTTTTGCTCCCTCCACTGGCAGGGAGAACAATTGCAGAAACACTGATGACGTATAAATGACGTCAGTCACGAATAAGAAAAAGACAGCTGTGTTTTCAGACGATGGAGCGGTTGTTGATGTTCTCCTCCAGTGATTGATTGCTGTTATATTCACCTGTTTGGACAAAGCAACAGCAAAGACACGTCTTTAGCCTATTTTTCTTTCAGCCTCGCCGTTTCACTACACCCTAAAGACAAAAGAAGCATGAACTCTGACAAATATATTTGGTCAAAAGCCACAGAAAGCTAGTGAGGAGGTTGTGTTGAAGTCAACATCAGCCACGTATGCTAGTTAGATGCTAGCTTTTGTTAGCTATGCAGCAGTTTGAGTGTGTTTGATTTGATTCACTGGGAAGGATCACAGGGCGGTACAAGAGAAAGATTTATATTATGCGAAATATAATCCCCATATATAACCATGTTTGATTTTATTTATTTATTTATTTATTTGCATTTGGAAAGATTGCCGTTCAACACAGCTTCCATCACCAGTAATGTCCACAACGAACACGTGAACAATGACACAATGGATATCAGACCTAAACATTTTTGAGTACCTAAATTAATATTTTCTCTATCATATATACATACCATGTCTTAATTCGAGTCATATGTTAGAAAATTATCACAATATGCAGAAGTCTGAAATGTTTGAGGTATTTAAAGGTCATGTTTATTTACCCCGGTGCTGAAAATGTCAGGCCTAGTTTCATATATCGCATTGACGGATTTAAAGGGGATCGCAGGGGAGAAACAAATAAAGCAGGTTTAGTTCAGCATGGGCTAACATATGATGTGCAGGTTTTCTCTGTCGCGTCATTGATGTAACACGGAGCAGAAATTTTTCTTTTTGAAATGCATATTTTATTTCTCCCTTGGTACCTAACGAGAAAGTAAACTGTGCCCTCTGCATTTATTGTTAATGTTTGGACTTCTCTCTGTTAAATCGACATTCTTCCTCTCCCTGCCTCTTACACAAACACATGCCCTCACAATGACAGGACTCTTAACATTTCCTCCATCCTGCTCATACGTCTTTCTCTTTCACTCAGTGTTTTTTTCCTCTGTTTTTCACTCTGTCTTCCTTATCTAGCGCCTAATCTGTCCTCCTTTTCTGCTCCCAACCGGTTCCCACATCACACAGCGCTATTTCATTGAGAGTCCTTTAGATCTATATATTATAGAGTCCTACTGAATGCCTATGTAAAGTCAAAGTCACTTGTCTCTGCATCACCCTTTTCTCCTCCCTCACAATCCCCAAACGTTCTCTCATTCTCTACTGTTTATGGAGTTGTTTCATCACGTCTTCTTACATGCATATTATAGAGACTTGCCCTACGCAAGCGGCATGGCTCCGATGAAACATTTGAATAATTTATCACCTCCAGTCTGCCTTGCCACACTTTAAAAAGTTTTCCCAACAAAGTCACAAAATTATTCATGTTATCTGTATCTACGGGGTAGGAGGGAAAAACATGGCTAAAACTAAGAAGCACTGCCTTCTCTGTCTTTGTTTTACTTGTCTTCACTCTCTTCTCATTTTGTCTTGTGCAGGGGTTTTTTTTCCACCTTACTGCACTCTCACAAGTGCTATATATACTCTTTCTAGTGCTAACTCGCAGCTCTTTAGGATTGTGATCTACCCGAGGTCCTAATTTCATGTCTGACAGTCTGATTGCATATTCTATGGGATAGATGCAACACACTGAAATCGGTTTTAAAAAAAAGAAACATTGCGCGAAACTTTCTGGAGTAATCCTGGTGGATTGTTTTTTTTCTGGCAACTGGAGAGCAGTGCTCCAGAAAAAAAAAAGTTAATTAGAAGACAAAAAGACAGCATATTGTTTGACAGTTACTTCCAAGTGTTTTAGTAATAAAAATACAATTCTCACATTGGCACGTTGCTTTTAAGCAATAGATAAGTAGAAAATAAAATAAAATGTGTGGTTTAACCATTAGGCAACACAATATACACCGGAGAGTCAAAATGATCTGTCCTTGAGAGTAATTAAACACTACTTCTGTTATATAAAGATGACCTTGCTTTCAATACTGTCAGGTTAACAAGATGTAAAGGTTGACCTTTGAACTCTTAATGGCTGAAATTGCATAGTTACATTTCCTAAGGAAGTCCACCTCTTTCCTCTTGTTTCCTTTCCTTTTCTCTCCTCTCCTCTCCTCTCCTCTCCTCTCCTCTCCTCTCCTCTCCTCCCCTTCCTTCTTCCTCTTCCCTCCTCTCCTTTTCTCCTTGACACCAGATTGCAATCAAGCAGCAGTGCTTAGCAGTGCAGGAAATGTTGGAAGCCAGCTTAAGGGGAGAAAGAAAAATACTTAGCGGTTGAAGTGGAGACCATCTTCCACCAGGTCACTGATTAGACTAACCCTCAGAACATTCAAATGCTTTATTAGATAGTAACTTTGAGGAATTTGTCCACTCTTGTCTTCTACACCTGCATCTTTCACCGGCTCCTCAATCGCTGCCTATCTCCCTCACTCCCAAAAACATTACAGCACAGCCATCTCAGCAGAGACTGAGCTCTGCTTCAGAGAGTCTGCTGCACCTGTTCCTTGCCTGGAGTGTGTCCTTATCGATTGGATAGCCTCTGCCAGGCCCTCTGCGTGCATTTGGCCTCAGCACTGCTTTCCTCCTGCCAAAGAGCAGATGCCAAATTAAGCAGGCCTAGCTTGGACAATAGAGTGGAAGGGAAATCCACAGCCCAGCAGAAAGTAAACAGAAACAATAGCAGTTATCGGAGCATGTCCCCATATGTGCATTAGGATTTTACTTTTGACATTTTGACATTAAATGTGCAGGTCAAAAAATGGAGTACTGAGACTGGTTGCCATGTACCATCCTTTAGAAAGACTGGTCCCCCTCCCGATCCCACTGCTGGCCTGCTTTCACACTGGCCTCGAAGATCTAGGCCCAAATCTCCATCAGCTTGGCTCAGCGTATGGATTCCTGTCTTGTGCTTGTTTTCTCTCTCTTTCACAAACACAAATGCAGGGCTGAAAAAAAATACGCTTTTAGAGTACAAGTTTCACGACCTTATGTGCTTTTTGTGCTCATATTTGTAGTTAACAACAATACAGCCATATCGAGGAAGCATTGTAGATCCATGTTTGGGCTTGGATAGCGATCACGCTACATGCATTTCATACCCAACATGCCCAGTTGAACTGTGCCTGGGTTCACCTTTGCAAGCCAGCCAGGGTTGCCCTTAATTTTGAAAGATATGGGGCAAAGCAAACAACTCCCATTCAAATATATTCATTGTATTTTACTAGATGCCTTATAGATAAATTTTCATCGCAGTGCTCATATAACTGACATAAGTTTATAGCCTGCCTGGAAAAGGAGCAATTGAGGCTCTAAAGGAATGTGCTGATGAATCTTTATATTTTAAAACTTAAAAAAAAGAGTTAAAAAAGACAATTTGGTCTGTCCCGTTAGCTTTTTGCTTTGAACAAGGGAGCTTCCTCTGATTAAGAAAGAAGCATGTAATTGGAAAACTTGCTGCAGGTGCCTTAGAGCTCAGCAGAGGGACGGCATGATTATGCAACTGGAAAGCCAACAGGGCTGAGCAGGGATGTGTCTGCATGTGAAGCATTAGCTGTAGATCGTGGTGCGGGTCCCTGGCAGCCATTTTGAGTGAAGCTCTATTAGTGGGGGTTGTTTTTGTGTATGTGTGGTTTTTTTCGTTTTTAATCTTGAAAGTATCGCTACTTTGAAGTGCTCCATTCTGTCTTATCAGCAGACTTGAGCCACTCGCCACAAGCTCTGGTTTTATGTGTGTGTGTGCTCTTCAGCCATAGGGGTGGCATGTTATCGTTGTATGCAGTTCCATTTAGCGCGTGTGCTACCATCAAACCTAGAAAGCGTTTGGGCCCCCAGTCAGATTCATTTTGCCTTTACCCCTCTAGATTCATCCTTCCCCACTGCTCAGAATAGTGTTTGCATGTGTGAGGGCACGGATGCAGTAGATTTTCACTAAATTGTCTCACATTCTCGATAATGTAATAGACACTTCATTCAAGTTCTGCAAAACTTCTCCCTTAATTCAAGTCCCTCTTTGCTTCCGTTTCACTCTGCCTCTCCTTCTTGCCGCCTGTCTGCCATTTTTTTTCTGACAGTGTGGGAAACTTGCCAGGGGAAGTTCGTTTTCCCTCCCCTCTCTCCTCCCTGCCTTCTACCTTTTGTGTTGTGGATTTACGATCCCTCTGTTTACCAAGTGAGAAGTCAACAAGAGCATTCTCTGCAACAGAGCAGAGGCAGCGACAGGCAGTCTTACCCACACAGAAAAACATCACGGCACACACAAACACAGTGCCTGTCTGCATGTCAGATGATCATGTGCTAGCATCCCAGGCTGACTGACAGCATCTCTGTGGCCCCTCCAGTGTGGTGACAGATGACAACTTCAGGAACAAGTTTACTGCCACCCTGCCATTGTCTCTGTCTCACCTTCCCCTGGGCTTGCTACAGGTCAGAAAAACAAATAGAGTAGAATAGAATAGAATAGAATAGAATAGAATACCAAATGTTCTTCAGATGGAGTTTGGCAATTGACATGAAAGTGTAGATGCATTTCAGGCACTTCTGAGATTAAGTGTTTATTCTTGTCCGAGGAAGCAACAGAGAGCACAACTACGAGCCCACTGGGTCCATTAGTAACTGATCTTTTGCTTTCAGTTATATTACGCGAGCTTCCTCATCAGATGGAGTTTGCACAGTAGAATTGAATGAGATTAGAGCTCGGCAATTATTTGATCTTATTCATCAGTGCAACTGTAATCGCATTGTTGCACAAATATGTATTATTTGAATGACTGATTTAAAGAAAGTTAATTCAATTTAAAAAAGGAGCGATTGCAGACCAGGCTTCAGCAAATTGGTCAGTTTAAGACGCTGAAGAAAATCTTGTTTCTTTTGCACAATGGCCATTTTTCATCTCCTGGTAAGCAAAGGCAGGTAAGGTAGTGACTCAGGTTTGCCCTAAAAATATATATGTGTTAAAATATGTCACCCACAAGCATGTGCAAGGCTTAGATACGTGCAAAATCCTTAAGTGACGAGCTTGTACTAAATTTGTCAGCGTGTTTTTGTGGCACCAGTTTTGGCAAAGAGCATAGTGTTTAGGTTAGCTGACATCATGAAGTTGTCACGGCACATTTCCTCAAGGTTCCCTCGGTTTCGATGCGGGGAGATATGTCAGTCCCCACAACTGCAACCTCTAGCCTTCTTTCTTCATAAATGTTTCATGGACCTGTTATGTCATGCTCCTATAGTTCCCTACGGTCTCTTACACAGCATCCTGAGTGATGGCGGTGATGAATTCATAGCATTAGAATGTCGTTTTTAGCCAAAATGCTGCAAAACAACAAGGAAAAGGAGGAGAAAACTAAAAAAATAAGAAAACATAGTGCAGTGCACATTTAAAGTAGTGCTGAGAAAGGCTACAAGATGTCTCAGATAGTGGAAGAAAGTTATGAGTGAGAGATAAGATCGGGTGAAAAATGTTAAAAGAACAGCTGAGGAAGGAAGGAAGGAAGGAAGGAAGGAAGAAAGGAAGGAAGGAAGAGAGATAGAGAGCGATGTGCTGTGGCCCCTTACCTATGATGCTTGCAGACTTTTGTGTTACCTCACCCGGAGCTGCCAGCCAGTGTGTTTGCTGCCCTGTACTGGAATGACAGCAGACATCAACCTCAGTCACGCACACGCACACGCACACACGCACACATGCACACACACCATTACTCTTCTATTGTTGTGGCAGAGGCCCTAATGGAGCTTCCCGTTTGAGTCCAGATAGGCACACACACATACTCTGTCTCTGCTTCATAAGTACACACACTCATACAAACACACGCAGATTGACAGCTAGTCCCTAGGCCACTGCCGCCACGCATGATTGATGGCAATGTTCCGTGGAGAATGCATGAGGCAGGGCGGCAGTGATTCAGGAACGGGGAGCAGCACAGTTTAGGTACGGAAACACTCCATTGAGTTGTGAAGGAACAGAACAGAACGTACAGGAGGAGCGGGATGTAAGATGGCTGTCAGTCAAGCAGACAGACAGAAAGGGAGGAAGACAGAATGATGGAGAGAAGCACAGCCCGGTGTCTTTTAATTAAAGTGAGAAAGAAAAAAAATCCACAGGAAGGGACAACTTTAGTTCACAGGAAACAATGTAAACACCCACTCCATTCAACAACAACCCACACACTCGCACTTTATTCTCCACTCACATCTACCCAACAAACCCCCCTACCCAAAAACAAGGAACAAATTAAAATAGACAACATTTATTAAAACAATGCAAAAAGTAAAGCAAATTTTTTCCACAGTCCATTTATAACTTAATGGGTTGTTTCACTTGTTATTACGTCTATCGCGTAGGTTCACTGTCTAATTCAAATCAGTGGAAAATTAATATGAAATTAAAATCAGTAAGAGCTAAACAGCTGCCACACACACACACGTGTGGAGTTATATTTAGGCTCATGTCAGACTTGCACGTCTTCAGTGAAACATCTGCAACCCTACAGTGTCAGTGACCACCGTGTAATACGTATTATGACCTAAGGCAAACCAATGAGAAACACAAGTCTCCTGAAAATTTTGAAATCAATCATTTTAGCACGAAGGCAGTTTTTAAGCTTATTGTTATTATTTTTTAAACGGAAAATTTTTAAAGAACCCTGTTAACCAGAAATCAGAAATACGAAATGTTTGAAGGCACGTGCAGCTCAGTCTTCTCTAAACAGCTTTTTGGTTATCATTGCTTTGTGTGTTTAAAAAAAAAAAGTCTACAAGCTGACTATTAGAAAATACATATTTGTGTGGAAGAAAGTAGCATAACGTGAAATTGAAGAGTTCATATTTGAGTTGCCTTGTGATCTGTGCTGTGTGTGTTTGCGTGTCACACACTGTGGGATTTGAATAGCAGGGTGAAGCCAGAACACATTTTTAGAATCTTCTATTGATTTTTGTTTAGTAACTAAGTTGTAGCTGAATCTAAAAATACCAGGTGCAAAAGTGCAATATTATTAAATTATTACAGTGTAGTTTGGAGACAAGGCAACTCACATAATGTGGAATATGTAAACTTAATAGACAGATGTCTGTAATTACAATCTTCTAAAAAGTGCTCTTGTGTATATTTTACATATACAAATATGCTCAGCTGTATAGTAAATGTGCGGCGGATGAGACTAATCTGTGCTTTTGTAAAAGGCAAGTAACAATTAAGCTTTAGAGACTAGTCTCCTCCAGTGTACGGTATTTAACTGTAAATCAAATTTAAAAATTGTTCATTTCTTCATATCGTTTTTTAATCGTGCAAGACTGATCTTGCAAAGAGAGTGAGACAGACTGGTACAGCCTCTGCATCCACAATGGCACAGACACTTCACCAATATACTGTACGCTTCCCATCATCTCATTCATTCATTCTTTATTTCTGTCCCCTAAACAGGGTCAATGTGAATAATTGAACCTCTTTACAATTAAATATTGACAATAGAAGAGTGTGCCGTATGCATTTAAGTGGCCTTCCTACCTCTTGTGATGTCATAGTGCTATGAATCATGCATGCCACTGAAAGAATGTTTTTTCTGCCAGGTTAAGCAGCAAGAACCATTAGTTTCCCCAAAGGAAACACAGATGCAGGGAAAAACCAATCACTGGTCTTGCTTTGAGCTGGAGAGTTGCAGTTTATACACTGAAACTTTTTCACAAACCCAACTTTGCCACACACGTTCAAGTTTGTTCTGTTATAAGTGTTGTTGGCTGAACTGTTTAGAAACATGTCCTGCAATTGATGGTAATAAATAGGACTCGATAGTAGGAAACGACCCCACAAAGATCTGGCGCATGACCGCACTGACAAGGATGAAACACTAACATTGGGAAGTCATCAGAAACATGAGCTACTCCCTGTCAAAGCTATTTGGCACCGTGTAAACAAATCCCTGCAATGTGTTTGTGTCCGTTGCTACATTATTTATGCTTATTTGATTGCTCGAATCATTTGGTGCTAATGCGGATGGGTCTTTTAACACTGTACATCTTATGTTTTTTATCCTATGGATGAACCTTGAAGGCGTAAGCCCTAGCCTCCAGGGCTCACAAAACCACCTGTAATCTAATACTGTGGGGATCCACAAATGTGCACAGCACATATTTTTCCTTCTGGCTTTTCGTTGAAGAACTCATGCTTTGTGTGTTTTTGTGAATTTAACCAGTCTCCTCTCTCCTAGACTTTCGCCCACCTCCCATAATCCCCCCAAACCGAGGAGGGGGACCAATTGGTGGGGGAGGTTCCTCTTCATCTACCAGCCGTGCCGCCACCACCACACGGTCTCCCCCCTCCTACACCACTCCAAGGCCTCTACTGACTACATCCCCTGGTCAGCGGTATCGAACAACCACCACTGTCCGCCAGCCCATTCTGGTTCCTCCTGGAGGTTCATCGTCTGACAGCAATCAGATTCCTGACACCAATCAGAAAGTTGGGGGTCGATCCCCTCCAGTGCAAGTCCCTCCAGCACCCCCACAGCCCCCAATCCTCCCTCCTCAAGACTTCTGTAATCCAGTAGTGACAGCCGACATATCGTGGCCTCGCACACAGCAGGGCCAGACGGCCAAACAGCCGTGCCCTGTAGGGACACTGGGTAAGGAGGCCAAATAGTTTCTATCGCATAAACAGTTATACATGGTAACAGTGTGTGTGATAATCTATATATTACTTTTTTTTGTTTTTTCTCCTACCAAGTAATTATTGGAAAAATGATATAACACTCACACACATACACAACACTTTGTCAGGACAAATATTCGTGTTTGGGTCAGTTAATACACACATCAGTAATGATTCACCAATTACACACACACAGGCAAACACAAAATGCTTAGCGAACCCTAAGGAGCTCAAGAGTCTTCCTTTCTCCTTGTGAATGTCAGCGCTGTCATATTATCTCCCCTTTGCTTATCTTGCAGGCGTGGCTACATACATGTGCGTAGCTCATTTGGGCCACTGGGATACCCAAGGCCCTGACCTCAGCAATTGCACGTCACCTTGGGTCAACCACATCATGCAGAAAGTAAGTCTGAAAGCTACCCCCAGACCTCGTGGCTCCTATCAAGCCCCAGTTTAAGCTTAGCGCATGATGAACATAGTTCTGGAGCAATTTTTCTCACGCATGAAGGGGCACTGGTCACAGGGAAAGATTTAGGCCATGTAGCCATCCTCATTTGTTAACCCTAACTCGTGTTAGAGATTTGAGGGATATGCCATAGCTGTAGGAAAGAGGAAATGTTCAATAGCATCCCTAATTCACAGTGGGCTCTTATCTTAAAAGGGTAGCAGACCTCATGATAGGCTTATTTACATACAGTGCATCATTTTTTTATGGAAAACGCGTTTGGTACTTACTTATACTTTTGCTGCCCCATTTTTTATGACAAAACAGAGAAAATCTGAGGTGCTAAAACAGGAGTTCTCTCTATAACATAATGCTTAGCTTATTATATGCTTAGTATATTGCAAATGTATTATTTTTTCTATTCCTTGTGTCTTTTTCAACTTCCACTCTTTTGCACATACATCTCTTCCCTGCCGATCCGTCCTCCCCCCTCCTGTTACTTCTCCATCCGTTGTTGCCTTTTCCTCTGTCTCACTGTGTACTTGTAATGCCCTCACAAACTTTTTCTACTTTCTCAAACTTTCCCTTTACTTCTCACCTTTTTGTTTTATTTGTTTTTTTTTCTTTACTGCCATCCATCTCTTCTTGCACATTGTGACTTTCCCATACCCTGTCATCCACTCTGACATGCAGCTTCGGTCGGGCGAGACGGCAGCAATTGTAGCCAGGGAACTGGCAGAGCAGACCAAAGGACTTCTGCATCCTGGCGATGTGCCATCTACAGTGCGGGCCATGGTCCAACTAGTCGAACTGCTGGACGTCCAACTCAGAAATCTCACCCCTGGGGGCAAGGACAGTGCTGCCCGCAGCCTCACCAAGGTACTGTCTTGAGAAATAAGAGGTAAATGTAGGGCGAGTGAGTGAGTAAAATCGACATTTTCTTGCAAGCGTTAGGATAGAGGGGTTTTGCAGTTTAAAGGCAAGTAAATTAAGAGAAAGAGAATTGAGAGCGAGGGAGACAGAGAGAGGGGAGCAGATAGAGGGAGTCTTTGATGTTAACAGTAAGATGAAAAGCAACAGTTGTTAGTATTTTTGCCTTACGCTCATTCTCAGGGGTTAGGAAAGTCTCTCCGTGCAGAGTTTGATGAAGAGCCATACATAAAGCTGTAGATTTCAAAATGATAAATAGCTGCTTTTAGACAGTATTTTATCTTCTTCTGTGTGTGGCTCTTTGTAACAAGTTTTGCTCGACATTATGGCTGATAGATAACTGCTTTTAGTCTTTGGCATAGTTCCTGAACTCTTTTCAGAGCAAGACCCAAATTTAATAAAAGTCCATCTCAGGCCACGAGGAGTTATTCTCATTAAAACATACGGACATGTTTTACGCCGTAGCTCGTTGTTCTAATGAACTTCAGGCTTTGAGCTATAACTCCGAAGACATTGTTGACAATTAGGCTCGAGCGCTCACTTTGGGATTACGTTAATGGAAACTCGATTCCAAGTATGCAAAGGATCTGTTTTGTTATGGCTGTAGATAAATTTAGTTCTGCGCCATGCAGGCATGTAGGCATTCAATTAAAGTGTGTTAAATCACGGGGGAATGGTTGACTGGCTGGCTTGGCTGGCTAATTGACTGACTGAGTGGATGCTGGACTGTTTCTTGATTGTCTCTGCTGAGGTCAACGGTGATAGGCGGGGTTTAGCCACCGGACTGACAGCTGCTGCCACCGCTTTGGCAGCCACTGCCTTTTTTATTTAGCTTTAGCATCCGAGTCCCTCTGTCGGTGTTGTCTTCCGCTTTTCCCCATTTACCTCTTATTGTCTCACTATCACACACTTTAAATCTCTTCTCCTTCCTCTAAGTAATTCATTAACATGTGGGAAGTTGATACATACTGCAGCAAGTGTAAGTGGAATCAATTAATCTGTGTTTTGCTGTTGACCAAATGGCCTGTTAACTGTTAGATATGTAGAGAGGAAAAAAGCCCTCCATTGAAAAGGAAAAGTGTTCCTCCTGATTTCAATAATGGACCAATTACATATAAATCTAACTGAGTAATACGCTAGCATATTATGCAAATATTTGTTTGGAAATCAAATATGACCAATGACGCACGAGTGGCACAGTAATTAATGCCATCAATTCACTTGACAGTAGATGCACAGAATGAGTGGGGGGGGGGGGGGGGGGGGGGGGGAGAAATGGAGGAACAGAGGAAATTATTAAGACAATCTGGAAGAAAAGAGGAGAAGAAGAATAGAGGGGAAAAAGCATGAAAGGCAATTAGAGTATAAGGAATGACAAAAGGAGGCGAATGAGGAGAATAACAATATATTTTAACCATCAAAGCCTTTTTCATGCAGTAGTAATGAAGTGGGTGTAACTGTCTTTGTGTGTCTGCGCGTGTGTATGATTGAGAGGTGTTATATCGCTAACAGCTGAATTGTTTGAATTTGCAGCTTCAGAAGAGAGAAAGGTCCTGCAGGTTTTTCGCACAGGTATTTCCGTTTCCCGGTATGGTTGATTACTTTGCCACACCACAGTCCCACGTGTTTTTCTTTTCTTTTTAACGCTCAGCATGTAATCTAGCAAGCAAGCTTTTGTGTTTGCGTGTGTACATGTGATCACACATTACAATGCTGCAGTGTAGAATTCGAATTCTACGCTGCAGCATTTGTCCAGTGGTTTGCAACCCAACCCTTTGAAGAGGGCGGCCATTTTAACAGGGGGGACTACCCACTTGTGTCTCCCGGTAAAGTTTTAGTCTCCTCAAAGGGTTTGCTGACATTCTTTTGTTTTCAGCTTTAATTTTTTTTTCTTGCAGTCAGAATCGATAGTACTGATAAGAGGCCATGATCAATATCAATAATAGCTCATCTATTTCGCAGTTCTGTCTGCAGAATTGTAAACAGGCCCGCCTGAAACCAAACGACTCGCTATCCATCTCCATTCAATGAAATGCCCTCTGTGTTGGTGCATCAGAAAGAAAGAACTGAGTATGATGGATATGCTGTTGCATATTTGTTGATCACGGCCTCGCTGCCTTAGAAATAATAGAGGCTTTATGTTTGTGGCTCAGTATTCATTTCATGTTTTCATTGCTGGTCTGCTTGTGTTGATGTTTGTATGTGTTGACGCCATGGGCCGACACCGCTAACAAAACAATCTACCATCATTTAGGCATGTTTCTGGTCAGCTAAAATCACTTTTCAGAACATCAAAAGGACCCCACCTTCCTCATCAATGAGCTGTAGACTAGATAGACTGCAGTCTCGTTTTCTCTGTCGGCACCCCTGACAAACACACACACACACACACACACACACACACACACACATACACACACACCAGTGATGGGGTAGCTCTTTTTCTCCTGATGCAGGCTTTTTTCCCACTCTCCCCCTGAAAAGTCTTAACGTCAGCACCAGTCAGCAATGTCACATCACAGAACATGGTTTAGGACTATATGCAAGCTGACACACACAACTCACACACGCACGCACACGCAATATATAAATATATTTTCAACAATGATCTTGTGCTGTCACATCACAACCGTCAGACTTTTTGATGTGTCTCCTTAATCCAATGCAAGTGCCATGTTTCAGAGAGCGGCACCATTTAGACAACTTGTTACAGGTTAAAATCAAAACCACCACACACTTTGGGTTCTGCAGGGGGCTGGGAGTGATCGATTATATAATTAGCCTTAGTAATGTGAAACAAAATTATACCAACAGTCCCTTACTCTGCCAGATAGAAATGCGCGTGATTAGGGATGTGGTGTGGTGCTGCCCTCTTCTCGTTAATTATCTACAGCACTAATTGCCAAGTGAGGAGAGTGGGCAGGAGGTTTGGGTTCTTAATAGAGACAAAAAATAATTGAATTCTCTCTCTCCTTTTCTTTCTCTCTCTGTCGCTCTTTCTCCTCCGGTCTCACTCTCACACTCCATCTCTCCTCCTCTCTCACTTCGTTTGGGGAACTGGGGACTCGTTTCATGTATACTAAATTGGCAATTTATTCTTGATGAAGTTGGTGGTGTGGAGAGGCTTTGATGATTTAGGGTGGATTGATGGAGGGGGGTAGAGTCTGTAAGGTAGAAGGGAAATGAGAAACAGGGAAGGAGGGACCAGAAATTAAACAGAAAAAGAGAAGAGAGTTACAGAAACAGCAATGTGAGGAAAAGAGAAAAAAAAAACAAACCCCAAACAATGAAGGGGGCAGTGAGAAGACAGCGATGCTCAATGACAATGTCTAATTTGCCCTCCATTTATGGATGGCAGGTCAGAACATGGCATGCTGTGAATTTAAAGCCTGATTTAGCTGCAAACTCATCCTGTCAGGGAAGACAAACTCAAACAACAACTGACAGATAAGCCTGCTTCTCTGATGAAAACATTTTCAAAACATGCACCTTCTCAGAGCTCATCCAAGCGAGTAAAAGGGGAAAAAAAAAAATTCCATTCTTTTCTCTAGTCTCACATCTTTCCGTGCTTCAAGACGTCCTAACTCTTTCAGGTTACATGTTACCGTGCATGAGTGTGCACATACTGTACATCCACGTGCACGCGCTCGAGCGTGTGCTCGCGATCCCCTTGTGTAGCTCGGAGTAGGAGACCAACCCAGCTCTAGTCTGTCTTGCTGCTGCTGTTTACGCTGGATTACCCCAACGCTTCAAAGCATTTCGCTTCTGCCCCATTTACTGGTGTGTGCATGTGAGTACGTGCATGCGTGCTGTGTATATGTGTGCACGCATGCACTCGCCTACCCTGCAAATACGTGGCCTCACACACGCACACATTCACTCATACACACACAAACGAATGACACTCTTATCTGTCTCTGCAGAGTCTCTCCCCTCTTTGAAGACCCCTAAAAAAACCTGTCTCTATTTTAGCCCTCAAGTCCTTATACTTGTGCGGATAGAAATGTCACCAGAGCTTACAGGCGCGCACACGCACGCACACGCGCGCACCCAAGCATATATTCTATCTCTGACTTTCTGATGCTGAGATGTCTGGACCTCAAGGAAATCATACCCCTTCTTCTCCTTACCTATCTTTCTCCTCTTCAGATATAATCTCGGTGCCAGCGAATTAAATTAAATTTCATTGAAAAAAAAATTATATGAAATTGAAAATGCACGATAATCAAAAGTTCAATAAAAAGCAATGGAAAGTTTAATGAGAGTAGAAAAATGGGGTTATCTGAAACACATCAAAGTGAGCGGTTGGGAGAAGCACCAGTCGCGTGAATGAATGAAAAGCTGCGCCATTGCATTCATATCTGCCATGTCTACAGGACATCCTCTCCACTGAGCATCTCTCTTTGCCTGTTCGGCTACTGTACAGCAAGTGGAGCAGAATGATGCACTACAAGTCTTCTCTTAGCTACTTGTGCACACACTCAACTGAACACACAGCCATGAGAACACATACGTTACATGCAGCATGTATCTCAGTCCCTTTTAATATGTTTCTACACCATATATTTATGAGATATGCACATACACGTTCCCACACTCGATGCGACAATAAGGCAGCTGAAGAAGTTAAAAATCCTTTTCTCATAAAGCACAGATCACATAAAATTCTGATTGTAAACAAACTTCATTGCATGGTTTTGCTGCCGGGGCAGCACAGCAGTGTGGTGGTTAGCACTGTCACCTCACAGCAAGAATGTAATGGGTTTAAATCCAAGCTGGGGCCTTTCTGTGGGGACGGTATGTTTTCACCTGTGCCTCCATGGGTTCTCTCCAGCTATTCTGGCTTTCGTCCACAGTCCAATGATATCCTAAGGTTAATCTGTGATTCTAAATCGGTGTGAATGTGTGAATGTGAGTGTGACTGACTCCTCTGTGCTCGCCCTGCCTGTTCCGGGTGTACCCCGACTCTTACCCAACAACAGATGCGATAGAAAATAATACAAATAGGCAAAAGTAAATAGCAAAGTATAAAATCAATCACAGAAATAACTAACAAAGTTATTAACCTCCTAGGACCTGGCGTCCACATATGTGGACATCACATTTTGGATTGTCTAGACCAAAATACTACATTTTGCTCTGCAAGGGCCTGATGTCCACTTACGAGGACATTATGCTGGCACTGTTCTATCAAAATATAAAACGAATGTCCTCATATGTGGATCTCATTTTTCTCAGAGACAAAATCAGGTTAAAAAAAAAAAAATCTGGTAATTCTTTGTTTTTACATTCATCAGGTCCCAATCAGCCCAAATAGCAAAGAGAAATTAAAAATGCATGACATGAAAGAGTTCGGGTCTCAGGAGGTTAAATAAGAAAATGGATGGATTGATGCATGAAATTTCAAATATCGTTTCTATGGATATGCTAAGGTAGTTTGTTGCAGATCATGGCAGTATCCCTAAAAAGAAGTCAGATGGAGCGGGAAGAATACACTCGGGAAAGAAAACTTCCTGCTTTAGCTATGACCACAATGCTTAGTGTAAGATAGAAGTGCTTCTGATTTTTGTTTGCACAATGCACATGCATTTTTAACATTTTTGTCACTGCTGTTTTAGATATGCTCTCCAAAAAGGAAGAGTCTAATCACTGAGAGATGTTTGAAGGGTCTATCTGTCGATATTTGCAAGTATCCAACAATTTTAAGATTAATCATTTAATTAACAAACTAATAACATTTTAAAATGTTAGAAAAGTGTACAAGTGTGAAAAACTGAAAAGCTGAAACCAAAGAATGT
The DNA here is from genome assembly GCF_057381845.1 of Rhamphochromis longiceps. Classification (NCBI taxonomy): domain Eukaryota; kingdom Metazoa; phylum Chordata; class Actinopteri; order Cichliformes; family Cichlidae; genus Rhamphochromis; species Rhamphochromis longiceps. The sequence goes on along the minus strand of NC_140562.1, from coordinate 27,834,088 downwards.
TTTGCTTCAAAAAATGGCTCGAATGATTCATTGATTATTGAACTACTTGCTGACAACGAGTTAATCGTCTCGGTATTAGCTTGATTATAATCAGCATCATAATCATTTAGTTGACTGCTGGTGTTTTTCCCCATCTGGTTGGTACCAGATTTTAATACTTTAATGTCTTAAATGTGGATTTCATAACTAATGGGAATTAATGGGCAAAATAACTAAGAAATTTCTCTTTGAAAGGAACTGAAGCTTGTAGTTTCTTGTCAAAGTATCAATGAGTGGATATAGAAATACATTTGCTGGTTTACACAGATGACGTGCACAATGTGAATCAAACGATTTGCAAGACAGCGTGACAATGGTTGAGTCTAAAAAATGTATTTAGTTTTTGTTATATATAGGTTCAATTTTTATTTGATGTCACCAATTTAGCATTGTTAAATCGCTTGTTCTTAACACTGTAAACATTTGGGAAATTGCAAAAGCAGTACCTGCTTTGAAAATAAAACGTTTGCCTGTCTTGCTTGATAAATTATTTCTGCTACCTCATGATTCAGATCCTCCTTTGTTGTATTTTTCAAGTTTTTGTTTTGCTGAATTGGCCTTCCCTTAAAAAAAAAAAAAGTCTTAATACATCCTGTCTTATTCTCTAGGGCACTTTTTTTTGCCTAATCGTGTTACTCATAAACCTGATCAGCTGCAAGATGTTTCACATTTCCTGTCTTCTTTTGCTCTCGTCCATTTTTTTTTTTACTAGTTGTTGACATTCAAAATGAGTATTTATTTTTTTAAAAAGAACATCATGAAACGTTTTCAGCTCCAATATTTAACATGTTCTCTTTGTGTTACTTTAAATTAAATACAGATTTGAAGTGATCTGCAAATTATTACATTCTGTTTTTATTTGCGTTTTACACAGTGAACCAACTTTTTTTCTTTTGGATACTGGTTTGTATGTTTTGCGTGTGTGCTGCATATCCTCTCCTGCTTATTCTGGTTGTTTGCCGAAGCAGTGGATTAATTAGTTCTTGTTTACATGTAGCCCTCCCAAACTCATTCAATATGCATCCCAGCTAATTAACTGCTAGTGCTAAAAGAGGACATAATATTATCATATTAGTTTGTTGGCTAAGCACCAGTTTTTCTTGCGTGAGATATACTGTAACTACACGTGGATAAAGAAACAACAGGTAGGATTAGTTTTGATTCAAAAAGGCAAGTGTTTTGTAGCGCATGCCATCAACACTCGCATGAGTCATCATCTCCACTGTTTCTTTAGGCTTTACTTATCCACCGCGCACACAAAACACATCGTTTACTGCTTCTGTCTCCTCTCCTCCTTCCTGCTCCCTCACTTCTCCTTAACCCTGAGTGAAAGGGACAAAAAGGAAGTCAAACGCTGGATGTGTGAATGCCAATAAACTGATGTCTTTCACTCTTCCTCCCTGCCCTTGCAATTCCCCGCTGAAGTCCCCCTTAGCTTGTATAATCGCACCTGTGTTACTTTTCCCACTTTGCCATCCACGCTTCTCAAGAGAGAGGAGCATTGAAAGAGTGAAGGCAGAGCGAGGGGTTTCTTTGCAGAAAGGCTGGTTTACAGAGCGAGCGAAAGAGAAAATAAAGAGACAGACCGGAGTGTGAGGTGTGTGTGTTTGATAGTACCCGTAGTCGCTTTTCCACCTCTCTTGTTCCCAGTGGAGGCCTGTCACCATGGACTCACTGGACTGTTTTATCACTCTCACATGGCCCTCCCCTTCCTATCCACTTCTGCTCCAGCTCTCTTTTCTCTTTTGTTTCTTTATCTCTCCCAGAGTCTTCTAAGATGTGTGTGCGTGTCTGCGCTGTATGTGTGGCGTTCATGTCTGAAAATAAGGAGGTGAACTCTTAAAAGCATAACAAAAAAAAAGTATGAGCTGGAGACAAAATAAGCATTGTTTTATGGGGAACATTTCATCTATGTGAGCCAACACTTTTCCGTTTAATTTGGTCATATTTTTGGATTCAAACCCGTTCTGCACAGCTGGATATGACCCAGCAGGCATTATCTGATAAAACTCTAATTTCTTCTCAGACCCTCAAGCACAAGTTTTCAAACTTGAAGATAAGACTTTGGGTGAAAAAAAGAAAATGCAGAAAGGGAGAAAGAAACTGAACCCGGTTTGGGGGTGTCGACACATGGTGATTGCAATCAGCTAATTAGCTTAGCTTGATTTTCATAACATCTGTGATGGCTTTTCTATCACAGCATCCTCACACAAAGAGAAGAAAAGGGTGTAATAAACATTAAAAAGTGTAGAGTTCAACTTTGAAGATGTACTTTAGATTTAATAACTGTTTTTGTCTTTGTTGTGTCTGCATGGGAATGCCACATTTGCATTGCTAACAGTTTTTTGGTCTTGATTATCATGATTTATTAACATGATAAATGAAAATCAACTGCATTCTCGCTGATGCATTCAGCTGACTTCAGTAGTTGGTGTGTAGCAGTGTTATTTGCACTACGAGTGGATTTGCATTCCTTTAATAAATAAGTGGTAAATATGTTCATTTCCTCTTTGTGACCTCTGTGTCTCTGCTGCTGCCCCAGGCCATGGTGGAGACCGTGAATAATTTGTTGCATCCACGAGCTGAGAAAGCGTGGCGAGAACTGCCCACCAGTGAGCAGCTTCATTCGGCTACCCTGCTCCTCGACACCGTGGAGACCGGGGCTTTTATGTTGGCTGACAACCTCCTGAAGACTGACACTGTGCAGGAGACTAATGACTACATCCGTGAGTACATTGTTAGGATCCTTCCTGTCCTCTAAACTCAGTTGGACCTTGTGAGCGCTGACGATTGAGATAGCCTGTAGTCAGACCTCCAACTCTTACAGTGGGTCATAAGAGTTGAGGGAGCCAGTCAAGTCTTAGGTTTTGGTGCTTGGACAAGGTCAAAGCAGGATTTGACTGGAACAAAAGTATTTGCTCATCGTCTTTACCTAAATACAAAGTATTTAGAAGAAATAACTTGTTTTGGTTTTTTTTTAGAAAGAAATTGTTAGATTTCACTGTTTTTTCTTCTTTTTTGTTTTTTCCTCTTGCAGAACTTATAATAACATGAAAGAGCTCAGTCTGCTGAAGATCTAAGAACATGATGTAATATCATAGTAAGAGGCAACATTAACAGCAGGCATTATCAAACCCAATGTCTGAGATCTATGTTTCATAATACAGATTAGAGGCAAAGCTTAGTATCTAGCTTCACATTATGTCAAAAGATGGCATCTTCCTTCACTTAATGAACGTATACTGTTCAGCTATGACATAAAAACCACATCCTTGTTTGCTCTTATACTGCCAAAACAGTTCGGCCCCTTCGGGGCATGGATACAGCTGGGATCTGCTGGGATGTTCGCAGCAGATCCGTTGGGCCCTGCGGATTGCTGTGATGCTGTTGTATTGTGATTTGGGATGTTTGACAATGACTGCGGCTCTGTTGCTGAGCAGTTTTTGTGATTTGTTGTGTTGCACTGTCCTTCTGTGTATCATGGAGTATCATGGCCACTGCAGAACATTTCCTTTGTAACAGTAGTTGTACGTATGAAAATAAAAAATCATAAAATCTCATTATCAGGGCCCAAGGTTCTTAGAGCAAAAATGCCTTGCTAATACCAGAGGAGAATAGCCAGAGTAGTATTTTAACAAGGTGGCAGATTATTCACTTCACCTGTCTGTTTGCATCCAGGTTTTGATGTTTTGGCTGACTGATGTTAACAAAATGTGTGTTATTTCTTAGAGTTTTGAGACAAAAGATTGCATGAATACTTGAACAAGTTAATGTTGATGTGAATTAATACAGTCAAAGGAAAAAAAATATTAATCTAATAACATTAGGTTTCTATTCTGTAAATGTCCGATCACAGAAAACAAACAAAAAACACGTAATAAAAAAACATGGCAGGCTTTACAGTCAATAAATGTGCTAAACATAAACATATCACATAGTATATGAACTCTGAAGTACTGCTTTCTGCAGTGATAAAAAGGGTAAACAACAGAGCACACTTTCTTTTTCTAGGATAGTAGCCATTATGCTAAAAAAGTGCTTAAACAACACTGAATTTTGTGTCAGAATTTTGGGACACTGAGTGTTGAGGGACTCCTTGAAGACTCAAAATGGTATCACTGATATGTGACTATGTGACTGGACTAAGCATAACAACCTGTTACACTGATCCCACTGTTATAGTGCTTAATCCTCTTAATACTGTAAGTAGACTGTGTACACATATATTATTAATTCCAGCAAAGCAATTACAATTCTGTGCACAAAAGGGCACTACAATCTTATACCTGTTGGGCTGCTAAAGCTCCTAGTATGCATTTCCTTTGCAAGAGATTAAATATATTTTTGAATGTCTAAATAGTTTGATACAGAGCATCATGTACAACAGAATGCATACAGCTTTGCATGCTAGCTTTAGGTCATGGTGAAGACATCAACGTGAAAATCTCATTGAAAAATATTGACTTCAATGCAGAGATGAATTGGTTTCCATATATTTTTCTTTGCTGAACTTGCAGACAGAATTGACAAAAACAGAACACAGATAGTTATTATAGCATTGTGTCCATCACTTTCCCCCTTTCTCTTCTCTTTTTCTCTCATATTCTTTTCTCTTATCTCATTATCAAACCTTGGAATAAGCGCGTTTTAATGGAGAGTAAAAAAATTTTTTGATTTTCATTTCTTTACATGGAGTATGTACTTAGAGGCATCGTTTCATCTTTGCTCAGATCAGCGAGTTGCAATCTGTTATGTTTCCCTTGGTTATCCTCTTGTTTACACTCCCCCGCCCCTCCACCCAATTTCATTTTTTTTAACATTTCCTCCGCACCATTCCCCCATTACCAACACTCACCAAGTCTGTATGTTACTCAGTCAGAGATAAAAAGCCATGGAGGAGGAAGAAATAAAGATGATAACGAAATAAGAAGGAAGACTGGATGAGCGCGTGCTTGAGGGCGGCGGCGGTGGTGGAATGTCAAATGATGCTCTGAGGGGTCTTTTTGCTCACTTTCACATCAGTAGGCAATGAAATTACAGCTATTTCAGTCACAGATAATGATGATAAAATCACTGCATTTCCAATCAAAGACCGTTAAGATTCCTCAAAGTCACTCCTCACAACACGACTTTATGTTCTCGCTTAAGTTTAAGTACAACAGTCCATTTCAACAACTGACATCCTACACAGTTTCACCTTGCATAATTTCAAACTTGCATCTCCTCCAGTGTTTCCTTTCTCTCCTGATCACACTAAATAAATGTGATTACGTAAACAGTCGTGGAGATGTAGGCTACTGCCTCTCCGAGGAACTTAAAAAACAGGAAGTGATCTTTTTCCTGCAAAATTTCTGCTTTTTTTGTGTTGTTAATCTTCCCTCGCAGCTAATCCAGTGGGCAGATCCACCATGATTATCTCTCCCCTTTATTCATAACCAGCCTGTCATTTCTCTCGTTCTCTCCCTTCATCCTCACTGCTCTCTCTGAGTCTTTTCTCCTCCGCTCTCTCCCGTGCACTTTTTAAGCTCCCTCCTCCTTTTTTTTTCTTTTCTCAAGTCTTTGAGATGAGAGTGAGTGACAAGAATAAATTATTTGACGCATTTTAAAGGAGCCACAGCAGCTACTGTAAGTGATATTATTGTGTTAGATTGTGTGCGTGCGACTATGAGCCACTGTATTGAGCAGATGAATAAATAGTGTTATTATTAGAACCAAAACAGTGATTTGAAAGGATAACGCAGCGGTAACAGCGTGCGCGTGTGATAACGATAATGAACAAGTGTGTTTCTTAGGAGGAGGATTGTCTTGACAAGGATGCTTTAATTAGATTAGACTCAGCGTGTTTTGATACCCCGCTGATGTGTGTGGGTGTGGATGCGTGTGTACATGTGTATGCATGCGTGTGGGTGGGTCGATGTAGCTCATGTGGAAGTGGTGGTGGGGGTGGGGGGTGTCTCAGCCAATGTTCCTCTTTCTTTATGCATACCCACGTCTATGCTCATGTCCATCTTCCTCACTCATCCTCCATTTGCTCGTTTCTATACGTTAGTATCTCTTGTCTGTAAAGCCTTATCTATCATATGCCTGAGAGAGAACATAGTCTTCTTTCTATTTCTATTCCAGTCCTCTCCTTTAAGTGTATCTGCTTATCTCATCCATTCGGCTCCTCTGATTACCCTCTTTTTTACCTCTCTAAACCACTCCTCCACGACCTCTTCGTCTGTCTGCCTTTTCCACCTTTTATCCCACCCTGCCTCCCATTTTTACCTTCATCTCCATCAGAGATGTCCTTGTGTTGTTTATTTGATCAGAGAGGTAGGACTTTTTTTTTTCTTTTACCATGAAAGCATCAGTCTAAATCACCAATTTGCTCAGAAACACAAGATAGCAACACACCAAAGGTATAATTAGTTCTTAATTAGAAACTTTATCTAATACATTACACAGCTGTAATCAGGAATGTGCTAACGAACCTGGACGCTGAAATAATTCCTACAATACAGAGGAGGCCAGATAATCTACCTCAAAGTGCTGGAGCAGTTGCCTGGAGACATTGTTACCTATTTTAGCAGGGGAAAAAATGTACATTATTTCACTTTGATATGTTTAGGAGAAGCTTGAAACTGTTTCGGGACTCATGCCAGTGCTGTGCTGTGAAGCACTTAGTGAGAAAACATGGTTATTACAAGAGTCTGCAAAACAAATCTGATGTAATGCGCTATGCTATAACTTACCATTAGGGCGTGCGTGTTTTGTGTGCATGTGTGCTTGTGTGTACGTATTTCAGTGCTGGAAGTAGCCAGGCTGAGCACGGATGGGAACCTCGCAGACCTGACATTCCCTCAGTCGGAACAACACGGAAACTCCATCCAGCTGTCAGCCAGCACTCTGAAACAGCATGGCAGAAATGGTAGCAGAGAAATCGCATGTTTTCCTCCTTGCACTTACTCTCACTGTGATCTCTGTCTCTCTGTGCCTCTCAATCTTCTTTTCTCACCCACTTGAAGTGTCAAATTTCTGTCATCATTGCTTTACAACAATTATCGAGTGCACTATTCGTGTCCCTTTCGTACAGGTGAGATCAGGATGGTGTTTGTCATGTACAAGAACTTGGGCTCCTACCTCTCCACGGAGAACGCCAGCGTCAGACTGAGCAGCGATGCCATCTATCCTAATTACTCTGTTATCGTCAACTCCCCGGTCATCACCGCATCCATTAACAAGGACAGCAATAAGGTTTACCTGTCAGAGCCTGTGGTCTTCACTGTCAAACATCTACAGGTGAGTTAAAAAAAAAAGATTTCACAAAAGACCAAAAGCAGCTAGAAATTGAAGGTTTGTAGCCAGAAGTTTAAAATCTTAATTCCTCTGTTCCATAGAAATCCACTGTTGTGCCAAAAAGTGTTGCTTTATAGGAAACAATATGAGAAATGTAGTTTACGCCATCAAAGCTTCGCATGTATAGTGTTCTGGTGCTGTAAATTCTGACTGACCACAGCTGGAAACACTTACCGGAAAATTGACTACTTACTCCGATTTGAGTAATGTTTGCTTCAACCTACAGACTTAAGCAATTAAAAAAAAAGAAAAGATTTATTTCCAGTCAATTCTACTTTATTCATGTAATGCCAAATCATACGTCATTTAAAGGTCATTTTAAGGTCGAGACTGACAATATTTGCAGAGAGACCCTGCAGTTCTCCAATATGGGAGGAAAAAAAGAAATATTTTTAGCAGGAAGAAACCTGCGACAGAACCAGACTTAGGGTGGGCGGCTGTCTGCCTTTATCAGTTGGGGTAAGAGGAAAGTGAAGAGTGAAAAGATGAGCAATGAGGAACAACAGCCACTCAGCAAGTAGGTGAGGTCAACAACATACTTGCTGAAAGGTACAGGTAACAAGAGTATAAAATGGATATGTGCAGGTTAGGCTTTAAAAGAGGAATCAAAAATATTCCCTGGATGCTTTATCAGGACCACTTGTCTAGCTGCTCATTAACGCAAATATCTAATGAGCCGGTTACATGGTTTGATCAAGCCGGTCTGCTGCGGTTCAAACTGAACATCAGAATGGAGCAGAAGAAAAGTGACTTAGACGTTGAACGTGGCACGGCTGTTGGTGCCAGGCGGGCTTCTGAGAATTTCAGAAACTGCTGATCTACTGGGATTTCTCCACATAGCCATCACTAGAGTTCACAGACAAAGGTCCAAAAAGGAGAAAATATCCAGTAAGCAGCAATTCTCTGGGTGAAAATGTCCTGCTGCTACAGCAACAGGAGAACACCACACCTGTCAGCTGAGAACACAAAAACACAGGCTCAGGCAAAATTGGATAAGAGAACACTGTGAAAATATTGCCAAATGTCAATTTCTGCCAGTACATTTAGATAGTATGGGTTGGTGTAAGCAACATAAAATGCATCCTGCCTTGTATCAGCGGTTCAGGCTAGCGGTGATGTAATTGTGTGGGGGATCATTTCTTGCACACTTTAGCCCCCCTTAGCTCCAGTTGAGCATCATTTTAAATGCCACAGCCTAACTGAGTATTGTTGCTGACTACATCCATCCCTTCATGACCACAGTGTACTCATCTTCTGATCACTGCTTCCAGCAAGATAACACGCTTTGTTACAAAACTCAAATCACCTCAAACTAATTTCTTGAGCACGACAATCCACAATCACCAGATTTTACTCCAGCGCCTTTCAGAGCTTTGAATAATGGATGTGCAGATGACAAATCCGCAGCGACTGGATGATGCTGTGATGTCAGCATGGACCAAAATCTCAGAGTAATGTACCAGCTCCTCGTTGAATCTGTAGACAAAACAAAGAGTTATGGCACTTATGAAGCCAAAAAGAGATCTAGTTCGGTACTTTAGTTTAGTTTAGTGCATAATTCCACAGAAAGTGAGGGAAGTTTAAAAAGAACTGAAGAAAACTTGTTGTTTTCAGACTTCCGTATTAAATCATTGCATATTGCATGTTCCTGGGTCTGTGACTCAGGGTTAGCTGATCCAGCCCTGACTATATGACTAAAATAGTTTGAATAAAGGCTAGTTTTTTTATTAACCTCTAGTTCACCTCTGCAGTATGCATTTGGGTCCAAACTTCCTGCATTTAATGACAGTATATAGTAGCAGTAATAGTAGTAGTAACCAGAGCAAAAGACATAAGGCATGAAACTGGGGCCTGATTCAGACAAAAACATGATGTATAGAAACCCTGGAAAGGCTCAAATATTAAAACGTTGTTTCTGTGTCATTGCGGGATGATGTTCAAACATCAAAATGTCTTGCAGCCATTTTTGATCACTTGTGTACTAACTTGGCTCGACTCGCGTTGACTTGCCCCAAATGACCAAATCATAACATTAGCAATTACTGCAGACTGAATTCCACATAACTTTATAAGAATTTCATAAGTATGAATTAGGGTGGTCAGTAACACGGTTTTATTTTGTGTTTCGCATCCAAAAAGCAAATACTTATCCAGTTGGTGATCCAGCTAGTTGGCAGTAAAAAACAAAAATCCTCACTGTTTCTCTTGCTCTTTTTGAAAGTAGCTTTACCAACCCAACGCACACAGCTTCATCAGTTTACACAACACAAACAGCTCCTACACTCCAGAATCTCACACAACAAGCATGGACGCAGCTCTGTCACCTCCTCTCATGCCTCTATGTTTATTTGTTGCTGCAATCTCACATTCTGTCCCTTCTGTTTGTTGTTTTGTTGCTGTGTGTATTTGACTCTGTCTCTGTGTTTCTTCCTCTACATCCTTTTTCCACCAATTCCTCCTACCAGTTTCTCACTTTTTTTGGCTCACCGACCACTCCATGCTTTCTGCCTCCCACCTACCCATGACCGAGTATCTATTCTGCGTCCCCGTGTTCTCCCAACCCTCCTGCTTTTTTGTCTCTCAGTTCCTTCCTGTCTGTCTGGGTTTCTCTCAATCACACTCTGCCTCTCTTTCTCTCTCTCTCATCTTCCAGCATTCAGAAAAGAATTTCAATCCCAACTGTTCATTCTGGAGCTACTCCAAGCGCACCATGACGGGATTCTGGTCTACGCAGGACTGTCGTCTGCTGGCCACCAATCGTACACACACCAGCTGCTCCTGCACCCACCTTACCAGCTTTGCAGTGCTCATGGCCCACGTGGAGGTCAAGGTAGGCATTTTTCTCTGCTTGTGCATGCCAGAAGGGGGTGGGCAATATCTATGGGTCAGTTATTTATTATTTGATTAGCAGTGGTTGGTCAACATATTCTGAAAATAGAAGGAGAGGAAGAAAAGAAGAGAGAAAGACCACAACATCTGAAAAGTAAATTATGAATCTTTGGAGTCTGAATAACCACGTTGGCAGGGAAAATCTTTACAATTGATTTGTCAAGCTGCATGATGACATTGATTTGAGGGGGAAAATGTACTTCAAACATCTCAGAGTTCTGGATTACTAAAGCAGATACAAAAATAAGCTTCAGGTCTTATTTTCATTCTAAAAGTGATGCTTGACTGATCAGACAGTGAAAACATGTTTTTGTTTTCAGATTTTGGTTTTGTTTTGGGGTTTTTTAGATATCCATGAGCCTTAGTGGGTGGTTAATAAAAGCATTATTCTCCCGCCATGTGTGGGATAAGTACTTTTTGTCTCTCTCTCTCTTTTGTTATGTTAAGACCAAGTTTCTTTACACAAATCAGCCCTTGTAACTCTGGATATTGCGCGACACCTATTCCCTCCCCGTGGGCTAGGATGTGTGTTACTTCCAAAGGGGTCATGGTCAGAGCCAGCTCGGCTGCTCTGTGTGAACACAGTGTGAGGGTCTGAGCAGTAGATCCATCACAACAGTGCTAGGTTGAACATTGCTCTACCTGCCAGCTTGCAGGACACTGATGGATAGAGCCAGCACACCTGTGCAACACAGCGTAACGCTGTGGCCCTGAACGCTCAACGACACACAGATTTAACTGTCTGCTCCTACAGTTTGTTTCACCTTACAACAGTATGACTCATGTATGATGTTAGCATACCAAGGCTATGCATAGCTATAGTAGCTGTAAATTACATTGTTATTATTGAATTACCAACTTAAACTTGTCTCTCTGTTTGCACATTTCACAGAAAACAGAGAGCATGCACGACGTGCTCCTGGATGTCATCACGTGGGTGGGCATCCTGTTGTCACTGGTTTGCCTGCTTATCTGCATCTTCACCTTCTGCTTCTTCAGAGGGCTTCAGAGCGATCGCAACACCATTCACAAGAACCTCTGCATCAGCCTCTTCATCGCTGAGTCTCTGTTTCTGTATGGGATCAACAAGGCCGACCAGCCGGTGAGGGTCCAGTTCCCCTGTGTGAGCTTATGCGAGTGTGTGCAGTATACGCGGCGTATGGAAGAACATTACTTTGACCATAAATTCAGACAAGTCCACGGCACATGTTGGCATAACTATCCACTGACCAATACCACAAATCATCAGACTGTTTATTAACTTTGTGTCAGTGGTTTACCACACTTGTGCTACTACTGAATAAAACAGGAGATGTTGTACAGTAACAGTGATCTTTGGAATAAATCAAAGCCGTCGTTTCTCATAGTGATTGTGAAACAAAACAATATTCTTACTATTCTATGTAATAGAATTTGCAAAATTAAATGTATTTATTTTTTCTTCAACATGTTAAGTAATCCCATCATCAAAATCATGTACGTACTTGTGCGTATGTAAAAAGAACCTAATTTGCCTGCTTTGCAATCCATTCATAGTCAGCCATGATTTACAATGCAAAGAGCGCCCACAAAGATCTGCCATATAATGCGTTAAACCTTATGCAGCTCAAATGAGGCCGATTTGTGAATATGAGTTCAGACTGCTTTCGATTAACACCTCAGTGCGGTTGGATTTCAGCTGTGACCTCAGTCTGTATACATCAGTACCCAACAGTAGAGTTACCTTGTACAAAAGCAAGGTAAAATAAAGACCATTAAAGATGGCTATTTTGAAAAAATTACTCTTGACACTGAAAGTTCTGGTCAAGTGGTGTTATGTATTTTCTTTATTTTCCCTCCTTATAAGTAGGCAATTCGTATTTGTCAAATACCCCTGAGACTGAGTGAAGCAGAATTTATGTACAATATAAGATAGAATATATTATAATTTTAGTTATTACTAATTATCTCATTATTATAGATGTGTTTAGTAAGATTAAACCTAAGCATTACTGACTAGTTAGCAGTTATCTGCTCTCGACCAGGCTCAGAGACAAACTAGTCCAAGTGAAACATCTAGAGCAAAGCTGGGAATTATTTTAAACAGATTCCTGCGATCCAGGTAAACATTTATATAGAAGTTTTTCATGAAGTCACATCTTTGTGGGCAAAAGTGCTAACTTATTGAATATGCTCTATATACTATTTTAAGAATGGTTCTACTCTCCACAGGCGTAATGGTAGCTCTAGCCTAATTGGTCGCAGTGGTACGTTTGTCAAATGTAGTGTCATTTGCAACATCATTGTGTTTTTCTGCATGTGGAATAGAAATGTGCATTTTCAGAACAACAAATGCATCATTAACTGCACAAGTCCTTGTGACACTCAGAACAAATAGCCCTTCCCTCGAGAGCGTGGAGGCTTTTTAAAATCATGAGACACAATTTGCGAAGCATTTTCTTTGCGTATCACTTAAGCAACCAATCAAACTCTATCCCTGAAGGAATTCAGTGCAGTGCAGTTTTTTGGCTCAACAGTGGGGGATCCACATGGTGTGCATTCCAATCATAGCCCAAGATGTATAATCCATATGGTCCGCATTCAGTACGCCAGTCATGGATTAGAACTTTAAACCTCACTTGGGTACAAGCGTTTTGCACACAAATCTTATGGGACAGATTCTGAGAGGAGATTCTCGCCTTTATTATCTCTGCACAAGGACACCTAAATAATAATCAACACACAGGAAAGGACGAGCTTTTTCACCACTTCTCTCTGTAAGTTAAGGCTCAAGGCTGTATCCTTTACCTCCCCCATAGTATACAAGAAGCCTCAGAACACCTTGAAGCATTTGCATCCTGCTGAGCTTTCAGTGAGAAAACCTTCTCACTGTAAATGAAGAGACAAAGCAAATTGGATGGAGAGCGCGTTTTGATCGTGGCGCTTGTGCGTTTCTCTTTGTCTGTGTGTTTGCGTGGGAGGGATCATGTTGTTTTGTTTTTGTGGGTTTTTTTTTTTTTGCATGTATGTGTGCTGCTGTATTTGCGTGTTGTTCTCCCGTTAATTACCGGTGACTATTCGTGACCTCCATTAACATCTTCAGCATCACTTAGCTCGAAGCCGGTTAATCCAGTAATTCCAGCAGGAAAACTAAATGACTTTGCATAAGCAGCCACTTTTTTTTTCTACCTGTGTGTGCATGCATGTGTGCGCCTTTGCCTGTGAAAGCTACACTCTGCGATCATCAGAAATGGAAATGAGTGACTCCCTCACCCCCTAAACTCATTGTCTCTCAGACATTAGGTAATTGTCTCTCGTTGCAAACTCCTCTATTATAAAAGTCTGTCTGTTAGCGCTTCCACTGAGTGATTTAGGAGTGACTCTTTAGATTAGAACATTGGCATGATTGACCAAGTTTCAGCGCTCATTCGTTTTGCACCTTTCTTTTTCTTAATCAACACTCTTTCTTTGCCATCGAATTGCCAAAATTATTAATGTCTTTTTAGGTTTGATCCCTGGCTTTTGTTTTTTTATTCACATTCTTTGCACCTCTGTGTTTTTTCTTCTCTTCTTTGGAATGAGCAGAGTCTCTCGCAGGGTTTTCATCTATCACTCTAAGACTTACATGTCTTTCGTCCGTCACTGTTCACTGGCACGTCATTTAAAATAGATTTACTCACTTTCAGTGTATAAAACGCAGGGTTAGTTCTGGTAGGTGCAAAACGTTCTAATTTGTGTTTTGTGTTTGATAATTGCAATTCTCTAGGAAGTATGTTAACAAGCACAGTGTTTATCGTATGTAAAACATTTAGTTCTGCATTGGTAAAAGCGTAAAAAAGCTGTATGTTTTCACAGCTTTTTTTTCTTTTTCAAGCTCCGAAATCTGTCAACTTTTATGTGATTTTTCATTTGTCTCTTTCAAACCAAGATGCTGAGTCATTTTTGCAGCAGTTCCACTTATTTTGTTCATCTTTGGCATTGACAAAAATCATACTGTATTTTCAACAGCGCTGGCAAGTAATTCGCCCTCCTCAACAACTCATTGTCAGCCCCCTTTGAAAGTGCTTCGCTACATCTCTTTGAAATGTGGTCAATCAGCACGGGCTGCGGCGCTAACATGTCACTTATATTTTCTCATTTATCTTCCTGGACGACTTGTAGATTGTAGACTGTGAGTGAAGTGCGAGGCGGGGTCTCCAATAATATTGCTATTTTGAAGTGATTTTTTACTTTTTTTTGTCATTCTGCCACCTGAAATTTCTGTCATAGTACACTATGATTGTGACTTCTATTTCACGTTGCCTTATTCTATCCCCTGCCTTACCCGTTCAAGCAGTGGCTGTCCAATATTTAATCACTTACGTTTTCTTCCTTAACTGAATATGATACATTATTGCTTTCTAAATCTGACTCATACCCTTACTGCCTGTACTGTTTGCATCTTTATTTTTCTGCCTCATCAGTGCAAGTGTCCAGCACAATAAATATTTCCTGAGTTTAATGTTACTGTATTTTTAAACCCTCTCAATCCTTTATTTGCCTCACCAGATTGTCTGCGCAGTCTTTGCGGCCCTGCTCCATTTCTTCTTCTTGGCAGCGTTCACCTGGATGTTCCTGGAAGGGGTACAGCTCTACATCATGCTGGTAGAGGTGTTTGAGAGCGAACACTCCAGGACTAAGTACTTCTACCTGGCAGGATATGGAGTACCTGCTGTCATAGTGGCCGTCTCCGCTGCTGTGGACTATAGGAGCTACGGCACCGACCGAGTGTAAGGATGCTGCTGAAGAATGCGTGAAGGAAGGATGGATGACGGGGCAAGGGAGGGAAAGGGAGGGAGGCTGGAGTGCCTGCTGTCATTTTGGCTGCGTTTGCCACAGTGGACTCAACAAGCTGTGGCACTTCTGAAGAGTCAATACAGAGAGAACGAGTGGAGAGAGAGAGGCAAAGAAGGATGGAGAGTGGTAGAGAAGTATTGGGGACACGCAGGGGGAGGATGCACCACAGAGTGCCTGCATGAGCATGGCAGCAACAATGTGTGAATATGGAAGGATTTAACAGGCGGGGCAGAAGGAGGGGGTGTACAGTGGAGTATGCCGAGGGAGAAAAAAAACTGCTTTAAGTGTGAGAATGGAGGGATGGGATAGGAAAAGATGGAGTTGTGTGTCAGGATGTTCACACATCCACACTGGCTTACGCTTGCGCATTAAAATAAAACCAGCTTCTCTGGAGAAGAGTAGTGGAAGATAAGCACATACATTAAAAGCACATACATTAAAAGCACATACATTAAAAGCACAAGGTAACGTATTTGTGCATGCTTGACTTGTATAACCCTAGAAAAAGGATGAATCCAAGAAAGGACAGGCAGCATCTCATTACAGGCTTAATACACAAACTACAGATTCAAAGAGAGTGAACGTAAGAGTTTCACCTGCACACTTCATTCATGCTTTGACTCTGAAAAGAGGCCAACATTCTAATTATTAAGTACATATGCATATGAAATGTATATTGCATATATAATATATATAAGGCACAGTCATGTTCATAACCTGTTCTCCATTCAAATCATAAGACTAAACACTAACAATGTGGACTTTGCACTGAAAGGCTACAGCTTTAGAGGTGTTTCATCCCTCAGCTGCTTATAAATGAGTCGCTCCGTGTTGAGGGTGAAAAATGACGTGTGGTTATAGATATAAATGATTCACCTTCTAAAATGCTCCCAGTCGCTGGTCATTTGGGGACCTTTTGTCGTTCTGACATTGCAGCTTTCCACAAGCTACACTCTACTCGACCAGCTCTGAAAGACGAGGGAAGGGTTGAATTTAGCAGTGTTTAACCATCAAGCCACACCAGTCCTCATGCCACTTAGATCAATATTTCATTGCCTGATGATCATTAAAACATGAGAGTCTCAGTGCCAAGCTTTGGGTGAATAATCACAAACAGAGTGTCGTAAAGGACCTGAGACAACTGCTGTGACTTTAAATGCAAAATGATGTGAAATATTTTGGGACAATGAAGCAGAGCTTATATGTAAAAGGTGCACATAACCAAAAATAAATGCATGAATATAATATTTTCAATATTTTCTTTTGTAATGCTCGTCATGTCCTCGTGCCCCATGGGCCTTGTGGATCTGAAAAGTAAATGAAATTGGAAATTTTTAAAAAGCAGAAACGAACTTACACGATCCATTTATCAGCCCAGGTTTGAAAATGACACTGTGTATCATTTTTGACATAACACATTGAGACAAAACCTTTGAAAATATCATCTGCCATTCCTGCTGTGTCACCTTGTCACATAACACAGACTGTTCTTCTTCACAGTAGCCAGTGGCACTGAGTCTCATTCATGTACCGTAATGAAGGTGGCTACGAGTTAGCAAAGGAGCCCTAATGGAGGATACTGTGACACAGTCAGGGACCCATAATGGAGGGTTCTCTAATGTGGTGGAAATTGAAAGATTAATAATTCAAAAGCAGCTGGTCATGAATCAGTTGGCCATTTTGCTCCAGCCGTTTTTCTCTGGCACCTTTTTCGGCAACTAGTTGGGTCTGACCTCAGTGGAGGGCACTCTTTTTTTCTTCTTCTCCTTCCCCTGCTTGCTGCAGTTGATGAGTCAAGGTGTTTTGGGGTTATATAATTTTGCATACAGCAGTATATCTTTTACAACCAATCCTAACCTTGTGGTCCAAAATGATTGTATGTGTGTGTGTGTGTGTTTGTGGTTATATGTTCATGCGTGTCTTCTGAAAGTGTGCTTGTGTGCATATACACACTGAATGTGCATGCACTTGTGTCCCTCCTTTCTCCTTTAACCTCAACACAGCCATCCGCAGACTCCATAAATAGCCTCGTATGAGGTCTGCATCCATAACTCAGTATTCAAATGAACACAGTCATGTCATATTTTTGCGACTGCAGGATGTGGCCATGTCATATATCTGTGCCCTTAGGGAGAAGTAAAGCTTTATTTATCACAGGTGCTTATCCCTCGCTGTCTCCCCCTCTGTGTGTGATGTATGTTCGAGGTGTGTGTATAGGCTATTTTCCTCCATCTTGCAACACCTTTCTTCCTGTTCTTCATCTCTTTCACTTTTTACATCCACCCCAGTTCTGTTTTGTCCTCGCTCTGTCGTGATGCATTTGATATACTGCGTGTCATAATGTGCTCCTCTTTTTTTCTCCAGCTTGCGTCCTGTCAGTGATTATATGTGTGAAACCGTGATGCATGTCCTATCCTCTGATTGCTACCCTACATCCATCTAAAGAACATGTTTTTTTAACCCCTTTATTCTTCCCAGCGTCCCTCGTGCGTGACGTCTCTCTCTGTCTCTGTCTCTCCCTGTCTCTAGGTGCTGGCTGCGATTGGATACTTACTTTATCTGGAGCTTCATAGGCCCTGCTACACTCATCATTATGGTGAGATGGACACACGTGGATACTCACACACCCTTGACTTAGCACTTCATCTATGAGTAGGTAGATCTATAGATGTTCGTGCAGCAGTGATGGCTTACATTAAGGTATTTGTTAATCTCCTACAAGGCTTGCCTGAGCTCCTCAGAAGTGCAAGTAAAAGTGGAAGCAACTCTATATGTCAACTTAATAACTCCCATTCATGGATTAACTCTCAGGCGGGCACGTACTCCTGCAACCTGGAAATCTTCGAAGGGGATATGGAGAGCAAGCCGCCGTGCGTCACACAGATTATGATAAAAACTCAGCAAGGTTATGTTGCTATTAGGCACTCATTTGTGTGCTGTTTTTCCTCCTGATCTAGCTGTTTTATTGCTTTGCCACCAAATTGACCATTAAACTGGAGAACAGAGTCTCCCGGGAAGTTTGAGCAATGCCAATGATTGATGTTTCATCAGTCATCAAAATGTTCAGAGAAGCAGGAACAGGCATCCTATCTCGAACAAGTAAACTACAACAGGAATAGAGTTTGATGATCAAGCAGACACACATACAAAGACATTTAAAGCAATGAGACGTATTCCCAGTAGCCTGTGAACCAATCCACTGTACTCATTTTTGAAATGTCAGGCAGGCTATCACAGATCTTGCAGGATGTACATGTGGGGAGCAGTTCAGGTGGGACTGCACTGTTATGACACCACACCTAGTGGTAATGTATACAGCCTCTGAGACCCAGTGTATCGCTTCAGACAGTCATTATTAAACCACCCTCTTTATGCATTAGTACTCCAATAGAACAGAACACATCTATGAGAATTGGGTTACCATTGTTACAATGATCCCGAACTGCTGAAATTTTCCCTGATGTTCAAGCTGCTGTATTTTGAGAACATAAAGGCTTGTTGATTGAGGGCCTGATAGGGTGTCCCTAAGCCAATTACTGTTGAAGAGGCAAATAAAGAATCACTCTTTGTGTGAGTGCTGTGGTGACATTGTGTCTTTAATTAGGCTACTTGCTGCAGAAAATTACCTTGTGTGATTTTATGTCTGTGTGTTTCAGCTGAATGTAATCTTCCTCGGCATCGCTCTTTATAAGATGTTCCATCATACGGCCATTCTCAAACCAGACTCTGGGTGTCTGGACAACATCAAGTAAGTTCTTCAATCCTGCTACTACACTTGTGCATCTGATTTGTGATTATGCATGCTTGTGTGAATAAAGCAGAAGGAATAGTTTGACATTTGGGAACTGTGCTTTTTTTTTTTTTTTTGCAAAAGGGAGGACTAATAGAAGACAGATGTCTGTACAGTACAATCTATAAGCATTATTGTGAAAAAGACACAACAGTATTGTGAAACTGCCCTTTTTTCTTTATATTTTAAGAATCCAAACTTTCTCGGCATTTTTAAGGGGTCTTGAGCAATAGTTCTCCAAGCTTTCCAAAGGTCTTCCAATGCTTTTGCACTCATTTTTAATCCAGTCCTTGTACCTGACCATTTTCAGTTAAATGTTTAGGTTTTTTTTAACATTGACTTATGAGTCATTTGAGCATAAACAGACTAATTCAAGGAATGAACTGGCATTCTCAAGATGATTCCCAAAGACTTCCAATGGTGTGCAGTGCGTCATGAAACAGGAAACTGGACAAGGGCAGAACAAAAGAAGTAGCAGGCCTAGAAAAACTATCTACAGCAAATAAATAGTAAAGTCAAGTCAAAAATACACCTGGCTGTTCATTTGATCCGTCGTTTATTATTTAAAGCTTTATCAGAAATGGTTTCGGTGCAAGGATAGTTTTCAAGAAGCAAGTCATAAGGAAAGGAAACAGAGAAAAGGCAGAAATTTGAAACATTAAACAATAACTGGCCTGAAAATCAGTGGCAACAGGTCTTAAGGTGTGGTGAATCAAAATTACACATTTTTTGTTCTAATCTTTATCAATATTTTCTGAGGATGTTCGCAGAAAAGTACAACAGTGTTTCTACAGTATGACCTGATTTTGATCCACCATCTGGAAAACTCCTGTTAGGAAACAGCTTCAGTTTACACCATGACAATGATCCCAAAGATACTGGCAGTGCATTAAAAGTATACCTGGATAGAGAAAAACATAATGAATGCTGTCAGTGATGGATTGGCCTCCCCAGAGCCCGGACCTCAACGTTATTGAAGCCGTGTGTGATCATCTTGACAGAGAACAGAAAAGAGCCAAAATCCAAAGAGCCTTCAATGTCATTCAAGAAGTCTGGAGAACTATTCCTGAAGACTAATTAAAGAATTAAAACTTGCATAAGAGAGTTCAGGCTCTGTTAGAGAATAAAGGTCGGCGTAATGGATATTCACTTCACTTTGTACAAACGTCGTTTTCGCCTTTTATACTGTATGTGTGTTTGCACACGTTTCATTAAATCACTTCAACTATTCAACTTCTTCCTATTTCCTAGCAAAATACAGAGAAATGAGGCATAACTCTAAATTTTTGCGCAGTACTTTTGCTGCAGATGGTTAGCTTAGCTTAACATAAGACTCGAATAGGGTTGAAACACTAAGCCTGGCGCTGCCCAATGGTAACAAAAGCTACAAGTTGATACCTTTAGTTCAGTTAAAGCCTTTATGTTTTGTTGTTTGTATCATTTATATATAAGTGGAAGCATAAACACAAATTATGGAGGTAAGGTACAATACTATTTCTCAGGCAAGAGAGACACGATCTCTGAATTTATCGCATTGTTGGTTTCAGTTTGTTTTGTTTATGGAGTCAGCGAAAGGCTATAACATGCTAATTAGTGAGCATTAGAATGTTACCTTTGGACAGAACCAGGAGTATTGTTTTTACACTAAGCTCATTAGCTGCTGGCTCCGACTTCATCATGGCTGCACAAACACAAGAGTGGCATCAATCTTCACATTCATCTCTGCAAGAAAGTGAGCACATTTCCCAAAAAGTCAAACTATTCAATTAATTCTACATTTTTATGCTACCCTGTCGCATGGAGCGCCTTTCACCTTTATCTTACATAATTTTGAGATGCTACCCTCTAAATTCTTCAAATCATTATTCTCAGGCATGTCCCTACTATTCAAGAGACCCTTAGAGGGTGCCACTGAAATATGACTTCACTTCCATTAAATACTGAAACTCTTTCTACCAAGCTAACTAATCGGGATTGTGTCATTTCTTGTTCGAGTCCAGCTCAAGACAAAAAAGGCTCAGTCTAATTCAAACAATATGCCTTGGCTCAGAGTTCAACGCGTATCCGAGCTCAGAATTTATAATGTAAATCCCAAAAATGACTCGGTTCTCATATGATTTAAATATTACTGCCAATGGAGGCAGTTTTTAAGTAGGACTTCAAGCAGGAAGTGTTTCAGAAGCAAAGGCGAAGCCAGCTGATCTTTGCTTTAGTGCAGTTCAGGAAAAAGTACTCTAATAAGAAAAAATCTGATGAAAGATGGAAATCAAAGAATCGTTTAAAACACGATGCTTTGGATCTTTCCCCCCTCTTCTTAATGACTTTCCTTAGTCTTTCTGAGAACACTGAAGGCTGTCTAGATTTTAATCTATTTCACTTCATTAGTCATGTCTTATTGTGGTTCATTTATTCGTTAATCACCATCATGCTCTTTTTGTCTTATTTTTTTCTTCCTTTTGTTTTCTTTGTCTCTCTAACTCCAAGCCATCATAAGTTATCTTTGTTGTGGATTGGCTCTGGTAAGGCCACTCTCCAATCAGTGTTGTCTTCCTAGAGACATTTTGTTTGGTTTGCTTGTTATTCATGTGTCTGTGGAGTCTTCCTGTAGTCTATGCACACACCTAAATTAACCGTGAACCTGTCTTGTAAAATGGATTTCTTGTTCGTGTGTGATTTGTGAGGTCCTGTGACCTATAGACCTAATGTGCTATTGAAATATTATAAAGGTGAGATGTGAATTCATGGAAACAGAGCTGAGAGAGAAACCATGACTCAAGGGAACGCTGGAGGAAGAGGTGAAATGGTGGGATGGAAAAGAGAGATGAGCATACCCTTTATTGAAGAGGGTCGTCAGACGAGCTTTATTGGAGGTTCTGTCTCGCCTGAATGGTGCCACAGAGGGAAACATCGAATCAATCACCTTAGTCTCACTCACTTACTCTCCTCCTCTGTCTGTCTTCCTTCCTCATGACTCTCCTAATATCTCTCCCGCTGCGTTTTTTCACTCTCTCTATCTCCATTCCTGCTCTCTCTTTCCTTGCCGGTTTTCTTTGTCTCTATCACTTGTGTTAGAGGTGATCACTGCCCAGTCAGCCAATCAAATTAACAGCTATCATCTCGGCTCTGGCAGACACAAATCTATGACCTTTAGTGGGAAATGTCATTTATAATGGCCGTAATGTCCCTCTGCTTACTGCCCGATGAAGACACTCACGTGGACACGCGCGCACACACACACACACACGCACACGCATGCACACACACACGTGCGCGCACACACACATTCTCAGACAAGGACTTACGATGCATACACATGCCTCCGCATGACCAAGTTTCTCTGACATTTGGCCTTTATGACTCACTTCTTCATAGCCTTTATTTGAAATGAAGGTTTGCAGCCTTAAAAACTTTTATCAAATCTACTCCCATTAAACTGTTATAGTCACAAGTGCGCTAACAGACTTCAGGACCTACTTCTGCCTGAAAATGATTTTTTACCTCCTGTCATATACTTTGACTGAGAAAGTTTGGCTGCAGCTTGGGAAAAGTGTGCTCGGTGAAGAATGCTTTTCTTTGTGATACCCGTGGCTGACGTCAGCTCGCTTATAACCGCTCCTCGCTCTCTGGAGATTGGATCTAAATGAAAAGATCCACTCGCACTGCCTCCTCTAAACCCTTTTATAAGGCTTTAATTCTTTTAAGCAAAACTCCCGCTGTTTCCTCCAGTCTACTCCTACAGTGTTGGGGCTCATAATGAACCCTTTCTAACCCCTCTATCGTCTCATGGTCCCTCATGCGTCAGCCTTGACTGATTCGTTTTTTCACCACGGGGGGAAAAGACAAACTTCTCATGTTTGAATTTCATTTGATAATGACACACAGTAAAAGGACGAGCATCTCTCATTTTTCACTGTTTGTCTTCTCCTGTAGGTCCTGGGTGATCGGGGCCATAGCTCTGCTGTGTCTGCTCGGTCTGACCTGGGCGTTCGGGCTAATGTACATCAACGAGAGCACCGTGATCATGGCCTACCTTTTCACCATCTTCAACTCTCTGCAGGGCATGTTTATCTTCATCTTCCACTGCATACTGCAGAAAAAGGTGAGGCACAAAGCTAGACAGAAGCTGCCAGTGTGACAGACACATACAAACACACACAGAGGCACACATGCGAGCCAGAAACGATCAACAGGGACACCAAAAATATCTGCAGAGCTGTCACAGAGGTTTGATTGGTCATTCAGTATCCCTACTGCTCAATTCTCTCACCTTTTCATTCTTGCTACCTAACACTCTCTTTCGCTGTCACTGTCTGTCTTGCCTTGAGGCAGCAGGTAACAAACTGAGTTGCTTGTCTTACTTCTTCTAGCAGCAGCCAAGAAAGTTTTCCATCATCAGGCAGGGTCATCGCACCTGAAATAGCATATTATACACTTTGATAATATTCAGCTCTAATTGTTTTAAATATTGGACCCAGGAAGAGGACATGCATGAGTGTTTTGAAGTCTAATTGCCTGAAACTTGAAGTAATTTCCTCAAGTGAGTTTTATGATTTTATGACTCACATTAACCCACGGTTCGCCTTTCAAGTCCTCTATAATTTAAAAAAACCCCAAAACAAACTCTTCAGTATATTTTTTTGGGTTTCCTTGGCCTAAAGGATTACTGGCATTTGTGAGCACATGTGTGTACTTTTTTTATACTTGAGTTATGTGTGGCTTCCAGGAAGAGCCTACACACACCGGAATACTTTTACAGTCTCCCACACACTGTCAGTGCCTGGGACTCCAGAAGAGGAGTAGGATATGGAAAGAAGATTCATCAAATGCTTAATACTCTCATCTGGCTGCCATCCCACAGACAATTTTTAGTTTCAAGTGCATGACCAGTAAACAAGTGTGGTGTGTGTGCACAGTATACTTAGGTATGTGCTAGGTCACGGGATCAGGTATCCAGAGAGATGTCCTCAGAACAATGATGAGGTTTTCTTTGGCTGCGACCCAACTTGGTTTCTCCCAAGATGCATGGAGCAACTCACCACACAGCTGTTCAAACAGAGCATGTGGCAATATATGCCTGCCAGTCCGACGAGCTTGTTAAAAAGCAATTACAGTCGTATTTGTTCTAACTTGATTGGGATCTAAATGCAGATGTTCTGTGTGTACAAGTGCATCACATCTCCCCCTAAGGAATATGTCCATTTTAATTGAATATGTGGCAGCTTGGGGAGGATGTTGATGGGGGAAAGTTTATGGAGCTAATCTTCTAATGTCTAAATTTATGGGTTTAGTGTTTGCACAAGGAAGAAGAGTTTGTCTTTTCTTTCTCGGCCTGTCATCTTGAAAATATGCATCATTATGTGCAACGTCAAAGCAAAAACATCAATCAATTCCCCCTCTTTTGTACGCGCTGGCTGAGAGTGCATTTACAGTTTCTGACGCTTTTTTCCTCCTCCCACCATCTGGGGCCCAGGTGCGTAAAGAGTACGGCAAATGTCTGCGCACCCACTGCTGCAGCGGCAAGAGCGTGGAGACTTCTATATCCTCCTCCAGTAAAACCACCACCTCGCGGACCCCGGGCCGCTACTCCACAGGCTCACAGGTGAGCTTACCTGCCTGCACACCTGGACGCTACAGCACAGCAGATTCTCAGGTGAGGCCAGATAACGCCATGAGGGTTTTGGATCATCGCTGTTCACTTTCAACTCGTCTCATATTTTAGGCAAACACATTAAATGCGACTTTAAGTTGGAATGCCATTCGGTTTATTTTGGGGCTTTAAATTAGAGCTGCACCGATCAGTCGGCTAATATATCCGATCAAGGGTATAGCCGATAGTGCACCTTAGACAACAAAAACAACTTTAATTGCTGTGCAGATATATTACTTCTGTGAAGCAAAATGTAATATCTTATAAGCTGTAAATGTATCTGGCTTCCTCATACTGCTAACTCAGTTGCCAGTAATCTACCAGTGTAGCCATCTGCCATGTACTCTTTTTCATAGTTCTGCCAATCCATTAGTAATTTCAGAACTCTCTTTTCTGCAATAAGAGCAAAGTCAGAGTAACTTTTGTTTAGCATTTATTAGCTCCAACTCTGACACGATCTGCCCAGCTCAGTTGGCATCATATACTGTTGTTGGCACTGTTTGCCAGTAAATGAAGAAGCTCAATATTGTGTCCAGTAACCTGGAGCACTCGATTATGGGTTTGTTGGAGTGGGAGTGATAGTAGGTTCAGTAACCTGATGTCGTATTGGAAAACATTGACTGTTTCAAAAACTTTTCTATGTTTTATTATGAGCAAAAATGGAAATTCTCCACGAAAGAAAGGTTAGAAAACATAGCATAGTAAAGAAAAATGCAATAGTCCAGTAAAATTACATTCAGTGCATCTCTACTTAAAATATGGATGTTTTGTTGAAAGTGTGAGATCCAAAACCCTGACTGTGACAGACAATGTTGCTTAAAAAATGTATATGGAGTACAAAAAACACTGATGTATGATTATTTTTCCCTACCTGTTTCTCTTTTGTCGGATGTTGCTTTGGGTTTTTTTCCCCATTTACTGCCTCTCCTGCACTAATTTGATCCTTTTTTTTTTTGCCAATCGCCTCCCATATATTATAACTTTCTCACTATATTTCTCTCCCTTCTTTGTTGTCGTGTCCTTTCTCCCTTGATCTGTTGCTGGCTCTTCCTTTGATTTCTTTTCCCTTGCATTTTATTGTTTCCCCTCTACAAATTTTCTTTTCTCATGCGTATAGAGTCGTATCAGGCGGATGTGGAATGACACTGTGAGGAAACAGGAGTCCTCCTTCATCACTGGAGACATCAACAGCTCTGCTACGCTCAACAGAGGTAACCACGGGATACCTACAATTTGCATCCTCATCACTGTCACCCTATCTGCTTTATTAATAGCGGGAGGCACAGGCAGCATACGCTGTCATTTAGCAAAGTAGCTGCGGTCCAGACTACCGATAATGGTATTTTGTTCTTGAAGATCGGAAGATTAGCAGGATAGTGTAAATATCGCTTACTTATTTTTGCTGCTTCAAAAGCTGCTTTTTCGCAGGAAGGAGAGGTCTGGGCAGGCTCCCGTCAAAACTGAAACTACTTTATTGTCACAATATTAAATCTACAGAGTGAAGCGCTAACTGTGCTGTAGCACCAATCTTCTTTTTGCAAGGACAGATGTTTCTTTAACTGCTGTAGGTTTGAATCCTTTAAGTTAGTATGTGTTAAGGACTTAAACTAAACACCATAACACCTTTGTTATAATACAGTGTGCTATGCAAATTAATGTTATATTTTTAGATGAATTCACAGCATTACTCATCACATAGCATCCCGTTTCATTTTAAGTAGAGCGAAACTTTGCAGGATTTGCACCTGAGAATTTGTATGCTATTGTAGTCTCAAACCTTTTAAATGAATAAGCCCAGTTCAGTGTATCCCTACTTTATTTAGAGCTGTGTATTGCAGTCCCTTCAGAGTAGGACAGTGTAATGGACTGTAGGAATGAACTCAATGGGTATGGCTATCCGAGGGCTAGGGTAATGAGGGCATAGATACCCAAATGGCCACACAGTTTGAAATACGTGCACACACACACACACACACACACACACACACACACACACACACACACACACACACACACACACACAAGAGAACACATGCTGCCATTTGTTAGACTCTAAGCTGAGGTGTGGCCCTCACTTTCTTCAGGCCACTAATAAGCTGTTAGCATGACAGATTGATACTAAAGCAGACATGGTGCGTGTCAGCGCTTGAATTATCACACACTTAGTGAGGCAGGGCTTAAGACTCCCACACCTCCTCCTTCCCTCACACTTTAAAGAATGCCACACGGAGCTACTTAGCCAGTAGATGTTGAAATAACTACATACTTTGACTTATTGGATAACGGTGGAATGGAATAAATTGGATTGTCAGATAAGAGACCGACTTCTTGTTATGCCCAGGTCATTTAAGTTATAATGAAGAAGAGAGACCTACACAGCAATGACCAAAAAAAAAAGGTTCTGTGGTATGCTCAGGAATAGAGGAGTCAGTTGTTAGTATGTGGCTGTTTTTCATTTTAGTGAAACTCAAACACTCTATGATATTCTCAATTAATTCAAAATGTAGCTGTTACTTAATGTAAAAAAAGATTTAAAAAAGGGGGGTGTGGGTTGCAAATCAAAGGTATGCACTTCATCTGGAACCCTAGCAGTAAAAGATAATTGTCTATCAGCTAATACTGTTTTCACATGTGTATTTAATAAACTCTGACAGTACCAGCTTACAATAACAGAGTCAGACTAAAGAAGCTGTACACTGAAAAAAATTGATTGGCCATCTCTTGGATTTATGTAAGCATCTTGTGTGTATTTAACACAATTGCCTTATGCTTTAAAGTTAAGTGTAACTATATAGTGTAGAAACTACATTATATGCAGAGAGGCTAGATTAAATTCTTCATATCATGTTCGAGTGAAGTAAGTCAATAATATAGCAATGTTAAATCTTGCGACACTGCACAGGATTTCATGCCCCAGCCCCCCTGCAACCAGGATAAAGATAGGAGGATGGTAGTTGTTGTAGATCCATTCAATTTTTATGGTAACCAGACTCTAGACTTTGTTGAACATTATGTAATATGAAGACAACATGTAGTATTTAAGTGACCGAGTAGTACTGGGGTAAAAGTTATTGAATAGTGTTAAAATAAAATGACAAAATTGTGAAGGATTAAAATATTCCAAGAGCTTTAACTTACTTCATCTAAACATGTTTCAATCGCGTTGTATCAACACAAAATGCACAGGGTTATTGAATATGAATAAGTTGTGTTGATTTAACTCAGTTGTTTAAGTTTCTGCCAAAGCAAAACATTTGTGTGCAACCAGTGTCCACTATTGAATTAAGTAAATCCAACAAGGCCTTTTTTCAGTGTAGTTATATTACTTAGTGTATGTGGCAACACTTTCACAGTCTGTTGTAAAACAGGCGCATCACTGAGCTACATGCCACACTGATTGTTTGGAGGCTTGACCAGAAGGAGAAAAAAAAGGGAATCATTTTCTCTTTGGTTCATTTGTGCAGTAACAACATTAGGAGATGCTACAGTGGGGCAAAAAAGTATTTAGTCAGCCACCGATTGTGCAAGTTCCCCCACCTAAAATGATGACAGAGGTCAGTAATTTGCACCAGAGGTACACTTCAACTGTGAGAGACAGAATGTGAAGAAAAAATCCATGAATCCACATGGTAGGATTTGTAAAGAATTTATTTGTAAATCAGGGTGGAAAATAAGTATTTGGTCAATGACAAAAATACAACTCAATACTTTGTAACATAACCTTTGTTGGCAATAACAGAGGTCAAACGTTTACTATAGGTCTTTACCAGGTTTGCACACACAGTAGCTGGTATTTTGGCCCATTCCTCCATGCAGATCTTCTCGAGAGCAGTGATGTTTTGGGGCTGTCGCCGAGCAACACGGACTTTCAACTCCCGCCACAGATTTTCTATGGGGTTGAGGTCTGGAGACTGGCTAGGCCACTCCAGGACTTTCAAATGCTTCTTACGGAGCCACTCCTTTGTTGCCCGGGCGGTGTGTTTTGGATCATTGTCATGTTGGAAGACCCAGCCTCGTTTCATCTTCAAAGTTCTCACTGATGGAAGGAGGTTTTGGCTCAAAATCTCACGATGCATGGCCCCATTCATTCTGTCCTTAACACGGATCAGTCGTCCTGTCCCCTTGGCAGAAAAACAGCCCCATAGCATGATGTTTCCACCCCCATGCTTCACAGTAGGTATGGTGTTCTTGGGATGCAACTCAGTATTCTTCGTCCTCCAAACACGACGAGTTGAGTTTATACCAAAAAGTTCTACTTTGGTTTCATCTGACCACATGACATTCTCCCAGTCCTCTGCTGTATCATCCATGTGCTCTCTGGCAAACAGACGGGCCTGGACATGCACTGGCTTCAGCAGCGGAACACGTCTGGCACTGCGGGATTTGATTCCCTGCCGTTGTAGTGTGTTACTGATGGTGACCTTTGTTACTTTGGTCCCAGCTCTCTGCAGGTCATTCACCAGGTCCCCCCGTGTGGTTCTGGGATCTTTGCTCACCGTTCTCATGATCATTTTGACCCCACGGGATGAGATCTTGCGTGGAGCCCCAGATCGAGGGAGATTATCAGTGGTCTTGTATGTCTTCCATTTTCTGATGATTGCTCCCACAGTTGATTTTTTCACACCCAGCTGCTTGCCTATTGTAGATTCACTCTTCCCAGTCTGGTGCAGGTCTACAATACTTTTCCTGGTGTCCTTCGAAAGCTCTTTGGTCTTGGCCATGGCGGAGTTTGGAGTCTGACTGTTTGAGGCTGTGGACAGGTGTCTTTTATACAGATGATGAGTTCAAACAGGTGCCATTCATACAGGTAATGAGTGGGGGACAGAAAAGCTTCTTACAGAAGACGTTACAGGTCTGTGAGAGCCAGAGATTTTCCATGTTTGAGGTGACCAAATACTTATTTTCCACCCTAATTTACGAATAAATTCTTTACAAATCCTACCATGTGAATTCATGGATTTTTTTTTCACATTCTGTCTCTCACAGTTGAAGTGTACCTCTGGTGCAAATTACTGACCTCTGTCATCATTTTAAGTGGGGGAACTTGCACAATCGGTGGCTGACTAAATACTTTTTTGCCCCACTGTATACACACATTTTCAAGCAACCTAAATTTTTTGTCATGGCCAACTAAACACCTTACGTAAGCCAGAAACTAGGAAGGTTAAAGTATATATATATATATATATATATATATATATATATATATATATATATATATATATATATATATATATATATACATACACACACATGTACATGTGTATATATATATATACACACATGTACATGTGTATATATATATATACACACACACACGTTCTGGAAATCTACAGATGACATCCGCAAAACTAAGATCAACAATAGTTCCAGTAGCTTGAGACTAATGACGTCACGTCACATAATCAACCAGTAAATAACTCATGCATTCACGTAGCGGTGGCTGACTTTTGGCAGCACCGAGAAAAGGAGGGATCAGTTCAAGTAATTAAAGATAACAGATCCTTAACGTGATTTTCATTTCAGTGTGTCCAGCTATGACAAATTTCCCTCCACCTTTACCATTTTGCAGCAGATTGATGTGTCAGAGCTTACAATTTCTTACGCCGCCGTAATTTGTAGTTTTGATGAATAATTTGTGTAGTCATACATTTGAAAGGATCTAGAATGCATATATTCCCCTTTTTTGAATATTATGACAATATATGACTTATGTAGTTCTTAAATGCTGGGTTATAATGGCATAGGAATCATAAGTTTATAGTTTACATTGTGTAGAAATGAGAAAAAAATGCCTTAGGGAAGTAAAAAATTGCTGTGCCCCTATATTTTTCATAGATTTACTAGCCTTTAGACATGATTTTACTGGGTACGGGATGCATCCGTAGATGTAGCTAGTTTACATAACCATAAGTTCAGATCCCACACAGTCAGTGACAACTGTATAATATTAGCAAGATTGCATTTGAAGCCGCTAGAAAGAGCAGAAAAGAAAAGCAAAAAGAAAAACTGCATGATGCAGACTCTCCACTAGGTCGTCACATACACAGTGGTTGGTCATGTATAATGCCATCTCTGCACCTCATTAGTGGTCCTGCTAAGGTACTAAAAGGAAAAGAAAACTGATAAAGATAATTATTTCTTATCATGTTTTGCTTTGAGTTTATGCTGAAACCACAGAGATATTTGAACCTGTTTTTCCCCTCTCTGTTTTAAAGCTATATGACATGCACAGACAGCAGTAGCACAGCCTGCTTCATACAGTGTCGATAGCATCATGAGGATGAATGCATAAGAGCTGTTGTGCCCATTTGTTGCCTGTATTTTTTGCATTGTCTTAATGTGTATATGAGCAGTCTCTCAGAAAATGCACTGAAAACACTTTCTGTGGCCCCTTTGTCCATTAACTGTCCTGTAGTCATGCTTCTCTGCTCAAGCATATTGAACTGCAGCACAGTCTGCTCCAAGCTATGGCACTCTCTCTTTGTCTCTCTCTCTCTCTCTCTGTCTCCTTCTCCCTTTCCCTCCCTCAGCCTGTATGCAATGGCTGCAAGAATGACTTGTCAAGCTTTTTCTTGCCTTTCTCCCTGAACTGTTAGCCTGTTTGATTTACTTGTCCTCTTCTCTCCCTCTTTCTTCCACACACTCACTCTCCATCTCGCTCTCCCTTCTTCTTTTTTCCTTCTTGCTTACTTCCACTCTGCAATGGCTACATGTTCTCTCCTTTAACCTCTATCTCCACTCTGTTTTTTTTCTCCTGAGTGCTTCTCTCTTTTTCTCTCTTGACTTGGCTGTTGCTTTTCCTCTCTCCTCCTCTCTCGACTTGGCTATTGCTTTTCCTCTCTCTTTCTCTATCTGCCTGTACCAGGAGCCATGGCTAATCATCTTATAACTAATGCTCTCCTTCGTCCCCATGGTACTAACAATCCTTATAACACGCTCCTGGGGGACTCGGCAGTCTATAACAACCCAGCTGTGGGCATGTACAACACCCAAGGTGTGGCTGATGTTCCATTTATGAACAACATTTTTAAATGTAGCATAGAGTTGCTTTATTTTATCTATTTATTGATTTAGTTTGCATGGTTCTTTCAGTTTAAAAGGTGCTTTCTATTTTGATGCATGCATGTTATGGTTCCCAAGTGAGATGATCAATGACACTGAACTGTACATATATGCATACAACTCTATCTAAATTACTATTTGCAGATTTGCTATATCTTAAAAAAGCTACTTGTGAACCATGAAATATTTCTTATATATTACATTTTATATGAATGTTAGATTTACTTTTATTTTTATTTTTACATGCATGTGTCATTTTGGCCTTGTGTTGCTTGTGCAACAGCATGTGTCTGCATAAGCTTAATATCTACATTTATAGCATTTTAAATATGATTCTTATGCTGTTTCTTTCTCTGTCTTTATAACAAAGCACAGATATTTTGTTCTGTAATGATTATGTAAGATTTTTGTGTTTAAAATTTGTCAACTTGCCTTTAGTTGTTGAGCAATTGTTGATGTAACGGTGGCTGAAATGTGTTTCTGTCAATGTCTAAATTCACATCTGTGTTTCTCTTCTCTCTCTCTCTCCCTCATGCTGTCCATTAGCACCATACCGAGACACAAGTATGGACTACATTATTACTCAAACTACTTCAGCTACATAATTATTTTCTTGAATTTAAAGCAATTTAATGTTTTAAATCCAACCTATGCAAAACCTTTTTTCCCCAAAAAGTTTTCCAGTCGATATACAGTATCTATAGTATTAGTCGACCAGCAGGGAGATGAGATGTGATAATAACTCCTGTATAATTACTAGAAGTTCTACTTAAAACATTTTTCAGTGAAATTTTAACTTTTCTTTTTGTATTGTTGTAGTGCTAGCAGCAATTGAAAAAGAAGAGTACTTATGAAGATTCTCCTTAATGAATTATGGACGCTTGAAGCATTTTTCTTTCCAAGAAATTTATCATTGCTAATTTTTAATCCTCAATTCACAGCACCCACTACGATGTGAAACAATAATTAAAATCTTTCATTTGTAAAAAAACCACTTGGGAGTTGTTTTTTTCTTACATCTTAATAATTAGCACTTTTTAAAATTGTTTCTCAGAGGGCATCCTGAACAACGCAAGAGACTCCAGTGTTATGGATACACTCCCTCTTAATGGTAACCATGCCAACAACTACAGCATGGCGAGCAGTGAGTACTTGAGCGACTGTGTCCAGATCCTCGACCGTAGCGCCGGCTACGGCACCCACGGCAACCACAAGGAGACAACTCTAGAGAAGAAGATCCTCAAGGAGCTGACGTCCAACTATATCCCATCTTACCTCAACAATCATGAGAGAGCAACCACGGAGCGCAATCACAACCTCATGAACAAACTGGTGAACAGCAGCATGGCCAATGGAGGTGAATGTGGTTTCATTTATATAATTGAAGGTTTTGATAAACAGATGTAAATATTTCGATTTATTAAGTGGCACTGCTTGTTAACTCACTACAACAAAAATAGTCTTAGAGTAATTATAAATGCGTGTAAACACTTTTTATTTGTTTCTGTGGGTGAATGAGTAGAATCTGGGTTTTTATCTGGTTACAATGATTTATGCAGACAGGTGATTATTAAACTGAATTAAGCAAAAGCCTGTCATTTATAATGATTTGCAGTAACCCTTCCTTCTGAGGGTTCAGGTGAACTCAACAAAACAGCACAATAGAAGTGGTGAGCAACATATTAAAATCTACAATAATTATTATTTCTAACCGTTCGCAGACAGCTTAAACAACTGCGACATATTATCACAGCTGATATGTCAATACCAAACTTTTACACTTTTGGCAGCTATTGTGAAGTGTAGATTTACCTGAAGTTGATCCTTTTTCCTTTTGCTTTGCCTGTGTGACATTTGGTAGTGGGCAGATCTAGCAGACAGTAGTTTTTTTTTTTTGGGGGGGGGGGGGGGTTGGTTTTTTTTACTGGATAACAGACATATGATGCTGGCGAAAATTGCACTGTTGAAAGTGGTGAGCTCAAGTAAAACTGTAATTTCGAAAGCAAGACAACCTGGACAATGACATCAAATGAGCTGACATCCTTTAAATCGCTCTCTTTGGGTCCGGTGTCACATAGCAGGACTAATTTAATCTGTTGTTAATTTCTGAAAATTAGAGTGGGGACTTTAAACTTCACAGAGTGAATGGGTTAAATGCAGAGAGGAATTTCCCCACGGGGGTCAATAAAGTATACAATTTAAAAAATTTAATACTTGTTTTACTAGTAATGCTAAAGTTGCTGCCTTGGGTAGCAGTGGCAGTGCTTTTTGTTCAAAATGATTTAACGTCAGTGGGCTAACATGTTGAGATGTGTGGTGTAATATGATTCTTGCCTGGTTCTTCCAGGGAGCCTGGCAGGGGGCAGCAGCAGCAGCAGCAGCAGTGGAGTTGGTGGATGTGTGGGAGGCAGTAAAGAGGACAATGGCCCCATGGTACTAGACAACTCTGTAGCCTTCCCCCATGAGGAGAACCTGGGTTTGGAGATTATCAGAGAGGAGTCCAATGCACCTCTCCTGCCGCCACGGCCTCCTCCGCCAGACAGCCACCCCCCGCCGCCGCCGCCACCTCACAGTTTCTCCCGGCCACGGCGCATTCCTCAAGAGACCAGCGAGAGCTTTTTTCCCCTGCTGACAAACGAGCACACTGATGAGCACACGCACTCACCAAACCACAGAGACTCACTCTACACCAGCATGCCAGTGCTGACGGACCTCCCAGATGGGCAGATGAATGGTTTAACAGACGGAGAGGAAGACAGCTCCGGGGAGCTACAGCCCTGTAAGAGTGCTACTGCTCCTGAACTGGATGATGTCTATTATAAGAGCATGCCAAACTTGGGCTCCAGGAATCACCTTCACGAGCTGCAGAGCTACTACCACATGGGCCGTGGTGGCAGTGATGGATATATGGTCTCTGGGAGCAAGGATGAGTCCGATTCATCACCCGAGGAGCCGCCTGTAGACCCTTCTCACCTGGTTACCAGTCTATAGAGGCAGTCGAGACTTCTGTCCCTCCCCAGCCCACCTTTACACTTTCAACCTTTCAGTGAAAACATTCTGTGTTGTTGACTGACAGACTGAGCTGGCCCGACCCTGGATTGAGGTACTGTGTGTAACATTAACGGCGGCCCATGACAATATGATTGAGACATCACTGGCCAGTTAAAAGCAGGGATTGAATGTACTGTCATAAAAGGTGCAGACTGAGAGGGCAGCTCTAAAAGACTTTTTGTGAACATCAAGCCAGAATGGAATGTTTGAACTCAGAACAGAAAAGGAACGGGGAGGGATTCTGTAATTTTACCGTACCTGTTACTTTTATTTGGAATCTTCGGATTGACCGTAGCCCTACAAGTTTACCAATATGGACCTCTAGCAGATTATAGCATATAGTCTCCACTACCACCACAACAGGGCCCAGGCCCCCAGCCCTGGGTGAAAAGAGCTGCCTGTCTGTTTGTCTGTATGTCTGTCTGTCTGTCTAACTCTTAAAGACGCATATGTTGGATGACGTTTCCACGACAATAAAGGGTAGAGCAGGACGTCAGACTCTGGTGTTCACAGCATAAACTGGCCCCAAAGAAGCACCGCTACCTGCCAATCAAGTGAAGGATGTATGATATATGCCCTCACTAACAATCACCCAAAAAAAAGAAAAAAAAAAAAAAGAAAAGAAAAAGAACCACTGATATTATTTGGGCGGCTGAACTGTAACCATATCAAACTGATGTTCGAAGTTCTCTTCCTGTTCGTATCTGCTAAACTGGAGTTGTGTCTGGGCTGGTGTAACATTCCTGCAAGTCGTAGTGACAGCGGCTACTGTGTATTTCACTGAAAACAAAGAAGGAAGATCATATTACAACAGACTGAAGTGAAAAAAAAAGTTCTGTTTCTTCTCCTTTCTTCTGTAAAAGTTTTCCGTTATCAAAGGATTATGAAGAAATCACAAACTGTTTCTATGTATTGTACAGAATCCAGATACAGATACAAATGTTGCATATGACCAAGTCTTTTATTTTATAATCCTAAGTTGCAAACCTTTTGTGTGTGAAAACGTTCTGAAATGCAATGATATGTTCTGTTCACGAGAGGACTGCAGAACGAGCAAGAAACAATCTTTCATGTCACTCTCTCGTAATGCAGAGGCGGTCAAGCACCCCTTAATTAATACGCATATACCCTACGCACACTTCATCCTGGTCCTTTTTATAGCAACACCACTGTCACGTACATTTTGCAAATTAGTTGTTACTATATACTTTGCCACTTGTGTAGATTTAAACCAAGCAGGAAACTGAAGTAGTTAAGAGACGAAGGAAGCGATTACTATGGAAATGCTACATTTTAGACTTTTGATGGAAGAGGATCTCATCTCATTTTGTCCCTGCGCGAGGGGCCTCGGTGTGAAAAATTACAAAGACGCCAGATTTAAGACGTAGCACAAAAATAGTTTTTAAAAACATATCCTCTGCCAAATATTCTAGCAACTGATAATAACTTACAGTGCTGTTTGAGATCTTATTGTACAGAAAAATGCTCAGAGAATCTACTATTTTACAAAGGGGTCAGTCTTACCAATGAAATATCATGGCTACACCATATTTGTGTACTGAAAATGTGAAAAATCTGCACACAAGAGCACTGTCCAATGTGGAAAGCCAATGTTTACTTATTTAGCAGGAAAATGAATAAGTGTATGAAGTGTAGCTTGCACATGTATTCCACAAACCCCGCCATGTCCCCAAGAGAGAAATTATTTATTTATCAGTTTATTGGTTTAAATACAGCAAAACAAGCTCAGAGGAAAGAAAGCTGGCAGGAGTAAATAAAGTGGCACTGGGTTTGTTTTTTTTAATTTTTTTAATTTTTGGGGTTTTTCATTTCTTTTTTTAAATTATTATGATCTTGATTATTATTACAATATTACTGCTAATTATTTATTCTTTTTGTATGGGTTCCACGTTGAATGATCTCATAACTAATATTTGTTGTAACAGTGAAAGTTGTTTGCCAACAAATAAATTACTGACATAGCTTTGCGGGTTTCTGCCTCTTGAGTGTTTTCAGTGATTATGCTGAAATTAAACACAAACACAGAGTTAAACCCATCACTGTTTTCACTTCAGATGTGTGTTTCTGACCATTTGGTGAGACTGAGTATGCAAACATCTCGCTGCATGCATTTGGATCTGGTTCTCAGGTGAAATTCTGCTTTTTCGATCTGTCAGAACAGCTTCTGCCAGTTAAAGCTTTTGCGTGCCATAGCTGAGTGTGTGGGAAGTTTACAGAATCATATTAGGCAATTTATTTTTGAAGACTTCTTTCTGTCAGTGAATACATTAGTTCTCCATTGTTTGGAGATTAACATATATTTACATATTCTATACATATAAAGGACTGAACCTCAAGGGTAATGTGATTGATGAATAATTACTTTCACAAAAACTAAGTGTGATATGAACCTCTGCAAGTAACCCATGGTGATCACGCTACCAGCAGAAACTCACTGCTGCACATTTTTCTCTCCCTGTCTATCAAAGTGGAAATCAGTTAATATTTTAAATTGGTCCGGCTTTCTTCCAAGTTTATTCGGTCCATACTAGAGATGGACCGATCCGATATTACGTATCGGTATCGGTCCGATACTGACCTAAATTACTGGATCGGATATCGGAGAAAAATAAAAAATGTAATCCGATCCATTAAATATCACGAAAGCACCTCATAAAACTTGCAACACGCCATAACTCACCTCAGAACGTTAGCACGTCGGAGCAGTATGCATCACGTGATAGAGCGGCTGTGGCATGCGGGACCTGTGGTCTGGATAGCATGTGGAGCTTCGCTAGCAACCTGGCATTTCATCTCTGACAAAGTTATCCCCGAGAGAAGTAAAGCAAGTGTGTAAGTCCATCTCTGAATGTTTGTAAAGCATTCCTGCGTTAAGCTTAACAAGCGACTGCCTCTTCTTGCTGCTACTTCAATCATGAAACTGCTTAATGATCAGCTGATCGGCTTCTTTGTTTTTGGCCCACTTTGCACCAGAAAGTGGAAACCAGCGGCTGAACAACAGCAGCACGTTTAAGTTTGATCAGCTGTTGTTAGAATTTATTTAATATTACTTTCTACACCAGGATCTTTTTCTACGTAGCTGACGCTGGTAACTGTGCAGGGGCGGATCTAGCAAAGTTTAGCCAGGGGGGCTGATAGGGCATTAACAGGGAAAAGGGGGCACAAAGAAATACTTTTCTTTCTTATTCTCATTTAAAATGTCTAGCTTTTAATAAATAATTATCTGACACCCAAAGTTTTAATTTGATGTAAAAGGAATAGAAGTCAATTACTGTATATAGTGACTATTAAGTCTAATATATATACCCTAGTAAGCTATAGTACTTTTTCCTTTGGGAAGGTACCATCTGTGCAGTCTGCAATTTTGTTGAAGAAAGATGTTGAATCTATTTAATATTTCTTGAAAAAAAATTGATTTCTGTGCATTTTTTTTTCACACTGCATCAAATTAAGGTTGATTACGTCGATTAAGCATCATGAGGTGGAGTGTGAGGGGTGGTTCCCTATTTTTTATTTATTTATTTTTGTTGTTGCTGGGAGTTGGAACCCTATTAGTTAGGTTGCTTAATATTTACGCTAAGTACTCTTTAAAATACCAGAATAGGGAGGATGGTGTAGGTTTAAGTTTATTAGATTGATCAGTATTGCTGAACTATGAAATTTTTTTTTTGCATACAGGTATAACAGAATAGCTTTAGTGTAGTTGTTGTTTTAAACTTGAGTGTGAACTTATACAAAATGCAGCAAGATATTTAAAAAAACAGTTTTGTTGATTAAAAAACACTATATCGGATTCATATCGGTATCGGCAGATATCCAAATTTATGATATCGGTATCGGACATAAAAAAGTGGTATCGTGCCATCTCTAGTCCATACACAATATAAACAAAAGTACTGGATCACATACACAATACACTTGCAGTTGCTTCCTGGCCTTGGATGCCACAAAGCTCCCAGCACACAGCTTTTGTACTGATGTTAATGCCAAAGGAGGTTTGGAAAAAAAAGGTTTGTTTTGTTTTGTCGCTCAAGGTCATTGAATTAGCCTGTCAAATCACATAAAACATATTTCTCTACATTGTCAGTTTTAAAGAGTCCTCTGTAGTTTCTTTGATGTTATTTCAGTAAAATTCTCTATTCTTTCAGGTTAATTCAGTGGCTTGTCATTGAATCAAACATTTTAGAGTACAAAACAGCCAATTTCTTCAGAGTTACTTTACACACTTGAGTGCAACAACTTTTTAAAGTAAATCTAATTTTTATGTTTTCTTAAAACAGCACAAATGACTCAAGTAAACCTAAAAAACCTAATTTGTTCAGTAAACCCAGTTTGGGTTTGAATAACTATGGTTTCTGAAAGCTTTCACTTTGTATAAATACCAGTAAAGTTGATCTTAGAATATCTAGAAAAATATCTAATATAAAAAATAATAAATCTAATATTTAAGGAAAATTTTCCTTATTGAGTTGCTGACATCCTTTTATTATATCACGCTCAAATTCATTGTGCTCTTAGATCAATCTATTCCTAGACAAATGTTTTTAAAGGTAGGCTGCATGGCTAAGTGCTCAATTTTATAAGCCTGTGGCAATGGCACTGGATTCAAAGATTCCCATTAAAAAAAACCAGACTACTTGTTTGTCTTTTGCAAACTAAAGTTCGTAGTCCTGTCTTTGTAAAAGTTCAGGTCTTCACATTACATTTTGGATTTTGCTCAATTGTCAAGGTCCTTCCCAGTAGCTGCATCATAGCCAGAATTGTGTTGGTCTACTTGTATATGTAGTTTTTTCCATGTAGTCTGTTCCCTCTACATTTACACAGTTCCACCCACTTAATGTGGTGAAGTTGCTAACTTGTCCTTAGGGCCCATGTGCTTAGTGTTGCCCAGCAATAGAAATTCTTAATGATTCCCTGGGTGGACTTTGGTAAACCCCACTGAGGAATGGCTAGTTACCTTCTCCAGCTAGTGTAGTCTCTAGAGGGCAGGAGTGAGAAGCTTCAACATCCTCTAATTTGGCAACAGGCCTAAGAGTGTGTATGAAGTTAATTTGTAAACAACCTGTTGGCTATGTTCTGCTGTTCCACACACACACACACACACACTTACAGTCCTTTTGATTGTTTCTCTCCTTACTTTTTTTTTTTTTTACACACAAGTTATAAACTGATTTGTATTGAGTGATATAAGTATTTGATCTCTTAGAATTCTGGCTCTCAGAATTAAAAATGTATCAATCAATCAACTTTATTATGTGTATAAAGCATACCTGTCCACAGAATCAATTTCTTTTATTCCAAACTCTCCACCACCATAAGCAAGACCAAAGAGCTGTCAAAGGACATCAAGGAAAACATGGTAGATCTGCTTGAATGGGATACAAGGGTGTTAGCAAGAAGTTTGACGAGAAGGTGACAACTATCAGTGTGATTATTTAGAAGTGGAAGAAATATTAAATGACGATCAATCACCTTCAGTCTGGAGCTCAATGCAGGTTCTTGCTTCATGGAGTGAAGATGATTATGGGAAAGGTGTTAAATTAACCCATACATACATGGGAAGAGCTTGTTTGTTATCGGAAGGCAGTTGGAAAACCAGCCACAGTACACAGTTGGTAACACACTACACTGTAATGGACTGAAATCCTGCTGCATCTGCAAAGTCCTCCCCTTAAGAAGCCACATGCAGAGGCCAATTTAAAGTTTGCCAGTGAACATATAAATTATTGAGAGAGGGCATGGCAAAAATTGCTGTGATCAGATGAAAGCATAGTTCTTTGGCATTCGTGCAGCCTGCCATATCTTGAGGAAGCGCAATACTGAGTATGACCCAATGACCACCATCCCCACAGTCAAGCACGGAGATGGAAACATTGGAGCTGCCAAGCAGCAGCCAAGAAACCTAAATGATTTTGAGTGTTTCTGTAAAGACAAAGGTCCAAAATCCCTGATGAGATGTGTGCAAACCTGGTGACCACCTACAAGAAACATCATGTTTTACTTGTGGATCAAATGCTATTTTCACTCAAGGACATGCAAATCAATTTATAACTTTTATGTAATGTGTTTCTTTATAACTGATCAAACTTGCAAACTCAGCAGATCATGTAACGTATT
Source organism: Rhamphochromis longiceps (assembly GCF_057381845.1). Lineage (NCBI taxonomy): Eukaryota > Metazoa > Chordata > Actinopteri > Cichliformes > Cichlidae > Rhamphochromis > Rhamphochromis longiceps. Next base: position 27,793,316 of record NC_140562.1, on the reverse strand, counting down.
ATTGCAACACATACTGATGGTGTCTCTTACACAGCAAATTCAAAAGTGTTAAATGTTTTGGTGTTAGTAGTCTTCTTGCAAAAGTAGAGTTAATTTTACTCTAAGTAGAGTCACATTCTTTTAATGTAACTCTGAGGTGTAAAATGATAGTAGTTAAAATCAAGTGTTAAAAATGAATGTTTCTCTGTCAAATCTGGAGGTGTTACAATGGAAACATTAACTCTTGACCTCTTAACTCTGAACTCCTAGAGGGGCTATGACACCAATAGAGTAAATTCACAGACTCCGCCCCCAGCACCATAGGCTCCAGTCGAAGCTGAAGTGAAGCCGTTTCAGAACATTTTGCTCTACATATTTGAGTTGTTTGCCATGCTTGGTAAGTCATTTTTTCAAAGATTGTTTCAATTATTATTATTAGCTTTTACTTCTGTGGCTTTTTGGAGTTGAGACAAAGCTGTGTGAAAGGCATTAGCCATGTTGCTCGGTGATAGCATAATATTCTGTTTTAGCTAGCTGAAATGTATTGTTTGTGGACAAATACCACAGCCTTGAAAAAAAGCTTGCATGTGAATTTTCAGTCAAACTTTTGGTCAAATACACCTAAAACAATGTCTAGAATGTGAAATGTTGGTATAATGGTGCTACTTGAAGCCTGAAAATTATCTCCCATAAAAAAAAAAATCCGAGCAAACAGCAGTAGAAGATGTCCTGACTGGGTTCTACGTTAGCAATTGATTTGTGCCATTAATTAGTGTCAACTAATTTTTATTCAATCTCCGCACAGGATATGCTTGTGAAGATGGAATATGGGGGAGAGCAGAAGTGCGTTGAAGTTCCACAAAGTGATGAATGAAGGACATGCATATTGTATTGAAGAAATAAGTGATGAGAATGCTGTTATTTGCATTTACCAGCTCACCTATGTCAGACCTTTTGATAAACACAATTCTAATGAAAGTGAGAACATGTACACTGTTACATCTTTCAGAAAATGTTTTGAAATTGTGGTGCACAGTTCAGAATAAATGTTTTTCAAAAACCATTGCGTCTTTTTAGTAAACGTTTATTTCCAAAAGAAATTTCTAGAAGTTCAGAACAGTAAAATTCCCGCTTTTTAGAATTAATTAGAAGATAACTCTTATGTAGTTAAACTAAAATACTCTTTGAGAGTTAATATATAAACTCTTAACACCTAGTTAGCATTAGCAAGTGTTAAATTATCAACTCCAGACAGATTTGGTGTTTAACACTAAATCAGAGTTAACGTACCAACTCTCCAAAAAGAGTTAAATTAACACTCTGGTGTGGACCCATATAGACACTTTAATAGTGTTGAAATCAAATCTGACAGTGTTAATTTGGACATGCTGGACACATCATGTATCACATCCATAGTCACTGTACAGGCTATGCATCTTGGCATCCTTATGCATCCTGGCAAAAAGACATCACAGCTGTCTATTGCATATATTAAGTCAAATTTATAACCATAGCTGTACAGTTTATTTTATTCCAATGAGAGGAAACATTTTGGAGCAAAATTTACTGCATAAACAGATCTGAAACTGTTATTCTTCACTTGTGTATACTTAAGATGATAAAAACTCAAACCACTGGAGGTGCTTCGCCAGCAATAAATTTGTATTTTCTAAATGGCTGCAGCTCAGATTGCAGAACGGTTGGTTACTAATTGGTTAGGGTGGGTGTTCTTGGTTCAGTATTACTAAACAAATCCTGTGAAGCCACAACAAACTACCACCATGATGTGGGTATATTTACAATGGTGAAGAAAAACTAACAGCAATTAGTGTAAAAAGATTCCAGCCTATACTAACAATATCTCGCTCACACTGACATCAGCTTTGTTCTTTGGTGTGTAGCTAAACAGACCATTTTACGAATATATGGAATTTAAAAAAACAAAATAATTGTTTGTCACATGTCAAACAGTTAATAATCTGCATTGGCCTACAATAGAGTCCCCTTATTTTTGTAATAATAATAAAAAAATAGTTATTTAATTTAATAAAAGTGCACTTGGGCCACGATATGAAAAGCTTAATGAAATGGTTACATGCCCTTTTATTTGTGGCACTGCCCCCACAAATGTTTCTTGTTACTCAGTTGGGTGCAATCTCTGCACAGCATCTTTATATTATTTAAGACTTTTGCCATCTTTTATCTAGTTTGATCATAGATTCAGTTCATGAGCAGGAAATAAAAGAAAATAATACAGCAACAGGATTTGAAAAATAAGAAAAGTAGGGAGACCAACAATAAAGGAAGGAGCAAAAATAAAGGAAAGTGTGAACAAGTAGAATGGAGAAAAGATAAATTTTTTATAAATGTATTTTAGTTTCCTTAAAACTAACTAAAGCCACCTAACACTCAAATTTCCCCTGTTCCTCCCTCCGATTCCCTCTTTCCTCTGCCAGTAGCAGACTGATTAAACGAGTATTGGGCTATGTGGGTCATATCTCTGCTGGAGTGCTCTGATCGGTTAGTGCTGCCTGGCTGTGTTATCTTCCTGCTCTCTCTGTTTCCCTCCTTCAAGGGAAGGCATTCAGTATGTCTTACAAGGTGACATGTCTCTCAGACTCAGCTCACACACCAAAGGCATAAGACAGCAAGGATGAGCAGGAATATAAATTAAAGGGAATCATTCTGTTTATTGTATTTGTTTATGATTAATTAATGTCTTTGGCAAGCTGAGGGAATCTAAATGTGGCAACTGTAGTGCACAGACTACCAAAATAAATAAATAAAGGAGAGGGAAAAGTGTGGAATAACTAATGCTTTCTGGAAAGATACTTATAGCCTAAAATAGTTGCTGAAATAGAATTTTTTGAAAAAATGTTCAGAAATGTTCTTTCAGTTCTTTATGACTATTTGTAGATGCAGCAATATGAAAATTCAAATTACATAAGGTAAGAAGGCAAAAGAAAGAAAGAAAGAAAAAGAATTAGAAGTCATGCTCAAAGGCTGTGCCACTGTGCCACATAATTCTGGATAACGTGTAACCATCCTGTAATGTGATCACACCAGTTGCATAGCAAATGGATTCTCACACCACACAAATCATCAAAGGGGTTTTGGGGAGGTTTTGTACACAAGATAAATAATTTTGTCATTACATATACATACAGAACAAAAAGACCATAGGACAGTGACGTATAAGGGGAAGAGCAATCCATTTCTGTCACTTTTTATTCAGTACACACCGGTCATATCCATCTTTGAGCTCTACCTTTAAATTCACATTCATTCATAACTGACTTTCCACTGAAATAAAATATATAAATAAAGATAAATAAAAGTAAGCCAGTCAAAGTTACTTCTACATTAAAAAAGAAAGAAATATGGCTTCATCTTAACCATTATCATCTAATTTTGTCAATAACCACAAAAGAAGCACTCAAAACTTTACAGCTGTAGAAACATGAAACATTAGGCTAGCATAGACAATGAAGCCCTACTCTATAAAACTGCCATAGGTTTAACTCTGCCTGTGAAGCTTGATTTAAGAAATAAATGTTTACATGTTTTAGAGCATAGGTGTCAAACTCTGGCCCGCGGGCCAATTTTGGCCCGCAGCCTACTTACATTTGGCCCGCGAAGCCATACCAAATTACTATCAGAGCTGGCCTACTGGTATTATACAGCTAATATATATATTGTTTAGTATTAAGCTTTGCTTGTTCCATATTCAGTTTTTCAGCAAAACGTGTTTGAGTCCATAAGAAAAGATTCATTCTTATATCTGGAGGAATAAATATATTTCAATAAATATTAACGTTAGCCCACGACTTTGTTCCAGTTTTGAATTTTGGCCTACTGTGTATTTGAGTTTGACACCCCTGTTTTAGAGCATGTTAAGTGTCATCTTTTGTGTAAGTGTTATCACTTGTTTGGTTGGTTGGTTAGTGCTAGTAGACTTACATTAGTTTATGTTAGCTAACCAGTGACTGAACTAATAACTCAGTGGAAAACAAGAAAACTTAAAATCAGTCCAAGGGTGACATTTTTGTATTACCGCTTTCTGCAACAATGAGAAAACTAATTGTACTGCTCACTTTCACTCTCTGTTTCTTTAGCAGCAACTGGCTCTTCCTTGTTGGCTAGCTAAACTGAAACAGGAAATTCCACCTGTTAGCGGTAATGTTTGGGTTTGTAGAGAAGTTTATGAATGTGCCTCTCGGTACACCCAACCTGACCTGATCTGACTCCATCAGTGGACCTGACACAAACAAGCTCTCTCTCTACACTGTCCTCATGCATAAAGTGCTTGAGAAATGGGAAAATCTACCTGTTAGCTGTAATGCTAACATGTGGATATTCCCATTTCAGTTAAGCTAATCAACAACAAGGAACCACTTTCTATTGTTTAAACCAGCCACCTTACAAAAGTGACTCCCTTAGACTGCTTTTAAGAGTTTTTGTTACCTTGTTTTCTGCTGAGTTATCACTATCACTAGTTAGCTAACATAAACATATTGTGTAATCTATTAGCAGCCACCAACCAACAAAACCAGTAGTCATATTCTATATTGGTACAAGACGTCTTTACACAAGCTCTAGAAACTTTAAACATGTATTTCATGAATCCAGGTTCACAGACAGTGTTAAATCTATGACAGTATTTTAGAGTAGGACTCCATGGTGTAAGCTAGCCTTGATACATGTATTGTTTCATGTTGGCTAAACAGCTGTAAAGTTTTATGAGTGCCTCTTTTCTGGTTACTGACAAAATTAGATAATAATAATTTAGCCCATCATCATCTTTAATTTTATTTATGTAGAAGCAAGTATTTCAGTGAAATTTAGTCAGTTATCAATAAACGTGAATGAATGGCATGGCAACAAGCAGCGTCCACTGTGAAACTGGTGTTACATTGTGGTGTCTGTTAATTTAAGCAACTATGACATTTAAAGCTGAATATGAATTTGATTAAAGATGGAAATTTAGCCCATCCATATACGGTATGACATTTTAATGTTTCCATCCCATTTCCTTCTTCTGCATTGTTAAGCACAAGCAGGACATTTTCCAGCCACACTAGAATCTAGTTGAGGTTCTGATGAAATAAAGCACATCACCTCGCATTCCAGAATTTCAGATGTCACTGGAATTTACGGTCTTAAATTACACATTTTTAATTGTGTCATCCGCAGATTCATTTGTCATTATGTAGCCATTCTTTAGTTTATTAGAGGCTAGCTGTGATAGAAGGCTAATTAGTCTTTCTCCAAGTCACATCATATTAACTTCTGAATCACTAGCCTCTCACTGACCTCTGGAAATACATCAAAATGCAAAGGGGTCCGTCCACTGACCTATGCTGGTGCGGGCATGCCTATGCCAACTCATCTGCTTCAGTTGCCCAGCCTGTGTGCGGCAGCATACATGCTCTTGATCATCTTCTCCTCACCTCAATTTTCTGTGAGAGTGCTCATTGGAAGAAAAACACTTAACAGGTACACATAGGCTGCCCTGAATAATTCACTTTAATTGGTAAAAAGGGAAGACGACAAGCCTCAGCTGAAGAGTGACAGAGGGTGAGCTACAAAGTGGAATGAATGGGGGAGAGAATGGCCATCCACGGGCTTTTTTGAGGTCACGTACACCCCCATGCATGTTTAATTGGCTTTGGGATGGCATGGTGTTTCTGCTGTCTCTGCTGTGAGTCAGACTCACTATGCCTTTTCTGCAGCGTGCCTTTTCACAGAGGCTCAGCAATGGAGACACTATTTTAGGAATACATTAGGAGCACAGAAAACACTGACATTTAGACAGTCTCTGGGATGGCGGAGAAAGCGAGAAGGCTAGTCACCAGTGTATATGACAGACACTGGATTACTGCCAGTGTGTTTTTGTGGAGAGCTAGTACAGTAGGCCAGACTCATGTCAAGTTACTTTCTAAAAAGGATTCATTTACTTCTTCAAACTAATCGCAATTCACTAAGAAAAGAACTGATCTGATTGCCCCAAATGTGGAAAAATCACACCTAATTGTTGTAAATTAAAAAAAAAAAAGCAGTTTGAAAAAGGAATCACATTCTGTCAAGGCTCGGCTGTGTGGCAGGCAGGAGGAGGACCCAAACGCAAAACTCACAGACACGGGGGTGAACTCAAAATCACAGCTTTAATGCTGGAATGGCCGAACATAGGAAATACAAAACTAAACTGGGAAAAGTAAACTAACATACGCGAAGAGACACAGGGAGATCCACACAACATGAGGGACGACGTCACACTGAACAGAGGGAGACGCAGACAGAAATACACAGAGGGTTAACGAGGGAAGTGGGAACACACGGGGAACACAGGTGACACTGATAATCATGACGAGACAGGGCGGGGTGAACTGAACACTGACGGGAGAGGTGAAACAGGAAGTACAGGAGGAGAGAGAGCACGAGTAGAACACCAACGTAACAGGCAGGGGAGACATGGAATAAACACGAAAGGGGACGAGGGCTCATAAATACATAGAGGGCACACAGGGGGAAGAGAGAGCACGGGGAGAACACCAACGTAACAGGCAGGGGAGACATGGAATAAACACGAAAGGGGACGAGGGCTCATAAATACATAGAGGGCACACAGGGGGAACTTAAACATAATGGGCAGGGGAAGCATGGAATAAAATACAAACATACAAGGAAACTAAGAACACTGGGCCAACATGGCCCAGGACCATGACAGTACCCCCCCCTCAAGGGCTGGCTCCAGACAGCCCAAACACAGAAAAACAAAACCAAACAGAAAACAACCCAGGGCGGGCGGCGGGGGCCCAGGACGGAGGGCCCGGAACAGAAAACAAAAGAGCACAGCAAACACCGGAGCCCAAGAAAATAACCCAAACACAGAGCAGTTCAGGGGGCCGACCGTGCGCAAGGCAACGGCGGCGACGCGGAAACAGTTCAGGAGGCCGGCCGTGCGCAAGGCAACGGCGGCGGTGAAGGAGACGACGGAGCAGTTCAGGAGGCCGACCGCGCGGGAGGCGGCGGCGACGATGACAGCGCTGGTCCGGGGGCCGACCGCGCGGAAGGCGACGGCGGCCACCCAGGCGAAGGCGGTCCGGGGGCCGGCCGCGCGGAAGGCGACGGCGGCCACCCAGGCGATGACGGTCCGGGGGCCGGCCGCACGGAAGGCAGCGGCGGCGGCTCTCCAGTGTCAGGCGTACTGGCCGAGGCCCGGTGGGCACAGGACCAGTCGAGACGGGACCAGTCAAGGCGGGACCAGGTGAAGCACAGGCTGAGGCTGCAGCAGACGAAGGCTCTGAGGAGGCTGCAGCAGACGAAGGCGCTGAGGCCGGGCCAGGCGAGGACGAAGGCGCTGAGGCCGGGCCAGGCGAGGACGAAGGCGCTGAGGCCGGGCCAGGCGAGGACGAAGGCGCTGAGGCCGGGCCAGGCGAGGTTGCAGAGGCTGAGGCCGGGCCAGGCAATGACGAGGCGGTCGCAGATGGCGGCTGGACAGGCTCCTCGGGCCCTCCAGCTGATGCGGCGTGAGGCTGAACGGGCCCCTCGGACCCTCCAGCGGAGACGGGAGGCTGAACGGGCCCCTCGGACCCTCCAGCGGAGACGGGAGGCTGAACGGGCCCCTCGGACCCTCCAGCGGAGACGGGAGGCTGAACGGGCCCCTCGGACCCTCCAGCGGAGACCAAAACAACGCCAACAGGCATGAAGTCCTTCGGCCGACATGAGGACAACTGGCGCTGCACTGAGCACTGACTCTGCCCAGGCAATACGAACATGGTGCAGTTCTTAGGGGGCTGCTTAAACTTCAGGGGTCCAGAATCAGCCGGTGACTGAGACCTAGCCTCTGGGGAAGCCCTGGAGTGGCAAACTGTGCCAACGGCGGCTAAACCATGGAAAGTACCCTGAGTAGAAATCCAGTTACCTCTCTGCATGGAGTGGATGAGCAAAACTGGCGACACAGGAGACTGAGCGGAGAGTGGCTGCTGGGCAGCTAACTGAGTTACTGGAGACACGGGTGAGAGCGGGAGCTGAGCTGCTGGACACACGGGGACCTGAGCTGCTGGACACACGGGGACCTGAGCTGCTGGACACACGGGGACCTGAGCTGCTGGACACACGGGGACCTGAGCTGCTGGACACACGGGGACCTGAGCTGCTAACGGTGGAGAAGTAAATGACTGCACAGGGGACTGAACTGATGTCTGTAGTAACGGTGGTGGTGAGAGTGGAGTAGGTGGTGGAGTTAATGACTTCACAGGGGAATGAACTAGAGGTAGTGACGGTTGTGGTGCTGGTGGTTGAGTGGGTGACTGTGCTAAAGGAGACTGCACTGGGGACACTGGAGACTGCACTGGGGACACTGGAGACTGCACTGGGGACACTGGAGACTGCAGTGATGGTTGTAGTGGAGGTGTAACGGGTGAAGGAGTGGCTGAAGTGGCTGTGGGTCGGACGGCTAGTGGCTCAGCTACAGGGTATGGTAACGGCAGGGCTATGGGTTGAATGACGGACTGAGTAGCAGCCTGAGTGGCTGGGTGTAGTGACGGTTGTGGTGGAAGAGAAACAGGTGGTAGTGTGGATGATGGAGCTAAGGGCGACTGAGTGGCAGACCGAACTGATGACTGAAGCGATGGTAGAGGTGAAAATGGAGCTTGTGGTGGAGTTAACGGCTGAGCTAGCGGGGACACAGGAGACTGAGCTGCGGGTGGCGGCGAGGGAGCTAACTGAGCTGCGGGTGGCGGCGAGGGAGCTAACTGAGCTGCGGGTGGCGGCGAGGGAGCTAACTGAGCTGCGGGTGGCGGCGAGGGAGCTAACTGAGCTGCGGGTGGCGGCGAGGGAGCTAACGGAGCTGCGAAGGGCTGCGAGGGAGCTAACGGAGCTGGAAGTAGCAGCGAGGGAGCCGACGGAGCTTCTGGCAGCACAGAAGGTGAATTAGAAGGCCGAATGTCCGGCTGTGGGGTGGCGCGTCGGCGGCGTGAATGCCGTTTCTTTTTTGATGATGGCTCTGACGGGCCGAGCGGCTCCACATCCGGCCCTTCAGGCAGGTGGGTAGTAGCAGCTGGGGGATGAAGGTGGAGCTCGTTGCGGATTAAATCCTGTTCGAGTGGGTGGAGTGCACTGAGTAGCCAGGGAAGACCACAGAACAAGCGCTGTAGTCTGGTTTCCACAGCACGGCGAAATTCCTTCCCCTCATGTTCTAGCCACAGATGCAGGAGTCTCTCCACGGAGTAGATTATGTCCAGACGCAGTTCTTCTGGTGGGTTGAGTGCTGCTGGGTCCATATCTGGTGACGTCGTACTGTCAAGGCTCGGCTGTGTGGCAGGCAGGAGGAGGACCCAAACGCAAAACTCACAGACACGGGGGTGAACTCAAAATCACAGCTTTAATGCTGGAATGGCCGAACATAGGAAATACAAAACTAAACTGGGAAAAGTAAACTAACATACGCGAAGAGACACAGGGAGATCCACACAACATGAGGGACGACGTCACACTGAACAGAGGGAGACGCAGACAGAAATACACAGAGGGTTAACGAGGGAAGTGGGAACACACGGGGAACACAGGTGACACTGATAATCATGACGAGACAGGGCGGGGTGAACTGAACACTGACGGGAGAGGTGAAACAGGAAGTACAGGAGGAGAGAGAGCACGAGTAGAACACCAACGTAACAGGCAGGGGAGACATGGAATAAACACGAAAGGGGACGAGGGCTCATAAATACATAGAGGGCACACAGGGGGAAGAGAGAGCACGGGGAGAACACCAACGTAACAGGCAGGGGAGACATGGAATAAACACGAAAGGGGACGAGGGCTCATAAATACATAGAGGGCACACAGGGGGAACTTAAACATAATGGGCAGGGGAAGCATGGAATAAAATACAAACATACAAGGAAACTAAGAACACTGGGCCAACATGGCCCAGGACCATGACACATTCAATTAATAATCCCACGTTTCCACAGGAAGAAAACCGTGCAAAGATGTACCTTTAAACCTTATGACAGCCATGAATATGTTCTTGCACTGTAGTGCATTTTAAAGCTAAAGTGTGGACTTCTTGTAATAACGTACAGTCTTACCAAAGTAAGATCTGACTTGGTAAACCTGCATTAGCAAAGATTATCTGTATGTTCAACTGCATATTTGTACCTTCTTAGTTACAGTCTAAATGAAGGGGGGGAGTGCTGCTCGTGGGAGTTATCACAGAAGGCTGTGAGAAGCAGGTTGTAATGTAAAGAAAAATGTGTAAATACAGTGTCTTGTCTATATAAAATAAAGTAAAATAATTCATAATTTCCTCTGGATGCTAAACGGAATCAGTGGCCTGGCACAAGGTGCTGCTTTCACCTTGGTCCTAATCTCTAATAATATCCGTCATATGATCAAATTAAATTACAGATAATATGTATCATTTGAACCCCAATCCTCAGTAATTGCATGTGTTACTAAGTTACAAGCGTTAGATCTTGTCTACAGATTAGTCATTAAAGCTGTAATGAAATTCTCCACCGGACAGAAAAGTGGCTCTGGTTTTACTATGAAAGGATAATTGAGCTATCTGTGCACAAACAAGCAATTATGAAAGGTTGTTGATCTTCCAAAAAGAATCAGTAAAGGAAATACGTGCTTTGCTTCTAGACTGTATTGTGTAATTTTGTAGCGCAGAGATACAGCACACAAAGCAAAGTTACACTGATAACCCGAGCTTTCATGTTTAATATAATTTGGAATTTCTTAAAATAGTACTTCTTTGTATTCATTGTTTGACAACCAGAGTATTTTTGTACAGAACTCCACCTCTAACTTATAACCTATATTATTATTTGTTGTTTGAGTTTCTTCATGACCACAGTTTAAACAGATTTCCTGAAAACTTACTCCAGTTATAACTCCCAGAGTACTTGCCTAACACCAACCTTTAAACAAAGTTCAAGTCATTAACATGAAAAATGTAACTATACAGCTTTGCAGCACACATTCACATTTATGTTAGTCAGCCATTGTTTCCACCAAGCAATTCTGTCTCTACCCAGCCAACATTTATATGTGGGGCCCATATGGTTTGGAAATGGGCTGAAAAATGGGCCCCATATAGGATTGTCCGCGGGTTCCGTAATGGCCCCATATTAAATGCCCATATAGGTGTTATGTTAGGAAAATCTGGGAACTAAATGGGCCCCAACTGGGCAAAGTACACAGAAACCCACCTAGGCCCCATCTTTCAAGTTTTTGTGGGTACCATGTGGGCACCACATAGGCTAAAAAGTGGGTTTTAAGTGGGATTGTCCGCGGGTTCCGTAATGGCCCCATTTTATAAGCCCATCTCGGTGTTATATTGGTAAAATCTGGGAACTAAATGGGCCCCAACTAGGCAAAGTACACAGAAACCCACCTGGGCCCCATCTTTCAAGTTGTTTTGTGGGTACCATGTGAGTACCACATAGGCTAAAAAGTGGGTTTTAAGTGGGATTGTCCGCGGGTTCCATAATGGCCCCATTTTGTAAGCCCATCTCGGTGTTATATTGGTAAAATCTGGGAACTAAATGGACCCCAACTGGGCAAAGTACACTGAAACCCACCTAGGCCCCATTTTTCAAGTTCTTAGTGGGTACAACATGAGGAAAACATGAGCTAAAAAGTTGGAATGGCATTAGCAGTGGGTTCTGTATTTGCATCCTATTTCTAGTTTGAATTGACTAAGTTCTGGCACTGAGTGGGCCCCATGTAGTAAAACAGTCACAAAATCAATTTTTCAGACGGCTAATACGGGTTCTGTGACACAAAGACACCAAATATATTAAAGCTGACCGCAAACAAAATCTAGTTTGTAAATAAAACCATTTCAAAAATCACGAGGGTACACAAAACAACATTTTTCACATTTATTTTGTCCAACAACTGTGATTTTACGTAACTGTATTCCAAAGTGCGTAAACGTTTAAAAACTAGAAATGTCAAACTACAGCAAAATTCCTTAGATATTTGGAACCGTAGCAACATGGGGAAAAAGTCAGATGGAAAACTCAAAAGCTTATCTTGAATCAGCAGGGTTTGTTTTTTTACAGAGCCGTAAGTCTATTTTGTACCCTTGCAGCCCTCGGTCCTCCTCTGTCTTTAGCTCCACTGAACCACTTGGACAGAGCCTTCTCTGCTTCTTGCAAGTTGACTTTTGATGTTAAATAATTCTTCAGTGCCTCTGCAAATGAAGAAGAAGAAAAACGGGCAAGCCAAAGTAAAGTTAATCTTAGCTTACTTCATTTGGTGATGATTTGCAAAGAACAATGTTTATTTCACTTTATTGCCTCAAAAAATATATACAAATTGCATGATAACCAATCTCAGTTACACTTTCAAACACTTTATTAAAAAAGTTTAGTTTTCTAAAGTTCAAATGTCTCAAGTGAAACTAACTTACCATACACAACATTAAAAAGACGCAAATCTCTGAACTTTTTTTCCCCCATGTCGGCCAAGCATGTTGTACTCAACAGCCAGCTCAGGTGATATGAGGAATTTCATCATCCTTCTTGTGGCATCGTCTACACTTGTTTCCCCTGTATCTGCTACCATGGCAACCTGAGGGGAACATACAAAAAGGACAGATTAGATACTGGCATCTGGTTAGGATGCCTCCCTGGTGAGGTGTTTTGGGCACGTCCCACCAGGAAGAGACCCAGAACACCCAGGACATGCTGGAGGGACTATGTTTTTCGGCTGGCCTGGGAATGCCTTGGGATTCCCCCGGAAGAGCTGGGCCAAGTGCCTGGAGAGAGCGAAGTCTGGGCCTCTCTACTTAGTACCGGATTGGGTCGAGGGGCAGCAGCCTAAGCTTAAGATAATGGACCGGAATGGAGGATAAATGGACGCTTTACATATTACTTAATGTTTACTGTGTGGTGATAAAAAAAAAAAAATGGTAGTAAACACAAGCTAAACTAAAAAAATTAATTGCGCTTCCTTAACCCTTTATCCCCAATAATGTTACGCAGGATAACTGGTAGGTCTGGTAGGTTTTTTCCTCTACTGTATACTATATGAATGTAATCAAGGATTAATAACAGAAAGAAAAAAGAAATTGAAATTTTGCCATTTTTACTAAAGGCAATCAAAATGTACATGAATAAAATATTTAAACTAGTCAATTCAAATTAATAACTCTAAAACACTGAACAAAATTAAGTATTTGACCCTGTGGTTTATTTTCGGACATCTCTTTTCTTCTAAAAGTCCAGGCGTGTTGGGCCCCTGGCAGAGCTCAGGTTTGACGAGACAGGTTTGGAAAAACCTGTCGCTGGCGACTTTTTGGGGGCTAAAGGGTTCAAATAAATAGGAATTGGCCAAAATTTGTATAAACTATGAAATAGCAGAACAAAAGTAAAAAAAAAAATCTTTATCTGTTATCAGAATCAAATATTTGATTAGAATAAAAAATTTAACTTTCTGGAAGATTTCTCGTTACATCTGTCATAAAAGTAACAACATCTCAGAAAAGAAACATGATAGCAACAGAAAAATATGATAGCAGTGTGATGTGATGGTCCCTGGCCAGATTTTTACACATATTATAAGCCCTGTGACACAAAAACCACAGAACTCTGACACGCACAGACTGTTTTCCTTCGTGCTAATGAAGAAAAATGCTGGTCTGGTATGTAAAAGGGAATTTATTCTTCCAGGACCTGAAGCTCCGTAATGCAGCCCTCCAACAGCCAAACCTATCTGTTCTCTGATTGTCTTGATGCATGCTCAATCATCCAGGTAAGTAAATCTCCAAAAGTTGATTCTGTTCATCTGGACGTAGCGCTTGCAGCATTTTCTCCCACTGAAAATGCTACGTCCAGATGAACAGAATCAACTTCTGGAGATGTTCTCTGATTGGATTGTTTAATTGGTGATTGACATGAAATTGACCAATCAGCTGAAAGGAAGAAAAATAGGGTCAAAATTTGGATGTGTAAGTATAAATCCACACACAGCCAGGAAAGCCGAGCGCAGAGTTGTTTGTAGCACCAATTCAGCCAGAGTGGAGCCAGATGGATTTTCCATCCATCCACACTGTAAAGTCTATAGACCAGCAAGTGATAAATTAACAGTGTTGTTGGTATTTTCTAAAACAGTTGTATGCAATAGGAATTGCTGTTTATAGTCCTCCTGTATATCTGCATGTTCCCTCCCAATTAAAACCTGTGATAATGGAGATTCAAATTCATGTCATACCTATACCAACAGTTATCAAGTATCCAGATCGACCTTTACTGATGTGCTCTGTCAGTGCGCCCCAGGGCAGCTGTGGCTACAATGTAGCTTGCCATCGCCAGTGTGTGATTGTGTGTGTGAATGGGTGAATGACTGAATGTAGTGTGAAGCGCTTTGGGGTCCTTAGGGACTAGAAAAGCGCTATACAAATGCAGGCCATTTACCATTTAAAGGAAAATTGTTATTTCCATGTATTTTCCTGTTCTGCCTTCAACTTTGAGGACTTCCCCCCACATTTCTAGTTGTGACAGTGCACCTACAACAAAAAAAATCTGCTGTGATTTACATTTGTTGAAAGAGCAATTTTGTAAAATAGTCTATTTTTGTATGCACAGTTTACAAATCTGTCCTGTACAGCATGGACTGATTGCATGCTAAAAAGTTGTTGCTTAAAAATAAAACAATAAATTTTTAATTAATAACATCAGCCTTTCATCTTTAATAAAACGATCAGCATTGCTGCTTTACCAGGTGTAACTATAAAGATGAAAGAATTTAGACAGTTTTTAACTCTAAGTGATGCTGCAGTGTTGTTTGACATGAAGAATACGGAGCTTAGGACCCAGATTACTCCCAGATTTAAGAGCATCTTAGTCCGACAAATACGACAATAACGATGGCCGCTTGCATGTTCTGCAAAAAAATGTGCTTTGTTGTGTATCTGACGGACAAACACCAAACCAGTTCCACATCACTGAAGTTGCACCATTTTTACAAACCAATTCTGGTTCATCTGTTTCACTCAACGACCGGCCATGTGCGTATGAAAACAAAGGCACTGCGCATGTGCGTTTTACTCCCATTCTATCGCGATATTTCATTTTCCTATCGTTGCCTAACATTATACCGGTATTATCGTGAACGGTATAATATGGCCCAGCCCTACCTGCTTGTGTCTGCAATGTGACAAAATGTGGAAAAGTTCAAGGGGGGTGAATACTTTTGCAAGCTACTGTATTCCTCTTCAGAATATCTTCTGCAATTTTATGGATTGCCGTACGTGTGAAAATGGCTCACACTTCTATTCTGCACACAATCTTCTGTGTATTTTAGTGAAATGGATTACCTTCTTGCCAAATCACGGACGAGGAGAAGGAGAATTAAAGTTAGAGTTCAGCAGCATTTACAGAGCCTTGCTTTAGATGCTGTGGAACTTGCAGAGAAGGCCGTGGACCAGGCTTTGCAATACACTGAAGATGTGGCGAACAAACATTCGATTGTGGATGAAGCAGTGGAAAATATTGAAGATATAGAAAATAAAGATGAGACTATCAACAAGGCAGAGGACAATGTAGAGGAATATTCGAGTAACAGCTTGGATGAAGATTTACCTCTGGATTTTAATAGTAATGACTTTTACATGGATAGTGAAGCGGATGAAGAACAAAACTGTGACTTTCCTGATGTGGAGTCAAACTCTGATGCTAAGAGGAAACTTGCTGAATGGGCAGCAAACCGAAATGTGTCTCATTCTGTGTTGTCAGAGCTCTTAACCATACTTTTGGAGCTTGGTCTCGATTTGCCAAAGGATCCCAGAACTTTGCTCAGTACATTAAAAGACTGTGAAGTGAAACAAATTGGCAGGGGAAGTTACTACCATTTTGGTCTTGAAAGTGCAGTATTGTCAGAACTGAAAATGATAAATCAACATGAACTGAAAACTGATACATTAACCATTCGTGTGAATGTTGATGGTTTGCCTCTCTTTAAGAGCTCTAATATGCAACTGTGGCCTATTTTAGGTAAGATAGTTGAACTGCCACAAGCAAATGTTTTCATGATGGGTATATATGCTGGTCCCTGCAAACCTGAGTCGGTGAACGACTACATGCATGATTTTATAGAAGATGTAAAAAAGGTCACAAAAACTGGTATTGTTTTCAATGGAAAACACTTCAATGTACCCCTTCCAGATGCTTTTATCTGTGACACCCCAGCTAGAGCTTATTTAAAATGCATCAAAGGTCATGGTGGCTACAGTTCTTGTGAGCGCTGTACACAGTATGGTGTTTATGTTGATGGGAAAGTTATTTTTCCAGATATGGATTCAAGTCTCAGATCAGATTCTCAGTTTGAAGAAATGTTAGATGAAGATCACCACAACTCCAAATCACCTCTTCAAGAGCTAGGCATTGGCATGGTTTCAGCCTTTCCCTTAGACTATATGCATTTAATTTGCTTGGGTATTGTACGTAAATTACTTGCCCTGTGGATTAAGGGACCATTGCAGTGTCGGGTTCCTATTTCTACTCTGTCTGCCATTTCAGATCACTTAAAACAGTGTAGGCAAAGTCTGCCACGCACGTTTTCCAGAAAGCCACGGTCCCTAATGGAGTACAGACAATGGAAAGCTACAGAATTAAGACAATTTTTGTTGTATACTGGACCAGTTGTGCTTTTCCAGAAACTGTGCAATCCACAGTACAAGAACTTCCTGGTTTTGTCATCTGCTATGAGGATACTTTTGTCTCCTTTGTGTAAAGAGTACTGCTATTATGCAAAAAAATTATTGAGATGCTTTGTTGCCAACTTTGCTAAGATTTATGGGACTAAATTCTTAGTTAACAATACACACAGTCTTTTGCACCTAGCAGATGATGCTACAAAGTATGGCCCTCTGGATTTGGTTTCATGTTTTCCATTTGAGAATTATTTGGGACAGTTAAAAAAGATGGTGAGAAGACCACAGGATCCTGTACAGCAAATTGTCAGACGAGTTTGTGAAAAGCAATTGTATCCTCACAGGTCTTGCAAAATGCCAGAGGGTGTACTCACACAGCCACATACATCTGGACCTATGATGACTGAATTTTTTGTCCATCATTCTTTTCAGTACAAGATGTACAGACATGGAAATCAAATAATCTCCACCTCCAGTGGAACAAATTGTTTTGATCTTGAAGGCAAAGTTGCAGTTGTGCGGAACATTGTGCTGTTCATCGGAGAAATACATGTTTTGTTTGAACTGTTTGAGACTGGAACAGCGTTTTTTAACTACCCTATTGATTCAACATCTCTGGGTGTACATTTGTTGTCAAAACTGTCAGGTCATCTTGCTAGTGCTCCTGTAACTAAATTTACAAAACCAATTATTTTGTTACCTTTTCGTAATGCATTTGTAGCTTTGCCTCAGCTACACAGCATGTAACTTAATGGCGTTTACAGGATGTCTTCATTCAGTGTGGTCGAGTTTGTGGATGAAGTTGACTCTGATGGCTGCAAGAAGGTAGACATCATTCCATCAGAGTGGTTCCATGACGCAGAGAGAAAATTATGCTGGTGGCCTCCTGCCTCATTGGTGAATGTGACAAAGGCTGTAAAGGAAGGAACACCACCAACCAGCAACTGGATACTCTGCAATGTCCGTGTCATGGGAAATGCAGGTAAGTTTGACTTTATTTGTACACTACATCTGTATTTCCTTTTCTTTAAAAGTTTATACATGAACTTTTTTTTTTTTTACTTGGAGGCTTTTGAAAATGTAAGGCCCTGTATTACTGTATTATTGTATGTTTCTGTTCTGTGTCCTGTGTACTGTTTGTTTCTATATGTGTCTTTCTGGCTGCTGTTACAACCAAATTTCCCCTTGTGGGACAATTAAAGGATTATTCTATTCTATTCTACTGGAAACCATTTTTTCATTGTCATTGTTTTTGCAGATTTAT
Source organism: Rhamphochromis longiceps (assembly GCF_057381845.1). Lineage (NCBI taxonomy): Eukaryota > Metazoa > Chordata > Actinopteri > Cichliformes > Cichlidae > Rhamphochromis > Rhamphochromis longiceps. Next base: position 27,775,401 of record NC_140562.1, on the reverse strand, counting down.
TTCTTCTTTACATTGTATCTTACATGTTGTATTCTGTACAATTTATGTTATAGCAACTTATGCAAATGCCAGGGCAAAGTTGCATCAAGCAGAGTATTCATCAGACTTGACGGACAATGAGAATGGCATAAGAAAAAGAAAGTAAGTGGTACTAGCATACAAACAAGATGAAGTTTATTTCCTGCAGTGTCATAAATGTTCTGTGCTTAACCTTTCTAGGCCAAGTGTTAAACTGATCAATCAACTGAGCAGCCACACTGAATCAAGTGAGCCTTCTGATTCAGATGAAGAACTTCCACCCACGCCTCCAGAACAACTCCTTCAGCGACCCTCTGGAAAAAACAATAGTGTAGTCGCCAGCCCCGCTGCCCGGAGTGCCGCCAGCCCCACTGCCCGGAGTGCCGCCAGCCCCACTGCCCGGAGTGCCGCCAGCCCCACTTGTGAAGCCATGTTCTCGAAAGTACTTGCCATTTTAGAGGAAGTGAAGGAGACTCAACTGGTTCATAGCAAGATGTTAAATGCCTTGCTGAAGCAGAAAAACGGTTCAGTTACGGAGGTCCCTGAAGGGGTTGTTTTACCTCTTAAAACCCAAGACGATGTTGAGGCTCTTAATGGAAAACTGGAGGACTCCAGTCTCATGTCTGCTGTAGTAAGTTTTTTTTTTTCCTCCCCATTCTGCTTGCCATTGTTCTTTATACAGTAGCCAGAAAAATTCTTTGATATATTTTCTGAAAGACATTCTCCTTCATGATTTTTTTTGGTATACAGCATAATTGGTTTCATTTAACACAGCAAGTCTTACTGGTCCTGAGGCAGCAAAGCAGGCCAGAGACCATCACATCTGCTACCATGTCTTTCTGTTGCTATGATTTTTTTTTTTTTCTGAGATGTTACTTTTATACCACATTAGGGCTGCCACGATTAGTCGACTAGTCACGATTACGTCGACTATCAAAATCGTCGACGACTGATTTAATAGTCGACACGTCGTTTGAAGCTTTGTAAGATCACAAAAGACGCAGGAATAATAGCAGGATTTAAGAGTGTAATAACGGACTGAAACAGATGATGGCAGCACTGCATGTACAAGGATGTCAGCTGCCGTTAAACCCCGAAGAAGAAGTAGCTCTGTCCCAGAATTCATAGCGCAGCCCAGCTCAGTTTCCAACAATGGCGGCAGCTAGTTAGTTTTAATATTACTCTTATTATTCTTTCTGGGTCACAAAATAAACGTTTAGCATATTTTCAGGCGAGAATGTAGCTGTGTAAACCTCAAATATCTGCTCAGTTTATCAAGACACCACATATTTTCAAAAGCGCTCCGACGTTTTCGGAGACGTCTGTTACCCACTAGCTCGATAGCTAGGCTCACTAGAGCCGTGAGAACACCGGACTCCCGGCAAATCGTTTTCAAACCTACCGCCGTCTTTCGCTACTCAGGTTAAACATATATAAGTCACTTAGATAACTTAATACTGTTATTGTTTGGCTTTTTTTGTATTTTATTTGTTCCTGAGTAAATCGGTTTGGCTGAGATTAAAGTTATAGTTTTTACACAGCTGAATAAACATCAAGCAGACAGCTGATTATCAGAAGTGTGAGATGCTGGAGAATTTACTCCGGTGTCCTGTTATATTTTAGATAGCAAGGAGTTTATTAAACTTCACCGAAACAATCTGCAAATTTCATTCAAATTTAATAAACTATCATCTTGTCTTTCTTTATTTTTAGTTAGCACAGACCTTAAACACTTAAAGCTGTAAGCTAATGATAGTTATATAAGAGCAGATGCTGCTGGTGCAATAAGCTGTACGTTTTATGTCCAATGGATGATGATCTGATTAGTCGACTAATCGCAAAAATAATCGGTGACTAGTCGACTATCAAAATAATCGTTTGTGGCAGCCCTATACCATATGTTTACCTTCCAGAAAGTTACATTTTTTTTATTCTAATGAAGCATTTGATTCTGATTTTGATAACGGATAGATTTCTTATATTTGTTCTGCTATGATAGTTTATGCAAATTCTGGCCAGTTCCTATTTATTTTAACCTTTTAGCCCCCAACCCGTCGCCGATGACAGGTTTTTCCAACCTGTCTCTTCCAACCAGAGCTCTACCAGGGGCCCAACACAGCTGGACTTATTTAGAAGAAAAGAGATGCCCAAAAACAAACCACAGGGCCAAAGGTCACAAAATTGTTTTTGTTCTGTTTTACAATTAATAATTCAAATTGCCTATTCGAAATCTTTTATTCATGTACATTATGAGTCCCTTTTTCAGTTAAAACAACAGTAAAATTTCAAGTTTGTTTTTTGCCCTTTTCTGTTATTAATCCCCGATTACACTCTTATAGTATACAGTAGAGAAAAAAACCTAGCAGATGTGGAAACTAGAAGTAATCCTGAAAAAATGGAAAAAAGCACACACACTCACAGCTGATTTTATGACACTTTTACAGCTAAAACAACAAAATATTCACAGGTGTCCTGCTTAACATTATGGATAAATGATAAAGGGGTAAGGAATAGGGGTGGGTTTTGATTATAGATTTATCAAATAAAACCTATTTTAGTTTGGAGAAAGTAAATGAGAGCAGGCACACGCATTCTGCACAAAGATGTAAACACAAAGCGCGGACCCGCCGACAGATCAGAATCAGTGAGATGTGGCCTTTCTCAGCCGACGGCACTTTGTGTTTTTTGTGCTAGATTCTGAAGCTGCAGGTTTTATCTTTTTTCAAACAATATTGACTGAACCAGCAGCAAAAGAAGATCCAAACTACACTGAAAATTTCGCTTCACGTAAACATCGTCATGAATTCCCTCTTACTTTTGCTGTTTTGGTTTTCCACCATGGTGGTTTTCCATGACGGTACTGGAATATTTCTAACATTTTGAGTTATTTTCCAGTATTAGAAAATCAGCACTGCTCAGTGTTAGCCATTGTTAATCTTCAAAACTGACTAGGTTACTTTTAAACATATAACACTGTCAAAAGTGTTAATTTAACACTCAACAGTGTTGTATTTAACACTCTGAGGTGTGGACCCATATAGACACTCTCCAGTGTTAATTTAAAACTGGAGATTTTGCTGTGTAGTATTTTTTTATCTCCACACAATTAACATTAAGTAATATGTAAAGCGTCCATTTATCCTCCATTCCTGGTCCATTATCTTAAGCTTAGGCTGCTCCCCCTGTGACCCAATCCGGTACTAAGTAGAGAGGCCCAGACTTCGCTCTCTCCAGTCTCTTGGCCCTGCTCCTCCAGCGGAATCCCAAGGCATTTCCAGGCCAGCAGAGAAACATAGTCCCTTTTGCATGTCCTGGGTGTTCCTCTGGGTCTCTTCCTGGTTGGATGTGCCCAAAACGCCTCCCCAGGGAGGCATCCTACCCAGATGCCAGTATCTAATCCAGGGGTGTTAAACTCAAATACACAGTGGGCCAAAATTCAAAACTGGAACAAAGTCGCGGGCTAACGTTAATATTTATTGAAATATATTTATTCCTCCAGATATAGGAATGAATCTTTTCTTATGGACTCAAACACATTTTTCTGAAAAACTGAATATGGAACAAGCAAAGCTTAATACTAAACAATATATATATATATATATTAGCTGTATAATACCAGTAGGCCAGCTCTAATAGTAATTTGGTATGGCTTCGCGGGCCAAATATAAGTAGGCTGCGGGCCAAATTTGGCCCGCAGGCCAGAGTTTGACACCTATGATCTAATCTGTCCTTTTTGTATGTTCCCCTCAGGTTGCCATGGTAGCAGATATAGGGGGAACAAGTGTAGATGATGCTACAAGGAGAATGATGAAATTCCTCATATCACCCGAGCTTGCCGTGGAGTACAACTTGCTTGGCCGACATGGGAAGAAAAAGTTCCGAGATTTGCGCCTCTTTAATGTTGTGTATGGTAAGTTAATTTCACTTGAGACACTTTTTTTAATAAAGTGTTTGAAAGTGTAAGTGAGATTGGTTATTGTGCCATCTTATATATTTGAGGCAAGAAAGTGAAATAAACATTGTTCTTTGTAAATCATTACCAAAGGAAGTAAGCTATGGTTACCTTTACTTTGGCTTACCCATTTTTCTTCTTCATTTGCAGAGGCACTGAAGAAGAATTCTTTGACTGCAAAAGTCAACCTGCAAGAAGCAGAGAAAGCTCTCTCCAAATGGTTCACTGGAGCTAGAGACAGAGGAGGACTGAGGGCTGCTAGGGGACAAAATAGACTAACGGCTCTGTAAAAAAACATAACAGACACCTCTGCTGATTCAAGACAAGGTTCTGAGTTTCCCTTCTTATTTTTTCCCATGTTGCTACAGTTTCAACTCTAAGTAATTTGAATGTAGTTTGATATTTCTAGTTTTTTAAGTTCACACTCCTTGGAATACAGTTACTTAAACCCACAGTTGTGTGACAAAATAAATGTGAACAAAATGTGTTTTGTGTCCCCTCTTGATGTTTCTATTTGCAGTCAGCTTTAATATATTTAGTGTCTTTGTGTCACAGAAGCCGTATTGGCCGTCTGTTAATTTGATTTTGTGGCTGTTTTTCTACATGGGACCCGCCCAGTGCCAGAAATTAGCCAATTCAAACAAGAAGTAAGATGCAACTACAGAACCCACTGATAATACCATTCCAACTTTTTAGCTCATGTTTTCCTCATCTTGTACACACTAAGAACTTGAAAAATGGGGCCCAGGTGGGTTTCTGAGTACTTTGCCCAGTTGGGGTCCATTTAGTTCCCAGATTTTACCAATATAACACCAAGATGGGCATTTAACATGGGGCCATTATGGAACCCGCGGACAATCCCACTTAAAACCCACTTTTTAGCCTATGTGGAACCCACATGGTACCCACAAAAAACTTGAAAGATGGGGCCTGGGTGGGTTTTTGTGTACTTTCCCAGTTGGGTGCCATTTAGTTCCTAGATTTTGCCAATATAACACTAAGATGGGCTTATAAAATGGGGCCATTATGGAACCCGCGGACAATCCCACTTAAAACCCACTTTTTAGCCTATGTGGTGCCCACATGGTACCCACAAAAAAACTTGAAAGATGGGGCCTGGGTGGGTTTCAGTGTATGTTGCCCAGTTGGGGCCCATATAGTTCCTAGATTTTACCAATGTAAAACCAAGATGGGCTTATAAAATGGGGCCATTATGGAACCCGCGGACAATCCCACTTAAAACCCACTTTTTAGCCTATGTGGTGCCCACGTGGTACCCACAAAAAACTTGAAAGATGGGGCCTGGGTGGGTTTCTGTGTATGTTGCCCATTTGGGGCCCATTTAGTTCCTAGATTTTACCAATATAAAACCAAGATGGGCTTATAAAATGGGGCCATTATGGAACCCGCGGACAATCCCACTTAAAACCCACTTTTTAGCCTATGTGGTGCCCACGTGGTACCCACAAAAAACTTGAAAGATGGGGCCTGGGTGGGTTTCTGTGTATGTTGCCCAGTTGGGGCCCATTTAGTTCCTAGATTTTGCCAATATAACACCAAGATGGGCTTATAAAATGGGGCCATTATGGAACCCGCGGACAATCCCACTTAAAACCCACTTTTTAGCCTATGTGGTGCCCACGTGGTACCCACAAAAAACTTGAAAGATGGGGCCTGGGTGGGTTTCTGTGTATGTTGCCCATTTGGGGCCCATTTAGTTCCTAGATTTTACCAATATAAAACCAAGATGGGCTTATAAAATGGGGCCATTATGGAACCCGCGGACAATCCCACTTAAAACCCACTTTTTAGCCTATGTGGTGCCCACGTGGTACCCACAAAAAACTTGAAAGATGGGGCCTGGGTGGGTTTCTGTGTATGTTGCCCAGTTGGGGCCCATTTAGTTCCTAGATTTTGCCAATATAAAACCAAGATGGGCTTATAAAATGGGGCCATTATGGAACCCGCGGACAATCCCACTTAAAACCCACTTTTTAGCCTATGTGGTGCCCACATGGTACCCAAAAAAAATTAAAAGATGGGGCCCGGGTGGGTTTCTGTGTATGTTGCCCAGTTGGGGCCCATTTAGTTCCTAGATTTTACCAATATAACACCTATATGGGCATTTAACATGGGGCCATTACGGAACCCGCGGACAATCCTATATGGGGCCCATTTTTCAGCCCATTTCCAAACCATATGGGCCCCACATATAAATGTTGGCTGGGAATAAACTTTCTGAATCCTTTATCATCCGCAATTGAAAATAGTTGTGGATGATTACTATACCTTTCTAATGTGACGTTGTTGTCCTTGGCTCTCTTTCTCTCTCTCTCCCTCCTGCTCTGTTACTGTGCTACTGCGTGTGTAACAACCGCCCCTCCCCCCTCTTCCCAGCGCAAAGCACAAGGCTCGCGTGCAGAGTGAAGCGGAAAAAAGGGCGAGAGAGAGAGGGTGAGAGAGAGAGAAAAAACACGCTTGTGTCGTTCACTTCAAAGAGCCGTTTCGTTTTGACCAACACATCACTAACAACCATGATGAAAAACGCTCATCTGCTTCCATCACCATCAGCTGATTAACATTGAGCTGCTGCAGTCAACACCATCAAACTAATTTAGTGTTTAATGTTATGTTATTGAATGCTTTTATTTTTAAATCTTTACCAGCGCTTAAAGACTGTAGATGTTCACACCTGGTGTTAGAAAACCGAGCTCACAGCAGTATTTTTTTTTATAACAGGAAATTTAAATTTTTATTGGTTACCGTGTTTATTACCACTTTTATCAGTAATGTACTTCCTATAAAATATGGGTTTGATAAGTTACCGGTTTATTGAAATCAGCTAGTGAACACATCGATCACTTTATTGAACTACACGCCTTACACTCTTGTGAGCTCTGGTTACTAACAGCAGGTGTGAATGTTTGGAGTCCAAAACGCAGATAAAGATTAGAATAACAAGGCAATGTAAAATCAGTTTAATGCAGTTGACAGTAGCAGCTCAGATGGAAATCAGCCAATTGTGAGGAGAGCAGAGGACCAAAACTGTCAGAGTTGTGGGACAAGTGAAGAGAACACTGTTGGCATTATTGTTAGCATAAAAGATGAAAATTAAATAAATGTTAAATTTTAAAATAGATCATTGCCTCCTGTGCCTAAATAAATATATATACTTAATACCAGTAAAAAAAAAAGGATGCCCCAAAGACCATCACTTTTCAAAAATAATAATAATAATAATAATAATAATAATAAGATAAGATAACCTTTATTAGTCCCACACGTGGGAAATTTGTTTTGTCACAGCAGGAAGTGGACAGTGCAAAAGTTATGACGCAAAAATTAGAATACAATAAGAATAAATACAGTACACAGCTGTACAGAATAGAATAAAATAATATACTATATACAGTAGAATAAAATAGAATAAAAATATACAATAAGATAAAAATAGAATACGAATGCTATATACAACTGAGTAAAAATATGCCAGAAAAGATTATTGCACTTAGTGTTATTGCACATGTGTGGATGTGTGTGTTTGTTCAGTTAAAGTCTTTGTTGTGGAGTCTGACAGCAGTGGGGAGGAAAGACCTGCGAAATCTCTCCGTCCCACACCGTGGGTGCCGCAGTCTCCCACTGAAGGAGCTGCTCAGTGCTGTCACAGTCTGCTGCATGGGGTGGGAGACGTTGTCCAACAGGGATGACAGCTTAGCCGCCATTCTCCTGTCACTCACCACCTCCACTGGGTCCAGAGGGCATCCTAGAACAGAGCTGGCCCTTCGGATCACCCTGTTCAGTCTCTTCCTGTCCCCAGCAGAGATGCTGCCGCCCCAGCAGACCACACCATAAAAGATAGCAGAAGCCACCACAGAGTCATAGAAGGTCTTCAGGAGTGGGCCCTCCACCCCAAACGACCTGAGTCTCCGCAGCAGGTACAGCCTGCTCTGCCCTTTCCTGTAGAGGGCGTCTGAGTTATGAGTCCAGTCCAGTCTGTTGTTCAGATGAACACCAAGGTACTTGTAGCTGTCCACAGCCTCAATGTCCATACCCTGGATGTTCAGTGGTTGCAGTGGAGAATGCTTGTGCCTGCGGAAGTCTACCACCAGCTCCTTGGTTTTACTGGCGTTGATCTGGAGGTAGTTCAGCTGGCACCAGTCCACAAAGTCTTGAGTCAGTCCTCTGTACTCCTTGTCGTCCCCATCAGTGATGAGGCCGACTATTGCAGAGTCATCAGAGAACTTCTGCAGGAAGCACTGGGTGGAATTGTGGGAGAAGTCTGCAGTGTAGATGGTGAAGAGGAACGGAGCCAGAACCGTTCCCTGTGGGGCCCCCGTACTGCAGACGACCCTGTCCGACACACAGCCCTGAGTCCTCACATACTGTGGTCGGTCGGTGAGGTAGTCCAAAATCCAGGTAGTGAGGTGATGGTCCACTCCAGAGTTCTCCAGCTTGTCCTTCAGAACCGAGGGAAGAATAGTGTTGAAGGCACTGGAGAAATCAAAGAACATGATTCTCACAGTGCTTCCAGCGGTCTCCAGGTGAGCGAGGGAACGATGTAGGAGGTGAATGACGGCATCATCCGCGCCAATGCCAGGCTGGTAGGCAAACTGAAGTGGGTCCAGTGATGAGCTTGTTAGGCGCCGAAGCTGAGCCAGGACCAACCGCTCCAGGGTCTTCATCAGGTGGGATGTCAGAGCCACCGGCCTGTAGCTGTTGAGGTCCTTGGGGCGTGAAGTCTTTGGCACTGGTACAACACAGGAGGTTTTCCAGAGCTGTGGGACTCTTCCCAACCTCAGGCTCAGGTTGAAGAGGTGCTCCATCACCCCACACAGTTGGTCCGCGCAGGACCTGACGACCCTCGAGCTGATGCCATCTGGGCCCGCTGCCTTCTTGCCATTAATCCTCCTCAGTTCCCTCCTAACCTGGGTGGTTGAGAGAGACAGGCTGGAGCCTTGTGTTGAGTGTGTATTGGATGCTGTTGTTGGGGGTGGGGAGGAGTGAGCAGGGTGAATAGAGGAGGTGTGAAGTGTCTGAGGTGTCAGAGGTGGAACAGCAGCAGTGGGGGTGGGTGAGTCTGCAGCCGATGTTGTAGACTGTCTCATGGTTGAATCAAATCTGTTGAAGAAATGATTCAGTTCATTTGCCCATCTCACATCCCTCCCAGGCAGAGAGTTCTGCTGTTTGTGGCCTGAGATGGTTCTGAGGCCTCTCCAGACTTCACCAACGTTGTTTTGCTGAAGCTGGTTCTAATAATAAGTAATACAAATAATATGAAAGTTACTTACATGTCAAAGATGGTGCTTGTGATCTTGAAGAATCTAAACGTGATAAGGAAATGAAAGAAAGTGCATGAGAAAATACAAACATTTTTGTTTTTTCCCAGGATAATTCAATATAAAAGATTCTCTTACTAATGCACAAAATGAACAGTGTAATTAAAAGTTTGAAAGGCACTGCATGTGTTTATATGATAAACTGACTAATTCAAGCAGAAAACACTAGCAGTGCAAAAATGTATCTAACTAGCTGACAGACTTTAAAGTCACAGGAAGATATATCAAAATGGTGACTTATGCCAGAACAAATGACTTGACAGACATAAATCCTAAATTCCTTTAAGTAAAAAAGGAATTACTTTTTTATAAGTGGTCCCTAGTGGTTTTCAAATTATTACATGGCTTGTTAATTTTTTATTAAATTATTAAGAAGCCAGATGAGTTCAAAACATTTACAAATTACTATAAAGCACTATCCAAACTTCAAATCAAGTGGCAAAATCTCCAAATTAAAAGTACTCACAAACTATAAAAATTTGATTATACTTAAAAATATGCAAAAACGAATTTAGTGGAATTTTTACCTGCTCAAGAATACATTGAACATGCAATATTTAATTGAAAAGAACAAAATTTGTGTACTTTTAGAAAGGATTATTAAATATTTGGGGATACTAGCCATAAAGAGGGTCTCGTACATTTACGGGCATCTAATTTCCTGGATTTAATGATTTAAAAGTTTAATAGGTCTTTGAAGTTGATAATAAAATTGAGTCCATTATTAGCAAAAAGAATTTAAAAAAAAAGAGCAAAAAAATGCTTAATATATAATAATTGTTTTAAACTTAAGCTTTGTAATTGTAGCAGATTTCATTATGTCTGCAATTTTTTATTTAGCCCCACAGTAGTAAAAGCCATAAATGGGAGTTAGATTTATTACTAGTATTTTACACAGCATTCAGCTATAATAACATGTTCTGCATTTTCCTACTTCACCATCTGATCTGAACAGCTGCACTCTCTTAATTAATTAATGACCTAACATTTCTCAGTAACCAATAACTAGATGGAACAGCACAGTATCTAAGAGAGTGATCAGACAGTGTTTGAGCTAAAGAATCTGCGTGTTTCTTTTGGGGGCTTTTTACACACTGATCCACCACCGTTTTCCCATAGTACAATGCATATCTGGTAACATTACCGTATTCAGATCAGAAAACCGTTTCAGCTGCAGGGATCTACTCCTGTAATTTAAACAATCACCTTGCTACACTGCACATGAATATTACGTAACATGGTATGACTAGCTCATGTTCAGACATTTAAGATACTGTTCAGCCATTTTGTTTACTGGGTAGTGCATAATGGCCGAGTTAGCTGAGCAGGAATCCACTAAAGCCAAAAAAATAATATAAATTTTTTAAATTAATTACAAAAACCTTATAGGAAAACCCAAGAAACAGTTGCAGAAGCACAGAAAAAAAACTGCCGTGTACGTTATAGTGTGTAAATTCAAAAACTGTATAGAGAGAATGGTGCAATGAAAACAGAATAAGATAAGATGAACTTTATTGAGTAGAATATAGGCAGTAAGAGTTTTGTAATTAACTTTAAATTATGTTTGCCAAAGACAATGCAGTAAATTAACCCAGTTCTACCTGCTAGCTAAAGATGTTATGCTTCTCCCCCTTATACCGTTTAGGACGACTATAGAAAGTTACTAAAATAACCATTGATGAAAACGTATCAAACTTTAAGTATTTACCTTTGTCATAGTTTTCGATTCTTTGGTATCCTTTTGTCCTCCACGTTCTTAAACACCAGGGAGAGAAAAGGCGCAACAGACGAAAGACCGCGAAGACTAGACGCTAGGCGGTGCAATCTGCTCCTCCCTCTTTTTAAACGAGCCAATAGGAGCTGCTCACATTAAAAACAACTTTATTTAAAAAGTCGTTTTACACCTGATACAAAAATTTTAAAAGTCAAACAATGCACAAGTTTAAAAGAACAATTTTATTTTTAAAAGTTTTTTAAGCATAGGGATGGTTAATATGTTTTAAAAAGTAATATATAATATTTATCAAAAATTGTCACCCAAATCAACATCATAATAAAAATATAATTAATAAAAATATAATAATGATAAGAAGAAGAATAACAGTTTACCTAAAAGCTCTTCTAACATTAGACTGGTTTTGAAAAGTTTCAATAGTGTCAATACACCATAAGGACAAGGGAGTTTCACAGTTGAAGTGTGACTGCTTGAAAGACCCCATTCCCTCTCCTTTCCACTAGTTCAAAGAAAATATAAATTATTTCTGGTTATATAATTTGAGGGCACAAGTTTGAAGAGTAACATTTTAACAGATCGGTAATATACTTCAGGAGCTTTACTGGATCTGATTAACCAAAACTTCCATCTTCCATGTAACTAACTGTCTTTTCTCTAATACAGTAGAGTGTGTCTGATCTACTAAAAATCCTCAACTGCATGTTTGCTCAAGTAAATAGTCTTAATTGTTTGAACAACCAGTAATCCTTAATTTGCAAATGCCAAATCTGGATTTTGTCTGTGTAATTCACTTTTATCTTAGGTTTTTTATTCGTATTTTTTGCTTTTCTTTTTTTCTACTCTTGTGTCCGTTTTAATCACTTAATATTGCTGCTGTGACAAGTGAATTTACCTAAGAAGAATCATGAAGTCCTTATTTTATCTTATCTGAGCCTCACCATGCAGCCTACCATGCAGAGTTCACATTAAGTACATAAAATGAAATCTAAAATTAAAAAGTAACCAGTTTCAAACCAGTTATTTGGAATAGTGTGCAGAGTGTTTTGAGTAACATTGAATGTTCAAAAACACCAAAGTTCCTATAGTCTCACTTGACAGCTGGGTTGTAGTGTCTGATAACACATAACATCTTGAGGTCTCAATGTGGACTTTGAGTACATTTGCTAGCCAAGGCTAAATACTGAGAGGGTCAAAAATGAAGGGTCAAGAACATCTGACTGTACGTAAGGGTAGCAAAAGTGATAGACTGAGGTTGTGCCAAATATGTTAAAGTTAGGGTGATTTCTTAGAGAATGGTACCACATGGGTGCCGTCTGCAGGTTATAAAAGAGAGTTATGTTCATACTTTCTTTTGAGATTATTTTTACAATTTGACTTTCAGAACTCCCTGGGTTGTGCGCAATCTGTGATGGGCTTGTTTGGAATAAATCCTCCTTTATTCAAATAACACTTTCTCAGGCTCTTCACAGAAGAAGAATCCTCACATAAGCATGTGCTACCATTTTGAACCAATGTACACATTTACCATCACTAACCCAACTAGGACCTACATTGGATGCCCACCCATATGGATTTGATGTTAGAAACGGAAGTGGGTCCCATATATACTAAACAATCTTGAGCCCATGTAAAATATATGCCCATATTAATTTAACACAACCCATTTGGGGCCCACATAGACATGTTTTCAGGGTCTGACTTGCATTTGCCCATGTGTGATACATATAGTTTGACCAGGTGGGCCCCACCTATGTCATCAGTACCAAAAAATATATACCGATTACCTCACTTTGCCCCACCTGGGGCACACAACAACACCTTTTCTTTAAATGACTGTGTTTGCCCATGTCTAACCCAGGTGAAAAACCCAAGTGGGTCCTACGTGTGTTTCCCATTTTGAAACAAGTGAAGTGTTTCCCATGTTTGACCCAGCCAGGACCTACTATATGTTTCCACTCAGTTTTGCCCATATGGCTTTAATGTGAGAATCAGAATCAGAATACTTTATTGATCCCTGGGGGAAATTATTTTTTGTTACAGTGCTCCATTTTAAACCAACATTAAGACAAGACAGACAATACGCTAACTAAGAATAGTACAATATATACATATATATACATACATACATACATAAGTCACTTATAAATAAATAGTTGGAAAAGAAACATGTGTAGCTGTAGCAGCAAACAGTGTGTTAAGTGGATGCGTTGTACAGGGAGATGGCCACAGGCAGGAATGATTTCCTGTGTCGTTCAGTGGTGCTTTTTGGTAATCTCAGTCTCTCACTGAACGAGCTCCTGTGACTGACCAACATGTCATGGAGTGGGTGGGAGGTGTTATCCAACATTGTCTTTATCTTGGACAGCATCCGCCTCTCCGACACCACCTTGAGGGAGTCCAGCTCCATCCCCACAACATTGCTGGCCTTACGGATCAGTTTATTAAGTCTGTTGGCATCTGCGACCCTCAGCCTGCTCCCCCAGCATGCAACAGCATAGAGGATCGCACTGGCCACAACAGACTCATAGAAAATCCTCAGCATTTTCTGGCAGATGTTGAAGGACCTCAGTCGCCTCAAAAAATAGAGACGACTCTGGCCCTTCCTGTAAAGTGCTGTGGTGTTTTTAGCCCAGTCCAGTTTATTGTCAATGTGTACTCCAAGGTATTTATAGTCCTCCACAATGTCAACACTGACCCCCTGGATTGAAACAGGGGTCAAGTGTTTCCTGGTCTTCCTGAAGTCCACGATCAGTTCCTTGGTCTTTGCCACGTTGAGCTGCAGATGATTCTGCTCACACCACGTGACAAAGGAGTCGACCACAGCCCGGTACTCTGTCTCATCATCCCTGCTGATGCATCCAACCACCGCAGAGTCATCAGAAAACCTCTGAAGATGGCAGGTCTCTGTGCAGTGGCTGAAGTCTGTGGTGTAGAGGGTGAAGAGGAAGGGGGAGAGGACAGTCCCCTGTGGTGCCCCTGTGTTGCTAATCACCTTGTCAGACACACACTGTGGGAGACGTACATATTGTGGTCTTCCTGTCAGGTAATCAACAATCCAGGACACCAGAGAAGCATCCACCTGCATCGCTGCTAACTTATCACCCAGGAGGGTCAGCCTGATGGTGTTGAAAGCACTGGAAAAGTCAAAAAACATGACCCTCACAGTGCTCGCCGGCTGGTCCAGATGGGTGTAGACACGATTGAGCAGGTAGATGACCTTTCCCAATCAAAAACCTTGGGTTGACTCTACTGTCAGGAGAGCTCTCAAAGCACGGACCACGGCCTACAATATGGGGCTCACATCGGGCGATATGACCAACTATAAAGCAGCTTCTTATGGTTTAAGGAAGACTGTGAAAGCGGCTAAAAGGCGTTACAAGGACAAGGTGGAGTCGCATTTCCAATATGGCGACTCCCGACGTATATGGGACGGGCTACGAACAATCACAGATTATAAACCCAGCACTGTGAGATGTACGAAACCGGAGTTAGCTGACGAACTCAATGCTTTTTTTGCGCGTTTTGAGGCGCCTCAGTTTCAATCTCAGAGCCCTGCACCCGCCCCCGCTGCTGAACCAGCACCACTGATACTCTCTGAGCATGACGTGAGGAGAGCTCTGAGGGCAACCAACTGCAGGAAGGCAGCGGGACCAGATAGCATACCGGGACGTGTGCTAAGAGTATGTGCAGATCAGCTAACTACAGTTTTCACTAACATCTTCAATGCCTCCCTGGCCCAGCAGGTAGTCCCCACCTGCTTTAAAACATCAGTGATTGTTCCGATCCCTAAGAACACCCGCCCAGCCAGCCTAAATGATTATCGCCCAGTGGCCCTAACATCTGTAGTGATGAATGTTTTGAGAGGCTCATGAAACCCTTTATTAGTTCTTTCCTCCCTCCCGACTTGGACTCATTGCAGTTTGCATACCGGACAAATAGATCCACTGGAGATGCTGTAGCACAGGTCCTGCACACCACACTGAGCCATCTAGATGAGGGACGTGGGAACTATGTGAGAATGCTGTTTATAGACTACAGCTCAGCGTTCAACACCATAGTGCCCCACATCCTTACGGATAAGCTCCGGGATCTGGGATTCAGCACATCCTTGTGCAGGTGGATTCACAGCTTTTTGACTGCGAGACCACAGTCGGTGAGAATAGGGGATGTGTACTCTCATACCCTTTCACTGAACATAGGGGCCCCCCAGGGATGTGTGCTTAGCCCTCTTCTTTATTCCCTCTACACCGCGGACTGCACGGCCAGATACCCCACTAACTCCATTGTGAAGTTCGCTGACGACACAGTGGTGGTAGGACTCATCTCCGGGAATGACGAGAGGGCCTACCGAAGCGAGGTGGACGGATTAGCAAAGTGGTGTGTGGCAAACCACCTCTCCATGAATATCAGCAAAACAAAGGAGATGGTGATTGATTTTAGGAGACAGAGAGGCGAGAAAACTCACACCCCAATTCAGATCAATGGAAACCCTGTGGAGAAAGTCTCTAATTTTAAATACCTCGGTGTTTATATCAACGAGGACCTTAATTGGAACACACATACGGACTTCCTCATCAGCAAAGGCAGACAGCGCCTCTATCATCTGAGGCGTTTAAAGAGGTTTAAGATCTCCAAGAACATCCAGAGGAGATTCTACACCGGGGTCATTGAGAGCATCCTGTGTAATAACATCACGGTGTGGTACGGGAACTGCACAGTACAGCAACAGAAAGCCCTGTAGAGGGTCGTGCGCACAGCTGAACGCACTATGGGAACATCTTTACCAACACTGCAGGACATCTACGCTGAAAGGTGCAGATCCCGGGCCATCAGGATCACTAACGACTCCAGCCATCCCGCTTACAAACTGTTCAGGCCACTGAGGTCAGGGAAACGCCTCTGTAGCCTGAAAACAAGAACTGAAAGGTTCAGGAGGAGTTTTTACCCACAAACAGTGAGACTCCTCAATCAAAACACAAATCGGACAACATGATGGACAATTCCATACACAGTATATAATTTTCTTTTGAGTTTTATCCTTATTTTTATTTGTATTTTATCATTTACATCTGTATTTACGTAAATACGTACACTATAGCTCTTAACTATTACAGCGTAATATTTTGCACGATATTATACATTTTTATACTTTTATATAGATATTTTTTTATTATAAGTTTAGTAAGATGCACAGTCGGGGGGGGAGTACTTTTTAGCCGGAAAAAACATTTCACTGTGTGTTGTACTAGTTATAACTACATGTGACAAATAAATAAAGAATTGAAGAATTGAATGATGAGCTGTTCCGAGACAAGGCTGATAAGCGAACTGAAGGGGATCCAGATGTGGTCTTACTATGGGTCGCAGCTGGTCCAGGATGAGCCTTTCCAGGGTCTTCATGATGTGGGAGGTCAGTGCCACGGGCCTGTAATCCTGGGGGCCACTGGGACGAGGCGTCTTTGATACAGGGACGAGGCATGATGTCTTCCACATCACCGGGACCCTCTGCAGACTCAGACTCAGCATAAACAGTTTATGAAAGACTCCACACAGCTGGGGGGCACAGGTCTTGAGGACAAGGGGAATCACTCCGTCTGGTCCAGCAGACTTGCCTGAGTGAAGTCTCCTCATTTGCATCTCAACCTGGTATTGAGTGAAGGTGATGGGTGGGGGAGGGGTGTCAGGAATCTCACAGGAGGCAACATGTGAAGAGAGAGGCTGGCACAGTGGTGTGGTTCTGGATTCCAGGCTGACTGCAGGTGAGGTTGTGGGGGTGGGAGCAGACACTGTGGTGTCGAATCTATTGAAAAACAGATTCAACTCGTCGGCTCTATTCTCACCTCCCTCAGCTCCCCTGCTGTTGGTTGGCCTGAATCCAGTGATGGTCTTCATGCCCCTCCACACCTCTCTCATGCTGTTCTGCTGGAGTTTCCACTCCAGCTTCCTCCTGTAATTGTCCTTAGCCTCTCTGATCTTGTCCTTTAGTAACACCTGGATCTTCCTCACCTCCTCTTTGTTGCCCCCTCTGAAAGCCCTCTTCTTGTTGTTGAGGAGGGCTTTGATGTCCTTAGTCACCCACGGCTTGTTATTTGGGTAACAATGAACAGTCTGAGCTGGAACAATGGAGTCGGTGCAGAAAGTTATGTAGTCTGTGATACACTCAGTAAGCCCATTGATGTCCTCGGCGTGAGGCTCACAGAGTGTTTCCCAGTCGGTCACCTCGAAACAGCCCTGTAGTTCCGCTATTGCCTCCTCTGACCACCTCCTAACAGTCCTGGTGGTCACAGGTTCCCTCCTCACAATTGGCACATAGCGGGGGGTGAGGTGAATCAGGTTATGATCTGACCTACCAAGTGGGGGGAGGGAGGAGGAGCTGTATGCATCCTTGACGTTAGCATACAGTAAGTCTAAAGTTTTCTCTCCCCTGGTGGGACAGTCCTCATATTGTTTGAATGTTGGTAGTGTATTGTCCAGTGATACATGGTTGAAATCACCCGAGATCACAATAAAGGCACTCGGGTGCTGAGTCTGTAGCCGAGCTATGGCAGAGTGGATAGTGTCACATGCAGCTGTGGGGTTAGCAGAGGGGGGAACATAGACAGCCACCAAGATGACGTGAGAGAATTCCCTGGGTAAATAATACGGCCTGAGTCCAACAGCACACAGTTCAGTGTCCGGGCAACAAGTCCTTTCTTTGATTGTTGAGAAACCTAAGTGGGTCCCATATATACTAAACAATCTTGAGCCCACATAAAATATATGCCCATATTAACTTAACATAACCCATATGGGGCCCACATAGACATGTTTTCAGGGTCTGACTTGCATTTGCCCATGTGTGACCCATATAGTTTGGCCAGGTAGGCCCCACCTGTGTCATCAGTACCAAAAAATATATACCGATTACCTCACTTTGCCCCACCTGGGGCCCACAGCAAACGCTTTTCTTTAAATGACTGTGTTTGCCCATGTCTAACCCAGGTGAAAAACCCAAGTGGGTCCTACGTGTGTTTCCCATTTTGAAACAAGTGAAGTGTTTCCCATGTTTGACCCAGCCAGGACCTACTATATGTTTCCACTTGGTTTTGCCCATATGGCTTTCATGTGAGAAACCCAAGTGGGTCCCATATATACTAAACAATCTTGAGCCCACGTAAAATATATGCCCATATTAACTTAACATAACCCACCTGGGGCCCACATAGACATGTTTTCAGGGTCTGACTTGCATTTGCCCATGTGTGACCCATATAGTTTGACCAGGTGGGCCCCACCTATGTCATCAGTGCTAAAAAAATATATTGATTACCTAACTTTGCCCCACCTGGGGCCCACATAGACATGTTTTCAGGGTCTGACTTGCATTTGCCCATGTGCGACCCATTTAGTTTGACCAGGTGGGGCCCACCTGTGTCATCGATACTAAAACATATATTGATTACCTAACTTTGCCCCACCTGGGGCACACAACAACAGCCTATCCTTAAATGACTGTGTTTGCCCATGTCTATCCCAGGTGGAAAACCCAAGTGGGTCCTACATGTGTTTCCCATTTTGGACCAAGTTAAGTGTTTCCCATGTTTGACCCAGCTAGGACCTACTAAAAGTGCTCACTTGGGATGGCCCATATGGGTTTAATGTGAAGAACCCAAGTAGGCCCCATACAAAAAGCCCAGTTTGAGCCCATGCCCACATGGTACCCATCCAGCCCGAGCAAAAACCAGATGGGGCCCATATATACATGTTGGCTGGGTAAAAGCCTCCTAAAAGCATTTTTCCAAACTAAAAATATATATACATAATTAAGCTAGACACGAAGAAAGTAAAAGGATGTTACAAACAGAAGTAATTAAATGTGTACAATCAAAAGATTTCTGATGCAATTAAAAACCAGATGCACTGTGTGTCATACAGTCTGAGTAAGTCGTTTTCAAAATAACCACCACAAACCTGCATACTGCATGAGTACCCACGGCTCTGTTCCTTTCACATTCACTAAGATGCATTACATTAAGAATAAGTAGCAGCATGATTCCGAGACATAACAATAATTGGGTTGTAGGCATATCTGCAATAGAGCAGACAGAAGTGACTTTCTTTTTTCACGAGAGGCAAACTTATTTTTCAGTTTACACATTTCACAGCGCTAAGGGTTAAAGAAAATTACAATTGTGGGTGTTTTTCACCCACAATTTATTGTTAAGTCTGTAGAAAGAAAGCTAGAAACAAAGAACGCTAAGAATGAGAGGAAACAAAGCTACCTAGCAACAAAGCAGCGAAAGAAGCAAGGTGTGAATGGCATGTAGACACAGATAACATGAGACAAACAGGACAGAGGATAAGCATCCTCTGTGGTTTATCTACACACAACACCACAGTCAAGAATAGTGTATCCCAGGGGCCCCTTCTTGCTTTTTCTTCTGATTGGTAATGAGGCACAGCTGCCTTATAGTGGGCACAGCAGGCAGGGCCTTGATTGTTACTGCTTACTTAAGCAGGGAAATTGTGGCAAAAGCTACTGGATAGCGATGCAAGTGCAAGAATGGGGACTTTTGGTAATGAAGAGATCCCAATCTTGGTTATCATGATTCAGAACAGTGTTTTCACTTCTGCTAAATATGGTCCACAAGTAGTTCTGGCTTGCTTATTATGTTTTCATTGGCAGTGTATGTGGTGGGCTTTTTATTCTTCCCTCCTTCCCATGAATGGTGTAAATGTGGCTGTGCTTCCTGGAAAATGCTTTTGGAGCAAAAATAGACAGTTGCAAGCCTGAAAGTGGACTAAAAAAAAGTGTAACGGCATGTAATATTTTCATGTACTTAGAGAATATGAAACACTGGAGATGCCTTTTGGTAACAAGGACTCTTCTTCTACAGGCAGCTCATGATTTTGTCCTTTTAATTTAAACACTTTTTTGACTGGTGAATTTAAAAGTCCTTTGGTGTGTATCCACAGGAGCTGACTCACTAGCAAAGCTGCCAGTCTTACTTTTCTCCATCCTTCTGGCATGAAAAAGTTATTACTTTTTACCATCTTGCGATTTGTCAGTACAAGTCAACATGGCTGAAACCACAAGAGGCAAACAGAAAACAATGAGGATGATTGTGATTGTTTTTGTTTATTTGTTTTCTACTTGGCCCCTCCTCCTCACAGCTGTCAGCCTGACTGTCTGGGGGTGGCAGTTTACCTCAGTATATTTGGATTCTCAGGCTGTTGTTGTTTGGATATGAATCATGAATCCTTTTCTCATTCCCTTCAGGAGTTGCTGGGTGCCAGTTGCTATGGCTACAGTACATCGTGGTTCAGAGAGACACCTTGTGAGATAAATTTGACCAGTGAGACTTATTTATTTTGTCTGTCTTTCACTTTTTCCACCGATGCCGTCCAATTTAGCTTCTGGTGAATAAACCGTTTTTAACACATTTGTGGTGTTAGGGCTCAAGTGAGTGATGAGTAGGTAGCATTTAGAAAAGAGTGTTTGCACATTTGGTTAAAATATTTGAAAATTTCGCTATGAAAGCATATTAGAATGCTTTTTGGCTTTTTTTATGATTGAATGAAAACTGTTTATACAGGCAGCACAATGACTGAATAGAGTCATTTTTAAGGAGATTTAAGAGAAGTTTGTTCACTGAAGTCAAATGAATGCAAACTGAACGCCTACACAAAACTCAGCATTTGCCTCAGTAGTTTGGGCGCAGTGCTTATGAAGGACGTGGGTTGAATCTTCTCTCATCTGGTCCCTTTAGGGGTCGCCACAGTGGATCATTTGTCTCCATCTCACCCTATTCCTAGCATCCTCTGCATGTTCTCCTTCACAATATCCATAAATCTTCTGTGGTCTAACTCTTTTCCTCCTGCTAGCTCCATCTTCAGCATCCTTGGTCCAGTATATCAACTATTTCTCCTCTGCATATGTCCAAACCATCTTAACCATGTCTCTATCTCTATCTGAACCTTTGTCTCCAAACTGCTCAACCTGAGCTACCCCTCTCATGCACTCATTTCTAATCTTGTCCATTGTGGTCACTCCTAGTGAAAATCTTGGAATCTTAGGCTCTGCCACCTCCTGTCTTTGTGTCAGAGCCACCAAACTATACACCACAGCAGGTCTTGGAAACCTTCCCATTCACTCTTGCTGCTATCCTGTTATAAATCACCCCCACACTTGTCCTCACCCACTCCACCCTGTCTGCAGGGAGGACCATTATTGGGTGGCTGTAGCTCAGAAGGTAGTGCAGGTCATTTATTAACTGGAAGTATGGTGGTTTGATCACTGGTTGCTCTGGTCTTGCCAAAATACTAACCCCAAGTGGCTCTCCAATGCATTTATCTGAGTGTGAATGTTAGATAGTAAGTGCTTAAGTATAGAAAAAAAGTGATTGTATGAATGGGTGAATAAGGTATGTTGTATATAGTGTTTTTAGTGCTCAGCTAGAGTAGAAAAGCACTATATAAGAACCAGTCCATTTACCATTTAAGTTCTTCTTCATCTCTCTTGTGCATTGCCCATTGCATTGAATGATTGAGCCCAGGTATTTAAACTTGTTCACTTCACTACTTCTGCGCCTTGCAGCCAGCTTCATTGTTACACCTCTCTCTCTGTCATTCACACCGATGTATTGTGTCTTGATTCTACATTCATTCCTCTCTTCTCTCTAGTCTCTACCACTCCAGGCTCTCTTTCACATGCACCCTAATCTCACTAAAGAACACAATGTCATCTGCGAATGTCATAGTCCACGGAGACTCCCGCCCGACCTCATCTGTCAGCCGGACCATTCTATCACTCCAGCCACAAACCTCACCTGTCTTGGTGTCCTCATACAAGTCCTGCACTACCCTCACATACTTATGTGCCACTCCTGATTCCCGCATGAAGTAACACAGTTTTTCTCATTGCACCCTATCAAATGCTTTCTCTACGTCCACAGAAACACAGTGCAACTCCTTCTGACCTTCTCTGTACTTCTCCATCAACACACTCCCATCTTTCCTACACATCTCCATACCTCCACAAATATGTCACTATACCACTGTTCATCCTTGTTATAGCTGTCCTCACTTCTTCCTTACAAATCCCCTGTACTCACTGATTCATTAACTTTTCTACATCTGTCCTCCTCTCTCTCTCTCTCTCTCTCATTTTCAACATTCATCAGCTCCTCAGAGTACTCCTTACACCTTCTGAACACACTCTCTACCCTCATTAGTATATTTCCATCTCTATCCTCAATGACTCTCTTGCATTCCCTTTCCAGCTTGATCTCTCTATCTAGCCAATTGATAAGTTTTTTTCCTCCTTCCTTAGTGTCCAGCGTCACACACAACTCACTACAAGCCTTTACCTTTGCCACCTCTCTCTTTGCTGTATGTCTAAGCCTCCCAGTACTCCTGTCTACTTTCATCTCCCTTTGTCACTCCCTATGTCTTTACTAACCTCCTATGAATGTTATCCTTTACTTCCTCATTCTACTACCAAGTCTACTTGTCCTCTTTCCTCTTTCCAGCAGATACACAAAACAGATATTTTCAGTTCCCTTCAATACTACAGCAGCACTTTACAAGTCATCTGGTAACTGCTACCATGCAGCCTGTCTCAACTCCTCCCTGAACTCTGTCCAATATGCTTCGTTCTTATCCACCATTTAAAGCTTGCCTACATGTTCACCACAGTTATTTCCACTGTTTTTGCAAAAGCCACTACCATCTGCCTTAGTGAATTTCTCTCCATGCCTACCCAATACCTCCTCATTATGTTGCTTTCACCCATATATCTATTGAAGTCTGCTCCAGTCTTCTTCCTTCAAGATTACTCCTACTCAATTTCTCTTCGTAACTTTAGCGTGATGGAATATTATGAATCCACTTCCAATGTTCCTGGCCTTGGTCCCTTCTCCTCTGCACACATTATACACTGTATAGCCCAAAAGTATTTTCTTGTCCTTGACATGCATATAAACTTGAGTGACATTTCCTTAAACCATAGGGTTCAATCACTCTCTGCACTTTGTGCAGGCCAGTCAAGTTTTTCAACACAAAACTCGCTCATCCATGTCTTTATGGACCTTGCTTTGTGCACTGGTGTACAGTCATGTTGGAACAGGAAAGGGCCATCCCCAAACTGTTCCCACAAAGCTGGGAGCATAACATTTAAAAATGTCTGGTAGTGCTGAAGCATGAACAGTTCCTTGCAGTGGACCTAAGGGGCAGAGCCCAACTCCAGAAAAACAGCCCCAGACCGTAATCCCACCTCCACCTAACTTAACAACTGAAACAATGGAGTCTGACATGTACCTTTCTCCTTGCAACCGCCAAACCCAGAATTGTCCATGGGATTGCCAGAAGGAGAAGCGCGATTCGTCCCTCCAGAGAACATGTCTCCAATGCTTTAGAGTCCAGTGGTAGCGTGCTTTATACCACTGCATCTGACACTTTGCATTGTCCTTGGAATGCAGGTGCTCGGCCATGGAAACCCATTCCATGAAGCTCAGTGTGTAACTTTGCCAAACCAATATTAGACTCTGTAGTTTTCTCTGGTCCTCTCGTGACATGTTTAGCCACATGTCTCCTTAAATTGTCTGAGTGGTGTCAAACAATTACCTGGGCTTTACAGATAATTAGGTAACCCTCTGGGGAAAACCTGGTCTTGTTAAAAGAGACGGCACCCATCCTACTTTAGATGGAGCAGCTCTCATTTTTAAAAGATCATCACAAATTTTTTAAGCTCAGACTGCAGGCTAACTTTTTCTTCCCAGAGTATTTCAAAGTAGAATGGGAGGCAGAGCTTTCAGCTTTCAGGCCCATCTTTTGTGGCACCAGCTTTCAATGTGGATTCAGGAGACAGACATTGTCTCTACTTTTCTATAGTTAGGTTTTGATCAGGTGGCCACGAATCATCCATTAGTTATGTTGCAATAGATCTAGGCTGCTGGGGGGGGGGGGGGGGGGGGGGGGGTTAAACACCTCTCTGCATTTAATTATCATAATTAATCTCTGGCTCTCTTCCTTTATCCTATCGTCTTTATCCTATCTTTATCCACTCACCCCAACCGGTCATGGCAGATGGCAACCCCTCCCTGAGCCCGGTTCTGCTTGAAGTTTCTTCCTTTTAAAGGTGAGTTTTTCCTTCCCACTGTCACCAAAGTGCTTGTTCATAGGGGGTCATATGATTGTTGGGGTTTTCTCTACGGTTGTTTTGTATTATTGCAGGGTCTTTACCTTACAATATAAAGTGCCTTGAGGCAATTGTTGTGATTTGGTGCGATATAAATAAAACTGAATTGAACTGAAGCGAGTGAATACTTTTGGCATTATTGTGTATTTACCTTCCTCTTCTCCATTGTCTCAGCCAGCTCCTTCTCTTTACTAGCCATAGTCCCTACATTTAATGCACCTTCTCTCACCTTCCTGCCTTTCCTTCACTCCCATTGTCGTGTAACATGCCTTCACCCTCTATTTTTTCTTTGTTTTGGGCAAACAGTGGCACAGTTTCCACTGACACCTTCTAGGCCAACAGCGCTCGAGGCAGTTGTCGTCAACCTGGGTTCTGACCAATCCAGTCTGGAAATCTTGTTTCCGGCCTTCTCGATGCAGCCCTCCCCACTGGCACTGGCTTGTGGCCCCCTCCGTGGCTGGATTTCGTGTGTTGACTAGTGGGTGCAAACATTTACAGGCTCATACTTTCATGCAGCATGTATCTGCTTGTCATTATTTGCATAGATTATGGATATTTATACAGAGTCAGTGGGAGAGCCGAGTTGGTACAGTACACTATTGACAATAACCAATAGGTATTTTGTGTGAGAAGAGGGTTCTGTAAATGCTGAAGTTTACATAAGAAATTGCAGAAGCATCATCAAACATTCAGTCTGATTACATTTCTGCTAGAATGATTATCTTCTTTAATGGATATGCTTGATTGAAAGACAGTTAATTATTTTTCGCAGAGGCTATGGATAAAAAAAAATGTATAACACACATACAGGCATGATACACCTCTCAGCGCTCTGAAAAGGGTGTGTGATTATCAAAACCAAGCATGAGAGCAGCGCACAAAAATGAAGTGAAGTGCATTTTGATTGGCTGCTTGTTCCTTCCTGAACTGCCTCTGCAGGAACTAGATGCCCTGAGCCCTCCCTCGGCGAGCAGGACAACACATTTGTCAGTTAACTGAAACAGCTCATCTAAATTTAAAATGTAATTTAAGATCCATTCAAATGTATAAGCTGCAATGCACCTTGCAATATTAACAATTTACCAACACGCTCACAGCATGAATACAGGTCACCTGGGAAGATGTGTGAGTGTGTGCGAGTTACATTGTGTACATCACTGTGTGTGTTTTGATGAACTGAAGCCTTTTTCTTGCACTTGTTTAGCATCAATTCTGAGATCTGGCCAAATTCAAAAACCCTGACACTTCTATGTGTTGGTAGATATTCAAGCCTCACAGGCAGAAAACGGATTAAAAAGCTAGCTGCTTGCTGTAGCATCCAAGGACTCTTATTATGTATCTGCTGCCTCTTTTTAAATCACTGATGCAAAAAGTATGCTCTCATATGACAGAGAGGGAGGGTGCAATGTTTGTGTGTGTGTGTGTGTGTGTGTGTGTGTGTGTGTGTGTGTGTGTGTGTGTGTGTGTGTGTGTGTGTGTGTGTGTGTGTGTGTACACACGGGTGGTGCATATATGCATACTGTGTGGAGGAATGGAAGTCCTTGTGCTGTTATACTCAAACAAAGGTTTCCACAGCAACCACATGCACCATTAGTCCCCTTGTAAAAACTCAGGGATAAAGCACCTCAATTACCCCTCATTCTCATGTACACACAGGCACACGCGCACACATGCACTCTCACCTTTAGATCTGCATGTCAACTTTTGACTGTGGATAGCTTTGTACAAATGGTACCACAACATCCTATAGGACAATAAGGAAATGAATGGAAGTGGCTGGTTTATCAAAAAGCAATGCTGTGAGAAATTAAAAAAAGACTAGAAAGGGCAAGTAATTTGCCTTTTACAACAATTATCAGCCTTATTGCAATTAAAAAAGATTCAGTTCTTTAGACTCCTAAAGAATAGTGACTACAGCTTGTCATAAAATTCCCAGTGATCTTGACAAACTAACTGTGCTTTACTCTGCTTTGATTTGAAAATGTTAAGAACTCCAGTTTACAAATTAAAAGTAACAAAGCTCTATTAGTACAAAGAAACTGAAGGGAACCCAGTTTATGGAGAGAACTTTAGTGCTGGAATTTTTTAATTAAAAGCAACAATGCCGAACATTGCTTCCAGCAACTGGCCTTCAGGAGTTGAGTTTACTCTCATGCCTACACAACATAACAAGACCCATTGTTACTGAAGGGTTTCTAGAAACTTACAGCCATGACATACACAAATGCTAATGCTAAAGCTGTTTCTGCATGAGCTGAGCAGCATCGCTGTTCTTCTTGTACAAATTGTCTCATGCCAATTCAATACTGTTTTTCTGATTCACAGAGTTGTTGTAAAAGCAGTGTATCTGTCTTTTTTTTGCCTGTGGTTTAGACTGACAAATGTTTCTCATGTGATTCAAGTTTTGTTGTCTAACATACTTTTTTTGCTACATTTTTCCTGTTGTTGTTGTTGTTTGGTAATGAGCAGTGCATGTGTCTCTTTCATTTTAATTAAAATGTCTTCCATTTCTTACCCTGTGACAGTGCAGTAAAGGTTTTAGCATGTCAGCTCAGTCTTGCAAGGCAGTGTTGCCAATTTGCTAGCAAACACCAGACTTCTCTCCACCAAATGCCATAATTTGACTGCTTTCACTCTTGTACCAACTGCCTCCACCACCAGTTTTTCATCTTTTACAGACCGCTGCTGTTACTTAGAGTACTCCCAAGTCACTATGTCTCTTTTAACATGGCACAAGGCTGACCGCATGGTCACATTAAAAGACAGGCGCAAACAAACATTAGGACTCCACGCACATTTCTTCTACTGCATGTCTGTTTCACCATACCCAAACTAATCTCACAAAAGCCTCAAAGCCACTCTTTTATTTAAAAAAAATGTTATGTGAATAGTCATTTTTATTGCACATAGGGCAAAGGGTGAAGACAAGGCTGTTTCAATATTTTTTGCATTGTAACTGGTCCACAGAAACTCAGTTTGCATGCTATTATTTGGCAGCGGTGCACGCAAGCCTCTCAAAATCCATTAAAAAAAAAAACCTGAGTTTTCCCTCATCTGTTTTTTGCTCCACCAGTTTTACACATTGACATCTTTATTAGGTTAAATTTTACAGTTCACTGATGAATCTGTGACAAATCAGATCAACAAAACTCAACAATAAATACACTGACCAGCCACTTTACTGTTGCAGGGTGTGTCAGAAGATGGTTGGAAGCATCAATCAGAAGATGCTTACACTGTGGTCATAAAAAGATGGACATAGTGGCTCATATTTGTCATGGATTTGCTGTGTGGCAGGCAGGATGAGGACCCATATGCAGGACTCAAGACGAAGGAATAAACTCAAAACGCCAGCTTTATTGCTGGATTAACTTCATGTCAAATACAAAACTAAACTAGAAAGACAAAACCCAAACTAAAACACTATAAACCAGGAACTGCGAGCTAGGAATTGACTAGGAGCACAGATGGGAAAACCACAGCATAGTAAGAGGACAACGCAAGAACAGACAGGGAAAAACACATGGCTTAAATACACAAGCAGGACAATGAGAGGATGGGGAACAGGTGGGAGCACAGCTGGGACAAATCAGACCTAAGGAGGCAAGAGGAAGCAAGATTAGACACACTGCACGCAGGACAAGGACTATCAAAATAAAACAGGAAACACACAGACTGAAGACATGCAAGCTTAACACAGTGACTGGGGAGACAGGGAACATAGCAATGAGGGTGAAATGAAACGTGGGACACAGGAAAAGCATAGAGTAGACATGGGAACAGAGACTAAAAAGAAGCTGAGAAAAATACTAATGGGAGGGATAATAAGATCACTGAGAACTAAAGAAGAGTAAAACCAAGAATAACAATAATCAAAGAAAATAATTATAAAGTCTGAAACACAGATAAGAGAAGGACAAGTGGGTGAAAAATTTGTCTGACAGACAGAACTACAGAATCAGCAATTAGAAACAACAGCATTGCAGATGTGGAAGCGGAGCAACTGGCGGTGAAAGTTTTGGCCTATCTTAGCAATGCAAAGGACCGCACATCTAATATTAGCATGCAGGAGAGGAAGCCACTCGCATTGCTGAGTAAGGACAACAACATCATCATCCTTCCAGCAGAATCGGGTAGGTGCTCAGGTTTGCTAAACCAGTAAGATTGCCGGTTGCCGGTTCGATCCCCAGGCTCTCTGTCCTGGTCGTTGTGTCCTTGGGCAAGACACTTTACCCTACCGCCTACTGGTGTTGGCCAGAGGGGCCGATGGCGCAATATGGCAGCCTCGCTTCTGTCAGTCTGCCCCAGGGCAGCTGTGGCTACAACTGTAGCTGCCTCCACCAGTGTGTGAATGTGAGAGTGAATGAATAGTGGCATTGTAAAGCGCTTTGGGTGCCTTGAAAAGCGCTATATAAATCCAATCCATTATTATTATTATTATTATTAAGACTATCATGAGAATATTGTGTCCGCTATTGACCTGACCTGATACCACAGGGTATACCCGGGGTAAGCTAAACCAAATCTGTATGGTTTACCAAGGTGTATCTTTAAGACCTCTTGTCTATTTGATCAACTCAGTCATCTATAACATCACAAAGTTTCCGGCTTTGATCCTCAACCCGTTGATAGACATCTCTAAACACCACATCCAGAACAACTTGGATTTTGTTGAGATGATGAGAGATGTCATTATGGAGGCAGATGAAATGATGGTCTCCTGTGATGTAACATCTCTCTCTATTTTTGTAGAGTGGTACTTCATAAGAGATTACTGGATGACTCCAACCTCAGCAACAGGAGCACTCTCAGCACCGACCAAGTTTATTTTCTCTTGTTTTCTCTTCTCGTGGCTTCATTTCACATATTTCACATACAAGGGTCAGGACTACAGGCAGTAACATGGGTATGTCATGGGTTCCCCAGTTTCACCCATTGTGGCCAACTTGTATATTGAGTAAGTGGAAAAAGAGGGCTTTGCTATACTACCCTGGAATACCACCAATTTATTGGTTCAGGTATGTGGATGACGCCTGAATGAAAATCAAATCTTAGGATGTACCACAGTTCATTGATACCATTAACTCTGCGGACAAACACATCAAATTCACCAGGGAGGATGTGACAGGCTAACTTCCTTAGACTGTGAGATCAGGCGACCGTGGCTCAGGGGGTTGGGAAGCGTATCTGTAACCGGAAGGTCGCCGGTTCGATCCCCGGGCTCTCTGTCCTGGTCGTTGTGTCCTTGGGCAAGACACTTTGCCCTACTTGCCTACTGGTGTTGGCCAGAGGGGCCGATGGCGCGATATGGCAGCCTCGCTTCTGTCAGTCTGCCCCAGGGCAGCTGTGGCTACAACCGTAGCTTGCCTCCACCAGTGTGTGAATGTGAGAGTGAATGAATAGTGGCATTGTAAAGCGCTTTGGGTGCCTTGAAAAGCGCTATATAAATCCAATCCATTATCAACTGTGAGATATTTAAAAGGTGACGTGCGCCATAAACCATCACATACGGATCAGTATTTAAGGTTTGACTGTCATCATCCACTGGAGCACAAACTGGGTGTCATTAGGATGCTACAACACAGAGTAAACACCATCCCCACAGAAACAGCGGCTAGTGAAGCAGAGGAACGTCATATCAAGAAGGCCCTGAGGAAATGTTGTTTTCCCAGCTTCACATCACATGAGCTTTCCAAGCTGGGAAGGCACCTAAAGGAAAGCTCCAGATGATCCAGGAGAGAAGGACAACTGCTGTCTAAGAGAAGACCTTTAGTTCAATACTTGTGTCTGGAGTATTGAAACAGCTGAGAAACATTTTCCCTAAGCACCGTGTCTTTTAAACTCTTAAACACGCTGCGTCAAAAACTGGTCCACCCCAAGGATCGGTCCCCCAGCACACTGTACATTGTTAAGTGCCAGAAGGATTGCAATGATATATACATCTAGGAAAGTTAACAACCTCTGTCTAAGCAGATGGTGCAACACAGTAGAGTTAACTCATTAGGCCAGGACTTCACAGTCTATTTACACCAATAGGCCAGCAATCACCCTTTCAGCTATGAGGATGTACATATCCTGGACAGGGAGGAACACTGGTTTGAGCGAGGAGTCAAGGAGGCCATTTATGTGAAAAAGGAAACCCGATCTCTGAATTGAGGAGGGGGCCTAAGGGTACATCTTTCGCCATTTTACAATGCTGTGATTGCTGCCATTCCCCAACTCTCTATGAATGGTATGAATGACAATTTGCATATTAATGATCATGAAACTGACCTCACAGGCCATTGTTAGTCAATGGTGCTGGTTTCAGTCATTATGCAAATGTACTGTTTATAAGGTTGGGGAAACGTGCAGTCAGCTGAGACTGAAGAAGTCACTTGGATGAGTGACGAAACATTTCTCCCACTGAAAACGTTACATCCAGATGAACAGAATCAGCTTTTTGGGACATTCCAATCAAGTCAAACAGATCAATTTCACTAAGATTAGTAAGTATTTGTTATACATTATCAGTGGCACTGATACAGTGTCAGTCAGGATCTACCGGTATACGTAACTAACTTTATGTACTTTACTTCAGGCGGGTAGGCTGACACATAGTGTCACAATTTATAAGCGGTTTTAGAATTTTGAGATAAACACTACCTCCTGCATGTGTGCCCAGAGGTAAAATGTCTAATTTTCAAGCAACTTTCAAAATATAGCCAACATGCCAAGCTTTAATGTAGTGTCAAATCACATCCACAGTACATGACATCACATTTGTATTGTTGTATCACTGGTGTGGATATGTTGTCATGAAACACTGAAAGTCATTAACCCTCTCCAGGCAGACGTTGCAGATTTGCAACAGTTAAGAACTAACAACCTGATTACCCCACATACATATTTTATGAGTCTTTTTTTACTCAGAAGTACCACTGCAGGACTTGGTTGTGCATTAGCAACAAAACACTTAATTTGGGCCTGAGAGGGTTAATCTAAATGAGACATATGTCTGAATGACAGAATGTCATCACAGCAGAATTATGAAGCCAGTAATTGGCTTTTGTCATCCCGAATCTCAGAAGCTCCAGGGTAACCATGTAATCCTTATTAACTTTGCTGTGAATGTGTTTACATTTTCTAATTACCAATGGTTGCATGATTGCAGCAGGAGATACCCTAAGTCTGTCTGTTCCTTCCTCACAACTTGTTTAGTAAAAAAGAAATAACCCGTGTCACAATTACTAAACGTCCGACAGCATTAAAAAAATCTCAAATTTTTTCGCTTTATGAAGTACTTACTCAGTTGTTTAGTTTAGGGGCTTTTTTTTCTTTTATCAAGATTGTATGTGCTTCCAAAAATTTCTCATGACTGCGACATTCTGCAGTCTCCAATCTGAAAAGCAAACTAGAAGAAGAAAAAGGCCTTCATGATTTCTCCATTCACCATCCTTCCAGTACTTACATTTAAAGCTAGGTCCTGGACTCTCAGAAGTAGCTGTGGGGACATTCTGTCTGAAGTTGCTGGAATTTAAAAAGGCTTATAGTTGATTAAAATGGCAAAAAAAAAGTATGAAAAGTGAGCCACGAGGGAGGCAGATGTAATTAAAAAAGAGAATGAAGGTGTACATTTTCAGATTGCTTCTCTAGACTTTTATTGGTTCAGATGAAATTACCACAAATATATGCATAAATAATGAAAGCAGAGAATTAGAAAGAAGAGTATGAACTGTGACTTATCTCACCTCCATATATATGAATTTTGGATAGCTGTTTTGATAAAGTTGCAGGTAGATGATGCATATACCTTCTTTTCAGTGTCAAAAAGGAGTTTGAACTTGCCTGACTGACAGATGGATAGACATTTTTTCTAGTGTAATAAGGTATACTTTATTGATCCCTGTGGGGAAATTCCTCTCTGCATTTAACCCATTCACTTAGTGAATCAGTGGGCAGCCACCAATCTAGCACCCAGGGAGCAGTGTGTGGCAACGGTACCTTGCTCAGGGGTACCTGAGGGTAGTCATTCAGTGGATTCAAACCCCTGACCTTCCCATTGTGGGGTGACCACTCTACCTACTGAGCTATTCCTGCCACATTTAGTGCTTTTAAGCACATATACTAGAGTAGCATGACAGATTTTTGTAGTTTTCCTTAGCTCAAAATAATAAAATTTTACATTGATAAAACAGATGGGTCCATTGCTCCATAGGCTTTAAAAAATAAATTAATAACAATGGTTAATTGATGGAGGGTCAAAAGTATTATCAGCTCCACCCCAAAGCACTTTATTAATCTGGCCATAGGAAAGAGGCATCAGTGGTCTTGAAAGCAGGTAATAGGCCCATGTTAATTAAACTATGGTTGATATGATAAAGTCTTTCATCAATAAACTAAAGAGCTGCTTTACTTGTAAATTCATCATATGAGTTTTCAATATGAAAGCATCTCATATTCCAGCTAACAGGATAAATGCTCTATTAGAATCCGAATTTCAGAAGTTAAGAGAACATACTCTAATTGTCATGGTCCTCCAGTCCCCCTGTGCTGGCTCACCCATTCTCTCCATATCTATCTTCTCTGCATTTTCTCATTGTCTCATTTGCTCTCTCTCTCTCTCTCTCTCTCTCTCTCTCTCTCTCTCGCTCTCTCTGACTTTGAGGCTTCTCCTCTTTGCCCTCACCTTACCTGTTTGTTATCTGTTTGTTCTCCTCTGTACGTGTTTCCTGGACCAATTGTGAGTGAGTTACTGAGAGAGTATTCCAGTTGAGAGATTATTCAGTAGACCTGTCTGCACTGGAGCCTTGGATCCACTAACTATAAATCCTCCTGTCAAACCTTGCCTTTTGCTGCATTGTAAATACATTTTAAGTAAACTTCAGTTAACTTTTATCCTCTGAGTCTGCGTCTTCAGTCCCACCGGTTTCATTAGTTATGACACTAATGCACTATCTGTTAAAGCACAAGGGGTACACAGGCATGTAGAGTAAACAGCAACGTACTTGTTGCTCTAACTAGTAAAGTACAGCACATTTATGTGTAAAATATGCTGAATTTTGGTGTGATTTCTTTTTTTAAATCAGCCATCAAATTGTCAGTGATTTTGACTTCCATTTCACGATTGTGCCATTCACCATCTTCTTGTAGATCTATTGAGCAATTTAAACAGTGTAGATTCCTTGTGATGGGAGTATCTTGTTCCAAGGAAATTGCCATATCTTTCTTGGTGCCATTCAAGTGGGATAGGCTGTCTACCAGTGGGGGAGAAACCTCAGCAACATGCTTGCTGCTTAAATACAGGATGGCTGATCACAATGGCTCTTTTGTTTCAGGGGTTTTAATGTGTTCCTTGCTAATACTTAATAAGCAGGAAGCAATAATTTTGTTTTGGGGGATTAGCCCACTCAGCAGAACTGTTGACGTTGATCGGATTCATTGAGAGCTCTCTCTAATAGCAGAGGCTTTCCTGCTTACTTTAACTGCATAACCATTTCCAGTAAGTAATGTGACATAAGTGTCTGAGTGAAGTAAAGCAAAGCGTAATTTAAGCTGTGCAATGAAGTCTTCAGCTGATTGGCATTAGTCATCCCATATCATTAACGTATTGTTGCAGGATATGTCAACCTGGACAAATATGATAGGTTAAGGTTGCCAATTATTTCCATTTAACAAGCATCTTGGGTAACATTTTAAATTCTATTGTGCTGGTCCTCTAACAGGAGTGCAGGTTGCCACAAAACTCCCTCCAACATCCTGACTCCGCCTTATATCATGAGCTTAGTGAGATAAGACTCTTGTATTATCTTGCTAAGCTCATGTGTATATGTTGTGCTGTCTAACAGAGTGAGGAATTTGCTTTCTCATGCAAGGTTTGTTGCCACTCATATTCTTTCAGAGGTCATTTAAGCAAAGTTTATTTTGTCAAAACTAAAAACTAACCAAATAACCATTTATGATGCTCGTGTCAATGCCTGAAACTTAGAGTATATAGTATATGTTATATTTTTATAATATTTAGAAATGAAGGCAAACAATTAATGGAAAAATATATGAAATGAAACTGCATGAGAAAAAAAAATCAAAGGTTTTCAAAGGGCAAAGCTTTTATTTTCAGGTCACACTTGCACACACATACATGCTTGGTTATCTAATCACAGGGCCTGGCATAGGACAGCAATCTGGGGACTGCACCATCATCAAATCCTCAAAGAATCCCAGCTCTCATGTGACTCGACAGCCTTCTCAGCTCATCAAGACAGGAGCAGCAGAACTGGGCTGAGTACCGATACCCTGATTTCAGACTGCTGTACTGAATGTGAACAGACATCTGTTAGATCCCCATTCAGTACATTAAACTGAATAGCTGACTTGTGATTCATTTATGAATTCAACAGTTCAAATAAGTGTTTTTAATGTGTAGTTGTTGTTTTTTTTACATGATTGATATGAGACCATAAATTGCTGTTCCCCATTCTCACTGTGTTCTCTTGGAATTATTAAACTTTTTTTCTTTTATTTTCTTATTTTGGCAGGTGGGGCATCTAACATGTTTGGCCACACACTGACCCATTAATCAGCTTGATTGGCTGGTTGGCCAGTCCATCTTAAATATCTAGACAAGTATAATTTCAAAAGGAAATGCAGTAACGATAACTGTGCCCCCAGAGGATGAAGCCTGACTTTGATTATCCCATTACTTCCCCAAAGACAATTTAATTTGAGCATTTTTTTGAGTTGAGAAAATTTCTTGGCAACCAGCCACAAATGAAGTTACAGATATCCATGTTTCTAATTTTATATTGTGGACCACATGCAACCCAGTTTGATCTTAAGGGGGCCAGACCACCAAAACGTCCCTTTTTGTCAGTTAAAGAACTTTAACAGCCCTTTTAATCCCTGAGACATTTTAATATAAGGAAAAGAAATGTATTTTCAAGAATAGTATCGGTTTGTCTACATGATAAAGAAATGCTGTCTTAGTAAATGAAAGAGGTCTGCCAGCATGACTCTTAAATTGTAAGAAATAAATGTGTAAAATTTGAGAAAAATTCTTCTGATAGCTTATTGCTCAGACTGTTCTGTAATTATAAAACAAATAATTTTTTTTGTTATAATTGTAATTGTAATTGACAGGGCCGATCTGATCCCCAGCCCTAGGGACCAAAATCTCATATCCTGATATAAGACATCTATCGTCCGATAATGATCTAAATCACAAAAATGTAACATTTTCTGTAAATTCTGTGAATCTCGGGCAGCTCGTCTTGTGGGAAGTGTTTCCAGCTGCGCATCATGTAGCTGGAGTCGAGTGTTTTAATCGATGCGTGAAACTATATGTTAGGTATTTTAGTACCATGGTAGCATTTACTGGATATTGTTTTATAGTGACATTATGCAGGAAAACTCTGTCATTCAATAAGGCCCCTTTGTTTTAGTTATTTTTCTCTTTGACCCAAGAATTGATGTGTGAGAATCACAGGCTGGTACAAGGTTGAAATACCACAGAGATCACTCCCTCAGCTACATTAGTTTCTTAATCTTTTAGGAGACGCCTGTTGAGGCCAAATGGTTTGTTTCAGATTTCACTAATGTAAGAACTCTTTGTTTTGTGCCTTGAAAATATGTCGCTGAGATAATCACAATTGTAGCTGAACTAATAAACTACACAAAGGATGCTTCTTCACCCAAGGGCAGGAAGACGCTCCCTTATCTTGGTCTGTACTGGTTTAAACTGATAATCTGCTGTCTCATGAATTTTACCCTCTATATAAACTGTTGTACTTGTGAATAAAGTTGAGTCACTTTGGGAAGACAATCTAAAGCAGTCTCTGTTTTCTTGTTCTCCCAAGCTGCTCCCGAGCTGCTCGTACTAACACGCTGAATGGCATGCTTGAATATTACTTGAGAATATATTTGACTGTGTTACAGACTAAGGGACATTCTCTGCTGATAGGTGAAGGTACATTCTCTGCTGATAGACGTCCACGCCTCGGAGGAAGCCGATCCACGGAGTAGGCCCTGGAAACAGTTTCCTTCACTATACATTTTTAGACACAAGTTGTAACGGCTGCTTTTCTTTGTGAGTATTTATTACACGGCGTGCTGCGGGGAAAAGCCTGTTCTAACGTTTGAGTCTAAGGTTTATTTTTTAGCACCTGCCGGCTCTTTTTTATTTCTCATCCGTAAATAATCTGCTCTTTCACGTGATTCAGTTTATTTTGAAAAGTCTCAACAGGATCTTGAGCTTTATTGTGAAAGGCTTATGTGGAACATAAACAAGCGGACATCCGATGGTGTTACCGTCCTTGTTGCTAAACACAACTCATAAAAACAGGCGCTTGTCCGTCAGTAGTGTGGTTATATTAAATATAAGAGAAAGAGAGAACTTTAAGAAATTAATATAGCCACTACAGTGACCATCAAAACGATGAAAAAGTATTGCCGTAAACAGTTTATTTTGCGACACCACGAAACAAACGATAGCGTAAAATGAAACGATAGACGTTTTTATATCGTCATCCGATATATATCGTTATATCGAACAGCCCTACCCAACCCTTATGTTTTAAACTCCTGCTCCAAATTGTAATCACAATGGTGAGCCCCTCATTGTTTTTCTAGTACTATAATACAGTCAGAAAATCTGTTTAAGCAACTTGTTTGTTACCAAAAATCTACATATTAAGGAAAATGCTAACAAAAAAAAGTATTACTAAACATTGGAAAAATTATTAATTATAAAATTATATATATTGGTCAGAGATTGCTCTGCTTAATTGCAGCCTCACATTAGTCCAGCAGTAGACTCATAATGAACTAGTAACCGCTTCTTCAATATTGTAAAGGCTTGGAAACCATCTGCCAGCACAACTGTGTATGAAGGTGGAGAATAAATCACTTGCCTTCTTTTTTATCACACCACCATTTCTGTCATTTTTTGGTCTCACTTTCAGCAACCACATGCAACTGCATGTCAGGTAAAACAGTGCAATGCTACCTTACAGTTGCTGTAATGTCAGGCTTTACATAAGGTATGCTCATTTAGCCATTTTACTCCCTGTTACTGCTTTTTTTTTTCTAATGTGTGATGTTTTATTTCTGGAAAGGCTTTTCTTTTCAGAGTGGGAAACTTACAAGCACGAAAGCGCAGTGGCTGTTGGGATATGATTTTCTGCTACATAAATCAATTTGAACTTTCAGATGGCAATAGATAATCGCAACAATTAAAAACAAACCACACAGTAGCAGTGTGTATTGTGTAACCACTATTCCACCCATGAATATGAATCACCTTTCTGTTTGTGTTTTTAATGAGCTTGTGTAGGCGGACAGTAGCCTTAAGACAAAACCCAAAAACACAGCCAATACATCACATCGATCAAGCCGTGGACCTGTTGGCCTTATAGCATCTTTGTTAGAAGATCTACATGTTCCCTTTTTGGCATAAGGATCATTAAGCTAGTATTGTAACAGAAAGACTCTTTTAGAGGTATTTTCTCTTCAGAGCTTTAAAAAAGACTGAAAGAATAAAGAGTATATAGAAAATTTGCCATCATGGTGTACGAATCTATAAAAACATGCATTTACAAACTGCTAGATTTACACACACACACACACACACACACACACACACACACACACACACACACACACACACACACACACACACACACACACACACACACACACTCTTACCATCAAAAACACTTAGTATCACCATGGAATCTACAGATTGATTGATGGCTCAGAGATCTGCTGTGCAAAGCTTCAAATATTTATCATACACACTTGTGGTCTCTCATCTACTGCCATGTGTTCATTGACCCAGTGCCCCTACTAACATGAGTGTGTATGTGCATGTGCATTTGTGTTGACTTTCGTTGCTATGTTTTTATGATTATCAAGACAACATCTGAAGCTGCTGACTTTCTATAATAATACTCTAAACACTACAGATAGCTTAGGTTGTGAGATATGGTGAGAAAAGAACATAGAAGACAAAGATGTATATGGTTTGAACATGTATAAAGGAGGAATGGTGGATATACTGGACAAAGGATGTTGAAGATGGAGCTGTCAGGACCACACTGTAGGAGGGCATGCAAATGATTGGTCTAACAGGAGAGATGGCAAGAGGTGGGGTCAGAGGGAGGGGTACAATCTGCTGTGCTAGGTTAAACAAATTAGCCCATTAACACATGAAGTCTTTTTGTCTCACATGACTGAGTTCTCTGAAACATGATAGTTTGTTTCTACAGGTTTATCTGTATATACATACATACATACATACATACATACATACATACATACATACATACATACATACATACACACACATATATATAGAGAGAGAGTAGCAAGTGTTTATTTTCAGACGTGGCTAAATAAGGGAATGAAAGAGATTACTGTTCACCATCTCATTATTTAATGTTGTTTACAGGTTAAAATTATTTTTAAAAAAACATATCCAACTCATATCCAAAATAACTTCTGTTTGTTGATATGATAGTTTAATGAGGTTACTCTGCTAAAGCTAGAGCACTGTAGGGAAGCTGAGACCACCCAATGAGCTGTCAGGGTCTTCATGAGTTTTATTCATGATGCTTTTTATTTTGTAATATAAGAAGTTATTAGAATGTGCTTGTTAGTAAATCCTGTTTGTTTGTATCTATGATTTAGATATATTTAGTTATAGAGTTTTAGTATTTTGTTTAGGAGATTTGTCTTTCTGCTGACAGTATTTATGAAGCTTAGTAGCTCACCAACTGCAGACTGGTAAATATACTTCCTTTGCTTTTCATGTAAATGATTCTGACATGTAACCTCTGTTTGTTCAGATGAATTTTTGAGTGAGCAATGCGGTCAGAGTGCATTCAATATATATATATATTTTGATAGCTGGAAGAAATGGAAGGAACCACTGACCACTCTTGCCTTTCCCATGGTTTTTTTGTTGATTACAAACCTAATTTGAGAAGAGGCCTCATAACTGAGGTTTGTTGAATTATAGGAACATTTAACTTAAGTATGTCACACAATTTTTGAAGTTTTGCCTCTGTACACTAGCACAGTGGATATCAAATCATTATTGGACTTTATTTTAGCAGCCTTCAGCTGCTGCTTGCTTGTGGCTCTCTCTGCATTCAGTTTTGTCTTCAGTCACTGTAAAACATGCTCTGTTTGGTGGAGATCACGTTACAGACTTGGCCATTGAACAGTATCCCATTTTGTTGCCTTGAGAAAGTCTTGGATTGCTTTTGCAGTATGCTTTTGGTTATTATCCATTTACAGTGTGAAGCTCTGTCCGATCACTGTTGCAGCATTTGGGTAAATTGGAGTATAGATTATAGCCCTGCATTATCCGACTACAGTCATAGAAATAATTTAATCACTAAACACTTGTGTGTTTCCACTGGTACCCTTCCATGCCAATGCCATAACAGTGACTTCACTGTGTTTAACAGATAACGTGTTATAGTCCTTGTCATGGGTTTTTCCTCACACTTCTTCCGACTTTTCTCTTCCTATCATTCTTTTTTTTTCTTTTTTTCTTTTTTTTTTTTTGTGTCCCGTTTGGATCTTTAGCCATCAGAATTGTTGTCTTAAGGCCAAGAAAGATGCCAAGCGGATTTATTTTACCAAGTGGAACATCATGGCCTTGCCATATTGGTCCATTTGATTGACCTTTATTATAATTATGTATTTATTTTATTTTCAGTTGCTACAAACGGGACAGACATGACTGGGGGATAGGACAGGGAGAAAGAATGAAAGAAAGAGAGGGAGAGAAAGAAAACCAAAGGGGAGAAGAGACAATGAGAAGGGGGGGGGGGGGGGGGGAGAAAGAAAAAAAAACACAAACAAAACACCTGGATCACCTGTATGGAGAAAAAAAACAGAAGAGAAAGCAAACAGCAAAGAGCAACATAATAAAAAAAACAGCACCATTACAATAAACTAGCTAGCAGTAGATAACAGTAGATACTAATTAATAAACGATAGCAGCACGCAAGATAGACAGCGCACAATGTGCTTTGAGGCAGCAGCCAAGAAAGCTGTAGTCCGCGTCTGTGAATACCCGTGTGTACACCTGTGTGCATACCTGTGTGGATCAGCACGCTTGTATTCCAAAGGTTTCTCCATGTAATGATCTGCTAGGGAGTGTGGGGAGCCACAACCCCATCCTCCAGGGTATGAAGCAGGTATGGAGGAGATCCAGGCCCCAGATAACCAGAGGCCCCAGAGTACAAGGACTCGAGGAGGACCACCAAAGGGGGGGAACCGTGCCACCCTCCTGGGAAGAGCTGAGTAGAGCCCCAAAGGAGAGGTCACCCCGCAGCTACGGAGCAGAGGCCAGAGGGGGTTGCAGTGGCGTGCCCGTGGGCTCTGCCGGAAGCCAGCTGTGCCAGAGAGGACCGAGCTTCAGGCCCAGAGGCCTGAGGGCATCCCACCCCCCGGAAGGAGCCCAGCCGGGCCACAGGCGCCCGGCCCCGCCAATCAGCCACCAGGAGTGAGCCGGTACATACATGAGCGCCCTGCCCCTCTTCCTATCCTTCTAATACAATTTTATCTTGGTTTCATGTTACCTGAAATGTGAACAACACTGGCTCTTTTTAGATTTCTAATTCTCTGAATGTAACCAGTGGTATGCACCTTGTTGTAAGCCTTCTATATTTAATTCACGAAGGCCTCCTTCACAGTGTTCTTGGCTTGGTTAGATGTTGTGAAGTGATTTTTTTTTTTTTTTTTTTTACCATGCATATAATTCTTCAATCATCAATTTTAGCTGTTGTATGTGGTCTTCCAGGCCTTTTTTGGATGGGGGTTAGGGTTAGGGTTTTCATTCTTTTTAAACATTACAGTAGATTTTCTGTCTCTCTGATAGGTTTGTTTTGGATTTTCACTCTATGATGGCCTAACTCGCTTGCACTAACATCTCTTTGCACCACATGTTTAAAATCACACTGATAAGATAAACATTCAAATTCACTGCTATCATTTCTATTTCATTAGTCATGAAGAGAACTACAAGAGTCATTACAAGAGAACTAGCCTCACCTGGCAATGAAACAAGATGTCAGTCAATTGTCCAATTAATTTTGAGCTTCTGAATAAAGGGAATTGTGAGTAAAAATAGCTGTAACTCGGTACCAACAGTTAATGCAAGCATTTTGAAAGTCTGAAATTAAATCTGAAACTCTGTACTTGATTTAAAATTGAATGTGATTGTGTACAGAGAGAAAAATTGTGTCTTTGTCCAAGAAGTCAAGGACTTAATTGTACATAAAAGATTGTGTTCTAATCATCAGCTTGTATGCACCTAGCATGGGGGTATTTAGTGTGTTTGCTGCAGTGCCAGCTTTAGAGACTCCATGCTGGTCGCGACCTGTAGCGCCAACATCTGCTGACTGCTGGTAGAAGATGTGCAGATAAATCTTTGGTCTAAATGTCACTTTACATCTTTTTAACAATCTTTCTTTAAATCCGGATCTGCCTCTTGTGTTCTCTTTTTTCGTCTTTACCTTCCCATGAACTCACAGGTAACTGTAAAGTCATTTTGTTCCTAATGACACCATGTGAAAGTAAAGAATTGGACATGTT
The DNA here is from genome assembly GCF_057381845.1 of Rhamphochromis longiceps. Classification (NCBI taxonomy): domain Eukaryota; kingdom Metazoa; phylum Chordata; class Actinopteri; order Cichliformes; family Cichlidae; genus Rhamphochromis; species Rhamphochromis longiceps. The sequence goes on along the minus strand of NC_140562.1, from coordinate 27,733,597 downwards.
AAAATCTAATATCTGTTCATCAATTAGATGGTGAAGCTGACCTGATAAATTTAAAATGAGAACTGGTGAACTTGATTTAACAGTTACCAAATTCTGTATGGAAATTTGTTTTAAGTTATTTTTATTTAATTATTTATTTTTTGGAATATCACTGTGGGGAACATCGTGCTTATTTGTTATGTTAATATAAACCACAGGAATAACTATTTAGAGAGAACTAAAGTAGTTACTTAAGTAGTAGTAGTAAAAAAGTTGATGTTTTTCAGACTGTGGCTGATTCTTTCCAATCTCAATCATTCTTTACTGTCTGTTTAGAAGGCTGAATAGACACAAAGCAAATATAGCGCATTTACATCATTGGATGCAAAGTCAGTAACAACCAAAAACAGACCAGTATTTAGAATTGTTGGTGATGCAAACTAATCCTCATCAGTGTATTAGTAAGTTTTTCTTAATTTAAAAAAACTGTCTTTAGATGTAATCTGAAAATGAATTCACAATTTTGAAATCACGTGGAGTTTGGCTTTGCATACTACAGAGTCCATCTGGCCACCAGTCAGCTGGATGAATGCTGTCTAAATAAAATTTAATCAATCTTACCACTTGAAATAAATTTAAAGACAATGACTTATTTTACCCTGTATTTTCCTGGCATTGTGTTTTGTGTCAACTGTCTCCTTCATTACTAACCCACTATACTAAAATGTTTCCCTTTGTATTTTGTTATTTCTGGCTAAATTATATGACCTTGGATGGTAGAGCCTCCTATCAAGAACATGCCAAGTTAAATCTGGCAAGCTTGATTTGTCACTGATACCACATGCCTGAAATTCTTATTTATTTATGTATTTATTTATTCTTGTGAATAACCGCTGTGTCCTCTTAATCGGTTTTACTTTCTTAAGAACTTGTACAAATTTCTCACAGTACTTTTCTAATAGAATATGGACAGTACAGTTAGGTACATACGTTTTTCGACAACAACATGTTTTTGTAACTGTACACCAACACAAACAGTCAAGTTGTGTTTGAAGTGCATACTTTCAGCTTTAATTTAGGGAGTTGAACAAAAGTATTGGATTAACTATTTTGGAATATCATTCATTTTTATACAAAGTCTCCCATTGTCACAGGCTCAAATGTAATTGGGCAAACTAACATAATTTTAAGCATTCCTGTTAAACTTCTTTGAAGTCTGCCCTAAAGGCACATGCATAGTTGGTGCTTTGTAGAATTATAACATGTAGTGTTCTTTAAGGTGAAAAATTACTGGCAGGGTGTTTGCACAGACCCTCATGCCTCTCTGATCCTTGCAGACAGTTGGTGGACTGAGGTGGCACCAGCAGATTTAAAAATCAGCAACTGGAGAAAAGGCTAAATTTCAGACCCCCTTTTCACCATCCCAGCTAGGAAGATGTTTCAGCCAGAAGAGGTGTAGGCCTCCAGAAACAAGGCCTATCAACTGGAGCACTGCAAAGTAGTAAGAAACTGGGTTGGGAAGCGCATCTATAACCGGAAGTTTGCCGGTTCGATCCCCGGGCTCTCTGTCCTGGTCGTTGTGTCCTTGGGCAAGACACTTTACCCTACTGCCTACTGGTGTTGGCCAGAGGGGCCGATGGCGCGATATGGCAGCCTCGCTTCTGTCAGTCTGCCCCAGGGCAGCTGTGGCTACAACTGTAGCTTGCCTCCACCAGTGTGTGAATGCGAGAGTGAATGAATAGTGGCATTGTAAAGCGCTTTGGGTGCCTTGAAAAGCGCTATATAAATCCAATCCATTATTATTATTTATTTATTTTCTCTCTTTCTGTAGGGATATCAAGTAGGTGGTTCCAGAGCATCATCAAACAGGAAACCCAACTTGTGCTAGCTGACTGCAGAACAGTCTGGTATTCAGGAACGCGCGATCCTGTGGTATATGCTAGCAATCTGGATACGATAAATGTAAGGCTTCTAGCTAACAAAGCAGAAGCTAGTTAGCACAGAAGCAGGTTGAGGCTCACTAAAATTTGACTCAGGAGCAGAAACAGCCGGGACGTTAGCAGGACAGTAGCTGGCTGACTCAGGTGCTGGAAAAGGTGAACAGCTGTCAGGTCGACTACTGTGAAGCAAGAGCTACCAGAGATGTTGCATTTTATGAAGAGAAGCAGGCCCCATGAGGAAGAATAAATGAATGAAGGAAGGAATGAATGAGTGAAGCAGCCATTTGAATTTGGGTAAAGCATGCAAAGCACTGTTGAATCTACCATGTGTACATTAAAGAACTGATAGAAACAAAGGAAAACACACTTGGCTAAATGCAGGATAAAGTCCTATGAATAAAAAATCCTTTGGGATGCTGTGCATAATGTAAATAAAAACAGAATGCAACAATTTGAAAATTTCATAAACCCACATCATATTCACAATAGATTATAGAAATCATATCAATCACATCATATCACAGAAAATGTACTATTTTGAGAAAAAGACTGGATCAACAAGACCAGGTGCTGAATCTTTAGGTGTAGTATGTTGCCCTATCATTGTCTGATATAGGTGCAGACTTTTGAAATAAATGCTAATAACAGGCTGGGTGGTCTCTCTCCCCTTTAGTGTGGAAGACGTGATGTCCATGTTTTCCAAAAAGAATTTCTAATTTCGATTTATGCAGCCATTGGACAGTTCTCCACTTTGCCTCAGTCCATTTTAAATTAGCTAAGACTGCAGTGCTTCTGATCATCTTGACATACAGCTTCATTGCATGACAGCGCTTTAACCTGAAAGCATTCTGAGCCCATGCCATGATTTCTGTGTAAGAATCGTAGCGGGTTTTACTGCAGTGTTACCTTGGGCCCAAAGATTATATGCATCCACTATTGATTTTCGGCCTTGTTCCCTGCACACAGAGATTCTCTCTGAATCTTTTGATGATATTATATACAGTAGATAATGAGATATTCAAAGTCTTCACAATTTTATATAGAGGAACATTATTCTGAAATTGTTCCTTGATATGTAAATGCAGTTTGGTTGCATCTTTACTTTTAAGAAACTAAGATGCGCTTTTTATACCCAGCCATGTTACTGACCTGTTGCCAGTGGAACTAATTAGTTGCAAAATGTTCCTCCAGCTGTTTCTTTTTAGTGTCACTGACTTTTCCAGCCTTCTTTCCTCCTTTGTTCAACTGTTGGTGCCTTCGGATTCAAAATGAACTAACATTTTTGATGAAATAGTAAAATCTCTCAGTTTAAACATTTGATGTTGATGTATTCTGTTTTCTGTTGTTAACAAAGTATGGCTTTATAAGATTTTCAAATCATTGCATTCTGTTTTTATTTACATTTTACACAGTATCCCAACTTTTTTGGATTTGAGTTTATAGACAGAAAGAAGAATTAATAGTGGCAGGAAGATAAACAACAGACAGCCAAATCCAAAGACCAGGACAGTAACAATATGTAGTGAACAGCATGTACATCCTACTCAAAACATGTCCACATTTAGCCTGACTAAAAATGGAATAGATGCTGATGTTTTGGTAAAGCATGCACCAGCAGCTAGTATGAGCCACAGCAGTAAATCTATAGCTCATAGCTGTGTCTGTGTCACATATAAGTTAAAGTAGGCTTAACAGTCCAGGTGGCCATTGCAATACAAATGGCATTTGAATCGAGAGTTTTGCCAACACCAGACATTGTTGTCTGCCCACATATTCATTTCATGTCACACTTTAAGTCAGAGAGTCCACAAACAAACAAAACAACACATTGGACCTGAAAAAGTCACACCTACAGACACCATGGATCTCAGCAGGCACATGTGCATTTAAGAAAAAAAAAAAAATATATATATATTTATACAATGGTAATGTAAAACTGAACTTTACCATTGCCACCTCCTACTCTTTGTCAGTAGTGCCACAGAGAAAAAATGGACAAGACTCATAATTTATAAGGCCAACAGATGGCTATTTAAAAAAAAAAAGATTCTCAGACAACTGGTACAGCTGTCTCAAATTAAAAAAGTTAAAAAAAAGAAAGAAAAAGAACTAAAAATCTAAATCAAAATGCAGAATCAGATCAGCATATAAGTGACTGATGAGTAAAAGAACCTGATGTGAGGTCATCATTTTAGTGCAACCCCTCAGCTGTCTAGTAGACACATCTATGGTATCACCTTCAAAATCTTACATCGGCTTGTTCCTGAGTTGTCACATTCACAAACTTGTGTGTGATGACAGGATGACGACAATACCCTACCAGCCATCAGAAAAAAGTAGATGTAGATCTTTTTTTTTTTTAATATATAACAAAAAGAACATGCTTTGTTTCAGCAGCAGGCATGGGAGATGTTTATGTGACTTCCTGTCACACCTAATATTAAGGGAAGTGGCCACATGAGAAACTGGGAATGTTGTGGAGGGCTGAACTCCTGTAATCAAATCACATGGCTTCCATCAAGACACACCCTATATTATAAACATTCGTATCTGTATATTTAATTAAGGATACACAATAAACTATAAAGTTCATTGTGTCTATCTTATTTATATGCTATAAAGAAGATACAGACACACACAGTTACTCAAAAGAATTTGATATAATTTACACAGATGGCTATGTGAAAGTCTGTCTCGCCCTGTCCATTCGTCCAGCCTCTGTTTCTCACTCTCTACCTCTCCTTTTCTGTTGTGCCGTCTTTTCTATTCATTCTAAGACACCCACACAGTACCACACTCTCCCACCCACTGAGAGTTTTCGGTACTATACCACATAAATTTGCTGCATAGTTAAAGAGAGAAGGAGGAATGACACAACATAGAGAGAAAGCGTGAGAAAGAGAGAGATGCAGGTAAGAAGGACTGAACGCCTACAGCAAATGCATACAGAACGGCATCGGCACAGGCTGAGATATTGACACCCACATCCCATCTGTCAAATGAGAACCTTACACCGATAATGACATTTTTCTCTTGATATGACAGTTCTCATAATCCTTTGAAGGGAAAGTTTTGTTACACCATGACCAGGCACACGCACACAAAGACACAGCATACACATTATCAGTTTAATAATGAAAGCATTTCTGTAGCTGTCATTGTTGCTGTCACAGCGGCCACTTTATCTATACAGCTAGCTAGCTAAGTTATGCAATGACTGCAAAAAATAAAATAAAAAAATCACAGTAACAGTTTAGTACATTTTTAGCACAGCAGGGAAAGCAATATATAAAAATTCCCTTCTTGCTGCTGTGGGCGGTCTTTATCCTTCAAGTTTGGGTCCTCAACCAGAGCAAAAGCATCCTGCATCAGTATCTTTGCTGTTCTAGGACTGAGCTCTTCTGGACAGAGATCCTGGATGTTGTTTCTGGAATCTGCAGGAGCCACTCACCTAGCTTGGGGGTCACTGCACCGAGAGCTCTGATTACAATTGAGGCCACTGTTGCCTTCACCCTCCACATCTTCTCGAGTTTGTCTTTCAGCCCTTGGTATTTCTCGAGCTTCTCATGTTCCTTCTTCCTGATGTTGCTGTCACTCTGCATAGCTACATCTGTCACTGACCCCAGGACTCCCAGGCAATACTCAGCACAGATATTTCTTTATACTATGCCAGCCACTTGGTTATGGCCATCCATGTGCTAGCATCTTGCACCCTGCTGTTTTACACTGGATTGTCTCAGAGGCATCTTTGCACAGCCTGCACCTGGGGTCTTGCCTGGTGTGCTAGATTCCAGCCTCTATCTTGTACTTAGAGCTTGTTCCTTGCTGCCATGATTAGTGCCTCTGCACATGTGTTTCACTCCAGCTTTTTCCAGCCACTGGTAGGATTTCTGGATGTCAGCCACTTCCTCTATTCACCGGTGGTAAATACTGTGCAGGGGCCTGTCCTTCCATAATGGTTCTTCTCCTTGCTCCTCTTCTTTGTTGGGTTTCTGCTGCCTGAGGTATTCACTAAACACACAGTCTTCCTGATGTGCTCATGGACATTAGTTGTCTCATTCTAGACAGTGGTTCTAACACTTACCAATCCTCAGCCTCATTACATTCGCATAGCATACAGTCTCAGAATACTGGGTTTGGGATGAAACCCTCCATACATTGTCAGGAGCTTCCTTCTCTTAATGTCAGTGGCTTCTATTTCCTCCTTTGGACAGCTTATTATCCCAGTAGGGAACCTGATCATCGGCAAGGCGCAGAAATTGATTTTGTGCTTCCCATTTAGCTGACTCCTCAGAACTTGGCTTGCCCTCTGCAGGTATTTGATGGTTGTGGATTTCCTAGAACCCTTTTTGTGGTTTTCATTTGCCTGTTGGATTCCCAGAACCTTAATTTAGACCTATGCAGAACACCAGTGGTGACAGGGTATCTCCTCGGTAGATTCTGCACTTGATGATGACTTGTGTTAGCCTCCAGTGTTGTTCGCCACATCCCACTGTGTTCCTGATGAAGGCTCTAAGGGTCCTGTTGATATTGTACAGGTCGAGGCCTTTCCAGGATCCATGTGTGGGCCATTGAGTCATAGGCTTGTAGCCAATCCAAGCGGTGCACAGGTTGGCCAGTCTGGTCTTGCAATCTCGACTGACAATCAAGTGACTGCTTTATCTACCAGTAGCTGGTGTGTCACCCGTCTTAGCTGCCATGATGCCTGACTGGTAGCTGGATGGGACTGGTCCCTTCTGGGTATCTGTGGGGATCAGGCCTTCAGTTGGCCATTCTGGGTGTTTCTTGTTGAGAGTGCTGTCCAACTCTGGCACTGTGATGGTTACTTGATCCTGTTTATTTTTTTCTCTGTCTTGAAGTCTTAGTGAGGAAAATGCAGTATGATCATACTACATCAAATCCTAAAGAATGAGTTAATCAGAAATAAATAACAATCACTTGAATATCCTATTTTTTTTCCCCAAAAAATCACCAAAATATTATAAAAATCATACAAAAAGCTAAGATGACTAAAAAAACTACAAAAAAAGCTTGTGTTCTCCTTGCCCAGTTTTCCTGTCTTCTCTCCACTATCATGATAAAGGTTAAAAACCTAAAATATACTAATAAAACAACAGCAACAACATGCAGGCCCTATTTAGTTGCATCTTTTAAAGTCCTCTTGAGTACATAATTACAGTTGTTTTTTAAATTATGTTTTCATGAGGACAAAAATAGACAATAAAGCAGGGAATGCTTGAGAACAGGCTCACCTACAATTTTTGTCATATCAGCATGGACTGTCCTCTGTTGCTCCGGAGATGTGCTTTCAATAGACTTAGATCGCAACAGGGACGCAAACCAATAGCTGACATGAACACTGCTATATTCATCTTTTACATATGAATCTAAGACTGCACCAACATGTTGAAAACTTTAATTTAAAGCTTAGTGCTGTTTGGCAGCTTATGTAAATGAAACATTGTCATTAATCATTTCATTTCTTTTTTTTTTATTATCAACAATTAAATAAATAATCTTCCTCCACTGTTTGTTTGGAGTGTCAACAAGTTAGAGTAGAGAAGAAGCAGATGGTAATAAGTAATAATTGCTGCTAAGAAAAAAAACATTTTATTTATTACATTTTTTTAAACCACTTGTCTGCATTTCCTTACGGGTATTTATTTTTGTTGTTTTTTTTGACTATAGCAGCTTTAAACATCCATGACCCAGCTCACAACACACCACCTACCTACAATTTGTGTATCCTCCAAAACATCTTGAATATCACACAAAAGCCAATCTGGCATAGGATAACAGATACAAGCTCAACATGAACTGACGAAATATATACACACAAGTTTGTCATGCATTGTGTGTGTGTGTGTGTGTGCGTGTGTGTGTACGCACACACACACGCACAGTTACATTAAATAACTAAATAGTGAACTTGTAACTTTTAGGAGTCCTCAGTACTATTTTTCCAACTTCAATATTTCAACAGAATAAAATGCTGTGAGTTTGAAGAAGTGACAAATAAATATTCTACTAAAATGAAGTCTTAAATATCAGAACGCTTTCATGGTGGACTTTTTCTGCTTTCTTGCAGCTTGTCATCTGCATGGAGGCATTTACTGAGATTAGTAGCAGCCTTTTGGAGTTTTTGTCAATAAATATTTGAAAATAATGTGGCTCTAGTTCTACCGACCCTGTTCTACTACCTCTTGAATGATGCAGTGAATGAGTTTAGGGTTGATATGTTCATCAAGGTGTGGCTGTTTCTCTCTGTCAGCCCTATACAGCAGCTGTACCATCATTACAAAGACATGAAATTGTGCTTGTAATTTTTTTAGAGAAACCCTTCATTGCTAAGCTTTCTAACTGGAGGATGTCACAGACAGCAGCCTTGGTGCATAACTGCAGTTTAACAAGCTGAAAGAACAAGCTGCGCATCTCACCGTTGTAGGAAATTCTGACGTCAGCGATCAAGCAAGTAGTTCAAAAGCAGTAGGAACATTTCTAGGAATTTTTTCAAGTCTCCTGATGCTCTGAATCTGGTTCATTTCTCTTTTATTTAGTTAACCGTAGTTTTCGCTGTGAAACAGCAGTGCTTAGTGGCTTTATGAGAAATTGGAATTGAACAGGATTTGGTTCATCTCCCTTCTACGCAGTGTCATCTCTACTATCAGGGGATCGTGAGTGCTGAAAGCGTAAGTCTGCTTTTGATTTGATTGCTGTTTGCATTGTACACTGAACTGTGCTCCCATATCCTTGTGTTATTTAGTTGCCAAGGTAAAGAGGCAAGGAGAGAGGTGTGTGTGTGTTGATTTTAACAACAGTGACAATTCATGAAAGCTGAAGTTCAAAACATAGAAACTAAGCTTTGGGAGACGTTCTGCTTGTCAACAACACCTTCTTCACCTCAAACTAAGAGACAATCAGAAGCATATTTGCATTACTGAGTGCCTTCTGGAATTTACAAAGATCAACATAATCCAGTACTGTATATGTGTGTGAGAGCGAGTGTGCGCACGTGTGTGTGTTTGTTTGAAGTTTTTCACTCAGAGTGTGTATATTCACTTGTACATTAAGTGAGTTTTGCAGTGTGTTGCTTCCCCTGACAAATCCCCCAGGTGGACTGCTTTATTACACTCCTTCTCTGTTTCTCATGCGTGCATGCGCGCACACACACTTAAATGCTTTCACAAATGTGCTCAAACACACACAGCATGGTGATAGCTGAGTCACTGATCATCCCTGCTCTTTTGTTCCTCATACACCTGCTCAGCTTACCACCTCCCACTCATATGTATGGACTGACACAAACATACACACAAACACACACTGGTAAACACTCAACACCTCCAAAAAAGCTCAGGCAACTCAGAACTTAGTTCCCATGAGAGGAGCAGTGGGGGAAATAGAGACTGAACCAATGTAAGAAAAAAAAACCCAAAAAGCAAAAATCCCTTTATTCTGCTTTTCTCTTCCTTTTCCTACTTCCTCTCCCCTGTTGTATGCTTCCTCTTCTCGCCTCCTTTCTGCCTCACTATTCCCAGCTACTTTTATGTCTTTTTTTTCTTTCAAATCTTGTCTTCTTTATTCCTGAACATCCTATTTTCAACTTGTTGTTTTTTTTATTGGATTTTAAACTCTTATCTCTTCTCTCCCAAACATTGAGTTACTGTTTCTCTTCAGGTAATAATAACAACTTCCTTCATGACAGAGATTTCGTTTACCTTTTGTTGTTTACCAAATTTAGCCATTTCTCCCTCCATTTCTCAGGAGAATAGGACCAGCATGAACACACAGAAAGAACCTGCTACAGTGAGATGTCACCCATTTATTTTACATCTGCCACTGTGGCTTGCTACTTTAGAACACACGTGTGTGTGCGGTCACTTCATTGCACATGCTAGCTTGCCCGTTCGCTTCATTGGGTGCCAAACAGTTAGCTTTGCTCTCTGAGCACAGACGTTTTCCCCTGCCAGAACAGTTTGTCCCAATTTCCCACTGAGAAACTCTTAGAGATTTTTTAGGGAAATGTGTGTGTCTGTTTGGTGTGTATGTTGGTATGGAGACACATTCGAATAGCTCCATATTACCTACAAAAAAATGAAAATGTTTAAATATAGCATATTAGCTGCAAAAGATTTGAAAAACCTTGGACAATTTTAAGTGCCAGATTGAGGGAATTCAAAGAAATATTGCTATGCCTGTAGTTTCAGGTTTAATCGATGTAGGAGAAATAATTGTTTTATGCAATGCTGTCCCTTTCAGAGGAGACTGTACCATCTACCTGAGGGCAAAAAGGGCAAGTGATGATTTAGAGGATGAATGAATTTTACAGCTTCTTTGTTATTACAATTTCATATCAGGAGCTGTTTATAGTCTAAAATTGCATCATCCTGTTTGACTATTCTGAGGATTATTTTTTGTCCTTTTGACGATCAGCTATTGAAAAGATGCCACCTTTCTACTACGTGTAGATGGGTACAGATGGATGTTTACGAATAATGTTAGGTTGTGTGTTCACATGGGATCAATTATAGAAGGCAAGTGTCATCTTTTGCCTGTAGACAAAAACAGAATCTCAGAACATTAGCACTGCTGTTGTTTATTGCCTGTCTAGGCTTACAATTAGGTTTCAGCTCTTGCAAATCCCATCTTCTGACACTGCATCTCTTTACCTCACTTACGCTTCTCTTCCTCACATTACTCTCTTGCTATATTCTCAACATACCTAGCCTGTAGGGAAATCAGATTTGTATAGTTTTATAACTGATTATGCAGAATTCTTATATAACCTGACTATTTTCCCATCAAAATAGTTTTATATGGTTTTTGTAATAAACTGCGATGAAACGCTTCCTGGTGACCTGTCAGAGAGATTCATAAATGAGTCTTTAGGGAAAGTATGCAAATGAAAAGCAGCAATCTTAACTACTTAAAGACTAAATATGAAAAAAATAAGCTGCTCTGGTTTTGAACTTTATATATCCACATATTAATTTCTACAATCTAACAAGGAAATCTAACCACTAACTACCACACAGACAGACACAAGGCATGTAAAGAAACACAAAGAATCAGCACACTAATTGGGAGTGTGATTGTCAGAAAGGAAAACACAATATTACACTGTAATATTGTGTTAAATTAAACAGAGGAGAAAAGCTGAACATTACCTGAAGCAGCCAGTAATTGAGGAGGTAAATTTGGGATTTAGTGAAATCCAATTTCGCCGAGGAGGAGAAATTAGACTTGCACCATGTTATCAGTTTATGGAAGGCACTCATGTGCCAGTGGGTTGCAGTAATGGTGAGGATGCCATGATGAATCTAACGGTGAATGGTTTCGCTGAAGCTCGGGTCAGCCTGTTGGAGAGGGGCAGCTGCTCGACAGAGTGGATTCTTTCTGTTCAAGGTAACAAAGGAACATGTGGTAACAAAATAACTCAACATTGTGTATTGGGGATTGGACTTTTAGAGGAATAAAAAATGTTACTGACTCTGTGATTTCGAGCATTAGTTATGTCAACAAAGAGAGGTTGGGTCTAAGAGAGAGAGATTTTTTTTTTCTTTATGGAAGTCATTTTCTGCCTTTAAGGATTTTTTCCTCTCAAGGATATGTGTTTGTGTGAGGTTAATGTGAGAGCTCCCTTTTTTTCTCTAATATGCATTAGATTAGGGGGAACAATATACATCTAATAAACCATCTCGAAGCTCCTGGAGGTATTAGTTACCAGGGATCTGCCTTTACACAGGAGGGGAGCTTCCTGGTAACTAGTGATTACACAATTTGCTCTTCTGACCACTAATCACTTTTTAATTACCAGAAGGGCTCTAGAGTGACTCTGGGTTTTTGTGTCGATAAGCTGATGTAGGGTTGAAAAGCGTGAATGGAAATGGGTGATAATGTGCAAGTCAAAAGTCTTGTAGCTGACTGTCTTCACTTATGTTATTGTTGTTCATAAGTTTAGTGTTGCTGGTTTGATGCCCGGCTGCTTCTGTGTCCTTGGGCCGAATAAACCCCGAGTTGCTCTGTGATGTATTCACTGGCGTGTGAATGTATATGACTATTAGAGAGAAAGCACTATTATTGTAAAATGAGTTATAGTGGGTGACAAGATGGACTTTTTAAAATTAAATTTGACAGAAACTAGAAATATGTTTTTCTGGAGACGGTAAGCAAACACAGTTAGACTCTAATTAAACACCATATTTGGGGTATGACACCTAAATTCTCTAATTAGAAACCATATGTTACACCACTCGTTCAAAGAAAATATTAAAATTAAATTCAAGCCACATCTGGTCTTTACAGCTCGACTTGTTCCTGCCTGCATGTGTTCTCATATAGTTTGTAGGAAGTAGTACCAACTTTTTTACTGTGTCCTGGACAAGTTAAAACATCTCACACCAGTAATATCAGACAAAGGAAATGACAGGACATTATTGAATGTTATTCCCAAGTCGTTCCAATATCTCTATCGAATAAAGACACAGGTGTCAATAAGATAACATTCATTTTTAATTAGCAAGGAAAAATCTTTGACTTGATACATTGTCCTCACTTTCAGGAGATTAGGAAATTACTATTATTTCAGTTTGCACACATAAGGGAAAAATACCCCCATTGAAAAAATAATCCCAGATTCCACTGTAGGTCTTGCTGGAGATCTTGGGATTTAAGATGCTGTGAATTCAACTTCAGCCTCGCAGTTACATCTATGAGTATTTGTTACTTACGTTTTTTGTAATTTTGCCTCCGTATGTTACAGTTTATTTTAAATCAACCAGACCATCAATATTCAGCTATGATTACAGGCTTTTTACAAAAAAGGTATAGCATTATTAACTGTTTGGGAATTACTGCCATTTCTATATATACCCTGTATGCTTGTTCTTTCCCATCTGCCATTAGGCAAGAGTCAGTGACAGATGGATGGACAGGCCACCAGTCCATCACAGGGCCACCTTTACACCTACAGACATTTTAGAATCACCATATCACTAAAATGCCTGTCTCCGGAGTGATGGATGGAGCTGGAATACCGAGTTAAACCACACTGTGACAACAGAGACACAGGAAGGCCCCAGCCAGCTTGCAGGTTTGAACTCATAACCGAACACCGTTTTCTTTTTGCTCTGAGAAAACAGTGCTAACCAACCTTGCGCCACTTTAATTAGTATGACTGCTTTGTTTCTCCAAACGCTTGCTTGGTGCTGTAACATTTTCTGGCATTCTTGCACTCTCAAGCACTGCTTACTGATTGGTCACAGGAAATCTAGCTATGGAAACATTGTACTTACTGACACAGGACTGCTGGATGTGCTGGGTGTGGAGATATGGAGTTATATTTACATTTTTAAAAAAAATAAAGGATCCATCTGTTATCACTGACTAATTTGAGAGTAGGAGCTGATGATGATGAAAATGACTTTGACTGAGCATCTAAGAAGGAGGAGTGTTTGCAGTAGATCTTTTGAATGTTCTCAAGACATGTTTGGTCATGCAGGGGACACACAGAAAAGACCACAGGCTTTCAGATGATTCACCTACAACTAAACTATACCTGGGTGCATGCACAAAGTTTGAAATATGTGTAGACATTCTTGTTGTTGCATTAACAAAGATATGGTCTACCAATCTCAATCATGGTAAATATGTGAATTTTTTTGCCACATTTTCACTTTTTCATATCTTATCCACGTATAAGCTGTAGATATTCCCTTAATTCAGAGTACTCTGAAGTTGTGTGTTTGGCTTTGTTGGCAACCCAATATTCAGTCTTCGTGAATAATATGTCTTGCCTGGCTTGGATGTTCGCTAACATTACTATGATCTCACCCTTAAAAAAACATCGCCTTTTCTCTTTCGATTCACAGGTATCCCTGACTAAACCCTTATTTGTTCTCTTATATGAGGGGAAATCACAAGGCGGTACCAATTTAAGTAGATCATATGTGCTTAATTCTTTGACTTCTCAGCACCTTTTTTGAAGTCAGCGCTACTGGAAATTGCTTTAACTCCAAGTTCAAGTATATATATTTTTTATCAATATTTTCATAAATGCAGTCCCTGGCTTTTGGACCTTGATTTGGAGATTAGATGGGGGCTGGAGTTTGAAGTCGGTTTAAGCGATCTCTGCAGTCTGAGGTCATGTCATGTTTTAAGTGTAACAGAATGACAGCCACTTAGCATAGCAGAGAATCTTTCCTTGTATCATTTTTCAGAATTTCAGTGATTTTTGTGCCATCTTGACAGGACTTGACACAAAGAGAACCAGCCTGATATTTTACATGAAATCAGCTTTGATTTTGAGCATACTGTGAGTTTAATAGTGTTAATGATTTGTAAACATTTGCTCAAAATAACAGTTAACAATCAGACAAATCTCAGCAAGATGCCTATTGCCTCAGCTGCACTTATCTTGGTTGGTAACTCCTTAATGTGACATAAAGTATGGTTCTTGGATAAGGTTGCATATGATTTCTTTGAAATCACTTACTACTTGGCTATAATCCCTGTGACTTAATTATCGAGAACATGATCACTAGTATTATGTTCCTTCAGAGAACTCTTGAAAAATAAAGCACACTCGTTAAAAAGAAAAAAGAAAAGTTTATTAATATTTACTGCATCTGTGAATTGAGTTTAATCAGAAGATGACTCTCATCATTCATCACGTCCACCTTGTTGTGTGTGTATGCGGTATATATGCTTACGGTATATACAGTAAGCATATATACATAATACAATAAGCAGTAGCGGTGGAACAAATATCTGATCCTATGTCAAGTGGCTGGTAATAACTCTTGGTAAAGGAAAATAGCCAGCATGGTTTAGAAATGCAATTTAGAGACTGAAGTATTTCTACTTTTGACCATATGCTCATTAAATCACCACTAATATAAGTTATTGAAAAGAAATGAACAGAATCCACTGGAAGTAGAAAAAAAAACAAATATACAAAAAAACTTTTTATTTTTGTTTTGCAGCCACAGGCAGCACCAAAATGTGGAAACAACACTGACTGCAGAATGAGGCATTTCATTTACAGTTTTTTTCAATCGCTAACAAGCGCCTACCCATACTTCAGATACTTTTTCTAAACTCTTAACACAGACTCACACCTACAAAACACAATTGGCCAAATGGATAATTTTCTTCTCAAAAATACATTTTGTTAAATATATACTAACTCTTCATTTCAAAATAGAACACATCTTTCTCTGCACACACTAACTGTACAAAAACACTATAAATCTGACTCAAAATGAAATTAGTCTGTCAAAGAATAACACTTGTTTTCACTTCACAAGGTACATGCAGTCAATCAAAGTACACCAGGTTTCAAAATACTGGCTATTATTGACATTACAAAAACTGCATAGACTTTTATGTTTCAGTTTTACAGGTATTTGCATGCGAAACATGCAATCCACCATTTTGACACCAGAAATGTCTTGGTTGGTAACTGTATGTCCACATGTACAGTAATGTTCACATTCAAAAGCATTCCAGTAAAAAGCAAACAAGTTTATGTTTCTTTACTGTTTACTACAGGAGGTACAGTAGAAACACAGTATGATAGGACAGAGAAAGTTTTACAGTATTGCTTACAGTGAACAAAATATCCATGAAACACACAAGAGCATTCTGAACAAAAAAACAACAGCAAAAAGCCAAGATCAAAAGGGGGGGAGGGGGAGGGGGGCTAAAAAAAGGCAAAAACTTTGCATCTAATCTCTGCGATCTTCAGGGTTAGGCCACATTTTTTCATCAACATCACATCTGATGTTATCCAAGTCGATGCACCTGGGATAAAACCGCCTGGTATGTCGGATCCACCCTTGGCAATCGTCAACTGTGATGTCCCTGGAGCCAGCATCCATGGCTTCGAGGAGGGACATCTGGTCATGTGGCTGATGGTCATAAACCTTCCACCTCCATGCAGAAAAGAACTCCTCTATGGGGTTGAGGAAAGGTGAATAGGGTGGAAGGAAGAGACTTACCAGTCTTGGGTGGACTTCAAACCATGTTGATATTGCTTGCGAGTGATGGAAAGCCACATTGTCCCAGGTAATTACAAAGGTCCTCATGTTTTCACCCTCCTGACCCTGCTCTGGAACCAGGCGCTGGTGGAGATCATTGAGAAAGGCAAGCAAGCGCTCTGTATTATAGGGTCCAACCTGACATTTGTGAAGGAGTAATCCTGCATTTGCAATTGCTGCACACATGGTAATGTTTGCCCCTCTCTGTCCTGGCACATCAACTGTGGCCCTTTTTCCAATTACATTTCGTCCACGTCGACGCCTTTTGGCCAGATTGAATCCTGCCTCATCGATGTATATGAATTTATGAGGGGCCTGGTTGGCCTCCAATTCCATAACTCTCTGAAACAAAGTTTATGTAAGTCATGTTATTACTGTATACCATACTGTACTGTAACCTAGTATTGTGTAGGTTACCTACTTGCAAAGTGCAAAGCTTATAGAACTGGACATTGGATTGAATATACACTATACCTGGACATATTGTCGTCGTAGCTCCTTGACCCTCTCACTGTTCCTCTCAAAGGGAACAGCGTAGAGCTGCTTCATCCGCACTCTGTGTTTGGACAATGTCCGCGTAATGGTTGTGAGGCTGATTCTATCGATATTGTCAAATATCTCATGGTCCGCCACAATTCTAGTTTGAATTTCACGCAGTTTTATTGCATTATTTGCAGTAACCATTTCTACAATGGCAAGCTCCTGATCATTACTGAGGAGCTTTCCTCTTCCCCCAGAGGGTGGAAGACATTGCATTCTTTAGAAAGACAAAAAATTCAACATATGCATTACTGTATGACCATATTGACATGTCAAGTGAGAATAGAAACAATCCATGTAAAATGCAATACTTACCTGTTGGTTTGTTGAAAGATGCGTATAATGGAGGCAACCGTTGACCGCCTCAAATTGGGCTGCACTCTTTCACCAGCCTCTCTTAGTGAAAGACCATGGTTGATTACATGGTCAATGATAGTGGCACGAATTTCATCACTGACTACTGTTCTTGCAGCCCTTGGAATGCCACCACCACGCATTCTTACACCTCTACCTTGCCCTCTCCTTGGGCCTGCTCTTCTCCCTGGGCCCCTTGCTCTTACTCTTCCTCGACCAGACATTACAGTGTTTGTCTTTTTTTTGTTTCCAAAAACATCACTCCTCAAGGTCTTGCCTTATAAACCCCACTGAGTCTAAGCCAGAATGGAAGAAGCTGTCGTTGGCCCAATTTACCCAACATAAATCAGCTGTGTGTCAATTATTCAATTGTTTGTTTATTATCAGCTGATATATATTTTTGATATTGATATTGTTTTTGTACTGATATCATTGCAGAAGCAGAGGTTTTTATACTGTATCTACGGTTTGGAATATTGTTTTTGCTATTGTGGGATGTTGTGTGTTAACATTCGTAAATACTACAAAAACAGTCCATAATTTTGTTGGGAGGTATAGCTTGTCTGTTAAGAAAATGTAAGCATTGTGGAAATGTGTTCACTGACTGCATATTGGGTGAACACGACATGAAATGTAAGAATGGTATGGCCACAACAGACCGATGCTGTGCTAATTGTGTTTAGAGTTTTGCAAATGTGACAACTGTTTGGACAAACGCTTGTTAGCGACTGGAAAAAACTGTAACTACACCAATACGGAAACCTTGTAAACAATGTGACATTCCTCCTATTAAGATGCAGCACTCAATTATTCACCTTTGGTATGTGATGTACTTCCCCAAATGCTAATACGAAACTTGATTTAGTTGGATATAAGACAATGAATATGTCACAAAGTGATACAAAATACACACAACATGCAAGCAGACGTGATAAAAGCTCCACAGAATGATACTCTTATTAGGCCGACAGTGTGTGTCTGTCTCAGCAGGATTCTTTTCCGTATCTCTACACACTTCATGGAACTGAATCTCATTGTGGGAGATTCAAGATATAGATCTTGATATATCCATCCATCCATCCATCCATCCATCCATCCATCCATCCATCCACCCATCCATCCATCCATCCATCCATCCATCCATCCATCCATCCATCCATCCATCCATCCATCCATCTTTCCACCTAACTGTTTTTGTAGTTTAGGATTGCAAAGGGGCTGGAGCTTATCTGGTTAACTGGACAGGTCACCATTTATCACTGGGTGACCTTGATTGACCCATTCAAAAGGTACCTTACCTTAACTGCTGAAATCCCCCACCCTTAACACTTATCCATACACATGTGCCCCACAAAAGCACACATTGTCATCAAAACGCACACTGATAAATTGTCTATGGAGAAAGGAAGAGAGAGAAAATCCTATGTGTGCGTATTCATCCTCCTTACTCCCAACATCCCTGCACCTGACCTTCAGTGTTATTAGGGAGCCTTCTTTATTCCTGACACTCTCACAGATCTTCCCTGAAGAAAGCAATTCATCCATTTTCCAATAACTTACCACCCAAGGCAATTATGTCTGTTTTCCTGCCACCTCTCCGCTTCTCAATAAAGTGCTCATAAATGGGGAGGGCAAAGATGTGAGAAGTGATTTTGAAAAGATTGCTCTGTGTGTGAGGAAATGAGACAGTGTGTGTGTGTGTGTGTGTGTGTGTGTGTGTGTGTGTGTGTGTGTGTGTGTGTGTGTGTGTGTGTGTGTGTGTGTGTGTGTGTGTGTAGGAGAGAGGGTGAGAGAGTGTTCTGTTAAGAGATGTGTGAGGATAGCAAAAGTGAAAGTGATATTAAAAAGCAGAAGTTAAAAGGAGACAATGATTGAAGGGTTGGGTGGCAGAAGTTGTGAATTTGATATGTCTGAAGTACAGAGTTTGTGTTCAGCTCAGCTGGGTTCAGGCATCGCTTCAAGGCAATGCAGTCACATGAAAATAAAAACTTTGGAAAAGGGGAAAAAAGCTACATAGAAATTTTATTGGTTTCCTATTAAGAGTAAAGCATGTTTTTATTTAAGTAGTACTCAAAAACAAGTAAAGAATTTTCTTTAGACAAATATCCAATAACATACTGTACAAGTTTCAGTTTAATCTCAATATAAATTTACTTGTCAGTGTCTTAAAATATAGAAGCGTTTCGCATGCAGTGACTTCCACCACGCAATCCTGTGTGTTTTTAATGCCGTACAGCAGGAAAGCCTGATGATCATGTCTGTACAAAAGTGGTTTTCTGTCTTGTCTCTTGTGTACAGAGGTTATTCCAGATTCCCACAATCTTTAAATGATATTATGTAATACAGATGATGAAACTCCCAAATTCATTGCAACTTGAGGCTGAGAAGAGTTATTATTAAATTATTAAAGCATTTGCAGTTTCTCACACAGTGCTGAAAACCTCCCCGTTTTTACTTCTGAGAAACTCTGCCAGTCTATGATGCTCCTGTTATACCCTATTATGTTACTCCATACAGAAAATGTGTACATCTGTGTGTCCTTGAAATATTTTTCAGTTACATCTCTGCTTTAATGATTTACCTTTGTCTTACTTTTGTTTTGTGTGGCTTATTTTATATTTGAAATATTGGGTTGTAGCTGTGTGCTGATAAGTGTGTTTACTGATCTAAAAACATTATTCAGTTAGGGTCAATAGCACAAACCAAACACTGGATCTACATTAAAAAAGAATAAAAATAAAAAAGAATAACGGTGTGTTATTCTAAGCAGTTAAACAACAGTGTTAAACAACATAATGAAGAAATGAAATACATCTTATTCATCCGTGATTTCCCAAATTGTACTTTTCAAGCTGTTATGATAGCCTGTGGGTACATTTTAAAGTCACTATTGGTTGTCTAAACAGATATGTAGAACTAGGCATCCCAAAATCCTTGCTGTAACTCAGCTGCGTTGCTACTTTAGATGCTGTGTGTAACCATGTGTGTACACGATATGCACACATGAGAAACCCCATTTTCTCATTCTTTAAAGGTGAAAACCCCCCAAAATGCAACTCGTTTATTAAACTGATCGTTTTATCCTTTTAAAAATAGAAACTCTGTTTAGATTTGATGCCAGCAAAACGTTCCAAAGCGATGATGCAGGGGCATGTTTACCAGAGCGTTACATCACTTGTGTAAGTGTTTGGGAACCAAGCAGACGAATTGCCACGGCTTTGAAAGTGAAATGTTTTCCCATTCTTGCTTGATATAGGATTTCAACTGGCCACTAGTGTGGGGCCTTGTTTATGCTGTGTGTGCTTCAAAGAAGGACCAAATACAGAACGTGAAGAAACAAATTATCTGAAAAAGTCATCTGAAGGAAAGATGCAAAGAGGAGATGAGAAGGGAGTAACACAAGAATGCAGGTAGGTGGACAAAAGAATTTAGTAAAGGAAAGGGGAAAAACAAAGAGGCAAATACACCAAAGTCACTAGGAAAGGTTCAAGGTTATTGTTAGTGTCCCACTTGGTAATAGTTGATCTGCAGCAAGAGTTTGCATAACAGAAGACTATAGACACAAGGGCAACATTATCAACAACAGCAACAATAAATCAGAGAAGTAATGCAAGAAAAGTAGATAAGAGCAAAAGTGCAAGTGTGAAACCATTAAGTGCAGCACTTAGGATGAGACATGCCCTGAAAACATGGCCTGAGGGCAACAGCTCACACTCACTATAGGGTGGATGATTCAAGCACCCTCATATGTCAATAGTCATCCTAAGCACTATCTGATATTAATGGCCTTATCATTTCATAATTATCAAGCAAAATAATGATATGAAATCTTAAAACAGATATTCTGTGAAGCAGCAGAGACATTCATAATTATTACATAAAAAATGAACTGCTTGACTTAAATGTAGCATCAGCATGGGAATGAACAACACCCAACATTGCTCATTTTTTGTGTTGTCTTTTCATTATTTTAATGTCAATGTCAAAACCTCTGGTAACAGTTTGTAGCAATCTTGGTGATTTTTAGATCTTTTGATAGATGGAGGAAAGACTGCTTTCACCAAGCCACTAAGTCATCCGTCATATATATGCATAGATCGAGACATGGTTAGATGCTTAAGCATACACAGCTGTGAGCGTATAAATGAATATTTACTGGATCGTCTTCTGAATGATCTACAGCTGCATGTGCTCAGCCCCGCAGAGGCTTCAGCCGGGCGAGATGAAGGGGAGAGTGGGTGGAGTTAGGAACTCTGGACAGAGGCAATCATCGTCTCACGATGACTCTTAAATCTAACCCAGAATCAAAGATAGCTTGATCCTTTGCATTCAGCCTCCAAGGCCGGAGCACCAACTTCTTTGAGGACTGCATTCATTATGCAACAGCATGAACTTTGTTTCTATAACTACCTATCAGATAAACTAAATCTCATTTCTTTGCTCAGGCTGCAATTTATATTTTTTATAGTATGTAAATAACTTTAGGTACTACTCAGTCAGTATTTTTAGAAACGTTCTAGTAATGACTCTGACTACGAATGAGCAGAGAGTGTGTTGAATTATTTATTTGTCTATTTTGCAGTTGACCAAATGAATAGCCCCATTTGTAATGTGAGGCTGCCGCTCACAGTGACAACCTCACAGATACAGTAATTATCACCAGCTCAGTGTTTCACCTGCTCCTTTCACTGCTTCTTTTTTTTAGCCTCCTTAAGCTAATTGTTTAGCCCACCAATGCTTATCAACCTTGTTTCAAGCAGCAGCAAGCACTTGTCTTCGCACACACACAAAAACACACACAGGCACACGCAAAGGTTTGATAAAGCCATGGATACTACTTGCAAGGAGACAAGATGTTAGCAACCACTTAGGAGAGCATCGAGGGTAATGACACGTATAGTATTTATTTTTTCTCACTTGTGGGTGGAAACAGATAAAAGGAGAATGACTGTTGGACCCACATTTACCAGGTGGATGGAAAATATCTCCAAATGACTTTAAATTGTACATTCAGTATATGTTATAGTCATTTTATGCTCTTAGCAAAAATTATTAACGAGCACACAGAAAGCTATTTTTGTCTGCTTTCTTATTCACAAGGGGTCACCACAGCCTCATGTTTTGATATGGCAGTTTTTACACTGACACAACCCCAAAGGGACTGTGTCAGGAAGGGATCTAATGCTTGTAAAGCGAATGTGCAAACCACTAAACTAAAGAGCCACTCTTAAGCATAAAGCAAATAGCAAGGTATTGTTTAGAAAATGAATGTGCCTATTCTACTGTTTTTATACTGTTTTCTTTAACCTTAATATCACAACTAAACAGTGTGTTAAGATGCTCTGTTTGCCTCATTTGCAAAGGGAAAATATGTGATGTATTGTATGAGATTATACTTCATTATTCAATTGGTTTTCCATTTTGGTCTGGGAAACACTTATAAAAAGGGAAGAGGATTATGAGAGAGGCTGGGAAAGTAATGTGTGCCAGCTGATATCCAGGGAATTCCTGAATAAATTAAGCACACAATCTCTCTTTCTCTCACAGACATACAGGCACAGAAACACATGCGAGCACGCACACAATCACAAATACACAAATGACTGACCCTTAGTGTTGCCACGACATCTGTTACAACAGAGTTCAGCTAGTTGTTGTAGAAAAGCCAAAGTGACCCACCCCAGAACATAAGAGGACTTCACAAAAATATTGTAGTGGTTTGGCACACAACAGAAATAGATGAGTGGATATGAGAGGCTTTAGTGGGACTGGGCCATTTTTGTCGTTTTATTAGCAAGTGATTAGCAGTACTTTTAGTATATTTATACCATGGATGACTCAGGCACTCTTAGCTTATAAAATACCAATTTCTCTCATTTAAAATATAAAAACAGGGTGGGTCTTCTCTATTCGCATGAGTTCATCATAACATTAAAACAGCCTTTCCAATATTGTGGAGGTCACCTTCCACTAATACCTCTGGCCTGTCAGGGCATGAACATTGGACCTCTGACACAGGGAAATTGGCAACAGATCTTTGAGGTCTTGTGGATGTTTGACTTGTGATCTGGGGTGTTTTGGAGGCTGGGTCACCGTAATCTCATTGTCATGTTCTTCAAGCTGTTCCCGAGATGCACGCGGTTCTAATGGGGGAAGCCCTGATGTCTGAGCGTGCTGTTGCCACGGGAAGCATAAATGTGTACGTGTGTGGTCTCTAGCAATGTTTACATGGATGGTCCGTGTCAAAGTAACATCCAGATGAGTGCCAGGTCTCGATCTTTCCCAGCAGAGCATTGCGGTGTAACACGACGATCAATGTCATTCACTTTAACTGTCGGTGGTTTTAATATTGCAGCTGCTTCGTGTCCTTTACTCTATAATCAATAAATCCAATAAAAACCAAAAGCCAACTTCACTACCCAGTTTTTGGCACTCAGCACCAAGCACATTAGTTGTTGTAATGAAGATGTACAGTACATCTTTAAAACTGCACATCACAGATAGCAGCCAGCTTTTGTCAGGAAGCTTTTTTGGGGGGGGGGGGGGGGGGGGTATTTTTTACTTTTTTTTTTTTTTTGCGTAAGTTGAATATTAGGTGAACAAGCACATTTTAGGTGCAGGTGAGGTTAAAAGTGACAACTGAATGACAACGTCTGGACCGAGCCAGACACGCAGACACAAGTTGTCAATTAGGAAACGTTTTTATTGTAATTACACTCAAGCTAGATCAGAGGAAGATTAGATGGCTCTTTGGAGCGTGAATAAGCACAGCAGTAGGCTCAGCTGGCAGAGCTTGCAGGTGGACTGATTTGGTAGCTGATGGCAAGCAGGTAAATAGAGCTGTACACAAATGAAGAAGTTAAGACTAGGAAGCAGGCAGACAGATGAAGAGAAGTTGCAGCTTGGCTGGACTGGGAGTCGAGGAGGTGGAGTAGTCCAAGTACAAGAAAATAAAATTACTTCTAAGCAGAAAACACAAAACAGACACACCTGAATAAGAGTGACTGGAGGCCTAGCAATAGATATGCTGCTGGTTTGATTGGCAACAGTTGTGCATGTTAATTGGAGCAGAGCTGTGGGAAGACGAAGGGTTTGCTACACCTATGACATTCAAACAGACAAGTAAAGAAAACAAGAGTCACAATGAAAAGGGAAAGCAAATGGTGAGAGGAGAAGGTATGCAACCACGGCTGTGACACATGAATGGACCACCTATCCAGTGTATCTGTGTAATGTTATCTCATAAAATGTGACACACCACCCAACCATAAACAAACCCCAATGATCATCATTGCTAACGGGTTATATATATCATCGTGATAATTACTGTTCTATTTATCACTTGTAAAATGTAGTCCAACTTACGTTTGACAAGCTTTAGTTGCTATAATAAAAGCACATGTCAAACTGGATCATCTCGTCAGCGGGAAGAGAAAATAGAGAAACTATGCTTGTCCACTTTGTATAAATTACACAAAACGACACAGTAAGAACACGCAGGGCAAACCGCTAAGATGTGATTTTTTGTAGTCCATCTTTGAAACATTATTTTTCCACAGCAGCCCCACGTAAACAACATCTGCTGTTGCATAATTAAGTAGTCTAGTGCAAGTGCAGTTGGATTTCTCTGTGCACCACAGGCTTTTTTTTTTCATCAGTCCATCTGAATTCTCCTTCACATCTTTCTGTGACCTTATGGTGTTTTCCATGGAGGTTAAGAAAAAGTTTTTAGGAAAAGGTAGAAAGGTACTTTTAACTATTTGACCACAACCTCTCATTTCTGTTAGTGCCACAGTGTTGTCTCCCACAACTCTGTGACATTGAAGCAGCCTACAGAGTCTAACAGCTCTGAAACTGAAGCAGCTCAATACAATTAAGAAAGTCTTAGTGGGTGGCTCAGTGGTGCTGTGGTTAGCACTAAGACCACAAAGAAAAAGGTTGTGGGTTTGAGCGACAAATAGTATAACGGTGAACACAACTTCCAGATCAGTAAAATCACACCAACCCAGAAGCTGTTAAACATGAAATAAATCATCATTTTGAACATGTAACAATAAGAGTAATAATGTAGAATCAGGTCAATAAGGTCACACTCCCACAGGCCTAGAGAGCAGTCTGCAACCATCTGGTAGCTGTTGGTTATGAGGGAAAAATGCATATTCCCAAACCAGATGTGAGTAGTTGTTGGAGTCCCAGTCCCACAGGCCAACCACTGGTGGCTAGGAAGAAGCATGCATTTCTCAACTGGTTGGCAAAAACCTCCTTGGGATCACTTTGATCGGTAGCATATTGCTAAAAATGTGTGACAAAGTTGATTGGTGTGTGATTTTGGACCAACTTGCTTATTAGGATGATGGTCAAGCTTAAAAACTGTCTGGAATGTTCCCTGATGGTTTACATTCACTGACTGAATGCCAAAAAGTGAGGCAGAAGCAGTGGGAAAACACCAGGAAAAAGGGGAATCTATCAAAAAAACAAACTAAACACATCAACATTTCTCCTCAGCCTGCATCTGCGATCCAAATGAGCGCTCCTCAAAACATGGATCACGTATAAGTCAATTCATTCAAAAGGGTAGATTCTACTGAGAGACGTTCGCATACAGAAACTACATCGCAGTTTGAATGGAAGTGAAGACCTTGTCAGAGAAAATGTCCAGCTATTCTCTGTAGAGTAGAGAAACAGTGAAAAGTCTAGTGCAGACAGGAAATGGAGACCGTTTGCCTTCAAAGTAAAGTTGCGCCTTGTGAAACTTGCTGGCTGCAGCTCTGAGGCACAACTTTTACTCGGAAGGCTAAACTTCTGTTTGCAAATTGTGACATGCCTCTCTGAAGTTGTTCAACTGCTTAGCTAGTATTTGCAGAAAGACAACATGCAAGTGTGGCAATCTGCTACCAACCAAAGTAATCAGGAAGTTTTTTGGTGCTGCATGAGCCAGCAAATTCCAGGAACCTCTGCCAGCCAGTCAGAGAATACACATATTTCCCTAGCAACCAGTGATGGTATCATTTCAAGCAAACACTCTCTAAACATACAGGGGTTTTTTAAGCAAGATGGCAGTGACCCCACAACTCGGAATTAGATAAGTGGAAGATGATGGATGGATAGGTTTTTTTTAAACAAAGCTGGCGATGGCCCTACGACCCTGAATTGGATAAGTGGAAGAGGATGGATGGTTGGCTGTGGTGAAAACCAATGGATGATGTCGCAGTAGCAATGGCCATCTTTTACACCATCTATTTTCTGAACCTGCTGGTTGGGTGGAGTCTTTCTGTGTTTTCAGCTTAATCTGACTTCCTCTGACAGTCAAGCGTCATGCATGTTAGGTTAATTGGTGATTCTTAACTGGTGATTCCAAACTAGCCATAGATCTGACTGTCTCTCTGTGTTACCCCTGTGATTGAATGACAACCTCTCTAGGGTGTACCCTGCCACTTACATAAAGTCAGCTGGGATAGGTTCAGTCGATAGCTCAGCAACTCTGAACAGGATAAACAGTTAAGAAAATGGATGGAAGAGGGTTTTCTTTAATCACTTACATCTATTTACAGCTTTTTTGACTGTGACATGTAAAAATGTCTCTGGTACAAAGGAAGAAGATATGGCACAAAAAAAGGTTTCAACTTTATATGTTTGCAAATGTTGCCGGGATCAGTTTGTTATAGTTTATTTTAAATGTGTTAATTTACTACAAATATAGAACATCACCAGCCTTATCCTTTAACAGTTCCACCATTGGAATATTTCAAGTGAAACATAGTCCATTTGCTTTCCACCTGCACTTATAAACCATTAGTACCACATTAGGTTATGTAACATTATAACTCTGAAGGCATTTTACTCCCTTGGTAAAGCCTAAAAGTTTTAGCCTCTTTTATACTAATGTAGCAATTGCCTGAGGTGGAACTTTTGTTGCTGTAATAATTACAGTATTGTGTCATTGTGGGAATTCAAAGGGTAAGGCAGCCCGCCGTGTTGTGATTGTCATGGAAACAGTTTTATAAACTGCACTTTGGCTTTATTTGTGCAGCCCCCTACCATCAATGCCACTGCCAGTCACAGTCTCACACAGAGTTTGGCTCTAAAAGCTGTAAATATGAACCTTTTATCAGGATGTCCCATACACGGCATGTGCCGTAGAAGCATTAGAGACATTTAAATTGTTTTCTTTTTTATCTAATGTTTTCCAAATTGTACAAATTGTTTTGTTTTGCAAAAACCCACCTCAGGTCCTGCTCAGTTTGAGACGCTGACAATTTTGTGAAAGCTGTATTTTAGTGTGGTAGCTAATGGAAAAATCAATCTTGTATTATAACTGTAATTCTGGACAGCTTAATGATTGTAACGACTCTTACTCTTTCTCTCTCTCGCACAGGCAAAAATAAAGGGAAGGAACAAAAATGAGAAAAAGCAACGAAGAGCAAAGAAGGAATGTGTCAACCAGTGTTTGCTTGCAGTTTTTCTGTCATGGTCTCCGTGCCTGCCCGGTCGGCCCCACAAGGCTACAATTGCTGTTGCTGTTTTCTCCCTCTCTGCCTGGGCGGAGCTCACTGTGGGCTCCCGCCCTTGGCCCACACACACACCTGACAACACTCACCCATCATCACCGGGAGCACTATTTGAGGCTGGAACACAGATCCTCTCGTCGCTGGATGATTGTACCCCTAACGTTAGTGTTCTCACAGCTCTTGTGCTTCATATCCGTGACTTGTGATTTGTTGGTGACCTGCCTTCTCGTCTGCTTCAGATCTCCCCCCCCCCCAGACCTGCGACCTCCCTGCTACGGGAAAGTGTGTGAGTGTGAGCGGAGAAGACGTGAGCGAGTTACCCTGTGATTCCCCCCGGAGTTTTTGGATCCCTTCACTGTACATATATTGCACTGCGTTGAATCCCTGTACCAGATCGTGACAGAATCATCCAGCCACGGAAATGGATTCAGCAGACCCAGCGGTCTCGACTCCCACCCTCGCCACTTTGGCCGCGATGCTGGCATGCCACGAGCAGATGTTCATTCACCTTCGAGCAGAGCTCGCGAACCTCACACAGGCCGTGGCTCAGCTAACACCGCTACCGGCCGCTCCTCTGGTCGCCGCTCCTCCGTTGGAGGCGCCAGTTCCAGCTGTAAGTGTCGCGCCACCTGTTCCCTCACCTGTTCACGTTGACAGATTCCTCCCCACTCCCAGGGCTTTCACGGGAGAGATTGATAAATGTGCTGGTTTCCTCACTCAGTGTGCCCTTCAGTTTCGCCAGCAACCGCAAGCCTTTTCTACTGATGGTGCTAAAATCGCTTATATCGTCCAGTTACTCCAGGACCGTGCTCTAACCTGGGCTCAAGCTGCGCTTCAGGCGGAGCCGGACATCACCTTTTCTGACTTTCTGACTAAGTTTAAAGGTGTGTTTGACAGGAAAGCCACAACTGCCACCGCCGGCCAGCGCTTGCTTGCGCTTAAACAAGGTAAACGCAGCATGGCTGATTTTTCTATTGACTTTTCTACCTTGGCTGAACAGGCGAAATGGGGGGAAGAGGCCCTTAAAAGTGCATTGCTCACTAATATTAATGAGGAAATAAGGAAGGAACTTATGCTCCGAGAACTGCCTTCCTCCCTGGATGCGCTTTTGGTTTTGTGTATGCGGGTGGACGATCAGGTGCGCGCACATCGGAGTGCACGCGCGCGTTCGGGGCATGCCCCGCTGGACTTTTGTGGGACCCCTACTGCAGCCCATGGGTTGTGTGACGCCGACGCCGGGGATGGGGAAGAGCCCATGCAGCTTGGGCGCTCGCGGCTGTCGCCCGCGGAGCGCCAGCGCCGCCTTGCCTCCGGTGAGTGCGTTTACTGCAGCCGTAAAGGCCACTCTGTCTCCTCCTGCCCAACGCTGGCAAAAGGGCGCGCTCACCAGTGATCGTGAGGGTGCTGGTGGGCGATCTGTCGAGTGAAAGCCCTCTCCCCAGACTTCTTTTACCGGCTACTCTGCGTGTTCGGACTGTTTCTCATTCTCTCTCCGTTCTCATTGACTCTGGGGCTGAGCAGAACTTTATTGACACCTCACTCGCCGCCAAACTGAACATCGCCTTGGAGCCTCTGTCACGCCCCCTCCGCGTTCACGCACTGTCGGGCCAGCGCCTGCCTGACATCACTCATGTTTCTGAATTCCTTTCATTATCTCTCTCTGGCAATCACACAGAAAGGATTTGTTTTTTTTTCGTTTAAGGCTCCTCTCACTCCGCTGGTTCTGGGTCACCCCTGGCTTGTCCTCCACAACCCGCATATCGACTGGGAGAAGGGTGCCGTACTAGGTTGGAGTGTGGCCTGCCATATGAACTGCCTCCGGGCTGCGGCTTCCCCCGTTTCGCTCCCACCCACGGCCTCGCCGTCGGACGCCCCGGACCTCTCGATGGTTCCGCGGGTTTATCATGATCTGCGGGATGTTTTTTGTAAGGATCGGGCGCGGTCCCTTCCCCCGCACCGCCCGTACGATTGTGCCGTCGATCTTCTTCCTGGAGCTCCGCTGCCGTCTAGCCGCCTGTACAGCCTCTCCCGGCCTGAGAGGGATGCTATGGAGCGTTACATCTCGGAGTCGCTGGCGGCGGGGTTGATTCGCCCCTCCTCTTCCCCTATCGCGGCTGGGTTTTTTTTTGTGGATAAGAAGGATGGTTCGCTGCGGCCGTGTATTGACTTTCGGGGCCTTAATCAGATCACTGTTAAGAACAAATACCCTTTGCCGTTGCTTTTCTCCGCCTTTGAACTGCGTCAGGGCATGACCGTCTTTACCAAGCTGGATCTGCGCAACGCTTACCACCTGGTGCGCATCAGGGAGGGGGATGAGTGGAAGACCGCGTTCAATACGCATCGGGGCCACTTTGAGTATCTCGTGATGCCGTTTGGGCTGACTAACGCCCCCGCGGTGTTTCAGGCGATGGTTAATGATGTCCTTCGTGATTTTGTTAACCGTTGTGTGTTTGTGTACTTAGATGACATCTTGGTCTTTTCTAAGACGCTCGAGGAGCACAAGGTCCATGTCCGGCAGGTCCTGCTACGCCTTCTGGAGAACCGGCTCTTTGTGAAGGGGGAGAAGTGCGACTTCCACGTGTCGTCTGTGAGTTTTCTGGGCCACATTATCGAGAAGGGGGACTTGCGGACAGATCCGGAGAAAGTGCGAGCTGTGGTGGAATGGCCTACTCCTCCTGATCGCCGCCAAGTGCAATGTTTTTTGGGATTCGCCAACTTTTACAGACGGTTCATTCGTGATTTCAGCAGAATCGCTCTCCCTCTCACTAAACTCACCTCTCCCAAGGTTCCCTTCCAGTGGGATTCTGCCGCTCAGCGAGCCTTCGCCCTGCTCAAGGACAGGTTCACCACCGCTCCCATACTCCGGCAACCGGACCTTACACGGCAGTTCGTTGTGGAAGTGGACGCGTCGGACTCCGGGGTTGGGGCAGTTCTGTCGCAACAGATGGACGGTAAGCTGCACCCGTGTGCCTTTTATTCTCGCCGTCTCTCCCCAGCAGAGTGTAACTATGACATCGGGGACCGGGAGCTTCTGGCCGTCAAGCTGGCCCTGGAGGAGTGGAGACATTGGTTGGAGGGAGCGGCACAACCATTCATCGTCTGGACGGATCACAAGAATCTGGAGTACCTGCGCTCGGCTAGACGTCTCAATTCCCAGCAAGCCAGGTGGGCGCTGTTTTTTGCTCGTTTTGACTTCACTATCACCTACAGGCCAGGAACACGGAACGTAAAGCCAGACACCCTGTCCAGGCAATTCTCCATCACTGGGGAGGACTCGGACCCTGAGCCTGTCCTCCCGGCCGCCTGCGTAATTGGAGCCATCTCCTGGGAGATCGAGGGGCTCATCCAAGAGGCGCAGGAGACCGAACCGGATCCTGGCACTGGTCCACCTGGTCGCCTCTTCGTTCCTTCAGCCGTCCGCTCTCAGGTTCTCCAGTGGGCTCACACCGCCCGCTTTTCATGCCATCCTGGGGTCCTCCGCACCTGCTCGTTCCTCCGACGTTACTTCTGGTGGCCTGCTATGACTAGGGATGCCAAGGAGTATGTAGCCGCCTGTTCGACCTGCGCCCGGAATAAGCTTTCGAACCGCCCTCCACCGGGTCTTCTGCAGCCTCTCCCTACACCAGCTCGACCATGGTCCCATGTTTCTTTGGACTTTGTCACGGGCCTGCCGCCCTCCGCTGGTAACACCACCATACTTACCATTATCGATCGTTTCTCCAAAGCTGCACACTTCGTTGCCCTCCCGAAGCTCCCCTCGGCCTTGGAGACGGCCCGGCTCCTCACCTCCCATGTGTTCCGTCTTCACGGGATCCCCGAGGACATCGTCTCGGATAGGGGGCCGCAATTCACGTCCCGTGTTTGGAGGGAGTTCTGCTCCGCACTGGGGGCCAAGGTCAGTCTGTCTTCCGGTTTCCATCCACAGAGTAACGGGCAATCGGAGCGGGCCAACCAGGAGCTGGAAGCTGCCCTCCGCTGTGTCACTTCGCACAACCAATCGACCTGGAGTGAACAGCTTCCATGGATCGAATACGCCCACAACAGCCACACGTCCTCTGCCACGGGCAAGTCTCCCTTCGAAGCGTCCCTGGGCTATCAACCACCTTTGCTCCCGGCCATCGAAGGTGAGCACTCCGTTCCTTCTGTACAGGCTCACCTCCGCGGGTGCCGTCGTGCCTGGCGGACGACTCGGGCTGCCCTGCTCCATACTAAGGAGCGGAACAAGACCCTCGCTGACCGTCGCCGGACACCGGCCCCCGTGTACACCATCGGTCAACAGGTATGGCTGGCTACCCGTTTTGTGCCGCTACGGACTGAGTCGAAGAAGCTGTCTCCTCAGTTTATTGGCCCTTTTCCCGTTGAGGCCATTGTGAACCCTGTGTCTGTCCGCCTCAAGCTGCCGCGCAACATGCGCATTCACAATGTCTTTCATGTGTCTCAGGTCAAGCCGGTGCTCTCCAGCCCGTTGTGCCCTCCCTCCAGGGCCCCGCCGCCCCCCCGGCTCGTGGATGGTCAGCTGGTCTACAATATCACCCGCATCATGGACTCCCGGCGCCGGGGTCGGGGTTTTCAGTACCTGGTTGACTGGGAGGGCTACGGGATAGAGGAACGCTCCTGGGTGCCTCGAGCTGCTGTCCTGGATGTTGCCATGCTCCGGGACTTCCACCGCAGGCATCCAGGTAAGCCTGGTGGGTCACCGGGAGGCTCCCGTTGAGGGGGGGGTACTGTCATGGTCTCCGTGCCTGCCCGGTCGGCCCCACAAGGCTACAATTGCTGTTTCTGTTCTCTCCCTCTCTGCCTGGGCGGAGCTCACTGTGGGCTCCCGCCCTTGGCCCACACACACACCTGACAACACTCACCCATCATCACCGGGAGCACTATTTGAGGCTGGAACACAGATCCTCTCGTCGCTGGATGATTGTACCCCTAACGTTAGTGTTCTCACAGCTCTTGTGCTTCATATCCGTGACTTGTGATTTGTTGGTGACCTGCCTTCTCGTCTGCTTCAGATCTCCCCCCCCCCGGACCTGCGACCTCCCTGCTACGGGAAAGTGTGTGAGTGTGAGCGGAGAAGACGTGAGCGAGTTACCCTGTGATTCCCCCCGGAGTTTTGGATCCCTTCACTGTACATATATTGCACTGCACTGTAAATAAACCACACCTTGGAGATACCTTACCGCTCTGCGTTGAATCCCTGTACCAGATCGTGACATTTTCATTGTTTGTGTCTCAACACTCCCAGATGGCGAAATTGGTATGCTGCTGAGAAGTCCAAGCCAAACGTTAGTATTGTAAAGCAAAGTTTGACACATACATTTTCTGTTTCTTATTGGCAGTGATGGTCAGCAATTCTCAAGAAAGCTCTGCAGCTCTGTTAATTTTTTTTTTTTTCTTTCTTTGCTTTTTTTTAATGCAGCAAGAAATAAATGAGGACCAACTGGTGACAGACTGTAGGCGGACAATGCTAGCCCGGATCCACCAACATGAAGCGTTCATTTTTGTTTTTCACCCACATTAGTCACATGGGGAAGGCATACATCTTAATCAAAACATTAATGGGAATTCATGATCCTTTGCCAGGCTTGTGGATTTCTGAGTACCTGACGGTGTTTAATACTCCACATGTATAAACTGAATTTTTCATAACAGCCTCACTTCTGCATCATAAAACACTGAAAAAAAATCAGTTAGGGTTACACAGCACTGTAAGAAAAAGTCAATTCACTTGATAAAGTAAGTACTTGAAAGCCAGACAGAATATATTTTGACTTTTTTTTTTCTAACTTTAGGAGTGGCTCATGAATATAAATCAATGGTTAACTCTAAACCACTGGGGAAAGATATATGAAAATCTATTTGAAATGTTGTGGTAAGCAGATGTTGTTTTGAAGACTTTGTTTGTGAATTGCACTGTGCTGTGGACGATGGGTATTAAAGATGCAATAAGAGAATAGAGAATGGGCTGCAGAAGAAAGAGTTACACACAAGCGGAAAGCAAACATGTTCGCGGGCCTTTTTAGTCTGCAGATATACGCAAACTTCAGTGGCAGTGATACGTTTGAAGGGCTTAATAGTGGAGATTATCATGACACACACACAAACCCATAAGGTGTGGGTACACATTATGGGTCCGCTCCTCAGGAGTTGGCCCTTCTGTGACATTTGGAAAGGGCAGGAGGAGCATTACTCACGCACACACACACACACACACACACACACACACTGCTTTGACCTCCACGCCATCAGGTGTCAGCATGGCCCCCCCGTACAGAAGCTCAATACTCAGATTAACATCAGGAATCAGGATTAGCTTGCCCCTGCAGGGTTTGGACAGCACACACTCGTTTCACCTGGCTGTCCTATTGCTCTCAGGTGCCACCCACATAACCCCCCACACACAAACACACACACACACGCATGGTAGTCAGACACACAGATATATAGCATGTGCACATACACGGACAGATTAAGAGTTATTGTTTGACATTTGCCGATAAAGGTTAATATAAAAAACTGCTTTGGCAACATGGGAATAAATATAGTAATTTAGGGTCCTCACATTTATAGCAGTGGGCATGAGTTTCAACCTTTGATTCATATTCATCAAAATGTAGCTTTTCCAGTTAATAAAAGCAGAAATAAATAATGCAACAATTCTGTTTATTTTCTGACATTCATAAGCCTATAAGACCCTTTGTGGAACATTATTTCTGCTACAGTGAACAGGCAGTTGAAAAACTGCCTCTAAAACATAACTCTGTCCCATCCTTGAATGTGCAGTCTTATATAACTATACCTCACCAGCCACCTCACAGTAAGTGAGCTTGTTCAAAATCGTTAAGGGGGCATCTCTTCCGCTTTTAAAATTGTCAGCTATAGCAAAGGATTGCCTGGCTTGACCAGTGCACTTCTCACAAGTCAGTCAAAATCAGATCATTGATTTCTTTGATGCAAGGTTTGAAGCAAGGGCAAGCTAAAAAGTGTCTGAACAAAGATATAGACCGCTGGCCTGGTTTAGAGCATGACAGCATGTCAGACCTCTACGTCTCCTCTATTAGAGATGCTTCGTCCCATGATCTCTTCTATTTATATTTAACAAGTAAATCTGGATGCCTCTGCAGCCACTGTGTGCTTTCCATTCTGAAAGGTTAGCAGATAAGATATTGCTCTGAGACTGGGGTCAATACAGCAAGTTTGGTTGTTTTTATCTCCTCTGTCTGCCGGAGAGGCTGCAGCTTCTCTCCTTTGATGAGTCACTCGCTCGACTGCAGAAGAAATGAATGCTGTTCTACTGCCACCTTGTGGTCACTCCAATCCCCCCCTCCACACACACACACACACACACACACACAAACACACACACACACACACACACACACACACACACACACACACAGAAATGTACTTTTACTGTTGTAATACAGTGTATGCTGTGTGGCTTTTTTGCTTTTTTTTGTTGTCCCGTGCTGTTTTAAATGGTTTAAGCTTTAGGTCCTGTTGAGCTAAATCTTATGCCACAGCATACAGTACTAAAACACAATCTGCTGCTTCAGCCAATTTTAACAGGATATGCGTGTACAGCCTGGTCCATAAAGAAATCATGTTCAGAGTTCAGAATGGAACTTGCCCTTATCAGTTAAGGTAAGTAAGACCTTACTTAAGGGAAGCAAATCCCTTAAGTACATTTTACTACAGGTGGTAGCGAAGACGCTGACACTGAATAATTTTTGAAAGAGATTAGAAAAAGTTACTAGTGGGTGGGGGTGGGGTTTGTACACATATTTATTCAGGTGTCAGAGTACTCTTGCCATTGTCAGTCAGGTCAGTATATAGTGCCTGTTCAGGTAGCAGCACACTTACTGAACCAGGACTGGAAATTAACTTCAGCTAGATGACACTGAGTATATTGACTGTGCCTATTGAATTTCTTTTCTTATTCCCAAAGTAATATTTCTTTTTTCAATAGAGTCATTGTTGGATAAACAAATAACTAAATCTGATATCATCCCTTGCTGTCACTGCTTCCTGAGTAAAGGCTGCAGGGTTCTATCTTGTTACATGCTGTATGTGTAGTTATAGGCACAGATGTTATACACCTACTTTACACATGTTTTGCAGTAGTGCATGCCAGTTTGCACCTGCCTTTTCTTCTTTTGGTTTTTTAAGTGTCCAACAACAGTTCGACCCAGACACCTGAGAATTCAGTGCAGACAAATGTGAGAAGTGCACAGATAGATAGAAAAAGAAGATGAGAGAGAAACACAGTGTGTGTGTTTGTGTATGTGTGTGGGGTTTCTTTGTGTACAAGAGCTACTTTCAATTCAGAAGCTGTGACATGGAACTGTCAGTGAAGCCTAGAAGTGCTGACAGGTAACACACACACACACACATACACACACACGCACACACATGCACACGCACACACATACACACGTGCGCGCACACACACACACACATACACACGTGCACGCACACACGCACACAGAAACTTTGTTCACACTGTTGTAATTGAAAGCTGTCACTTTGAGATTTTCTCCTCCACAGGGATTTGCACTTGGCTGCGGCTCTGGGACTTCACTCATCTCCTCTTTTTGCTATTACTCCTCACCTTTAGACCCACTCTCTCCCTCTTTCTGCCACTGTAGTACATAATACACAACCCCCTTTGCTGTTTCCTTCCCATATACGCTCACTCAACCAAAATCTGCCAAAAACAAAAAACAAAGAAGAAGCAAAAACAACCAACTACTGATCCTCTATAAAGAGAGAATATTGACTGACTGACTGACTGCACATATTTGCCCGGGTTGTAGGCTGGAGAGCAACTGCAGTTGTTTGGTAATGGTGTGATTGAGTCATCTGAAGCAGAATAGTTTACGCGTGTGACTTCACCATCCTTAATATTCCCAGACGTCTAAATCGTATCCCTCGCATTTCCATTCTCTCTCTGCTACGACTATATGGCGTAATTCATTAATTATGGATTAGGGCCTAAATTAGGTTAGCGCATCTTTAATCATTTATGTGGACTCACTTCTTTGACTGGCCCACTAAATCATTAAGTAGGAGTTTTGGAGATGCTAATTTGTTCTATGATCGGCATTGGACAACTGAAAGTTTTGATGAGCTGATGTACGTGCAGATATTGTTTGTAAGGACTGAGAGGGGGGGTAATGACACACCAAACCAAGGACTATGTTGAGATTTTGATATCAACAACTCAGGTTTTCAATATTATGCAGGAACAGATGGAGGATAAGATTTTTTTTACCCATAAATGTCCACCAACACAAAGTTCACAGGCACATACACACATACAGTACACCTATTCATATTTCCCTATCTCCATGTAGCTGCTGGTAATACACTTTTTATAGCTTGTATTTTTTTCCCCAGCATATTAAAGCATCTTTTCTGTTAAAAGACATCAATCTGACAGAGCTGTTGATCCCTGCTTACTTTACATGCATTCTAATAACAAACACATGAGATAACAATACAGCATGCAGTTTGCCAAGAGGAAGGCAAACCGAGTCTCAGTATTGTGCATTTTCTCTCACTCAGGGGTTAGAATACCAACAGTCAATAAGCTGTACAGTATGTCAGTGCAATACACAAATGAATAGGAATGGGTTCTTATTTTTTTCACCTTTTTAGTTGATTTTTATTTTTATTTTTTTCATATAGAAAATTCAGCATGACTTACAGGAAGACTTATGTATTAAACCGGCCTAAAGTCAGCGATTTATTGTAGATTGTAAATGTTGAAAAAAGGCTCAACAAGTATGGCTTGAAGTTGCAATGACCCAGCCAAAGTCCAGATATTAACCTTACTGAAATGCTGATGCAGGACCTTAAGGGAGCTTTGCATAAAAGTGCAAATGTTAATGAACTGAAACAATGATCCAAAGAAGAGTGGGCCAAAATCCTCCACAAGGATGTGAGAGTTGTAAAAGAAACAATTACTTTAAGTTAGTGCTGATTCTACAAGCTACTGAATCATGGAGTGCACTTCCTTTTCCACAGGACTGCACAGAGTCTTGTGAAAACGATACTTTCCCCCACAAGATCTCCTGCAATTGTAATCATCAGCTTTTAATCTAAGTGACTATATTTACTTTAGAATTGGTTAATTCACATGCGAGTTCACTGCATTTCTGTGTTTGTCTTTTAAAAGCATGTTTTAGTCGGTTTAAACCAAACAACCCACACAGTCCCAATGCAGAGGATAAGCTGTGTTTTTTAACTTGATAAAATGTTGTAAGATCTGAAACCAGATCTTTATAGAGGCTTCAAGCTGACAGACAGTGTGAAACACAAGTGACACAGTAATGCTGTGGAACAAAGATCCCGATGCACTGTGCTGCACAAAGCAGCTGAACTTACAAAGAAAGCTCTCTGACACTATTTTCAAGCCAATCAAACTAAAAAAGAAAACTATGAAGTGCTTGATTTTAACATCCAAAGAACTTTTGGATTTAGGCAAGCTCCTGCTTAACTCTTGAATAAAACAAGGAGGCACCCTTCCTTTGACATTGTGTCTATGTATAAAGCTAATGCATGTGAAGCAAATGAGCACAAACTCAGAAATACCATCTTTTATATGACTGCTTCAGTTTGAGCTGAACACTGTGGCCCAGCTCTGTTTTATGGCTTCCACATTCTTCTGCTCCTGGGTGCTTAGCTCTCTCATTTTCTTTGGTGACTTGGTTGTACAGCATACTGCAGCCTTATCTCACCTCTTCTCACAACTGATTACCCACTAGTGGAGTCCCCTTCCTTCCTCAGTCAGCAGTCTGGCTTCAGTCATATGAACCGATATACTGAGTTTTATTTAATAACAAAACCAACAAAAAAAGCAGGGGGGGACATGTGGCCTTTTTAAGTTTGAACCGATTCAAATTTTCTCTCTAAATACAATGAGTGGCGACAACTAAGGCCAAATCATGTTTTATTCATCAGGGTGCAAGACAAATTGTGGCCACAGGCATAAAAAATAGTCAGCTTTGTTGCAATAACAATGGAGGTATAGTGCTGCAAACAGTCGTTTGTTTTTAACTCCTGGATTGTTTTTCTCTTTAAATGAATCCTTGGAAAACTAAAAAATCATTCAATCTTTTATTGCATTCCAGTTTTTATGCACTCGGACATTTTGTCACGTGTCTTATGTTTTGGGTAACATTTTTTCCATACTGAATTAAAGAATTGTGATCAGAATATTTTATTTACACCAGGTGGAAATGGTTTTGTTACAGACATTCACTTAAAGTGTTGTATTAAATTAAAGTTAAATACTCCGAAGTTAAAACAATGAATCATATACAAGATATTGCAAGTGTAAATAATACAGGTGTCATAAGGAGGTGCCCAAAAGTTTGATGGTCACACATAGGAATGACTTCCCGTGGTTTTCTGTGGTGCATTATGGTTGAACCTGTTCCTGTGATTCCCCAGCACAACAGAAGATGGTACAAAGTGCGGTCTAATATTCACCATAACTCAGAAAGCATCCTTCTTTCTAAAACGTCTGTCACAGAGTCAGTTCTGGACCCACAATATCACTGGCCTTTTAAATCGGTTTATCGAGTCTGTTGTTATCTGTACCCCATCACACCACAGCACAGAGGATGGCCATGACGGGATCATGAAACATCCTCTGTAGCTTGTTTGTTTTAACATATAGATAATGCCATTAAAAGGTAGGCAGCATTTTTCTTTCGATTTGATACTATTTTTCTTACTAATTATTACTTGAGTCATTCACACTGAATAACGTATAAAGGCAGTATCTTAAGTATGAGAAGCAGGGGTTTAAAACAACCTCTAAGTGGCGATGCTGAGCCAATAATCTCTTCCCAAAAAAACAAGAAGTCCAATGATTAAAAATAAATAAATAAATTACACAAAACACACTCAAAAATAAATTAAAGTAATAATATCCTGTTTTGTTGCTTTTTATTTTTTACTCAGAACTGAAGAACAGAAGAAGTAAAATGAAAGAAGACTTTAATTTGTCCATGTAAAACAAAAAAATTATTTGTGACACATAAATTTAGATTTGGTGCATATTAGGCGATAGCGTATTGCTTATATGAACCCAATTCACGAATAGACTAGCAGCTTTATATGAAAGTTTATTTAACTCCCATTTTTATTCAACTATCATGCAGTGGAATCTGTGAGCTAGAAACACTTTATGTTGATATATATTTTGAATGAATGTGCCTGATCCCATCTGCCGGTGGATCACTGACTTCCTGACGGACAGGAAGCAGCACGTGAGGCTGGGAAAGAATGTCTCGGACTCCCGGACCATCAGCACCGGCTCCCCTCAGGGCTGTGTTCTTTCTCCTCTGCTCTTCTCCCTGTACACCAACTGCTGCACCTCCACCCACCAGTCTGTCAAGCTAATCAAGTTTGCAGATGACACCACCGTTATTGAACTCATCTCGGACGGGGACGAGTCTGCCTACAGGAGGGAGGTTGAACGTCTGGTGTCCTGGTGCAGCCACAACAACCTGGTGCTGAATGCCCAGAAGACAGTGGAGATTATTGTGGACTTCAGGAAGCACACAGCCCCACTCCCCCCCATCATCCTGACTGACACCCCCATCACCTCTGTGGACTCATTCCGCTTCCTGGGTACCACCATCACCCAGGACCTGAAGTGGGAGCCCACCATCACCTCCGTCATCAAGAAAGCCCAGCAGAGGATGTACTTCCTGAGGCAGCTGAAGAAATTCAACCTGCCAACACGGACGATGATGCAATTCTACACTGCAATCATTGAGTCCATCCTCACCTCCTCCATCACCGTGTGGTATACGCTGGAGCCACTATCAGGGACAAACAGAGACTGCAGCGTGTTGTGCGCTCTGCTGAGAAGGTGATTGGCTGCAGACTCCCATCTTTGCAGGACCTGTACACCTCCAGGACATTGCGGCGTGCAGCTCGGATCTCAGCTGACCCTTCTCACCCTGGACACAGTCTGTTTGACGTGCTCCCCTCAGGCAGGAGGCTCCGGTCCATTCGCACCAGAACCTCTCGCCATAAGAACAGTTTCTTCCCCTCTGCTGTTGGACACATGAACAATAACCATATGACTGTCCCCGCCACTAACACATGACCCTACGCTGTGTTCACTGTATCATTCCATGTTTGGCACTGATCACCACCTGCACTCATGTATATATCTTTCAACGTAGCACTCTTAATTCTTACTCTCATGTATATATCTCATGTATATCTCATGCACATATCTTTCCACGTAGCACTTTTAATTCTTATCCCTACTTTTATTTTTTCCATGTCTATTTAAGTGTTATTTATGACACCATGTTTGCACTGAAGCACCGCAGCAATTTCCTAATGTTGTAAACCTGCTCAACATTTGGCAATAAACCCCATTCTGATTCTGATTCTGATTCTGATTTTTATGGCTTGTCCTGTTTAGCGTTTCAGTAGTTAATAAGAATATGGATGTGACAATTAGTATAAATCCCGAGTAATACTATAGCAAAATAGCATAAAGGAGAGACCAAACTTTTGCACAAACAAAAATTACTGCGTGATCTTTTTTTCTTTTATATTTTGTCTTTTATAGTTTGTTAAAAAACGTGTAAATTGATGTGATTTTGTGGTGGATTAAAAAACAAAACATTTAATCTGTCGAGAGGGACCCAAACAAATAGAAGATATATTTCGAAAATTGTTGTCATCAATATTTTCTAAACGTGCAGTTTTTTATTCATCGTAAATCATCGTTTTGTCGTACGTACGTAATGACGCCATACAGGCTTCGCTGTCGATACCGGAAAAATCGAACTAGAAACGGAAGTGCAGCATGAGTAAAATTGTGTATGAAGTTTACTTGTGTTGTCTCCGAAGGAACGACAAAAAACAGTGATTCGGTGGAGGACGCATTCTGTTTTACATCTACAGCATATAGTTAGTGCTCTTGGACTAACCCTCTTCTTTCTCTGAGTGAGAACAGGAACAAAGTGTCAGGTAATGTTGAATTAATCGTGATGCTAACGCTAGGTTAACTACTAAGCTTCTGGTACAGTGTTTCACCACGTTTGTTTATTTATCCTGGTTTCCCCATAATACTCAGTAACGTTCTCTTATTAACATAATGTTAGTTGTAGTTATTATGGGATTTACATGATCACAAAGTCAACTGAAAGCCGTTTGTAATCGGAATTGAAAATAAACTAGCTATTGTTAGCTAGTTTAACTAGCTTTATGTTTGTGGCTCTGGGGTAATGACTGTTTTCCCTCTAACGCCATTTAATTCTAAAAAATTTAATAACTATGGTTCGTCTCCGAACAGTATTTGGCTGTATGACTTTTCAGCTTAGTTTTTAGTTTTTTTAATATATCAGTTGTTTTGTTGGTATCGGGGAAAAAAACCGTTTCTTGATGGCTTTATTACAAAAAGATCAACCAGGTGACAGCTCATAAGTCCCTGAAGCTAAAGGCCACCAAAGG
Source organism: Rhamphochromis longiceps (assembly GCF_057381845.1). Classification (NCBI taxonomy): domain Eukaryota; kingdom Metazoa; phylum Chordata; class Actinopteri; order Cichliformes; family Cichlidae; genus Rhamphochromis; species Rhamphochromis longiceps. The sequence goes on along the minus strand of NC_140562.1, from coordinate 27,691,747 downwards.
TTCTTGCTACTTACACGTATACTTACATATATTAAGAATGTGATTCCTTGAATCCATCAAAATGAGCTTTGTTGCTTTGCCTTTTGTTAAATGAATCTTCTTCTTTTTTTTTTTTTATCTTTCAAACAGGATGGATCCTGCTCTACTGAGAGAAAGGGAGCTTTTTAAGAAAAGGGCACTTTCCACCCCAACTGTAGAGAAGAGACAGGCTGCCTCAGACTCTGGATCACACAAAAAGAAGAAACCCAAAGTTGACAAGGAGAGCTCCTCTAGTTCCAAACTTAGTAGTGGTAGGTGAAAAATATTTTCTTGAAAAGGGTGATGTTTGTTGCTGTAAACCACTTATTCTTGTTTGTTAGTGTTTTAATGTCTCTATTGGTTCACATCACCACTGGCTAGCATCTGTAGATATATGTTGGCAAGTAGGAGATGCATCGACTGACTGGCCAGGGACTGGATTCTGCAGATTTCCAGTGCTTAGCTCCGCCCAGTGACTGGCCATTCAGTCTCCCATATAACTGATTGTATAGCAGTGTAGGAAAATATTCACATGCACTCTCACAGCCTGACATGGTGTTAGTGTGGAAGCTTCTCACTGTGAGTGAAGAGACAAAGTTCACCAAAGTACACTGTAGGGGTACCAGCGAGAAAACATTGATAAACAAGAAATCTAATTAGACATTTAAATATGAAAAGGGAATGTGGCTAACGCTAAAGTTTCACAAAGCTCAGAGCCAGACACAAATGAGCACCCTCAGTATGGCTCAAAGTAACTATGAGGGGAAAATTATGGACACGAGTGAATAAAAAAAACAAAAAAAAACCAACAACTAAAAACATTTTCTATTGATTATTTGAAGATCACCTTATTTTCTGTTGATTCAGAAAATCCTGTAACTTAATACGATTTGGGAAAATAAATATTAATAATTTCTTTAATGGAAAACATATTTTTAAATGAAGAAAAGTAGATTTTTGTTTATCTGTGCCATTAATTATAGTTCTTTGAAAATCAAAATCTATTCGCAACATAACAGGCTTATTCTGTACAATCGGATTGCTCATATTTGGACACCAAAACAATTTTCACACATCCAGCTGGTTAATATCTAATCGAAGGCCTAAATATGCACCAATGCTAGTTGCTTTAGCTTTGAATAAAATAATCTCATCTCATCAGTATATAGCTTTTTATATTATGAAAGTCTAACAAGTGAACCAAAAGACATTTTAGAGTGGATGAAGGAACTTTCAACTGGGTCGATACTCAAAATTAATCTGCCCTAAAGACTTGACAGTAAATTGAGGATCCATGTAATTAAAGTTGTGCGTGTCAGTTTACTGTGATTAGGGCTGAACGATTATGGAAAATAATCTAATTGCGATTTTTTTGCCCCAATATTGCGATTGCGATGCGATATGCGATTATTTTTTAAGGTATTTGTCTTCTGTATTATTAAACAAAGACAAGCAATACATCATATAGTATGGCCAATACTATATTACATTAATTTTAAACTGTTCTTTCCTGGAAGACAGACCTCTGTTATGATGACATGAGGTGATGCATGAATTGATGACTGACATTTTTATTTAACTTCTTCAATCACAACAGTATATTTGAACATACACAATAGTTTATTTTTAGCTTACAAACATCTGAGCATAAAGTGCTGACAAGGAACCCTGGTGTAAACATTAAAATGAAAGTCAGTACAATGTGCAGATTGCAGAAATATACATAAAAAAAATCAGTGGCTTTACCACACTCAGTTTTTCGACATCTGTGAACTACTAGACAGTCATTCAATTAAAAAATAATATTAAATAAATAAAACTAATAAATAAAAAATACACACATCTTACTGATCTCTGCAGTCAGTAACATTACACATAAAGTGCAAACATAATAGCAATTGTATAAACACACACACAAACACGCCTTTAAAGTTTAAAGGCGTGAAATTGGACGGTCTAGTTCTGATTAGCGTCACCGCTGTCTCGGTGGAGTTTAATAAACTCGGCCGTCTGCTTCTTGCTATCTAAAATATAACCAGACACTGGTGTAAATTCTCGACTGTCTCATACTTCTGTTTAATAAGTTTTCTGTTTGACGTTTAGTCAGCTGTGTGAAAACCAAGGAGGAACCCACCCGGGGGATTAATAAAGTTTTATTTTATCTAATCTAATAACTTTAATCTCAGCCAAACCGATTTACTCACGAACAAACAAAACACTGAAAAAAGCCCAACAATAACATTTTTAGGTTGTCTAAGTGACTTATATATTACGTTTAACCCGAGCAGCGAAACTCCGCGGTGATCTGAAAATGATGTGCCGGGAGTTGTGCCGTTCTCGGCCGCATCAGTAACCCTCGAGCTCCCGGCTAGCTGTCGAGCTGGTGGGTAGCAGACGCCTCTGAAAACGTCGAAGCACTTTTGCAAATATGGGATATCTTGATAAACCGAGCAGATATTTGATGTTTACACAACTACTTTCTCGCCTGAAAATATGTTAAAAGTTTATTTTGTGACCCAGAAAGATTAGTATGAGTAATTTTAAAACTTAGTAGCGGCCGCCATTGCTGGAAACTGGAGTTTGGCTGGGCCGCGCTATGAATTCTGGGATATGGTAGTAATTTGGACAGCCTTCGGCGCGTCGCTGTGACGTAATCGGTCTACAAATGCGGCCTCAGGAGGATGCAGCCCATGAATTGTATAATATAATCGCAGTATAATCGCAGCCTTTGCGGTTAGAAAATTGCACTTGATCATGTCGCGATATTATCGCAAATGCGATATATCGTTCAGCCCTAACTGTGATTCAACAAGACAACCAAGACACTGGAATAATACACTCTCCTGGTTGTTATTTCTAATAAGAAAGAACCTTACTTCACAGGTTAAATTAATCAGGTGACGATCTTTTCTCATTCTAAATCCTTAGCTTAACCCAAAAAACTAGAATTCTTACTGCTCAGTCAAATTTAGATAAAAGAAAATTGGATTACAAGTGATACTTATGACACTTTTGCATTTAAAATGTTCTTTCAGATGAATTAAAGCAACATGCATAAATATATATACAACATAAGAATTGTGAGCAGTGGCCTCTTGGCATCCGTTCGAAATTGCAATGTCACGCCATATACTCTTAAAGAAAAAGCTACTTCTGTTAACAGAAAAGTGAGTCAGCTTTTATTAGGCGTTTTGTGGTAAGGCATGAAATTACACATAGTGCTCAATATAACATTTTACCGTACATCACTGTGCAGCATGCGAACTTGTCATGAGATAATGTTGCAGTGCTAAACATGTTGACAACACTGGCTTACAATTTACTGAAGAACACCAGCTTTATCCTAAGCAATGATTTCATCTGACTAGGCTTGATCAACAGATATTGTTGTAATAAGATTTGGACGGCAATTTCAGAAACAGCATGTCTTGAAGAAGCTCACTGCATCCAGTAGGTCACAAAAAAAGCACTCACACAGTAGTTGTTTTTTCTGAACAGGTTTTTTTTTTTAACACCCATATAGCAGGGTAAGAAAATGCTTTTTTCCCCAACGTTTTTTTTCCCATGCAACTTAATAATCAGTTTCCAAAATAATCAAACTAAGAAAATGCCCATTTAATGCAACACATTCTGCCACAGCCTATATTAAAGTCCCCATGTCATGCCCCTTAACAAGCCCATGAATGTATTTTAGTGGTGTACCAGGATAAGATTATTTACAGGGTTTCGTCCAGGAAAACTGTTCGACCCAAAGGCAGAGTGTTCAAAACAATTAAGCATTACACTTTATTGATGTAGCACTAGCCACCCACTATATGACATGGATAAAAGAGCTGAGCTGCTTGTGTAGCATCGTACACTGGCAGGCAGAAGAGGCAGATTTGTAGACACGAGGAGTTTATTTCATGTGTATATCAGCAGAAAATAACTGAATAACAATTTGCCTCATTTATATATGATGAAGAGTAACCTTAAGAGATGCATCAGCTAACTATTGTCTTGGTGCTTAGGACTAGCTGAGTCATCAGCTTAGACTTGTAAAACACACGGACATGCATGCATTAGTTTTGTTATACTGTACACTGCTGCAGCACGTCTTTTACCCTTTGTTTTGCTCATGTCTCTTTCAATATAATGTAAAGTAGAGCCGTAGTCTTTAGCTTGTTTTTGTCAGCCAGTGTTGCTTTTGTGAGGACCTAAGCTATGCAGAGGAGTGGGTGGAAAATAGCTTAAAAATAGTATATGGTTTATGGTAACAGGCTGTTTATGACTAGTTTATCGAGATTATTTGCTTACACCTGAAAAAGAATATTATGTAAATGAGAAGTGCTTTATTGGAAATTCTGCAGTATTAGAATACAATTTCTGTGAGCAAGAGATGAGTACAGAAGCTCTAGCTGTATTAGCACTAAACATAGGGGATTTTCTGTTGTCCTGGCAACATTCCCATAAAAATAAAGGCAAAGTTTTCTCACTAATAAGTTATTTGAAATGTATGGAAGCCCGTTTCCGCCACTAAAAAAAAAAAAAGGATCCATAACTCAAAATTTGAGTTATTTTCTCGAAATTTCGACATATTAACTCAAAATTTTGAGAAAAGCAACTCGAAATTTCGAGTTAGCGCTGCCAATCAGTAATCTACGTGAATGACGTCATTTCCATGTTACCCGGAAGCTGAAGCCCTCAGCTACAAATGCTACAGCTAAGCTACCGGTATTACATCCAGTCGTGAATGCACAGATTGCTGAGTGTTTTCAGCCTGGCTTCACAAATGATGAAATCCCTGTGTTATTAGCTGAATCACATGGTGTTACTATCAGCAAACATACTTTAATTTGTTGGGATCCGTTTTTGAGTGCGCGGTCCTGCGCCATATGCTTCCAGGTAACAAGAAAGCGACCTCATTCACGTATATTTTTGATTGGCAGAGCTAACTCGAAATTTTGAGAAAAATAACTCGAAATTTTGAGAAAAATAACTCGAAATTTCGAGAAAATAACTCGAAATTTCGAGTTATGGATACTAGCTTTTTTTTTTTTTAGTGGCGGAAACGGGCTTCCATAGAAATGGGCTTCGAATAAAGTTGTAGGGAATAATTCAAAGGGCATAATATGGGTACTTTAAGTAGTGTAAATTTGTGTTTTTAAGCCATGTTATAAATACTCAGGTGATCTTCTTTTCTTCTGGGAGTATTTCAGAAGTGAAATATGGCTTTCGGGGTCTGCGGTAGATGTGGGAAGATACATTTATATCGTTCAGTCACCAGCTTTCACCTCTAATTGTGAACAACTGAATTACTTTGAGTGTTTTGGGGGGGTTTTGGGAGTTCATTTTTGCAAACATCTTAGTCAGTAGTGTGGTCCTGTCCAAATGAGCAACAATATCCAAATTCCTATTATTCTTTACTTCGTCCTTGTTGCCACTATACCACCTCAGTGTGGGATTCTGGCTCCTTGCACATGCTACTCATAAGCTTGCTGCAGCTTCCCGGCCCTTCCTCCTGTAGCTGGTGGTGTGTTTTCCCTTTGGCGCAGCACCCACAGTCCAGCAGCTCATAGAGCACAGCCAACGCTGCCAAGGACAGGACGGTGAGAATAAAAAGAAGAAGGATGACAAAACAGGCCACATTCCAGCCATCATGAAATGGGTAGACTTCCTGGACCTGAAAGGAGACGAGGGACAGAGGGACTCCCTCTTCTCGCAGTGGGAGATTGTTTGGATGAACAGTAGCTGTGATGTTGGTCATGATTTCTGGTTGGAAACAATAAGACACAAGGAAAAAAAGATTGTTAATGCTTATGACAGTGTTTGGGTCTTGGTTTTACTGCAGATCAAATTTCAAAATGAAAGCAGCGGTTGTTAAATTCGTGTTTTCATGGTGTGAGGCTGATTAAAAAATGACAGTAATGGGAGAATTTGTCTTCAGGGCATAACACATTGTGATGCAGTGCTTTTAACCAGATGTGCCTGGCTCTATTCCAGGATTTTTTGAAGCATTTGCTCCTGATTATTGTGATAATTAAAAACAAAACTAAAACTAATGATCTTTGTGATACTGATATTGAAAAAGGAATTTGTTCCACTCGAGACAGCAGGCAGACATGGAAACTCATTTACTCTCATAAAACTATCAAATACTCTTATAGGTAATTTGTTGTAATGAATGTAACGCTTCGTTATCAGTCACGAAGGGGATCATGTTGTAAAAAGATAAACTGCTTTGTATGTATGTAAACAAAACCTAGTCTACATCTGTCATTACAGACATATTTTTTGTGTGAAATGAGAAGATGGTGTATTATTATAGCACAGGTTATATTGCAAAACACCAGAAACCCTACTGAGGCCATCTGCTCAGAACAAAAATAGCCTTAAAAGGCTGGTAATAAAGGATGGGTGTGTAGAGAACTGTGCCATCTATGCTTGGTGTGCAGCTCTTTGGCCACAATGCCTTATACAAATGTAGTAACGGAACTGTAATAAAATAATGAACTTAAGAGATCCTTCAAGTGCACATTTGCCTCACTTCAGCTGTTCTTTCCCATTTTTAGCCAACACCTACCATTTTAAAATCCTCGGGGCACACTGTGGAGTGTCTCTGCCCACACAGCCATGCACAAAAGTGCACATACATGCTCTTAACACACACTTGTATGCAGACAATCACAGACATTTGTGCATGAAATATTGAGGCGAAGGCAGATGACCCAGTTGTAGGAGTGGGGCGTGAGTGCATCTCTTTCCACCATCTCTTCCTTTAGAGATTTAATAAGGCTAAATGTGTGCAAACACATGCCATCGTGCATAGACTTGTGTTGTTTTAATATGACTTGTTTGTGTGTTTATTTTAGTGGGTTTGTAACTTGAGTTTCAGGTGACCTGGGAACTTAAATGTGAAAAAGCTTAGTGGCTTGTCCTGGTGAGACATTTTCATTGGTTGCTTCATCTTAGTCTGAAATTCTCTTGACACCTGATGGAAGTGCATGTAAGAATAGAAAAAGTCCATGCAGTGTGTATCAGTGTGCAATTGAGAGTAGTCAAGGTAATTGTCATTTGAGATCACAGGTAGCACGTGACTGCTGGACAGGCTGTCTCCTTTATTATGCTCTACATGTGAGGAAGGACAGCTTTGAACATTGCCCTCACCAGATTCTCCCCACTTTGTCTGGAAGTTGTGTGTACAGTATGGGTTTTGTGTTGTTTTCTTTTGCGTTGAATCAACTGTTTTGATCCTGTTGTTACAAACCCAGCTCCTAATATCAGTTTCACCTCAAGTCATGGCTTTACAACAACCTCTGTTACTAATTTATACCCCCCCCCCCCCCCCCCCCCCCCCCGGGGGGGGGGTCACCCTCCTTTCTTTTGTCAGAGCAATTATACAGACAGGGACAGATTGACTCCTGCATCTGTTATCACTCACCAAAACAGCCCCACCCCAGCCAGGCTCTGAAGGTGTAGAGCTGGAGGTTCCTCTCTACACAGTGGCTGTCTCTCTCTCACACACACACACACACACACACACACACACACACACACACACACACACACACACACACACACTCCTAATGCCCCTGGCTGGCTCCTCACAGCACTCAGTCCTTCATTGATTTGTCTTGAGTCATGCATTTAAACAAACACATACATGATATCCATAAGTACACACAGACAGGTTCTGATGCTTGGTATTCAAGTGGGTAGAAAGCAGACAGATCCATGTATATTTAATCCACTGTTCACTTATACAGTCTAAATGTTGTAATTCCTACGCAAAAGGACCTGGCTTTGTAAATACATCCACTGCATTTAAAGATGCATGACTTCATCCTGCAAATATTAGAACGCTCTAAAAAAAAATCCTCATATTCATATCTTCATAGTGAAAACCCAGTGCAGCCTGTAGCCTGTAGCTTAAATTTATATTGTGGATTATTATGATCTGTTGATGTCACGCACATTATTCAGAGGATGGTGTTCAGAAAAACATGCAGACTCACCTGTGTGTCTGGCTCAGTTTTTAGAAGATGTAAGCCGACAAATGTCTCTCCTCTTTTTGGTGCTCCACCTATCTTCTTCGTTTACACTCTTTCCCTCCTCCACATTCACTCTTCAACCTGCTTTCCTCCTCAGTGCTCTCGTGCACTTTCAGTCGCTCTCCTCCACCGCCACTCCTTGCAGCTCTTCATGTCTCAGCTGAACAGCACAGGATTGTCTACATCATTGGCTCCTTTCTATTAGCCCTGCCTCTGCACCATTCGTTAGCTGGTCTGTCACAGTTTCACCGTCCTGCCTACTGTGCAGCTCAAAGCAACAGAAGCTCCCGCCTACACAATGAATCATTCATGAATCAGTGTCTGTTTTCAGCTTTGATTGGTGAATGCCGAGTCCAGACCTCAGTCAGTCTCTGAGGGGAGCAGCATTATTGGACTCCAGCAGAGAATAAGACCAGCTGGCCGGACTTCAAGTCAAACTAAATCAGATTGGCTTGATATATGACTTGTGTAGTATTTTAATGTTGCAAACATTTAAATCTGCCACATTTTTGCACTGCGTGACGTGTTTCTGTGTTACCCAAAATACATACCCTGCAGCTGTAAATACTCACTAGCTTCCTGGAGTGTTACTTTGTATCTGGAAGTAGTCCCCAGCATTAACTCTCGTATGAGTCAGGTTTGCTTAAAACCTGAATTAGCCTCAATGTCATTGTGTTCCTTTGACCTGTTTCAGATGATAGCGTCTTCAATAGGAACAAATGAAGGCTGACAGGCAAAATAGAGAGTGGCAAACAAATGCATTGTTTGCTTCTGTCTTTTCACTGAATATTGACAATAAGAAAATGTCAAATAATGAATGCAGTTAGGATTTTAATGACCTCATTAAACACTCGCTGCTCATTTGACAGGAGCTGACATGACAGTAGTCAATTATCTGAAATACATTTTCAGCAAAGTGTTCTTGCACAAATATGTCAGTCCATGTAGTTCTCAAATCTCACTGTACATTCAGTCTTGCGATAATAAATTGGTTAAACTTAAATGTTGTTGTTTTTTTTCCACAGAATCTAATGGCAGCTTCAACATTAAGACGAGCTCTGGGTACAAGTTTGGTTGCCTGGCCAAGATAGTAAATTACATGAAGGTAATGAGGATTTTGAGGGGGACATTAAAACCTTTTTTTTCAGCAGGACCAACACAAATAATAAGATTTTATCTTTTCACCAAACTGTTTAATAATAAAGCTTGACATTTGTCTGTTGTAAAACATGAGTGAGTCATTTGTGCCCGCTGGGTTAACATTTGGTCCCCAGTCTTTCTTTTGGTATGTTAACAGCTTGTTTATCATGCTGTGGCTCTGCAAACAGGCAGCCAGGCCTTGTCACACTAGCTGTTTGACTCATTCCTCGGTGAAGAACTCACACTCAGATTGACAGATTTTCCTGTTAAATGTGTGCATTTGTGCCACCTGTTGAATGCACAGTTCTGAATCCTATAAAATTACTGTAGATATTTGCCTAAAATCTTCTCCATGGTGCAGAAAATAAGAGAGCTGTGAATATTGTTTTGTGTGTGTGTTTACCTAATGTCTGCTTTTCTGTCCTTAATCTCTCAGACGAGGCATCAGAATGGGGACACGCACTTCCTGACCTTAGATGAGATTCTTGATGAGACCAAACTTCTTGACATAAGCATGAAGCAGAAACAGTGGCTCATGAATGAGGTGCTTTTGTGCTATTTTTAATGCCATACCTCTATCTTTTATTGTCAGTAGTACTAAGGTCAATTGCGTTTTCTCTGAGCAATTTCTTTTACGAGTCTCACCTTAAATCTACACAATACTTGTTTTTTCCCCTCAAGCTAATTTGTAAGTTATTCTCATCCAAACATATTCGGTATGTTGCAAAACAAAAAAGCCATTGAAAGTAAGTGATGAGAAATTAAGCTGATAATACATCGTATGACATTAAGCCATCTTTTTACATTGGAAGGCTACACTTACCGAAGAAGAAAAAGCTACTGTACTATTTGTTTAGTCTTTTCAAGGTGTCAGTTTTTATTATATTTTGTTTTTTATTGGAGGGGGGTTATATATAATCTTGTGCTTTACTTTCACCTACCAATCTCAGGCCTTGGTCAGCAATCCAAAAATTGAAGTCCGGGATGGAACCTATGGCTTCAAGCCTAAATACAACCTGAAGGACAAGAAAGCCTTACTGAGGCTGCTGGATAAGCACGACCAACTGGGCCTGGGAGGAGTCTTACTAGAAGATGTAGAGGAAGGGCTGCCCAATTCAGCCAAGGCCATCAAGGTATTAAACATTATTCAGTTTTTAGGGAAACACCACTAAGATGCCACTCGGTGATGTGCGAACACTGTGGCAACTAAACAATTAAAGCATGGTAAAGACTTCTTGTGTGATCGTTCACAGGCTTTGGGGGATCAGATCATCTTTGTTACAAGACCAGACAAGAAAAAGATCTTGTTCTACAATGACAAGCATTGCCAGTTTGCGGTAGATGAAGGTGAGTATTGGTATATCGGTATTGGTCTATCCGTAAATTGTACGGTGACATGTCTTCCTCTTTCTCTGTGTATCCGTCTTTGACCTAAACTGACTATTATGCATGCTATGCATACCCAGTTGGCCCTCACTCTGCATTCATTTCATGTAAGAATTTTCCAAGTGTGAAATTATCACCATAGAGATTTTAAAAAAAAAAAATGGATGTAGCTTATAAGTAATAAGCTAGTGAATTGTCTGAAAACCTGCATTCTAACTGAATGCCACCAGATGGCGATAGCTGTGGTTGCAAAAAGACTATCAGTTCTATAGAAGTCGAACTGAAATCAGCTAAAACTCTGTGAACATTTTCTTGTTGTTTATGGATTCAGTTATACTATGACTAAATTTTAATCATATTAAATCAAAAAGTATATTTTGTAAATCCTGGTCAAACTGTATTTCAAAACGGAGTAAGTAAGTAAAATTTATTTATATAGCACATTTCACAGATAAAAATCACAAAGTGCTTTACAATAAGATCAGACAAACGGAGGATTATCCTTGGTACACAACTCATTGGCTAACCACTTGAGTGACCAACAACCAAGGTCCAGAAATTCTCAAGGCTACATGCTTCAAACCGGTGGGCAATCTCACAATAGCTACGTTTATGCTATCAATTTTGACTTGGGTAAGTTGTTAGAATTAACATCAAGGAAGTCTTCGTCATACATTTTCGCGAGTTAGAACTGGAACATTCATAATGATCTGAATTTCTGTCCTCCGATGTTACTTGTGATCCATGTTGGGGGTACAGCATGCTTTATATTGCCTTTGTCTGCAACTTAAGCTATAATGTTTTTGCCAAATTTCAGTGCTATTTGGAGAGGTGGAGCATGTGCAAAGTGAAAACCAATTTGGCTTTGACGAAGATTCAGGCAACTTTACTTCAACTGTGAAATGAAATGTTTGTTGTATTAGATCTATATCAGAAGTGTTTTGTAAAACTCATATTATGCATTTCATTCAGGTCTGTGACTTGTTTGGTTAGTTAAGATTATGTGTCCGGCTCTTCAAGTGTAGCTGCTTTCAATGTCAGAATTTCAGAAGCTGTGGAGGAGTGTTCCAGTTGACTCTATAGATGAGGACAAGATTGAAGAGTACCTGAAGAAACAAGGCATTTCCTCCATGCAAGAAACGGGACCAAAGAAAGTGGTCAGTGTTTTTTTTGTTTTTTTAATTCACACACACATATGTATGTGTGTGTGTGTGTGTGTGAGAGAGAGATTTGTTAGAAAGAAATAAGAAAGTCTTTAATATGCAGTTCTTATGGTTACACCTGTTCAAGGAAATGAATGAGAGCTGATTATCTTTGCTCTTCACAGTTACCAATTCAAAAGAGAAAGAAGCCAGCCGGACCGAGGAAGAGAAACTTCAAGACGCACAACAACCATTTGGCTGGATTACTGGAGGATTACTCAGATGGCGTGCCTATAAAGAAGTGAAATATATTCATTCAGTCCCATATGTAACACAGAAATGCATGGAGATGGTTATTCTAGACTCACTATAACATAAAAACTGCTGATGAATGTTATTTCAAAACATTAGCTGTTTTTCTCCCCCCTTTCTTTGCATTCCTCTCAACAATCTCTGGTTTTATGTTACATGGAGTCAGTAGTTGCTGTGTTGTGGAAACCTTTTGAGTATAAGTCAGTGAAGGACATGAATACTTGGATCATTAGGATAGCTGGCGCCCTCACCAATTAAAGGGGAAACCACAACTTTACTGTTAAAGTAAATAAGGTTGAATTGTGTAGCTTTCTTTCATATTGTTTGTATATATTTAGTATAGTGTGTGGAAGGTTTTTATTTGAATGGTTAGCAACGGTTATGCTTTTGTAATAACTGCAAAAAACAGCCGTGTGTTGTGCAGTGTATCGCATCACACTGAAAACTCATCCAGCAGGAAATGTCTTCAGCTTTGTGGAACTTAAAATATTTAAATGCGTTTTACTTTGCAACACCGTGATGTAGTGGTTTAAGAAATATTAGCATTTTTGAACCAACTCAAATAAATTATACTGCTACACAAAACTGCTTTGATTAGATCAATAAATGGTTTAAAATGGAGCACTGTAACAAAAAATAATTTCCCCCAGGGATCAATAAAGTATTCTGATTCTGAAGTTGCCATTTTAAGTGTCAACATTATGCGTTTAAAAAAGTCAACATTTGAATCCATCTAAATATTTAAAATGTTTCATTTATTGTTAGTGTAAATTCTTTATCAGAATGGCAGAAATTACCTTCTACAACTTAATGATAAAAATACTGGTAACTGCCATCATAAGAAATGAGCAAATCTAGTACAGCTTGTGTACCTTATAAGTTAATCGTAAAAAACAAAAGGTACATCGGCATAGCAGGAGAAAGATGAGAAGCTTAATCTTCTGTTGCAGATCAGAGTAGAAAATATCAGTAATTGAAGAGCAAAAACAGGGTAGGTACATAACTATATACATTCATGCTTTCTTCCAGCAGGATCTAGTTAAACATTGATATTCTCTGCATTTCAAAAGGTATAAAGTGTAATTTTAGCTAGCAGCATGGCCTGCTTTAACAGTTTTCTTCAAATGGTGGTAGTTTGGCAAGATCTTCATCAGAAAATCGAGCTGAAGAGTCTGTGGCTGAAATGAGATAACAGACATGATGATGAGCATAATGCACAAAAGTTTTCTCTGCACACAAACTTTTAAACAAGTGGGCATGTATGAAAATCTTACATAAAAACATTAAATATGAAATATCACTTCAGTGTTTTCTTGGTGAATGTGACGGAAATGAGAGAAACTGAATATTTTACACATTTTCAGACAGTCTGTTGATGCTGAGTTTTTGCCCATGGTGTTACTGTGTTTCTCAGCTCTAATGCTGAATGCTTAAAAACAATTATTTGCATCATAAATGTGACCCAAATCCATATGAAACTCAAGTGTGGCTAATGTAGCATTTGTCTTGCACTTGTACGAAATGCTCAGTTGTAAAATATTAAAAACTTTCTATATAGATCCCAGATACAAGTTAGAGGGAGAATTAGTTTTAAAAATCTGAATCTAATAAAACATCAGATTTTTTGTTTCATCAGGAAAACATACATGTGATTAGCCCACTTGGAAGCTCAAAATATAATGCTTTGATATTCAATTTGCAATGCTAATGCTACATCTAGGTTATTTGACTACACCAACGATGTTTTCCAGTCACAGATCTCCATACCTGGGGTCTCTCAGTCTGCACCCTCCTCATACATCCAGAGCCGTAGATGACCGTGTTCTCGGGTATGACCTCACAAGTGTTGACCTGACAGAAGGCTCCAATTATACAGCCACTGGTGAGGATTACATTCCTGCCAACATCCGCTAGTCAACAAAAAAGGATATTTGGTAACGTGAGTGACTTAATCGAAATTATACAGACTTGAACACTCACTGAAAGCCAAAGAAACGGAAGGCAATATCCCACCTTTAGATTCAATCACATTGTTGTCTCCAATTTTTAAAGCTTGCGATACTGTTTGTTGTCAGTTGAGGCAAAACATGATTTCTTTTACAAAGATTTAGTGTTACAATTTAAAAATCATATATGGAGCAGTACTGGCTAGATTAGATAAAAGGATACCACAGCCAACTTCAAAGACGTTGTTGATACCGATGGTCATTGTTTTTGGTTCCACCTCAGAATCAGGTGTAATATTTTCTGGGTAACTGTGGGGAAGATCACACAAGCTCGCATGTAAGAACAGTGACAGATCACCAGAGATGGTCAACGATGGTTAACCTAGTGGAAAACATGGTACACCGAGGCCTTAGATAACCTGTTAATGATCAGAGCTTGCTCTTCAATCAAGTTGCCTTCTCCGATGACAATGGGTCCTGCCTCAGCAATGATGCGAGCTTTTGGGTGGACCACGGTCCTGGCGCCTGGAGAAACAGAGGTGCAGCAAGTAATCAAGAACAGTGATGACAGCCATTCAACTCCTGCCTTGGGACTGATCTGCTGTGAGAGAAAAGCAAGTTTTCTGAACTCCGATTACTGGGCATAGTCTTACCTATGGTAACGTCTCCTCGGATTTCGCTTTCAACACAAACCACGGCTCCAGTTGCTATCTTGACACTGCAACAGAAACGAGAAATGTTTTTGTACATGCTAGCTAACGCTGCTAGCTAGCTACTTCATTGAGCTGTCTTAACTGGCCACATCAGCATCTTCAATTCGCTGTAACTAATTCTTCTTTACTTCTATTATTTATTCTAATGGATTTTATGCTTAGCTACGCCGCTAAAAGTCATGTTCGCAATAATGTACACATTACCTCTTCTGAGCATTTTGTTTGTCTGCCATTGTGAACGATGAAGTCCGATGGGAGGCACCGTTGAGCCACTCGATCATCGATTTAGAGTCCTTGACGTTTCAGCGGACGTACAAGCGTAAAGGGAGAAAAAAAGAACAACAACACCCAAACTTATTTATGTGTAATTTTTTTATATAGCTTATTTTTTCTCAATGTTAAAAGTGTTTCCTGGCTTATGGAGTTTTCAGATTGTGGAAATGTGTACAGATCTCCATATATTTAGACAGACAATATCTAATTTTCATATTTAAACATAAAATGTAGGAACAATTTCAATGTTTCTTGTTACAGCTTTACTTTTCTTTTTTCACACAATTAAATGATTTGATCATATTTTATTCACATTTATTACAAAAAAACCCCCACTGAAAACAAATGTTTAAACTGAGACATTGTGATAAGATTAGAAATTATATACTCATTTCTTATCTTGTCCATCTTGGTTATTCCCAACAAAAATCTCAGCATCTTTAGCTCTTTCACCTCCATCTCAGCCTCCTGTGTTTTTGTCAGTGCCACCGTCTCCAAACATGCACCATGCTACCTGCTCACATAGATCACAATATCATCTCCAAACACCATTGTCCACAGACTCCAGCTTGGCCTGATCTATCAGCCCATCACCACTGCAAACAAAAAGGGGTTCAGAGCCGATCCTTCATGTAGTCCCACCCCCACCTGGAAGCCACCTGTCATTCCTACGGCATACCTCACCACTATCTCGCTGTCCTCATACATGTCCTGCACCACCCTCACATATTTCTCTCTGGCACTCCTGAGTTCCTCATCCAGTACCACAGTTTTATTGGGAATACTGTGCGACTTTAGTGCCGATCGCAAACATGAATATGTGCAATAACCATTCCATTACCTAACAATTATTGGGGTAGTAGAACAGGTATAGTACTTTGGCCCTTCTCGCTCCCACTAGAGTGCCAAAACAAGTACACGGATCGAAAGTAACCTTTGCCATGGCAAAAAGGAAGCTTAAGAAAAACAATACATGTCACTCGTATTCAGTAGCATCGGTTAAACCAAAGAGCCAGAAAGAAATGGCACAAACGGAGAAAAGTGCCACTTTTGCCCTTGCTGCTGTTGCTTTGGTCGTGGCTGTTTGCGTGGCACCACTAGCAGCTGAAATATCTTCGTGTAAGTATCCTGAACTGAAAGAAAGTAAAAGCAGGAGACTACTGCTACCAGGTTAGCAAGCTAGCGAGCAAGCTAATGTTTAGTAGTGTTTTACACCAACTCCCGTATTTGTTGAAATTATATTACAGCAGCAGTGGTTATGGGTTTTTTGACGATAGCTGAAGGTTTACTCCAACAAACAAGCGGTTTAAATGTTTAATTATTAACCTGCTATCGAGCGGCTAACTGTAAAACGGTATCAACTGAGAACAGCTGATAATGGAAAAGTGAGCTTCAGCGGTTTGAACTTCCCTCTCGGTGGTAAATTAGGGATTAATGCAGCATGTGACCACTGGCTCTATCACATGCTTTCTCCCTCCAGACGCTAGCTTTACCTTTCTGGCTGTAGCTTGCTGTCAAACTGGGCTTCTTCGCTACCGCACACTGGTATGGAGTAGGTTTGTGGTCCTTAGCATCGGCTGTGGTCGATAGATTTGAGACAAATTACAGAAAGATGGCTTCTTGTGTCGCGTAT
Source organism: Rhamphochromis longiceps (assembly GCF_057381845.1). Taxonomy (NCBI): domain Eukaryota; kingdom Metazoa; phylum Chordata; class Actinopteri; order Cichliformes; family Cichlidae; genus Rhamphochromis; species Rhamphochromis longiceps. The sequence continues at coordinate 27,675,154 of NC_140562.1, read as the reverse complement.
TAAAACGAAAAGCATCACGACCACCCGTTATTAGTTCTCTGACTTGTTTGATAACATTTGTGCAGTCGGGAAAGATGAGATTATTTTGCACGTTTGCGCATTTTGATCGAATAATAACCAGCGTAATGGCATGCACACTGTTATGGTTTTCTGATGATTTTAATTATATGAACAGCGGCTTGGGTGGGGTCACCAATAGAAAACCGTAGACTGTAGCATCGTTGTACCTTCATATGCAGAAAATTGATGTGTTGCTGGGTTTCAACTGATCTGCACAATGCCTGCTGCGCTTTCTTACTCACTCTAGCTGATATACATCATCATAAGCACCTGTCCCTGAAGATGGATGAGGCACAGCTGACGGTCAACAATGAGTTGTCATATGAGGTGCAGGTGTCTTGGATGTCACAGCGCTGCTACCAGGTGGGCTCACACGTGCCAGATATTTCCCCTCATTTGATTCTGTTTCTGTGTGGTTTAAGTTCAATAATGTTCTAAACTTGGCTTCTGCTCTCTCGCCTGTTAGTGTTTGTACCAGCAGCTAGGGGTGGTACCTGCAGGGCTTGAGCCTGGTCAGCCCAGTTCAGTAAACTTTGTTGTAAGCACACAGCATGAAATAACACTGCAGATCAACAGCACACCTATCGAGCTGGAGCTCTGCAAGTACGTTTACGAATACGGTCGTGTTTCCAACTTACAAAAAGAACGACACTCTGGTTATATAAAATTAAGGATCAGAGTTTGGCTTATTTGTTGATGACATAAATCTTTTTCCTTTGTTTTTTTTAAATTCACAGAATTCCTTTCCACTTTGGTGAGCATGGTAACTACTCCCTGTGGGTGAAAACCCTGAACGCATCTTTTGGAGTCAACTGCTCTGTAGTTACTGATAAGGACCCTGTGAATAGCTACATACGTGAGTGTCTCACACAGAGAAAAAGATTTTATTTTAACTAATAATTAATATACACTTAATTAATATCTCTCCACACAGCGATCTTGGTTGCTTTTCTCATCTATGCTCTCCTGGCCTTGGTGTTTGCCATTGGAAAAAAGGTTTGGGGGTAAGCCTGATTTTTGTTTTGATGTTCATTCAGTAAATTTCAATATAAAGAAGTGGATATTTTTTGAATGGTTTGAAAATGTTAAGAGTAAGCACTGCAGATGCATCAGAAAGAGATTCTCTGTGCCTTTGTGGAAGTATCCTCTGGAAAGAGGAGGAAGTCAGTAGAAGCGAGACAGAAAATGTGTGTTTTCCATTGTTGAGCCATTACGAGCAGAGATAGTGAAGGTAGATGAGTTTAAATATCTGGAATCAACCATCTAGCAATTAGAAACTGCATAAGAGAGGTGAAGAAGAGAGTACGGACAGGGTGTAGTGGGCGGAGACAAGTGTCAGGAATGATTGCTAACTGAAACATAGCAACAAGAGTGAAAGGGAAGATTTACAAGATGACAGTGAGACCTGCTATGATGTATGGTTTGGAGAGAGTGACACTGACAAAAAGACAGAGTTGAAGATGATCAGATTTTCAGTGGAAGCGACCGTGATGGACACGATGATTAGAAATGATTAAATCAGAGGGAAAGCTCAGGCTGAGTGTTTTAAAAACAAAGTTAGAGAGGCAGGGCTGAGAGTGTTTGTGCAGAGGAGGAATTGTGGATATTTGTGATGCTGAATGATGCTTCCAGGCAGGAAGAGAAGGTTCATGGATATAGTGAAAGAGGAGATGCAGAGGAGGATGCTAGGAAAAGGGTGAGATGGAGGCAGATGATCCACTCTGGCGAACTCTAAAGGGAGCAGCTGAAAGAGGAAGAAGAAGAACGTTTTTCCAGTCTTGTCTCTCTCTGAAGCACACAGTCTCGAGAGTCAACTGAGCTTGTTTGTACTCCAAAAAACCCCTCAATCAAGATCTTGATTGTTTCTTGTCCAGGCTTGATGCAGTAAGAGGTCTGGTCCTCCGACTTGGGAGTTCCATGGAAACAGAGAGACTCATCAATTCTGTGAGTGTTCTGCAATCGTTTGGCCTTGTTTAATTATGAGTGCTTTAGTGACAATGAAATAAGAACCCAGATAGTTTTAATATAGCAGATTTACAGTTACTGATCTGCTTCTATCCTGTGTGTTTTTGTCTTAATAATAAATCAGGTGATAAATCTATACTTCCAGTAGAATTATGTTAATATCCAGCTTTGACTTCATCATCCAGGAACTGGGCCCCACTCGGGTAGTGCCGCCAGTCACTGATAACATCCTCCCTCCCCCGCTAACGAGCAGCAAGAGGCTTCGATCTTTGGATACATTCAGAGGGTAGCTTCCTGACCCCACCCTCACTCTTGTGCCTCCAGCTTAGTGTCCTCATTGTCTTATTTATCATTATACTGTATCATATGCTTGTTTGTTTTTTATTACAGTGTGGTAGGTGACACTGAATTTGTCCCTTATTAATCAACCACCACCGGCAGTATTAAATCTAGATCCAGTGCTTTTGATGTTTTCATATTTTTGCCTATTTTTATTCATCAATTAATATAAATAAACATGTACTCCTTGCTTGATGCTTTTCGGTAAATGTGGCATTTTCTGTGTTTCTGTCAGTATCTCCTTGGTCATTATGGTGTTTGTGAACTATGGAGGGGGGCGATACTGGTTCTTCAGACATGAAAGCTGGAATGGTAAGCCCAGTGTGGTTTCTTTGTTTAGTTTTTTTAGCCATGTTGCAGTTTCCTCATTATTTACAGATCTTTGCAGCTCTCCTTGGTATTTGCAATGTTGTTGATTTTAAACCAGGCCTTCCCCATTTCTCATCTTGCAGGCCTTACTGTTGCTGACCTAGTCTTCCCTTGGTAAGCTTAATTTAAAGATTCTTATAAAAAGTTGTCTTATATGCAGTTGGATTGTCTTTATTTGTACTCACACGTTAATATAAATGTGCAGTATTTGTATTAATGTGTATTTTTATTTTGTAATGGTGACAGAATTCTCTTCAGAAGGATTACAGGGACCATTAACAAATTCTGGCCCAGTTACATAGTTGAATGTGCACAAGAAATAAAGGGTGTTTTCTTTAAAGTGGTCACTGGACTAAAAGGGGCTTAAAAATTGTATAAAAAAGGAAAATCCAACAGAATGAATAAAAAAAAAAAATAGAAATAATAAAGTTCCATTTGTTCCCTCAGCAGATCTTTTAAGTGTAGAACCAACACTCATTTTGTCCCTTCTTCCACCAGGTTTGTGTTCATAATGGGCACATCCATCGCACTCTCCATCAATGCCTTGCTGCGTGCAGGCGCGACCCGTTGCTCATTGCTCAGAAAAGCTGTGTGGCGGAGCTTGCAGCTCTTCATCATTGGTGTCCTAGTCATCAACCCAAACTACTGCCAGGGAGCGTGTAAGTATGAACTCCGTCTTTACAGCAGTATTCCAAGCTCTTTAGGTGGATGATTAAACCATATACTATAATACTGTTTCAAACTTGAACTTATGTGGTTATTTATTTTCATTTGCATTTTTATTGCGTGTTTATATCTTCTCCACAGTGGCTTGGGAAAACTTGCGGATCCCGGGTGTGTTGCAGCGCCTCGCCTGGTCATATCTGGTCGTAGCTTGCTTGGATTTACTGGTGGCCAGAGGACAACTTGACGTCCTCACAGTGGTCAGCCTTTTTTTTATTATTATTATTATTTTTTTCATCTGCATTGTTTAACAGTCTGTGTTGTTTTATGCTAAATAGGTTTATGTTAAATTTGTGTTTGAGGAAAGGAGATGTGTTTAATGGAGTGGGTTTTATTTTCCAGGATGCGTGGTGGTCCCCAGCTATTGATTTCTTGCTGTATTGGCCCGCCTGGCTGTGTGTGATTCTTCTAGAAGTACTCTGGCTCTTCCTCACATTTCAACTTCCTGTGCCAGACTGCCCAGCGTAAGTCAAAGACAGTGAAGTGTAGTGCTTCATTATTTTGCGTACGTTTTTGCAATAATTGAACTTTTAGCATTAAGCGTTAATAAACTGGAATTTCTAACCTTCCTCTTGGTGCAGTGCTACATTAACAACACTGACTGCACTAATTTCTTTGGTACAGAGGTTATCTGGGTCCAGGTGGGATTGGGGACATGGGGCTGTATGTGAACTGCACCGGTGGAGCTGCTGGTTTCATTGACCGCTTGCTTCTGGGAGAAAAGCACATGTACCAGAATCCATCATCAAGGGTTTGTAACCACCAAAACATCCCAAATATAGCTTCATGATAGTCTTTTGTAACTTGAAATGTTAAGGTTATTTTAATGTGTCAGATTTCTCTCCGATGGGCACGTACACACTTGTTAACCCCAATAATGCAAACACTGATAGACTGCATCTGATGTTGATAAAAATCAATCAGTTTACATTTTATTTCAGGTGATTTATGCAACTCGTATACCGTATGATCCAGAAGGTGTTCTTGGCAGCATCAACTCTATCCTCATGGCCTTTCTGGGATTACAGGTTTGTAATTTATATTTGTCTGGTGTTGGCCTCCTTGTGTTTCTTGTTTATTCAAATAAAGATATAAAACCGTTTGAAAGGTTAAAGGAAGTAAATGGTTGGCTTTCATTCTTTTTGTATTTTAATTGTCCTCAGGCAGGGAAAATAATCTTGCACTACAGAGAACGCCCCAAAAGTATTATGTCGAGGTTCCTCATATGGGGTCTTTTACTGGTAAGCACATTGTTTTGATTGATTAATTGAATCTTTATTTTGAACATGTTGAAAAAGTACAACAACATAGAATTAAAAAGAGACAAACAAACAAAGCAAACAGCAAACAGAGAGAGAGAGATCTATATAAAGTCATTTTTGCATCTATGATTGAATAATAAAATGTCTTCTGTCATTCAGGGTGTCGTATCAGCATTTCTAACCAAATGTTCCACAGACCAGGGTTTCATTCCTGTCAACAAAAACCTGTGGTAAGGGCCATGTTTTATTTATATCTACAGTTAGAACTACATTTACTCAAGCAATGGGCACTTTGGGAAATTCTAATTGAATATTTTGGAAACTGCTGCAAAATAAGCAGCACTAGTAATATTTTTAAGTTTGGCAAACGTTAGATTTTATAGTCTTTTCCCACTTAAAATGCGTAAAATATTTTATACAGATATAATAGAATACCTAATGTCACATAATTTGTGTTATGACTAGGTTTTCCACATTTGCTCTCCACTCCAGCATCTTACGTTCTCACAACTTTGTGGCCACAGGATTGTGAAATCAGACAAAAGAGAAGTTGTAGAATATCTCATAAAAAATGGAAACCAATCAAATATACAGCAATACCCTTGGCAAATATTTAAAGTGGTCTATCACGCCAATATAGAGTTTATTTACATAGCCCAAAATCACCTTAGACATAACGGGCTGTACCAGTAAAACTCATGCATAAATAGTTATAAACATCGAGATTACACACTCTCTGACATGCATAGTTACATTAGAGAGTTAAACATTAAAGGTATTAAAGGTATCCAGGAGTGCATAAACTGAATGAAAAACGGCATGTTTTTAGATGTGATTTTAAGTTTTAAAAAATTGGCAGACCTTCAGCTGGTGCAGTGCTGATAAATATCTTTTTTTCGCCCTTTTTTTAAGTCCTGTCCTTTCTGGCTGATTTTGCAATCAGAATTATGATCTGAATCCACTGTTGCGCGCCAAGAACATTTTGTTTTTCCCAGATCAGCTCTATAAATCATCTACATGATCCTCTTGTTCAGGGTTTATCTGTTTATCTGGGACTAGTGTTATTTCATTTATTACATTATATGTGGTATACAGTATGACAATGACTAAGGCTGGACAGGCAGGTGGGAAACAAATGGGGGGAGACATAATAAAAGGATGGAGTACAAATAGTCTTTGTCATAAAATGAGGCAGACAGAGATGGACATTGACATTGACACAAGCACCCTGATGCTGCACAGCATATAAATGTTTTTTAAAAAATGTCTTAATGTTTCACTTCTAGGTCTCTGTCTTACGTGACAACACTGGCCTGCTTTGCCTTTGTGCTCCTAATGCTGATCTACTACATAGTGGATGTAAATAAGTGGTGGTCAGGGGCACCTTTCTACTATCCTGGTGAGCATTAGAATCACACAAAAGCTTAATAGACAGTTTTTGCCTAAGACAGCTTTTGATTGCACAGTTACAGTTGTACTTTTGGGGTTTGATGTGAATGTGGAAGTCTGCTCTGTCACAGTGTGAATTAGTATGCAATTGGAAATATAATCTGCCAAATATTTATTTTCCTTGTGAATTTCTGTGTAGTCATTGCGTCCTCTACTTCACTTTCTCTTGTGTGTTTCATTAAGGTATGAACTCCATACTTGTGTACGTGGGCCACAAAGTGTTTGAGGACTACTTTCCCTTCCGTTGGCAGATGTCCAACAGCCAATCCCATGCTGAGCATCTCATTCAGAACCTTGTGGCCATTTCCTGTTGGGTCATCATCTCCTATTTGCTTTACAAAAAGAAGATTTTCTGGAAAATTTAAACACAGGACAGCAAAAGCACAGGACATTGTTTACATCATAGATGCTGGAGACACAACAAGAATGCATTTGGTTGGACACAGAATGCAGATTAATTATGTCAAGGTTATATCATAATTATATGAATCTCTGTCTCTGATCATGTATGGGGTTTCTTTCATCACATAGCTATTCTGTTAGGTTATTTATCCTTTCTTTCTTTTTACATTTTTTCCCATAAACTAGGGCTGTTCGATATAACGATATATATCGGATGACGATATAAAAACGCCTATAGTTTCATTTTACGCTATCGTTTGTTTCGTGGTGTCGCAAAATAAACTGTTTATGGCAATATTTTTTCATCGTTTTGATGGTCACTGTAGTGGCTATATTCATTTCTTAAAGTTCTCTCTTTCTCTTATATTTAATATAACCACATTACAGACGGACAAGCGCCTGTTTTTATGTGTTGTTGTTAGCAGCAATGACAGTAAAACCATCGCATGTCCGCTTGTTTATTTTCCACATAAACCTTTCACAATAAAGCTCAAGATCCTGTTGAGACTTTTCAAAATAAACTGAATCACGTGAAAGACTATGCAGAGTGTTTACGGATGAGAAGCAAAAAAAGAGCCGTCCAGTGCTAAAAACTAAACCTTAGACTCAAACGTTAGAACAGGTTTTTCCCCGCAGCACGCCGAATAATAAATACTCACAAAGAAAACGGCGGCCGTTGCAACTTATGTCTAAAAATGTATTGTTTCATGCATCGGTTAAAACACTCGACTCCAGGTACACGACGCCCAGCCGGAAACACTTCACGCAAGTCGAGATTCACAGAATTTACAGAACATGTTAAATTTTTGTGATTTTTTTTTTTCTTATTTTTGTGATTTATATCGTTATCAGGACGATAGATGTCTTATATCGGGATATGAGATTTTGGTCATATCGCACAGCCCTACCATAAACAGTTTGTTCAGTTATGCACCAGCAAAGTTATCCTTAGTGATTCAGGAAAAAAAGAGTTGAAGAATAGTTTGGATTGTAAATACACCATCTTTAATGTGTAGTAGTTTACACATGCACCTACAAAGCAAAAGATCCCTGGTTGAATCCCGGCAGGAAACACAAGTATAATGGGGTTGCATAAGGAAGGGCATCCAGTGTAAAAATGTGCCAAATCAATTATGCGGAGCTACCGCTATGGTAACCTCTTGTGAATAAGGAAGCAGCCCAAAGTAGCTTTAAATAAACTATTTTTGGTATACCAGTACATCTTAAATGGCAGAGTATTTAAGCAGGGTGTTGCAGTATTTCTTTAACAGGCCCTATTGACTTCTCTGTTGTCATGTGAAGTGCTGTGGTCTTACCCTAAAGGCTGACGTTAGGTTTTTGGATATCATAAGTAGATGCTTCATATATCCCATACCCCCACCCAGCACGTAGTGTCTGTGCTGCTCAGAGCGTAGCACTATAGCTATAGCTCATGTTCATCGCTGGATTCTGTTTTGCGAATATAATGAATAACTGCTGGCTTCACTGTGCTCCTATTTTATGTACATCTCACAATCGATGTGGGTAACTGAGCAACCAACCAACCAAACATAAGAAAGACACGAGAAAAACCTCCAAACTGTTCTGATTTCCATTTCTCTATTACATTTAAGATGACCTGTCAAATTAAATAAGCTGCAAATGTTCTGGGGAGTTAAAAGAGGGCATGTTAGCAATGTTATGTATTTGGTTTCATGTGGAAGCAGCACGGGTTTTTTTTTTTGGGGGGGGGGGGGGTTTATGGTCTTCAAAAAACAGAAGTCACAGTGCTGCTATTTTTTGTGTGTTAGTGTTACATGTGCATTTTTTTTTATCATCTTTAGTTTAATACTCCCCAAATTTTTTGCTGCTGTTTTGCCAAATGTGCTTTTTTTCCTTACACAGTAATCTGAAAAAGCACCATAAATATATTTGATGGAGTCTTATCATAAGACTGTTCCCATTACTCCCACCGTAATGGGTAAATGCGCTCGCTGTTACCATCTGCAGTTGATAAAACATTTACCACCTGTTTTTGCAGAATCATCTGTTCAGTCTATAGAATATCCAGATGCTGTGGATAATATTTTTCTTTTTGGGGGGGGGCTGCTCATGTAGTACTGTCACCATTTCTATTTCATGACATTTACTTCGATAAACTTTTATCTAATTTTTTTATATACACTATTCGAAAATACATTTATATAATAAAATCTATATTTTAAAAAATAGTTCGAGATTGATTTCCTATAATATGGTAATTTCTGTTCTATATGTGAAAGAATTCTAAACAAAAAAATGTCATATGGGGGATTTGTGTAGCAACACAGTGACATGTCACAAAAGAAAAAACAACAGTGGGTATCCACCACATGGCACTAGAGCAGCTTTAATGCTACAGGTCCTAAAACTCTACTTGAGAGCCATTCTTCCAAAAAATATTCCCTCATTTGGTGTTACAGTGGTGATGAGGAGGAGATGAAATTTCTCTCAGATGGTCATTTTTACCCCTCAGCTGTAAAAGGCTGATGTCATTGGGCAAGCAGGCAGGTGACGTGGTCACCCAAGTTTCTGAATGCAACAACTCAATAACCAGGTGAACGTAGGACTTTTAAACAGATTAAATCTTGGATAGGTTTGAATCCCAGTGACATTGACCTCAAATTCAGAGGTCATCTTTTTTGAAAATCATATGGGATTTTCAAATTTATACCACATGTGCATCTAATAGGAGGATGAGGGTGCCAGTATTTGTTTTAATACCCGATTCTCTTTATTTCAATAGTGGCAAAAAGTCAAGTAATTGGTACAATGATGTATTTATTTGAAGTGTGCCCTCTTTCTAAGAGAAGAAGTAGACCCAAACAAGGGCAGTAACAGTGTAACGGAGCCAACAGATGTTGTCATTGAATGGGTTCAGCACTGAGGCCTGTGTGGTTGTCTTGATCTATGAAACACATAGATAATAAATTGGACTGGGTTAAAACACCACTGCACTCTACAGAAAGCGCCAGAGTCTTCTCTATTTTCTGAGGCGGCTGAGGTCTTTCAACATCTGTCAGGACAATGCTCGGGATTTTCTGTGAGTCTGTTGTGGCCAGTGCCATCCTCTATGCTGTTGCATACTGGGGCAGCAGGTTGAGGGTCGCAGATGCTAACAGACTCAATAAACTGATCCACAAGGCCAGTAATGTTTCCATGATGGAGCTGTATTCCCTTAAGCTGGTGTCAGAGAAGCGGATGTTGTCCAAGATAAGGACAACATCATGAGGACCTCCCACCCAGGCCATGATGTGCTGGGCAGTCACAAGAGCACGTTCAGTGAGAGAATGGGATTACCCCAATGCACCACTGCAGGACAAATCATTCCTCCCTGTACAACCTGCACAGTACACACTGCAATAGTTACAACCTTTTACATATCCTCTACATTGAAAGTAAAACGGTTTTACAATTTAGAGTAAAATGTCAGTCATCTATATTTTATCTGTGTAATATTCTGGATATTTATTATTGAGCTCTTTGTATATGTTACAGCTATTTCTTATATTTTGTAACATATTGCATTATTTAATTTAGTTCAGTCTGTTACTGTTCTTGTTGTCTTGGAGCAACACTAACCACATAATTTCCTTAGGGGTTAATACAGTATCCTGATTCTCAAATGCATTTGCTCTCCTTTTTCCACATCCACCACTGATCTCCCACATGTGAACTCCATCCATCCATCCATTCGCTTCCGCTTATCCTTTTCAGGGTCGCGGGGGGCACTGGAGCCTATCCCAGTTGTCATAGGGCGAGAGGCGGGGTACACCCTGGACAGGTCGCCAGTCTGTCGCAGGGCCAACACACAGGGACGGACAACCATTCGCACTCACATTCACACCTAGTGGCAATTTGGATTATCCAATTAACCTATCCCCACAAGTTGCATGTCTTTGGACGGTGGGAGGAAGCCGGAGTACCCGGAGTGAACCCACGCAAACACGGGGAGAACATGCAAACTCCACACAGAAAGACCCCGGCCTGATGGTAGAATTGAACTCAGGACCTTCTTGCTGTGCGGCAACAGTGCTAACCACCGTGCCACCGTGCTGCCCCACATGTGAACTCATCTTTTGTAATGATGCGCTGCCAATCTACTAAAATCTATATTATTCTATTAATGATCCTGCATTAAGATGTAACTGAGGAAGAGCTACTCTTCCTCAGTTTTTCCTGACACTTTACACAGTGTGCCTGAGAATCACAATTTAAATGTGGTGATGTATCCCATATATCTAAATCCAGCTGCCTTACTCGCTATTACAACTCAAGCGGGTTAAGCAATCTTTGACCCTCCTTCTAGACTACGTTATTGTAGATATTCCCTCTTGGCCTCTTTTACTTGTAACAGGCTCTGTGGAAGCATCTGCATTCACTGTGATTCTCCACTCTTCCCATTTAAGGTCTGTGCTTTAATCTTCCACTCTCCCATATATTTCCAGTGCTGTAGTTCATATAACACATATCTATCCCGTGGCCGTGTTTCTAGCTCCTCAGCACAGAAAGGTGCAGCCTGCTTCGTTGCTCAATAAGCGTGGGAATCGAGTTACAGCGCGCGCGCCCTGTGGGAAAAAAACAGAGCGAGTTGTGAAGGCGGTAGATCTCGCGATAAAACTACCCTTCCTTCATGCGTGTGTATTGTGAGAGTTTTTCCGTTCTCGCGCGACGCTGCAACTTTCCCACGCCTGTTGTTGTGGCGTCTGCCCTCTGCCCGTCGCCCCTCCCTCGCCCTCTTCTCACCCCCTTTTGCCCCGTCACTCTCCCCTCCCTCCCTCTTTCGTTCCCTTCTTTTCCTTCCAGTCTGCTTCTTCTTCTGTTGTGCCGTTGGCTTTGGTCAGGGAACTGGGGGAGGGATCTCGCGATTGTTGGGACTTTTTTTTTTCCGGGGGGGGGAGAGTTATTCGGAAGATGGCGCCCGTTGTAACGGGGTAAGTGCAGAAATTTAAAGCTGTATGTTTTCAAAACCTGACTGTTTTTATTTGGGGAAGATATTGGCAGTTGGTACTACTTTTTTGGTGGGGGAGCGATGTTTTTCGGTGTTGTTAGTAGGCATATCACACATAATAGTACTACCTTGTGGCACGGTGCGGGCTCAGTTGTGCAAAACTATTCTTCGAAGTATCGCCTGCTTTCTATACAGTTTATTGAACTGCCCTATCAAGAAAGTTTCAAACAATTTCAGAAACTTTTTTTTGCCAGTTTAAGTTTTTTATTTTGGCTTAATATTTTTTAAGAGTTGACTACATCAGCATAACACCCTCAGAGAAAACTGCAACTTTGTCAGATACTGAAGAAAGAAATAAAATTTGGCTTAGCTCATTAAAACAAACGATTCCCATTTTGTTCAAAGGCTTTCTTTCTTCAGCGTTTTTCCTAATTTTCTTCTAATCCAAAAAACGTTTAAAGAAAATCACATCGCCTCTATTAAATCTGTTTTCTTACATACTCTCCCTCAAGCTTATTTTACGTTTCTGCTGCACTAACCCCAGCACTAAAACCACGTGTAAAAGACTTTTCCCCTGATGTTTTTGTTTTGCAGGAAGTTTGGTGAGCGACCTCAGCCACAGCGATTAACAAGGTGGAGTGTGAGAAACACAGCCAGCTGTTCCCCGTGCAATCTTAGACTTTATAATCTAGGGGAAAAAATGATCATGTCATTAAAAAGTGCTCTAAAAGGTTTAATGCGTTTCTCCACATTGCAGGGAAGCCATGAGGAACTACTTGAAGGACAAAGATGATCAAACGGTGCTCATTCTACACGCAAAAGTCGCACAAAAGTCATATGGCAATGAAAAAAGGTTTGTGTGGCACTGCTAAGTTTCATTGTGTTTAAAGAAAAATGTCTCACTTTACTTCTTCTTGTGCCACTTAGGTTTTTCTGTCCTCCACCGTGTGTATATCTGATGGGCACCGGATGGCAAAAGAAGTTGGAAAAAATGGAGAAGGAGGGCTGTACTGAGCAGGAGGCCCAGCCTTGTGCCTTCATTGGAATTGGCAACAGTGAGCAGGAGATGCAGCAGCTCAATCTGGAGGGCAAGGTGGGTAGTTATAATGGCACTACAGATTCAGTGATTTAGAGGCTAAACATCTGTGTCAGATAGTTGCCTTGTTGACTGCTATCAGGAGTTTGCTTTTTCTGAGATAAGATGACTTCCATCGATGGCAGTGCCTGATGTTTGTCTGCTGTCTTATTAATTTTCCTGTGTGGGATCCAGTTACAATTTGTATGATTAAATTTGTGTTCAGTTTGTGATAAGAGGTTGACAGATGTTAAAATGGTTCTTTTAAGTGAAGATTTATTGTCTCCCTGACAACACTCTTCACGTTGGATCTTTAAGATAGAGAAGAAAGAGATGTTATCTCTTTAGATCAGCTTTTGATTATTTTCTCAGCCGATGAATAAGCAGGTCGCTTGCTTTTTCTCAGTGCTCCATAAGTGCTATGCTAAGCAAAGTAACAGAAGTAACCACAGGGGTCAGATATACAGATGCTTTGCTGTGCAATTTCCCCTGTTGGCTGCTGCAGAAACCATGAAAACCAGAAACCAACCTTATTAACCATGTTCACGCTGTAGCTGATATTACTGCACATCGGCATGTTTTCGCATTGCACAGATGCTGCTAATGAGCCTGTTCTCCAGTAGGAGATATGAGAGAAGCAAAAATAAAAGTCCCCTAACCTTTGTCTTCTCCCCGGGTAGCACTTCTGCACAGCTAAGACGCTGTATATCAGTGACTCAGATAAAAGGAAGCACTTCATGCTATCTGTAAAGATGTTGTATGGAAACAGTGCCAACATTGGAGTCTTCTTCAGCAAGAGGATCAAGGTCATCTCCAAGCCCTCCAAGAAGAAACAGTCCTTGAAAAATGCTGATTGTGAGTTGCTGGACACACATAAATCGAAGAGTGCTGAATGGTTTCACAACAGCTTGATGTTTAAGTTGGATTTGAAAATGATTTTCTTTTTCCAGTTTCACTTTCTGTTTTTTATTCCCCTCCAGTATGTATAGCATCTGGGACAAAGGTGGCCTTGTTTAACCGCCTGCGTTCCCAGACGGTCAGTACCAGGTATCTCCATGTGGAGGGGGGAAACTTTCATGCCAGCTCTCAACAGTGGGGTGCCTTCTACATTCACCTCTGTGAGCTACACTTTTTTCTTTTATATCGTGTAAGATTTTAAATAAGAGACATTTAATCTTTTTTTAAATTGTTATTTTCTTTTATTTAGTGGACGATGATGAGTCTGAAGGGGAGGAGTTTGCTGTAAGAGATGGCTATATTCACTATGGCCAGACAGTCAAATTGGTTTGTTCTGTGACTGGCATGGCCCTGCCAAGACTGGTATGTGGCACTTTTTTATTTCTGTTGTCTGTTTGTGAGAAAATGAGCTGCTTGTAGTGGCGTCCAGGTGTCACTGTATCATACAAATGAGTGATTTCTATAAAAGAAAACACACAAAAAAGGGTATTCCCTGTAGCCTGGCATAAATTACAAAATTAAATATAGAATCCAAAACTGTAAACAAATTTAATTTTGCTGGACAGCTGGCCAAATTCACATCGGAGTCTGTTGACTCACCTGTAGAGCAAAGCCTCAAGTGGCCAGTCAAGGAACTGCATTTCTATATTGGCAGAATAACAGTGGGGATTTGGGGGGAAAGAGAGCAAGGACCAGAGAGGTGATGATAAAATGAAGAATGATGCAAGTTTGACAGCGTGGGAAAGCAGAAATGACAAAGAGATTAATAATAGCAGTAAAAGCCCACACAGTCTAAATCAAGGTTTCCTAACATAGTCTGACATTCATGTGTGTGCCCAGTAGGGCTGGGTATCGTCACTGATTTCTAGAATCGATTCGATTCCGATTCACAAGGTCCCGAATCAATTCGATTCGAATCAATTTAAATCTTGGAAATTTTGCCTCAGACAGTCAGAAATATTATAATTCAGATCAGTACATTTACATATTTTTGTATCTATAAAAAGGAAGCTGACACTCGCAAAACTTTATCAAAGGTGTAAGCAAAGTAGCTGAAGATAAAACACAGGAAAAACATGAAGGTGGTTTTCCTGGCCTGGGATTTTATAAAAATATTCTGCAGTACATCAAAAACGAAAGAAAACCATTAATCAACATATGAACATTACCTCTGAAGTTACAGGGGTTTTATCAGAGACACAGCTAAGTGTTTTGCATTTTGCATAATTTTAAAAAGTTTACATTTGTTCAGAAGCCTATTGAACAGCAGAAATGAGGATTTATTTTCGGTAGTAAGTAAAAGGGAAAAAAACAGCGGCCGACAGCGCTGTAAACAACGGTAGACTTGTGCGTAACAAGCAAGCGAATAATGCAGAAAACAGATTTTTAGACGGGAAACTGTTCTTGAAGTACAGAGAGAAAGTGAGAGAGAGCTGTGCATGAAGTGTGGTTGAAGCAAAACAGCAAAAGTCAGAGGGAATTCATGACGTTTTTGTTTTTTTTTTTTTATTGAAGCGTAACTCTTTTGCTGCTGGTTCGGTCAATAATGTTTGGAGAGAGATAAAACTAACAGCTTTAGAATCAGCGCAAAAAGGGCGTAAATACAAAGCGCGGACCCGCCGAAACATCGGTATCAGCGAGCTGTCGGCTTTCAGCCCCGACCGTGTCCGTGCCGTCGGGTGAGAAGGCGACATCTCACTGATTCTGGTCCGTCGGCGGGTCCGAGCTTTGTGTTTACATCTTTGTGCAGAATCTGTGTGCCTGCTCTCATTTACTGTTTTAGCTGTTTGGTGGTTCTTGAAATTTTGTGAGGTTTAACCTGAGATTCTGGCATTTCGGGCAAAATAAATTAATATTAAAAAAAATCGATTCAAGATTTTAATGAATCGATATCACGTTATCCAAGCCAGAATCGATTTTAATCGATAAATCGATTATCAAAACCCACCCCTAGTGACCAGTACTTACAATAAGTGTGTTATGATCCCCAGATCATTCGAAAAGTGGACAAGCAAGCAGCTTTAATGGATGCTGATGACCCGGTGTCCCAGCTTCACAAGTGTGCCTTTTACCTGAAAGATACAGACAGGATGTATCTCTGTCTATCACAGGAGAGGATCATCCAGTTCCAGGTGTGCAAAGTCTGACACACATAGACATGTATATATTCAATTATTTCAACTTTGTTTTTGTGAAATCAAGTTATATTAGAATTTTTTTGTGATGAGCAGGTATCAAAACAGTAATAAATTGCTGCTGTTGCTAAGGAGAGGAAATCTGCCAGTAGTGCCGTTTGGAGTATTTTCTTGTTGAAGGGTGACTATGGACTGACTCAAAATCCAGACTGATCCAGAATTAAACAGGTTTGAAGTATGTCTAAAGCAGAAGTAAACATATTTTTTGAGTTTGTATCACTAAAGAAAAATGCAATAACCACATGAATTATTCAGCTGGTAAATGCAGCTAGTAAATCTGAATTATTAAAAAAAAGAGAGAAGTGCACAAAATTAGGTCTTGATATTAAAATTAGGATTGGAAATCAAGAAGAAATAATCAGCATTCTGTGCTCTGAAATGTTTAAGGCATATCTGTAGTGCTGACTTGCAAGCTCTCATGTCAGCTCCACTGGAGTGTGGTGTGCTACTTACATTAACATAAAATCGCAATTTATACATAATAATTTTATTGGTGTTCTTAAGGAACAGTTACTATGGGCTGAATTGCCAACTGCAGTCTGTATTCTGTGACTAGTAGTGCTGATGTCAATGGGTCAGGATGATTCATTCCTCAGAGAAAGTTAGTCATGTGTCCTAGCCTATTTCAATAAATATAGTTTTCTGGTGTAAAATGATAACTGCAAAGGTTGATGTTGGTGTTGGTCATCAGGTCTTTGTCAGTGTGGATCTCCTTAAAACAAACCCCTTCTTTAGTTCTTCATTCTTAGGAAGTTTAAAAAAGTAGGCTGAACTATTTTGCAATTTCTGCAATCCAAGGAAGAGCAGCTGCAGTAAAGGTTTTGAAAGCTGAAGGTGTAGCAACTTCATATACAGGAAGACTACTGATACTTATCCCCTGTAGCATTTATAAGTCTTAGGTTTGGGGCAGGATTCATGCTAAGGCTTGGTGAGTATGTTGCTGCGATTCTGACTCTAAAAATTGATTAAATAATAGAAACAAGCGACTTGTTTTTGTTGTTATTATTATTTTTTATTATTTCTAACAGTATAATGAGTTAAGAAAACATTTGTGGTTTTGCTTTTCACAGACTTTTTGGAGCATTTCACTACCTGTAAATATTTGGGTTGTGAAATGCAGCCAATAGAATAGTCAGTAAAATGTTTTATGAGCTGAGTAACATGTTTTTAGTACTTAAGAGAAAGTCCTAACTGTTTTACCAACTCCTCTCCAAGCCCTTTGGTTTTTTGGTAATGTCGCTACATAAAGAAGAGTTGTATCATACTGTATGAAGGCATCAGGAAAAGCACAACCTATGACCGCATTTTAGAATGTAATGTTGAACTTACATTACCTTTTTGACCAGGACCGTGAATACCAAATGTCAAACATTTTGACAAATGTTTTAATGACTGTGTGAATAATATTTAACTGCCACGTTTTCCTTCATATATTTTGTATACAGCAGGTAAAATGAGAACTGAACACGTCATCAGTTTTCAAAGTAAATATATTTCTAAAAGTGCTGTTGACATGATATTTTCACCAGATGTTGGTAACAACCCATCCAGTCTGACACATGCGGACAAATCAAACCATAGATGACCTGCTGTGTGTTATATGTGGCTGTTCCTACTTTTTTTTTTTAATGTATCTATATACTACTGCAAATAATCAGTATATAGTTCAGTTAAAAATATAGGTAATTATTACTGAAGGTTTTTTTTCTTTACAGATAAGAGTTTGACATTTTTATTTTCTTATCCAGAGAAATTGTAATTTAAAAATAAAAACTATGTATGATTTTATTTGGCATGGGGCTACCTAAGAGTTTGTTATTAGAAACATTTTGGTTTTAGTTTTTTTTGGTTTTGTTTTTCTTGCAAAGACAGATTTGGTCGTATAAATATAAACAGTGTTGGTGTGTTTGAAACAAACCAATAATTAGAAGAATCTGTTTGTCACAGATAAATATTAATAGAGCTGTTTTAGAGCAGTACTTACAGCAGCCATTTGTATGATTTGAGCACCAGTTTCTAGAGTTAAACATAACAGTCCGAGCCTCTATCAGCCACCATGATGGTGCCTGGTTGGACATAACTGTACGGAATTAAAATTAATTGTGTTTCTTTTGTTTTGTTTTTCAGGCTACACCGTGCTCCAAAGAGACCAACAAGGACATGATTAATGATGGTGCTTCATGGACTATCATTAGTACTGACAAAGCAGAGTACACCTTTTATGAGGGCATGGGCCCCGTGCCCACACCAGTAACACCTGTCCCTGTGGTTGAAAGCCTGCAGGTACACATACAGCCTTTTCCGGGGAAGATATGCTCTAGTTACCAGCAAACACGAGTGACACTCTTGATACCCAAGTATACGTCTCTTTTGTTTTTATTCAACTACTATGAATCTTCTAAGACTTGATTGATTTTATGTTTGTCTCTGTCCAGTTAAATGGTGGAGGAGATGTTGCTATGTTGGAGCTGACAGGACAGAACTTCACCCCTAACCTCAGAGTTTGGTTTGGAGATGTGGAGGCAGACACCATGTACAGGTAAATATGTCTGCGAGTGTTAACTTTGTTCCCGTGTGTTTTCATTTCATTTTTTTTTAAGCCTTGTCCCATCCGCTTACTTCCTTAGATGTGGGGAGAGCATCCTTTGCGTGGTGCCAGACATCTCTGCCTTTAGGGAGGGTTGGCGCTGGGTGAGACAGCCAGTTCAGGTCCCTGTCACGCTGGTTCGCAGTGATGGAATCATCTACGCCACTGCCTTGACCTTCACGTATACCCCCGAACCAGGGCCAAGACCTCACTGCAGTGCTGCTGGAGCTATTCTGCGGTCACACAGCACCTCTTCATCATCACCCGCATCTTCATCCTCACCTTCATCTTTGATGGGTGTGCTTGGGGATGGCCACGGAGCCTACAGCAGTAGTGACTCTGGCATGTCGTCTGGGACTTCAGCTATGTCGGTGCTGTCATAGTAAAACGTGTTTTGTGATTGTGCTCTCAGTGACTGAGTGAGAAAATGTGAGCATGTTCTCCAAAGAGGCTCATGGACCTGTGAAGAATTGCACAGAAGCTAAGAAGTTCTTTGTTAGAGGAACTGTGAAACTATGAGGAGGAAAAAAAGACAACTTCAGAAGCAAGAGTTGTGATTTCTGATTGTACTGTATCACCCTCTTGTGGATTGATGTGGATATATCATAAGCTCCACTCAGAGTAACGTGATATCTATGCTCTTCATCTAAAAGAAGGTGAACTATCTAACTCCCATAGCAACATCATTTGTAAAATAACCTTTTTGTTTTGTTTTTATATACTTGGCAGGTTTGGAAGCTACTTTAACTGCTTTCTTACTACCAGCATTATGTTTGCAGATGAACACAAACTTGTAATTGCATTGAGCAAGGGAAAATTTGTAAGAATAACATAGTTTTATGGACCAAGGAATATTATTATATTATTTTATTCATATTGTATTTTATAAGTTTTTTCTGAGGTACATTTTTGTATGATACACTGCATAGTAAGATCAGTTTGTTACCAAGATAGTTTTTCATATTGTTGCCTCCCATTCCTGTTTTCTCTCAGTTGAGTCAAGATGAAAATTGCTTTTCATGTGTGTAATAGTCAGACAACAGCTTCTCACCTTTTTCTTTTCTTTTTTTTAAAGCTTACTTGCTGTCGTTAACAGTTGAGTGTGTTGCAATGAAAAAGAGTCAGTCAGTCTTTGGAAGCACTTTAGAAAATGAAGATATCTCTGTCTGCTTGCAGTTATTGGCTTGGCTGTTTTATGTTTTCCAGGCCACTGAACAGTTTTGGTTTCTCTTTTATATCAAAGATGAAATTTTTAATGAATGTAGAGTGTGTGAGTGTGTGTGTGTGAGAGAGAGAGAGAGGGAGAGAGAGAGAGAGAGAGAGAGGGAGAGAGAGAGAGAGAGAGAGAGAGAGGGGGGCAGGCCTGTAATACACTGTCAGAGTGTTCTCTCTTTAATGATTTTGCTCTTTTTGTACTCTCTGTACTGGGTCTCAAATCTAAACAAGCAGTTCCTCCTGTTACCATAGCAATGCATACAGCAGCAGTCATTTTTTTCTCCCACATATAAGTGAAGCCTTTTATAAAAAGTGTCTTATCGCTTGCATATTTTCAGAGAAAGTCAAGAAGCAAAGGAGGAATGTCAAAAATGTCTTGCTTTCTTGAAGAGCTGATCTTTAGTTTGAGCTGAGATTTAAAGGGTTTTAAAGTGAGCTCATGTACTGGGGGAAAGAAATACTATCTCTTCCCAGTAAACCAATTTATCATTAGTGTCATACTGATGCTGACCTTTTGTTGAATTTAGTTTTTTCAAACAATGCCTGAACAAAAGTTCAGCAGAGCTAATAGTCATCTTTGGCTGCCCTTTGGGTCATTAAGTGATGAGGTTGATAGGTTTGTAGCTTGAACCTATTCGCTGGAACGTTGAAGACAATATAATTACACAGCAAGCAAGACACGAAGTAGGCAAAGTTCTTGTTACTCATGCATGAGGGAGACCTGCCTGGAGCCAAGTGTCGTTCCACCACTTGACTTCCGTCAGACTCTCAGCCAGGTTCCCCATAGCACTCCTTTTATTGTGATTACATGAATATGCATAGGGTCATTAACATATAACATCTTACATAGGTATACATGTGAACAAAGAATACTGTGTGTGTGGGGGGGGGGGTCAGAGTGTGACCCCATAAACGACTTCCCAGAGGTACAGGATAAAAGTTTGAACAATCATACCAAGGTGGTAACATCCTAGTCCTACAGGATCTGACTTGCTTAATTTTGTACAAGCTGACAAGATATTATTGCATTATGCTGTTATGCTGTATAAGTTGTAAATGCGTTTTCATGGCAATAATAACTAGTTTAGTACCAGTTATACCAAGAATAAGAGATAAGAAGAGTGAGACGATGAAGAGAAGGGTACGGGTAGGAGAAGAATTCCCAGTGTGAATTATTTGTTTCAAGCCCTGCATGAACAGTCTTGAGTCAAACCTTCCTGAGACTGTTCTATGTGGGCTTTCCTTGTTCTGTCTGTATATGCATGATTCTTTTTTTACTTGGTGCTCTGTTTCAAAGACATGTTAGCTTAAATTGAATTATTACTTATTTCAAAATAGCTGTTGATGTGACAAAAGGTGCTTCTAGTAAAGGGTTAGACTGTAAAAACAAAGTGTAAATGTCCCTTCTGTGACCATCCTCTAAGCATACAACAACTGGACTCATCCGGTATGTAAAATAGGTGAATCATCTCTTAATTTCTTCCTTTCTTTCTTTTTCCTTTTCTTTTTTTTAAACACTAATGATGAAATTAGAAGCTCCAACTTTAATTGCCCTAAAAAACTGATGTCTTTGATCCTTCTCTTGGTCTGCAGGAGCAGAGGTATTTAAGATATTTGGAAATATACCTACCTGATGAAATATTTAATTGTGAATTACTGCATCACCAAGTCACAATATCCTGACTCAATTTTCCTCCAGTGTCCATGTCTTGGTGAATTGATAATATCAGTATCTGTGCATAATCTTGATGAATATGTATGCACTCTTTTCCTGTTTCTGTCTATCATGTAACCAAACATGCTGTATACTCACTTCCTGCTGGGGCCTGCTTAGACACTATCCACTGAAGCATGCTACCCGGGATAGAGGTCAAATCTGTCTGACTTATTTTTAAACTGGGAGCCGTATTGCTGGAATGAAACCTGACACTTTGTTGCTGTTAATGTTTGTGTGTTTGGTGTGTATGCCTGTGTATCCGTGTGGTCTGCTTTGGTCCATCTCTCTTTATGCTTCTAGCAATGCTTTTACTTTAACAAGAGTGTGCATCTGAGCATGTAATAAATGGCATAGCTACATATAGACATCATTAATGAACAGCTGTGCAAACATTGGCAAAACCCTTTCAAATAGCTTGAAGAATTCCAATCACAGATACGACTCCCTCGCCCAGACAGTCAGGCGATGATATCAGGACAGCCAATCATTAGCTGATCTCAGGAAATACTTCCAATAGTGAGATCTATGGGATTTAATTGATCCTCATCCAAACATTAAGGGTTACACTCGACAGTGTACAGTGTATTATAGCGGTTGTCCCTACCTTAACGAAAAGGAAACTAACTCTGACCCCCATTTGTATGGCTGGGAAATATGTTAGGAAAACTAATTAAGAGGCCCCCATGCTGCAAATGGAGTGAGGGGGTGGAGTTCTGAGGAAGAACATGACATCTCTGGGAAAGGGCTGCAGGGAGAGAGAGGCCAGGGAACCTTTTGTACGACTAGTTGGATTATAAAAATCAGAAAACAGATCAACCACCATTTAAACTGCTGTGCCTTTAAGTTGTAACTGGATTGTTTTTTAAAAAAAAAAAAAATTGTATCTCACCCAGGACCATTTATTCTGATGATTATATCACACTGAATATGGATTTATTATATCTGAATCAGATGTTTTGATGTTGTTTTTGTCTTTTTCCTGGAATATCATGCGCAAGTTTGAAAAACTTTGATTAATCCTTTTTGTGTTTGAATTACGCTTCGATTACAACTTTTTTATATATCATTTTTACCCACCTAAACTTTACGTTTCAATCTGCACACCAGTGCCACTGCCAGATCTCTCCAGTGAACATCAGCAGCCTATCACATCTCCCTTCTGGATGTACCCATAATAGCAACGCAGATCGCTTAACACTTTTTCGCAGACCGTCGCTGGTGCCTCCGAAACGGGGGTTTGGTTATGTATACGTTCTTTATTCGTTTATTTTGAGAACTTTCTCAGCTTTGGACGACAACATTGCCATCCGTGTGAAATGTTCCCTCCGTCCCCGCTACTGCTCGTTTTCCCCGCTGCGCTCTTCTGGGCCGCACAAGTTGCCGGGTACCTCGAGGGTGTTACCATCCCCGGTGAGAGCGCAAGTTTCGACCCGGCGCGTATGTACTGAATGATGCATGGCGCCAACAAAAGAGAAAACACGAAAGAAATTAAAGCATGCCTAAGTATTTAAACTGGATCTTAAGTCTGCACTATCACTGTTGATGTTGCGTCGATTATAGCGGTAATAGTCGGCTGTTTGACACTTACACTTAAGGAAAGACTCATTTTTTAAAATTTAACCTGGAAATTTAACCTTGATCATTTAGTTGTTTGTTTATTTTAAAAGAAATCCATCAGGTTATTAGAGCATCTGTTAGTAGAATTCCGTTTTGGGGTGTTTGTGCAACCTGCACGTGCTGCCAAAAATATATTTAGGAAACAGGAACTTTTTGTTTGTTGTTTTTATTTATCTGTTAAAAACAAACAAACAAACACGTGTCCATTAATCGGGCACAAACTTGTTGCTGGGGTTAATAATAGCGTTCTGACAATTTAATCTAAATATACACGTGCCACAATGTGCTCCACTCTCTCAGGATTCCAGCAGCTTCCGCTCACCTGTGGAAAGTTTTTATGTGGAGGTCCTACAGGGACATCGTTAAACCCACACAATCCCCTGCGCACAAACTCACAGTTGTGTTTCCCATCGCTACAGAGGACATTTACGTCGACCTACAGCTATTTCCTGGAATCCTTTTCTACTCGTTGCTGCCCCAACCTTAACCCTGGCAGTAATTAATTCATTTTAATTGTTGTCCCTAAATATAAGTGATTCCTAACAGCACCACACATCAATTCTCACACAAAGTGAGCAGTAAAGGCACAAACACTGTTTTAGGTCCCTTTGTTTACACCACCTTGTGAGGCAGAAGAAGCTCCATCATCGAAGCAGCTTCTCCTTATTCTGGAATTCAAGTTTCATCAGCAAACGAGGGATAATATCTTTGCTTTTATAAAATATGTCGTTACTGTAGATTCTCCTGCCTGTGGTGATGATAAGAAGAACAAAAACATATAGCCTGTAACTGTCATAGATTTCTGTTATGACAGCAGCAAGTGAAACATCGGCTTACCAAATGTTCTGCTATAACATTTTAAATGAGTTTTCCCTCCTACTTATCATGAAAAGAGCACATCACTTGTGTTGAGTAGGAGATGCCTACATCATTCAAACAGTTAATAATCTGAAATCATTTTACTCCTACTTTCTGCTGTTCTTCCTTACTTGAGAAACCTTCTGAAAACACACCCTGTGTTTATGTATCTGTGTATGTTTTAAGATAATCTTGCACAGGAAGAAAACATATGGCTCGTGTGGTTGTAACTGTCTAAAAATGCAAAAATTCCCAGAGGATTTGCTTCATATTAAAAAACACAACAAGAACCTTCAGAGATAAATGCCGATATTTTTGTAAGAAGATTAAGGGCAGGATGCAGCGAAATGGGAATCCTCTGTTTGTTTGTTTTTTCCATAGAAGTCTCTCTCCCTCTTGCTTTCTCCCCTCTCTCTCTCTTTACTCATGGATTATTTCTTCATTACATTTTTGGCACAGAGTGGTTAGCATCACTGGAGGTGGCTCGAGGTGGGCTCAGCTAGCAGACCTTTGACTCTCAGCCTCTTGCCCCTTGAAACACTCAGACTTGAGAGTCACTGAGATGAAAATGGGCTGTGACTCAGCAAACTGACAGATGACGGAAAGCTATGCGTCATCTTCTAATGCATCAGTGTACTTGTACTCAAGCCAGGAACTCACTGTACGATTTAAACCAAATTACAACGGTCGATTTGATCATAATGAGTCGTCATTATGATTCAATGAAATGTATTTCCTGCACATTTTCTCATAGTGTGTTGCTTCATGGAGTGAAGGCTTGATCCTAAAACCTTATTTGTTTGCTAAAATTTG
This sequence comes from Rhamphochromis longiceps, assembly GCF_057381845.1. NCBI lineage: Eukaryota > Metazoa > Chordata > Actinopteri > Cichliformes > Cichlidae > Rhamphochromis > Rhamphochromis longiceps. Next base: position 27,650,582 of record NC_140562.1, on the reverse strand, counting down.
TGAAAGCTGTTTTAAGCCCATTTAACTCTAATAAATTCATTCAGAAAACTGGAACTTTAGACTTTGGGTAGTTTCCTAATGTCATAAAAAAGTACTAAAAGTACCAAAAAAGAATTTGAGTACAGTATTTATGAAATTATTTATATTAGAAACACCACATAACGATTAAATTCAATGCTTCTTGACATTGAATGCAGCCAGTGAAATAACCACCTCCGCAGTCTGTTTAACTAATAAGTAGATTTTAAAGGGAAACTGTTAACTCTCAGCTAATGTATTGTACTGACTGGGCACTTGGTTTAATTTCCATTTTGTCTTCCATTTTATTCTAATTTATCTGGGTTGAAATGGTGTTGCTTTTACTTTGGTTTTATTTTAATAGGTTGATAGGATTGTATTTTAAGTATATTGTTAGGAAAAAAGGGATACATACACAAAACAAAGCAAACATTAAGAGTGAAAAGGATGCAAGTAATGTACCTCCCTAGAATCAGACAGAGGACAATGAGATTTATTGTACTTTACTTCGGGACTCTTAACCATTTTTAAACAGAACAGTGTAATTCCCAGCGGATGAACATGCAATTTAGAATTGCTATTACATGGGATTTTTTTTTTTTTTTTTGAGATATAGTGATAACTACCAAATGCACAAAGGAGACAGTAAGATATCCCAGGCTCTCCATGTTGATCTTGTGGACATTATAGATGATGCTATGTGAGCCAAAATAATGAAAAGCTCTTATAGATCAGCTTAAATAACGATGTAAAGTTGGCAAATTAAAGTTCTTTTGGAATAAACTGAGCAAAAATAATGAGATGTATTATTATTGCCTTTCCCACCCATGCAGACCCCTGCGCCGTAGTGTCTCCACCATGCATGAGCGAGGCTGATCGCTTCAGCTTGGAGGCCCTTCGGAGCATCCATCAGATGATGGATGATGACCAAGATGGGGGGATTGAGGTGGAAGAGAGTGTGGAGGTAGACACCTTGCTCTTCATGAAATATGTAACCCATTTTCTTATTTTATTTATTTATTGAATTATTTTACTTAATCCCTGTGCTTGTATGTTTTTGCATGATTGATGCACATAGTGTTTAGCAGTGCAACAACAGGTGTCATCACTGCTGCTAGAGTCAAATGCTCCTTCAAGGATAGCAGTATAACTTTGCCTTTGGCTCAGTGACAAAAATTGGTTTGCACAAATAGAAAACCGTTACACTGGTGACCTTTGTAGTCATTCGTAACAGTAAGCAGTGTGTCATGACAATTTTTTCCCCCCTGAGATTTCTTTGAATGGTAAACTACCTCAACGTTAATATGCTGCTATACTGTTTGTATGTGCGTCAGGTAATCAACCTAGACTTCTCTAATGCCTTTGCCTTCCAGAATGCAGCTCAGGGATACAGTATCCAGGGGCTCAGGTTGCAGTTACCATAGAGATGTCAGAGGAGGGGTCTGGGCTCATCAAAGTCCCAAAATTCCTCTAGCCATCATATGAAGCCTTCGTCTAGAGCCAAACACACATTCCAAGACAGCACCAACACACACACGCAATCCCTGAAGTTTGCAACACACACTTATGGTTCTGCAACCATTCTAAATAAATGCAAACTAAAAACAACCGCTCCTTATTCCTAGATTGAAATCTAAGCACATGACTCACACCAGCACTCACTCTATTTATCCTGGACATAAAGTTCAAACAATATGATGTCCTTGTGACACTTATCTTCGCATTTTAGTGTTGTACCTCATAATAAAATTTTAAAAAGTCCTATTTTCACTCTGTTGTACTGTTTTTCTCCAATGTCGCAGTTCATTATTGAAGACATGAAGCAGCAACAGACTAACAAACACAGCAACCTGCACAGAGAAGACCAGCACATCACAGTTGAGGAGCTCTGGAGAAGCTGGAAGTCATCCGAAGGTATCCGGGTGTAACAGAGTGTGTGTGTGTGTTTGTGTCCAGTATCATGTTTTATCTGAAACTTGATCTTGTTTTGTTTTAGTACATAATTGGACTCAGGATGACGTGCTCCGCTGGCTGAAGGATTTTGTTGAATTGCCACAGTATGAGAGAAATTTTAAAGAGTTTAAGGTCAATGGAAACACACTCCCCAGGTGAGAATAACTGAAGAGGGTGTACAGGCAATTCGCCACATAAACAAGTTGGTCTTCTAGAAACTATATTCTCAGATTAAGTTTTGAAGGAACCACATTCTCTCCCGTTTGTTTGATTCACAGTGATATCTGTAGTCAACATGTGTCGCCATTGTTCTTCTTCTTTTGCTACTGTTAACTCTCTTCTGGCAACCATACATATGTTATACAAGGCAGGGCTCGTCACCCTGGAAACCCTAAAAACACACATGTATGCATATTTTGGTAATCCCAAATAAGCCATTAAAATAAAAACCATAAAATCCATTTGTAGGATTGCAGCTAATGAGCCTTCATTCCTGAGTGGCCAGCTAAGAGTTCAGGACCAGAGAGACAAACAGAAGCTCACCATCAAAGCTCTGGATGTTGTTCTGTTCGGACCACCTACACGTAAGAAGAAATCCTCACTTTATTCCCTCAGACAGTAGCTTTGATGTCTTTGAAGCAGGAAAGATACATTCATGTCCTGTTGCCATTCTTTTCATTGCATAACTACTTTTGTATTACTCTTCCTCTTAACCTTTAATCTAAAATCAGCATTAAATGATGGATTAGGCAGCAAAGTTGCTAAATCGGTTTACATTTAAGGCCTTTCGTTTCAACTTACTTAATGTTCATATCGTTATTTCAAAACACAGCTGCACGTCTCTTAGCTGGTACTAGAAATTATGCCCACATCACATCAGTTTTAGCCAACTTACATTGGCTCCCTGTTGAATATCGCATCAATTTCCAAATTCTCTTGCTTACCTTTTAATTTACCTTAAATTTTAAACAATTTGGCTTCCAGCTATCTATGCGAACTCCTCCATTTGTCTATCCCTAATAAGGCACTTAGATCTTCCAATCATATGGTCCTGACGCAACCGAGGTCTCGTCTGAAGTCCAGAGGTGATCAGGCCTTTGCTGTCATAGCTGCCAGACTCTGGAATAACCTCCCTCCTTATATTCGTTCCTCAGAGTCCAATCTTTTAAATTGCGTCTTATTATTATCACTTATTATTTTAGTCTAGCTTTTGATTCAAATTAGTATGCTATTTTGTGGCTAGTTATGTGGGGTTTTTTTTTACCCATATTGTTCATATTGTATCCTGCCCTCCTTTTAACTGTTTCTTTTATTCTGTCTTATGCTATTGCCCTGACTGAGTGTGAAGCACTTTGCTCAACTTTGTTGTATTATTTTGTGCTATAGAAATACATTTTGATGTGATTATTATTTAAAGCGATCTGATGTCCATTCAATCATAGGGCCCCCTCATAACTACATGAAAGACCTGCTGCTCATTGTGTCAGTTGTGATGGGAGTCGGCGGCTGCTGGTTTGCCCAGGCTCAGAACAAAGCCAGCAAAGTCCACATATCTAAAATGATGAAAGATTTAGAAAGTCTCCAGAGGGCTGAACAGAGCCTCATAGAACTACAAGAACAGTAAGAACTGTGATTTTTTTTTCTTCTCTCTGTCAGTCTCTTAGCTACTGTAAGTTACCGGATTGCCTTTGCTTTGTGTGATTGAACTAAACACGCTTTGATTTACTCAGACTGGAGCGAGCCCAGGAAGAAAAGCGTAATGTGGCAGAAGAAAAACAGAGCCTAGAGGAGAAGATGAGAGATGAGATCATGGGGGCACAGGAAGAGGCTCATCGTCTGCATGAGCTGAGGCAGGGAGCTGTTAGTGAGCTGAGCCGCCTCAGATATGCAGAGGAGGAGCTGGAACAGGTAGAAATGCTGCAGCGAGAGCAAGCAACTTCACAAATGCAAGACACTCATCATCCTAGTTTGGCAGGCCTGAAGATTTTACCCTAAATTATTTTCTGCATACTGATGATTTTTAACATTTGCCACCTCTTCAGGTCCGTGGAGCGCTGAAGCAGGCCGAGAAGGACATGCAAGCCAGCTGGACTGTCACAGAGGTGCTTCAGCAGTGGCTGCAGCTGACACATGAGGTAGAGGTGCAGTACTACAATGTTAAAAAGCAGAGTGCAGAACTACAGCTTGCCACTGCCAAGGAGGAGGTAATGCATAGCAACATAAGAGTAATAATGCTTATAGTGACTATCCTTCATATGTAAGTGCCCAGACTCATATGTATGCTTTTTTCTAGGCAGAGAAGATTAAGAAGAAGAGAAACTCTGTGCTGGGGACACTCCACGTGGCCCACAGCTCCTCTCTAGACCAAGTAGACCACAAGATTTTGGAGGCCAAGTGAGTCACAAAGTTACCTCTGTGCAGGTATTTGTGTCTGTCAATATAAAGATTCAACAAATTACATCACAAAGCTTTTTGGATCTCTTAAAGGAATGCCTTGTCTGAAGTAACAGCCTGCCTGCGGGAGCGTCTTCATCGCTGGCAACATATTGAGCTCCTCTGTGGGTTTCCCATCATCAGGAATCCGGGTTTAGCAAAACTCACTGCTCAACTCTACTCCGACTCAATTGCCCTGGGGTTGCCTAGAGTGTGCCAGTCATCTTGTTCGTGCCACAGCTCCATTCATGGCTCCATAGAGGATCTTTTAGATGAGCCTACCTCTCCTATTTTACCTCAGATACCAGGTAAGAAACAGGAAGTAGGAGCTTTTAAGGCTTTAGTTGAGTCCTTGTTATTGTCAGTGTCACACAGCGTTAGATTTGATTGGAATCTGGAACGTGATATGTGATTTGCACACTTCCAATCAATGCATTCAGAAGTATGCAAATAGGCGTTGAATTTAATATTTCACATTAAGTTATTTGGTTTGTATTGCCTGCAAATATGAGTTTAATAACAACCTGATATATGACAAAACTATCCTCTGTCTCAAAAAATATTCCAATATTAAATGGATCCCAGTTACAGCACATTTAAAACTTTTTAGAATGAAAGATAAATAACTCTAGTAACTGAATTTGTGATCAGAATCAAAGTACAATAGTGTATGCAGTGTTCAACCTCAAAACTCTGAAATATTTCCAAAGTGAAGGATTTGTTAAGTAGCTGATAAGTTTGTGTTTTGCTAAGAATACACAAACTCATTGACTGAAAAAGAAAAACAAGCACTCATAACAGAGCTCAGATTCCTTCCTTAATAACGCTTCACAAATAACAGAAATACTAAAGAGGTAAAAGAAATTGTTAACTATATTGTTAATGGGTGTTATTAGTATACGTACACATATATGTATATACCATCCTTGTTCCTACATCACCAAACTTCTCTAACCGTACGTTTACTGCAGCTTCACAGACAAAGTTTAATTAGTAGTGTTCTGGAATGAAAATTAGGGTACATATTAATTTCTGCTCTTACAGGATCTGCTCTGCATAAATTCTTCATTTTTAATAATTGTTTCTCACCAGTTGCAGTTGCACCACTTAAACGGTCTCCTCGAGCACGGGTATCCATACGTCGGTCACGTCGCTCAGGGATCATTCCTCAACCATCAGCCACCATGATCTCCCCAGACCCTGACCTTCTTATCCCCATCCGAACTCCCTACTCTTCCTATGACGAGGAAGAGGAACATTTTCGAAAAACACTAAAAAAACAGTATGTCTGCCTTTTCCCAACTTTTAAAAATGCACTTGCTGTGCATTTTTAAACCACTTTCTTATCCTACCTTTATACCAGCCTTAGCTGTCCTTTGATTTTTTTTCCTCTCCTGTTTTCTTTGCTTATGCTTCCTTTCCTTTCTCTCACTAATAGAGAGTCCCAAGAAAGGTTCTCAGATTCAGAGTATATGACTTCTCCTCCTCTCAGCAAACTGTTCCCTAGTTCTGCTGTTGACATCTCCTCTCGAAAGCTCTATCACGATGACACTGAGCTGCTTGCTGAGAGCCCTGTTACAAAAACTTTAACTAAAGAAGTAGAGGCTCTTGTTGAATCGCCACCTCACAAAATGTCAGTGGAAGACCTTGAAACTTCTGTTGATATTGCCTGTAGCAAGATGGTTAGAGACAAAACCTTGGATACTTCGTTGGAAACATCTTCTTTAAAAATGTCTGCAGAAGAGTCATGTACAGATTCAACATCAAGGAAGATGTCACGCAACAGGACTGGACTTTCCACTGATGTTGCGCTTAAAAAGGGAATTTCAAATGAGACAGATGCAGAGTTTTCACCCAGGAAAGTAGAGAAGGACACAGTGGGGGATTTGACAGAAGTTCCCTCAAAGAATACATTCAGAGAAAGAAGTGATTTGGGAATAGATGTGAGGAAGATGATATGGGATGAAGTAGAAGCATCAGTGGATCTAGCAAAAAGGAAGATATCAAAAGATATGATGGGCTCTTCAACTGACACTTCCTCAGGAAAGATGACAAGGGATGATCCTGAGCATCTATTTGACTCCAGAAGGATTACTAGAGATTCAATGGGAGTTTCCCAAGACACAGGTTCCAGGAAACATGCGTTCCATAAAGGGGAAAATCAATTTGATTCCTCTGTGAGGGGATCAGCAAAAGACAAAATAGTTGAGACAACCAGAATACCAACAAGAAAAATATCTAGAGATGAGCTGGAGTATTATACAGATGTTGCTTCAATGAAGATACTGCCCAGAGAGAGACTCGAAGCACTTGTGGACACCTCATCCTCTACAGAGATGCAAGAGTTTTGTTTAGAGCCATCAACAAGTAAAGGTTTACTGAGAAATGAACTTGAAATGTCTGCTGGTTCTCTCAGAAGGAGAATGCCAAGAATGCCGAGAGAGGATGCTGAAAGCACCATAGACACTCCTACTGGAAAAATCTCTTGGGATAGAGTTGATATCCCAAGGGAAATGCCTAAACAATTCATCTTGAGGGAAGAGTTATCAGAATCAAGTTCATTGGCAGCTCACAATGTGCAGCCTGATCTCATGTTAACTTCCCAGGTGCCATGGAAGTCTTCATCAGACTTTTTTACTGTTGGGCCACTGAGCCAGCTCGTTTATGATGGAATCCTTGAAAAATCATGCAGCTCCGTGTCTTCAGCAACAAACCTCTCTGCTGGCAGGCTGCGAGCAGAGATGGAGCCACCTCTGCCAAAACCAAGGGTTGTCCTTCCTGCTCCCTCATTGCCTTCGGAGGCCGCAGATGACAAGAACAAGGAAAAGGAAAAGAGCAAGAAACCTTTAAAGCTCAAAAATCTCTTTAAAAAGAAAAATGAGTCGAGTCCAGAGAAGCTTTAAGGTGCTCTTCGGAAACTCTGGCAATCAGCTGATTTTTTTCTTTCTTTCTTTTGAACATTTTATAGAAACTGAGTTTCGAATTGTCTTTGATGACATTCAGTAGTCAAGGTTTTACAAACCTTTTAGCTCAAGGGGTTCAACTATAGTGTTGCATTAGTTGTTAAGGAACTGGAGTCATTATATTATTATACACGCTATCCCAATTTTAGGGGTAATCAAAAATAGTTAAGGTTAAAGTTAAGATTAAGTTAAGGGCTGTTTTTAATCCTTGGATGAAAGTCCTTTTTAGTTAATGAAATGTAAAACACATGGATTTCACCAAATTTTACATTTAATCTTTTGAGATGCCCTGCCAAGCATTTACTGCAACCACCTTAGGTTTCTTTATATGTTTTCTGAAGCTGTATATCGGACATGTATCCAGTTAATCTTGACCATCTTGTTTATAGAATAGCGGTTATATCTTAAAAGAAGATTCAAAGCCAACCCCATCTTCTTTTATCTAAACTCCTACAGAGTCAAAATGACAAAAAGCAAACTAACTAGTAATTGGTTTTACTTTCTATACTAAGTCTTATAGACACATGGTTGATATAGTAGTTTAGTTTTTTTTTTATAGTTATGTGTGGTTGAAGGATTAAAAGTTTTAACAGATGCTTCTTTCCAGTATGACAGTGGCAATTCTTAAATTCATTTTAAAGATTAGAAACTCAATCAAAACTGTTTAATACAGTGCTAAAGTTAACACATTCTTGTGCAAAAGAAACTGAGTTAAACTTTGTGATGTCCGAATTAAATTTACCTTCCTAGACTTATCCAAATTGACTAGTTAGAAATTTTTGGGAAATTTTCAGTACAGCTGCATAATGTACATATATATCAACATTAAAGGACAATTTAAAGGAACTGGAATTGAATTTTGTGTAGGGTTTAGGGGGTTAGGGTTAAACTCCATGCTTTTAAATGAACATTAAAATAGAGACAGTTTTTATTTACCTATTTAATTTTTTTTTTTTTTTAATTTTAATTACCACAGCAATTGTTAGAGTCCTTAAACACGTTTGACGGCTGAATAGCTCTAAAAATATGCAGCACAATAAAGAATCATTTATTATACAACAAATATTTGTAATAGTTTCATACTATATTTTTTCATAGATGGTTCAGTATTATTTTCTTTAGCCCCTTTGCAATTAAATGGCATTTACAGTCGCCATCAGCACTTTTGATGTGTGGTTAAACAACGGCCTTCAGATAGATTTAAACAAAGTAGACAAAATGATTCTCTGATGCACTGTCGCAAATGAAACTGCTGACTGTTTGCACTGCTAATATGGAGGATTTTTGATTACTTCTGTGTTAGGCAGAAAGTAGTCGTAGATAGAAAGTAGAAAGTAGATAAGTGAGTAGCAAGATTTGAAATGGATCAGGATTCACAAAGTAGATAATCATAGTTTTTATTCTTTAAGAATTCTCCCTATTTTTTTTGTTTGTTAGTTTTGCTTTGATAACTTACAAGCATAGAGATTAGTTTATTTTTTGTAAAACAACAAATGTAAATTTTTTTTATTATAGCTGTCTTAGTTTCTGAAATTAATGTATTAAGAATCACATATTTAATTTCTAAATTGTTTATGTTATTGAATGATTAAAGCTCATTAATTGTTTTCAGGCATTAAATCATTTTCTTGTTTTAACTTAGTTTTTTTATTTAAGCGCTTCAAATATGAAGATTTTTCTTCAATAATTAAGTATTTTTATACCAGTTGTAATCAGAGGTGCAGTGCTGCTGAGTGCAAAGGAACAACACTGCTACACTATTTTTCCAACTGAGGAAATAAAATATTCGCAGTTGGATTAATTAGTTGAAATTCGGTCTAATTCTTGCAAGAAAGCCATTAATAGCAAAATGAGTGGTCACAGCTGTCATCATAATATTTAGAGCCAGATTTGGCAATGGTGTGCAACAGTACAAAACCCTCTTTTTGCATCAGAAAGCTACCTGATGATGCATTCACAAAAATGCAAACAGTACACTAATTAACATATGCCATGAGCAGTCCAAAGTACTGGCTCAAAGTGAGCAGACCTGATGAAGGGGGTCAGTGATGTCATAAGAAAAATAATAATCTATAAGTTGAGGTTTTACACATGTGTTTCTCTCTGAAAACTGTGGAAATGAAAATAAATAACAGGAGGCTGAATGAGAAACAATATGTTTATGATATAAGAGATAACTCTTCTGAAATTTCTAGGGACTGTGTTAGGTCCTGATGACTAAGATTCAGGTAGAATGTATCAAGAGGGGTGCATTATTATTATCATGTGAGCAACAGCTGACCTGTTCATGTATAGAAGAACAACAAAAATGTATTTACCACCAGAACCCGAGGGACAAATAACTCAGATTGATGCTACAACAAAGAGAACTGCACTTTTGCTTGTAAGTTGTTTCAGTGTCAAGTACCATGAGTGTAAAATGTTTTCCCCTGTGTTAGAAAAGAAAAACTGATTAACTGTGTCATGAATAAATGGGCTGTTATTTACTGATTTATATGAAATTGATGATAACTCAGGTTACAAAATTGGTAAAATTTAAAAATGCTGTCCATTGTGTTAAAATAAAATCCTGAAAATAACTACAGCATCTTAAATGTGTCATTTGTGAAAAAAAAAAAAGACTTCCAAATTGCAGAATATTGGTTATCCCCACTTGCATAATAAGCAGACCTGCCTGTGAACTGCACTTCCTTGATGTCAAGAAGAAAATCACAGATATGAACTTTTTGGAAGCAGACAATGACCTCCTAATTTTTATTTTTAGTGTTTAGTTTTTTGAAAACTAAGTGTTTCGGAATAGCCAACAAGACTTCTGTCTCCTGAATATTTTATTTAATTAAAATTCAACAGAATAATGTAAAGATCCTCAAGTTCCGTTTTGTGGTATCAAAGTATATCATGGTCAGGACACATCATGATTATAAAATGTTTAAACCTCTTAAAACCATTATTAAAAAGCTGTAATCTCTGGTTCCATGGAGAGCACTACATAAAAACAGTCAATTCTGTAACTGAAGTAACTGCAATGGCTCAAAAACACTACACTAAAATCACAGTTAGTGTAAAGATTGTCACTGCAGCAGCCATACTCCTCTTGCATTTGAGAGGAACCTACATACACAGTTACACGGAAACTCATTAATGATTTCCCTACAGTGCATTACAGATTCATTAAAATGAAGAATATATATCACGCAGTCATGATGCAAACTTCCAGCAATCATTTGAGGACAAGAAAACAATATAATTTAGCTTTGACTGTTGAGAGAAGTGTTTGTTAAGAAGTTTTTAGTTCATTACCTGTCATCTCCAATAGATGTCAGGATTGTCTAGGTCAGCATGTGATGCTTCTGCATGATGTTGAGGGATCAGAAACCCTCCCTCTCCCACTCCCCTCTTCCTTTTACTCAGTAAAACCTTCCAAACTTACTGCTCTTAATATTGTCTAATTCTAGCTTGTTTCATTAGATTAAGATTAATTTGACATGCTGCATTGTTCTTTCTGTCCACAAACTCTTACTCAAAGAGTAAACAGGTCAGATACTAAACTCACAAAAACAAAGTCATAAAAAACAGCAACTAAAAGAAGATACAAATGAAATATTAATAGTAGCAGACTGTATGGCATTTAGTTTTTACCTTTGTTAGGTGTAAGAGAGTGCATCTGTTAATATTTAATGACTGTTTTATTTTTTGGCATAGATGAGATCAGTGTCAAAGGAGAATATAGACCACACATGCATTATTTAGTTAGTAATTGACTATCATATATTGCATTAAAATAGCACAGACTTTCCTGAAGCTATTGTGCTAATTTTCCATGACTTTTAGTGTTAGTGTTATGTTCTGCAGGGTCAGGACCTACCTGCTCGCTCACCATAAAATATACACACTACTCACAGAAAAAGCTTAAGCTTTCCAGGTGGTGCAAAGCAGGAACCTTGTGCTGTGATATGATTATCATATTTCCTGTCCACCTGTAAAACTTTGTTGTTGTTTTTTTAAATATTGTTTTCAGAAATCTTTGTAAAGTATATTGCTTATTCAATATGCAAAAATTTATATATACACCACGTTCCAAATTATTATACAAATTGTGTTGAAGTGTCATAAAGATTAAATAAGTTGTTTTTCAATTAAGCCCATGGATGGAATAGTGTCTCAGGACTCTTTGCATCACTGAAATCAATCTCGGACACCTATGATCATTAGTTTGCCAGGTGAGCCCAATTAAAGGAAAAACTACTAAAGAAGGATGTTCCACATTATTAAGCAGACCACCATTTTCAAGCAATATAGGAAAGAAACATGATCTCTCTCTGCTGCTGAAAAGCACGAAATAGTTGAATGCCTTGGACACGTAATGAAAAGCTTAGATATTTCACGAAAATTTAAGCGTGATCACCATAATGTTAAGAGATTTGTGGCTGAGTCAGAGCACAGATGGGCTTGTGCAGATAAAGGCACAATGATGAAGGTTTCTGCCAGACAAATACATCAGATTAAGAGAGCAGCTGCTAAAAGGCCATTACAAAGCAGCAAACACATATTTGAAGCTGCTGGTGCCTCTGGAGCCCTGCGAACATCAAGGTGTACAATCCTCCAGAGACTTGCAGTTGTGCATAAACCTTCTATTCGGCCACCCCTAACCAATGCTCACAAGCAGAAATGGCTGCAGTGGGCCCAGAACTCCATGAAGACTAATTTTCAAACAGTCTTGTTCACTGATGAGTGCAGTGCAAGCCTGGATGGTCCAGATGGACATGTTTTGAACTGGAATCACAGGGAGAGAGCTGGTCGGCCCCTTTAGGGTCCCTGAAGGTGTGAAAATGACCTCTGCAAAGTATGTGGAGTTTCTGACTGACCACTTTCTTCCATGGTAGAAACAGAAGAACTGTGCCTCTGCAACAAAACCATCTTCGTGCAAGTCAATGCACCATCTCATGCTATAAGGAATACCTCTGCATCATTGGCTGGTAAAAGGAGAGGAACTTATGGTGTGGTCCCCATTCTTCCCTGACTTCAATCCTATTGGGAACCTTTGGAACATCCTCAAGCAAAGAAATATGAGGGTGGGAAGCAGTTCACATCCAAACAGCAGCTCTGGGAGGCTATTCTGACATCCTGCAAAGACATTCAAGTAGACATTTTCCCAAAACGTACAAGTTCCATGGATGCAAGAATTGTAAAACTGCTATCAAATAAGGGGTCCTATGTTAATATGTAACTTGACCTGTTACGATGTTTTTGATTAAATAGCTTTTGATTTCAGTGAAATTGATCTACTAATGCTGCAAATTCAACAAATGACCATTTTCAATTCTCTACAACCTATTAAATCTTTTGAAACTCTGTGTGCGTAATTATTTGGAACAGTGGATTTTAAGTTTTTTATTTTTGAAAAACATACTGTTTTCATTGGGAGTTTTGTTCAGTAACATTTGAAATATACTCTATTGGTCGATGACTCGAAAATTATGCCAACTGTCATTTGAATTGACTATTTAGGAAAAACAGAGAAAAATATAATTTGCATAATAATTTGGAACGCAGTGTATATATATTTTTAATTAAGAAGTAGCCAAGAACATATATGACTGCAGGAATGATGACAAAAACACAGTGACAGAGTTACCAAAAATGAGAGATTGAAAAAAAACAACGTGTACTTTTGATTGTAAACCTTACAAATATAACTTAAAGACAAAGCTAGTTATTTATTTCTTCTTTGTCATCTGAATGATGTGTTTGTGCGTCCTGAGACAGGAACACAACTGTTGTTAAACACAGATCTTCATCCTGAAAAACAATATAACATTTGTAATTAGTTAGTTAGTTTAGTTTTGCAATGCTAGTTTTCCATTTAACAAGCGTGTTAATATTAACGACCTGTGAATGTGACGCATAAGGTACAAAAGCACAAATCAAAATTATGAAGGGAACCTTGGTTACCATATTTTGCCTTGATTGTCGTTTGATACTCAATCTTTTCTGATGATGATGCGATTTCTTTTCTGCACAAATGAACACAACAGCAGTGTAATATTAAACAGATTAAAAGCATCTATCTATTGGGTTTGTGGAAAAAAAATAACAAGTATGACTCTGCAAAATGACTGAATAAAACATTTCAAAAAAAAAAAAAAAGCTATTATGCACAAAAATAGGAAAGATAGTAAGTATGTACCTGCTTTCTGACAAGTGTGATATACCAGAATAAAGGAGAATGAGGTGAGAATGGTAAAGGCTGGAGTGAACATCATCATCCATGACAGACGGGTTACACCAACATCCATGACACGCTGTTCTTGCACGATTAATGGTTTTCCTATAGTGACTAAAACATACATATTGTCACCTTAGGCCCAACAAACAAACAAAAAAGTAATATTGCATAATAACATTGAAACATGGTAATTTTGTAATAGTTTAAATCTTGCATATTTTCGATAAATGACAGACTTTGCTTTCTTTTCAACAGCAAATCTTTTCCTATTTAATCTTAATACATACAAATGCAACCCACTGCATTTATTAAAAGAAAAAACTTACCTAAGCACCATAAGGAAACTTTTGTTGTGATTAGGTGCTATATAAATAAAACTGAATTGCATTGAATTCAATTACCTAATTTGAGTCTTGTTGTGGAATTTCCATATGTGTAAACAAATCTGCAGTCTTTATTTTCCCCATGCTGTTCTTCTGTTCCACAGTAGTAGAGACCTTCATCAGAATCAGTGATATTTAAAATCACAAGGTCTCGGGAATTAGAGGACTCATTCTTCACAAAGTGCAAATGAGACAAAGGTTCCAAAGGAAACCAAGATGCAGATTTGTACCGTAAAACAACAGTGTTATCATGAGAACACTTCCTGTACCATATTATATGTACTCCAATGGTCATTTTGCAGTCGCAATACAGAGTGATGTTGTCTCCAGGTTGGGCTGTCACTTCCAGTACTGATACAGAAATTCCATTTTGACTGCAGGAAACAACTCCTACAAAAAAATAGAATTATATGTAAATGTGACAAATAACATAAAACACTGAAAGTCTGTTGATTAAAAGATTGTGACTTCAATGCCAAAATTACCTAAAAGAACAAGAAGAATAACATGCAATCCATCCATTAGTGAAGACCATGGGGAGTTGAAAGACAGCCTCTGAAGCACACAGATATGATGTATGTACAGTTTTCCAGGAAATGTAGTTGATTGGCTAGTTACTAAGTGGTTTATATTGAGGCTGCTGTGCACAATGACTGTGGAGACTGTGACTTTATAGTTAACAGTTAACATTAACTTAGTTAGTGGTACAGCCAGTGGCCTACATTGGCTATACCACATGGTAAATACATATATTTAACTGATTAGTTAAGAGGAGCACTTTTCTACTCTAATTGAGCACTCAAATAGCTTATATAACATGCATCATTCACTAAGTTCTTTCTATCTAACATTCAAATATTCTGTTGTCTGTGGTTTTAGGGGTTTTGTCATGTCAACAAACATATTTTAAGTGCAAAAAAGCAATGAGGCAACACCTTCACTGACTGGGGGATAGGACAGGGAGAAAGAAAGAATGAACGAAAGAGAGGGATAGAAAGACAAAATAGAGGGGAGAGAGACAAACAAAAAAGAAAAAAACAAACAAAAAAACCAACTGGATCACCTGTCGAGAGAAGAAAAAAAAAACAGAAGAGAAAACAAATAAAAAAGAGCAACATAATAAATACAACAAAATCACAATAAACTAGCTAACAGTAGTTAACAGTAGGTACTAAATATTAAATGTTATTGTGCAGCACGCAAGATTGACTACCTTTCAGATAGCAGCCAAGAAAGTTGTAGTTTGTGTCTGTGAACACATGTGTGTACACCTGTGTGCACACCTGTGTGGATCAGCACGCTTGTATTCAAAAGGTTTCTCCATGTAATGATCTGCTAGGGAGTGTGGGGAGCCATAGCCCCATCCCCCAGGGCATGAAGCAGGTATGGAGGAGATCCAGGCCCCAGACATCCAAAGGGCCCAGAGTACGAGAACCCAAGGAGGACCACCAAAGGGGCAACCATGCCACCCTCCTGGGAAGAGCTGAGGAGAGCCCCAGACGAGGGGTCACCCAGCAGCCACGGAGCAGAGGCCAGAGGGGGTTGCAGTGACGTGCCCACGGGCTCTGCCGGCAGCCAGCTGTGCCAGAGAGGACCGAGCCCCAGGCCCAGAGGCCAGAGGCCTGAGGGCGCCCCACCCCCAAGAAGGGGCGCCAGGCCCAGCCAATCAGCCACCAGGAGTGAGCTGGTACATACATGAGCTCCCAGCCCCAGACACCAAGAACCACCAACGCACCGACGTCTGAGGGCATCAGCCACCAGGGAATGTGGTGAGGGGAGATAGGCCTCCATACCTTGGAGAGCCTGAGATGTTCCCAGAGAGGTGGAGTCTAAGACCCGACCTGACATATAGACACAGACGAACAGGCGCACACAGACACAAACGTGTATTCCCTCCCCTATATACACATAAGCAAATATTCGGCACTCACCCAACGTGTACACAGACAGAAATAGACACTGTACACACAATCACACTCCCCAAACATACTCTATATCCCAGGTTCAGGTACCCTCGCCCCCAGAGGGGCAAACCATACCTAGACCCAGGAGATGTAACCGTTTTCCCTGGGGTGGAGGCAAGCAGACAGCCACCTTATCTGCAGTAGCAGGGAGGCCCCGCATCGCAGAGCCCAATCTGAGTGAAGACCCCAAACCTCCCTCCGCTCGCTCATATGTAGTGCTGCTGTGTGTTGTACTAAAGTGCATTTAAAACACAGGAGGGCACGGTGCTTCCTGCCAGAGAGCAGCACGGCTCCTCCCGAAAACCCTCAGTGTCTATATGCATTTAAAATTGAGGGTTGGGCACCAGCGCCAGAGATGGGTTTGAATACACAGACCATCCTCTGGATGCTGTATAACGTACCCACCCCCAAGGCCCTATATGTATGAGTAATGTGGATGTCTAGGTCGTGGAATAAAATTGGGGCACAGGCGGCCAGAAGGGGACAGAGGGGGAGTGCTTCCCCTGCACCCTGGTGACACACCTGGAACCCAAGCCCTGCATGTGCGGGTGGGTGTGGTGGAGCGGGAAGAGGGAGGCAGCTGAGGATGGGGAGGGAAAAAAGGAAGGGGCATGTGGCCCCTCCTTGGGGCCAGCTCCCCCACTGACCCCAGTAGGCACCCCCACACCCTGGAACCCACCAGGGCAAGGGGCCCCCCAGGCCCATCTGGACCGGGACCCACAGCAGCAGTACCGCCCAGCCCCACAGAGTCCGGGGCAGCCCACCCGACCCCACCGCAGAGAAAACTGCACCCACCCCATCATCCACTCATCTCCCAGACTACACAAGACAATAGACACCCAGGTTGAGTTCATTCTCCACCTCTCCAATATCTCTCCCCCACCTGCAGAGTGAGCTCCTGGAGAGAGGAGACCACCTGTATAGATGTAACAGCCTCCTCACCGGTTGAAGAACCCTCCAGTTGGGCCAATGCACTAGAGGTCCCCCGCACCAGGGCTGAGTCCCCATGCACCCAACCGCCCACCCACAACCCTGGCGACACAATAACCAGGATCCAGACCCCCAAGCCCCCACGCCCGTCCCGGACCCACCCAGGGGCAACCAGGCCAGTAACCAACGTCCGCTAGCACAGACCCTCCCCCATCTACGCTGTACGCAGCCACAAGGAAAACACCATCTAAGAGCCACCAGAGCCCCTAACCAGGTCATGGCAACAACCCCCGGGTTAGGCCCTCCAGGGAAAACGTCCCTAGGGAATCCCCAGACGCCCTAAGCCTGTCCCTACCCCCATATCTACCACAATAGCGAAGGCAGGACCAAACCATGACACCCCCCCCCCCCCCCCCCCCCACCCCCACTAGGCGATGAAGGCGATCAAAGGAGCCCAGAGGGATTGATCAAATGTGGTGGCAGAGGCTGTATCAAGACTAATGTGATGTATTAGATGGCTTTTAAATTGTTTAGAATTAAGGGCCGATCGTGGCTCAAGAGTTAGCAGTTCGTCTTGTAATCGGAAGGTTGCCGGTTCGAGCCCCGGCTCAGACAGTCGCGGTTGTTGCGTCCTTGGGCAAGACACTTTGCCTACTGGTGAGGGGCTGATAGTGCAATATGAAAGCCTTGCTTCTGTCAGTCTGCCCCAGGGCAGCTGTGGCTACAACTGTAGCTTGCCTCCACCAGTGTGTGCGAGTGAATGAATAGTGGAATTGAAAAGCACTATATAAATTAAGATTATTTTTATTTTTCCAGTTAATGAGGATTGTGGGCTGTGTTTATTTCTGTAGTGACCTCATCCAAGTTGCCCAGCAAGCACACTAAAGGGGAGGCTGGAATGTTACATTTCAGACACTTTGATAAGTCTTCACATATCTCGCGCCAAAACTTCTGAACTGGTGGACAGAACCAAAGAGCGTGGATTATCCGGTGCATTGCCTTCATAGTGTGAGCAGTTGTTGCAAGACGTAAAGCCCATCTTGAACATCCTATGACAAATATAGTGCACTCTATATAGTATTTGTATTGTATTAATTGCAAACTGGGATTTCTGATCCATTGAAAGGTTTTTAAGCATATCTGAGACCAGAAGATTTGGTCTAAGCTGATCAAAAAATCCGCTTCCCATCTTGCAATAGGATGGGATATTGATTCATCTGTTTTAGAAATTGTTCTGTATATTTTAGACAATAATTTTGGGGGGGGGGGGGGGGGTTAGATTAAAAGATTGTACCACACTTTGTGGCGTTTGTAATTCAGCTTCACTGGGTTTAAATTTCTTTTTTCTCCTTTGTCCTTGGTCCTTTGTAATGTTTTTAAGCTGATATGTGGGGGTTTATCTTTCCAAAGGAATTTAGAAATATACGAGTCTAGAGATCTGAGCCAATCTTGTGATGGCTTACTCGGGATCATTGAAAATAAATAGTTTATTTTTGGCAAAACCATCATTTTTATAGCGGCGACCCTTCCCATGAGTGATATGGGTAGAGATTTCCATCTAGCCAGATCGCCTTCTACTGTCTTTAAAAGTGGGATGTGGTTTAAATTTAGTTAATTCTGCAAGCTTAGGAGAGATATTGATACCTAAATATTTAATATTTCCAGATTGCAGTGGGGTAGATGAAGAATTATAGAAGGAGCAATTAATCGGAAGAACTGTAGATTTTGACCAGTTAATTGAATAATCTGAGACTTTTGAGAAAGAGTTTATCAATGCAATTACCCCAGAGAGATTATTTTTTGAGTTTTGGAGAAAAAGCAACACATCATCTGCATAAAGGCTGATTTTATTTTCTACATTCTTACATTGTATGCCCTTAATTGTTGTAGCCTGTCTAAATGCTGCTGCTAGTGGCTCAATAAAAATTGCAAACAATGAAGGGGAGAGTGGGCATCCCTGCCTGGTGCCCCTTAAGAGACAGAAGCTGGAGGATGTTTGGTCATTTGTTCTGACACATGCTGTTGGGGAATTATATAATATTTTTAACCAGTTTATGAAAGAGTTTCCGAAACCAAATTTGTGTAAAGTTGCAAATAGAAATTTCCAGTTAACTCTGTCAAACGCCTTTTCTGCATCAAGAGACAATATTATGATTTCAATGTTTTTACTGCACGAGTAGTCTATTAAATTAAATAATCTACACGTATTTGTTGATGAGTGCTTACCTTTTATGAAACCAGTTTGGTCAGGATGAATTAAAAGGGGGGTTATTTTCTCCAATCTCTTTGAGAGAGCTTTGCAGATTATTTTGAGATCTACAAGGGATCTCAAAATAATCTATAAGGGATATTGGATGATAGCTGGAGGGAAATAAAGGGTCTTTGCCTGGTTTTAGTAAGAGATTAATATTTGCAGAATTCACATTTGGTGGTCTTCTGCCATTTTCCTTGATTTCCTGCAGCATTCTGTGAAACATTGGTGCCAGAGTTGTCCAGAATTCTTTGTAAAATTCTGCAGGAAAGCCGTCTGGACCTGGAGCCTTATTATTGGGCATACTTATCAGGGCTTCCTGGAGTTCACCTGGTGTCAGTGGCGAATCCAGTGCCATTGCTTGAGTGTCTAATAATTTAGAAAAGAAGAGTTACATTGTCAAGAAATTGATCAATTTTGTTTTTAGATGGGTTTATTTGTGGTGTTTCATAGAAATCCCTAAAAAGACCTGGGTCTAGGTGCAGTTCCCCCCTCCAGGGGCAAGGGTACCTAGACCCGGTTTGTAGAGTACGCTTGTGGAGTGTGATTGTGTGTACAGCGTCTCTTCATGTCTGTCTCCACGTTGGTTGAGTGTGGAGTAAGTGCATATGAGAGCATGAGGGTGGGAATGGATGTTTGTATCTGTGTGTGCCTGTATGTCTGTGTCTATATGTCAGGTTGGGTGTCAGGCGCCACCTCTCTGGGGACATCTCAGGCCCTCCAAGGTTTGGAGGCCTATCTCCCCCTACCACCACTTCCCCTGCCAGTGGCGGACTCCCTCAGACATCGGTGCGTTGGTGGTTCTTTGTGTCCGGGGATGGGCGTCCAGGTACACACCAGCTCACTCCTTGGCGGCTGCTTAGCGGGGCCTGGAGCCTGGGGCTCGCTCGGGCCACTTCGGAGGTGGGGTGCCCCCGGCCTCTCGGCCTGGGGCTCGGTCACTCAGGCACGGCTGGCTGCCGGCGGAGCTCACGGGCGCGTCACTGCAACTCCCCCTGGCTTCTGCTCCGCGGCTGCTGAGTGAGCCCTCATCTGGGACTCTCCTCAGCTCTTTCTGGGACAGTGGCGCGGCTGCCCCTCTGTTGGTCTTCCCTGGTCTCTTGTGTTCTGGGGGCCTCTGGATGTCTGGAGTTTTGATCTCCTCCATACCTGCTTCATACCCTGGAGGACGGGGCTGTGGCCCCCCCACACCCTCTAGCAGATCATTACATGAAGGAACCTTTTAAAAAAACAAGCGCGTCCATGCTCACAGGTGTACACACGGATGATCACACCCACAAACTACACCTTTTTTGGCTCCTACCTCAAAGCACACTGTGTTCTGTTGATCTTATGTGGTGCACAATAATGTTTAATATTTAGTATTTACTGTCATATTCCCATATATCATTGTGATGTTGTTTATTCTATTACTCTTGTTCTCTTCTGCTTGTTTTCTTTTTTCTTTCTCAGCAGGTGACCCAGGTGATTGATATATGCATTTTTTTTTCTTTTTCTTTTTTTCTGCCCGTTCTGTTGGTTTTTGTCTTTTGCCCTTCTCCCCCGTCCCTCTTCTCAGCTGTTTCTCTTTCCCTCTTTCTTTCTCCCCTTCTTTCCCCCAGTCAAGTCTGTCCCGTATTCAGTAAGTGAAAATAAAATAAACAATAAAAGGTGAATCAAATGGACCATTACGGCAAGGCTGGGATGGTCAATTTGGTAAAGTAAATCCGTTGGGCATCTTTCTTTGCCTTTAGACAACAATTCTGATGGCAAAAGAGCCAAACGGGACAGGCAAAAAGAAAAAAAAAAAGAAAAAAAAAAAAAAGAAATCCCTAAAAAATTTGGTTTTTTTTTTAGGGTCATATATTGTTTTCCCAGATAAATCTTTAACAGCACATATGGTTGTTTTTTCTTCATTGATTTTTAACTGGTTAGCTAGAAATTGACTGGATTTGTTACCGTGTTCAAAATTTTGCAAGCGAAGTCTTTGTACTAAGAATTGAGTCTTTTTATTAATAATTATATTTAATTCTAGTTTTGTTTTGCGTATTTTGTTCAATATTTCTTGATCTTGGTGTGACACGTAGGCTTCTTCTAGGGATTTGATGGTTTTTTCTAGTTCCTGAATATTTTTGTTTTCTTCTTTCTTCTTATGTGATGAGAAAGAAATTATTTTACCTCTCATCACAGCTTTCTCTGCTTACCAGAAGACAGATGCTGATGTCATTATAGCCTAAATAAAGAGTCCATTCTTTTTTAAAGTATTTGATGATAGGGCTGCTCGATTATGGCAAAAATGATAATCACGATTATTTTCACTGAAATTGAGATCACAATTATTTGACGATATTTATTTAAGCCTTTAAGACCTACCATAGAACCAAGTCCGCCAGAGCTTATATTATTTTTTTACATGCTGTAGTGCCATTTGTGGGAGCATTTCAAGTTGCTATACATCAATACAACTGTTATAGCCCATATTTTAATAATATGTATGCATTAAGTCCATAGTAACTACATTAATTGCAAACAAGTGGGGTGGCTGTAGCTCAGGTGGCAGAGCAGGTCAGCCACTAATCAGAAGGTCAGTGGTTCGATCCCAGGCTGCCTCCTGGCTGCATGCCAAATATCCTTGGGCAAGATACTAACCCTGTGTTTGCCTACTGGTGGTGGTCAGAGGGCCCGTTGGCGCCAGTGTCCGGTAGCCTCGCCTCTGTCAGTGCGCCCCAGGGCAGCTGTGGCTACAATGTAGCTTGCTATCGCCAGTGTGTGAATGTGTGGGTGAATGACTGAATGTAGTGTAAAGCGCTTTGGGGTCCTATGGACTAGAAAAGCGCTATACAAATGCAGGCCATTTACCACAAGTGCAATAAACTACAAAAAAATTGAAAATCGTTTTTGTTTTGTTTACATATATTTCTACTTGGAGAAATTTAAGAGGTTTATCCCTCAAAACTTTAAATACAAAAAAGTTGCAAAAAATAGTTTACAACAACAGGAAATTTATTTTGAGTGTCTTCATAGTTTTATTTTGGAGATACAGCAATTTTTATATACTGCAGGAAAAACAAAAAAACAATCCTATGATGCAAATTTGCAAAGAAAACAGCACGTGCATCAAAATAAACTATTTCCAGCAGTGCAATTCGAGTTCTAAGCATCCCAGCAACTATTCAGAAAAGTCAAACATGACTTATAAAAACACTAGTATAGGCTTTTAAGGCCTACAAGTAAAAAGCTACATTTTCCGCGAGAATGACGTCACTTCCGGTTTCGGGCAGGAAACGCGATAGTTCGCGCTGACTTCTTTTTCAATGTGGGAAGTGTTAAGAACAGCTGATCGGATTGGCAAAGCGTGTTTCTGGAATATTATGTTTTTGTTCCTGCAAGGCTTTTTATGCAATTTTTGCATATGTGGAAGGAAACTGTGACCTAGGACAAGCTGATGGTATAAGATGTAAGTACAACTCCTCCGGTTTCATATGCAAAACAAATTATTGCGCTAGCTTACATGGTTCAGGTTCTACAGGGATTTAAAAATAGTTACACAAAACAGAGCATGCTGCTCTGACCGGCTTTAAAGAGTTAACAATAACAATGTATTGAATAATGACTTTAAAAAAATAATATAAAATAGTGTGCAAATACTGATAACAGTGCAAATGTTTGCAATATAAAAAATAAATGAAAAATGTAAACATCTATGTGTAGTGAACTTTGCAGTGTTGCTCTGTGGTGCAGCTACAACACTGTAGCAAAGTTTACACACTGTCTACTTGATCCACGTCTGACTCCGCCAACCCATAATGTTTCCACACCACTGAAGTTTTTTTTTTTTTACCTCTCTTTTCAACCAACGGCAGTCACTCTCCTCTCCAAACAACTTCTGCTTAGCTTTCCGGTCCTCTTAATTGTTGTGATGCGTGTTCGAAATGGAGAGCGGTGCGCTTGATTTACCACACGGAGCAGCGCGAGAGTAAAGCATGAGGGAGGGGCTAATAATCGGCTCAGTCATTTTTAATGATCGTTGAAAGCCCAGATCGTAATCGTGATTAAAATTCGATTAATTGAGCAGCCCTATTTGATGACGTCTCCATCTTTGAGTAGTGATGTGTTAAATCTCCAGTTTTTACTTGGTGTAGCGTTCTTCTTATGTTAAGGACTCAGTGTCTGAGATATCACTCAGCAGTGAACTACTGACTAGGAGATAATCCAGACGAGAGTAGGAGTGATGGACATGTGAGAAGAAAGTATATTCCTTACTGTTGGGGCCAAGGGAGCGCCATGCATCGCAAAGACCAAAGTCGCTCATATACTGTTTGATTATATTTGTGGACTGCTAATTGCGCTGAGTTCCTGCTGCATTAAGCCTATCCATTTCTTCATTTAGAAGCCACTCATCTGGACTCAGCCTACATGTAGGTTTTTTTTGTCTCTGTGGATTTCCTGTTGGCCCGATTTCATGGGTGTAATGATGCATGTTGGTATCTCTTGCAGAAAGCGCTTTTTTTGGTCCGCAAGTGACTTTTGATTGCAGAATAGGTGCAGATCTTTGGTTTCTGTTATTTCTCCATCGCATTTATGTAAATGAGAGTAGGCCAAATAACAGCAAAATACCTTTGTAATCCCAGAAAATAAACCTTTATACTTTATAAACTTTGACAACATATTGTGCAGATAATATCTGGCACACATGCATCATGTTGTAATGCTTGTGGTCTGTTACATAGCAGGGGTCTCTACTACAGTTATAGTTTGACCCTGGTAAGTGTTAGCCATTTAATATTGCAGACTGAAAAATTAGAGTAGAATGCATATTGAATGGGATTGTTGTTGTTATATTGTCATGTAATTGTATTTTTTCTTGCCTCCTGCCTTGGCTGTTTCTAAATGAAGTAAAAATAAGGCCGTGACTACAGTGCTTTGTTTCCATGAGTCACTGTTTAGTTTCACAGCAAGAGAAACTTGTTCACATGATAATAACTCTCTATATATCTTCCATTTGATGTTTTACAATTGGCTTCTGGTCTGACTGTCACTTCCAACACTGATCCACTGATTAAATTATGAATGCAGGACACAACACCTGGAATACAAACAGAATCCCAAAATGTGGAGATATTGAAATGCCTGTTGCTCTTTACAAAACTAATAAGGTAACCAACCAAACTTTGTTAAATGTATCAAAAAGCAACTAGGGGGTTTTGTATCTTGCTCAAGAACGTTTTGACATGCAGGTTGGAGCAGCCAGCGATCGAGCCACCAACCTTTGAACTGACCTACTAGATGACCTAGATGCCCTGCTCTACCTCCTGAGCTACCACCACATCTATAAATGCCATTTTAATTATATCCTTAAACAGTGTTCTAACTTCCAATATTCACAAGTGTAAGGTTGTTCTCTGAATAATTTAATGGATTCTAAATGTGCAATAGACTCTAACTTAATTTACAATAGAACTATGTGTTGTGTAACAAATATTTTGCAGTCACCACAGAGACTGTTACTTCCACTAAACAGATATGGTGACTCGAAGATGAACATTTTATAATCACAAATACTTTTCTTCATTGTCATAGAATTTATCTGAATGCTATGAAGGATTTGAAGCTATGAAGCATTGAGAATATAATTTTTGTTTTTAAAGTTGAATCTAAAATCAAGATGGCGCTGGAGTGACGGCAGCCTTTCCAAGTAGCTCTGCAACACCGCACCTTTTTTGTTAACTTTAACTTTTTTAGACTAGGCTTTTCAAACTTTTTTTCACCTTCCTCTACTTATACCTCTTAGATATAGCGATACAAGATGGATAATGCACTTTTTAAAACTTCTGGAACCAGTTCCGTCATCTATTCGAGAGCAGAGCTGCTGGCACTAAAAACAAAGGGACAGACCGGCATGCAGTGTTGGGGAGTAACGGAATACATGTACCGCCGTTACGTATTTAGAATACAAAATATGAGTAACTGTATTCCGTTACAGTTACCGTTTAAAAAGGTGGTATTCAGAATACAGTTACTTTGTTGAAATAAATGGATTACACTGCGGTACTTTCCTGTTTCATTTTGTCGCGGGTCAGGACTGTTTGGGTTTTGTTTGACAGCTACGTTCTGTTGTTCCAGGCGGCAGCGTTACGGTTGCCATGGTTACAGGGCGACGCTCTCTCTCTCTCTCTCTGCGACTGTGTGTTTCCTGGGTGAGAGAGCGCCTTTTCGTTGTTGTGCTAAGCTAACAGGCAGAATGCTACAAGCATAGCTCTAAAGAATGTAGCATCATGGGCAGTATAGTCCGTGTTGCAGGGAGAATGCACTGCCATACACGTTATGTGTCTGTGAGCGCGAGGAGGGAGAAAAAGGCGAGTGGAAAGGTACGAGTTGCCGTCGAGGAAAAACGGGAGCTGGAAGCATGTAAATATAATAATAACCACTGCAGCCAAGAAGAGTGCCTGACGAGCCCAGTTGTAAGTAAGCTATTAAGACTCGACTGTACACCGTGTTCGTGTTTTCCTCCGAAAACAATAAGTTCCGTTGGAGCAGTCTTTCAACGCCTCTCTCTGTCTCTCGCAAGAAAAATTGACCCACACAACAAAGTAAAGCTATTTTTCGGCTATAAGCCGACAGGGACCCCGCCGTATTAGTCAGAGGTCCCTTTACTACAGTTCGGAGTCGCGGACCTTCAGTAATAGTAATAAATCACACAGCAATAGTACATTCACGTTGTTGTAAAAAGCACGATAATATATTAAGTAATCCAAAGTATTCAGAATACGTTACTCTCATTGAGTAACGTAACGGAATACGTTACAGAATACATTTTGGGGCATGTATTCTGTATTCTGTAACGGAATACATTTTAAAAGTAACCTTCCCAACACTGCCGGCATGCGACACAACATCCCGGCCGAGCTAAAGAGGAGCTACAGAGGCTGCAAAGCTGGAGCGAGGAGAGCGGATCACCGGAGGCGATTCAAACCATCAATCCCGACAGTGATCATGGGCAACGTGAACTCGTTACAGAATAAGATTGATGAACTGTGCGCTCTGAACAACCACAGACTATACCGTGAGTGCAGCTTGTTTATCTTCACGGAGACGTGGCTAACCGAGCTAACGCCGCAGGCTAACGTAGACCTATGCGGTTTCACATCCGTGAGAGCCGATAGGGACACGCAGGCCAGCGGAAAAAGCAGAGGTGGGGGACTCATTGTCTACGTTAACAACAGATACTGTAACCCTGGACACGTCTCCGTTAAAGTTTCGGTATGCCGTCCGGACCTGGAGCTGCTAGCTGTTAGCTTGCGGCCATATTATCTACCTCGGGAGTTCAGTCATGTGATCTGTGTGTGTGTTTACATCCCTCCGAGGGCCGACGCAACAGCTGCCTGTGAGAAAATACACACAGTCACAGCAAGACTTCAGACACAAAACCCCGAGGCTTTCATTATTATATCTGGAGACTTTAACCATGCCACACTGGACTCTACCCTGGCTGCTTTTCACCAGTTTGTGAATTGTCCCACAAGGAGCAACAGGACAATTGACCTACTGTATGCTAATGTGAGAGATGCATACAGAGCCACCCCCCTCCCCCCACTAGGGAAGTCAGACCACAACCTGGTTTACCTACAGCCACAATACACACCCCTCGTCCAAAGGCAGCCTGTCACAACGCGCTCCATCCGGAGATGCACCCCAGAAAAGGAGGATGCTCTGAGGGACTGTTAGGACACCACAGACTGGGATGTGCTCCTGAGCCCACATGGTGAGGACATAGAGGGGGCGACACACTGTCTTACAGACTACCTCAACTTTTGTGTGGACACGGTCGCCCCTGCTAAGACGGTACGGTGTTATCCTAATAACAAACCGTGGGTAACACAGGAAGTCAAAGCTGTCCTCAACATGAAGAAGAAGGCTTTCAGGAGCAAAGTGAAGGAGGAGATGAAAGCAGCACAGCGGGAGGTGAAACGCTGCCTGAGGGAAGCAAAGGACACCTACAGGAGGAAGGTGGAGCAGAAGTTGGAGAGGAACAATATGAGGGAGGTCTGGAATGGTGTGAAAACCATCACAGGCCACAACACTAAGAAAAGCACAGTGGGGGGGACTGTGGAGAAGGCAAACGAACTCAACAACTTCTTCAACAGGTTTGACCAGCCCACAACCCCCCCACCCTCACCCTCACCTTTACTACAGAGTCCTCTCCCCACTCTCCTACCTCCCTCGCTTCCCCCCCTTCCTGACACCATGACACCCCCCTCCTCCAATCTCTCTCTCAGCAGCAAGACATCTCCCCCCCTCCCCTCCCCCCAAACATCTCCCAGTGTCACAGTGGATCAGGTCAGGAGACAACTGAGGAAGCTTCGCCCCAGAAAGGCAGCAGGCCCAGACAAGGTGTGTCCTAGGATGCTAAAGGCGTGTGCTGCTGAACTTGGGGAGCCGCTACAACGAGTCTTCAACCTCAGTCTGCGACTGGGGAGAGTGCCCGCCCTATGGAAGACATCCTGCATCGTCCCGGTCCCCAAAAAGAACCGGCCCAATGAGCTGAATGACTTCCGACCGGTGGCACTGACGTCACATCTTATGAAGACTCTAGAGCGGCTCTTCCTCAACCTCCTCCGACCACAGGTACAACATGCCCAGGACCCACTACAGTTTGCATACAAGGCGGGTGTCGGAGTGGAGGATGCCATCCTGTACCTCCTACACAGAGCCCACTCACACCTGGATGGGGGAAAAGGCATCCTGTTTCTTGACTTTTCCAGTGCCTTTAATACCATCCGGCCCTGTATGCTTCAGGAAAAACTGAACAGGATGGAGGTGGACCCCTGCCTGGTCACTTGGATCTCCGACTACCTCACCGACAGACCACAGTACGTCAGGCTGAAGGACATCACGTCTGACACAGTGGTCAGCAACACAGGAGCACCACAGGGAACTGTGCTGTCCCCTCTTCTCTTCACCCTGTACACCTCTGACTTCTGCTACAGCTCTGAATTATGCCACATTCAGAAGTTTGCAGACGATACAGCCATCATGGGGTGTATCTGGGATGATCAGGAAGAGGAGTACAGAAGTCTGGTGAGGAACTTTGTCGCATGGAGTCACACAAACCACCTGCAACTCAACACCTCAAAGACTAAGGAACTGGTTGTGGACTTCGGGAGGTCTAGAGCAGGTCCACTGCCGGTTCAGATAGAGGGGGAGGAGGTGGAGGTGGTCAACAAGTACAAGTACCTCGGGCTGTGGGTGGACAATAAACTGGACTGGTCATGCAACACAGAGCACCTGTATAAAAAAGCCCAAAGCCGACTGTACTTCCTCAGGAGGCTGAGGTCTTTTAACATCTGCAGGAAGCTCCTGAGGATGTTTTACCAGTCAGTGGTTGCTGGAGTACTTTTCTATGCTGTGGTGTGCTGGGGGAGCAGCACAGCAAAGAAGGACTCATCCAGGCTGGAAAAACTGATCAGGAGGGCTAGCTCTGTGGTCGGCATGAAGCTGGACACTCTGGTGACAGTGGCAGAGAAAAGGACATTAAAGAAACTGATGGACATTATGGACAATGCCAGGCATCCTCTGCACACGGCTATTAACAATCAGAAGAGTCTGTTCAGTGACAGGTTGCTTCTCCCCAAGACAAGAACTAACAGACTTAAAAACTCCTTTGTCCCACACGCCATCAAACTGTTTAACTCCTCTCTGGAGGGGAGAGGGAGGGGAAACAGGAGGACAAAGGAGGGGGGAACAACTAAGCTGTAGTGCCTCTTCACCTCACTGTGCAATACCTTTTTGTGCAATACTTTTGTAAATAGTCAACAGTGCAATAGACTCAATACTTGAAATGTGCAATTCATTCACTTGTATTTTTATTTTTTATTCCTATTTATTCTATTTATCCCCTTCGTATATTTTATTTATATTGTCTCTGTATTTATATATATGTGTATGTATGTATGTATATATATATATATATATATATATATATATATATATATATATATATATATATATTAGGGGTGCAACGATACACAAAATTCACGGTTCGGTTCGATACTTTGGTGTCACGGTTCGATATTTTTTCGATACAAAAAAATGTTCATGCCTTTTTAATTTGTCATTTATTAAAATTATAAATATATATTTTAACTCAAAAGTACAGTTTTTAAATTTAACCCTAACCCTTGTGCGCGTTTTTTATTTTGACAGCGAATGCGCACCTGCGGACCACTTATGTGCAGCCCTGGTTATTTAGCTCGTCATATTGCAGCCACAGAAATTCTTTTGTCCATGAAACCATAAAGCTGCACTTTCTTTTTGCCTTATAGTCTGATTTGTCATAACTTCTCCGTTTTGTGGTAAGCTTTTCTTTGGCTCTCACTTCTTCACCCCGACCTGTCTTATTTGGCTCAGCAGAACTAAAATATATATACTGCTACTTTTACACACGGACTCACATAAGCTCAGCGATTCTCTGCGCGATCAACCTCTCACATGTTTAAGCTTGCTGCGGGAGATTTCACTTGTCATGTTTGCATAGTAAGCTAACGATTAATAAGACGATGTCAGAGGAATTGGTGCACAAATTATCATCACTCACAGATCAGTGCTGTCATTGCAAAGTGAAAGCAAAAAAACAAGCGCAAATTCAAACGCGATTTCAATATGTCACATATTGACAGTGGCTCACCGATGCCAATGACATAATTACCCAGCTACATTTCTGAAAGAATGCAAAAGCATTGACATATATTTTTCCTACAATAGCCCGACGGGCAGGGCAGAGAGATTTTTGTAGCCTGACTGGAAAGATCGCTAGCTCCGGGACGTCGGGCTAGCGATTTTGCAAGCCCTGTATCTGATTGAGGAATCACTCATCTTTGGAAAAGAGAGTTTATTACAGAGAAATGTCTCTTTCCAAAATAAAAGCTATACTATCCGCTTCTTCTGGGCTATATTCTCAGCAGCATAAGGAGAATCATGTGCTAACAGCTGTCTAAATGACTCGGCTAAAGTTAGTAGCATGCTTGTTGTTTTTGTTTTTGCACTAGGATGATGTCGGCGTAAATGTGCAGTCATATTCGTTGTGTTCCCACTAGTGCTTTCAGGTTAATCTCGTTGAAATGACCTTAACGCCACAACACGGCAAATCTCCGTTAACGAGCTACCGCCGATCGCCCCGTGCATGGGGCTAGACCAGGCATGGGCGAACTACGGCCCGTTTTGATCCGGCCCGCCAAACTTGAAAAAAATTTAATAAATTAACCTTGTTAATGTTTTATTTCCCCTGCAATTCTGATGTTTCCTCACTAGATGGCGCACTCTAGATATATTGGCTTTGTTGAGGTGAAGCGGCGTAGGCCTATTACTCCACGTTTGCACTTTACCCTGTGACCTACCGCCCCTCTATGAAGATGAGCGGACCCAAGAAAAGGAAAGTGGACAGAGAATGTCGAGTGTTCAAAAAGGAGTGGACAACTAAATATTTTTTCACTGAACACCGATCATCTGCTGTTTGCCTGATATGCCAAGAAACTGTGGCGGTTTTTAAAGAGTATAATATTAGCCGTCACTTTGCCACAAAGCACGCAAATTATGCTAGCAAGCTCTCAACAAAAGAACGGGAATCTGCTGCTGAGAAGTTGGCAGCTAATTTGAAGGCTCAGCAAAGTTTTTTTCACCGTCAAACTGCCATTCAAGAGTCAAGTACCAAGGCCAGTTTTATGCTTTCATTCAAAATAGCAAAGGCCAGCAAACCACTGTCAGAGGGCGAGTTTTTAAAAGAATGTATGGTAGAGACAGGAGGTATTTTGTGCCCGGAGACCAAAGACAAATTTGAGAAAATCAGTTTATCACGGCGGACAGTGACTCGCCGTGTAGAACTAATAGATGAAGATATCACCAGCATATTAAACAAAAAGGCGAAGTCATTCACTTTTTATTCTTTAGCACTGGATGAAAGCAACGATGTCAAAGACACTGCTCAGCTCCTCATTTTTATCCGAGGAATCAACGAAACCTTTGAAATAACGGAGGAGTTTTTGACAATGGAGTCTCTGAAAGGACAAACACGGGGAGAGGACTTGTTTGAACGAGTGTCTGCTGCCATCGAAAACATGAAGCTTCCCTGGAGTAAGCTTGTTAACGTCACCACAGATGGATCTCCAAATTTAACGGGAAAAAACGTTGGCCTGCTGAGGAGAATCCAGAATAAAGTGAAAGATGAAAACTCTGACCAGGATGTGATTTTCCTCCACTGCATCATCCACCAGGAATCTCTATGTAAATCGGTGTTACAGCTGAATCATGTTGTGAATCCTGTGGTGAAACTTGTCAACTTCATACGCGCACGGGGACTTCAGCACCGTCAGTTCATTGCGTTCCTGGAGGAAACTGATGCGGATCACCAGGACCTGCTTTATCACTCCCGTGTCCGCTGGTTGAGTTTGGGCAAAGTGTTTCAACGAGTGTGGGAGCTCAAAGAGGAGATTGGCGTGTTTTTGGAGCGGCAGGGGAAGACTGATGAATTTCCTGAGCTGAGCAACAAGAGCTGGATGTGTGACTTCGCGTTTGCTACAGACGTATTTTCACACTTGAATGAGCTCAATGTGAAACTGCAGGGGAAGGAGCAGTTTGTGCATGACATGCACACAAACGTGAAAGCCTTCAAATCCAAGCTGGCTTTATTCTCCAGGCAGATTTTGAACAAGTCATTCACTCATTTTCCTACACTAGCCACGCTGAAAGAGGCCGGAGCAAAAGTAAAGAAATACAGTGAGTCACTGGATGCACTGCACGGAGAATTCTGCCGTCGGTTTTTGGATTTCGATAAAATTGACAAGTCACTTCAATTGGTGGCCTTTCCTCTGTCACAAGACCCCGAAACAGCTCCAGAGGAGCTTCAGCTCGAACTCATCGACCTTCAGTCTGACCCTGCCTTAAAAGAGAAGTTCAGCTCTCTGAAACTAAATGACTTCTATGCTTCACTCAATGATGCCGCGTTTCCAAATCTAAGGCGAAAAGCGCAGATGATGTTGGCTTTGTTCGGCTCTACCTTCGTGTGTGAACAGACATTCAGCGTCATGAACATCAACAAAGCCAGCCACAGATCCAAGTTAACAGACCTACACCTCAGATCAATCCTGAGAATCGCCACAACAAAACTAACTCCAGACTTTGATGCGCTGGCTAAAAAAGGAGACCAACAACACTGCTCCCATTAAAATGTGTGTCTCTCCGTGATACGCATGTTGTTAAAATGAACAGTGCGCGCAGATCAAATATAACGCTTCACAGACTGACTTGCTGCAACTGTTTCGTCCTTGCACTGGTCGTTGTTGACTTTTGGCACCGGGGAAACAAATTGAATAAAAGGAACAGGACAAGTACATCTGCATCTCCTACCGTTTTTGGAAAAAAAAAAAAGAGTTAGGAGGAGAGTGATGTGATATCCTGAAGGATAACAGAACTTTCAGTGCTTTAAAATAAAATATTCATTTATTTGATTTTCAGTGTTTAAAGGCTCATTTTGAAGTCAGAGATTTTATTGTAATGCTTTTCTTCATTTTCATTGGAAATTAAAGCACATGTTTTCTCCATATCCCAAGATGTGTATTTTTCCCCCAATGAGGTGATGTTTTCAAAGCATGCCATCTATCTACTCCTGTTCCGGCCCCTTTGTCAAATGTTAGAACTCAATGTGGCCCACGAATCAAAAAGTTTGCCCACCCCTGGGCTAGACGGCCAACACGTTAACGAGCTAACTGCGCTAACACACTAGTTCACACCAATGTAATTAAGCATTGCATGGCACATCCAACATACTGTTTTACTTTAGTCCATGACTCGCTTACCTTCAGGGTCATACGTCACATGAAAACCAAAATAATTCCAAACGCCAGATCTGAATGAGGGTGGGGGAGGTCCATCTTGCAAGGAGAGCTTAACTTCTGTCTCGCTAGCTTGCCCTGCGCTCTTCCTTCTGACTATGCTGTCTGTGTTGAGCGCTCAGTGGATCTGCGCTCGACAGTGCAGCCTAGGCGGAGTAGTCGAACGCAGATTCACTGAGCGCTCAACACAGACAGCATCGTCAGAAGGAAAGTTGATAAAATAAATTACAAATGTTGTATTGTTCGATACATATGCGTACCGAACCGAAAGCACTGTATCGAACGGTTCAATATCGATACGAATATCGTTGCACCCCTAATATATATGTATATATATGTGTATATATATATATATATGGAATGCCCTTTAGGAAAATATTATATATATATATATTCCAACCAAAGTCTGAATATATAGAATGAAACTTGAATATATAGAATGATCTTCTGAATATATAGAATGAAGCTTGAATATATAGAATGATCTTTTGAATATATAGAATGAAACTTGAATATATAGAATGAAACTTGAATATATAGAATGATCTTTTGAATATATAGAATGAAACTTGAATATATAGAATGATCTTTTGAATATATAGAATGAAACTTGAATATATAGAATGAAACTTGAATATATAGAATGATCTTCTGAATATATAGAATGAAACTTGAATATATAGAATGAAACTTGAATATATAGAATGATCTTTTGAATATATAGAATGAAGCTTGAATATATAGAATGATCTTTTGAATATATAGAATGAAGCTTGAATATATAGAATGAAACTTGAATATATAGAATGAAACTTGAATATATAGAATGATCTTCTGAATATATAGAATGAAGCTTGAATATATAGAATGAAACTTGAATATATAGAATGATCTTTTGAATATATAGAATGAAGCTTGAATATATAGAATGAAACTTGAATATATAGAATGTATGAACCTCTTTTTTAGAGATGATGTGTTTCTGAATTCTCTGCCTTTACAAAATGGCATCAGCTGAACTATTTCAGTACTTTTTAGAGCTTGACAACTGTTTTGCGACAGCTGTTCAAATTGCAAATTTCCATAGTCCACTAGTTGTATCCTGTGGTTGTACAGTGTTCCAACATTTACTGACAACATTTGAGATATGGCCATCCAACTAAACCCCAAGTCTCGCATGTCAGTCAGCTGAGTAGCTGACTGACATGTTGTACCTAAAAGAGTTAGAAACAAAAGAAGAAATATGTTGTTAACTTCTTTCTTATTTCTTGCATTCATTATCTTGTTTGCCATCTCTTGACTCTTTCAAGTGCCATACACATTATGAATGAATTTGTTTCCATTTTTATCACTTACCTTGACCTTCCTCTTTGAGATGTAGAATGATATAATGAGCCCATAACATGTGCTTCAGCTTCTGCTCGAAGTGTTAGCTCAGTTGACATCTCCATCAGTGATTGATAAATTCCCTCAAGAAGTGTGCATAATCTTCTCCCAGAAACATTTTGTTGAACATTATTCATGAGCACTAGAAATGTTGCAATAATGAAAACGTGTTCTTCAAGGTGACGTAGTATAAATTCAAATTATTTCTACCATTTGCAATTTGAACAGCTGTCGCAAAACAGTTGTCAAGCTCTAAAAAGTACTGAAATAGTTCAGCTGATGCCATTTTGTAAAGGCAGAGAATTCAGAAACACATCATCTCTAAAAAAGAGGTTCATACATTCTATATATTCAAGTTTCATTCTATATATTCAAGTTTCATTCTATATTTTCAAAAGATCATTCTATATATTCAAGTTTCATTCTATATATTCAAAAGATCATTCTATATATTCAAGTTTCATTCTATATATTCAAGCTTCATTCTATATATTCAAAAGATCATTCTATATATTCAGACTTTGGTTGGAATATATATATAATATTTTCCTAAAGGGCATTCCATAATATGTATATATCTATATATATATATATATATATATATATATATATATATATATATATATGTATGTATGTATGTGTGTATGTATGTGTATGTATGTATGTATATATATATATGTGTATATGTATGTGTGTATATATATATATGTATATGTGTATGTGTATATATATATATATATATAATATTCTGTAACTCTGAAACTTCTGTCGGTGCTGTGCTTTTTTGGAAATCGAATTTCCCAGAGGAACCCACCCGAGGGATTAATAAAGTTCTATCTAATCTAATCTAATCTAATCTAATCTAATCTAAAATGTGAGATTTTTAACCCAAAAGAGACAAATAACAATAATTACAAACAAATGTTCAGATAAAACTATGCAACCAACTTATATGTGATGATGAGCTTTAGAAACAGTGAGAAACGTTACCCTGCATTTATTACTGACACAAAACGAAAGGTGTCAATGAGGTTTTCTTGTTTTTTTCTTTTCTCTGTTCTCTCTGTTTCTACTGTCACTGCACATTAGCAAATGTGCTAAAACCCTGTAGCAAAAAAAACCTGCATTGTGCCAATTAGTCACATGATAAGCATTCATTATATTGGTGTTTTACATTTTTTTTTTCGTAATATGTCTTTATTCATATTATTTTTTAAAAATGGAATTTCATTGTTAAAAAAAGAGTCATGCAAAGATAATCAGTTTACCAAATGAGTTGCCAAAAAACAACTAGTATGACTTATTTTCAAACGTAATGCATAAGTTATTGTAACATAACCGGGCATTCTGTTGTCTGTGGTTTTAGGGTTTTTTCATGTCAACAAACATATTTTAAGTGCAAAAAAGCAATGAGGCAACGCCTTCAACAGGCCACTCATCTTGACCAGCCTAGATGTAGGTTTTTTTTTTTGTCTCTGTGGGTTTCCTGTTGGCCCAATTTCGTGGGTGTAATGATGCGTGTTGGTATCTCTTGCAGAAAACACTTTTTCATCTTCTTTATCACATGTGCAGCACCAGTGGCTTAAGTATTTATGTTTGTTTATTTTTTAAATAATACAGACAGTTTCTGTTTAACATCCCACAGAAGTACACAAGAGTGAGCACTGCTTTATATGTATTTACACATCCTGTTTAATATATCATGTAGGGGAAATTATTAATTAAAACACAATGAATTTATATATATTCATATATTTTGGTCCCCAAGTGTCTTTTGATTGCAGGATAGGTGCAGATCTTTGGTTTCTGTCCATCGCATTTATGTAAATGAGAGTAGGCCAAATAACAGCAACATACCTTTGTAAAATGCAACACAGTTCAACAGAACCTCAAACTACATTCTCCAAAATTATCACACAGATGTATCAACCAGTCTCAAGACAATCCCAGAAAATAAACCTTTATACTTTATAAACTTTGACAATGTATCGTGCAGATAATATCTGGCACACATGCATCATGTTGTAATGCTTGTGGTCTGTTACATAGCAGGGGTCTCTACTATTGTTACTGGTAAAGTAACCATGGCACATATTCATTGTGCAAACAGAATAAATGTAATATTTAAATCCCAAATAATGCTGCTAAAGATCTAAATGCCAAACTTCTTGAAAACATTCAGCATCGACTTCCTCACACAACCACTAGAGGTCACTTAACATTGGAAAGTAACTGTAGATCTTCCTAAAGTGTTTGCACTGAAGTCTTCTTGCTTACATTCCAAAGAAGTGAACAAAATTCCAACAGCATCATCATGAAAATGATAAAAGTTTAAGAAATTATAAATCTATATGAAGATTAGAAGTGTGAGTAATTTTACTATTTTTATTTTTTATGCTGTTTTCTTATGCTATACTGATACTTTGTGTATCTGTGGTCATATATGGGTGTGATTTGCGCAGCAACCACTTCTGAGCTTTAGGTTCAAAGCAATCCACTTTCCATATATGCATGCAGAGTATGTTATGGCAGTTTATTAATAGGAGCAAAACTGGCATCTAATAACAGAACTGTCATTTAGGTTTAACTGTTGCGTTTCAGTGTTTACCAAAAGAAATATTTTGTGATTCATTAGTATTTCAACCTCAGACTCCTCATTTCTGGCTCATTTGAAAAGAACATATAGAAAAAAATAAAGCATTTTTCATTACTTCTTATTGTAATGTATGTTATGAGCCTGGCCATCAGTCAAGAATGCACAAATTGAAGGATGCATGAAAGCATTCAACAGGCCACCAGTGTGCAGATTGTGTTGTTCTGCATGCTGCAGTCAGCTGTCCGAGGGCATGCTTATTCTGTGGTTTTCCTGTGAGCCTGCTGCTCACTAGATGGTCTACATTATGGTTATGATTTGTCAACTCTGTTATCTCGAACCCTTGAAATGCACCATTCATAGATTGAAGATGAAGTGGAAATTTAAAGTATAATCATTGCAAATACAAAAAGACAGCTAGAAGAGAAAAGAGTTATATCATGTCACATTCATCCTCAGACTCATACTCTGTTCTCTGGTTTAAGATATTTCTCGCTCTGCAGCTCTGTTAACAGAGACCACTGAAAGGGCATCTGTGTGTTAGGCTTACAGTGTAATTCTGTTCGATTCACAGTAATTTTTCTGAACTTATGGCTTACCAGCACAGTGCAAGGGAAGACGTGTGAAGTTGTACAGAATTTTTAAAAAGATATCTTATAACAACTAAGAGTCAGTGTAATATTATGAAGTACAGATTTCTGCGTCAAAACAAATGGATTGAATTAGAATCTAAAGGGGCCGTGTGTGTTCGGCTGTTTAATGTAAAAAGAAAAACCATATCAAATTAACGGGCTTCTTTCAATGTGGAGAAATAGCGGCTCTACTCTGAGCCCCACCCCAATGGCCAAACTTCTCACGCTATCCCTTGTCTTGGTTGACATGCCTCTTCAGTGTCTCATGAAAATCAGGGACAGTACTGCTGAATTAGCAGACCAGGTGGTGGTTCCTGTCTTTAAGAAAGGGGACTGGAGTGTGTGCCCCAACTATGAGTGGATCACATTCATCAGCCCCAGGAAAGTCTATGCCAGGGTGTTGGAAAAGAGAGTCCCACAACTCTCTGCTAATCCAGGGTTGGGTAGCAGGGCATCCAACCCCGTGAAGAAAATATGGTGGAGACTGTTGTTTCACCCCTTCTGTCTTGAAGAATGTCCCCTTATCAGCAGTGTTGGGACTAACGCGTTATTAAGTAACGCGTTACAGTAACTACGTTATTATTGTGGTAACGAGCACGGTAACTAGTTATTATGCCAAAACCAGGAACGCGTTACTCGTTACTGGGATTTAGATAGGCTCGTTATTCATTACTTCGTGTGGTGGCTATCGCGGAGCTTCCACAGATTCAATAACATTAGCAAGTGGTGGAAGCCAGCAGGTGGATGAAGGAAAAGGGAGGCAAGAGGAGAGACCCGAAGCGGCCGCTGGTCCGAGTGTCAGGTGAACTGAACTTCAGGTAAGAAGTTATAACCTGCAGTCCACCTGGGTCAGATATGAACCAAGTTTAGGTGGAGTTTATTTTCGTTATGCTGACTTTTTCGTACTGCGTGCTAGCTAGCATGACGGAGTTTCTATACAGCTGGGTGGGTGCTATGTTACTGATGTTGAACTTTATTTTGTTCATAAGGTTAATTATTAGAGTTGCCAACCATCCCGTAAAAAACGGAATCGTCTCGTATTCAGAGAAAATATTACGCGTTTTGTATTGAGGTGAAAAGGAACAGTTTGTCCTGTAATTCAGCTACAATGAAAAAGACACAAAGCTGGAGTTATTCTGTGTTTACGCTGCACAGCTGCCTCTTCTTCTCTCATCCTCTCCCTCTCCTGTTTCTACTTCAATCATGAAACTGATCAATGATCAGCTGATCGGCTTTTCTCTCTTGTTTATTTATCGCCCACTTTGCGCCAGAAAGAGGAAACCAGCGGATGTCGCGGTAAACAACAGCAGCACTTTTAAGCTTGATCAGCTGTTGTTAGAATTTATTTAATATTAATTTCTAGTATCAGCTGATGTTGGCTGGAGCCACAGCTGTAAACCTGCTGGTCATGATATCGGTTTGGTTATGTGATGAGAGGGAAACGTGAAGATGAAACCAGGAGATGTCCTTACTGAATCATCAGAGCTGTGATGGAGAAACAGGTTTACCTTTTAGGTGAATGAATGAGTTGAAGGGAAGTTATGAACTGTTTCTGAGAGACAAATAACCCCAGGATCCTTTTCTAAGTAGCTGACAGCTGGTAACTATGCAGGGGTGGGTCTAGCAAAGTGTTGCCAGGGGTCCATGTAGGGCATTAAAAGGGAAAGGGGGGCACAAGGAAATACTTTCTTATTCTCATTTAAAATGTCTCACTTTTAAAAAAATTATTATCTGAGTCTTGCAACAAACAATTGATAGATTGATACATATATACCACCAGAACAGTGTACATCACTGTCACAACAGTGTTTATTTTCATTCAAAGGCTTTATGATTTTTCCTATAATGGTGGGCCGGTCTCTAGTCAAAATGCCCGGGACAATTTTTTTGTCCCAGTCCAGCCCTGTATGCAGCTCATCTGCAGTCTGGTGTTACCTACATCTTCCTATTCAGAAGGCAGAATTTCCGAGTTCTGAGTACAATCGAAAGCACCACGACTGCAGTTTTTGTGTTGGATGTAAAAAGCAGGCTAGGATAGAATCAGGTGTGGGATTTCTCTCGTGGAAATGTGCACATTATTTTTTCCTTTCTATTGGTAGGTGGCACAGTGCACTTGTGGCAAGTAAGCAAGCTAGAAGACTGGCAATCTTGCTGGGTATCCAGTTACGGAAGCAACACATTAACAAGAGAATTCTGAGAAAAACCAAAGTTACTTTCCCTAGTAACTAGTTACTCTGAAAGTAACGAGTAACTTGAAGTAACTGCGTTACTTTTGATAGAAGTAACTAGTAATGTAACTAAGTTACTAATTTAAAGTAACTTACCCAACACTGCTTATCAGAGGGTAACAAGATCAGCATTGCTGACACACTTTGTCTGGGTCTTCCAGGATATGACTGCTGTCCCATGTGCTCACCCTGTCTCAGTTCCATCTACCTTCTTTTGCATTTGCATCTCTCTCAGAAATGAACCATCTATGTATTTTTGATATCGCAGACATCGTCATATTCCAAATCCCGTGAGCTGCTTTGTGTTGCTTTGATTTGATATGAAATGTTTTGTAATTATAGTTTGCATGGCAATTTATTTCCAAATAAAGGCCAAGGAAAATATTAGAACACAGCATTGGTTTGGTATGAGATGTTATGCTTGTGCATAAATATCTTTATAAAGTACAACAGTGAAAATATGTTTGCATATTGAGGCTTGTGGTGGTGTGTCCGCAGACACAAAAGATAACCAAAAACTGATTGAAATCTAAAAAAATAGTGATAATAATTTTAGAGAGTATATAATTTCAAGGATTAGTCTAAATCAACAATTTAAAAAAAGGCAAAGGAAGTATACTCTCTAAAGACATTCAACAGACCATGGGTATGAAAAGATATTTTTTATTTAAAAAATTTAGTTTCCTATAATAAGCGCTGTAATTTACACAAATCTGACAAAATCATCAGAATTCATCACTCTTTTTCTAGATACTTTGTTAGTTTTACTTCTAAAGTTATTTACATGCAACAGTCACCAAAACTACAATTTAAGGAAAACATAAAGAACAATTAAAACAAAAAATTAAAATTCAATAATGACTAACTCTGTTCAGTTACAAATAAATAAAACAAACTACGTATATAATTTTCAGTGGAAGACAGCGTTTTCTCCATCTTGAATCCGTCTAAAGATTTTTTTGTCCATTTTGAGCCTGGAACCAGACTTGTGTTAAACACAAATCTTCATCCTGAGAAACAATTTGACATTTAGAATCATAACTTCTTCTGATATTAAGATAAGATAAGATAACCTTTATTAGTCCCACACGTGGGAAATTTGTTTTTATTTGTTTTTATTAAGTAATTACTTAAATGAATACTGCAATCATTAGAACAATATGGAATTTTAAAAAGGACGTTCTGTTTGAATGCCATATGTCATTAAAAAAGTACTGACACATTATTTGTGTTTATCAGTGTTGTGTGTAATGTATTACAAACTAATAAACTGTTATAATCACATTATAGTTAGGGATGGGAATTGATAAGAATTTAGCAATTCTGATTCCATTATTGATATCACTTATCAATTTTATTCCTTATCAGCTCCACTTTGAGAGCCAGCACCATCAGTAAGAAGCATATCAAAGACATTACATTTGTGCAAGTTATTCATGCTGTGTGGACTAATGTCTGCGAATGTTGCAGGTATTTCCCCTCTTTGTTGTGATCAGTGTTGCAGTCATTTCTCTAATGAAATAGTGTATTAATGAAATTAATTTATTACATTACATTCGCATTTATCCTGAAATTATCTGATATTAGTGGTCATTTAACAATATAAACCTATGAGCTACAGCCCCCCCACCCCACCCACTCACACACAATACAAGTACTTGTGCTAATAAGGACACACAATTGATCTTTCTCTTAGTTTTTAGGTATGAACCCAAAGCTGACAGCACATAGCAAAGTTGAAAACAAGCACAAACAGACTTGATTCTGTTGAAACATGAACAGGTAGAAATGGAGGCTTCAGCCTGACTGCTAATCACTTCCTTTGTTATAAAAAAAATCTGGCTGTTTTGCTGGGGTCAGCACTCATTTAACTTTAATGTTACTCCGGGATTTTGGCTATCTTAGCACTAGGTAGCGTTGGCATGCTTTCAAAGCACTGAAGTTATGTTATTTGCATAGTACAATTGTTTCTGTTCTGGACACAGTTTGCACTTCTGCTCCTGCTCTCATCCTTTTGTGCATTAAAAGTAAAAGTAATGTCTATATAAAGGCTGCAGACTTCGCCACTATCTTCTGATCCGGATTCCCAGTAGTTAATTTCCAAGGAAGTGAACTGAATTCCAAGGAACTGAACTACCGAGAAGAGTTGGTTCTACTCAATTCTCAAGTATAGTAATGTAATGAATAACTGTAATAAATTCAGTAATCACATGAGTCACATCAGTAATTATCCCCCCTTGCATTTGTGGTATAATGAGCTCACTTTAGAGTATGTGGTGGGAAACGATAAACTGTACAGCAGTCTACAGATTTTAAAGAGACTGGATATTTTTATTTCACAAAAAGACATGCATGTGGTGACAGAGTTGAAACTGTGCCCAGGCCACAACACCAATCCTTTTTTTGTGTGTAGATACTTATGTAACTTTGCAGAAACTTAAGTCTATTTTATCTTATTCTCCTATCCTAAAAGAATTCGAATCTAAATCTACATGGTGCAAAACTGTGTCTCATTGTTCTTGTAACAGTGACAATAAAGATCTATTCTATTCTATTCTATTTGGTCTGTTTTCTAACGCTGTCAGCTTTTTGTTATAAGTTTTTTTCCCCTTTCCTTTTCTCTTTGTTAAAAGTTAATCACCTGGGTTCATTCCCATTAGGATAGAGATTATGTTAATGTGTGGGACTGTAACAGAAGGTTTATATAGTTAACTGCTAGCTATGTGATGTAAAAACATTGTAATGACTAGCTAAAAAAAATTATCCATCATTTTGTAATTTTGTACAGTAATTGATGATCTTATAGTAAGTAATTGATAATAATGTGTATTACATTACTCTTTTGAATAGTGACCCACACACAGCTGTTTATGCAATAAAAAAACAAAAACAAGTGTAGATAAGAAAATGAAGAAGAGAAAGTTTACCTCATTCTGTCTCCTTTGATTATTGTGATCTGGTCTGTTCTGAAAAAATTGAAGTTCTTTTTCTGCATAAACAAAAATGCACTATCATACTGGAGCATTCAGCAGCAACAGTGCCATTAAGAATTTGCCATTTAATGGTTGTAGATAGTTTTGTGGAGGACTGTGTGTGTGTGTGTTTGAAGGTGAGTCAAACAATTCGAAAAATTAAATTCTAATAATTAAAATATACAGTACCTGTTTTCCGACACAACTGATAAATAAAAATAAAGGAAAAAAATGAAATGAGAATAGAAAATCCTGGTGTAAACATCATCAGCCAGGGCACGAGACTGGAACCACAGGTTCTGTCGTAGACAGCACGAGGAGTGGAGTCAGGTCGAGTATTGGAGTCAGAGTGAAGAGTGGAGTCAGGGCAAGGACTGGAATCAGGGCAAGGACTTGTGTGAGGTGAATCTGCATGAAATAAGTTGTGTATTAGATCTACATTTTTACTACAATCCACTTATGTATAGTGCTTTGTATAGTGTGTTTAGTTTACACAATATAGAAACACTGTGTAGCAATCTAGTTTAGTACTGACTTTAGTTATTGTACGTCTTAAGTGGCAAGCACACTGCTCTGTTTACTTCATGTAAGAAGACTTTCAATCACAAGAAAGCCCCACACTAAAGTATATCCTGCTTTATCGTCTTTTCTACTCTAAACGGACTATTATTTACAAAAGTAATACCATAATGCATATTCAAACACTTCAAACCAGCAAATAAAATTATAAACACATTAAGAAACATTTTTTACAGCAAGACTTACCTTTGCATTCCCATTTGAAAAAAATTCAGGTTTAATAATATTAACATCATTTGCAGTTTATTATTTTCCTTTACGTATTTTACTGGATATTAAACATGAGTATTTTTTAACTAAGAAGGTGTTGCAAAAACAATAGCCAAAAACTTGGTGTGCAGTGTGTACTTAAAAGTTTGTGGAAACTGGACAAGTGCAGGACAAAAGAAGTGGAAGACCTAAAACACTATCTACACCAAATGAACTGCATTTGAAAGTGATTTCCTTAAGAAAATGTTAAAAAACAATCCACCAAGACTTGCAGCTGGAAATGCAGCTGGCCCTTCAGTTGATACATGTATGGTTCACCTAGGCTAGGGGTCGGCAACTTTCAACATCATAAGAGCAATTTTAGCTCTTTCTACCAAAGAACTGGCCAAATTACCCAAGAGTTGCACTGAAAATCAGGAACAAAATAAAAAATAAATAAAAATGAGGGATGGGTAAAGATTTTTGCTTATGTCAGAATTAAATACAGTAGATGTAATGCACAGAAGCAATGTCTTTGTTAAACAGACTTCAGCAGGACAATGTCCCCAAACCTACAGTCAAAGTCATTAAGAACTATCTTCAGCCTAACGAAGAACAAGAAGTACTAGAAGTGACGGTATGGCCCCCACAGAGCCATGATCTCACCATCGAGTGTATGAAGAGACAGAAGGATGTGAGGAAGCCAACATCCACAGGAGATCTGTGGTTAGTTCTCCAACATGTTTGGAACAACCTACCAGCCGAGTTCCTTCAAAAACTGTGTGCAAGTTTACCTAGAAAATTTGATGCTGTTTTAAAGTTGGTCACACCAAATATTGATTTGATTGAGATTTATCTTTCATTTGTTCATTTACTGCATTTTGTGGATTGATGAAAATAAAT
The DNA here is from genome assembly GCF_057381845.1 of Rhamphochromis longiceps. Lineage (NCBI taxonomy): Eukaryota > Metazoa > Chordata > Actinopteri > Cichliformes > Cichlidae > Rhamphochromis > Rhamphochromis longiceps. The sequence continues at coordinate 27,606,117 of NC_140562.1, read as the reverse complement.
GATTAACACTTCCATTTCTGAAAGCGTTCTTTGTTTACAGCATTTTTCCTCACCTGCCTAAAAGTTTTTCACAGTACTGTATGCATATATATAACAAACCAACAAAAAAACCCCAATCACACATGAGTACTTACTGATTAAGATTCTTGTTGCGATACTGGCATATCTGTGGTCATATCTGACCTGAACGCTTGTGCCATCTACCCACTGTTCCTTTTCAGTTCCACAGTAATAGAGGCCCTCATCAGAATCAGAAATATTCATGATCAGCAGATCATAGGATCCAGAGGACTGATTCTTTTTAAAGTGGAAGCGTAATAGAGAATTCACTGAAATTGCTCGGTCACTGATTTTTTTCCATGCATCTTCTTTTAGTTTCAGAACAAGAGGAGGCTGATTTTCATGGGTACAATTTCTGTACCACACAATATATTCCTCAGAAAATGCTTCACAGTCACAATTCAGAGTGACGTTCTGTCCTGATGTCACTGTCAAATCCACCACTGATCCAGAAATCCAATGACCTCCTGAAATACAAACACAATAACAAATTTTGCCAGTGTTGAGTACAAGATGTGATGTAGATTTCCAAATAGAGTTGACACATTCATTTAATGTTTTATAATATTAATGTATAATTTAATTAGTTGTACAAAATATTACCTAAAAGAAGGACAAGAATGACATGAAGGCTGTCCATGTTTGATGATTACCTGCAGTTAAAAGACAGTAAGAATGGTGTGACTCTCGAATGTCATCGCCTACACATTACTTTTCCACTAAAGGAAATGCAAGTTGCGATCGGGTGGTGGAGTGGAACCTTCTATTCTGTGGTTACACTGTGTCAGTGCAATGTCATGTGATGGTCTGGATGTAAAAATTAAAGTTCTTTTAACATGACAGACTGCTTTTCAACATGCTTTTCAGTCTTAGCCATTATAGACATGAACAAGAACACTCAGGGATTGCATCTTCTCCCAAAGGACAAGAGGTACACATGAATTTTGATGAGCTATGATTTTTTTTATTACAACATTCTGACATCAGTCTTTTATGGCATCATTCTGATGTCATATGGTATCATATTAAAAAGGTTAAAAGTTTGCTGTACAGTAAAATGACATATTACTTGATATGCATCCTTGAAACTTTATTTAAGGTCAACTTTGACCTTGAGCACTAACAATATAAAGGCCAAGGTGAAATGCTTAGCCAACCTAGATACTCATGTACCCCAAGGTCTAGCATACTGTGAAGTTTGAAGGCGATCCATAAAAACTTTTATTGATTTTTACATCTGGTGTGTTCTTGACCCAATTTGAAAAAACAAACAGACAAACAAACAGAACTGATTATTATTTATTAAGATAAAGACACAGTGTAATATGTCGTGTATTCTAGTTCATCTATGTGACCATCTAAGTTCATTAAATGATGACTATGTGACAATGTAATTTATTTAGAGAACACATGACAGAAACATTTGGTTTTATCAGCTGTAGGTTACCTTCTGTGTGCCACGCAGGGAGAGGGTTGGGGGAGGTTTACCAAGATCTAGTGTGACACTTGCACAAATCTCCACGTTACAAACTATTTTCAGTGTGCTAGCATATCCGCTTCATACTTCAATAAAAATGAACAAATCAAGTTGCTAGATGCATATGAATACAGATGTAAACTTTATCTGACTCGAAACTACTTCTATTACTACTAAAATGTTTCAGTTATTCTTTTTTTAGTTCAATTCAATTAAATTAATTTTTATTTATATAGCGCCAAATCACAACAAAAGTCGCCTCAATGGCCTGTAGAATTACTGCTTTGGCTCAGTCTTACAGCAATGATCGAAAACACTATTTTCCAAAAACAGCATAAAAAGCTATGAGCTGGTAAATTTAGTGGAACATTCAACAACTGAAGAGTAACGTTTTTGTCGTGAGTTGGTCAAACTCACTTAGCATAGAGTTATAAAAATATGACATATGTCTATAGTGATGGTGATTTCTGTACTTGAAACAACAGAGTGCGTCCCTCTTATCAGAAATCTGTTCTGTCTTTTGGTTTTAGAATTAAAAAATAAAGATTGAATAAAGTACGGGGTTCACAAAAACATGTTGCATTCTGTCGTCCGAGTAGACATTTGTTTCTGTGGTTTTCCTGTGAGCCTACTGCTCACTATATCGTCTACAATGGTGGTGGTTTGTGAGCACCTTCAACTTGTGAGAGTTTCCAAAAATATGGGGCATGCGTTAAAGCTGAAGTGGAAATTTAAAGCGTAGCTTAAAAAAAATTACAAGAAAAAAAAGAGTCTTGTTTTATATCAAGAATCAACATTGTGCAGATTTCTGCCAACCAAATGGTAAATGGGGGATTCTTTGAAAAATACATATCTTGCATTTTGTCTTGTAGCTGTTAGTAAACAGAATGAAAAGTTTGATCTTTACCTCACTCCTACAGATTCCAGACTCACATTTTGATCTGAATTTTTTTGTTTTGCCTTCATCGTGTAGCAAAGACACATATCAGTCAATTCAGGAACATAACACAGTGTAGAAATATATGAGGTTTCATTTCAGATCTTTTAATAATCTTTAATATGAATTTTGGTTTTAATATGAATTATACACTGGTGCTGAACTGCGTGGTTATTCTCCACCATCATGGTGATAATCAGCCCCTTTTGGTTTGAGATTCCCTTACTTCACCCCTGCCTGCCTGCCCAGCTACCCGTCTTTTGTGCTCATCCATGTCTGGAAACCTTGTTCAGGATTTTTCTGTCCAGAATACCACATTTTGTCACGGCTGCCGAGGCGAGCCGTGTGGATTTAGAAGGAGGACCCAAGATGCAGGCAGTGGATGAGATACCGGTGGTTTTATTTACAGAGGTGTAGTGGCAAACAAACAGTGGGGCATAACAAACAACTAAAGACACCTAAACTGGGAGAACTAAAAATAACAGACCTGGGAGCATATGACAACGGATGATGAATAGCAGAGAGACGCAGACGAGGAACAGGACACCGTGGAACACAGGGTCACAGACTGACACGGAGGAACACAGACGAACCGGCAACAGGCAGGAGAACACACAGGGCTTAAATACACACACCAGTAATCAGGGGATGAGAGACAGGAGGGCAACACAGCTGGGAGGAATCTGGGCTGACGGGACAGGGGAAACGTAAACTGATCACACTCACATACGACGCGGACCTTCACAATAAAACAGGAAACTCAGACACATGGAACCAGACAAGACATTGAACTAAACAGACAGATTCACAAACAGATGGGGTGACACCATAGACAGAGACACAGACTCAAAGGCAGACCAAATATAACACACAGAACTCAAACAATAATAATCATCATCATAAACTAGAAAATGATAACTAAAAGCGCTGGGTCACCGACCCAGGACCATGACAGTACCCCCCGTCAAGGGCTGGCTCCAGACAGCCCAGCAGAAACACAAAAACGGACCAAAACCAAAAAAGAAAAGCACCCGACCAGGGTGGGCGGAGGGGGCCCAGGACGGAGGGACAGAGTCCAAAAAGGCCCAGATGGTCAAGTTCAGGAGGCCGACCATGCGAATGGCAGCGGGGCAGGTCCCGATGCCGGCCACGCAGTAGGCAGTGGCGTGGAAACAGTTCTGGGGGCCGACCGTGCGGACGGCAACAGTGGCGTGGAAACAGTTCTGGGGGCCGACCGTGCGGACGGCAACAGCGGCGTGGAAACAGTTCTGGGGGCCGACCGTGCGGACGGCAACAGCGGCGTGGAAACAAGTCCGGAGGCCGGCCACGCGGAAGGCAGTGGCGGCGTTCAGGAGGGCGTCCACGGTGGCGGAGATGCCCAACAAGCGGCCAGGCAGATGACCGACGATGTGGAGGTGGTAGTAGGGGACCTGAAGGCTGCGTGGCCCCTGCAGCCCCAGGTGAAGCGGAGGCTGGACCAGACGAGGCGGAAGCTGAAGCGGAGGCTGGACCAGACGAGGCATTCAAAAATAGTTCTTACATCAGTTCTTTTGGTATCTATATTACATGTTTTTAATGGTTTTTTTTGTATGAAATTGTTTCAGTCTACTGTAGATTAATCAGTGGCTCCCCTCTGCCACCCCCAGAGGCCATCCTCCTGTCTCAGGAAAAACAAGACCATCACAGGAGACCAATTACACCTCGGCCACCACCTGTTTGACCTGCTGCCCTCTGGTTTGCACCTCAGGTCCACCAGGTTCCACACCTCCAGACTCACAAGTAGGTTCTTTTCCTGGGCCATTTGGACTGTTAACAAATACTATCCCCCCACACCCCACCCCTGCTCACTCACCTCACCAATCTGAGCCATGGTCTGAGTATCCTCATTACTCAAGCCACTCAAATATGGACTCTAAACTCAGTCCAAGTCCTTTGCACTACTTCCTGTCATGGTCAGGTGTGTGGAGAATTGAAAAAGAGGCAGACGAGTTGGTTGATGAGGAGGCAGGTGGATGAGTGGCGTGAAGCAGAGAGGCAGAAGAGTGAGCAGCCGAGTATATCATCGAGTAATGCCCACTCTCCGCTGTGGAGGCTTGGGTGCAGACGGGGCAGCAGGTGGAGGAGCGCCTGCTTCAAGGACCCCCCAGAGCCAGATGAGTCCTGTAGAAGATATGCTTATATGAGTCATGGTTTCCACCTCAGCTTCCCCTCCAACAGGGAAAGCGCTGCCTGCTGCCGCTCATATAGTTTGAAGTCCACTGGTTCCATTCTGTGTTAGCAGCACGGGTCTCGTCGCTCTGTCAAGGTCGGATGTGTGGAGAATGAAAAGATAGGTCCCAAATGCAGGACTGCTAAGAAAGTGCCTGGTGTTTAAAGACGGATGACTGAGCGAACAGGAAAAACACGGAAAAACACATAGACTGAATAAAAAGGACTGGAAACAGGTAAGAACACAGCTGGAATGAATCTAACTAATGGAACACAGGAAGTAAAACTAAAAATAATGCACGCGACCAAAAGGTTATCAAAATAAAACAGGAAACACATGGGAAAATAAACAGTGACAAAAGTCCAAACTAAAAGCACTGTGTCAGGGACCCAGGTACCCTGACACTTCCAAGCCCTTTGTTCTCCACTGTGGGCCTTTCTCTTGTTTTTAAATATATACACATACACACATATATATACAAATATATATACACACACACACACACACACACACACACACACACACACACACACACACACACATATATGTATATATATATGTATATATGTATATATGTATGTATATATATATATATATATATATATATATATATATATATATATATATGTATATGTGTATATATATATATGTATATGTGTATGTATATATATATATATATATATATATATATATATATATATATATGTATATGTATATATATATATATATATATATATATATATATATATATATATATATATAATGTATGTATATATGTATGTGTATATATATAGATGTATATATGTATATATATAGATGTATATATATATATGTATATATATGTATATATATTTCTCCTGTTTGTTATTTACTCCCTCTTACTATTTATATTTTATTCCTGCACAGTTTGTCACGGCGGGCTGCGCCGATGTGTAGATGAGGTAGACCCAAAAGCACGGTGGAGACAGAACTAAGTTTCCAAAAATAAAGCGAGCCTTTACTGTGGCTAATGGCATGAGAACAACTCTAGAGACACACTGAAACTGGGAAAACTAAGGGGACTAAGAAGATTGTGTAAACTAAAAGACTATGACACTCTGTGAAAGAACTATGAAAAACTATGAACGCAGAGTAACTAGGAATGCTATGAAACACAGTGAAACAAAGAGGGAAAACTATGAAATCTGTGGCGAGGATAACAGACGATCTGACAAAGAACGGTAAGAGACAAAGGACTTAAATATACACATGAGGTGATCAGGGGGAGTGGAGACACACGAGGAAACAGCTGACTAGGATGAACATAATGATGCACAGGAAATGTAAACCCAAACACAAAGATATGAAAACTGGACTTTCAAAATAAACAGGAAAACATGACAAGAAGCTGGCATGACACGAACTTGACAACATTAACCAGGCAGGCAAGAAACATGAGCAATAACACCCAATAAACAACAAGATGAACTTTAACACAGGGGAAGAAACAAAGGACTAACAGCAACCTAGAAATTGACTGAATGAGCTAAACTGAAACTAGAACACAAATGAATACAAAATGACACACTAACAACCCACATACTGGGTCACATGACCCAGTACCATGACACAGTTGGTGTGGAGCACGCATAATTACATGGTACATCTACAGTACAATGACAAAAAAGGGTTTTTCTATTCTTCTCTAACATTCATAATTAAAAAAATATATACAAAATATGAAACCACAGTTCCATGCACGAAGTATTGTTTTATTTTTCAAATTTCATTACAGTGTTCCCTTGTTTATCGTGGGAGTTACGTTCTAAAAATAACCCACGATAGGTGAAATCGTATCGTGAAGTAGCCAGCTTTATTTATTTATTTTTACAATTTTTATAGATGTTTTAAGGCCGCAAAAGTTGTCACTACACACTTTATACACTTTTAGACAGGAATGAACATTTTCACACTTTTCTCTCTTGCTTAAACGCTCCCAAAGTTCAAACCTTCATAGAAAAGCAAGTCCAGTATTATAGAATGAAACCAAAGAGCAAACCCTGTTTTCAGGTCCAGAACATGGGAATAGAACAGCTGCGAGAGAATTCAACATTAATGAATCAAGTGGAGGAAGCAAGAAGAATCAGTTGAGTAAAGTTTGACTTATCTGACTGTTTTGTTTTGCTTAATGCGCCTTATAATGCGGTGTGCCTTATTGTCCAAAATATATGGTAACTTCTACCTTCCTTTAGCATGTCTAGAAGTCCAACTTTTTGTGCGATGGTTAGCATCTTCCTTTGCCTTTTTGGAACTACCGCAGGTGCCTTTTTACGGTGCAAAACGTTTCGTCGATATTGTTGTGTTCGTTTGGGAGAAAACTTACAAACATACAGTACAGCACTTCAGAGTCACACTACTAGCGATCGAAGATTTATGTAAATTTGACAAGCTGAGCGCATTTTGTACTGACAGGAGACACGACACAGAGGAGATTAATTGACAATGGTCTGAAGCCAATCAAGACCCAGAACACAATACGCTGTTAAAAAAAAGCATGCAAAATTGCACCAAAAAAAATCCGCGAAACAGCAAGGCTGCAAGAGGTGAACTGCGTCATAGGAAGGGACCACTGTACTTATAAATTTCTAACACAGTGTTTATGACCCTGCTCTAGTTGTCACAGGGTATTTAAGTGTGGAATTTGTTTACAATTGTATGTTTGTTATTTAAAATACTAATTAGACAAAATAAACAAAATAAAAATGAACTACAAGGAGCATCAGACCACAAATACAATCACACTCTAGTATGTTAACTGCATCAACAGATAACATTACATCTCTGCATTGGTAAACTACTTCTGTTTCTGTTTAAATTCTGTTTTTTGTTTAGTAAATGTTTCTTTTTTCAGCTGTTAAGTTATTCAATTAAAATATATAATTACACATTTTACTCAGGGAGAAGCAAAAATGTAATGTATAAAGCTAAAACTATTTAGATTTTGCTATTATAATTGCTTAAAAATATATAAATGAACAACAATAAAAAAAAAATGAGACAAATGATACAAATTGTTTTGCATGTATATACCAATGATCCAAAGCATGAACATTCACAGATAAGATGCATAACTTTAATTTACTGGCATCAACATCTAGTACTGGCACCTAGAGATTCTGATATGATGCCTAAACAGGACAGCGAGGAGATTGTGGTTTAGGCTATGTGCATACAGTCAGGTCACTACAGTTTTCACTCATTTATAGATGAGGGGAAAAGCAAAGGACCTACTGTCAATCCTTGCGGATTATTAAAGTTGGTTTAACAAACATAATTCATTATGCATAATTGAATGAAACAAAGTTAAATCTAGACCCTAGAGGTGTTGATAGCAGAATAGGTACAGAAATCAGAACTATGCATTATCTTCTTCTTTGATTTCTGTGTTGCTTGACTGGTTTCCACTGTAGCATAAAAGACATCTTCATCCTGTGAACGGACATTTGTTATTTACAGTCAGGACAGTAGCCAAATGCTCCAATGCTTGACAGTGATAATGTTCTTTAAGTCTTTATATTGACATTTAAATCTGGCAACCAGAATTTTAAGCCTCAAAATAAAAAGAGCTAGTGTATTACATATTGTTAAAAAAACAGAAACTTTGTTAGCGCCCACAGTGTTAGATAATTACATTTCCAAACTTCCATTCATTTGAATTTTTTTTTGAGAAAGTCATTGCTCATCAGTTACTTTGACTGGTTGAGCGACATGGGATACTTGCTAAATCCCAATTTAGTTATTGACAGAAACACATCACTTCTCTGTGATATTTAAAAAAAAATTTATGTCTTATTTTCTGTCTTTTATGTGAAGCACACCGTTTGTTTTTAAATTTGCTCTATAAATAAAGTTGTATTGTATTGTATAACTTGGTAAAAGGTAAATTTCCTTTTTGTCTGAACACTTTTTCACCAATAATTGAGCTAGTCTGATTGACAGATTTGGAACAGAGTGGGCATCTCTGGCTCTATTATTATTTGGTTCTCATCATATTCATCTGACATAAAATTAATATAAATCCCAATTTGTCCTCTCCTGTGCCCCTTGTATGAGGGGTCACGCAAAGCTAAATCCGTGGACCAGTTTTGTTCTCAGTTTATATGTTACCCATGGGATATGTAATTATTAGCTGCAAAGCCATCTCCTATCATTGCTATGCTAGTGATACAAAGCTGTACTTTTTTGTTAAGCCTAACAACCTTGATAGCTTCTCCAATCTCAGTGAAAACTTCATTGCGATTTTTTTTATAGATTAGCTTTTACTTAATCTTTTACCCATTATTTTTCTTTATAGTTCACATCTAATATGTGTATAGAATTATTTATGTCAGAATTAATGTAAGACAATGTATTTGAATATATATTTGTACAGTGGGACATGATCACTTATATTTAATATGTTATTGTATCCAAACTGCGAAGCACTTTTTAACTGTGTGTATGTTTTAAAGGACTAAAAGTACAAATAAAGTTTTTTTTAATCACTATCATTAATAGTATTGATTAAATAATAAATATATGTCAGTCAAAAAGGAAATGAAGTCATTGGTTTGGGTTACCATTGAAGGAAATGGATAGGACACTGTTCATGATTAGTTCTTGTTAAAGAGAATTCACAATAAATTTTACATACTAGTGTGTCATCAAGCACAATTGCCAAGTAGATTGCTGCCATTACAAATGCCATATGTAGAATAAAAAAAAAAAGAGAAATAATTATGAAAAAATTATCTGTGCTATTACAGAAATTGAATATGAATGTAATTTACCTGATTTCTTCTTGTTTGCTTGCTGGTTTCAGGTCTTTGGTGATAAACTTTCAGCCACAGAAATTATTATACAACATCATTAGGCAACAACATCCAACATTACTATGGGATTAAAAATACTCTTAGATTTTGATCAATAATTTGAGATTGTAAACTGAGTATATCAAAAACCTCAGTGATGTAGTGAACTGATGATGGACTAATTGAATACAAGTACAATTTATAGTAATTACCTGTTTTCTGGCAATAGTGATGGACAAGAAGCGAGACAAGAAGAGAGGGGAGAACGGCAAAAGTTGGACACAGGACAAAGAGCAGTTTCCAACACATGGTGCAATCTTCAACCTGTGGAGTCCTCTCATGGGTTGAAGTTGTATCACTGGCATCTTAATTGTTCACAAACATGTTTCAGTTAGGTATGAGTATATTTATGATACTTCTCTTTTACACAAAACTCAAACATTAGTACCCTGTCAGTCTAGTTTCAAAAGAATTATGCCATGTCAATAAAAAAATATTTGTCTGCTTGTAAACAATTCTTTTTTCTGTAATAACGATCTAACTTAGCCATTGTGTAAACACTGCACAGTATGTCCTATTTGCAGAGTAATCAATTGGATATATACGCAACATGTGTTTAACATTTTAATATTAAGGGATTTTTAAAATAAAAATTGCCAAATAGTTACCAAAAGGTTGATTCTGTTCATCTGAGTGTTACTTTTTAAGATACAAATTTGGTTTCCTTTTTTTTGGTCACACTGTGGGTTTCTTTGAAAAAATAACCATATTGATCAATCATGGTATATTACTCTTCCCTTACAGTAAAAAATTGAAAATCAAGAGCAAGTTGACTTGATTTATGTTGGTTTTCTGTATTATTGTGAAGCACTTTGGTGTGCCTTCGGGTTTTTAAATGTGCAATATAAATAAAACTGTATTGTATTGTATTGTATTATTAACTTCACTTTTGTCCTTTATAAAAATGCTTTCTGAAAACGATCCTGACTGTTATTTTCTGTTAAGATACAGATAGTTTGCTTTATATTGGTCACCCTGTTGTTCTCTTTGAAAAAGAAAACTACTGAGCAATCAGATATATTACTCTGACATAATAGTGTATGGTTGAACTCACTTAAATATACCGAATTTGACTTTATAATGGTCATTTGTCACTTCATCATTAATAAATAAATAATTCTCTACTGAATACCTGAGAACACTTCCCTATAATGTTAATTGCTAAGTCATGGATATATTCCTTTAGATCATTGAAAAAAAAATCAGATGAGTACTTACTGATTAAGATTCTTGTTGCGATACTGGCATATCTGTGGTCATATCTGACCTGAACGTCTGTGGCATCTGCCCACTGTTCCTTTTCAGTTCCACAGTAATAGAGGCCCTCATCAGAATCAGAAATATTCATGATCAGCAGATCATAGGATCCAGAGGACTGATTCTTTATAAAGTGGAAGCGTAATAGAGAATTCACTGAAATTGCTCGGTCACTGATTTTTTTCCATGCATCTTCTTTTAGTTTCAGAACAAGAGGAGGCTGATTTTCATGGGTACAATTTCTGTACCACACAATATATTCCTCAGATAATGCTTCACAGTCACAATTCAGAGTGACGTTCTGTCCTGTTGTCACTGTCAAATCCACCACTGATCCAGAAATCAAATGACCTCCTGAAATACAAACACAAAACCATGCCAAATGCTTTTAACTGTTAAATACAAAATTTTATTTTGATTGTAAATATAATCAATTAAATAATGTATTGTTTAATACCTAAAAGCAGGACAAGAACAACGTGAAGTCTATCCATGTTTGATGATGATCTGCAGTAAAAAGACACTAAAGCTTGCCTGACTCTTGAATGTCATGGTCTGCGCAGACTTTTCCATTAAAGGTAATGCTTGCTGTGATTGGCTCGTTGAGTGGAACCTTTTGTTCTGTGGTTGTTTTCTGTTGACGTTACTGTTGTAACAGTATACAATTTTTTTTGTGTTCAAGATGACAGTGTGTCAGATATGTACTTTTCAGTCTTAACCGTTAGAGCATGAACAGTCTGATAACAAATTGGCAAAGAAAACATGCAAACATCTTTTAAATTCCTGATGCTGATCAACAATAAGATTAATCCACCCAATATTCAGTCTAGGAAAGAGCAAGCAAAATATATTTGTTTAGCACTGCTCAATGACATGACTCACAAAATCTTTTACCAATTCATAGTACAATTACAGATTTAAAAGCAACACAAAATTAAAAATAGAACAAATACAACATGACAAATTGTCAGTTTTTCCACTAGGGAAAAGCAGAAATCAATCAATGACATGTGATTTCATTGAGCAGTGATAATCCCAGCTCCCAGTAATTCATCTCCCAAGAGCGATTATGTGCAAAGGCCAATGCTCTCTCTCCAAAATTGCTCCACAGTTTTCCTAAACAGAAAGGAGAATGAAAGGTAAGTTTCTACCAAGGGTTGCTAAGACAAACCTTTACTCATGAACCAGGATTTTACTGAATATTGGACATTTAATGATCCAACATTGACTGAAGCTCAGCCACTCCTCTAAATATGGTTTGATGCATGCTCAATCATCCAGGTAAGGAAATCCCAAATAGTTCATTCTTTTCATCTGCAAATAGTGTTTTCATGGAAGAAATGTTTTGTCACTCATCCAAGTGGCTTCTTCAGTCTCAGCTGACTGCAGGTTTCCACAGCCTTTGTTGTAAACAGTGCATTTGCACAATGACTGAAACTACCACTGAATGAACAACTTCACCACTGAATGAACAATGGGCCGTGAGGTCAGTTTCATGATCAGTAATATGCAAATTGTCATGACCACTAATCAACAACCACTGATCAAAGACTACTGATTAATGACAATTGATCAGTGGCCATGAATACCATTCATAGAGAGTTGGGGAATGGATGCAGTCAAAGCATTGTAAAATGGTGAAACAAGTAACCTTAGGTCCTCTACTCAACTCATTCGTTTTGCAGATAAGTGATCCCCTTGTTCTATGCTCAAACCAGCATTCCTCGTTGTGCAGGATGTGCACATTGTCATTACTGAAAGAGTGGCTTGTAGGTGTAAATAGACCGATAGGCTAGGACAGGATAGACTAGATGACCCCCATTACTTATAGAAATCTCATAGTCTCAGAAGGCTAACCTGCCACTTTTCATAGCCTCTCTGGTGAATTTGACGTGCTGGTTCACCGAGTTAATGTGATTAGTGAATTGCGGTATGTCCTGCGATTTGATTTTCACCCAGGTGTCATCCACATACCTGAACCAATGACCAGTGGTTTTTCAGGGTAGGATAACAGAGCCTTCTTTTCCACATCTTCCATGTACAAGTTGGCCACAATGTGTGAAACTGGGGAACCCATGGCACAACGTGCAATGCTACAGTAACTTTTATACAAGATGATTTCAAGCAGGCAACCGAAAACAGCAATCCATGTAAGCCTCTGACTCCGACAGCTATGACATCAGTAGTTTGTCAAAAAAAAGAAGAAAAAAAAAAGAACAGAGCTTATATTGCAAACAGTGCTAACCATTACATAAGATGCAATATATCTATACCTGGTGTTTAAATATGTTATACAACAGGAGGTATTTTAGTATGTATGTGTTAATTCTCAAAAACTCTGGGGCCTGTGTGTTGTAAAGTCTCATGTTAAAATGCCCAAGGTTACTGCAGAAATGACTAAGTTCTGCAGTAATATTTTTGTTTCTGTGTTGAAAGCTTTTACAAATCCAATTACCAATTGAAAATGTTTTTGTTGTCAATTCATGAACATTAGTCAACTAATTAGTGATGAAAGAAACACTGTAAATGAGACTCATTCAGAGGGAAGTGCAACCTCATTAGGTCTAATGTCTGTTTTTTCTGTATAAGCATTCAAGGCTTCATGCTTGGATAATAGTTAACTCTTGAAGAAAGTGATTTTCATGAGCCTAGTTTTTGTTTGTAGCCACAAGTGGATCTGTTTGTCAGGTAACTGATACTCATGTCGGTGTGGAATTCCTGTATAGCTTAATGATCACACAGACTACATTTCATGATGGCTGAGGTCTTTGTCGAACTTAATTTCAAATATTATTAATAATACAATATTAACAATTAAAAAAAGAAAAAAATATATATATAGCAAAATGTATATATAATTACTATCTTGTGTAGTTAGTTCATGATTTTAATGCTAAGAAATGCTTGATACAGAGTGCCAAAGACCCTGCACCAACTGACAGAAGGAATTTTGTTATAAATAAGAACAAAAAATTCTTAAGTGTAGCATATATTTCATGTACGTGTTCCTTTTCATGTTTATTACTTATACTACTAATTATACCACAAAACAACAGACACTGCAAACAGTGTCACATCACAAATAAAATCACATTTTAGTATTCAATTCAAATTTATTTACATGGTGCCAAACAAAACAACTGTCACCTCAGGGCACTTTACATTGTAAGGTAAAGACGCTTCTATAATGCAGAGAAAACACAAAAAAATCAGATCACCTTCAATGAGCAAGCACTAATGTAGGCAGGCGAAATTCCCCTAACAGGGAAAAAGCTCCAGCAGAACCAGGTTCAGGGATGGGGAGCAATCTGGCACAACCAGTAGGATACAAGGTGAGGAAGACAGGAAAAAAGATTAATAATAACAAACGACTAAATGCAAAGTACAAACACAGAGAGTGAAAAAAAGTTTAGTTAAGAAGAAACACTCCAGCAGCACAGGCAGGGCCGGCCCGTGGCATAGGCCGTATAGGCAAATGCTAAGGGCGCCGTCCATCAGGGGGCGCCACGCCAGTGCCACAAATGTTGAAAAAAAAAAAAGTTGGTACTATTATTTCTAAATACAAAAAATAATCCCACGTTAATTAAAATGCAAAGTAAAGCTTATTTAATAGAAATATTATTTGTTACAACATTACACTACACTGCTGATGTAGGGGGGCGCCACCTAAAATCTTGCCTAGGGCGCCAGATTGGTTAGGGCCGTTTCTGAGCACAGGCCTATTGCAATGTTGCAAATAATCAAGTTGCTTCATCTTTCAGTGAGGTAACTTCTCCATAACGGCAAAAGGCCAGCGCTTGTCAATTCTTGTGGTAAAGCTAAGAATGCTGACAAATTCACAACATGAAATACTGTTAAATCTATATGCCAGAGGTGTTGATAGCAGAATAGGTGCAGATGTCAGAACTATAGGTTATCTTCTTTGATTTGTGTGCTGCTTGACGGGTTTCCACTGTAGCATAAAACACATCTTCATCCTGTGAGGGGACATTTGTTGTTTACAGTCATAATCAGATGCTTAGCACTCACTCACATTTTTCTGGTCAGAATTACGAAGGTGAAGCCTCACGTTTGTAACAACCAGCATTTTCCCTTTTAATAACAAAACCCTCGCTAGATCCCATCATTTAAAAAAATCTTGAGATCACTCTTCTATCGCTCTTTCTCTTGGATCGGTTAAGGAAAACAATATTTAATAAATTCCAATCTGGGTACTGAAAACACTGAAACAATATTACTAAAAATTACTGACAATATTCTTTTGAGTTTGGATAAAGTCAAATATTCCATTTGACTCAGGTGCACAGTTTTTCACCAATAGTCATGCTATTTTGATTGACAGATTATAAAACTGGGTTGGCATCTCTGACACTGCTCTCAAATGCTATTCATACTGATTTGATAGACATTACCAAATTTAAATAAATAGCTGTATGTTATTAATATAAACCACCCTGTATAGATGTGGTCCCTCAAGGCTCAATCCTTAGATCGCTTCTGTGCTCAGTTTATAAGTTACCCCTGTGTCACATTCCTATCATTGCTATGCTGACGACCCTAACCCTAACCCAGACAGCTGTACTTTTCTGTTATGCTTAATAATCTCCTCCCTCCTTCCTCAGTGAGTACTTGGCTACCATTTCTAGCAGGTAGCTTTAAAGTAATCTTAACCACCTAAAATTATTCACTGTAGTTCACATCTTATGTGTGTATATAAGTATTTATGTATCATTGCTGGATTTTGTTGCTCACAGTCTAATTTCATGGCACTATACCAGGGAAGATTTTTTTTAATGTCTACACAGGGTATGATGTATAGGTAAGTAGGTACAGAAGTTAATATAATGTCAAATTATTATTTGCGATTGTTGCTGCAGAAAATACATAGAATGCTGTTTATGATGAGTAATTATCAGAGATACAAAGTCTGCATATATTGCATATACATATAACTCACTGCAGACATTCTACAGGGTGGGCCATTTATATGGATACACCGTAATAAAATGGGAATGGTTGGTGATATTAAAGTCCTGTTTGTGGCACATTATTATATGTGAGGGGGCAAACTCCTCAAGATGGGTGGTGACCATGGCGGCCATTTAGAAGTCGGCCATCTTGGATACAACTTTTGTTTTTTCAATAGGAAGAGGGCCATGTGACACATCAAACTTATTGGTAATGTCACAAGAAAAACAATGGTGTGCTTGGTTTCAACGTAGCTTTATTCTTTCATGAGTTATTTACAAGTTTCTCTTTGTTTGGACTTTAATATCACCAACCATTCCCATGTTATTACGGTGTATCCATATAAATGGCCCACCCTGTACATTTGGTTTGTTTAGGGAAAGAAAAAATTGAGAGGGAATGAATTATGAAAGTGACTAAAAAAATAATCTAAAACAATACACATATAAAAATCAAATTTGATACTGATGTAATTTACCTGATTCCTTCTTGTTTGCCCACTGGTTTGAAATCTGGGCTGATCATCTTTTAGCCACAAAAAGGAATACAACATTATTAAACAATAACATCTAACATTACAAATGACTTTAGTAGCAATTGTATGTGAAGCTTTATTGTGTAATTAAAAGTCCTTTTAGACTTCAGAAAAAAAAATTGATATTGCATATAGAACCAATCACAAAACTAAGTCATGGAATTAAGTAAAGGATCCAGTGAATAAAACTACTTCATTTAGTATTTACCTGTTTTCTGGCAGAGGCGATGAACAAGAAGGGAGATAAGTAGAGAGGACAGAACAGCAAAAGTTGGACACAGGATGAACAGCAGCTTCCAACATATGCTGCAGTCTTGTAGAGTTGGGTGATCAGTTGAAATTTGTTCACTGGCCTCTAAATTGTTCACAAACTGTTTCAGTTAGCTCTGTGTATATTTTTATACTTCTCTTTTACACAAATCTCATACATCAGTACCAGATAACAGCTATTTAAAGAGATTAAACACATAGCAACCATTTTTTTCTGCTTTTATACCACAAAGGTGTTTTTCATAAAAAGCTCTTCTTTGCTAATAATGAGTCAACATTGCCATTATGTGCACAATGCACAGCAGTGCAGCTATCCGTGGGGTATTTAACCTGCACATGTGTATAAAATGTATTTAAAATTTTAGTATTTGATGGCTTTTTAAAATTAAAATAGCAAAAATAATAAAATAATCACATTAGCATCGGCATTTTTCCTTCTAGCCTCCTTCATTTTATTGTCTAGCACAAGTCGTTTTGCTTTTGACTTTCAACTTGTTCAAATAAACCATATTTATATACATATTCTATTACTGTATATGTAGTTTAAGCTCGGTGCAACCTCAAGAGGGTTATGTTGCACCATCGAATATAATTTCCACTAAATACAAGAGCACACTCTCTTATTTGTCATAGGCAAAGGTATTATTTAAAAAAAAATTGAAGAATAGAAGAGTACTTACTGAATCGGATCCGTGTTGTAGCATTGCTATATCCGTAAATATATTTGTGTTTATTTCCACCAACTGATTGTGACCGCTCAGTTCCACAGTAATAGAGGCCCTCATCAGAATCAGAAGTATTCATGATCAGTAGATCATAGGAACTAGAGGACTGGTTTTCTACAAAATGGAAGCGAGGTAGCAAATTCACTAGAGTTGCACGGCCACTGGTGGGTTTGAATGGATCCTTTTCTTTTTCTAGAACAAGAGGAGGCTGATTTTCATGTGTACAGTTTCTGTACCACATAATAATTTCATCAGTCAATATTTTACAGTCACAGTACAGAGTAATGTTTTCTCCTGATCCCACTGTCACATTCACTACTGATCCAAAAATCCAACGATGTCCTGAAATACAAACACAACAGCAAATGTCGGCAGTGTTTTTTATCATACTAAATGCTTGTAGCTGTTGAGTACAGAAGTGAATGTAGATTGCCAAATAGAATCAGTATAATAAATAGTTTATTAAAAGTACTAAAGTATTACCTAAAAGAAGGACAAGAAGGGTGTTAAGCCTCTCCATGTTTGATGACTTGCAGCAAAAAGACACTAAAACTGGCATCTTTCTTGACTCTTGGGTGTTGCCTGCACAAACTTTTCCATTTAAGGAAATGCAAGTCATGATTGGCTAGTTGAATGAAACCTTTCATTCTGTGGTTGTTTTCTATTGGTGTGATGTTTTGTGACTGTCTAGACATCAAGAGCAAAGTTTTTTTTCCAGATGATACTTAAGTAGAGTGTCAGTCAAAAACGTCTCTGTATTAAGTTACTAGGAACATAGCGTTACCCTCGGTTGTGTTTTTTGCAGTCTTGACAGTTTCACACTTCAATTGTCTGATGTGTATTATGAAAAAATACACAACTGTAAATTTATAGCTTTCAAAAAGAATGTAGCAAGTGTAGTGTTTGGGACTTACCTGCTCACCTTTGGCATGCAGCACCTAAAAAATGCACCCTCCACGAAATACTTGAAACTTGGGCCATTTCTCCAGCCACAACAAAGCTAGCTTTCAGTGTTGCATTATTTTGGGCTGTAGCTTTCATGAAAGTATTCTGCTGATGTTGCAGTCTACCTTTTATTTATTTATTTATTTTTTAATTCCCCCCCCCCCCCGCCTGTCCCGATTGGTTCTTTTGCCATCAGAATTATTGTCTAAAGGCAAAGAAAGATGCCCAATGGATTTACTTTACCAAATGGACCATCCCAGCCTTGCCATATTGGTCTATTTGATTCACCTTTGCTTTTATTGTTTATTTTATTTTATTTTCACTTGCTACACATGGGACAGACATGACTGGGCGAAAGAAAAGGGAGAAAGAAAGAGGGAAAGAAAAACAGCGGAGAAGAGGAACGGTGATAAAGGGCAAAAACCAACAAAACAAACAGACAAAAAATACATATATCAATCACCTGGATCACCTGCTAAGAAAGAAAAAGAGAAAAAAAGCAAAAAGAGAGAGCAATATAATAAACAACATCATCGCGATGATCTATGTGAATATAACAGTAAATACTAAATATTGAATATTATTGTGCAGCACGTAGAATCGATAGCGCATAGTGTGCTTTGAGGTAGGAGCCAAAAAGGGTGTAGTTTGTGTCTGTGAGTTTGTGTCTGTGAGCACACTTGTGAGTATGAGCGCGCTTGTATTTAAAAGGTTCCTTCATGTAATGATCTGCTAGAGGGTGTGGGGAGCCACATAAAACCCAGGAGATTTAGTTGGGATCATTGAAAATAAATAATTTATTTTTAGTAAGACCATCATTTTTATAGTGGCAACCCTTCCCATGAGTGATATGGTTAGACCTTTGCATCTAGCCAGATCGCCTTCTACTTTATTTAAAAGTAACACATCATCCGCATAAAGGCTGATTTTATGTTCCACGTTCTTGCATTTTATGCCCTTAATTACTGTATTCTGTCTAATTGCTGCTGCTAGTGGTTCAATAAAAATTGCAAACAGTCAAGGGGAGAGTGGGCATCCCTGCCTGGTGCCCCTCAGGAGACAGACAGGGATGCCTGGTCATTTGTTTTGTAGTGATGGGATTTCCGGCTCTTTCGGCTCGGATCACTAAAAAGAACCAGCTCTTCAGGTTGTTTTGTTGCTTTAATTAATTTATTATTAACAATAATATAAAATTATGCACAAAAGGAATTACTAATGTAAAAAAAAGTGGTTTTATTTATATATGTTTATATATAAATATATACAGTGGCCCCTAGAGACAAAGCACATACAAACTCCAAAACACATTTCTAGCGTTAACTGAACTTCCAAAGCAGAGCTACCTAGATCACTTATATTACAAGATTGAAAGCATATGTGTATTGTTTGTGTATTTATACACAAGCACTCATATATATATTCAAAAAATTAAAAAAATTTTTCATTTACCTGTTACTACCACACACCAAATCCGGTCGTTGGTACTTGCTGGCTTGTGTAGCCTCTAGGTAACAAAAGCTCAACACTGGGCCTAGCATCCTGGAGCACTTCTGTTGTGTTTTGTACTTGCTTTGGAGTTTTTACGTGTTTTGGAGTTTGTACGTGCTTCAGGGTTTGTACGTGTTTTGAAGTTTTTACGTGTTTTGTCTCTAGGGGCCACCATAAATATACTTTTATTTATTCACTCCACATAACATGTAATAAATAAATCATATAACACAAAAACCAACTAGTCACAGTTCAACTTTCAACTATTTAAATTTTTAGCTTTTTCCTTTTAAAATGAAATAACACAAAATGCTGCAAACCACAACACAATTAAATATAAATTAAAATATGAAAACAAAAAGAAGATTCATATTCTCTGTCATATGGACCTGCATGAATAAACTTTCTGAATCCTTTATCATCCGCAATTGAAAATAGTTGTGGATGATTACTATACCTTTCTAATGTGACGTTGTTGTCCCTGGCTCTCTTTCTCTCTCTCTCCCTCCTGTTCTGTTCCTGTGCTACTGAGAGTGTAACTACCGCCCCTCCCCCCTCTGCCCAGCACAAAGCACAAGGCTCGCATGCGGAGTGAAGTGGGAAAAAAGTGCGAGAGAGAGGGTGAGAGAAAGAAAAAAAACAAACCATGGCTCGCGATAAGGAGCCGGCTCGCGTCGTTCATGTCAAAGACCCGGCTCTAAGAGCCATTTCGTTTGCAACCGACACATCACTATTGTTTTGACACAAGCTGTTGGGGAATTGTATAGCCCCGTCCACCAAAACCACATTTGTGTAAAGTTGCAAATAGAAATTTCCAGTTAACTCCGTCAAACGCTTTTTCTGAATCTAAAGAAAATATTGTAGTTTCGATGTTTTTACTGTATGAGTAGTCTATCAAATTAAGTAATCTACGTGTATTTGTTGATGAGTGCCTACCTTTTATGAAACCAGTTTGGTCAGGATGAATTAATGAATTAATTACAATTCTTTGTAGAATTCTGCAGGAAAGCCGTCTGGACCTGGAGCTTTATTATTGGGCACACTTATCAAGGCTTCCTGGAGTTCACCTGGCGTCAGTGGTGAATCCAGTGCCATTGCTTGAGTGTCTAATAATTTTGGAAGCGTTATGTTGTTCAAAAACTGATCAGTTTCGTTTTTAGATGGGTTTATTTGTGGTGAATAAATGTCAAGAGATTTATTCTAAATGACATTTCTTCAGCTGAGAGTCTAAGAGTGAAGACACACACAGACGCTGCAGCTTTTACTTGCAAGGGCGATCACAGAACGCTCACACCAGAGTGGGGGCCCTGTGATGTGCGCTCTGTTGCTGCACTTGTCTTTATTTATATACAAAAATAATACAACAGTGAATACGTCTATTCATAGACAGAGGAATGTTAGTGCGTATGTGTGTGTATGTGTGTGTGTGTGTGTGTGTGATTCTGAAGGACGTGGCCCCTCTTCTTGTTAGGGAGTGCAGATAAGAGTGTCCAGCTCTCCTCTTCCTGGCAGGAGTGAAATAATAACAGCTTGTTCAGCTATTATTGCTGTGAGAAAGAATTTATAAAACAAGTCTTGTAGTGGACAACAGACTAAGTCATAAAAAGGTCATCATGCAGTATTCTATCATATGCAAACTTATATCATTAAAAGCTTATACTGACTACTAAGTACAATTTTATATTGACAAATACTAAGTTTTATAGAAATCCCTGAAAATGTTGTTTATTTTTTCCGGGTCATATCATGTGTTCCCAGATAAATCTTGAACAGCACATATAGTTGTTTTTGCTTTATTTATTTTTAGCTGGTTCGTTAGAAATTGACCAGATTTATTACCATGTTCATAATTTTGTAAGCGTAGTCTTTGTACTAAGAATTTTTTTTAATTTTTTATTAATTATCTCATTTCATTCTAGTTTTGTTTTGCGTATTGTGCTCAATGTTTCCTGATCTTGGTGTGACATGTAGGCTTCTTAAAGGGATTTGATGGTTTTTTCTAATTCCTGAATATTTTTGTTTTCTTCTTTCTTTTCATGTGATGAGAAAGAAATTATTTTACCTCTCATCACAGCTTTCCCTGCTTCTCATAGAACAGAAGCTGATGTTCCGGGAGTGTCATTAAAGTATAAATATAGAGTCCATTCCTTTTTAAAAATATTTAATAAAGTCTTCATCTTTAAGCAGTGATGTATTCAATCTCCAGTTTTTACCTGGCGTAGTGTTATTCTTGTGCATTAGTGTTAAAGATACAGGAGCATGATCGCTGACAGCTATAGGGTGAATCTCAGTGTCTGAAATGTCGCTCAGCAGTGAGCTGCCGACCAAAAAATAATCCAGACGAGAGTAGGAGTGATGAACATGTGAGAAAAAAGTATATTCCTTACTGGTGGGGTGAAGGGAGCGCCATGCATCACAAAGACCAAAGTCGCTCATATACCGTTTGATTATATTTGTGGACTGCCAATTACGCTGAGTTCCTGCTGTATTGAGCCTATCCATTTCTTCATTTAATCCAAGGTTGAGGTCGCCTCCAAGAACAAGTGTGCCATCTAAGTGTTCAGAGAGTGCACTGAAAAAAACATGAAAAAATGAGGGATCATCAACATTTGGACCATATACACTTACAATACATAGCTTTTTATCAAGTATAGATATTTTAATGATTAAGAATCTGCCCTCTGCATCTATAACTGTATCGAGTACTGTGAAATTAAAATTTTTATGTATTAAAATTGCTACTCCCCTTTGTCTAGAAGTATAACAAGCTGAGAACACATTAGATTTCTGATTTACAGAAATTGTGCAATAATTGTTTAAACAAAATCAGGCAGGTGCATAAATTTGGGCACTGTTGTCATTTTATTGATTCCAAAACCTTTAGAACTAATTATTGGAACTCAAATAGCTTGGTAAGCTCAGTGACCCCTGACTTACATACACAGGTGAATCCAATCATGAGAAAGAGTATTTAAGGGGGTCAATTTTAAGTTTCCCTCCTCTTTTAATTTTCTCTGAAGAGTAGCAACATGGGGGTCTCAAAACAAATCTCAAATGACCTGAAGACAAAGATTGTTCACCATTATGGTTTAGGGGAAGGATACAGAAAGCTGTCTCAGAGATTCAAGCTGTCTGTTTCCACAGTTAGGAACATATTGAGAAAATGGAAGACCACAGGCTCAGTTCAAGTTAAGGCTCAAAGTGGCAGACCAAGAAAAATCTCGGATAGACAGAAGTGACGAATGGTGAGAACAGTCAGAGTCAACCCACAGACCAGCACCAAAGACCTACAACATCATCTTGCAGCAGATGGAGTCACTGTGCATCGTTCAAACATTCGGTGCACTTTACACAAGGAAATGCTGTACGTGAGAGTGATGCAGAGGAAGCCTTTTCTCCGCCTACAGCACAAACAGAGCCTCTTGAGGTATACTAAAGCACATTTGGACAAGCCAGCATCATTCTGGAATAAGGTGCTGTGGACTGATGAAACTAAGATTGAGTTATCTGGGCACAACAAGGGGCGTTATGCATGGAGGAAAAAGAACACAGCATTCCAAGAAAAACATCTGCTACCTACAGTAAAATATGGTGGTGGTTCCATCATGCTGTGGGGCTGTGTGGCCAGTGCAGGGACTGGGAATCTTGTCAAAGTTGGGGGATACATGGATTCCATTCAGTATCAGCAAATTCTGGAGACCAATGTCCAGGAATCAGTGACAAAGCTGAAGCTGCACCGGGGCTGGATCTTTCAACAAGACAACGCCCCAAAAACACTGCTCAAAATCCACTAAGGCATTCATGCAGAGGAACAAGTACAACGTTCTGGAATGGCCATCTCAGCCCAGACCTGAATATTATTGAAAACCTGTGGTGTGAGTTAAAGAGAGCTGTCCATGCTCGGAAGCCATCAAACCTGAATGAACTGGAGATGTTTTGTAAAGAGGAATGGCCCAAAATACCTTCAACCACAATCCAGACTCTCATTGAAACCTACAGGAAGCGTTTAGAGGCTGTAATTTCTGCAAAAGGCGGATCTACTAAATACTGATTTCATTTCTTTTTTTGTTGTGCCCAAATTTATGCACCTGCCTGATTTTGTTTAAACAATTATTGCACACTTTCTGTAAATCCAATAAACTTCATTTCACTTCTCAAATATCACTGTGTGTATCTGTCAATGGAAAATTGTATTTAGTAGTCAGTATAATCTTTTAGTGATATAAGTTTGCATATGGTAGAATACTGCATGTAGTTATTTGTATTAGAAAATATTCAACCATGTATACTTAGAGGCATATAATTAATTGTGTGTGATCTCTAACAGGCTGCAGGCTTGGGGTGCATCCCAGGAATGCACCCCCACGTCTGGGAGCATGAGAGCTCATACCTTGTTTTATTGTTTTACGGCAGGATTAACGTAGCTATGTCTGTTTTAGTTTAAGTGCTTCTTTACATATAGATGAACTGCTGGACTTCCTCACCATGTTATCTAGGGTGGGGGAGACTACCCCCTTTCCTGACCAAGGATGTACCTTTTGTGCTCTCATGACCCTTTGATCAGCAGGACACACACACACACACACACACACACACACACACACACACACACACACACACACACACACACACACACACACACCTACTGAAGTATAAATAAAGATTGGGGCAGTTTCTTAGTGCGAGTCTCAGTCTGGAGGCTGCCCTTGCTAGCAAGAAGTTCTGTGTGTTTCTCTTCTCTGAGTCTTTACTGAAGAAGTGTTTTAGAATATTTTCCCTAACATTATTTCCTATATGATATATTTAACTGACATTTTTTATTGTAACAGCCAACGATTTATATAAGAAAATAATGACTATTAACAAGGTTGCCCAAACTTTTGCATCCCACTGTAATTAATACATAATGGGCTTGGATTTACAACATTATGAATTAAATGTGCATGGGAAGCAGCCCACTCCCTCCCCTTTGTGTTGTGTATGAGCAGCAGCAGCAAACAGGCGCACCAAATATCTGTATTTGAAACAACTGACTGCATCCCTCTGCTCAGAAATCAGTTTTGTGTGTGTTTTCGGCATCATATGCATGTGGCTTCTAAAAATAAAGAATGAAGACTGAAAAAAAGAGGGGTGCACAAATGCATTGGACCACCACCACTGGTCTGTTGTATTCGTTGTTTGGGTTGTTTGTTTCTGTGGTTTTGCTGTAAGCCTGCTGCTCACATACAAAATGGTTGTGGTTTGTGAGCTCTATTATCTTGTGACATGAAAGTGAATGTAATGTAGCTGTTTGAAATACGCACAAGAAGAAATCAACAAGAGAAAAGAATGAGATGTAAATGTATATCATGTTAAACACTGTGGATTTATGTTACCAAAATCAGGGTAGAAATATCAGATATTTTGAAAATAGATTGTAAGTGTTAAGTGGTGGTACCAGCAGTGTCTAAATAGTTAAACTAATGTTGGATGGGAAACATGCAGTGTAACTGCCAGACTACATAAAGTGGACAGGCAACCAACTTTGATAAGGTAGCATTTGGCTTTAGTCACACAATTTGATGCATCAACCCCAGTGTGTACGTGGTGGGGTTAGAAGATCAGTGTGAACTTGTTGGGAGGAGAATTAGCACATCCATGCTATGCTTCTCAGCCAGTAAAAGGTGGAGTACCTAATGTGGGTCAGGAACAAATTGTGGAGTTTAAGTATTATTGGGTCTTGTTCATATTTCAAAGGAGAGCTGATCAGGAAATTAACAGACTGATTGGTGCAGTGTTAACAGTGATACAGAAAGTGTCCTGTCTGTTGTGGTAAAGAGAGCTGAGCTTAGTAATGATACTGTCGAGTTACTGGTCAATCTACATTCTTAACCTCATAACCACAAACTTTGGGACCAAAGTTGCAAGTTTTGTTAAGGAAAAGTATTGATTTTTCATCTTTAAAATATGCTAATTTTATTGTATAGTTGCAATAACAATTCAATTTGAGTAAATGAATTACATAACTAGTAATGAAGAAAGATGTTTTGATATCCATGTGGACCTGCCAATTTCCTTTTTTTTTTCACTCCACCTTATAGTTTTCTGCCTCTCCTCTTTTGGTATCTGTGTGTGTGTATACAGTGGGTGATCGTGGCTTAAGAGTTGGGTGTTCGTTTTGTAATCGGAAGGTTGCCGGTTTGAGCCCTGGCTTGGACAGTCTCGGTCGTTGTGTCCTTGGGCAAGACACTTCACCTACCGCCTACTGGTGATGGCCAGAGGGGCCGATGGCGCAATATGGCAGCCTCGCCTCTGTCAGTCTGCCTTCACCAGTGTGTGAATGTGTGAGTGAATGAATAGTGGTATTGTAAAGCGCTTTGAGGGGTCCTGAAAAGCACTATATAAATGCAATCCATTATATTATTTGTGTAGTGGCAGGACTCTGCCTAGGCTGCCCAGAGTTGCAGAAAAGCAACCTGTTGTAGAGAAACAGTCTAGGAAACCTCGGTGAGAGGATTTGAGGAAACATGAGAGTCCCCTGAGGTTTAAAAGACAAAAAAAAAAAAAAAAAACATACAAAGAAAGAAAACAATGGACGACAAAGAAAATTTATTTTGTAATGACATTTCATTAATACATATTCTGACCAGAAAAATACTTATCTGACAGGCAGACATTTTTTTGTAATTTGTAAAGGTTTTTTCCCCAAATATTAAGTACTGCAGTCCATTACAATCAATATGCAAGAGTATACAATAAAAAAAACAGACTATATTATAGTTTCTGGATGTGTGAACATTAACAACTACAACTATTTTTTTAACACTTCACAATTCATCCATCCATCCATCCATTCGCATCCGCTTATCCTTTTCAGGTTCGCGGGGGGTGCTGGAGCCTATCCCAGCTGTCATAGGGCGAGAGGCGGGGTACACCCTGGACAGGTTGCAGTCGCAGGGCCAACACACAGGGACAGACAACCATTCGCACTCACATTCACTCGCACATTCACACCTATGGGCAATTTGGATTAACCAATTAACCTATCCCCACTAAGTGCATGTCTTTGGACAGTGGGAGGAAGCTGGAGTACCCGGAGAGAACCCACGCAAACACGGGGAGAACATGCAAACTCCTCACAGAAAGACCCCGGCCTGATGGTGGAATTGAACTCAGGACCTTCTTGCTGTGCGGCAACAGTGCTAACCACTGTGCCACCGTGCTGCCACTTCACAATTCATTGAAATGAAAAGCAGCAAAAAAGAAGATAGAAGCTAAAACTGCAAAGCCGTCACGTGCGGCTGTGTGGCAGGCAGGATGAGGACCCAAACACAGGACTCAAGCAAAAGTTTGAACTCAAAATGGCAGCTTTATTTGCTGGGGATAACTCAGACATCTAATACAAAGACTAACTGGGAACTAGAAACAAGAAACTCAAAACTAGAAAACAAACCAAGAGCAGAAAACTAGGAATTGTCAGGTGCACAGAGGAGACACACAGCAATGAGGGTGTTCAACACAACAAAGGACAGAAGAAAACACATGGTTTAAATACACAAGGGAGTAATGAGGGAATGGGAAACAGGAGGGAAACACAATTGGGACTAATCTGTCATAATGAGACAAGGGGGAATCAGAACTCAAAACACTGAACACAGGACACAAGACTATCAAAGTAAAATAGGAAAGACAAGTCAGGCATGGAGAAACAGACTTGACAAGAAAACCATGAGAAGCACAAACATGAAAACATAACTTGACAAGACGTGAGACACAAGAGAGGCACAATGACAAAACCTAAGATCTTAAAATCATTAAAGAAAACCAGAAACTAACTAAAGAATATTAATAATCAAAAAACACAAACATGGAATCACCAGACTCCGGACCATGACAATAAGACTGGCAAGTCACAACTATTAAGTAATACACTGGGATTTTAATTTTTCTGTGAAAATGTGGAAAATTCCCACTGTTTTCTTCATCTTGTTTATTGATGTTTATATCCATCCTGAGCCCAGAACAACACTTGTGTTAAACATAAGTCTTCATCCTAAAAAAAACAATACGACATTTGTTATTTAGAATTATCACTGCTATTACAATCAATTAGTTCATGAAATTTCAAAATAGTTTTTTTTATTTAGTTAAGAAAACTTAATAGTGAGTACTAGTTAAAAATGATTTTAAAACAATTTTTAAAATAGACACATTCTGCTTGAGTAGCATATATCATTAAAAGAATGGGGATAGACATGATACATCCATATGCGCTCATGTTAAAAAATCTAATGCTAATTAACAGATGAAGAAGAATTCATACATAAGGCGCACCGGATTATAAGGCGCACTGTCGATTTTTGAGAAAATTAGGATTTTAAGTGCGCCTTATAGTGCAGAAAATACGGTATTATAAATATTAAATATCAGTACATATAAAGACTGATGAAAGTTCTTAATTACCTCATTCCATCTTTTCTCTACTCTTTTGCTGTATCTTTTCTCATCATCCTGAGGTGTCTTAGCTATAGAAATTAACATAGTGTTATTATAATTCAGTACACCAAAAGAAAACAACTATAACCAGATCAAAGGAAAAATCATAGTAAAATTATAATATCAGAATTATAGAGAAAGTGAAAATATTTCAATTTTAGAGACAAAAACTTAATTTAATCATGATGGCAAAATGAGCACGGAAATAAAGAGATGAAAAATAATTTGGTAGACAAATTAAACGTTGAGGACTTACTTGTCTTCTGACAGTAATAAATCAAAAGAGAAGAGAGAAGTGATGAGATAACAGCAAAAGCTGGACACAAGGAATAAAGTAGCATCCAACAAGTTTCATGATGGGGCTCACTTGAAGCTGTAAAACAGCGGTTCTCACTTGAACCTGAAAAACAGAAGTTATCGAGGTTAGCTCATTGTGTAGACTGATGATACAAGAAACTGTGACAATTTTGAAACTCTGGAATGAAACAATTAAAATTCTTGATCCATGCATATGGCATCACATGTAAGAAATAGTGCACACTGTCCAGTTCTGTTTGTGAATATGTCACATAAACCTAATGATTCTGACGTGTAGAGGGATATACTTTCTACAGTTGTGGTTCACATAAACTCATCATAGGCAGCTGCATATGTCAGTCGAGCTTGAAGATGTCGATTTTGGAGCAGGGACTTCTTTACTGGTCAACACCCTCTCAGTCCATGGCAATGTAAAACTCAATTCACTGTGGGAAGTGATGCTGGCATTTGAGGAGTTTTCAGTTCATGGCATGTTTGAGCACTGAATTGCCCCTGAACATCTTAACCAGATTCCTCTTATTTCAGGGTTTGTCTGGGTCTTCTTCCTTGGCAAAATGGCAACATCCAAATAAGTTGCACTTATTTATAATTGTCTCAACTGATAATCTTGGACTCTACAGTCATTTAGAAAGGTCTCCAAGAGACCTTCCCAACTTATACAATTCTCTTTCTTAGGTCTTCACTTAGTTCCTTGGACTTTCCCATTGTTCTGAGTTTGGTCAATCCAAAGATTGCTAACAAATAAATTATTATGGTTATAATTATTGTACAAATTGTTATGTTTGCAAAAAGAAACTACCAAATGTAGTCAGTTGTGATCACTAATGAGACATTAATATGCCTTGACTTTATCGGGTTCAAAGACATTGTAGAACCTTCAGAACCTCTTTTTAATACATTACTTGTTACTTTACTTAAAAGTAATGCTATGCTTTGCATAATTACTTGCCAGGAAAAATTATTTGTTACACTACTCATATGTTACATTAAGTTAGTCATTACTCCATAAAATGACCTGAAACACATCGTTTGATAATAACCAGCTAATGTAGGCTACAGCCCCATGTACCAACACAAATCTCGATCTTAATGGGGACACACGTACAATATTTCTTTCAGTTTTTAGATAGGAACACTAACCTGACAACACAAAGCAAAGATTAAAACCAGCTCAAAGAAACTTGAAAATGATCGACACAGTCATTCTACTTTAGAAACATGAACAGGTAGAAATGGTGACTATTAGCCTCAATGCTCATCACTGTTTTTTGTCCCTGTTGAAGATCAGTCAGTTTGTTCTCAGCTTTAAAATTTCTCTCAGTTCTTGTCTAGCTTTGTGTTAGCATGTTGTGTATGTAGATGCTTGCAAAGAGTTAATGTTGTGTTAGCAGTATAATGTGGTTGTTTCTGTCCTGGAAGCTGTTTCCGCTTGACCATCGTGCTTGTGTCCTTTTGTACAATTAAAATGTAATTAATGTCCACTCCTCAAAAGCTGTATTGCTGTACTGCTCCACCAATTTTCTCCTCTCAG
This sequence comes from Rhamphochromis longiceps, assembly GCF_057381845.1. NCBI lineage: Eukaryota > Metazoa > Chordata > Actinopteri > Cichliformes > Cichlidae > Rhamphochromis > Rhamphochromis longiceps. The sequence continues at coordinate 27,576,033 of NC_140562.1, read as the reverse complement.
ACATGAACTGAAATCACCTGATTTTAACAATGTGCAAATGGTTTCTGCCGCACAGCAAATGAATGAACCTTTGTAACGCAAGTGACAACATAATTGTAACTGTAATGTGCTGCATTATTGAATTTGTACAGTAAAATGTTACTGGAAAATATAATGTGATTACAGTAATGTGTTATTTTTTAATGTGTCACAGCCACCACTGTACATATTTGAACCTGTACATATAATTTTGACCCTGTGTGAATGAGTGAAAATCCAAACAAATGCAGGAACCCTCTGTGAATTTTTGCATCAGACCTCACCAAAATCTCAACTGCTTTCAGCTCAGATTAAGCCAAATGCTATTTAGGTTGTGGACAGTGAATCACAACACAAAATACAACTTTTAAATATAGGAGCAAGTGATATAAAATTTTTATGTTCGAAATAAACATATTAGCTCCTCTAAAAAATTGCAACCAAAGTTGCAAGAAAAACAGTTTTTAAGTAATCTCAAAATCTGAAGCTCAAGTTTATTTTTTATTCTATTGCTCTAATGCCAGCATTGAACATTACTATATATGATAGTTTCAATAGTAAAACTAATTGTCTATGAATTATCATAACAAAGTAGAAATTAGAGTACAAAAGATCATATAACCTTGCAAGATATGTGCTTTAAAACTTCAGACGAAGTTGTACAGTATAAATGTTCTCATTTTTACCTACATTCTGACACCAGGCTCATCTTTTAGCCACAAAGATGAGGGCCTTTTACAGATGTAGTTGATATTATAGAGGATAACCCAGAATGTGCTGTAACAGCATCTAGCTTGTTTTAAAGAAGTAAAATGAATAAATAAATAAATAAAATATTTAGTAACGGCCACGTCATTGACTTGATTTCAGTTTAGAATGCAGTTTGCTTACTGGCAAAAGCTTAAGACAGCTTTATTTAAGGCCAAGCAAAGCATTCTGAGGGACGGAAAGTGTTAAAACACCACAAAGAAAACACAAAAAATTTGCATTTCATTTACAACTCCGTTTGTCAAAAAATAAAAAAAAATTGCATCTTTCTTGTTTCATTTTAAATTTATTCTGGTGGCATGCAAATCATCATAATCATTCACCTACTATCTACTAAACAATCAAACTGTCCATTTTAAAATGCATCATAATGTAGGATCATATCTTCTTACTGTGGTTAGTTTTTCAAAGGGCTAAAAACAGTGCACAGATAATGCAAGACTCACCAGAATCCTTATGAAGCAGGATCTTTGTTGTGATATTACTATATGTGCGCACATATCTTTGGATAATTTTCTCTTCATCCTTAACCTTGAGCTCTTCAGTTCCACAGTAGTAAAGGCCTTCATCAGTCTCAGTGATGTTTGTGATCAGCAGGTCATATGACTGAGAGAAGTTGTTCTTTTCCAGATGAAAATCAGGAAATGGATTCATGAGATGGAAGAAAGTAGACTCATAATCTGAGTGTGGGACATGATATCTCCGATCCAGCCAGGTTTTTAATACCAGGGAAGGCTGCTTCTCATGAGAACAATTCCTGTACCACACTATGTATACTCCAACTGATGATTTACAATCACAGTAGAGAGTGATGTTTTCTCCTGGTCTCACTCTCATCTCTATCACTGATTCATTTCTCAGATCTTGACTCGAAGATAAAGCTCCTGGAAGATAGAAACAAAAAAATGTTCACATATGCACATTTTAAAAAAAAAAATTCAGAATGAAAAAATGTTCATTGTTAAAATGGGACCAAAATGGATATCTTCAAAATGTTTAGACGATTTACCGAAAAGAACAACCAGAAATGCATGCACCCCGTCCATGTCTAATGACGATAACTTGGAGTTAGAAGACAGCAACACGTCCTATTAACAGATGTCATGACACATGAACATTTTCCGTTAAAGGAAATGTGAGTTGTGATTGGCCTGCTGAATGGAACATTTCTTCGTGGTTGTTTTCTATAGGTGCAAAACTAAGTGAAGTTATGATGGTAACCTGAAAGCTAATTTTCCAAAAACAAAGAAAATGAAAAAACAAAACAAAAACAAAAGAAAGAAAGAAAACAACAAAACACACACAACCTATAAAATAAAATGAATAAGCCTTACCCTTTATTGAAAACTTTTATTGAAATCAATTTATAAATGCATTTTAAATATTTATACAAACCTAAACTTTCTGGTCATGCAAGAATATTATTTAACCATGTTTTATATCAATGAAATCTGAAGAAGTTGCTCTCTATTGGGTTATAAATAAGGGAAATTTTTCCACATTAGCAAAGCTGGAGAGCACAAACAGGATGAAAAAATGAATATTACATTTTTGCTTTAAGAGCCTCCCTGAAACAGAGTGTCTATCACTATGTTATTGGTTCCCTTTAGGCAGTAAACTCAGTGTTAAAATTTGGCAGCAATAATGACCAGTGCATAAGCCTTTGATTGATATTATCTATGCAAGATAGGAATATCAGGGCACTATGGGCAGTGTGAATAACTTGGGCGGTGCCTGAATCAAAATACCCTTCAAAACACTGCAGTATGAAAAGTAATGCTGAGGTTTCTTGATGCTGCTGTAATTCACTTGGTGTTGATTACGTTTCTTTGAATAACACTACACTGGATGATCTCTGTCATTCTGCAGCATGAGACAGAGCCTGTATGATGGTCAATCTTGACTTTAAGGACACAAGGAAAATGTTTACAACTTCTTTCAAATATCATTTCTTGGAAAAATAAAAAAGGTAATCTTGAAAGTGCTGGTACAAAAACTACTTCCTAATTAAGCCGTCATCACGATTAATGCGATAAAAAAAATGTAACGCTATTAACGCATCTCGAGTGCAGAATAACTCAAAATATCCCTGAAATGTTTCTGTCAACGCATTTCAGGCAGTTTGTCCAAGTAGAGTTACCTTCGCACATGTGCAAATGGGCAGTTGATCTGGTAGTGACGGACAGCTGAACCAATCAACTCAATTTGGAAGATGATAAATGCACATTGGCCCTCTCAATGGGAAATTTGAGTATTAAAAAAATAACAAAATGGAGCAGTCGACTGACGTAAAGTATTATGCACAAAGGTAAGGACAAACCACTCACGGAGCACCGGGGACTCAGTAAGGCTACCTCGGAGATATTGACTCACACAGTGCCAAGTGGATTGCAACAAATTGCAGACCATATCGTTGAGAACACGCACTTTAAATAGCTTTAATTAGTTAGTGTAGGAATGTTTAGCTTATTTTAGAGTTTAGAAATGTGTTATCATAGAATGTAGAACTATTGTAGAGATACTGACACTGCCCTCAATATAATATCCCCCACTTGAACTGTGAAAGTAAAACAGAGAGGAGTTAATGCTGAGTGGAAATTCCCCAGAGAATGTTTGGGTGTGGGTCTCAACATTTGTAACTGGATAACTGTGGTCTGGAAGGGAGATGGGTTTTATGACCTAGGGAGTCACCTACACCCACAGTGTTTTAACTGTCATGCACACACATCCACACGCACACTCACTCATGTGCACACACATACACACAGGTATGCGTACACAGTCACACACGAGCACTCACATAGACACGTGGGAATGCGCACATGTAGGCATTCATGTGCTCGTGCACATAAACACAGACAGAGTTTGCAGCACACCGTGGGGGGTTTTATGATAGGCTCGCCCCTACAAAACTGTGTTTCACAGACAAAGGAGTGAAGATTTTTTGCAGAGGGACACACCAGCCTCGTCTTCCCTTCTAGAAGTGCATGCTTAAATGAAGATGAATAAAGATGAATAAAGGTTTTGTGAAATGACTACTGAGTTCCGGTGGCATCTCTGGAAGTTTCGACGAATAAAAGAAACGGGGTAAAACTGATTTCGTAACATTAGTTATTGACACATTTACTTATTTATTGATGTATTTATTTAATTCATTTGGCACTCCTGGCCCTGCGGCTGTGTTCATGAGTTGTGTTTATCTGTCACTCCCACCGATCAAAGGGGGAAGGGTTAAAACCTGATCGAGTGAAAACCACTGTTTCAGTGGGCATTTCTCAACACCAACAATGGACATATGAAAATCAACTAAACTATAATTTGAAATACCCTGTTTGTGTGTCACCAAATACACTTTTAATATTTCTTTAGCAGAATTTAGTGGTTTAATCTTCAGATATCTGGTCGGTTTGTCAAGAAAGAGCCTATTTGCCAAAGTGCTTACATGATTTCGGAGAGGTCTGCCCAGCCCGGTATCACAGCAAAGCATGTAATAGACTAGTTTGCTTCACAAACAGTCGAGTTGTTATACCGCTGAAAAAGCGCAGCTCCCAGAAGACAACTTGCATAAACCCCCGCTGACTGCCACCTCTCAGAGGTAGAACACCGACTTTATTTACTGAGGTTATAACTGTCAGGTCTTTGTCTCCTGACGTTCGTATGTGTCATAGTTGTTTCAGTCCAAATTTTGAATTAAAACTAACATTAAAAACATGTTTAAGGGAGAGAGCAAATACATCCTATTAATATCTCATCTTTGTTTTTGTTTTTTTGTTCAATAATCAGCATGAACTGTGTATACACGCATAATCTTTAATAAAAGAGATAACATTGGTTTTCTGTCATGTACTAACTGTTAGGTTTAATTGTACCTGACTTGGTAGATGCTACTTTAGAGCCCTGTATACCAAGTAGGAAATTCAGCATATCCAGGATATCTTTCTGTTATCTGGAATCACTGACCCTAACACTGGGACCAGGATAAATGGTCACACAAAGCTCGTTATCGGCTCTCTAAATTAACCCATGGTTTCCCAGCACGGGCGTATGAAACTCATCTATGATTGATCCGCGGATCTAATTCTTGGGTCATATCTGTCACATAACTCCTATCAACACATTATCCATGTTCTTCCACAGAAAATTATGCTTGTAGGTTAAAATGAAAGGGCATAAAAATATACCAGTCAAATGCAACAATGTCATAAAACAGGACAAGAGACGAATGGTTTGCCACAGATCAAAGTCGATTTATCGTGATGTGTGTTCTGTGCTATCTGCATTTTCATCAGTGTAAGAGACTCAGCAGCAGATTAGAATCAAGTATAATAACATTTATACATCTAATAAATCACCAAATGAATACACGCATATTCCTGTGACAATGCAACACAATGGTTGCTCTTCATTCAGTGATTTAGGTACAGCAGGCGTCACATGCTGCTCATATAAAAACAGATGCCCTCATCATATCAAATGAAATTAGGAATTGGATTCAGAAAGTGACTGAAAAACATGGTCATCATTTAAATGTTGGCCAGGAGTCCAGTCAAGCCAGGTTTTCAGTACAAGGGAAAGCTGCTTATCATGAGAGCAATTTCTGTATCACACTATGTAGCTTCCAACTGATGATTTACAGTCACAGTAGAGAGTGATGTTTTCTCCTGGTCTTACTCCTGTCTTACTCAACAAACAAAACAAAAATCGTCTGGCAAGCAGAGTTGCAAAACATTGCAAAACACCAGCTGCGGCTCCAGCAGCAGTGTCACAACAGTCCCTCAAACAAATCAAAACTCTGCCAAACAAAGTTCAGGCAGCCTACCTCGGGTCCAGTGACCACAGTAACATGGAACTGGCAGCGGTGTTGCAGCTCTGGTGGGCGGCCACAGGTCCAGCGGCAGCAGCATGGCAGCTCCGTCGGTCTGCTATGGGTCCGGTGGCAACGTTGTTGCGGCTCAGGTGGCCTCCCACGGGCCCAGTGGCGGCGACGATGTTGCGGCTCTGGCGGTCTGCCACGGGTCTGGCGGCGGTGCAGCTCTGGTGAGTGAGAGTGTAGAATGGCCCATGATCCCCGATGTGCTGGCCGTGGAGGGCATGCTAGACGCGTTGGACGTGCTGGACATGGACGATGTGGAGGGCGCGCTGGACGTGGACGAAGTGGAGGGCGCATGGACGCGGGGGTCCCTTTGGCTTGCTGACCTCCAGCTTGGTTTAAGCAGGTCCACGTGGCACTGCAGCTGCAGGTGGAGGAGACGATTGTGGTGTAGTGGTTGCAGGTAGGTGAAAGGGCCGTGGTGTAGCAGCTGCAGACAGATGAGATGATGGCAGAAGCAGCCCCTCTGACCCTCCAGCGGTGATTGATGTGGGACCAGCAGGTGTATCGACCTCTGGCTGAGGGTGTAGATGAGTGGCTCACTGGACTAAAGACTGGTCTACAGGTAGCGGGGCTAGGGTTGCCAACTCCCTGAAAAATAAATAAGGGACACCTCGTGGCCAGGGCCGGGCGACCCAGTTGTCTTCACCCTTCCCAGTGTGGTGAATTTTCTAGCTCTTTTTTTGTGTGTGAAATTATTTTTTTTAACCCTTTGACTTGAATTTGATTTAAGTAGATGTGTATTCTTTGTGATATGAACACATGTGAAACAAATGATCATTTAGCCATTTATTTTTAGCTCAAAATGACAACATTAACACATAAAACAGGTCTCTTTCTTAAACAGAAGCCTGTCATGCTTAACTTTTGAGAATATAAGTAAATCTTTCTTTAAAAGAACTCTGTCCTGCTTAACTTAAAATAATAGAAAACAATAGAAAGAAAAATATTCTTGTAACAGTGCACATTTAGTGCATTTAGTACAATTGGCTTCAGTTGAGGTATTATTTCAGCTTTTCTAATGCTAATCAGCTGCTCCCGTTTGAAAACCCGCTTGTTCCCATGATTACGCATCTTAACTCATCATCATTATTCATCTATGTATTACTTTTATGTATTAGTCATCTATTTGTTGTAATCATCTATCCTTGCAGTCGTTTATTACACAAAATAAATTATATTATCACACTTCTGGCCACATAGCGCTGATATTCACTGCACATGCCCATATTAACTTTTTCCAGCCAGGTGTTTTCCTTTTCCCATTCTTCCCTTTCTCTGAGGGGAACAAACATTGCTGTTCTAACGCTGGGCTCACACTGTGCGGTTTTAGGCCCATTTTGAGCCGATTTTTGAGTGATCGGACCGATTTTGGCCTTCATCGTGCGTCGTGTAGTATACGTGGGGTAACGAGAAGTGATTAACACCTCACGACCAGCTCCCGATCATCAATCGCTCGTGAGGGTGTCACCACAGCCGCTCACACTGCACACGCGCAAACACGTAAACGCCGTGAAAAAGACGGAGCAGCACTGCTGTGCAGCGTGTGATCTGGACACAAGCGATGGAGGCACAAGTTGTAGAACTTTGAAAAGCTCATCCGAGCCTTTTCGATGTGGCCTCACAAAATTATCACAACCACAACAACCGTGAAAATAGTTGGATCTACACTGCTGCTCAATCACAGCTGCCTGATCAATGTTTTTCATTAGCAATTTAGCAAAGTTGATGGTGGTGGTGTGTCTGTGTGAGTGAGAGACAGAGAGAGCGAGCGACAGATTTTCTGTTATAACCTTAATTTTATGGACGCACAGTGTGAGCACTCAGGTCGCATCAGAGCATCGGGCGGTATAGTGTGAGACCTGCATCGTGACCTACCAACTTCTAACCCCTGCGAGTCAATCGTGCAGTTTGAGCAGGAGCTGAATAACGCGACTGAAAAAATCGCAGTGTCTGCCCAGCTTTAGGTGTACTGTCGTCCGAGACTTGCACCGCAGTGACGGCGTTTGTTTCCCTGTTGGCCGTGCTTCTTGTTGTGGTCATCTGTTGTCTTCCGGTATTTTCTCCGTAAGCGACCTTTCCTCGACCAATGAGATGAGCGGTAATCTGAATTGTCATACTCGAATTGTCATAAGTGTGCTGTCAGCTCATTGGTCACAAAGCAGGAGAGGGGCTGGGAATTATGTTTTCAAACAAAGCGTTAATTCCATAAACATTTATAGACTACTTTTGATTCTCACTGTATTACGGGACAAAGTGCGTCCCTTATTAGCTCAATACGGGACGTGTACTTTTGTTTCGAAATACGGGACGATTCCGTATTTTAAGGGACGGTTGGCAACCCTAAGCGGGGCTGAAGACTGAGCTACATGCTGGACAGCTGACTGAGCTACGGCTACGGGGTTAGCATTCACACAGTCAGTGGTCGAATACCCAGATAAGGTTAGTGAAGAAGAATTGTCCATATTACTCTCCACAGCCGGCTGATAAAAGGTCTGGGATTCCGGTGAGGAGCACCGGCAGCGCGAGCGTCGCTTCTTTAACGATGCCGGGGCTGGCGTGTCAGGCTGAGGATCCACCAGCTGGTCGGGATGGAGAGCAGCTGTGTAGTTCTGTGCTGCCGGTCTTTTGTCTACTGACTCAGCAGATGCCGCGGGAGTGAGTGGAGATGTGGTGGAGTGCCGATGGCGTGGGAATGTCTCCCCCGCAATGGAGGGTCCAACAAGTGAGTCACAAGCGACGGTGGGGAAATCGTCTGCCTATGAAGAAAAAAACAGGCGGCAAGGGCTCCCAGGGAGGCAGCCGCGTCCTCCTTGCCCAGACCGCCCAAACCAAACAGCTCAAAGCTGGAGCTTGCCCTCAGCATGGTTACAATCTGAATTAGGTTGTTAATGTCCAAAAAGCTCGCCAAAAAGGTAGTGGATGACAGGAAAGTATCAAAAAACACTATGCTGATTGGCAGCCTGGATTACGTTCCGGCAGTAACTCCAGAGCTGGTCGGGCAACTCCTCCTCTGAGGCGACATTTGAGTCCGCTGGGTCCATTATGTGGCTGGATCATTCTGTCATGGTCCGTGGGTGTGTGGGGAAGGAGTACCCAAAATGCAGAACTCTGTGTAATGAATGCAGTGCGTTTATTTACAGTGAAGTAAATAACACACAACAACAAAATCCCGGGCCATGTCTCCTTCTCAGTGCTCGTGCTCCGTGTCTCTGCTCCTGTGAAACTTGTGCTCGCTGCTCTCCGGTTCCCGCACTCCTGCTGGAAAATCCACAGAGGCAGCCATTAACATACAATTACAAAGCAACACACTAGCTGATTTTGCTGGAAACACTGACGGGTAGTCACTCAATGATCCAGCGTCGAGGAGCTCTCAGCCACACTGCTTTGTAGCTCCTCCGACGGTCCAAGGGGAACGTCCAGCCTTTGTCTGCCTCCGCTGGAGGGTCTAAGCCACCCAATCAGCCTTTGCTTGTTTCCAACAGTAACAAACAAAAATAACCGACAGTTATTGTTGATGGAAAGAATGTAGTACCATGAGTGAGTTCAGGCATGTAGTTATTGACCCTTTCATACACAGTGTAGTGCAGATGAAGTGTTCAATAAAGAGCTCTCGCTATCAGTTTGGGGTAGAACAGCAAGCTCGAGCTCTGTGTGGGTGCTTTGTTGTTAAGATTACTCAGCTTGCCACAATATGGTAACTTCTACCTTCCTTTTAACATGTTTACTACCGCAGGTGCCTTTGACGGTGCAACACGTTTTGTCGACATTGTTGTGTTTGTTGGAGAGAAAACTTACAAAGATACACTACAGCACTTCAGAGTCACACTGCTAGCAATCAAAGATTTATGTAAATGTAACAAGCTGAAGGCATTCTGTACTGTACAGGAGACACGGAGATTGGCTGTAGACCATTGTCAATCAATCAGGACGCAGTAGAAAATGCGCTGTAAGAACCCCCAAAACAAAACAAAAAGCACGCAAGATTGAACAAAAAAATCAGCGATAATATGGATAATTTAGCGTAGACTGATCATCCAAAGCATGACCACTCATAGAAGGAATCAATAACAATGGACTTTGGGGTCAGGATAAATAAGCTTTTATAGAGGCAACAGAGGGAACCATCTTAATGGATATACTATTTACATGTATGTGTTTAAAAGAAAATATATTTCTCAAAATTATGATATCAAACCTTCTGAAGTATTTGACATAGGTGGTGGGTTTTGTATCACAGACTACATAACTTTCTGCACCGACTCCATTGTTCCAGCTCAGACTGTTCATTGTTACCCAAATAACAAGCCGTGGGTGACTAAGGACATCAAAGCCCTCCTCAACAACAAGAAGAGGGCTTTCAGAGGGGGCAACAAAGAGGAGGTGAGGAGGATCCAGGTGTTACTAAAGGACAAGATCAGAGAGGCTAAGGACAATTACAGGAGGAAGCTGGAGTGGAAACTCCAGCAGAACAGCATGAGAGAGGTGTGGAGGGGCATGAAGACCATCACTGGATTCAGGCCAACCAACAGCAGGGGAACTGAGGGAGGTGAGAATAGAGCCAATGAGTTGAATCTGTTTTTCAATAGATTCGACACCACAGTGTCTGCTCCTACCCCCACAACCTCGCCTGTAGTCAGCCTGGAATCCAGAGCCACACCACTGTGCCAGCCTCTCTCTTCACATGTTGCCTCCTGTGAGATTCCTGACACCCCTCCCCCACCCATCACCTTCACTCAATACCAGGTTGAGATGCAAATGAGGAGACTTCACTCAGGCAAGTCTGCTGGACCAGACGGAGTGAGTCCCCTTGTCCTCAAGGCCTGTGCCCCCCAGCTGTGTGGAGTCTTTCATAAACTGTTTATGCTGAGTCTCAGTCTGCAGAGGGTCCCGGTGATGTGGAAGACATCATGCCTCGTCCCTGTACCAAAGACGCCACGTCCCAGTGGCCCCCAGGATTACAGGCCCGTGGCATTGACCTCCCACATCATGAAGACCCTGGAAAGGCTCATCCTGGACCAGCTGCGACCCATAGTAAGACCACACCTGGATCCCCTTCAGTTCGCTTATCAGCCTCGTCTCGGAACTGAGGACGCCATCATCTACCTGCTCAATCGTGTCTACACCCATCTGGACCAGCCGGCGAGCACTGTGAGGGTCATGTTTTTTGACTTTTCCAGTGCTTTCAACACCATCAGGCCGACCCTCCTGGGTGATAAGTTAGCAGCGATGCAGGTGGATGCTTCTCTGGTGTCCTGGATTGTTGATTACCTGACAGGAAGACCACAATATGTACGTCTCCCACAGTGTGTGTCTGACAAGGTGATTAGCAACACAGGGGCACCACAGGGGACTGTCCTCTCCCCCTTCCTCTTCACCCTCTACACCACAGACTTCAGCCACTGCACAGAGACATGCCATCTTCAGAAGTTTTCTGATGACTCTGCGGTGGTTGGATGCATCAGCAGGGATGATGAGACAGAGTACCGGGCTGTGGTCGACTCCTTTGTCACGTGGTGTGAGCAGAATCATCTGCAGCTCAACGTGGCAAAGACCAAGGAACTGATCGTGGACTTCAGGAAGACCAGGAAACACTTGACCCCTGTTTCAATTCAGGGGGTCAGTGTTGACATTGTGGAGGACTATAAATACCTTGGAGTACACATTGACAATAAACTGGACTGGGCTAAAAACACCACAGCACTTTACAGGAAGGGCCAGAGTCGTCTCTATTTTTTGAGGCGACTGAGGTCCTTCAACATCTGCCAGAAAATGCTGAGGATTTTCTATGAGTCTGTTGTGGCCAGTGCGATCCTCTATGCTGTTGCATGCTGGGGGAGCAGGCTGAGGGTCGCAGATGCCAACAGACTTAATAAACTGATCCGTAAGGCCAGCAATGTTGTGGGGATGGAGCTGGACTCCCTCAAGGTGGTGTCGGAGAGGCGGATGCTGTCCAAGATAAAAGCAATGTTGGATAACACCTCCCACCCACTCCATGACATGCTGGTCAGTCACAGGAGCACGTTCAGTGAGAGACTGAGATTACCGAAAAGCACCACTGAACGACACAGGAAATCATTCCTGCCTGTGGCCATCTCCCTGTACAACGCATCCACTTAACACACTGTTTGCTGCTACAACTACACATGTTTCTTTTCCAACTATTTATTTATGAGTGACTTATGTATGTATGTATGTATATATATGTATATATTGTACTATTCTTAGTTAGTGTATTGTCTGTCTTGTCTTAATGTTGGTTTAAAAAATTTTTTAATAGAGCACTGTAACAAAAAATAATTTCCCCCAGGGATCAATAAAGTATTCTGATTCTGATTCTGATTTTAACTCTAGACTGACACAGATGTTCATGTTGAATGGACATTAATTGTTTGAAATTATCTTTATAAAGTTTAAAACACTATTCTTTATATTGGCATAAATATAGTAAGTAAAAAAAATCCTAAAAAAACCCCAGTAATATTCCGGCAGCTGGGGCACCAAAATAATACCAGAAAATAACAGAAAATAACTTTCTCATGAAAATACGGTTATTTTCAGTAATGACAATACAGTTTGTTGCCCTAATTTTACATGGGATTTTGCCTTTTTCAAGTGCTTTTAAACATTAAATTAGGTACATTTTAATGTGATCAAACAATGAAATTACCTATAAACAAGGTCAATGAATGCAGCAATATGAATAATAATACTTAAATGTACAGAAATATACAGTTAACAGTTGGTTTAAATAATAATGGATTGTATTCATATAGTGCTTTTTGAGACCCTCAAAGTGCTTTACAATTCCCCTCTGGCCATCACCAGTAGGTGAAGTGTCTTGCCCAAAGAACGTCCGAGCTGGGGCACGAACCGGCAACCTTCTGATTACAAGGCGAACTGCCAACGCTTGAGCCACGATCGCCCTAGACAACAATAATAATTGTTTATGAGAATCATTTTATATATTTTTCCATAGCATTACATTTGAATTTAACAGTTCAATCTTTCAAATAATGGACAAATATTTGTGAAATTATGATACATTTGTGAATGTGTTTTAACAATCTAAATATGCATTTGTACAGACAAATACATTTAAAAAACAAGAAAATGATGTTTTATTACATTTACAGTGATTTTACGTTAATTTACATTTGAAATGTAAAATCACAGTCTATTTATGTAAATTTAATGATATTCTAGAAGAACAGTACAAAACTGTAAAATACACAGTAAAATACTCTTATATCACTTTTTTTTTTACAGTGTATGGCACTTGACACTATTCACAAGGATTAAATATTAGAGGTTATCCATATGCATCTCCTACAAACAAAATCTACACACAAGAATGTCATCATACACAATCACCAATGGACTGCTGTCATTATAAATGCCATTTGTTCAATTAAAACAACTGAAAATATAATACAAATTGGATACTAATCTAATTTATCTGAGTTTTTCTCTTTTGCCCGCTGATTTCAGGTGCAGTAACAAATGCACTAAGGTTTTCACATTATACCAAATTCTTGTAAATGCTGAGTTCAGTTTGTTGGAGAAATTTTATTAAAAGTTGTTGTTGTGCTTAAAATTTGTAAACCTTGCCTTAAACTGCAGGCACACTTGCATGTAAGATTCTGGTTTCCTTATTTGCTAAGGAATGTTCACTTCCTGGCCTTTATGGGCTCACCTGTGCTTGTATATGGTTGACCATTAAAGGGTTTAAGCCATATATTGGGTGAGGGGACATGACCCTTTTATGACTAGGGATGTCGTTAAACGGTTGTAACCAGGAAGTCACATATACAGACACACATGCGCACACACATACACACACACATTCACTCACATGCTCGCACGTGCATGCACATACACACACAGTGCCGTAGCTTTTATGACACATCATATGGGTTTTTACAGTGGGGTGTTTGTGTAACTGTTTTCACTGAATAAAAGGCTGCGAGGGAAGACTGGATTTGAAGTTGGCTGGGATCAGGTGAGAAGCTTGCAGCTCTGGATCCTGACCGGACCAGCTTCCCTTGCAAGTTCAAATGGACTGAGCTCTGAGTGTCTTGCTTTGTTCATGGTGATAAGTCTCTGAGCTAGCAAGGCCTGCGGGTGCAGACCTAACACGGTTAGATGTTTAACGTTTAATAAATATACCCAAAAAATATTACCTAAAAGAAGGACAAGAACAATGTGAAATCTGACCACTTTTACTGTTTGAACTGCAGGCCATCGTCAAACATGGAGTCTCAGATGTCATGACTTGGGTAGACATTTCCATGAAAGAAAAAGTGATTTGCTTGCTAAATGCAACCTTTATTCTGTGTTGTTTTTCTATTGGTGTAATGTTATAAGATGGTCTAGTGGGTCTAGCTAGGTTTTTTTCAAGCTTACCATTTGTGATTATTACAATAAAAAAGTCTACTTTTCATTTTACAGTGACCTACCTTTTACACTCATTTGTCTCAGTCTCAGTCTTGACTGTTATAGGCTTGAAAACTGTCACATATTGTCACAAGTTTTGAAAATTGTTTAATATTTCAATGACAATTTCAATGAATTACAGAAGAATGGCTTAGCTTGTTTTGTCTGGTAAGACAATTAACTTGGAAACTACATCTGAATTTAGACTATTGTGACATATATATCTACATGTACGGTTCCACTAGAGGTCAGAAAAGCTTTGTTCTCATTTGGTTGTTCCCATTTCCGTCTCTCAATGACAAATAGTAAGATGTCCAAATTTTATGGAGGTTTTCTTGAGTGATATAAAGCACAGTATTTAGTCTGATATTTACTTGTCGCGACCACTGTCGCTCCCGACCCTTTGATTCTGACCTGTAAAGACACACACGACTCGAGACAGAATACCTCACTTCCAATGTTACTTTATTAACCCATGTGCATGCAGAGAGCACCGTGCACGGTGAAGCCTCCTGCAGATCTGAAGGGTGCTCCTTCAGTCTGTTACATTTGTAACCTATGTCGCACAATACATTTACACACTTTGAACTGACCCCTCACATGTGACTATGATTATTGAATCCATATACTCCATCCCGTGTATAACTGTGTTGTCTCTTACCCTCACATGTCCTAGCTCCATACTCCTGCTATTCTTAGAAATGAAAATGTCCCTTGTCACGGCCTTTGGTCTTGCAATTTTTAGTGTTAATGTAAATGGCTGTTTCTGGTTTGTGCCACAAATTTATTGTTACGCTCTTGAAGAAAGGGCAGAAATCATCTTTAGCATCGCAAAATGGTGTCTCCTCACTGAGAATTTCTATTCAAAAGACATTATTCAAAAATATACAGAGTATTCAAATGACCCTATAAAATGCAAGTATGTATACATCTCTGAATTATATTGTTGTTACCTAAGTCTAATAATGAATGAAGTGTTGAGTCTGTTTAAAAAAAACAAACAATCAAATAAACCAACTTCATTTTAATAGACTTAAATGCAGAATTAGATAAAAAGTTTGAGAAATCAGAAATAAAATCTGGTAAACAGGCTAAGAGGAAGCAAAACCATTAAACAAAAATGATAAGGACCAGTCTAGGAAAATAAGTTCAAATGTCAACTTTGCTTTAGAAAAGATCAATTCATTAGTGGTACAAATGCAAGAAGTTTAATCACTTTCAGAATTAATCATCTCTTATCACAACCTACATAAATGCTTCCAAAGCAGTGGGGCCCCATCATGCCAAACAAGGCAAGCAGTGGTTGTCTAGTGAAATCTAAAAATAGACATAAATTAAAAATGTACAAAAGTGAAAGCAATCTCTTTCCTTTCATCTCCAACAGTGTTCTGTCAGAAAAACTTCTCGCCTATTTGCACCATGCTCTAAATGAGTGCCCCTGCTTGACAGCAAACCACTGAAATCTGTTTGCGGTTAGCATTTTTAATGGGCATTTCCATGTATTGTCAACAGTGGCTTAAACTTTTCAAGCTGAGACTACTGGTCTTGAGTAAACCTTCTGGTCTTTGATGGGACACTGTTGGGAAACTAGAGTGCTAGACAAGCTCCCATTAGCTCTGATTTAACTTCTCTGAGATAAGTACCATTGGTTTATGGAAACAGAGGTAGTATTAGCAAGCCCCCCTGCATTTATCACAAACTGATAAGTTTCTTTGTACTGTATGCTCTTCACTTGAAATAGAGACGTGAAGTGATCTTGAAGACGTGAAGTTGTTGGGGGTGGGGATGGGTAGATGTCTTTTCTGATAATGCTGCAGAAAACTTATGTAGGCACCATTTACCAGCATGTCTACCACAATGATTTGCAGTGGCATTCAGTTGTGGTATGCAGCTAGTGTGATACTAAACAACATGTCAAGGCCTAATCTAAGTGGGACATCAGAGTGCTACAACCTGTTAGCCAATAAATGTTTTCATTTAAATTTTTGAATTTTTATTAACAGTTTCTAAACCTGAGAGTAAACTTCTATAAAATAGGTTTGGATTTAGGTTTTTTAGGTCACTTATTGACAATATTCAAGAAAACAGAAACTTTTTTTTCCAGCTTCAGTTTGTCAGCATTCTGCACTTTGTAATGTACGAATGACTGTTGCTGCTGTGGATTTGGTGTACGCTTTACAGGTTATTAAAGGGTACCCTTCTCAGGCTCAAGACTCATTTTAAACACAAGTCCTCACCCTGAGAAGCATACCCTGCTTTATCGTCCATTTTAGACAGACAGTCCTATATTAGTAAATTTTGAATATTTGCACCGGCAAATAGGTAGCAGCATAAGCAAAAGCATAAAAAGCCATGTGTAAAAAAACATAGCAGTAAAAAATAATTAGAAGAAAACTCACAGTATTAAAGGTAGACAAAACGTCTTATCACAATGGTTTACGTTATTTAGGCCTAGAGACTCAAGCAACCAAAAAAGGTAAAAAAAACATACGTATTCTGTCACCAGTTGGCGAGTGGTTTCTGGAGGTTAATGGCAACTGCTAGTTTGAAATTGTGCCAATGTGGTGCTGTACTAAAAAAAAAAACCTCCTTCTGATTGCTCTACTAGTTTGACACTGTAGTTTGCGCCACAAATTTGTGTCAGATTTCCAAGCTGGGATTCTATGGGGATCGACTTTTTTTTGGAGTCAGTTCTCCACTGGCTTCATGCTTTTTTGGCAAAACAGATCACTATTAACACATGCACACAGAAACTTAAAGGTGAAACTAAATTACTTTTTGCTGTGTAGTTCTATTATCTTATTTCAGTTGCAGTCATTATATTGATTCTATCTGGGCAACAAATGTATATCTACATTATCTGTTTTGTATTGAGCAGGGTGGAGTCAACATATGTATTTGCTTGGTTGTCATATTGATTTAGTAGGTGTTTCTTGCAGTACAAATGAGTTTCTGGATCAGTGCCGAAAGTGACAATAAGACCAAGAGACGACAGAATTCTTTATTTGAACTGCAAATATCAGCTAGGATGATGTGGTTATGATGTGGCACAAAAATTGTGCTAAAAAAATAGCTCAACTTTTTGATCATCTTCAAAAAGTGAAGTGTCTACTTCAAAAAAGGGTCTGCTCACCTTCTGCCAGTATCCTGCCAAAGAAAGACCAATAGGTTCATCCAGATATTCAAGTACTTGCTGGCATGATATGGAGTAAAAACTTACCTTTAATGGAGTCTAAGCAAATCTCCAAGTGGTGCAAAAATCACAGGAAACAATCGCAGACTTGACACATAGGAGACAGGATAACGCAGACAAGGAAAATAAATTAAATGAACAGAAACTAGATTGGAAAAGTAATTGAATTTCAACTGCAAGATTGGAAATCCACAACTCAAAAACACTGGGTTAAAAACTGCTGGACCAGGAGATAAATAAAGATTCAAATAAAACAAGAAAAAAGCTTAAACATAAAGTTATTCATTTTCAAAAGGAAATTAATAGAATAGAATAGAATAGAATAGAATTCAACTTTATTGTCATTGCACATGCACAGGTACAGGGCAACGAAATGCAGTAAGAAAATGTGTGATACTTGGACGGACTGTGACATTTGGATTTTCAATGTCCCATCATATTTTTGTAACCTTGTTACAATGAGAAACACTTCTCTTGTTCTAACACTGACCTTTGTTGTATGGTGGCAAATCCTACAAAAATATATACAAAAGGTTAACATATCCTTTAAACCAGAGGAGTGTAAGTGCGTTAAACCTCCAGTTATTCTATTGGTCAGCATGGGGTGACTACTCTGGCTGCAAAAAAGCCTGAATTTTCAAAAGTATATTAATGGTTTCAGTCCTCTGAGAGGAGATTGATGGCTAAGCTATCAACTCTCATGGAAATCCCACACCATGTACAAAACAGTGACAACGCTGGGCAGTTCCTTCAGTGACAGACTGATTCACCTGCAAAATCCAAAAAAGGTACAGTCCCGATCAAAAAGTTTAAGATATTTTGCATGGATCTTAACAAGGTTACAAGTAGAGTTTCAACATGCAACGAGAAGAAATGGGAGTGAAAACATTTTCTGAGCACACAATTTATTGGAAACAACACTGAAACTGAACAAAAGGTTTTGACTGTATGCCAAAAGGCCAAATCTGTGCAAAAATGTGGATTCATTGTCATTTTCGTTCAGGTAGTTACACTGTCATGATGTCCTGATGGCAAAGGCAAAAAAACGTTCCCTTTTTGAACGTGTTGGGTTGTTGAACTGCATAAGCAGGGTCTCTTGCAGCGTGCCTTTGCTGCTGAGGTGGGATGCAGTAAGAGAGTCATTTGGAATTTCTTAAAAGATCCTGAGGGTTGTGGAACAAAAAAGTCAAGTGGAAGACCCCCAAAAAATTCACCAGCACTCAGCTGGAGCTCAAGATACTGGACGATCCTCGACTTAAATTAAGACCATTACTGGTGCCGACTGCAGCCCCATAACCATCGGATGGCATCTGAGACTGAAAGGCTTCAAAAATAAAATTGTCTTCAAAGGCCTCGTCTCCATGAACGCCAGAGAACTGACCGTTTGGACTTTGCAAGAGAGCACCAAACATGCAACACTGAAAGGTGGAAGAAAGTTTTATTCTCTGATAAGAAAAAAAAGTAACCTTGATGGTCATGATGGTTCCCAACTTTATTGGCATGACAATCAGATCCCACCTGAGATGTTTTCTACATGCCACAGTGGAGGCGGGGCCATAATGGTCTGGGGTGCCTTTTCCTTCAGTGGAACAATGGAGCTTCAGGAGGTGCCGGGGCATCAAACGACCGCTGGCTATGTCCAGATGTTGCAGAGACCATCCCTCATGACTGAAGGCCTTCGTCTGGATTTTTCAACAGGACAGTGCTACAGTATTCAATGCCTGCAGGACAAGGGACTTCTTCCTAGAGAATAACATCATTTGGACCATCCTGCTTGTTCCCCTGATCTAAATTGAATTGAGAACCTTTGGGGATGGATGGCAAGAGAAGTTTACAAAAATGGACAACAGTTCCAGAAAGTAGATGCCCTTCGTGCGGCCGTCTTTACCACTTGGAGAAATGTTCCCACTCACCTCATGGAAATGCTTGCATCAAGCGTGCCGGTGGAGCTACTCATTACTGAGTTCATGTTTGGAACTTTGAATTCTGTTTTGGGGGAGTTTATGGTTTTTTTTTGGAGGTGTAGCCCATAGAATCCTAGCTTGAACCAATCTGGCCATTCTCCTTTGACCTCCAGCAGTATGGGTTTTTTTTGTTCTGTCTGCCTCCAGAAACTATATGCAGCATGGATTTTGATAAATACCACTCTACTGCTTATTGCTTGCTTAATTACACTTTATTTATTACAATACTAAACAAAGAAACAAAAGAAAACAAACAGTTAAACATTTTACACAGGAAGAAGCAGATATGTAATTTATAAGGCAGTAGAAATAGACCTGTGTAAGTGTAAAGAGCATTACAGCTGGGTTTTATATCAGAAGGCACCATCAGAGGACGTGAACAGCCAACGATTCATCACTAAGGTATTTGTGATGTAATTGACACTGATGTTATTGGTATTTACTCAGTTTTACTTTGTATAATTTGTATAATATCAGTATAGATTTATGTATCAAATGGAAAGATATTTAATCATGCCATGAGACATACATTAGTACTTAGTACTGAAGACGTAAACCATAGAGATGGGAAAATCCTAATGAAATAAGTGAGTGTCTACTTCCATTGTGTTATATGCAGTTATAGGGGCTGCATAGTGAATTGGTTTAAACAGTCATGTAACAACCAAGATCCCTGGTTTGAGACCTAAACGAGAAAGCAGGCAACTTCAGTATCACTGGTGCCAGTGTTTACTTTCTCTTTATCCCAGTGTTGGTCATGTTGTCTCTTTTCTTTGTGTATTTGCTTCTTTGATGAATGGGACCCCTACTCAAATGAAAAAACACAGACATGATGAAACAAGCCGAAATTGGAATTTGTCTCCACACAAATGCCTGTGAGGTGTCCTGTCTTCTGTTTTTGGCATACAGCATATGAGACCAGTCTCTAGCCACATACATAAAATGTGATTAGGCAGAAAGGTGATTTTCATCACAGGCACTATTCATGATGGCAGGGCAACATGGGAGCTTTCACAAGCACTCATGTATTTTCATATGTATTTTTAATGGATTAATGATGATACATCAGTCTGTCGGAAATTACAAGAACAATATTTTTTGCATAAAATAATAAAAAAAATGTCTGACTATATACACCTTTAAATATCATCTAAACCAAGCAGCTCACTGAAGAAGAAATAGACGATTATAATTATTACTAAGCTTGATAGGTAGAGGAAAAATGGCAAAAGCAAAAAACTTAATGACTTCTGATTAATTCATAATGCACTTTTGAATGTAAAATCTAGACCCCAGAGGTCTTGACAGTAGAATAGGTGCATAAGTCAGAACTATAGGTTATCTTCTTCTTGGATCGCTCTGTTGCTTGACGTGTTTCCACTGTAGCATAAAGCACATCTTCATCCTGTGAATGAATTTGTTTGTAATTATGAATATGATTGGATTTCTATAAATAATTCATTTTGTTAGAATTAATTATTAATTATGACAAGCGCTGAAAAAATACGGATTGAATATTAATGTAATTTACCTGAGTTCTTCTTGTTTTCCCACTGGTTTCTGGTCTTTGTTGATCAACTTCTGGCCACAGAAATGAATACATCATTAAAAAATAAAATCCACCATTATACTGACTTAGATGTAGTAACCTCATTGCCTGGAATTTTCTTATGTTAGCAAAATGCTTTTAAATTTTGCACAAATTGTTAAGTTTACAAATTGAGCTGATGAAAAAACTAAGTAATATACTAATTTGATGATAAGAGGATTGATTGAAAAAAGTACCATATTTAGCAATTACCTGTTTTCTGGCAGAGGTAATGAACAAGAAGAGAGACAAGAAGAGAGGAGAGAGCTGCAAAAGTTGGACACAGGATGAAGAGCAGTTTCCAACACATGCCGCAGTCTTGTGGAGATGTTTGACCAGTTAAAATTGAAGAATGTGGATCACTGAAATCTAAATTGTTCACAAACATGTTTCAGTTAGGTCTCTGTGTATATTTTTTTTTTTATCATTCTAATGTTTGAGATGTTGAATCTCAGTCATCAGAAAACTAGAAAAACTCATTTGAAAAGAAAACATGCATGGCAATCAAAATATTTGTTTCGTTTAAAAATAGTTAATCTTGCTTTTCATTATTAATGGTCTGACACTTCATATTAAATACGTCAGCAATGCACAATGTTACTGATAGAATATTTAAACTGCAATTCATATAAAATGCATTTTGACAATTTTAACCTAAAAAGTTTCAAATAATTGTGTAATCATGTAATGGTTTCAGAATATGTCATTTTTAAAATTGTTTTTGACAATTAACCTGAGTCTAAGTTACAGTTACATTTTTTAAATATTGATACTAATGTTTAATGTTAAAAAAAAATCACATGAGCACTTACTGATTTTAATCCTTGTCGCCACACTGCCATAACTCTGAACAAATTCAAGGTTAATATCCTTTTTATCCTGTAGCTGTTTCTGCTCAGTTCCACAGTAATAGAGGCCCTCATCAGAATCAGAAATATTCACAATCAGCAGGTCATACGATCCAGAGGACTGGTTGTTTACAAAGTGGAAGCGAGGTAGAGAATTCACTAAAGTTGCTCGGTTACAGATGGGTTTCCACGAATCCTTTGTTAGTTTTAGGACAAGAGGAGGCTGATTTTCATGGGTACAATTTCTGTACCACACAATATATTCCTCAGGTGGTTTTGTAGAGTCACAATACAGAGTTATGTTTTCACCCAATCTCACTGTCAGATCCACCACTGATCCAGAAATCCAATCACCTCCTGAAATACAAAACACAATAACACATTTTGCCAGTGTTTCACATTGTACAACATAGTTGTAAGTGTTGACTAAAGAAGTAGATTTAGATGATGTCAAATATAATCAGTAGAACAGGTAAATGTTAAATAAAATGAATGTTTCATAAAAGCTCCTTCCAAAATATTACCTAAAAAAAGGACAAAAATGATGTGAAGTCTGTCCATGTTTGACGACGACTTGCAGTTAAAAGATATCAAAAATGGTCTCACTCTTGAGTGTCCCCTTCACAGACGTTTCCTTTTAAGGAAATTCAAGTTCTGATTGGCTTGTTGAATGGAACCTTTTATTCTGTGGCTGTTTTCTGTTCGTTTGATTTTATGTGAATGAAAATAACACATGGACACAATTGCACTGCATGCATAGATCCATAATAAAATCAGGAAGCATGAATGAAATTATGTATTAGACTTGAAGTGTGCAAAATATGTTTTAGTTTGTGCTTGGAACATATTAAAAACTAGATTTGGATTTAGAAAACATGTAATGCTAATGTCACATTTTCACAAGCAGTCAGGACAGTTTAACCCAGTTCCATCCCTCCATTTTTACCTCCAAAGAGATCACTTAAGCAGCAGTTCAGTAGCCCATGTCCATATAAGTGAGGTGAGGAATGTTTATTCACCAGCACTGAATCAAGAAAAAAAGCAAGTAAAACTTGTGACACTTTTCACTGATGCCAGTCACAATGATCTTTATAAAGGTCATGCATAACACAAAATTGGAAATTAAACCAACACAACTCTAAAGAAGAAAAATCAGGACAAAAGTTGAAGAATTTAAACAATTAATTAAGTCTCTGCATTAAAACAGACCTATTCAGCTTGTATATCGTTGCAGATGGTTCATTGATCAGCATGTCAGTATCTTGCTCATTTCTTCCTACACTTGTGACCAAGACTCTAAACTGTGCGTAAAATGGACTGAACCGAACAGGCTATAGCTGGAAGACATAAAAAATGCGAATTCTCGTATTGTGTAACATAGACAAAGAGAGACAGGGTTAAATAGAGACTTGATTTCATCATAACCCGTTTAGTTTGGAGAGGGATTTTTCTTAGATTCAAACTGTAAAGGGAGATTTTTAGTGGATAACCAGAACTGACTTGGAAGGTAGCTCAGTGAAGGTTTTTGGTGGAAGTCAGCCAGATACTTGTTCTTCCGCTTGATTCTAAGAAAGAGGGGACAGATTTTCTCAATTTCTCACCACACCAGGGAAAAGCAGAGGTTAGTAGCCCGTTGAAGACTTGAATGGGAGGAAGTCATTAGTAGTGGTATTCACCTGATCCAGGACAACGGAGAGCTCCAGGTTGACGGGTAGACTCATCGAGAACCTGGTTAGTTCTCTCCACTTGCCTGTTGATCTGGAGATGGAAGCCAGAAGAGAGACTAGCCCAGGGGTGGGCAACTCCAGGCCTCGAGGGCCGGTGTCCCTGCAGGTTTTAGATGTGTCCTTGATCCAACACAGCTGATTTAAATGGCTAAATTACCTCCTCAACATGTCCTGAAGTTCTCCAGAGGCTGGTAATGAAGTAATCATTTGATTCAGGTGTGTTGACCCAAGGTGAGATTTAAAACCTGCAGGACACCGGCCCTCGAGGCCTGGAATTGCCCACCCCTGGACTAGTCTGAGCTCCCAGTGCTGGACACAGCTCCTTCCAAAGAAATGAGGTTAACTGAGGTTCATGGGAAGAAACAATGTCCCGTGGGCAATCACATAGTCAGAAGAAAGGTGAGAAACTGGGCTGTTTTTACAACCAAGGAGAGTTTGAGAGGAGCAACAAAATGGACAGACTTAGAAAACTCTTCAATGATTTTCAAGATGACTGTGTTACCTGAGGAACATCAAAGACCAGTGACAAAATCTGGAGGATCAGCGTGTTTCTTGAGAGAGAAAGGCTTCCTGAGTAGTGGAGTTCTGGGAGATGTCAGTTTAGTAGCGGCTAAGCAAGCTTGCTGAAATTCCAGATGAAACAGCAATAAAACTTTTTAAAACCAAGGAAGTGTTGATGCTGACCATACACACAAATCAGACCACACAATTTTCTTGTTATGGGTTTCTTTTTCTTTTATTCGGTTTGTGCACCGTTTTCTGTTTGGCACCAATGTCGTGTTGGACTCCCCTAACCCATCACAGCTCCCAGTGTCACTAAAAAGGGAGAAACCTAATTACTGCAAATGAGCTGGTGCTGGTCCATCAGCCTCCCTGGCATTGCCCCTTGAGCCTGTTGCACCACGCCTCCCCCTCCTAAAGACCTCACACCACCACAGACACCAATCAATACTGGGGTTAAAAGTACTGAGCCAGGGATGACCAAAGGCCAAGGTAGTGCGAGATGCTTCAAAAACAACTAAACTGATCTGCTTGATATGATTGCCAGATAGTGAGAGTGATAAAGGTTGTGTTTTCTCTAGCGCTCAGAGAGAATTTGTGAAGTTCTTGAGAGAGAACTTAGCTGAAATCATAAGTCTGGGTAGGGATAGAAAAGTTATAGAAAAGTTCATATTTCCAGAGCTGAGTGTAAAAGAAAAGCTCTCAATTTACAGGTCGATCTACGCCCCTACCCTCACCTATGGTCACAAGCTTTGGGTAGTGACCGAAAGAATGAGATTGTGAATACAAGCGGCAGAAATGGGCTTCTGGCTGGCCTCTCCCTAACCGTGTGTTCACACCGAACGCGATGGACGCGAATAAAACGCCCCAAACGCCCCTAATTTGACGCGTGTACATTCGCGTCTCAACGCGTGTCCAAGAAAAATCCATCACGCGTCAAAATATGATATTTTGACGCGCGTGAACCGGAAATGTGGGAGGAATGTGGGAGGGAGTTGTGCCAGACCGGTATCTTTGCAAGATGGCAGCTATCGAGCTAGCGCTTGAAGAGAGAGTCTCCCTTCTCTATGTACTGTGGAGAGCAGAGTAGCGGCGTAAAGGACATCCTCGCCGTACCTGGGTCCATCAGGTCCTCCAGAGGCATGAGCAGTTTGGTGAGTTTCACCACTTGCTCCAGGAGCTGCGCCTGGATGACGGCCGATTCCAGCGCTATCACCGTCATTCACTCGGCCAGTTTGAGGACCTGCTTTCCCTCGTCGGTCCCAGCATCGCCCGCCTAGACACCAACTACAGGCGCTCAATCCCACCTGCAGAGCGCCTGTCCGTCTGCCTGAGGTTAGTAAAACTATTTAATACGGTAGTCCTTTATTGATATCTGTGCTAATATGCTAATCCATCCAGTTATACACTGCTAACATGGATGTGCTATGCTAACAGTGAATGCTGTCGGTGTTTACTGAAAGCAAACTGTGGTACAGAGACGACTCTATAATATTTCTAGTGATACTCAGAAGGTCTCATCAAGTCCCGATTTAATTCGATTTATGCTGTTATCAGTGTTTGCATGATAGCATGGCTGTGGTGTCACATCAATGTATGCGCTCGGTGTTTGCTGATATCAAACTGTAGCATTAGCACCACTGAGTTAACCTTGTAGTGATACTCACTCCTTTTTATTTAGACCTGGTTTAATTCTGGGATAGTTGAATATTTGTATATAATCCCTGCAGCTGTCAGACTCTATAGCAGGGGTCACAGCCTTTATTAAAACAGAGTTAGATAAAACTGAACAGTTTGGTTCATCTCTAGTTACATGGTTCTATCTTGATAAGCTGTCTTATCACAGATTAATTTTTCAAAAATATTAATGATTTAAGCAAGGAAAGGGCTACATGTCAACATACAACTCTTTATTTCTATTAATGTCTTACTTCATTCCTACCTGATTGACATGTTTAGGAATTATGAGTGATTGGCTCACTGTAGTTGTGAAAGTTGCTACCAATCAAATTATGATATGTTAAAGTTAAAACAAAACACAACTGTTTTAGATATTATCTAATATACATTTTGTAATTATCCTTATAATTACAAAATGTTTTATGTAAGATTTAAGTTTTGTGATTTATATCTGACATCACAAAAGTATTTTGGAATTTGAATAATGTATTTTGTAACTGCAGTACACATAATACTGATTTTGAACAATTTTGTCCAGGTTCCTTGTCACCGGGGACTCCTTCAGGACCATCGCGTTCAGTTTCAGAGTCGGTGTGTCCACGGTGAGCCAGATCACCCCCCAGGCAGCGACGTCCATCTGGGACTGTCTAGTGGACGACTTCATGGCTGTGCCTTCACCTGGAGACTGGCGGTCCATCACAGAGGGATTCCAGGAGCGCTGGAACTTCCCTCTGTGCTGTGCAGCTCTGGATGGGAAGCACGTCCAGACAAAGGCACCCCATATATCATATAGGAGACACACACATTGATATACACTAAATATTCATTTCATTTCTTTTTTGTGGTGCCCAAATTGATGCACCTGCTTGATTTTGTTTAAACAATTATTGCACACTTTCTGTAAATCCAGTAAACTTCTTTTCACTTCTCAAATATCACTGTGTGTGTCTCCTGTATGATATTTAACTGACATTTTTTATTGTAACAACCAACGATTTATACAGGAAAATAATGTCTATTAACAAGGTTGCCCAAACTTCTGCATCCCACTGTATCAGTATATTTTGTCATTAGTATAATATGAAATAAATTCTACATGTGTCAAGTTGTGTGCCAACATTTGCTGTGTAGTAGAACTGAGACATTAGTCATTATAAAAATTTATTTGAAATAATATTAAAAGTCTCAAACAGAAAAACATTAAACATAAATATATAAAATATAAGAATTTACAGAGAGACAGGAATAAAAAGGACCAGCTGCTCTCCAGAGCAGGAACAAGGCTGAGGAGGAAATGCTCCATTGGAGACTGGTGTGGACTCTTCAGGGACTCCAGGATGGCCAGCTCCACCGCCGATGGACCGTCCTGGGACCCGTCCCTCATCTGCCTCGGAGCCGTCCTCCTCTGTGGGCCTGTAAAACAGCACAAAACACAAAGAAATGAGAAGGCTGCTACTAGATTTTAATTTCAACATTGAAAAAAAAAAAAAAAACCAATAACAGGATATAATCAGATTGGTTGTAGATATTTAGTAAAGGTGATCACAAGGGAATCCCACCGACTAAAAAGGTATCAGTGCTTGCTGTACATATCTGTGGGTGCAGCAGCAGGAGCTCAGGGACTGGGGATGCTCTGCTGCAGAATCAGTTGGTTCTATCAATACAGTATTAAATGTTAACAGGTTGGATATAATAATCGTAGAGTAGACAGTGGTCCCTCATTTATTGCAGGGGTTCTCAGAATAACTAGCCCCTGGCCACGCACTTTATACACTGTTTTCCACACACTCATGAACATTGGTCACAGTTCTCACAATTGATTCTCAAAGTGCAAACCTTTGTAGATTGCAAAACGTAAAAGTATTATTATGCCGCGGTTTGTCTTCATCTGCCCGCCACTTTCGTGCGCCTTTTTCCCTCACGGTGCAGGTGTCTATTTCCGAATGAGGCTCATAGTTATGGGTGTTTTTGTGCTGTTTTTTCTATTGGACGCGATGGTTATCAAAACCAAACGTGATAAATTTGGCAAGCGCAGGAGATTTGTCAATCAGGCTGCAGAATGCAATGCTGTACTGTGCAATAAAAAATCAGCGAAAAAGCAAAGCAGTGACGGATGAACAGCAGGACCACTGTGTGCTGTTTTTTAATAAACAATAAAATATATTCCTAAATGATAACATGCATAAAAGCAGAACGGTATTTGTACGTCAGTGGGAAAATAGCGGTGGCTTGCTAGCTTTTGTGCGGCTTCCCCGGGTCAGTGAAAACTTTCAAAAGAGAAATGAATGAACTTACCAGGTTGCCCGATCTCTTCACATATCTTCCTCCAAGCTCGGTCCTTTTTATTCCTGTCTCGGTACTGAAAGCAGCTGGTGTTGTACAGCTCCGAGTTGTTTGCTACCGCATTGATTAGCCTTCCCCTCCATTGAAGTATGAAAGGCTTTGGCTGGATCTGCCCCTTTGACCTAGGTAACAGCCACGTCACCAGGCTCCTGATTGGTTGTCGCGGCGCGATTTAACGCTGGAGTTCAGATTTTTCCAACTCGAGCGGTAGACGCGAAACGCGCGTATGCACAAAATGCAACACAAAAACTCACGCGCGTGGTTTTATTCGCGAGTCAAACGCGCCAGACGCGCTGCACTGACGCGCGTTTCACGCGTTTTGGCGTTTTCGCGACGCAAATCTGCTTCCGAATTTTCGCGGGACCCGCAATCGCGCGTCATCGCGCCTTTCCATTGACTTTACATGTAAACCTGACGCTCTATTCGCGTCCATCGCGTTCGGTGTGAACACACCGTTAGAGATAGGGTGAGAAGTTCGGCCATTCGGGAGGGGCTCAGAGTAGAGCCGCTGCTTCTCCACATTGAAAGAAGCCAGTTGAGGTGGTTCAGGCATCTGACAAGGATGCCCCCTGGGCGCCTCCTGGGCGAGGTTTTCCTGGCATGTCCCACCGGGAGGAGGCCCCGGGGCAGACCCAGGACACGCCGGAGAGATTATATCTTTCGGCTGGCCTGGGAACGCCGTGGTGTTCCCCGGATAAGCTGGAGGAGGTGGCTGGGGAGAGGGAGGTCTGGGCTTCTCTGCTTGGGCTGCTGCCCATGCGACCCGGCCCTGGATAAGCGGAAGAAGATGGATGGATAGATGGAAGTTGTAGAAAATTCTCCAAATGAAAACTGACTTTGATGAGAACAATACCACTGAAGGGCTAAGTCTCATGTCTGTTGTTCATAATAAATTCGTTAAAGTTAGAAGTCTCAGAATTTACACCTCCTGTCACTAGATGTTCTATCAGTGCTTCCAGTATCCTAACCAGAAATACCTTTTGATGTTCACTTTTTTATAGGGTCTTCGCTATGGGGAGTAGATTTCATCACAGTGGATGACTTTCTGAAAGTGCTGTAACTAGAGCTGGGCGATAGAACGATAACGATATGTATCGCGATATAACTTTTACTCGATAGAGAAATTAAGCTATCGCGATAGACCTCGCCGCTCTTGTCCTCTTAAAATAAAAAAAATAAAAAATAAAAAAAGGTCAGCCAATCCAAACTAAGTAGCGCAGAGCCGAACCAATCACAGCCGCAGCGTCACGTCGCGTGACTTGTTACGTACAGCACAAGTGCCAAGCCGCACGTGTGTTTGTTTGGGAAGCAGCCAGCGGGTAATGGAGCCAGCGCGTAATGGAGGAAATGAGTGTGCCGACCAGAGATGGGCAGTAACGCGTTATTTGTAACGCGTTACTGTAATCCGATTACTTTTTTCAAGTAACGAGTAAAGTAAGGGATTACTATTGCAAAAACGGTAATTAGATTACCTTTACTTTCCCGTAGGAACGCTGCGTTACTGCGTTACTAAAACCGTGAATCTTTTGCGAGAATGTCTCACGACAGTGACGTAAGCAAGTGCTCCGTTAGTGACAACAGCTGTGTGCAGATCAACAGTGGATCACATATCGAGTGCAGAGAGAGTATGAGCGTGCAGCGTTTAAAGTGTGGAAGTACTGACCTTACTTTGAGTTTGATTCCATAAAAAGTGACAAAAACATTAGTGTCCGCTGTGCGTGGGAAGAAAACTTCTTTTTACAGCGAAAAAAACCCTAAACTTCCAAGCAAGCACCAAGTAGCTACGATGTAATGGGAAACTCACAGAACTGCCATATCCTTCCACTGACCGCAGCACACCTGCACCAGGGTAAACCTCCGCCTACCCAACTCCTGCTTTACAGGTGAAAATAGAGCAACAGGACCGCTAGTCTTTGATTTTATTTATTTTCTGCTGTGTTTTACTTGCATCTATTTGAAAGACTGAGTGTAAACACACAAAATATTTTATTTTATGTGCTGGAATGTGCAGAAAATAGGTTTAAATGTTAAACTAATTTCTTCCAGTCAGAGAATGTTGCATATAATTAAATTTTTGCTTGATGCATAAAGTTAAAAGATTAAAACTAATAAAACAAGTTAAAAAGAGACTTTTCCATTTGATTACATTTTGTATGATGGATTATGTAGAAAAAGTAGAACTGGGCTGAAAGCTCTATCGCTTTATCACCTCTTCAGGTTGTAAATCGTGTTTTTAAAAAGTAACTAAGTAACTAAGTAATTAATTACTTTTGAAAATA
Organism: Rhamphochromis longiceps; assembly: GCF_057381845.1. NCBI lineage: Eukaryota > Metazoa > Chordata > Actinopteri > Cichliformes > Cichlidae > Rhamphochromis > Rhamphochromis longiceps. The sequence goes on along the minus strand of NC_140562.1, from coordinate 27,545,818 downwards.
AGTAATCAGTAAAGTAACGGGATTACTTTTTGGGGGAGGTAATCAGTAATTAGTTACTGATTACTTTTTTCAAGTAACTTGACCAACACTGGTGCCGACTAGAAAAATCAACCGAGCGTGACCGAAGAGAAAACAGATGACGGTTCCAATGCCGGAGAGATTGTCGAACGGAAGAGCCATAGAAGTTCCGTAGTTTGAAGGTATTTCGGCTATTTCAAGTCTGACAAAAAACAGAGTAGCATGCACTGTAAATTGTGCCGAAAGCAAGTCTGGAAATACAATAAACTGGTGCATGCGTCACACTGTGCGCCACGTTATTGTTTCGGTGAAATGAATTTCTACAATACTGTTACTGTTAATTCTACTCTCTGCAGTGTTTAAATGCTTACATATACACACAGTTACTGTCCGTCCACACACACGACTCTGTTCTGCTTCTATGCCCCAGCTTTGTTTACTTTTTCCCACCGAGGCTTCTAGACTTCTGATTGGCCAACATTTCTGCACGGTTAGGAATCTAGCTCCACCTGCTGCTTTGGCATGTTCCTAGCAGCGTTTTTCTTCATTTCTGCCTTTATGTGTGGACGGGATTATTTTTTTTAAAACGAAAACGGAAAATCTCCGTTTTCAAAAATACCCGTGTACGTAGCCTCAGTCTCTGACTGGAAGCGCTAATTCGTCATTCGGCTTTTGTCAGACTAAAGTAACTGTTAAAACTGTTTGAAAAGCTAAGCTATACAACAAGGAGAGATTGAGAATTTCCTTTTAGTTCTCAGTTTATTTGATATTGACAAAAGTTAGTCAGTTTTGTCTGTTCTTCTGTAAAACAAACTAAGATTTATTTTTAGAATTAATATTTTGTTTCTAAGTGGAATTGACAATTTAGTCTGTTTCGTTTGTTCTATTTTGAAACTTAAACGCTTTAGCGGCTGCCTTTTGTGTAGTTTGCAATATTTGCCTTTATTTATCTGAAAAAGTCTCATGTTCCTTAAGTACATCTACCTTGTTGAACTTATTATGGGAAATAAATATTTAAATAAAAACAAGCTGCTGATTATTTCACATTTTACTTGTGAGCAACGGCACATTTAAATCTTACAAATATAGTTATTTGGCTTATATCGTGATAGATATCGTTATCGCCTGAAATGAAAAAAACATATCGTGATATGAAAAAATCTCATATCGCCCAGCTCTAGCTGTAACTAAGTTTAAGAACATAATTCACCCACTGTTAACATCTTCAATGCGTTGCACCAACACAGAGCAGAGCAGCTACCTGAATGCTACTCCAACAGAGATCGATTATCTTATTAATAATTTTAGCTCCTCACTACACATAACTCTGGATACTGTAGCTCCTGTAAAAAGAGAGCCTCAGATGAGAAGTACTTTATTCAGTATAACTCTCAAAAACGTAGCTTAAAGCAGATAACTCATAAGCTGGAGAGGAAATGACATAAAACAAATTTAGAAGATCATCATTTAGCCTGGAGAAATAGTTTGCTGCTTTATAAGAAAGTCCTCCGGAAAGCTAGAATATCTTACTATTGATCACTGATTGAAGAAAACAACCAACTTTCCTCCAAACCATTGACGTGCCTTTTAGACTCCATTCCTACAAGACTGCTCAAGGATGTCCTACCATTGATTTATGCTTCTTAAATATGATCAGCCTATCTTCTATGTACCACAGGCCTTCAAGCTGGTAATAGTTAACCCTTTACTTAAAAAGCCATCTCTTGATCCAGCTATCTTAGCTAATCAGGCCAATCTCCAACCTTCCTTTCATATTAAAAAATCTTGAAAGAGTAGTTGTCAAACAGCTAACAGGTCATCTGCAGAGGAATAGCTTATTTGAAGTGCCCCTGACAGTGGACACATCTCTGTGATTGTCATGTTAGACCTCAGTCCAGCATTCGATACTGTCGACCATAATATCCTATTAGCGCAATTAGAGCACACTGTAGGTATTACAGGTACTGCGCTGCAGTGGTTTGTATCATATCTAACAGACTTCAATTTGTTCATGTAAATGGAGAGTTTTCTTCATACACTTCATACAAGGTTAATTATGGAGTTCCATAGGGTTCAGTACTAGGACCAATTCTGTTGACTTTATACATGCTTCCCTTAGGTAGTATCATCAGAAGGCAAAACATTTATTTTCACTGCTTTGCAGATGTTACCGGCACCAGACCTAGGGGAATCTGGACCGGCAGCAAGCGGCACACAGGCTAGAGAGCACTGCGTAGCCAAATATGAGCAAACTGTGGATTAATAGAGAGGACACCGAAGTTAGCGTCTTGCTCAGGCCGGAGCTCATTTATTTCTCTACATATACACAATACAAATCACACTAGACCATGCATTCTTCCCATAAAATAACAGAGTTCATAAACAAAAATGAAGTTACAAAAAGCATTCTCTCAAAAGCAAAATAAATACAAACTAATTCAAAATGACTTTACATACTCACAACTTAAACAAAACACTCACGGTTAAAGCATAACAACATACCAAAATAACCCATCTCACATTCACACAACCTTTCCCCACATTCGCGCCATATACGCTATTACTTTTGAACATGGCGTCCCTTGAACGCAACATAACATGGCGGCAGACGACTGCAACGTTGTTTCACCAACAAAAAGCTTTCCTCTTAATACATGTACTCAGTACTGCTTGGCTAACACTAAAACAAACACTACAACACATTTTCGGAAGTCGCAGGTTGCCACTGTCATAGCATATACTTGTAGTGCTACGTAGCATTATAGCATTATGCCGATGATACACTAATACTCATTACAACAAAATACCACAAAACAACATCATCACTCTCATCTCAAAATATAGCCGAACAGTTGTTACTCAACTTACATGACATTTAGAACCAGTTCGGTAACATAAAAGTTTGTTTGTCAGTACCTGTGGATTAATAGAGAGGACACCGAAGTTAGCGTCTTGCTCAGGCCGGAGCTCATTTATTTCTGAGCTGCGCATGCGCAGAGCCTATAGCTAGAGTCTCTGGTAGTTCCACAGCAGTGCAAGAGCACCATCTACTGGCATAATGAAATATAACCAATATAACAACACATAACAATGTCAAAATAAGTCACAATAATAAACAAAAAATAAGGGGGTAATTGGTTTTCTTACAAAAATAAACATGTAGCTTTTTTCAACCTGCTACACAGATGATACCCAACTTTATCTTTCCTTGAAGTCAGATAACACACACCAATGAATGGGAGGCAGAGCCTTCAGTTTTCAGGCCCCTCTTCTATGGAACCAGCTTCCAGTTTGGATTCGGGAGGCAGACACTATCTCTACTTTTAAGATTAGGCTTAAAGCTTTCCGTTTTGCTAAAGCATATAGTTAGGGCTGGATCAGGTGACCCTGTATACTCACTTAGTTACACTTCAATAGGCGTAGGCTGCTGGGGGGATTCCAATGATGCATTGAGTATTTCTTCTTCAGTCACCTTTCTCACTTAATAGACCTCTCTGCATTGAATCATACTTGTTATTAATCTCTGGCTCTCTTCCACAGCATGTCTTTTATCCTGTCTTCCTTCTCTCACCCCAACCGGTCACGGCAGATGGCCGCCCCTCCCTGAGCCTGGTTCTGTCAGAGGTTTTTTCCTGTTAAAAGGGAGTTTTTAACTGTCGCCAAAGTGCTCTCTCATAGGGGGTCATATGATTGTTGGGTTTTTCTCTGTAATTATTATTGAAAGGTCTGCCTTAAAATATAAACTGCCTTGATGTAACTGATGTTGTGATTTGGCGCTGTATAAATAAAATTGAATTGAATTGAATTTGTAAATTGTTCCTTCTTGGTTTAAACCTGCGCAGAAGACCAATATTGAAAGAGACTGATACAAATAAAACAAGTCAGAAAAAAAATGGATAGACGAGGGGAATTTTATATATTTAAGTTTGGTATGTCCACATTTCAATTTTTTGGTTCTGGCCTTTTTGCAGAGAAGGTGAACAAATATCTGTATCTGTGTTCCCGCTGCGTGAGTGTGAGTGGGGTAACTTTGCATTTGGTGCAAAGTTACCCCACCTTCATGTTTCCCAACATGAAGGTGAACTGCCTTGAAAAAGCACAAAGGGAGATTGAGACAGGAGGGTGATTAGGGTAAGTGGAGACACAAGGGGAAAACCACATAACTGAAGTGAATCAAAACTAAAGCAAAACTTAAGACAACAAATAAGGAACACAACCTCCCAAAATAAAACAGGAAGTGAGTGAGTTATATTTAACACACCCGTGACTTCCTGCCAAACAGCAGCTCAAAGGGAGAATATCCAATGCAGCCCTTGGGTACCTCCCATACAAACAACAGAAGGTCTAACAATCAGTCCCAATTAGATTCATTACAAATCAAGTACTTTAAAGTCTTGTTCCGTTTGGTCTACCAACCCGTCAGTCTGACGGTGATAGATGCTTGTTGGAACTGATTTAATGCACAATAGTTCTTTTAAAGTGTGAGACATGAACGAGTTCCCCGATCAGTCAGGATCTCTTTTGGGATGCTGACTCAGAAGATGACCTGAAACACTGCTTGCACCACAGTCTGCAGAAATGCTGCACGGGGGCAATACTTCAGGATATTGTGTTGCATAATCCCTAGAACTAATGTGAAATGGTGCACTCTGGTGAAATGGCCCAATGAGCTCAAATGGGACCTCACTTAAAGGTTACTGTATTAGATCCACAGAAGATCAGACCACATTTTCATGCTTTCCATCATATTTTATTCACAGTTTCTGTTTTCCAGACACGGCTGCAGCTGAACATACACACCAACAACAACCCCAATCACAGAACCCTACACAAATTTTAAGCTGGCGTGCTCAGCCTAAACTCTGGTTAATTTTTATTCCTATTTATTTCTGTTATGTGACGGCTGTGTGCAGGCAAGAAAAGGACCCAAGGTGCAGACTCCAGAGACAAACGTAAACTGAAACAGCTTTAATGCTGAACTCAAACAGAACAAAAGTAAGAATCCAAATAACTTACACAGGCAGACAAAACACACAGCAAAATAAACGGTAGATCACGACAATGACAAACTGCAACAGAGGGCTTAAATACATAGAGGGAGCAATCAGGGAATGGACAACAGGAGGGAAACACAGCTGGGGCAATCAGAACTGACGAGAGAAGGAAGCGTAAACTGAACACACTGAGATAAGACAGAGACCTTCAAAGTAAAACAGGAAACACATAACACAGACTGAACAAAGACACAGACTCACATGCAGGCACTACAACAGAGGGAACAGAGACGTGGGACCAGGGCAGACACAGACACTAACTGGACACGGGGAATAGTGGACAGGGGAGACAGCAACTAAGGATTACACAGAGACAAACCATAAGACATGACTCTAACAAAAACCCAAAGACTAGAAATTATAAATAAGATAATAAACTCAAAAACCCTGGGTCAACAACCCAGGCATCCTAACAATTTCCACTGGCACCATGGGATATTTGTCAGTGTCACCATGAACGTACCACTGAAAACTAGCTTTACTAGTGGATGCTTGCAACATGGCGCCTGTGTTCGGCTTGGCCGCTGTTTCTGCTCCGTGTTTTTGTCGACTGCTTCAGGATATTGTTTTTTATCTTGTCATCTCATCTGTGATATATCATGAAGGTCTAATTGCTACTCGGATCTACAGTTCACATACATTGTTGAGTATCAAAATATGTATGGAAAAAACTTTTGACAGCTGGCAGAGCTACCACCAGGCTTTCCCTCCGCCATTTGTCTGCCCTCCTCCCTCTCCCGACTACCGGTACCTGTTCTTAGCGCCAAACAATAACCCAGGAGCAAAAACAAGGTTAAGGAGATCGTCTAGAAGGGGCTGTAGGTCTGGTGTCAAGACTAAAAGGAAACGTGCCCAACAGAGGGGATTTCTTCCGCTCCATGGTAGAGAACGTCTCCGGTATTTGGTACCGGTTCCCCTCTAGGACGCGGATAAGGCCGATCGGTTACCACCTACCCGGCTTTTCATCACGGGCGAACAGAACGATTACCTGGAGATGCGGGATGTTTTCACTTTGGCCTATCATTCTACAAGACCACAGTTCCACAGCTAGAAGTACCGGGAGACTACGTCCTCTTTCCAGGTGTCTGCTGTCAATTCCCCGTCAATCAGCTGTTGATGACGTCAGCCTGTCACCTCCGCTTCAGATCGCTCTCCTGAACGCTCGCTCCATAGCCAACAAATCATTTGTACTGAATGACTTTTTTAGCAGTAATAATCTGGACTTCATGTTTCTCTTGGCAGCGGGAGAATGAATTTATCCACCTTAATGAGCTCTGCTCGGTCGGCTGTCGCTTCATTGGGACTCCGCGTTTGGACCGTCGTGGTGGTGGTCTGGTCACTGTTCACCGAGACAATTTCGCTTGCAGGAGTATGGACTCTGAGTTTTTCCCTTCCTTTGAGTCACAACTTCTTAAGGTTGGTTCTTCAGATATATTTTATTGTGTTTTAATTTGCCGCCCTCCCGGCCCCGCTGGTGTTTTTATTAAAGATTTTACGGACTTTTTATCTTCCATTATTAAACTGGAGAAAGTCTTAATGATTGGGGATTTCAACCTCCACGTGGATGATCTTAGCTGTAGCATGGCCTCTGACTTTTTATCTATTACAGACTCTTTTAGTTATATTCAGCATGTCTCTGGACCCACCCACATTAAAGGCCACACCTTGGACCTTGTGTTTTCTCTTGGCTTAGACATAACTAATGTCTGTGTTAAAGACGTACAAGTGAGTGACCATTCCTGTGTTACTTTTAGTCTTAGCTTCCCACTGTACGCACCACCTTCTAATCTCATGTTCCATAAGCGGTTCATAAATCAGGATGTTGCTTTGAAGTTTTCTAATATGTTGGACCCTCATGTGATCAGTGGCTGCACTGATGCTGATGTTGCTACACAGTATTTTAATAATCAGTGCTTGGAGATTTTAAATTCAGTGGCACCTATGAAATCTGTCATTGCTGCCCCAAAAAGAGCTCATCCGTGGATAAATGATGATGTAAGGAAGGTCAAAAGAATCTGTAGAAAAGTAGAACGCCTTTGGAAATCAACCAAACTCGAAGTTCACAGGCTCCACCTTAGGGTTTCCTTTCATGAAACCATAAAAACAGCCAGATCAGGATATTTTTCTCAGTTAATATCATCAAGCAAGAGAAATTCCAAGGTACTGTTTGACTCCATAAACTCTATTGTTTCCCCCGTGGTTCACCGAGTACCTGTGACATCTATATCTGAGAGTGATGAGTTTCTGAATTTCTTTGTGGATAAAGTTGATCATGTCCGTATGAGCATTGGTTCTTCAATACCATCTGTTTTTGTCTCTGGGCCACCTCCCCCTCATTTACTGTCAGTGTTTAACCCAATGACCATACATGACCTTTCACTCCTGCTGGATAAAATGAAAATTACCACTTGTGCAAATGACATTCTACCTGCTGGGCTGTTTAAAAATGCTCTCTCTGTCATTGGCCCCTCTATTGTAGAGATATGCAATGCCTCTCTTTTAACAGGTGTGGTCCCTACGTTCTGTAAGCATGCTGTTGTTGAGCCGATATTAAAAAAGAGCAGTTTGGATCCAACTCAGCTTAAGAATTATAGGCCTATCTCTAAGCTTCCATTATTATCGAAAATTCTGGAAAAAGTAGTTGCAGATCAACTTACCACAGTTTTAGAAAAACATGAAATTTATGACAAATTTCAGTCAGGTTTCCGTAAAAGTCACTCAACAGAAACCTGCATTACTTAAAGTCTCTAGTGACATTATGATGTCAGCTGACTCCGGAGCATCCTCAGTCATGGTTTTGTTGGACTTGACATCTGCCTTTGACACCATTGACCATACCATCCTGATTAACAGGAGTATCCGGGTTGTCTGTACTTCCAACATTTCCTCCCTGATATCTGGGTACCTCGATGTGAGTTGGAAGCAGTGCTTATAGCAAGTGGGACCTGAGAAGACCAAAGTAGAGAGAACAGGGTTGTTAGGATGTTCCCCCAGCAAACACTCAACAGTGGTTGGTAGCACTGGAGAGGATCCGATGAGCTTCCTCTTCTAAGCTGGAACTGGCTTGTCCTTCACAGCTAGGAGTGTGCAGGCAGGAGGTCCAGGGAGGTGGTCCTTTGAAAGCATAATTAAAAGCGCCTTCTGGCAACAGTTGTTGTGATTTGGCACTATATTAATAACATTTAATTGAATGGAATAACTGCTGCCTCCAGGCTTGCTGGCCAGTGGTAGCAGACCCATTCTTTCGTCTTCGCTCCCCACAAACTACTTAAAACCACAAACTACTCAAAGATGACCAGCTCCAGCAGCTGCAGTTCCCCCTTTCAATAGGCACCATGTCCCTGAACATTTGGGCATAGGCAAAGGTATGATCCTTCTTTGTTGATTTCAACAAGTGTAAAACAAAGCACTGACAAACACTAAGTAGGAAAAAAAACCTAAACTTCTAGGGAACACAGGAAATGCTGAGCAACAAGTATGAGCAAAGATGTGATAATGAGCAGTGAGAGTGAGCGGATCCAAATATCAACAATACCAGTACCAACACTGGCATTAGTAATGGATCGATATGAGTGTGATAGGATTGATACTTTAGTTTTTTCTCTCTTCTAAGTTCAGTAAGTTGCTCTCATTCATCAGAAAGTAGAAATATATGTACAAACATCACTCCCCTCATGCAGGCATACTTTGCTCCGCCCCCTCCTCAATGCTCTACTGTATTTAGTGGTCTTGCTGTCACCTGACTCAATAGCACTGAGCAGATTGACTCAGGCCATAGTGAGTAATAAAGCAGACAAATGAGTAGAGGTACACTGCGAAAAGCATCTTACAAAGAAATCATCTACTGTGAAACACCACCAACTCATATACAGACTTAAAAGACCACAAAAAGAAAAAAGCTTTAGCCTGGAACAAACTGCAAGAGAAACAAAGCGAGGAGGAAGGAAATCCCTCAGAGAGACCTAGACCACCAGCACAGAGACAGAGATCACTGTCGCAGTCCCTTCAGATAGGCAAAGAATAACCACATATCTCTCATATACGGGAAGAGCAATGTTTCAGTCATGAAGTATTGTTTGCTTCTTAGTGGTCATCATATTTGTAACTTCAGCTGAATAATTACCTATAGACTATTTTCAGACATTCAAACGCAACCTACTTAACCATATAAAATAAATTCCTTTTTTTGAGGTGAAAAAATATGCCTCAGACATGCACTATGAATAAATTATATCTGAATTTATTTTTGTTTTTGTATTGACTCTATTTTATTTATATAGGATATTTAAAAAACTGAAAAAAGCTGACCCAAAGTACTTTAAAGACAGGCACATTTACAAGCCAGTTCTCCTAAAAAAAAAACAGTTTTGAAATACATGAAAAGGTGAAAGGTCTGTTTTGTTGTGTTAAACAATTATTACGAAAAATATATAATGGTGATTTAGAGCCCATTATCCCATATTTGAAAATTAATGAGGAATAATCTCATAAGTCATTACAAAATACCCTTAAAATGGCCAGCAATACCCTGGACCCCAGAGGACTAAAGCACAAGAGACAAAGGTTACCAAAATAAAATAAGAATTAAAGGAAACAACTCCCAGTCCTATGTAAGCCAAAGAAAAACGGATGGAGATTGAACCATTTATTGCCTGTGGTCAGTCATGCCAAAGAAACTAGTCAACCCAGTATCATGGCAAAATGTGTAACAGACACGGCCGTATGTTCATGCTGGCTTGAAATAAAATATTTCCCTCTGCTGTTATTGCAGCTTAATGCAACTTATTGCAGCTTCTGCATGTTCATTTCACATTTTGGAGGGGCAAAGCATGAAATGGACACAGTGGACCGGCGTGTCTATTACAGGCTTTGCCATGATATTGGGTCGTTCACATGATAATAGTTCCTGTATCACAATAAAGACAAATGTCCAGTTTATTTTTTACACTCAGTCAAGAGTTGTACTGTCTTCTGGTCTGACTGTGACTTTCAGCACTAATCCACTGATTATGTGATGACTGTAGGAAACAGCTCCTGAAATATAAACATAATCACAAACCAGGTAGAAATGCTGAAATGGTTGATGATCAGAATTAAGGCAGAATTAACATAATAATTGTATATTACAACCTGCTCTCTATCTAAAGGTGAAAGTTCTTTCTAATATTCAACAAAGACTTATTCAAATGACCAATTGGAGTCACTTCACATAAAAAGTATAACTGTAGGGCTTCTTAAATTGTTTGCCCTATGACACATCAGTCTGTTCTCTAGGGGAGGGCAGTGGCCCAGCTGTGGCTTATGTGCTCACAGCTATGCATTTGCACACATACAGGTGTGATCTGCTCAGCAACCACTGCCGAGCTGTTGTTCTAAAACAATCCACTTCCCACACATGTGTGGCTCAGCGTTAGCAACATTTTAATGAGAACAAATGTTTGTCAGTCTGAAGTGTGAATCAGTGTGACAAATTTTAAACATTAAACTGTTAGGGCTGCATGACTTAGAGGTTTTCAAAAGATGTACAGGAACCTGTTTGTTTTCCGAATGAATGTGTGAACAGCCAAGTATCTTTTGCACAAAGTTTACATAAAAAAAATGTAATATGTCAGCTCTGAGTCAAAAAAAATTCAGTGCTTACTTTTTTTCTTTAATTTTCACTCAGGGAGAGAGTCAGTGGATGTTTACTTATGGCTAGTGTGATAAAGAAAGTGATGTGATTTTGGGTGCAGACCAAGTGTTCAAAAGGAGCTAAAAAAAAAGCTTAAAAAACATTTAATGCAGCAATACAGATATCTACTCTGCAAAGTCTCTGAGAAAAGGTCTTAAGGTCAACAGTGTGCAGCGTGAAGTCTGAATGTTGCATTCAGTTGTCCGAGAGATGTTTGTTTCTGTGGTTTTCCTGTGAGCCTGCTGTTCACTACATGGCCTACATAATGGTTGCGGTTTGTGAATTTTTATCTTGTGACATCTTTGAGGCACAGTTTAAAGTTGAAGTGGAAATTTAAAGTGCAGTTATCTGAAATCAAAAATGACTGCTACTATAACTTCCAAAACACTAACCCTTTAGAGTTTGCGTCCAGATTACGTAAAAGTAAATTAAAAAAACAGCAAATAGCAATTTAATTATAAATATTCAAAAAGTCAGACAATATAACTAATAAAAAAAACAAATAAATGTGGATTTTTAGGTCACTCTCTTCTAAGTCACTATATATATTACGGAGCCTCACAGGGGACATGGGAGAAAAAAAATTAAGACGGACTTTTGCGAGATCTTCCAAAACTTTTGCGAGATCTCACAAAACTAACTCGGGATCTCACAAAACTTTTGCGAGATCTCGCAAAGCAAACTCGGGATCTCGCAAAAGCTTTGCGAGATCTCGCAAAAGATTTAGCCGCATTCTTCGGACACCGGCTCGAAGCCGACTGGGAGGTCGAGGCACGATGTGCCGGGAAAGCGGTGTTAGCTTCGAGCTAACGGGAGGTCGAAGGCCGAAGAATGCGGCTAAAACTTTTGCGAGATCTCGCAAAAGCCCGTCTTAATTTTTTTTTTCTCCCATGTCCCCTGCGGGGCTCCGTAATATGTGCAACCTACAGTGGCTTGCAAAAGTATTCGGCCCCCTTGAACTTTTCCACATTTTGTCACATTAGAGCCACAAACATGAATCAATTTTATTGGAATTCCACGTGAAATACCAATACAAAGTGGTGTACACGTGAGAAGTGGAACGGAAATCATACATTATTCCAAACATTTTTTACAAATAAATAACTGAAAAGTGGGGTGTGCGTAATTATTCAGCCCCCTTTGGTCCGAGTGCAGTCAGTTGCCCATAGACTTTGCCTGATGAGTGCTAATGACTAAATAGAGTGCACCTGTGTAATCTAATGTCAGTACAAATACAGCTGCTCTGTGACGGCCTCAGAGGTTGTCTAAGAGAATATTGGGAGCAACAACACCATGAAGTCCAAAGAACAGCTCCAGCTCAGTCAGATTAGATGGACAGCATTTGTGAACAGCAGTTTTCAGATCTTGCCACAGATTCTCAATTGGATTTAGACACCAGACAGGTCAGGGATAAAGTTATTGAGAAATTTAAAGCAGGCTTAGACTACAAAAAGATTTCCCAAACCTTGAACATCCCACGGAGCACTGTTCAAGCGATCATTCAGAAATGGAAGGAGTATGGCACAACTGTAAACCTACCACGACAAGGCCGTCCACCTAAACTCACAGGCCGAACAAGGAGAGCGCTGATCAGTAATGCAGCCAAGAGGTCCATGGTGACTCTGGACGAGCTGCAGAGATCTACAGCTCAGGTGGGGGAATCTGTCCATAGGACAGCGATTAGTCGTGCACTGCACAAAGTTGGCCTTTATGGAAGAGTGGCAAGACGAAAGCCATTGTTAACAGAAAACCATAAGACGTCCCATTTGCAGTTTGCCACAAGACATGTGGGGGACACAGCAAACATGTGGAAGAAGGTGCTCTGGTCAGATGAGACCAAAATGGAACTTTTTGGCCAAAATATGGTGGTGGCACTATCATGCTCTGGGGGGGGGGCTTCTCTTCAGCAGGGACAGGGAAGCTGGTCAGAGTTGATGGGAAGACGGATGGAGCCAAATACAGGGCAATCTTGGAAGGAAACCTCTTGGAGTCTGCAAAAGACTTGAGACTGGGGCGGAGGTTCACCTTCCAGCAGGACAACGACCCTAAACATAAAGCCAGGGCAACAATGGAATGGTTTAAAACAAAACATATCCATGTGTTAGAATGACCCAGTCAAAGTCCAGATCTAAAAGCAATCAAGAATCTGTGGCAAGATCTGAAAACTGCTGTTCACAAACGCTGTCCATCTAATCTGACTGAGCTGGAGCTGTTTTGCAAAGAAGAATGGGCAAGGATTTCAGTCCGTAGATGTGCAAAGCTGGTAGAGACATACCCTAAAAGACTGGCAGCTGTAATTGCAGCAAAAGGTGGTTCTACAAAGTATTGACTCAGGGGGCTGAATAATTACGCACACCCCACTTTGCAGTTATTTATTTGTAAAAAATGTTTGGAATCATGTATGATTTTTGTTCCACTTCTCACGTGTACACCACTTTGTATTGGTCTTTCACGCAGAATTCCAATAAAATTGATTCATGTTTGTGGCTCTAATGTGACAAAATGTGGAAAAGTTCAAGGGGGCCGAATATTTTTGCAAGCCACTGTATCTATCATTCACTTGGCCGGTATTCAGAGTTTTTGTCTTATTTCTCAGACTTTTAATCTGTTTTGGTGCTCAGTTCAAATAAAATAATTATAGTAGGTACTTTAAATATCATATATATGTTGAAAATAACAGGCTTGACATTGGACACTGTGGCTCCTCTGAAAAGGAAAACAAATCAGGGAGGCTTGTTGCTTTCTCACAAATGCACACCAGAGGTATTGATGGCAGAATAGGTGCAAGTCTGAACTATAGGTTTGCTCTCCGTGTGTCCTGATGGATTTCCACTATATGCATTCTCAATCATCCAGGTAAGTAAATCTCCAAAAGTTGATTCTGTTCATCTGGATGTAGTGCTTTTTCAGTGGGAGAAAACGTTTCGTCACTTATCCAAGTGACTTCTTCAGTCTCAGCTGACTCCAGGTTTCCCGAATCTTATAAACATCCAATCCTATAACATCTCCAAGTTTCTGGCTTCGATCCTCAACCCGCTGGTAGGCAGCTCAGAACACCACATCCAGAACACCTTGGATTTTGTTGAGAAGGTGAGAGATGTCATTATGGAGGCAGATGAAACCATGGTCTCGTATATTGTTAAATCTCTCTTCACTTGCATCTCAGTCACAGAAGCATTGGAGGTAGTTCGTAAGAGATTACAGGATGACCCCAACCTCAGCAACAGGACCACTCTCAGCATCGACCAAGTGTGTTTGCTGTTGGAACTGTGTTTTCATTCCACATATTTCACATACAAGGGTCAGTTCTACAGGCAGGAACATTGGTGTGCCATGGGTTCCCCAGTTTCACCCATCGTGGCCAATTTGCACACGGAAGAAGTGGAAAAGAGGGCTTTGTTATCCTACCCTGGAACACCACCAAGTCATTGGTTCAGGTATGTGGATGACACCTGGATGAAAATAAAATCTCATGACGTACCACAACTCACGGATCACATTAACTTGGTGGACCGACACATCAAATTCACCAGGGAGGATATGAAAAGTGGCAGGTTAGCCTTCTTAGACTGTGAGATTTCCATCAGTAATGGGGAACATCTAAAAGCTGATGTGTACCGTAAACCTACGCATACAGATCAGTATTTAAGGTTTGACTCTCATCATCCACTGGAGCATAAACTGGTTGTCATCAGGACGCCACAACATAGAGCCAACACCATCGCCACAGGCACAGCCGCCAGGAAAGCAGTAGAACAGCACATCAAGAAGGCCCTGAGTAAATGGAGTTATCCCAGCTGGACTTTTGTCAAAGCTGGAAAGGCGCCTAAAGAAAGCTCCAGCTGATCCAGGAGAGAAGGACAACCGCTGACTAAGCGAAAACCTGTAGCGATCCCATATGTGTCAGGAGTATCGGAGCAGTTGAGACGCATTTTTTCTAAACATTGTGTCTCTGTGGCTTTTAAACCCCAAAACACGCTGCGCCAAAAATTGGTTCACCCCAAGGATCTGGTCCCCCGACATAAACAGAATAACATAGTGTACAATGTTAAGTGCCAGGAGGATTGCCAGGATTTATACATCGGGGAAAGCAAACAACTTCTGGCGAAGCGGATGGCACAACACAGAAGAGCTACCTCGTCAAGCCAGGACTCTGCAGTCTATTTACACCTACAGGCCAGTGGACATTCTTTCAATGATGAGGATGTACACATCCTGGACAGGGCGGAACGCTGGTTCGAGCAAAGAGTCAAGGAGGCTATTTATGTGAAAAGAGAAAGACCATCTCTGAATCGAGGAGAGGGCCTAAGGATACATCTTTCACCATCTTACAATGCTGTGATTGCAGCCATTCCCCAACTCTCTGTGAATGGTAATCATGGCCATTGATCAGTGGTCTTTGATCAGTGGTTGTTGATCAATGGTCATGAGAATTTGCATAATTATGATGAAGGAACTGACCTCCCAGCCCATTGTTCCTCAGTGGGCTGGTTTCAGGCATTATGCAAATTTACTATTTATAAGATTGGGGAAACCTGCAGTCAGCTGAGACTGAAGAAGTCACTTGAATGAGTGACGAAACATTTCTCCCACTGAAAACGTTACATCCAGATGAACAGAATCAACTTTTGGAGATTTCCACTGTACCATAAAATGTATCTTCATCCTGTGAAGGGACATTTGTTGTTGCTATAAGTCTTTTTAATGGCACTGTAAGCATTTTCTGCGTGTCTATCTTAGGTAACAAAAGGCCATGCATCAGATGTGGTAGGCTTAATCTTGCTCAATGAAAGAAGCTCATTCAACACACCTCTGAGCTACAGTATAGATTTGTGGTAAATGTACTATGAGTAAGTTCAATTTTGAGATTTTGTCAGTTCTTAATGGTTTTGCATTTGCTGTAGTAGGTGCTGGGTGTTAAAGGAAAGATAAACAAAATATGAAACAAATCACTTTATTTATAAGCAATCACAAAACAAACTAGTGTTAATGATGTAATACAAAATTAAGTATGTTATGTGTGATTCTAATTGTCCTTTGTTTCTCTTTGAAATTCCAGTCAAGGGTCAATTATTATTCACTAGTGTTTTTAATTTTTTGTACTTTTAAAATATAACCTTTTTGCTTACTAGTGCTTTTTAAGATGTGGTGCTAGTGATTTCTACCCTGGTTCCTCTGTTTTCATTAGGGATTCCTGGTGGCAGCCACTGTACTCACTGTACTCACTGTTTGTGGTGACCCTTGGTTTTAAAGTTGAATTGTGTGGATTGGAGGCGATCACTGAGTGTTACAGCTGTGGTTGTGTGTGTGGCTTTCTCTCTCTCCCCTTGTCCTCCTCCCTCTGACCACAGGTGTTTCCCCTCATATCATGGGTGCGGTTTATAAAGAGGAAAAGGAGGAGAGCAAATTGAGCTCTTGGGCCATTTGAGGCAATGTGACTCACCCTAACACTTAGTTTGGGTGAGTCATAATTTTAATAGTGCTTCCCACTGTGCTGCATCCTCTGCTTATCATCTTGTTTTCTAACTGAATCCCTAATAGGACCAGTGGATGCATTTCTTTATTAAATTCAGTTTTCAGTTTTCAGTTTTATTTGTCATATGCAAGTTAGCACAGGGTCAACATTGCAATGAAATGTGTTTGACGAGCAGCAGTCACTCAGCAGCATGATACAGTAGGAGAAAATATAATAAAATAAAATAAAATAATAAAAAAACTAGAAAAATAGTAAGGAGCAAAATATTAGAGAGACATGGTAAAAGAGAAAAGATGACTAAATATATATGTATCTAAAAATATAAATATATGTACACTAGTGATTAACTAAGAAAATCTTGAAAAGAAATATGACGGGAGGGCAGATGGGATATTTCACAGGCAGAAAATTACAGTATTGCACTTTTAAATATAAATATCAATAACAATAAAGTGAAGTGACCAGTGCAGATTAAACAGAGTACTTGTGAAGCTGCAGGGTAGCTTCTGAGTGCTGTGTTGTGTGTGTTTAAGTGTTGTGGTTGAGGTGTCGTATGGCTTGGTGGTAAAAACTGTTTTTAAGTCTTGTAGTCCGAGCAGACAGACTCCTGTAACATCTGCCAGATGGTAACAAGGAGAACAGCTGATGTGCTGGGTGGCTGTGGTCCTTGATGATGCTGTGTGCTTTACGGAGGCATCGCTGGAGATAAATATCCTGAATGGCAGGAAGCCTTGTGCCAGTGATGTGCTCTGCTGCCTTCACCACCCTCTGTAGTGATTTACGGCTGCTGGCAGAGCAGCTACCGTACCAAACTGTGATGCAGTTCGTCAGCAAGCTCTCAGTTGCACACCTGTAAAAATTTGAGGTGATGTTGGCATTCATGCTAAACTTCCTCAGCCTCCTCAGGAAGTAAATCCGCTGGCGAGCTTTCCTGATAGCAGTGTCTGTGTGAAGGGTCCAGGAGAAGTCCTTAGTGATGTTGACTCCAAGGAATTTGAAGCTGCTGACCCTTTTGACCTTGACACCGTTGACGTGGATGGGCTGGTGTTCTCTGACTGGTCGTTTCCGGTAGTCCACTATCATCTCTAGTTTTGCTGATGTTGAGAGTCAGGTTATTTTCCAGGCACCACTCGTACAGTGCCATCACCTCCTCTCTATAGGCCGTCTCATCATTGTCTGTGATGAGGCCTATGATGGTTGTGTCATCCGCAAACTTGATGATGATGTTGGACTCTTGTTTAGCAACACAGTCGTGTGTGAACAGGGAATAGGAGGGGGCTAAGCACACAACCCTGTGGTGTACCTGTGTTTAGGATGAGTGATGAGGAGGTGTGCTTACCAACTCTCACCACCTGGGGCCTGTTTGTGAGGAAGTTTAGAATCCATCTGCAGATCGATTGATTTACATTTTTCTGTATAATCAATAAAGTTGCTTGTAACAGTTCTTGTACTCGACATTTTCAACTGTTCGATTTGTTTCTAATGTATTCAACATTTTAGAAATTACGTTTTAAAATAAAAATGGCGATCCTGACTATTACTAATTGTAAAATCCAAATGTGGAAAACAATTTCAGCTGAGCGCTTTGATTCTTCTTAAATCTTTAATTTCTATTTATTTATAGGTAATAAGTTTTTTTTGTTTTAATAATAAAACAGAAAAATTAAATTAAAGAGCACAACAACATTGTGCAACCAACATGTATAGAGATGTTACTGACAAATACAATATATCGAAGGCTGAGTCACAGTTATTTTGTGAAACTGGCTTGGCCAGTAATCTTTCGTTGCACAATATTAGTCTGTGAGTATGTGTATGATCAATAAATAATGAAGACGCAAATGTTTACTTATACTATTGTTGTGTATATATAGTTTAATGTTGATGTAACCTCATGATGGTCATCATCCAGTTCATCACCACAGTAAATTCTTATAACCCGTATAACTCTACATTGTCTGAGGAGTTTGGAAAGAAAAGCGTCTGGACTTCTTTAAGTTGCTTGAAGACGTTTCACCTCTCATCCGAGAAGCTTCTTCAGTTCTATGGTCAAATGGTGGAGAGTCCCAGATTTAAACCCTGTGGGAGTTTTTCCCCCAAGAGGGACAATGGACCCCTGATCATCCTCTACCTAATCACACGAACCAAGGTGTGAAAATGGGTGTAGGTCACAATCAACCAAGCTTTTATGGTGAGCTCATTGTGAAACCTAGCCCCAGCCTATAATGTGATTTTCTGAGGTTAAATGGCCCAGGTTTGAGTGGGCATTAAGGCATCTGGGAAGGGATCTCAGAACTGGCAGTTGGTGTCGTAAGCCACCGCCGCTGTTCAAAGACGGTCATTCACAGTGGACATAGATGGCTTCTTTCACTCCTCTTTGAAGCCACCTGTCTTCTCTGTCCAAAATGTGAACATTGGCATCCTCGAAAGAGTGACCTTTGTCTTTTAGATGCAGATGGACAGCCAAGTTTTGCCCCGTGGAGGTGGCTCTTCTATGTTGTGCCATACGTTCATGAAGTGGCTATTTGGTCTCTCCAATGTAGAGGTCTGGGCATTCCTTGCTACACTGTACACCATACACTACATTGTTAAGTTTGTGTTTAGGAGTTTTATCTTTGGGATGAACCAGTTTTTGTCCGTGTCACGGTTAGCCAGGCAAACCGTGTGGAATTATTAAAGGACCCAAGATGCGGCACAACTGAGGTGAGGAATCAAATCAAATCACTTTTATTGTCACATCACATGTGCAGGCACACTGGCACAGCACATGCGAGTGAAATTCTTGTGTGCGAGCCCCACAAGCAACAGAGATGTGCAAACACAACAACACAAACGAGCAAAATACAAGAATGACCAACCTGAAACTAATAAATATATGTACAATATATAATAGTGTATGCATTTCTGGATGTGTATACTAAATATTTTCCTACGTGTGTGTGTGTGTGTGTGTGTGTGTGTGTGTGTGTGTGTGTGTGTGTGTATACACATTTTTACAAATTAAATAGTAAAAAAAATAAAAATATAATAATAATAATAATAATAATAATAATAATAATAATAATAAAATATACAGAGTTGAATATGTGCAAAACAAGTGGCATTTATATACAGTATGGAGTGCATAATGTTAAAGTTCCAGTAGTGAAGCTGAGGTGTCTATGACGTGTTCAGCAGTCTGATGGCCTGGTGGAAGAAGCTGTCTCTCAGTCTGCTGGTACGGGACCGGATGCTGCAGAACCTCCTTCCTGATGGAAGCAGTCTGAACAGTTTATGGCTGGGGTGACTGGAGTCCTTGATGATCCTCCCCGCTTTCCTCAGGCAGCGCTTCCTGTAGATGTCTTGGAGGGAGGGAAGCTCACCTCCAATTATCCGTTCAGAGCACCGCACTACTCTCTGGAGAGCTTTGCAGTTGTAGGCGGTGCTGTTGCCATACCAGGTGGTGATGCATCCAGTGAGGATGCTCTCAATGGCACAGTGATAGAAGGTCCTGAGGATGCGGGGGCTCATGCCGAATCTTTTCAGTCTCCTGAGAAAGAAGAAGCTCTATTTATGGAGCGTGCACATACAACAAAGGCGAGGGTGTTGAAAACAGAACAGAGAAAACCTAAACTGGGAAAACTAAGCAAAAACAAACCTGAAAACAGAGAGGGGAAGACACAGAAATTGATGCAGAGTGGACACAGAATGCCGGACAGCGATTACGCATTCTGTAATCTCAACTAACAGAGGCAGACACAAGGCTTAAATACACAGAAGGATAACAAGGGAATGAGACACAGAAGGAGGGCACAGCTGGGAGTAATCAGACATGACGGGACAGGGGAAACGTAAACCGAACACACTGAGATCAGACACAGACCTTCAAAGTAAAACAGGAAAAGCACACACACATGCAAAGACACAGACTCAGAGACGCGGGCTTAACACAGAGACCTGACTACACTAGTGGGGAAACAGGCAGGGATGACACCAAAGAGAGGGAGCACAGACTAAACACTGGGAAACCAAAACACAAACAGTCATAATACATAAACGTATCAAAGGTAAAAGTACAAAAACCAAAAACACTGGGTCACCGACCCAGGACCGTAACAGTCCGAGTGTGTGGCTGGGTCTGAAGTACACTGGGATGACGTGTTTGGAGAAGACTGTCACGAGTTTTTTTTTTTTTTTACACCGGCTACATAGGGGATAACAATGTCCTTGCGTTTGTCTTTCTGATCCTCCCTAGTTGTTGTCTAATCTTCTTTTCTGTGCATCTTTGCTGACTTGGTGAAAGGCCAATTGGGATAGCCACATTTTAAGAGCTTCCTTTACATGTGTGTGTTCTCTCTTTTTCCCTTCAGGCTTAGAGGGGCAAAAAATGTTCCCTCCTACACCCGTTTTCACACCTTGGCTCATGTGATTAGGTAGAAGATCATTAGTAGGGCTGGGTATCATCACTGATTTCTAGAATCGCTTCGATTCTGATTCACAAGGTTCCGATTTGATTTGATCCAGTATTCGATTCCATTTGAATCAGGGAAATTTTGCCACCAACAGTCAGAAATATTATAATTCTGATCACTTATCAGTACATATCCATATTTTTATATCTATAAAAAGAAAGCTGACACTTGCAAGACTTTATCAAGCAGATGCCTTTGTGTCAAAGTAACTGAGGATAAAACACAGAAAAACATGAGATTTTCCTGGCCTGGGCTGTTATAGCAGATAACTTTAAAAATAGTCTGCAGTAGATCAAAAATGAAAGAACACCATTAATCAACATGTAGTGACGTAGATTTTGGGTAGGATTTTACGTGCTCATTTTAGTACTGCCCTTTAGAGAGTGGTAAGTGGGACTCTTGCTTTTGTTACAGGATTGTGCCACATTGCTGCTGTCTTGTTTTGTCTTGTTGTAGCCTTGTTGTCATTTTACAAAGGTTTATGGACTGGCCTTGACCGACTCCTGGTTTTATGGTCTTTTACTCGGAATTTTTTGATATTTTAATCATGCTTTTATAAAGAACTGTACCTTACGGTGTATTTGTTTTATTTATATCTCTTTTACTGTTTTCTTTAATGTTTTATGTTTCGTTGCTTTAGTGCAGGTGCGGCTGCTTGTTTTTTTTTTTGGCTTTTTTTGCCTGTCCCGTTTGGCTCTTTTGCCATCAGAATTATTGTCTAAAGGCAAACAAAGATGCCCAACGGATTTACTTTACCAAATTGACCATCCCAGCCTTGCCGTAATGGTCCATTTGATTCACCTTTTATTGTTTATTTTATTTTCACTTACTGAATACGGGACAGACTTGACTTGAAAGAAGGGGAGAAAGAAAGAGGGAAAGAAAAACAGCTGAGAACGGGGGAGAAGGGCAAAAGACAAAAACCAACAGAATGAGCAGAAAAAAAAATACATATATTGATCACCTGGATCACCTGTTGAGAAAGAAAAAAGAAAACAAGCAGAAGAAAACGAGAGTAATAGAATAAACAACATCACAATGATATATGGGAATATGACAGTAAATACTAAATATTAAACATTATTGTGCAGCACATAAGATCAACAGAACACAGTGTGCTTTGAGGTAGGAGCCAAAAAGGGTGTAGTTTGTGGGTGTGATCACCCGTGTGTACACCTGTGAGCATGGACGCGCTTGATTTTAAAAAGGTTCCTTCATGTAATGATCTGCTAGAGGGTGGGCGTCCTCCAGGGCATGAAGCAGGTATGGAGGAGATCAAAACTCCAGACATCCAGAGGCCCCCAGAACACAAGAGACCAAGGAAGACCAACAGAGGGGCAGCCGCGCCACTGTCCCAGAAAGAGCTGAGGAGAGTCCCAGATGAGGGCTCACTCAGCACCTGCGGAGCAGAAGCCAGGGGGGGTTGCAGTGACGTGCCCGTGAGCTCCGCCGGCAGCCAGCTGCGCCTGAGTAACCGAGCCCCAGGCCGAGAGGCCGGGGGCACCCCACCTCCGAAGTGGCCTGAGCGAGCCCCAGGCTCCAGGCCCCGATAAGCGGCCGCCAAGGAGTGAGCCGGTGTGTACCTGGACGCCCACCCCCGGACACAAAGAACCACCAACGCACCGATATCTGAGGGAGTCCGCCACCGGCAGGGGAAGTGGTGGTAGGGGGAGATAGGCCTCCAAACCTTGGAGGGCCTGAGATGTCCCCAGAGAGGTGGCGCCTGACATCCAACCTGACATATAGACACAGACATACAGGCACACACAGACACAAACATCCATTCCCACCCTCATGCTCTCATATGCACTTACTCCACACTCAACCAACGTGGAGACAGACATAAAGAGACGCTGTACACACAATCACACTCCCCAAGCATACTCTACGAACCGGGTCTAGGTACCCTTGCCCCTGGAGGGGGGAACTGCACCCAGACCCAGGTGGTGTTACCCTTTTCCCTGCGGTGGGGAGAGGCAGACCGCCCCGACTCCGCAGCAGCAGGAAGGCCCCACACTCCAGATGCCAGTCGGACGGCCAACTCCTCCTCCTAGCCCCCCCGCTCCAGCAGGCCACAGAGAATGGGGGTGAGAGAAGACTCCAAACCTCCCTCCACCCGCTCATTGTAGTGTTGATGTATGTGTGTTCTAAGGTGCATTTAAAACCCAGGAGGGCATAGAGCTACCTGCCAGAGAGCAGCAGGTAAGCGCAAAGCCCCTCCTGCTAGCCCTCAATGTCTACGTGTATTTAAAATTGAGAGGTGGGCAACGATGCCAGGGGTGAGGTGTACACCCTGATGGTAATTTGGATTCCTATATGTATATGTAATGAGAGTGTGAGTAATGTGAATGTCTAAGTTGTGGGATAAAATTGAGGCAGAGGCAGCCAGAAGGGGACGGGGGTGTGTGGCTGCTTGTTGCACCATTTAGATTGCAGTGTGAGTGACAGTGACAGCTCGTGAACAGCCGTCGTAGCCACTGCGTTGTGTACCTGGATGACCTGTCCAATAAGTATTGGATCAGTGTTCTAGATCAGATGTCTTGACCTTAAAACAGTCTCCCAGCTGACATGGTTTTGGAGCAGATAAACTCCAAAAATGAGAGAAATAATTATTTTATTATTTTCATTTACACAGTATATAACACAATAAGCAATTTCCATGAAACAGAGTTGGATTTAATTCTTCAATTCCCTGATTATCACAAGTTGAGAAAGTTAAAAATTCTGTCATTTTAGCATCAGTCTGCCTCCATGTTACAGTTTGTAGAGTATGATGGACTGTTTGTCACTGAGGTTTTCCTGTTTGCTTTGGGCCAAGTGTTGATAGTTGCATTGTCCAGTAACTTCTTTTAGCTATCTATTTTTATCAAACACCTTTTGTAATACTTATTGCATTGAAGGATACATAACTAGAGCTTGACTACAGAAAAGCAAGAAAGAAAAACAGGAAATCACATGAGGACAAATGCCATGTCCTATCACAAGCAGGCTTCAACACAAGAAGAGAACTTTACTTAAACACAGTCAAATTAAGTCACTTTATTTATAAGCAAGCACATTTAAAAACAACAGCTTCTTTACTGTTTAAAACATAATAAAAGATGACAGTAAAGGAAAACAGAACTTCAAAGAATTAAAAAAACAACAACAGCTAAATAAACCATGTCAGAAGTCAAATTTTAAAATGTACAGACTCAGCATTCAGAGAGATAAAAAGACACATACTCATGCAAATCCTTTAATATAGAAAACCAGAAATTTCAAACTCAACTGTAAAACTAACCGAGAGGCAAGTGTGGTCTTGGAATCAAAGTCTGTTTTGTATTATTAAGACAAATCACAAAGCCTGCATTGTTTGCCTTACAGCTCTTAATTTTTGCACTCCTCTTATTTGTTCAGGCATGCTAATATTGTATGAATACAAGTTGACCACAGCCAGGCTTTATTTGCATTAAGTGACTTGAATAAACATAAAACCTGGGGATCAAAATGGTTGCTATCAACTTTCACCTTTAACCCAAACTTCAGGCTCTATGTATACTCACATAAAAGGGGTATTTGACTATTGTTGCTCACAAAATGAACAGACTGAATACCGTCTACTTTAGATGGGACATTATAAGAGAAACAGGCGATAGAAATCTATAAAGAAAAAATATAATAGCGAACACAGCACTGGTGATCTGAAGAAGGCAAATTATGCATACTGCAGAAACCTGTCACTTAGCAAATTCAAAGTTAATGCATTAATTTACCACTCAGCAGACTGTGAGTGCTGCTTATCATTTCACCGACTCTTATTAAAATGTTAAACTTTCGACTACATCAAATGATATATAATAAAGTAATTTTGATATACTAATGAAGCACATTCAGGTCAGACATTACACCAAAATGAGGGAAATGTGAAATTCATGTTAGTTTTTGACAAATAAAGTTAATTTTACACATTGAATAATCTCTCTACAAATAGACTATAAGATTTCTTATTCAATATTACAAAAACAGTTACCATCAGTCAGTTACACAATCAATCATTTACTGTATCACCATTTAAAGTCATGCACATTTTTCTCTCACAATGCCACAAATACATTTTGCACTGTTCCTTTATTTAGGCTTAACACTCCTTCCTACATAAGTAATCTTCCTTCATAATACTACTTCATGGAGTTTTGAACCAAACCGTATTCTCTTTTTATGCCACTATAAATTCAACACAGTTTACTTCTGGAAATATCAGCGTCTATTGTGAGGAATCTATTAAGCAGTACAACAATGTCAAGTCATCAAAGGTCTTCATTTAGTATCAGCCAAAGAGACTGAAAACAAGATAGAATCAGGAGTTTGTGAACAGCATGTCAAAGTTGGTGTGAAAAGCTGATTAAACAAGAAGGGACAAATCTATCACCTGCTTTTCATCTTAAATGTGGTAGAAAACTGCTGTATTATCATTTTTGTTTTTAATGTGAATGTTCTTATATCTGGGAAGTATTGATGGAGGAATATGTGCTAAAATCTGAACTTTGAATTTTCTTCTTATTTGGTCTCTGTGATGCTTGACGAATTTCCAGGGCAGCATAACACACATCTTCATCCTGAGATTTCAAAATTGTTGTTAATATAGTATTAGAGTTTGTAAGTAAACAGCAAACCCAAAAAAAAAAAACCCCACCTCACTCTGTAACTTAAAATGAAAATTGTAACTGTAACACCAAGATAGTCTGTTAATTACTGCCGCTGGTGATTACCTGCTTTATGTGACTTTGGCTTTCAGTTGTCTTCATGTCATCTTGAGATGTATTATTTTCTACAGAAAACAGAGGAGAGGACAAATTTTACATCAAAGATGGAACATAACAAATACAATAATACAATAAATTGAGGATGGAAATTAAGTACAAAGTTGTTCAGCTGGAACAGATGGAAGTTACAAATACAGCAGGTACCTATTTTTTGGCGAAGCTGGTAAAACAGTACAGAGGATAAAAGAGAGAAGAGAGCGACAATAAAAGGACACAGAGTGAAAAGCAGCTTCCAGCACACGCTACAGTCCTCCTGAGGTTTGTGGATGTCATGACGAGTCACGGTGGAGGCTGTCTCAAACACAAATTGCAATAATTAGTTTGTATAATTTATTTGTATGCATTTTCATGGTTCATGTTTAAAAATACAGATTTTTCCCCATGTGTTAATTGCAATAATATTTTTTAAATATAGGTGGATACATAAATATAGATCTCAAATGACTAAAAAGAAAAAAAAACAACAATTAAATGACCTATATAGTACATGACCAATGGCAATTACATTTAAAAAATAACGACAAATCAGCTCATTTTGTGGATAACTTTAGGCTCTTTTGTTTTAAGTGCCTTAACTTCTTTAATTAAATCATAAACTGAAATTGGTTATTTATCAGGAGCAATTTACAGTATGAATACTAGAGCTAGAATATTCTTTGAACACCCCAAGATGAAGTTATGGAGGCTGTTCTTATTCTGAGTATTCAGATTAT
Organism: Rhamphochromis longiceps; assembly: GCF_057381845.1. Lineage (NCBI taxonomy): Eukaryota > Metazoa > Chordata > Actinopteri > Cichliformes > Cichlidae > Rhamphochromis > Rhamphochromis longiceps. Next base: position 27,519,630 of record NC_140562.1, on the reverse strand, counting down.
ATTCTTTGAATGAATTTCACTCAACTTAAGCTATTTCAAACAGAAATAAGATTCAAACACTTACTCAACAGAATCCTGGTTGTGATGTTGCCATATTTGTAAATATATTTCTGAGAAAATGTTGCGTCAATCTCCTTCTGTTCAGTTCCACAGTAGTAGAGACCCTCATCAGAATCAGTAGTGTTCATGATCAACAGGTCATAGGAGTCAGAAGACTGGTTTTCCACTAAATGCAAACGAGGGAATGGATTGAGAATGTCTACTTTGTCCTCAAGGTATGATGGATCATATTTGTAGTTTGTCCTCAGAATGAGTGAAGGCTGGTTCTCATGAGAACAGTTCCTGAACCAAACTATGAAATTGCGGCTTGATTTTCGGCAGTCGCAGTGAAGAGTGATGTTATCGGCGGGTCTGACTCTTAGCACTAACTCTGGTCCAGACAGCTTGCCATGACTACAGAAAACAACTCCTGAAAGACAAACACAAAATCAGATCAAAAACTAAACAATTTCATCAGAACTAACGTTACAATATTGTTCAAACACTCAGAAACTAAATATCGATTATTACACAAAAAGAAAAATATGAAGTGCAAATGCAATCTTTCAGATTTAACTAAATAATATACCTAAGAGAGCAGTGAGAAGAAAAAGCGTCCTGCCCATGTTTGTCGATGACCTGTAGATGTAAGAGAATCAAGTAAGGCTTACTGCCGGATGTTATGAAAGGAGGAGATTTTTCCATTAAAGGAAATGTAAGTTGTGACTGGTTAGTTGAGCGTAACATTCTTTTGTGGTCATGTGTCACTTTCTTTTTGTATTGATGTAAAGAAAAGATAAAGTTTCTTAAAACTACAGCTGACCAACATTTAAACCGGAACAGTTTAAATGTAAACAAGTCAAAATTGTCAGAAAATTTAATCTCACTTATTAACAATACTGATGCATCTGAAAATTTTCTACTTTAGTTGAAAAATCATGTGTTGTCAATCTATAATGTCAAACATCTCAAGGTAACATTGCTCTTAGTTTTTGGGGTGTCTTCTGTCACAATGGGTCATCAGTGTCTAATCACCAAATTTATTAATTTCTCTATCTAAAATCATGTTAAATTCTTACAGATGATCTCTCCTTATTGAAATGAACCTTATGCGTAAGTTCAATAATGAAGACGTGTAATCATTCATCTGACTGCATTCCTGGGTGTTCGGCTCCAAGTCTATTTCATCTCGACCACTTTCCCACGCTGTCAGTCTCAATACTGATATCATTACTCTAGTCCACCCACCTTCTTTGAGGCAGTCAGCCTCTACTCTGCATGGTTTAAATCTGTGCTCGCCATCATTCTCATTTTCAGACTCTCATTCATGTGACTGCGTCTATATCTTTCTTAATTTGCGTGCTAGCTGCCTTTTCAATCATTTTGATTTCAGGCGGTGTCATCCCAAGAATTCAACAATCTGCAAATAAAAATATGTTTAACTTGTTTCTTGCTGTCTTCCCTAGGACATGATTTGAGGGATGGGAAGTTAAAAATAAATAAATAAATAAATAAATAAATAAATAAATAAATAAATAAATCCTCATGCTCATAATTTTACCTGTCAACTGTGCACTGCTGCATCTGTTATCTCCATTGTTGGGGGAAAACTCTGTAAAAGACCCAGGAGAAATAAAGACACAATGAGACAAAGTTACTTTCTTTATCAAACGTGTACACGGGTGAGCTGCTAAGAACAACTCACACCATGCACAGTGGCTTGGTAATTTTTATAGGCACAGAGCACAGAGACAGTGAGAACAGGATAACAAATAATAAACAGATAAAATAAAACAACTCCATATATGGTGCTAGTCTCGTCAGCAGAGAGCTAGGGAAGATAAAACAATCTAAAACAATATGTCCCAGAAACAAGATGTGTTTGCTGGGAAAGTCTAAAAAGATAATTCTAAACTAATCTAACCATAGGCAGAGGGCAGACAAAAGGCATCTTTGTACATTTAAAAGAAGGTAAAGAAACATAGAATCATTTTTCCTGTAACATTCCCTCCTGTTTTAACTTATTTTAAATGTATACAACAATTGTCTGTGAAGGTTATTTATTAAGTATCTTAAGCAATTTTTTAATTTTCAAAATGTCAGCATAGCAGAAATGGAAGTCATTTGGTCTAAAGAATAAAACAAAAGAAAATAATAAAAAGAAAAACATAGTAAATGAAAATCATAGTAAATGAAATAACAAGTGGAATAAACAAGAAAAAATAATAAAACTAAAACTACAAAAAATAAAGGATAAAAACCTTATATTTTAAAACGAAAACTACAAAAAATAAAAGGATGAAAACTAAAATGAAAACTTTGTATTTAAAAATGATGAAAACCAAATATGTAAAATGAAAACTTCAAAAAATAAAAGGATGAAAACCTGCATAACCTACTAATGTTTTAATCAGTGCGTGATCACTTGACAAGTCATTTTTAATCACCACGTCATTCATTAGCAGTTATTACAAGTTCTCCTCTAACAGAATTGCAACGGGATGCTGTTCTTCTTGAGGCATGGCAACATAAGCAGTCATTGTAGTTGTTATCATCTTTGAAATCATTACTCTTAGACATGGCGGTGTAGCTGCTCCAGATGTGTGGTCAGTGACATATTTCTGCAGAATGGTCAAATTCTGCAAAGCTTCATAAATGTCTCCGCTTACAAACTCCTCCTTGTGATGCTGTTAGCAGGTCTAGAGTCAGTCTGTTCTGCAGCACCATCGTTCTGATGGCCTGCTGTTCTCCTGCTAAGGCGGTTCCCAGGGTCTTAGTCAAGTTGATGTGTCGTAGCAGAGCATATCGGTTGATTTCCACGTGATCCCGCACCTCGGCAACTCCAATGCCGGGGATCAAGCTCTGTAAGAATTTCACTCCTCCTCAGATGCGAAACTCTGGTTCCTTTACTGCTTGGTGCCGTCCGTGCACATCCTGTCTGGTAATGAGTCTTTGTTTGTAGTATCATTCGGTAGCTGTAGTTGGAGCGACAGTTGAGGCTCATCAGTGTCGCGTTACTGGCACAGGTTTCGTTGAGTGAACAGTCCATACACTTCCTCTCGTTCCTTGGTGGGCAGAAAGTGTATATGTATTTGCATAGCAGTCAGTTTTATTATTCAAGTAAGCTGTAGTGTTCATAAACTGCCACCAGAAATTAGTGGCATAGCCATGGGGAAACTTGGTGTACTTTCCTTTGTCATACAGTGTCTGCCTTTTCTTCATATAGCGTGACTTATTGTCCCTCACGGAAGCAAAGATGAGGAGCCCGGCCATGGTCAGGGCCGCTGCAGTTGTTAAGAGCCACCACCTCATGACGACGGGACACACCCTCCTGTCGCGAGTAGACCCCCCGGCCAGGAAAGCTGACCCCTCCACCGGGCGAGATCACAACAAGTGGGCAAGCCTGCCGTCAGCTGTGTTTAGATGGCTTCACTGACTCGCCTGCAGTGACTCTGATGGATCCAGGATGGTCGTTCCGCAATTTTGCAAGCTCCAGTTTTTCCTTTGGAGCACTTTGATCAGAACCCAGTCACCGGGCTGTGATCTGCAAGACACTTGATAGACATCATTACATTCTTCGTCATTTACAATCATCTCTTTATTTTCCTACAACTTAGACATACATTTTGCTACTGAAATTGTATCTGCCTTTTTCACTGGGTAGATTTCTGGCCACTTTGAGAATACATCTATAACCACTAGGGTGTATTTTTACCCTTGGCATTCATTTAGCTCAATAAAGTCCATATGGATTGTGTGGTCTCAGGTTTCCCTGAGCATTATATTTTTGACACGTCATGCACGTTCTGACAAATTGTTTTGCTGAGGTTTCAAAACGGTTCTAGCAGGCGTTGTCTCTATGTTATCTGCTGTTGCTGCGTGGCTGTCTGCAGCCTTGGTGTTTGTGACTTTGCTCGCCTCTCTGTTCCTGATAGCCACCTGCGAATTAGTGTTTTAGTCTGTTGTCAACACGTCAGCCTTATTTCTAAGTTACAGAATGCTTCTTCTCCTTTTTTTTTTTTTTTTTTTTTGGTTTGGGAGAATAGATGCAACTCTACATTTTCACTTAAGGCATTTTTAGATAATTTCTAGTTCTTCAAACAAGTCATGGATCTCACACATTTCAAACTTTCAAGTTAGGGTTGTTTCCCATTTATACAAATATATATATATTTAACTTTGCATTGCTCACAGCTCATAGCTCACAGCTCTAAACCTAGGCATTTTTCAATCATATGCCTAATCACTATGTGTCACTGTGATTCTCAAGTATGGTCACAAGTTCGTTTAAATTCGTTTCCAAAACCAACAAAATAATCAAACAAAAACAAAAAACATAAACGTGTCAGGACACAAAAGAAAAAGAAAAATGCTGCCACCCGAACAAGGCAGAAGTCTGCATATGTTAGCTTTTAATAGCATGCAGCTTGTAACATGGTAGACTAATGTGCCTGTGTTAATTCAGCTCCATATTATTGTGTGAAGTTGCACTGGGTTGGGAGTGGTTTTGTGGTTGTCACATTTTTGGTGAGCCAATGGCTGGAATGGGGTTGGACTAATTAGAGGCAGGTGTACTTGATTGCACTGATACACTGGTCCACATATAGCCCACACTACAAACACTGCTGTTTCGTTTTGTCTCTCTGTGCAGGTATGTAATGTGATGAAATCAGATATGTTTGGGATGGATGGGTTTTTCTATATGCTTACAGGGTGGTGGGTCTCCAAGGACAACTTCTAACCCTGTTAAAGGCAACATGTGGAGTGCAACTTGGCTGTGTGGCATAGCTGGCTCTGGCCTTGGGACTGTGTGTTTTTATACAATTCTTAAGTGGGACACTGGACTGTTTTATCTTTTATCTCTTGATATATTTTTCGTCAATAAATTATCTTTTAGAATTTTATTGACTGACATCTTTTTGCCCACGACTGAGACGGTTGGTCAGACCTAGAGTCTTTCTTTGGGCAGAATAGCAGCTTCTGCTCTAAAAGAAACAAATAAATAAAAAGAAAAGAAAATGTGGAACATGCTCATCAGCTTAGCAGTGTCTACATATTTAATTCAGCTTCTCAATCCTGTAGTTTTAGCTGTTGTCTACAGGGTTTTGCTTATTGGTTGTTATTATAGGTGTGCTCTATATCTCAGCAATGTGTCATTCTAGGATGATAGGTTTCAAGCTGGTCAAGTGCCTCTATGCACTTCATTAGTTTAGTTATTCTCTGTATTGTCTTCATCTCACATGTCATTACACTGAGTTTCAGCAAACCTTAAGCTTGATGCAGACTACTGCTTAACAATTATCCACCTCACATCATAACCGATTAAGGTGCCTCTTCATATTAATATTATGTCATTGTTAATATTATCCTCTTTGTCTTATGACAGCAATAGCATATTACAATATTTTATCAGTGTGTACCACTATACTACTACTGAGCCAATTTGATAGTTAGGATCATCTTATTCAGCAAACAGATAATTTTGAATTCATCCAATCTGCGGTCACATTTGTTCTCTCTGTTGCATGGCGGACCAGGCAGTTCTATTATAATATATTATTTATATTTTATTTTGTATCCATCAAGGGCTTCAGATGACCTGCAGAATCATCCTTTTCCCAAGGTGGAGACAGTTACCTTTTCACACACTGTCCTTGGCTGAACAATGACACAGCCTTAATATACTTTATTTATGTTATTAAAATATTTTCGTGTGAATTATTTGCTTTATATTCATTTTATACATTGTGGGCATGGTCATCATGCCAACTGTGTTTCATTGATAATATCACTTTACAGGTTGTTGTCCTTGCTATTATTAATTTCAAATACTCTAAAGATAATTTTTCCTGTTTTGTCCGGCGTCTGGACTTTTCTTTTCTCACCACTGCTCGTCAGCAGGAATGAGTTTTAATTTCACTTGCTTGATTACCCATCTTATTTATGTATTTACTTATTTTTGTTTATTAAGTAATATATACACGATACAGCTGCTATCACCTTCGCTGGTATTAGAGACGAGAGTGGTTGCTCACACGCCCTTCTACTTTCGGACTATTTCCAAAAGCGGTGTGAACTTTACGAGACGGAACTCGACCGTTCTCTCAACTCACCAGCACGTCAGTGAATAGCAGTAAAAGAAAAACACAGTAGGAGCGGCTCAGTCTCTTATTGGACCGTGAAAATTCAGCTTGCTCCGTTAATTAAAACAATACACACACACACACACACACACACATTCACATTCACATTCACACCTATTCGCGCGATCGGAACCCTTATCATAAGGGGAGCTGCCAGTCTTTCTGTAGACGAGCTACTTATTCCCTAGACCCTGTCTAGACCCAGCTGGGGGAGCTACCCAGAGCTCCAAACCTAACCCACAGAAGTGGGGAGCTTCCAGTCGACGAGCTCCAAGCTACCAGCCGACGAGCTACTTTAAACCCACAGAGGTGGGGAGCTTCCAGTCGCGACGAGCTACTTTCGCTATTTTAAATTCCCTGAATTTAAAATACGCTTTTACGCAAGATTGTGTCAGTGTGTCTGTATCTACCTGGTCAGTGTCGCCGGGTCTGGTCCACCTCGATCGGGTCCCACCACCGTGGGTCGCTTTCTAAGACGTTGGCCAAGACCCGAATTTAAACGCTCTTGGACTTTTATCACACACCTGGTGTGTGAGCTGTCGACAGACGAACAACGTGGACTGGTCACGGAGATGGGACACGATGGAGGCGCTCCGGCTGTCGAAGGACCAAGAAATGTTGGGGGAAAACTCTGTAAAAGACCCAGGAGAAATAAAGACACAATGAGACAAAGTTACTTTCTTTATCAAACGTGTACACGGGTGAGCTGCTAAGAACAACTCACACCATGCACAGTGGCTTGGTAATTTTTATAGGCACAGAGCACAGAGACAGTGAGAACAGGATAACAAATAATAAACAGATAAAATAAAACAACTCCATATATGGTGCTAGTCTCGTCAGCAGAGAGCTAGGGAAGATAAAACAATCTAAAACAATATGTCCCAGAAACAAGATGTGTTTGCTGGGAAAGTCTAAAAAGATAATTCTAAACTAATCTAACCATAGGCAGAGGGCAGACAAAAGGCATCTTTGTACATTTAAAAGAAGGTAAAGAAACATAGAATCATTTTTCCTGTAACATCCATTAAGAATCAAGAGTTGAATTTTCTTTTGTTTTCCGTTTTCAGCTGTTTTCCGTTAGTCTCAGAGGCTCACCGTTGGTTAAATCTCTCCGGCACTTCCCCTGTTGGCTGATTCTCTGGTTATTGATTCTTCACTAGTTAATCAGAATCAGAATTGTGTTTATTGGCCATGTATATGCGCAGACACATACAAGGAATCTGGTTCCGGTAGATGGTGACTCTCAAACACAGCAATGTAAATCACAACAATATGTAACAAAGATGACAGAAATTAAATGAGGTGAAATTAATACCACAGAATGTACATAAGGTGCAGTTGCAGTCTGGCAGTGGGAGCAGTGTGACAGGTCAGCTGTTTAGGAGGGAGATGGCGAAGGGAAAGAAACTGTTCCTATGTCGGGTGGTCCTGGTCTTCAGGCTTCTATACCGTCTGCCAGAGGGCAGCAGATCAAAAAGTCTGTGTCCAGGGTGTGAGGGGTCTGTGATGATTTTCCCTGCCCATTTCCTGGTTCTTGAAAGGTTCAGGTCCTGGATGAATGGCAGGGGGGCACCGATGATGCCCGTACAGTCTGCTGAAGTCTGCTCCTGTCCTGTTTAGTGGCTGCACCATACCAGACTGTGATGGAGGAGCACAGGACAGACTCAGTGACTGCGGCGTAGAACTGGATTAGCAGCTCCTGTGGAAGACTGTATATGATGTAGGCGACACACACGTCGTTTTTGCTCATGAAAACGTTTTATTTATAATAACAATGCGCCGTGACAACTCGTCCCGGTCCCGCTCGACTCTGCCGTCACTATATAGACACACAGAAGGAAAACACTCATGACACAATCGCCACCACCTGTGGCTCACCTGCCTCCCGGTACCACCCCCCTGAGCTCACCGCTCCACCCCTCCCCTGCAGCTATGCCAGGGAAGACACCTCCGCCACACTGTACTTGTATGCAGACTCATCACCATCCTGAATGAGGCCAATGACGGTGGTGTCTTCTGCAAACTTTAAGAGTTTAACAGCCAAGCTCTTGGAGGTGCAGTCATTAGTGTAGAGGGAGAACAATAGCGGTGAGAGGAACATCCTTGAGGGGCACCAATAGAGATTGAAAATGTGATGTAATTTCCAGGTTAAAACCACAAAGGATTGTAGGTGCAAGTGGTACTAGCCCACACGGGCTATTACAAGACAACAGTCACACAGAGATAAACAGAGACACAAAGAATGGCAAGAAGCAGTTGTATTATTAACTGCCATAATCTGTAGCATGACAGACACGGGAAACCGACGGGTAAAGACAACGATTTTTATTGGATTCCTTCGTGGAAGAAAAATTGTTCCAGTCATGTTTCCAAAGTCACGAAGAGGCGACAGATGGCCTAGATTGCAGCTATTCGAAGACCAAATATAACGTTCCAGAACACTCCAGCTCACGTTAGTCTGCTCCAAGCAATTCCACAAAGGTAAGTTTTTTGTTGTGTTTAACAAGTAATTTATCATAACATAATTGTTGATGCAGGTTACAAATATGTCTATGCTGCGCTATGCTGCTTTGTTTACTGTGGCTTTGCGGGCTAATGTTTGTTGTGTTTTTTGGCAAACCAGCCTACAAAATGCTGGAATGCAATCCAGACTGGGCACCCTCTATCAACCTGGGTCATACCGAGTTGAAAGCTGCTATCACAGTGAGATTTGATTGGTTAAGAGGGACAGCGACATCAAAACAGCCACGAAAAGTCCCGCATTCCTCTTGGCCACAGACGGATAATATGGGCGAAATACATGCAGGTAAAATTGTTATTTTATATTCTACTTTACGCACTGTGTTTACCTGTGTTTAGCTTAACTATTTTTCTCTTTGGCAACTATGTCACTTACTGTTTTTGATGTCTATGTTGTACTAAGATTTTTCATCACGGTCATTTGTTTTAAAATGATCCCTTAGGTACCCATACGTGAAAAGGGAAAGACCATCTCTGAATCGAGGAGGGGGCCTAAGGGTACATCTTACGTCATCTTACAATGCTGTGATTGCGGCCATTGCCAAACTCTCTGTGAGTGGTACTCATGGCCATTGATCAGTGATTTTTGATCAATGGTCATAAGAATTTGCATAATTAAGATGAAGGATAAAGGAACTGACCTCCCAGCCCATTGTTCCTTCAGTGGGCAGGTTTCAGTCATTATGCAAATTTACTGTGTTAAAGTGAATTGTTAAATGTTGTCATTTTTATGCTTACCATCTCTACATTGTTTTAACTCTGTGATGAAAGGAATTCTTTGTCCCCCTCCCCAGATTCTCGAGGTTCTGGGTGGGGGGGCTGTAGTGTCTTATTGCAGATACATCCTATCTGGAAGATCTGTTTCTTGTGATGTTGCTTCCTGCTTTTATAACCCTTTTGGTCAGCAGGAGGACACACACACACACACACACACACACACACACACACACACACACACACACACACACACACACACACACACCAGATGATTTGCACCAGAGGTACACTTCAACTGTGAGAGACAGAATGTGAAAAAAAAATCCATGAATTCACATGGTAGGATTTGTAAAGAATTTATTCGTAAATTAGGGTGGAAAATAAGTATTTGGTCACCTCAAACAAGGAAAATCTCTGGCTCTCACAGACCTGTAACGTCTTCTGTAAGAAGCTTTTCTGTCCCCCACTCGTTACCTGTATGAATGGCACCTGTTTGAACTCATCATCTGTATAAAAGACACCTGTCCACAGCCTCAAACAGTCAGACTTCAAACTCTGCCATGGCCAAGACCAAAGAGCTTTCGAAGGACACCAGGAAAAGTATTGTAGACCTGCACCAGACTGGGAAGAGTGAATCTACAATAGGCAAGCAGCTTGGTGTGAAAAAATCAACTGTGGGAGCAATCATCAGAAAATGGAAGACATACAAGACCACTGATAATCTCCCTCGATCTGGGGCTCCACGCAAGATCTCATCCCGTGGGGTCAAAATGATCATGAGAACGGTGAGCAAAGATCCCAGAACCACACGGGGGGACCTGGTGAATGACCTGCAGAGAGCTGGGACCAAAGTAACAAAGGTCACCATCAGTAACACACTACAACGGCAGGGAATCAAATCCCGCAGTGCCAGACGTGTTCCGCTGCTGAAGCCAGTGCATGTCCAGGCCCGTCTGAAGTTTGCCAGAGAGCACATGGATGATACAGCAGAGGATTGGGAGAATGTCATGTGGTCAGATGAAACCAAAGTAGAACTTTTTGGTATAAACTCAACTCGTCGTGTTTGGAGGAAGAAGAATACTGAGTTGCATCCCAAGAACACCATACCTACTGTGAAGCATGGGGGTGGAAACATCATGCTATGGGGCTGTTTTTCTGCCAAGGGGACAGGACGACTGATCTGTGTTAAGGACAGAATGAATGGGGCCATGTATCGTGAGATTTTGAGCCAAAACCTCCTTCCATCAGTGAGAACTTTGAAGATGAAACGAGGCTGGGTCTTCCAACATGACAATGATCCAAAACACACCGCCCGGGCAACAAAGGAGTGGCTCCGTAAGAAGCATTTGAAAGTCCTGGAGTGGCCTAGCCAGTCTCCAAACCTCAACCCCATAGAAAATCTGTGGCGGGAGTTGAAAGTCTGTGTTGCTCGGTGACAGCCCCAAAACATCACTGCTCTCGAGAAGATCTGCATGGAGGAATGGGCCAAAATACCAGCTACTGTGTGTGCAAACCTGGTAAAGACCTATAGTAAACGTTTGACCTCTGTTATTGCCAACAAAGGTTATGTTACAAAGTATTGAGTTGTATTTTTGTTATTGACCAAATACTTATTTTCCACCCTGATTCACGAATAAATTCTTTACAAATCCTACCATGTGGATTCATGGATTTTTTTTTTTTTCACATTCTGTCTCTCACAGTTGAAGTTTACCTCTGGTGCAAATTACTGACCTCTGTCATCAAGGTTCAAGGTTCAAGGTTCTTCATTTGTCACATGCATAGTTATACTTGTATAACTATGCATGTGACATGGGGGGGGGGGGGTGTAGAGGAAGAACATTATATATATATATAAAAAACACCCAGCACGCCCCTGCGGGCGGTTTATCCTTCAAGCTCGGGTCCTCTACCAGAGGCCTGGGAGCTTGAGGGTCCTGCGCAGTATCTTAGCTGTTCCCAGGACTGCGCTCTTCTGGACAGAGATCTCCGATGTTGTTCCCGGGATCTGCTGGAGCCACTCGCCTAGCTTGGGAGTCACCGCACCTAGTGCTCCGATTACCACGGGGACCACCGTTACCTTCACCCTCCACATCCTCTCGAGCTCTTCTCTGAGCCCTTGGTATTTCTCCAGCTTCTCGTGTTCCTTCTTCCTGATATTGCTGTCATTCGGAACCGCTACATCGATCACTACGGCCATCTTCTTCTGTTTGTCTACCACCACTATGTCCGGTTGGTTAGCCACCACCATTTTGTCCGTCTGTATCTGGAAGTCCCACAGGATCTTAGCTCGGTCATTCTCCACCACCCTTGGGGGCATCTCCCATTTTGACCTCGGGACTTCCAGGTTATACTCGGCACAGATGTTCCTGTACACTATGCCGGCCACTTGGTTATGGCGTTCCATGTATGCCTTGCCTGCTAGCATCTTGCACCCTGCTGTTATGTGCTGGATTGTCTCTGGGGCATCTTTACACAGCCTGCACCTGGGGTCTTGCCTGGTGTGATAGACCCCAGCCTCTATGGATCTTGTGCTCAGAGCTTGTTCTTGTGCTGCCATGATTAGTGCCTCTGTGCTGTCTTTCAGTCCAGCTTTGTCCAGCCACTGGTAGGATTTCTGGATATCAGCCACCTCCTCTATCTGCCGGTGGTACATACCGTGCAGGGGCCTGTCCTTCCATGATGGTTCCTCGTCTCCCTCCTCTTTCTTGGGTTTCTGCTGCCTGAGGTATTCACTGAGCACTCGGTCAGTTGGGGCCATCTTCCCAATGTATTCTTGGATGTTCGTTGTCTCATCCTGGACTGTGGTGCTGACACTCACCAGTCCCCGGCCCCCTTCCTTCCGCTTAGCGTACAGCCTCAGGGTGCTGGATTTGGGGTGAAACCCTCCATGCATGGTAAGGAGCTTTCTTGTCTTTATGTCAGTGGCTTCTATCTCCTCCTTTGGCCAGCCTATTACCCCAGCAGGGTACCTGATCACGGGCAGGGCGTACGTGTTGATGGCCCGGATCTTGTTCTTACCATTCAGCTGACTCCTCAGGACTTGCCTGACCCTCTGCAGGTACTTGGTGGTTGCAGCTTTTCTAGCGGCCTCTTCATGGTTCCCATTCGCCTGTGGGATCCCCAAGTACTTGTAACTGTCCTCTATGTCTGCAATGTTGCCTTCTGGTAGTTCAATCCCCTCAGTTCTGACTACCTTCCCTCTCTTTGTTACCATCCGACTACACTTCTCCAGTCCGAACGACATTCCAATGTCATTGCTGTATAGCCTGGTAGTGTGGATCAGTGAATCGATGTCTCGTTCACTCTTGGCATACAGCTTGATGTCATCCATGTACAGGAGGTGGCTGACAACTGCTCCGTTCTGTAGTCGGTATCCGTAGCCAGTCTTGTTAATGATCTCACTGAGGGGGTTCAGGCCTATGCAGAACAGCAGTGGGGACAGAGCATCTCCTTGGTAGATCCCGCACTTGATGGTGACTTGTGCTATGGGCTTGGAGTTGGCCTCTAGTGTTGTACGCCACATCCCCATTGAGTTCCTGATGAAGGCTCTTAGGGTCCCATTGATCTTGTACAATTCTAGGCATTCCAGTATCCAGCTGTGGGGCATTGAGTCATAGGCCTTCTTGTAATCAATCCAGGCAGTGCACAGGTTGGTCAGTCTGGTCTTGCAGTCTCGGCTGATTGTTCTGTCTGATTGTTCTGCTGATTGTTCTGTATGTGTATATATATATATATATATATATATACACATACATATAGTATATACACTGGGTGAATGTGCAGTAGTAGCAGCAAGCAGGTGAATTCTGTACATTAATATGAATAGACATCTGACTATTTTACAGGATAGACAATATAAACATATTTAAAATTAAAGGAATTGAAATGTACATTGTGCCTTGGTTTAGAGTGTCTGGAAGAGTCCTGTCTCAGTCAATTATAGATGATGTGAGAGGGCGGGTGTGTGTGTTTAGGGCACGGATGGCTTGGGGATAGAAGCTCCTCTTGAGTCTCTCTGTCCTTGCCCGGAAGATGCGGAACCTTCTACCAGATTGCAGAAGTTGGAACAGTTTGTTGCCAGGATGGGACGGGTCCTTCAGTATCTGCGCTGCTCTAGTCCGGCATCTCCTGGTGTAGGTGTCCTGAAGCGGGGGGAGAGCAATCCTGCAGCAGCGTTCTGCTGTACGGATCACTCTCTGGAGAGCTTTTTGGTCCTTCACACAGCTGTTCCCAAACCACGATGTCATGTTCTGTGTGAGGATGCTCTCCACAGCGCCTGTATAGAAAATCCTGAGGATCTTTGGAGAGACCCTGAACTTCCTCAGTTGTCGTAGGTGATACAGGCGCTGCCTAGCCTTTTTGGCAGCGCCTGTCATCATTTTAGGTGGGGGAACTTGCACAATCGGTGGCTGACTAAATACTTGTTTGCCCCACTGTACATACAGTGCCTTGTCTTAGAACCATGTGGGTGTTGCTTTTGCTGTGATGTGTATTGTGTGAACTGTTTTCCCAATAAAAGGCAGCGAGAGGAGGCCGTCATTGGGGTCATTGTGCGGTAGACACCGACGAGGCCTCCCTTGCAAGTAAATCGATCGATCGCTGACTGTCTTGTTTTCTTCATGATGAATAAGTCTCTAAACCAGCGGGGCTTGTGGAAACACAGACCCAACATACTGTTTATAACGTTGGGGAAACCTGCAGTCAACTGAGACTGAAGAAGTCACTTGGATGAGTGACGAAACGTTTCTCCCACTGAAAACGTTACGTACAGATGAACAGAATCAACTTTTGGAAATTCAGATAAGACAGTTACTGATAGATGATGAGCAGGTAGACACAGAGTAGACGTTGAGTAATCCAGAGATTGTGCCAAAAATTAGGCCAGCATGAGAAAAGAGGAATCAAGGTTTTTCCTGATTACCACACTTAGGAGGTAGATTATCTGGCAGAGACTGGAAGGCGCAGCTGGTCCATTTGTACTGAGGATGATGTTGTACATGACAAACAGCTTGTCTGGCTGAAGAATGGAAAAAATCAGAACTCCGACCCAAAAGGGTGCTTTTAGAGTTTAACATTTTAGTTTTGTTTGATATTCTGTTCTTAACTTAGTCTTTTTTGGTTCTTCTGAGAGTTTCATATTCTTTTTTTCATTCATGTTTGAATTTCCATTCCTTTAATTTGAGCTTAGATTGCGGTTTCTTTCACATTTTGTAACTACTTTATGAATTGTCGTTAAGCCCCCCGAGTTTCAGTTTTCCCTACCCTGATATCCCCACTTTAGTTACTTCATGTTTTATTTTGTTAGTCTCATGTCTGGTGTGTGTTGCAGTTTTCCTTCCCCATCTGGTTTTCCCCCATTAGATTTAGACATGTTCCCTAGTGTTGTAAGGGATCACATGCGTATTTAATAGGGCTGGGTATTAATAATAATAATAATAATGGACTGCATTTATATTAGAGATGGACTGATGCGATATTACGTATCGGTATCGGTCCGATACTGATGTAAATTACTGGATCGGATATTGGAGAGAAATAAAAAATGTAATCCGATACATTAAATATCAAAAAAAGCACCTCACAAAACTTGCTACATGGTGTAACTCGGCTCATAACCGTAGCATATCGGAGCAGTGTGCGTCACGTGACAGAGCGGCTGTGTGTATTTGTAGCCTCGCTATCAATCCGGCATTTCATCCGGCGAAGTTATCCCAGAGAGAAGTAAAGCAAATGTGTAAGTTCATCTCTGAATGTTTGTAAAGCATTCCCGCGTTAAGCTTAACAACCATATATGGAGCGACTGCCTCTCTCTCTCTCGCTCCCTCACTTGCTGCTACTTCAATCGTGAAACTGATCAATGATCAGCTGATCGGCTTTTCTGTCGCGAGTCCGTCTCTCTTGTTTGTTTTTGGCCCACTTCGCGCCAGAAAGAGGAAACCAGCAGATGAACAACAGCAGCACGTTTAAGCCTGATAAGCTGTTGTTAGAATTTATTTAATATTACTTTCTACACCAGGATCTTTTTTTACATAGCTGGTAACTGTGCAGGGGCGGATCTAGCAAAGTTTAGCCAGGGGTCCGGTAGGGCATTAACAGGGAAAAGGGGGGCACAAAGACATACCTTTCTTTCTTATTCTCATTTAAAATGTCTAGCTTTTAATAAATAATTATCCGAATCTTACACCCAAAGTTTTAATCTGATGTAAAATGTATAGAAGTCCATTACTGTATATGGTAACTATTAAGTCTAATATACCCTAGTAAGCTATACTACTTTTTCCTTTGGGAAGGTACCATCTGTGCAGTCTGCAATTCTGTTGAAGAAAGATGTTGAATCTATTTAATTATTCTTGAAAAATAATTTATTTCTGGGCATTTTTTTTCACACTGCATCAAATTGAAGTTGATTACGTCAATTAAGCATCATGAGGTGGAGGGTGGTTCCTTAAGTTTTTATTTTTTATTTTTTTCCTGGGAGTTTTAGAACCCTATTAGTTAGGTTGCTTACTCTTTAAAATACCAGAATAGGGAGGATGGAGTAGGTTTAAGTTTATTAGATTGATCAGTATTGCTGAACTATGAAATATTTTGGGCGCAGTGTATTTTTTGCATACAGGTATAACAGAATAGCTTTAGTGTTTTTTTTTTGTTGTTTTTTTTTTACTTGAGTGTGAACTTATACAAAAAGCAGCAAAATATTAAAAAAAAACATTTTATTGATTAAAAAACACTATAGCGGTTTCATATCGGTATCGACCGATATCCAAATTTATGATATCGGTATCGGACATAAAAAAAAAGTGGTATCGTGCCATCTCTAATTTATTTATTTAATTTTCGAGACCCTCAAATCGCTTTACAATTCCACTATTCATTCACTCTCACATTCACACACTGGTGGAGGCAAGCTACAGTTGTAGCCACAGCTGCCCTGGGGCAGACTGACAGAAGCGAAGCTGCCATATTGCGCCATCGGCCCCTCTGGTCAACACCAGTAGGTGGTAGGTGAAGTGTCTTGCCCAAGGACACAACGACCGAGACTGTCCGAGCTGGGGCTCAAACCGACAACCTTCTGATTACAGGACGAACTCCCAACTCTTGAGCCACGATCGTCTTGTCACTGATTTCTGTAATTGATTTGATTCCAATTCACAAGGTTCTGATTCGATCCCGATTTGATTACATTTTGACTCAGACAGTCAGAAATATTATAATTCTGATCATTTATCAGTACTGACACTTCTGAGACTTTAGAGGTTTAAGCATCACAGCAGATGCCAATGTGTCAAAGTAACTGAGGATAAAACACAAAAAAAAACATGAAAGAGATTTTCCTGGCCTGGGTCTTTAGAAGATAACTTTAAAATATCCTGCAATAGTACAAAAACTGAAGAAAGCCTGATTCTGATGCGTCGTGTACACGCTTTGTGTTTGTGTTTTTTGCGGAATCCCTGTACTTGCTCTCATTTGCTGTTTTTAGGTGTTTGGTGGCTGTTGAAAGAAAAAAAAAGATATCTATCCATCCATCCTAAATTTTAGGCCAACAGCACTTTGGCACATGCACTTTTTAGGCAACAATGCTATTTATGCCTTTTAAACTATTGTATCCTTTGCAATTTTTGTATGTTTAACAAAAGAAATGTGAACAAATAGGTGTTTTTGTCATGGTCCTGGGTCACTGACCCTGTGTTTTGTGGCTGTTTTATTTGTGTTTATTTGTTATTCTGGGTTGTCACTGTTAATATTTTGGTTTCTGTCCTAGTATTTGTATTTCTCAGGTGATATATAGATAGGTCTATCTTTTTTTTTTTTTTGTGCCTGTCCTGTTTGGTTCTTTAGCCGTCAGAATTGTTGTCTGAAGGCCAACAAGTATATCCAATGGATTTACTTTACCAAGTGTTTACCAAGTGGATCATCATGGCTTTGCCGTATTGGTCCATTTGATCGACCTTTGTTGTTATTAGTTATTTTATTTTATTTTCAGTTGTTACAGACGGGACAGACATGGCTGGGAGATAGGAAAAGGAGAAAGAAAGACGAAGGAAAAGAAAAACAGAGGGGAAGAGCGACAGTGAGAAAGGTCTCCCAGATCACCTGTTGAGAGGAAAAAAGAGAGAGCAACATAATAAACACAACACCATTGCATTAATCTAGCTAAGTGTAAATAACAGTAAATATTGAATGTTGTTGTGCAGCACACAGGACCGACAGTGCACAATGTGCTTTGAGATCGCAGCCAAGAAATGTGTAGTTTGTGTTTATGAACAGTGAACACCAGCGTGCACACCTGTGTGGATGAGAGTGCTTGTATTCAAAAGGTTTCTCTATGTAACGGTCTGCTAGAGGGTGTAGGAGGCCATAGCCCTGTCCCCCAGGGCATGAAGCAGGCATGGAGGAGATCCAGGCCCTAGACATCCAGAGGTCCCAGAGTGTAAGAGCCCAAGGAGGTACACCGGAGGGGCATCAGTGCCACCCTCCTGGGAAGAGCTGAGGAGAGCCCCAGATGAGGGGTCACCCAGCAGCCACAGAGCAGAAGCCAGAGGGGGCTGCAGTGGCATGCCCACGGGCTCTGCCGGCAGCCAGCTGTGCACCGAGCCACTGGCCCAGAGGCCTGAGGGCCCCCCACCCCCAGGAAGAGGCCCGAACGAGCAACGGGCAGCAGGCCCCGCCAAGCAGCCATCAGAAGTGAGCCGGTACATACCTGAGTGCCCAGGCCCGGACACCAAGAACCACCAACACACCAACCCCTGAGGGCATCAGCCACCGGCAGAGAGTGTGGTGAAGGGAGATAGGCCTCCAGGTTTTGTATTTTGAGCTCCTTCTGTTCTGTGCCTCTGTGCCTGCCCTGGTCCCACATCTCTGAGTTCCTTCCCTGCTGCCATGTCTGATATCTTAGTGTTAAGCTCGTGTAACCCCTGACTCACTTTAAATAGTTTAGAACAGACAAAAGTACAGACCAGTTGCTATGTTCGGCAAGATTACAATAGAAAGTGAGGTGAATGCGAAATGAAATGGCTGTACATACCTGTTGTATTTCCTGTTTTACTTTGATAGCCCCTGTCCTTTGTGTAGTGTGTTTGGTTTTGCTTCACCTTGTCTCATCAGGTCTGATTTCTCCCAGCTGTGTTTTTCTCCTGTCTCCCATTCCTTGATTCCTCCTGTGTGTATTTAAGCCCTGTGTTTTCTTCTGCTTGTTACTGGTCCGTCCTTGTTACCTCTTCTTGTTATATTGTGTTTCACCCTGCGCATTATCCTGCATATCAATCTGCAAGTCATGGTTTCAAGTTTGTTTAATTAGTTTTTCCGAGTTTAGGTTTATCTTAGTTTCTGTCATTCCCATCTCTGCTCAGTCTGTTTTCTCACCATTTTGAAAATAAAGCTCATTTTCATCAAAGCCAGTGCCTGCATTTGGGTCTCTTGTTCAACACTCTACATGTCTGCTGCCGCAGCCGTGATTGAGCTCACTTCACCCACTCGTCTGGATTTCTTCCTCAATGAATTACATCTTCACCCAGCTGCTACTGCTTACCTGCGGAGCCCAGCAGAGGATGTTCCACCTAGCCCACCGGATTTGGTGTTGCCCGGCCCGTCAGAGCCATCTCAGAGGAGGAAGCATTGGCCACTCCACTGACATTTCACTGCACAGCCAGGCTTCGGGACCTCAGCAGCCAGCTGTGCTGAGTAAAAAGGACACCTTTTGTTGTTTTGGACAATGGGACTGTTTATTCTGGGGTTGTTACCTGTGTGGCAAATGAGGATAGCGGCGGTGTCCCTGCTTCATCTATGTCTCTTGTCACAAAGGGTGCCTTTTCTGAGCCTACATTGAGTGTGAAGGACTATATTCACTCTGCTCCTTCCAGGTCTGGAGTTAAAATTACCAGGACTATTAATTTTAAAACTGAGAATGATAAGGACGGTTTTTCATCTGGCCCTGCTTTTCTCCCATTACAAACACCACCCATTCATGCTTCAGCCCTGTCATCCGTTCAGCCTTCAGCCCAGCCGTTAGCTCAGCCTGCAGCCCAGCCTCTAGCACTGTTGCCTGCTGCCCAACCATTAGCACTGTTGCCTGCTGCCCAACCATTAGCACTGTTGCCTGCTGCCCAGCCATTAGCTCTGTTGCCTGCTGCCCAGCCTCTAGCTCTGTTGCCTGCTGCCCAGTCGGCAGTTCAGTTACCTGCTCATTTTGTAACTCCACCACCTTTACCACCACCACCACAACAACCTGAGGCTCAGTTCAGTTTAGTTCAACCACCTATTCAGCCACCACCTTCACCAACTCTTTCTGTGCTTGGAACTATGTCTACATAACTGTAAATCCCTACTCTGAAAGAATAAGCACATTATGAATTTGCGGCTTGATCTTTTGCAGTCACAGTGAAGAGAGATGTTATCGCCAGATCTGACTCTTAGCACTAACTCTGGTCCAGACAGCTTGCCATGACTACAGAAGATAACTCCTGAAAGACAAACACAAAACACAAAAATTAAACTATTTCAATGGAATTGACATTACAAGAAAGTTTAAACACTCATAAACTAAATATGGAAATTTAAATAATATAATACATTTTAATAATATATTAAATAATATACCTAAGAGAGTAGTGAGACGAAAAAGCATCCTGACGTGTTTGTTGATGACCTCTAGATACTGTAAACTAGTGATGGGTCGGTCGCGAACGAAATGGCTCTTAGAGACTGATCTTTGAAGTGAACGGTGCGAGCCGTGTTATGTTTTTTCTTTTGTTTTTTTTCTTTCTCCTGCCCTCTCTTTCACTTTTTTTTTGCTTCACGCTGCAAGTCACCCTTGTGTTTGCGCCCCCCACCCCCTTTTTTTCCCATATTTTAATTTATATTTAATTGTGTTGTGGTTTGCAGTGTTTTGTGTTGTTTCACTCTAAATTT
Source organism: Rhamphochromis longiceps (assembly GCF_057381845.1). Classification (NCBI taxonomy): domain Eukaryota; kingdom Metazoa; phylum Chordata; class Actinopteri; order Cichliformes; family Cichlidae; genus Rhamphochromis; species Rhamphochromis longiceps. Next base: position 27,499,297 of record NC_140562.1, on the reverse strand, counting down.
GTTTAAAAGGAAAAAGCTGAAAATTTAAGTAGTTAAAAGTTGAAATGTAAATAGTTGGTTTCTGTATTTTATAATTTATTTATTACATTTTATGTGGAGTGAATAAATAAAAGTATATTTACAGTGGCCCCTAGAGACAAAGCACAAACAAACTTCAAAACACAACGGAAGTGCTCCAGGATGCTAGGGGCCGTGTTGAGCTTTTGCTACCTTGTGGCTACACAAGCCAGGAAGTACCAACAATCGGATTGGGTGTGTGTTAGTAACAGGTAAATTAAGTTTGTTTTTTCTAAATTATTTGAATATATATATATGAGTGTTTGTGTATTAATACAAAAACAATAAACATATGAATTCGATTGTGTAATTTAAGTGATCTAGGTAGCTCTGTCTTGGAAGTTCAGTTAATGCTAGAAATGTGTTTTGGAGTTTGTACGTGTTTCGTCTCTAGGGGCCCCCATAAATATTTATATATAAACATACATAAAGAAAACCACATTTTTTTTACATTACTAATTCCTTTTGTGCATAATTTTATATTGTTGTTGATAATTAATTAATTAAAGCAACAAAACAACCTGAAGAGCCGGTTGGGAGCCGAAAGAGCTGGCTCTTTTTAGTGAGCCAAGCTGAAAGAGCTGGTTCTTTAAAAAGAGCCGGAAATCCCATCACTACTGTAAACTATGCAAAGCTTACTGCTGGCTATCATGAAAGGAGAGGATTTTTCCATTAAAGGAAATGCATGTTGTGATTGGTTAGTTGAGCGTAACATTTCCTTTCGTGGTCGTGTGTCTCTTTTTGTATTGATGTAAAAACGAGATAAAGTTTCTTCAAACTACCTGGCCAACATTTAAACTGTTCCAGCTGAACCTCAATTATTAACCGTACTTTTGTATCTGAGGTTTTTGATATAGAACAAACATAAGTGATATTATAAAACAAATAAAACATTAGCATTGTATTGAATGGGTATTGTTTTTGTTAAACACAATAGAGGAAAAGAGTAGTTGGACAAGTTCCATCTTACAATGATGATATATCTCCTCCTTAACCAGTGGGCCAATTTCAGCCAAACTTTGTACAAAAATCCCTATACATAGAGCAATCCTTAGCATATTTTTAAATATTTTAAAGTATGTTCTGTATGCAGTTATATTTAACTTCTTTGTAATCAACAAACTAGTCTTTAAAGACCAATTAGCTTTGGAAGCAGCGGGACCTTTGGAACCTCTACTAAAGGGGAGGGCCTTCAATGACAGGCAGGGTGACATGCCAAACAGAGCCCCTAATGGTTGCATCTCATGGCAACATGAATTCAAAATTTGGGAAGAACTATGATGCATCCCATTGGCAAGATATCATTGATGCATGTCTTTGTTGAAAATCATTCAGATTATGCCCAGTCAGTTTCGTCAAAGGGTGATTTCAACATTGCATGGGGAGATGGAGAGAAATAATATCCATTTATCCAGGGTGTTTCTCATTAATAGTTCTTTTTTTTTTTCTTTCCATGTGGGATATTAGTATATGAATACAGGAATTTCAACAAAACAGTCAAGATGTACATTGTTGGAGAGTTGAAGGCCAAGCCAAGACGATGAAGGAGGTTAATTTGAATCAAAAAGTGTTTGCAGAGTCCCAGCTCACTCAGTCCTTAACTCACAAGTATCAAATATTCGATAGCAGACAATGGGCTAGTCCTCTGCCGCCTGCTCCCGCTGGGTGGCCGCCATTTCAGCCACTATCTGGGCCAGCTCCTCCCTTCCCTTGTTCGGGTGTGGACCCGTCATGCCACTTCCTGGGTTTCGGTACCACTGTGGCAAGGATGACGCGTGACGGGTTCAGAGGTTTGATTTGAGAGCCAACTTTATTCACACAGTGCGATTGCAGCTCTCAGCTAGTGTTATGGCCTGACAGAGAATCCCTAAGACAATCTTTGCTATATGCATTTCAGAACAGCAGCTTTGAGAAGACTGTTTGCATCATGGATTGTTTAGAAATATATCTAGAGAAACTGAGTAGATTGCTAGCCAGTGCTCAGTGTTACTTCTCGTACAAGTCGAATGGGGAGGTCGCACAAGTGATAAGTTTATTACAGAACAAAGTCATTTTTTTTTATCTCATTTGCTCCCAGGTGATGCAGTAGATTCCAGCATTTACTTGTGGAAAGAAACAGTTGGATCCTGTTGATTTGGAGAACACCAGATGTCTTGCTTCTCTCAGGATACATATAAAAGAGTAATAGGAGTTCTCCGTCAAAAGTACACAATCTTGCAAAGCACTGTCCCCATAACTTTCAGAGACAGACAGAGAAAATGATGTGACCTGTCTTGACAAGATTGTGGGTGTATGTTGTGAGCTTACAAATGTATCTGAATCTGTGGTGCCCTTCTAGTGATGTAAATAAAAATGATGTGACTGATGTGCTCAACCAACAAATACACTCTCACTTTTTGTTTGCTTATTGTGACTTGACTTTTGAAGGGAAAGCTTTCTTACTTGTCCTACAAATATCAGAATAAGAGAATGGCAGACCTGGGCTCACTATTTTTGGATCTTCACATCCATCTCAAATGATTTCCACTAACTGCATTTCATATTCCTGATTGACAGATACAGATCAGAATCAAAATCAGAAAAAAATTTATTGCCTTTGTCAGTGAACAAAAATCTACAAACTAGCCACTTGCTTCATAACAAAAATAGCATTAATTTAGAATTTTAATTTAGCTTTGATGATCTTCCCCTCTTGTGTGCGGCATTGGGAGAGGTTGTGATACAGTTGGTCTTGCTCAGCAGCAGTCAGAGGTGGGAAAGCTGGGAGGCCAGGATGATCTTTTGCAGATTTCTCTTTTTTATTTTGTTTAGAGTTGTTAAAAATGATGTCCTTGCATTGCTAATACTCCACTTTCTTTAAAGACTCCTCACTTGGAATGGCCCACTTGCACTTCTTAGATGTAACAGCTATCTCTTCTTTTTTTTTCCACTGGTATGCTGCCATGTCCTGAACAAAGCAGCTGACACATGTGAGCAGCTCTCACCAAGGCCAGCTGTGCAGTTACAGTGTGCTCCCAAGACAACCCCGTCTTTTCTCACTACTACCCATGGCTTTAACAGCGGGTCATTAAGCCTTTGGGAATGTTGAACCTATAAATACAATTACAAATGTTAAGTACACCAAAAACACAAAATAGCTACTGACAACCAGACGTGTTTTAGCAAACGACAACGCTAACGATGTCACACCGCCTTGGATAATATGACACTTACCTTTCCAGTGATGATGCAGAATTTTTTTTTGCTTGAAGATTCCACAGCTGTTGCAAAGCCAGATTGAGTCCATTTGTAACCCTCCAGGCTTTTGTAAGCTTTTAAAGAGTCCCCCGAGTAGTAGGATGGGAAGTTTATAAGGTAGTTATGTATGTCCAGATAGCATAGATCTGGGACGCTGAAATACTTTTGCTCTGTTCTCAAAATATATTTTCAATATAAAATGTCAAGCAAATCAAACTGTACATTATAATGCATGTCAAACTCTCTGCAAGGGAATTTTTGTAACTCTGTAAGGGGCTTTTTGATGTTGTGGGTTTCCTGTTTGACGGCTGATGAGGAGGCTGAAGTTGACTTTACTGTCAGAGTTGTATTGTTGTAGCTTCAAGACAGAGAAAGTATTATTTATTCTTTGTATTATGTCCTTGAAACAAACTTTGCTCATTATAAACTTAGCTACAGTGTTTCATTCTGTTAAAGATAATAGCTGATTGGTAACATGAGACAAAACACAGAAAATTAGTTAAAAATAGGCATCATGAATTGTTGTAAACAAAAAGCCATCCTAACCACTGTTTTAGATGGATTTAAGTAATATATTCATATATATCTTGCTGCCAAGGATGGCACAACCAGTTATTAGGTTAAGGGGAAAATGACTTTTTGAGTTAGGGCCTGATAGTATTTGAATAACTTTTTCACATTGCATTTTGACTGTAGACTGACGAAACGTTTCTCCCACTGAAAATGTTACATCCAGATGAACAGAATCAACTTTTGGAGATTTACTTACCTGGATGATTGAGCATGCATCAAGACATTGCATTTTGAATTCACTCGTGCTAGCTTTCTGTAGTATTCAAATTGATTTGATCATCTGAAATATGTGTTGACATAAGTTTTAGTCTGTTTTTGTAAAGCACACATAAAAATACTTGAAAAACTAATACTATAACATTGTCCTGTAATCGTTATTATAATAAAATGTCCTTTGTTCCTATGTGGTAGGTCTGTAATGTTAAACTCACTTCAGGGCCACATAACCTGCAATTTCCAAACCTACTTTGCATTTCCCTGATGAATCATGAGACATATAAATTCTTAAAAAACAACTTAATTTTTACATTTTTTAACATTACTGTTGGCTGAAAGCAATTTTAAAAACAATTTTATTGTTCTATAACCATAAATATAGGATCCTAAAACAGAGGAGCTATTTTTACTTGCTGACTTTACATCAAATTTACATGGAGACTAAGCATACATTTGTTTTTATAATAATATTAATCAATATGTGCTCTCAGACCAACAAAGAGCAGTGAGGTTGACGCTGAAAGAATAACAACTAAGCCTGTCTTTTAAATATTAATTTAACAAAATATTAATTATAGTGCTTCAGAATTTCTTGTGTCTTAATGATAGAGTTGTTGTTATTAAATGTTACAGTATGTTTTTCTTGCTATCAATCCTAAATTAGCTAAACTTCATCAATATACCAACTCTTTTCCAGTCTGCAACATACACTCAAGTCACTAATTTATCTACAGCAGCAGTGCTAATTTAAATTGGTGTTATGTGCTTCATATTTTTCTCATAGTATAGTTTTATCTTTCTTTGTAAAATCAGCCACTTTGTTGCCAGTACACTTATCAACACCACCTATTTCATGTGAATGTGTATGGGAAACCCTGGGTTAAGTTAACGAGTTATTAAACTGCTTCATGTGACCAGTTATCCTGACTGCCAATATCAGGGTAAGTGAATCCAGAAAACAAAAAAATAACTTAGCTGTGCTGAACTTCCTTTCTAGTACATGGTTCTGGAGCAGCATGTTTGAGATTAGACTAAGAGCAAGATCTTATAACTTTGGATGTCCTATCAGCTTAACTGTCCATCTCCCTATCCTTGTTCGTCTAGAGGATGTTGTGTTCATGTTTTCCAATTGCAAACTTTGATTCGTCTGACTATAGAAGAATTTTGCATCAGTTAATATTAAATGAGCTTTGATATAGAGAAGATGGTGGCATTTCTGCATCATGTTCACATTTGGCTTTTTCTTGTAATGATAAAGTTTATTCTGCATTTGTGGATGGCACTGCGAATTGTGCTAATAAATGCTAAAGATCATTGGCAATCAATATTTATTTTAAGCCTTTTCATGTGTGTATAGAACTTTCCACATATTCTTAGACTCTCTGGGTGATATTATGGACTTGTGCACAATTTAACATTGAGGAAATTGTTCCACAATTTGTAGATGCAGATTGTTTTTAGATTGGTGAACCTCCCCCAGTCATTACTTCTGAGAAGCTCTGCCTTTCAAAGTTAGTTGACAATCAAATGTTATTGCTTTGCACAACATTTGACTGAAAGTGCTTGAAAAACTATTTCATCTAGAGTACAGATCTTGCTATCATACTATGACCATTTAAGACATAATGTTTGTAGTTGAACCATGTTTGCCAAGGGCCATCCTGTCCCCAACCACATCATAACCACAAGGTAGGCCAACAAAGCCACTTGGACAAATCTTAAAGCAACACTATCAAGCAGATAGGTGCGGATGAGGACAGATGTGGTGCTTAATGCAGTGCAAGATGGTGGTTCAGCACATCTCCCTCTATACGCACAGCACCAAATGGTAGAGTTGGATATGAAATGTTAAATTAACATCGATATCTATTAGTCTTCAAAATGACACAAAAATGTCCAAAAACTGTAGGTTTTCTGAGTAGTATATATGAATCTGTAAAAGAACCATTTAGAAATTAATACAACTGGTATGATAGTATGTTAAATTGCTTTTGGCCTGGGCCTTTTTGTTTTATACTCTTTTTTGTGTGAGTCAAACCATTCACGGTAGGCTGTCGATCAGTAAGGGGAATGCAAAATATTCACAATTAAAATAGGTTACATTTTAATGAACTTTATTAGGTTTAAAAAATATTGTAGCCTACAGTGTATCTGAAAATTCACTGTTTTAAAGCACAGCACACAGATGTATTACAATGATCACATAAATACTAAGGGTTTGTTATAGGAGGATTAAGAAGTTAAAATGATATTTCCAAGTTAAGGTGACTTTAACACCAAGTCGCAATTTTAAAAACTTTGCTAACACAGTAAATATTTATTATTTTTAAATATCTAAGCATTAGAATTCTTGTGGAGGTAATCACTTCCTTACATTGATTTTTTTGGGGGAAAAAAGACCATAATCTTACATAATCTTTCCTTATCTGATCTGGTAGCACAGACTACTTATCAACAATACTTAGTAACCATACTGAGGGAAAAAAAAAGTTCATTACATGTGAAAACTATTCATGGTTGTGTTGGCACTGAAATCTGAACTCTGGGCAATCCTCTTCTTTGGTCTCTGAGATACTGGCTGGATTTCCAGTGCTGCATAACACACATCTTCATTCTAAAATTTCATAATTATTTAGAATTATCATCAAGCACTGACAAATGATAAATGCATTTTAGAGCTAAATAGCTTTGTGTCATTACTATTAAAAAATCAAGCTGTAGCAAAGACAATAAATATGATATATGACCTGATTTCTTCTCATCTGGTCTCTGCTCTCATATCTTTTCTCATCAGCTGGAGGTTTCTTAGCTACGAACATTTAAAACATTTTTTAAATGTACAAAGGCTCTTTTCTTTTACTAGACAAAACTCTGTGATGGTCAAATGATCATGGAACTAAAGTGATGAAAAATCTTGTTGTACAAATGAAACAGAGCGGTTACCTGTCTTGTGATGGTAATATATCAAAAGAGAACATAGCAGAGATGAGAGGGCCACAAAAGCTGGACACAGAGAGAAGAGAAGCATCCAGCATATACCACAGTCTTTTTGCGTGGTTTGAGGCTCACGGGGGTCTGAGTAAAAAAAGCTTTGAAATTAGTCTTTTTTCCCCCTAAATTATTCAGGTAAAAGATCTGGGGATAATTTTAAGTATGATGTTGTTAGTTGCATTACAAAGACCAACCTGTACCAGAATGACAAACATGTGAAACATATAGCAATGAACTTTCTGCTCAGATTCAGCCAAAGGTAGTACAGAAGGAAAATGAACCATAACATATAATAATAGGCACCCAGTAGTTTTTGAAAATTAAGAAAAAGAATATCCTGCAGTGTCTGTTTCAGTCACCTGAATACCTATTTTGCTTACAATAAAGCAAGCAAAATAGATGAAGCTGTAGTAAAAGCCTGGCAAATTATTCTGAAGGAAGAATATATCTTAAAAAATTATTAAACATAAACATTTGTTTTATTTCTATGTTTATTTATTTCTGTATTTGTATTTTTACCATTATATTCATGTCAAATTGTTGTAATAAGCAGACAGATCATTTATTGATGACTCACACTAGAATACTTACGAAGTAGGATCTTTGTGGTGAGGTTTCCATATCTATAAAGGCATTCAAGATTAATTGTTTCTTTGTCCTTCACCTTAGATTGTTCAGTTCCACAGTAGTAGAAGCCCTCATCTGAATCAGTGATGTTTGTGATCAGCAGGTCATAGGATTGAGAGGAATGATTTTTCACAAGATGGAAATTAGGGAGTGGATTCAGAAGGTTTTGGTAATCAATACCTGGTTTATATTGTCTTTGCTCAAGCTTTGTTTTTAGAACAAGAGAAGGTTGTTTCTCATGAGAGCAATTCCTGTACCACACTATGAATTCTCCAGTTGAAGTTTTACAGTCACAGTAGAGAGTTATGTTTTCTCCTGGTCTGACCATCATCTCCAACACTGTTCCACTGGTCAAATTATGACTAGAAGTTAAAGCTCCTACGGGACCTATACACAAAAACATTAGAAGAGGTTAAAACACGCACAGCTTTATACAAAATCACAATAAAACAGATATTTTTTTACAACATTAGTTCAATGTCAAATAGGACGAAATATCAATAAATCTTGAAAATGATCACAATAATTACCGAAAAGAACAATGAGAAAAACATGCATCATATCCGTGTGTGATAATGAACAGGAGTTAAAAGGCAGCTCAACAAGTCTTACTGACAGATGCAACGACCCAAGCAGATTTTTCCATTAAAGGAAGTGGAAGTTATGATTGGTCGACTGAATGGAACATTTTCTTTGTGGTTGTTTTCTATTGGTGCAATAACAAGTGATGTTTTTGGAATGAATGTAAAAGATAATTTTGACAGATAGTACAGAAAGTGCACTTCAAATATAATTTTCCGAGCCTTGCATAAAATAATTTTTCTGCTTTGCTCAAAACCATTACAGACATGCATGTTAGGATATATAAAAGACCGTTGAGTTAAGCACAAGTATTATATAATTTTGTTTGAATTGCTTAAAGTATGTAGAAAACCATACAGATGTAATCCACCATAAAAGACAAAAGCAAATAGAAACTCTTCCAACAAGGAGCATTTGCATCTGTGCTGATTTTGGTTGTTCTGTTCATGGCAGGAGATGATGATTGCCTCTCCATGATCTCAACGTTCTGTATAAAGCCTTCTCTTTGCTAACATTTTGTCTTTTTTCCCCCTGCACTCTAATGCCTTTGCATCAAACACATTGATCAGGCTGATTAGACAGTGAAGGCCTTAGTCACACCGGCCATGAAATCTGTCAGGTGAAATGTGTATTCCCCCATCTGGTCGATGAGTGGGTGCTGACTGTTGCTAGGTGAAATCAGTCACAAAGAGGTGTTTCTCCAGAGACTTCTTCGTGATTGCTTTACTTACACGCAAATTGCCGCAAACCTTTGTACTTTGCATGGAAGATGCAGACTTGCAAACATTTACCAACTATTCATTAAGTAGTGGTAACTGTGAAAAGGAAAATGAAAGGAAATGGAGAACATTTAGGTTTCCATTTTGTGGTCCACTCTTATCAGTTTCACCACCACTTGGGGATTTCTTTTCCCATAAAGAGGGCATCTTTCACAGCAACCTACAAGCAACCAAAGTAAGGAGGTTTTTGGTTTTAGATCAGCTAGCAACTACTCAGCAACCAGTTGGGATTCAATAAATGGACCCCAGGCCTCTATGACTGGAGATTAAGATAATAAATTGGTGTGTTGTATTAAGTGCTTTGAATACTCAGGGAGAGTAAAAAAGCGCTATATAAGAATCAGTCCATTTACCATTAATCCCTTTAAGACCTAGCATAGAACCAAGTCCGCCAGAGCATTTCAAGTCGCTATACATCAATACAACTGTTATAGCCCAAATTTTAATAATATGTATGCATTAAGTCTATAGTAACTACATAAATTGCAAAAAAGCGCAATAAACTACAAAAAATTGAAAATCGTTTTTGTTTTTTTTACATATATTTCTACTTAGAGACATTTCAGAGGTTTATCCCTCAAAACTTTAAATATAAAAAAGTTGCAAAAAAGAGTTTACAACAACAAATTTATTTTGAGTGTCGTCATAATTTTATTTTTGAGATACACCAATTTTTATATACAGCAGAAAAAACTAAATAAATTCTATAATGCAAATTTGCAAAGAAAACAGCATGTGCATCAAAATAAACTATGTAAAGTAGTGCAATTTGAGTTCTGAGTATCCCAGAAACTATTCAGAAAACCATGAAGTCAAACATGACTTTTAAAAACACCAGTATAGGCTTATAAGGCCTATAAGTAAAAAAAAAAAACTACATTGGTCCTGGGTGAGGGACCAGATGAAGAGTGATTCAGGAGACCCTTATGAGAAAAACATTGAGGGAACAGTTTACTCTGCCCTGGACAGGGTGGCAGGGTTACCGGGGCCCCGCCCTGGAGCCAGGCCCGGGGAGGGTGCCCGAGGGCGAGCGTCTGGTGGCCGGGCTTAGTCCAAGGGGCCTGGCCGGGCACAGCCCGAAAAGGGGACATGGGCCCATCCTCCCACAGGCCCACCACCTGCAGGAGGCGCCGTAGGGGTCAGGTGGATTGTGTGCCGGGCGGCGGCCAGAAGCGGAGGCCCTGGAGGACTCCCCAGCTACAAAGACTGGCAATTGGGACATGGAATGTCACCTCTCTGGTGGGGAAGGAGCCTGAGTTAGTGCGTGAGGTTGTGAGGTACCGGCTAGATATAGTCAGGCTCACCTCTACGCATGGCTTGGGCTCTGGAACCAGTCTCCTGGAGAGGGGCTGGAATCTGTCTCAGTCTGGAGTTACTCCTGGTGAGAGGCAGCGGGCTGGGGTGGGTATTCTAATATCCCCTCGGGTTGCTGCCAGTACATTGAGGTTCTTCCAGGTGGATGAGAGGGTTTGTTCCCTGCGCCCTGCGTTCCCCGACCCAGGGTGTCCCGACTGTCATCTGCGCTCATGCGCCGAGTGGCAGTTCAGAGTACTGATTGGTTATTGGACTTCTGTGCAAATCACAGTTTGGCCATAACGAACACCTTGTTTGAATGTGGCACCAGGACGCTCTAGGCCGGAGGTCAATGATCGATTTTGTAATCGTATCACCAGACCTGCGACCATATGTTCTGGACACCACCAGGCTGCAGAAGGAGTCCTATTGGGCTTGGTTAGCCTGTGGGACTTTGGAGGTAGCTGACAGGTAATGACAGGCCAAGCGGAATGCGGCTCGGGCAGTGGCTGAAGCAAAAACCCGGGTGTGGGAGGAATTTGGAGAGGCCATAGAAAAAGACTTTTGGACTGCCTTGAAGAGATTCTGGCAAACCGTTAGGCGTCTCAGGAGGGGAAAGCAGTGCTCTTCCTGCACTGTGTGTAGTGCTGGCGGAATGCTGCTAATTTCGACTGAGAAAACTGTCGGGCGGTGGAAGGAATACTTTGAGGACCTCCTTAATCCCACTGACATGTCTTTCGAGGAGGAAGCAGAGTCTGGGGATGAGGGGGATGACCCGCCAATTTCCAGGGGCGAGGTCACTGAGGCAGTTAAACAACTCCTTGGTGGCAGAACCTCTGGTGTGGATGAGGTCCGCCCCGAGTTCCTGAAGGCTCTGGACATTGTAGGGCTGTCCTGGTTGACACGCCTCTACAATGTTGCGTGGAGATCAGGGGCAGTACCCCTGGACTGGCAGACTGGGGTGGTGGTCCCCATCTTTAAGAAGGGGGACTGGAGGGTGTGTAACAACTACAGGGGGATCACACTCCCAACCAGTTTGCTCAACCAGTCTACATGTGTTTTGTGGACTTGGAGAAGGCATTCGACCGTGTCCCTCAGGGTGTCCTGTGGGAGGTGCTGCGGGAGTATGGGGAGTCTGGCCCATTGCTATGGGCCATTCGATCCCTATACAACCGTTGCAAGAGCTTGGTTCGCAATAAGTCGGACTCGTTCCCGGTGGGTGATGAAGCCAAAACAGGAGAAATATGCTCTCTCTTTCTAGTCCCTGTCAATACTCTTGCTGCAGCATTTTGGATTAGCTGAAGGCTTTTCAGTGAGTTTTTTGGACATCCTGATAATAATGAATTACAGTAGTCCAGCCTGGAAGTAATAAATGCATGAACTAGTTTTTCAGCGTCACTCTGAGACAGGATATTTCTAATTTTAGAGATGTTGCGCAAATGGAAGAAAGCAGTCTTACATATTTGTTTAATATGTGCGTTGAAGGACATGTCCTGGTCAAAAATGACTCCAAGGTTCCTCACAGCGTTACTGGAGGCCAAGGTAATGCCATCCAGAGTACGAATCTGGCTAGATACCATATTTCTAAGATTTTCAGGGCCGAGTACAATAACCTCAGTTTTATCTGAATTAAGAAGCAGAAAGTTAGCGGCCATCCAGGTCTTTATGTCTTTAAGACATTCATGCAGATTAACTAATTGGTGTGTGTTATCTGGCTTCATGGACAGATAGAGCTGGGTGTCATCAGCATAGCAGTGAAAATGTATGCTATATCTTGTAATGATGCTGCCTACGGAAGCATGTATAATGTAAACAGAATTGGTCCTAGCACTGAACCCTGTGGAACTCCATAATTAACCTCAGTGTGTGAAGAGGACTCTCCATTTACATGCACAAATTGGAGTCTATTAGATAGATATGATACAAACCACTGCAGTGCAGTACCTGTAATACCTACAGCATGTTCTAATCGCTCTAATAGGATATTATGGTCAACAGTATCGAATGCTGCACTAAGGTCTAGCAGGACAAGCACAGAGATGAGTCCACTGTCAGAGGCCATAAGAAGATAATTTGTAACCTTCACTAAAGCTGTTTCTGTGCTGTGATGAGCTCTGAAACCTGACTGAAACTCTTCAAATAAACCATTCCTCTGCAGATGATCTGTTAGCTGTTTGACGACTACTCTTTCAAGGATTTTTGATATTAAAGCTGAAACTTTAATTGAGCTTCTGCACTTAGTAAAATTTATGGCAGACACATTTACTTGTGACAGTAGGGATCTATCATATCTTCCACCCCACATTAACTTGGTTAACTGTTAAGACAGTTACTACACGATGCAAGTTTGTTACAGTCAGGATGCAAGAAGAAAAAATTCCAAATATTTTAACTGACATTTTATTTGATTATTAGTGAATTGATTATTACATTATTTTCAGATAAGACAGCTGCTAAATTGAAATCCAGAAAATGGAAACATTTCCAAAACTCAGATGAAAACTGTTATTCAGAGTTTACAAAATACTTTGGAAAACAATGATACAAATCAACAATTAAAGACAAAAGCTATATATTTTACAAAGGATATTGTATATAGACCTGTAGTATGATCACCCCCCCCCCCCCCCCCCCACAATCTTTTGAAAAACTGTGACAAGAAAACAACTGCTGCTTCAAATAATAAACACTGTAATTCCTATAATAATCAAACACAGAAAAATCACAGAAGGTTTTATAATATAGATACTATTGTTTAACCAAAGTTTAACCTGACTTTAAAATGCTAAAAATCATTTGAAATAATTGAAAAAAAAGAAATCAATTTACATGAGAACATCTTAACTACCACAAAAACTTTAATATCATGTAGAAGCAAACATTATAAAAAGGGAAAAAGTAATAACTAACATTGACTTTATTTTTAAGCGAATATATGAATAAAGACTGTTTTCAAAATCTATTTACTAATTACTATATATGTCCTTACTAAAAAAATCAATACATTACTTTAAAGAAAATGTAACGTGGAATGCATTACTTTTTTAGTAATCACCCAAACAAAAAAATGTACGCACATCTGCTTCCAAAAACATCTCATAATGAAGCTTATATATAAGTTCAATAGGGAAGCTCTGTAGTCACACTTTTGTCTGCTTCACAGGTGTTTGGTAGATAATCTAAGCATTACATCATTTCCACTTTCACACACTCTCAAACTCATTTTGACATCACTGGTCTAATCCTATCATGCCACATTCTTCGAGCCAATCAGCCTCCACCCCAAGTACTTTAAATCTGTCTGTTCATCTGTAATTCTCCGTTGCAGACGCCATCATGCAACCCATCTCTCTCCATCTCCACCTCTCCCTTGTTACTCTCCTCCATTCAAGCCAATCTTCATCTCCACCACTGTCTAGACTAGTCCTTCCCTAATCCCTATCACTGCTGAGATTCCGTTCTTCCAAATACCTTAATTAATTACAACATCACCAGATCCTATGATACAGACTATAACATATCTCCTATTAAAATCATGGTCTAAACCATAGGGCACCATCAGAGGTCTTCTACAGTCTGCAGTTTTACATGTTAGATTTCTTTCTGAGGCACATGATGGGCAAAAAGTGAAACAGGCTGGAATTACTGTAAATATTTCAGCTGATCAATGTAAATACTGTGTGCACAGTCACTTCAAAAGTTCACATAATTATTAAATCTAATATTTCTCTAATATTTGGCAATGGGGTTATTGGTCTCTCAATATTCCTATAAGATTCATTGTATATTGTAATCACAAGTTTAGATACCAAATGGTAACATATCATCAGCTATAAATTAGCACTTGGGGACTAAAGATGCGTACTATTTTTATTCTTTGTGTTTACACTTAGAAATGAAGTCTGCTCTGACCTGTGAAACCAGACACGCTTCGAAGAGGGAAGGGGTAACTATCTTTGTCAATTTTCTAATATGAAGGTCAATTTAAGTTAAAATTCTGAAGTGCCCCCATATATGTTTAATCTTAAAAAAACATATTTATTTATTATTCTCACCCTTACTCCATACACTTAATGATATGGAGGAGTCTGTACTAAGCATTTATGTATCTGTAGCAACTGGGATACTGATACGGTAACTTATCAACACAAGAATGCAACAGAATTACTACAGCATTTATTCAGTGAATTGATTAAAAGCAAAGGCCTGTTATAAATCCCTGTGTTAAAGCTAACAACTCTGGTAATGTCACATCATTAACCCATTGTTGTATACATCTTAAATGTAACCTCAACCAGTTTAAAGTTCATTGAGAAGAGAAACTTTTAAATTTAGTCACTGCTCAACTTTGTGTGGTGAACAATACAAAAATTTCTCAAACAATTTTGACCTTTTTATATCTAAACTTTGGAGGTATTGATGGCAGAATAAGTACAGAATTCAGAACTATAGGTTATCTTCTTCTTTGGTCTTTGTGTTGCTTGACCCGTTTTCACTGTAGCATAAAACACATCTTCATCCTGTGAATGTGCATTTTAATTAAGGATTAATTAATGATTGCAATGAATTTGACTTTCTGTAAGTCACTGTTAAACATAATTCTGTATATTGGTGCATAAAGAAAGTATAAGCACTGTAAATGGTGAAACCTGTATTCGTTCTTAAGAATAAAGATAGAAAAATGGCTGCACTAAGAGATGGAAATATATGCCTATTATTAAGAAAACAAACCATAATTTTGATTCGCCACTGCATGGTGTTGAGTAATTGTTAGAAATTACTAACAATAAATTTGCTGTGTGTATAAAATTTGTATGTAAAAATGTCAGCATCTATAGTCGCTACTGACTTTAATCCATTAAAAACTTTTTTGAAAGTTTTTGTTTTGTAGAATTAATTATGAAAAAAAAAAACAACTGAAAATATAACAGAAATTGGATACTAATGCAATTTACCTGATTTCTCCTTGCTTTTCCACTCATTTCAGGTTTTTGCTGATCAACTTTCAATCCCAGAAATAAATACAACATCATTACAAAAACATCCAACAACACACAATGTTAGAAACCGCAAGTGACCAATACAGGCACATTCATTCATGCAATACTTAAATATAGCATCTATTTTCCAACAATTTCTAATATGATTACAAATATTTGAAGTTTTTGGAGAACGTTATGATAACAGATTGAATCAGTTATAAAAGTGGTTGAAAGAACGGAAGGATGGATTGAATAAAAGTGCTATATTTAGCAGTTACCGTTTTTCTGGCAGATGTGATGAACAAGAAGAGAGACAAAAAAGGAGAAAACAGCAGATGCTGGACACAGGATGAATAGCAGTTTCCAACACATGCTACAGTCTGGTGTAGTCAGGCAATCAGTTGAAGTTGAGTAGTGTTGGTTACTCGAATCTAAATTGTTCACAAATATTTTTCAGTTAGGTCTGTGCTGTGTTTTTTGTTAATATTTTCATATTACATAAGTCTTTCTAAACATCATTATCCTTTAAAGGCTATTTTAAAGAGAATCAAATATAATTATATATCAAACATATAATTCTCCACTGAACACAAAGAACTACGACTAATACTAAACTACTACTTTTTCTAATACTACTGTAAAGTGTAGAAGTAAACTTAAATCTACTTTGATATACAAAGAGGTGTTTACAAAGGTTATAAAGCTAGTTATGTAGCTATTTGGTGGTTACGTGTTTTGATATTTACATGTTTACATGTTTGAATGTTTAGACATGCATGTTCAAACCAGTAATAAGTATGTGTTATATCTACCTGGTTGTTTTCCCTGTTTTGATCTGAGTTTAAGATTTCCTGGCTTCTGAGAGGTCAGTGAAGTATTCATGAGGGCGGCACACAGGAAGTGTGGGTTGTTGCGGTGTGCTGAGAGTAAAGTGGCTGCTAAAAAGTTATCCGTCTCCATCTTGCTGTTCCTAATTATTCAGAGAGATTCCAAACCATCTAGTGAACCCTCACATTACACTACTACTAATAATAAAAAAATAATAATAATAATGATAAATCACACCACAGTACTTACTAATTAGAATCCTTGTTGTAATGCTGCCGTATCTGTAAATATATTTGAGATTGATTACTGAAGTCTGTTCCACCTTGAGCGTCCCAATTCCACAGTAGTAGAGGCCCTCATCAGAATAAGAAATATTTATGATCAGCAGATCATAGGATCCAGACGACTGGTTCTTTACAAAGTGGAACCGAGATAGGGAATTCACCAAAGTTGCTTGGTCAGTGGTGGGTTTCCATGAATCCTCTTCTAGTTTTAGAACAAGAGAAGGTTGATTTTCATGGGTGCAGTTTCTGTACCACACAAGAAATTCCTTACTTGATGTTTTACAGTTACAGTACAAAGTAATATTGTCTTCTGATCTCACCACCCTCTCCACCACTGATCCAGAAATGTAATTGCCTCCTGAAAAATAAACACAGTACAAACGTCTTTTAGACAAAAGTCTTCTAATCAAGTATGTAAGTTGATGTAAATCGTAAAACAGAATTAATAGTTCAAATTCCTTCAAAATTTCAGTTCAACAGAGTTTAACAAAGTTTACCCATCCAAAATATTACCTAGAAGAAGGACAAGAATTATGTGAAGTCTGTCCATGTGTGACGATGACCTGTAGTTAAAAGACGCTACAACTGGTTTGACTCTTGGATCTTATGACCTGCTCATATTTTTCCATTAAAGGAAACGTAAGTTGTGATTGGCTTGTTGAAAGGAACTGTATTCTGTGGTTGTTTTCTATTGGTGTAATGTTATGTGATGGTCTAGATGTAAAGACGAAAGTTCTTGTGGTCTGTTGACAATCTCAATGAAGGAAGATATTGAGATGAAATTTTCTAACCCGTGGCAATCCCTTATTGGACCGAACTGTGGCAAGATCTGAAAACTGCTGTTCACAAACGCTGTCCATCTAATCTGACTGAGCTGGAGCTGTTTTGCAAAGAAGAATGGGCAAGGATGTCAGTTGCTAGATGTGCAAAGCTGGTAGAGACATACCCTAAAAGACTGGCAGCTGTAATTGCAGCAAAAGGTGGTTCTACAAAGTATTGACTCAGGGGGCTGAATAATTACGCACACCCCACTTTACAGTTATTTATTTGTAAAAAATGTTTGGAATCCTGTATGATTTTCATTCCACTTCTCACGTGTACACCACTTTGTATTGGTGTTTCACGTAGAATTCCAATAAAATTGATTCATGTTTGGCTGTAATGTGACAAAATGTGGGAAAGTTCAAGGGGGCCGAATACTTTTGCAAGCCACTGTATACAGTATTTGGAGTGAAGATGATGGGATGGCTGACTGTGGTCCTGCCCCTAACCTGATTAAACACTTGTGGGATCAGCTGGATTGTATACATGTATGTTCATTGTTTTCATTTTTTCTAGACTTGGTTTTGTTTATTTCTTTGAAATTACAAAATAGTTTAGCTTCAAAATAGTCTCTATGTACAGTATCTCATAACAGTAATGACATCCCACCACCATGCTTCACTGTAGGCAAAACACACTTGGCTTTATGCTCCTCACCTGGTTGCCCCCACATACCTTTGATAACATCTGAACCAAATAAATTTTCTTGGTCTCATCAGACCACAAGTAATCCATGTCCTTAGTCTCTTCAGGATACTTTTTGTGGGCTTTCTTGTGCATTATCTTTAGAAGAGGCTTTCTTCTGGGACATGATGCAGCGTGAGGCGTATGATCTAAGCACTGACAGGCTGACGCTCCACGCCTTCAACCTCTGCAGCAATGCTGGCAGCACTCATACATCTATTTTCAAAAGAAAAACTCTGAATATGATGCTGAGCACATGCACTCAACTTCTTTGGTCCTGTTATGAGTGGAACCTGTCCAGTTAAACTGCTGTATGGTCTTAACCACCGAGCTGTAGCTCATTTTCATGGTTTTGGCAATATTTTTATAGCCTAGGCCATCTTTATGTAGAGTAACAATTCTTTCTTTCATATCTTCAGAAAATACTTTCCTATGATGTGACATGTTAAACTTCCAGTGACCACTGTGAGAGAGTATGAGAGCAATAACATCAAATTCAACACACCTGTTCTTCATTTGCACCTGCTGTTGTCCCACAAGAAGATGTAATAAAATATTTACAAAAATGTGAAGGCTCACTTTTGTGAGATACTGTATATTATTCTCTCGTGCTTCTGAGTTTAGTTAGTTCTTGGTTCATGTCTTGTAATGTTAGTCCTTAGTCATGTCTCTATATTTGTTACCCTTTCCTTGTGTCTAGTTGTATGTCTTGAGTCTGGGTTTCGTCTCTGTGTTTATGTTTCCCGTTATATTTTAATAGTCGCTCGTCCCATGTGTGTCCTATGTTTAAAAGTGGAGGGAGGAGGTGGGGGGAGGGGAGGGGGCAGTATCTTCCTTCTTTGACAAAAGTCGAATCCTCTGGAAAGAGGACAAGGACACTTGGTGGTATAGTGAAGGTCAGAAGGACTTATATTGTGTCTTTGTGGATCTAGTGAAATGATACCATAACATAGGGAAGTCAGGACTGGCAGAGACATATGTGATATGTGGTACAAGACATGTATGAGGACAGGAAAACAATGGTAAGATGTGTGGTAAGAGCAGCAAATGCAAATGCCAGGCAGTGACACAATAGTCCATGCCACCATCACTAAGGAAAGTGCAAAATAGTCACAAACAATAAAATAGGTGAAATATTTTATTAACTATACTTTAATAACAGACATATTACACTTGCTACATGAAAATGTTTAAAGAGAAACTGATAATACCTCTCTGTTAAGACTATAGCATTAAGCCAGTTTTAAAAAGATATACAGTGTTGGAGATTATTATTTGATCGCCTGCTGAATTTGTAACTTTGTTCATTTACATAGAAATGAACAGTCTTAAAATCTTATGGTAGTTTCATTTTAATGGAGAGAGACTGAATACCAACCCAAACCCAGGAAAAAACCCCCACATTAAATAAAACTCATAAACTGATTTGCATGTCAGAGTAAAATAAGCAAAAACATGACTTAGTACTTGGTCAAGAAACTTTTGCTGGTAATGTAATGTGAAAATTGTAGTTAACCCTCACATTCAGATGTAGGTGGTTAGAACTTCACTGTATGATTTTTGTATAACCTTTGTATGCTTAGATGAAGTATGTCTATGTGTCAGGATGACCTGGCGAAAAAATCCTTAGCTTTGCTTAACTATGTTTCACTATGTTATCTGCTAACTGTTAGGGTGTAGAAGGAAGAAACTTGCAAGATGACCAGTGCCGGGAATTGCTCTCTGCCCAGCAACAGGCAGCACTCCCAGAGTAGCATTTCTAATTTTGATATAAAATGTCAGAGAAAATGGCAGCCTCGAGCAAGCCAGGATATTAGTTTACAGAGGCTGTTAAAATTATATGTCTAATGTCAAATGTTGGTGACACAATAATTTCATCCTAATTGTACTGACATATTCATAGGGTTAATTTTTGAGACAAAATATCATGAGGTAGTCATGATTTTGCAAATATTCCAACCAACAATGGTGATACAAGATCACAGGTGAAATTGGATGATGACTTGATGGTTCATTACTGTATTTGAAGCACATGTGTGACTGCATGTATTTGGAATGTCTCACTGTTATTCATCAGGTGACAGAGGCAGCTCTGCCATGTTGGAGCTCGGACAGAGGTGAAGAGGCAAGGTCACAGGTGACTGACTGATGATTTGGTGCTATAGATTAACTAGTATTTATTTTATCATGACAATTGTTAGGCTGCTGATGTAAATTGATTCATTAGTGTCTGTTTGACAAAGAATCTGAATTGACACATCTCACTTTTCATATGGCATGAATCAATGTGTTATTTTATCTGGTAGCAATATGTCCTAGTGCAGTCAGAGGGGAAGAGCCAGGGCCAAAGGTGAGGCACATCAAGCACATAATAATAATAATTTTAATCTGAGGATAAAACGCATGTACTGAGGCTGAAAGAAGCTTCAGTGCTCTCAGAAGACTAAAAAGATGGCTAAGGTTAACAATGACTCAAATGAGAAATGCTGCTGTATGTCCACCAGGAGAGACCGGACAGTATAGATGTAAAACAAATATGCCAGCAGTTTATCTCAGTTAACGAGAGGAGAAGGCATGTGTGTGGTCCCTTCACATAGTGGGCATTGAGTTGTTGTGTGGGACACCAGTAGTCCATGTCTGTTGCTGTAACAGTAGTTCATGTTTGGAATAAAAAATCCCAGGTCACTGATTTGATCGGGGCAATAGTGCCTAAAATGTTGCATAATTTTGCTGAGAGATCTTTTACTTTGTGGTAATCTTAGATGAGTAGTTTTATAGACAAAACCCACCGGGTCATTCAGTGTTCCCTTAGTGCTAATGTATAAGAGATGTTGGTGTAGTATAACTGAAGTAATGTTGTTAAGTCCTTAAAGTCATATTCTTTTATTGTCATGACTGTATTTGAAGCTATTTTTTATGTTTGTATGATACCTGATTTATATGAAATATGGCTGAAGTAAACTAAACTCTAAAATACTTAGTCAGTCATTTGTTTAATAGTAATTTAACATTATATAATTCAAATGTAAAACTATGAATTGTAATTTTAAATGGTTTAAAAGCATGTAGAATAGCATATGTAGGCAAGTATATTTCTCCTTTTTTATCAAGAAGCAAAGACAAAAAGGGGAAAAAAAGAAACAGGGTGGTTGAATCATCCGTCCCCACCAATGTCAAAACCAAATCTACGCCCTGGGGAAGGATTTAACTGTTCTGGATGGGACGACATCTACTCATCATACTCAGGTTGAGTGTGGTGTTTAAATGAGTTCGTACTAACGGGCCAAAAATGTGCCAAGCAAACATCCCCTACACATTTACTCTACACCAGCCTGAAAGTTACACAACATTCTAAACATGATGCGTGAATTTCGCAGCAGAAATTAAGATATGAGACTCAAACCAGGCAACATTTTTCCAATCTTCTATTCTATTTTTTGGCTGAATAATACACAGTAGTTCTCAAGACCAACAGTAAGAAAAATGAAGAATAATCACAAACAATGGAAACAAGTGAAATGTTTTTAATAAACTTTACAGATGTATTACATTGCTTGCATAAAAAGTAAAGCGAAACTGTTTCACATATCTAACTTAAAGACTATAGCATGATCCTCTTGGCAAACAAAGTAAATATATTTTTATTTTCACAGATCTAAGCAATTCTGTGGGATGTAATAAATACCGTTGTGATAACACTGTTGTGAACAAAACATGAATTAATAAGCACAAACACCAAAAGTATAAAATATAAGTATAAGAGTATAGAATTCATTATACAGCCTGTTGCACTGATGGGTTCATTGCATGCTGTCAGTATTAATGGCAGAGTAAGTGCTGAAATCTGAGCTCTGGGCTATCGTCTTCTTTGGTCTCTGTGACGACTGGCGGAATTCCAGTGCAGCATAACACAGTTCTTCATCCTAAAGATATATTTATTTAGAATTATCATCATCTATTGATTTAATATGCTAAAATGAATTCACTGCTAAACATTAATGAGGAACAGCAGAAAATAAATGCTAGCAGTACCGTAGTTTTCGGACCATAGGCACCATAAGGTGCACTGTCAATGAACGGTCTGTTTTCATACATAAGGCACACCGGATTATAAGGCGCAGTAAGCGAAACAAAACAGTCAGATAAGTCAAACTTTACTCAACTCATTCTTCTTGCTTCCTCCACTTCCGTACTATTGATTCATTAATGTTGAATCCTCTCGCAGCTGCTCTATTCCAGTGTTGCTGGGAGTATATTAATGACTAACCGCGTATTGTGGATGGATTATTCCAGTTGTTCTCCTGAAGTTTGGTCAGTTTACAGCATCCCAACATGCGATTGCATTTGTCCCTCATCATCGGGAACCCTCATGTTAACTTTTATGGAGTGGAAAAAGTTAGCGTTCATCCTCCAGCTTCACTGTGTTTGTTAGGCTAACATAGCTGTGTCGCTAGCGATCACATAGCAGATCATTATATATCAGCTAGTCCAACTTCAGTAACCCTACAAATGTCACTGCTGTTTAGTTTTCTGTCTTCATTTATGTTGGAAGTGATAGCAGAGCAGTATGTTTTAAATTTTTCAGAAATCTCTCAGTCAGAACATGCAATATCATGTTTAGGTTGAAACTAGCGAGCTAACTTCCTGCTAACTTCTAACTCTGTTAAATTTAATAAATTCTGTTTTCATGGATGCCTGGATGTTAAACTTAATTGTTACACTTGGTAAAGCAGCAATGCTGATTATTTTATTAAAGTTGAAATAATTTAGACAGTTTTTAACTCTCAGTGATGCTGCAGTGTTCGTTTGACTTTGGGAACTGAAGCGGACGGAGTTTTGGACCCAGATTACTCCGAGTCCGCTAGGCTCCTGACTACGGTAGCTGTAATGCTCCGACAATCCAGAATTCATACATAAGGCGCACCGGATTATAAGGCGCACTGTCGATTTTTGAGAAAATTAGGATTTTAAGTGCGCCTTATAGTGCAGAAAATACGGTATTATAAATATTAAATATCAGTACATATAAAGACTGATGAAAGTTCTTAATTACCTCATTCCATCTTTTCTGTACTCTTTTGCTGTATCTTTTCTCATCATCCTGAGGTGTCTTAGCTATAGAAATTAACATAGTGTTATTATAATTCAGTACACCAAAAGAAAACAACTATAACCAGATTAAAGGAAAAATCATAGTAAAATTATAATAGCAGAATTATAGAGAAAGTGAAAATATTTCAATTTTAGAGACAAAAACTTAATTTAATCATGATGGCAAAATGAGCACGGAAATAAAGAGATGAAGAATAATTTGGTAGACAAATTAAACGTTGAGGACTTACCTGTCTTCTGACAGTAATAAATCAAAAGAGAAGAGAGAAGTGATGAGATAACAGCAAAAGCTGGACACAAGGAATAAAGTAGCATCCAACAAGTTTCATGATGGTGCTCACTTGAAGCTGTAAAACAGCGGTTCTCACTTGAACCTGAAAAACAAAAGTTATCGAGGTTAGCTCATTGTGTAGACTGATGATAACATACAGTGGGGCAAAAAAGTATTTAGTCAGCCACCGATTGTGCAAGTTCCCCCACCTAAAATGATGACAGAGGTCAGTAATTTGCACCAGAGGTACACTTCAACTGTGAGAGACAGAATGTGAAAAAAAAAATCCATGAATCCACATGGTAGGATTTGTAAAGAATTTATTCGTAAATCAGGGTGGAAAATAAGTATTTGGTCAATAACAAAAATACAACTCAATACTTTGTAACATAACCTTTGTTGGCAATAACAGAGGTCAAACGTTTACTATAGGTCTTTACCAGGTTTGCACACACAGTAGCTGGTATTTTGGCCCATTCCTCCATGCAGATCTTCTCGAGAGCAGTGATGTTTTGGGGCTGTCGCCGAGCAACACGGACTTTCAACTCCCGCCACAGATTTTCTATGGGGTTGAGGTCTGGAGACTGGCTAGGCCACTCCAGGACTTTCAAATGCTTCTTACGGAGCCACTCCTTTGTTGCCCGGGCGGTGTGTTTTTGATCATTGTCATGTTGGAAGACCCAGCCTCGTTTCATCTTCAAAGTTCTCACTGATGGAAGGAGGTTTTGGCTCAAAATCTCACGATACATGGCCCCATTCATTCTGTCCTTAACACGGATCAGTCGTCCTGTCCCCTTGGCAGAAAAACAGCCCCATAGCATGATGTTTCCACCCCCATGCTTCACAGTAGGTATGGTGTTCTTGGGATGCAACTCAGTATTCTTCTTCCTCCAAACACGACGAGTTGAGTTTATACCAAAAAGTTCTACTTTGGTTTCATCTGACCACATGACATTCTCCCAATCCTCTGCTGTATCATCCATGTGCTCTCTGGCAAACTTCAGACGGGCCTGGACATGCACTGGCTTCAGCAGCGGAACACGTCTGGCACTGCGGGATTTGATTCCCTGCCGTTGTAGTGTTTTACTGATGGTGACCTTTGTTACTTTGGTCCCAGCTCTCTGCAGGTCATTCACCAGGTCCCCCCGTGTGGTTCTGGGATCTTTGCTCACCGTTCTCATGATCATTTTGACCCCACGGGATGAGATCTTGCGTGGAGCCCCAGATCGAGGGAGATTATCAGTGGTCTTGTATGTCTTCCATTTTCTGATGACCGCTCCCACAGTTGATTTTTTCACACCAAGCTGCTTGCCTATTGTAGATTCACTCTTCCCAGTCTTTTACTCCTCTAAATATACCTCTCAATATTGTGGCCAAATAGTTCAGTCTTTTTCATGTCTGACTTTTATCCATTACGTATTTGGCTCGTCTGTGTGGGCAGCTGCATATGTCAGTCGAGCTTGAAGATGTCGATTTTGGAGCAGGGACTTCTTTACTGGTCAACACCCTCTCAGTCCATGGCAATGTAAAACTCAATTCACTGTGGGCAGTGATGCTGGCATTTGAGGAGTTTTCAGTTCATGGCATGTTTGAGCACTGAATTGTCCCTGAACATCTTAACCAGATTCCTCCTATTTCAGGGTTTGTCTGAGTCTTCTTCCTTGGCAAAACGGCAACATCCAAATAAGTTGCACTTATTTATAATTGTCTCAACTGATAATCTTGGACTCTACAGTCATTTAGAAAGGTCTCCAAGAGACCTTCCCAACTTATACAATTCTCTTTCTTAGGTCTTCACTTAGTTCCTTGGGGTTTCCCATTGTTCTGAGTATTGGTCAATCCAAAGATTGCTAACAAATAAATTATTATGGTTATAATTATTGTACAAATTGATATGTTTGCAAAAAGAAACTACCAAATGTAGTCAGTTGTGATCACTAATGAGACATTAATATGCCTTGACTTTGTCTGGTTCAAAGACATTGTAGAACCTTCAGCACCTCCTTTTAATACATTACTTGTTACTTTACTTAAAAGTAATGCTATGCTTTGCATAATTACTTGCCAGGAAAAATTATTTGTTACACTACTCATATGTTACATTAAGTTAGTCATTACTCCATAAAATGACCTGAAACACATCGTTTGATAATAACCAGCTAATGTAGGCTACAGCCCCATGTACCAACACAAATCTCGATCTTAATGGGGACACAGGTACAATATTTCTTTCAGTTTTTAGATAGGAACACTAACCTGACAACACAAAGCAAAGATTAAAACCAGCTCAAAGAAACTTGAAAATGATCGACACAGTCATTCTACTTTAGAAACATGAACAGGTAGAAATGGTGACTATTAGCCTCAATGCTCATCACTGTTTTTTGTCCCTGTTGAAGATCAGTCAGTTTGTTCTCAGCTTTAAAATTTCTCTCAGTTCTTGTCTAGCTTTGTGTTAGCATGTTGTGTATGTAGATGCTTGCAAAGAGTTAATGTTGTGTTAGCAGTATAATGTGGTTGTTTCTGTCCTGGAAGCTGTTTCCGCTTGACCATCGTGCTTGTGTCCTTTTGTGCAATAAAAATGTAATTAATGTCCACTCCTCAAAAGCTGTATTGCTGTACTGCTCCACCAATTTTCTCCTCTCAGACATGAACTGAAATCACCTGATTTTAAAAATGTGCAAATTGTTTCTGTCTGCCGCACAGCAAATGAATGAACCTTTGTAATGCAAGTGACAACATAATTGTAACTGTAATGTGCTGCATTATTGAATTTGTACAGTAAAATGTTACTGGAAAATATAATGTGATTACAGTAATGTGTTATTTTTTAATGTGTCACAGCCACCACTATACATATTTGAACCTGTACATATAATTTTGACCCTGTGTGAATGAGTGAAAATCCAAACAAATGGAGGAATCCTCTGTGAATTTTTGCATCAGACCTCACCAAAATCTCAACTGCTTTCAGCTCAGATTAAGCCAAATGCTATTTAGGTTGTGGACAGTGAATCACAACACAAAATACAACTTTTAAATATAGGAGCAAGTGATATAAAATTTTTATGTTCGAAATAAACATATTAGCTCCTCTAAAAAATTGCAACCAAAGTTGCAAGAAAAACAGTTTTTAAGTAATCTCAAAATCTGAAGCTCAAGTTTATTTTTTATTCTATTGCTCTAATGCCAGCATTGAACATTACTATATATGATAGTTTCAATAGTAAAACTAATTGTCTATGAATTATCATAACAAAGTAGAAATTAGAGTACAAAAGATCATATAACCTTGCAAGATATGTGCTTTAAAACTTCAGACGAAGTTGTACAGTATAAATGTTCTCATTTTTACCTACATTCTGACACCAGGCTCATCTTTTAGCCACAAAGATGAGGGCTTTTTACAGATGTAGTTGATATTATAGAGGATAACCCAGAATGTGCTGTAACAGCATCTAGCTTGTTTTAAAGAAGTAAAACGAATAAATAAATAAATAAAATATTTAGTAACGGCCACGTCATTGACTTGATTTCAGTTTAGAATGCAGTTTGCTTACTGGCAAAAGCTTAAGACAGCTTTATTTAAGGCCAAGCAAAGCATTCTGAGGGACGGAAAGTGTTAAAACACCACAAAGAAAACATAAAAAATTTGCATTTCATTTACAACTCCGTTTGTCAAAAAATTAAAAAAAATTGCATCTTTCTTGTTTCATTTTAAATTTATTCTGGTGGCATGCAAATCATCATAATCATTCACCTACTATCTACTAAACAATCAAACTATCCATTTTAAAATGCATCATAATGTAGGATCATATCTTCTTACTGTGGTTAGTTTTTCAAAGGGCTAAAAAACAGTGCACAGATAATGCAAGACTCACCAGAATCCTTATGAAGCAGGATCTTTGTTGTGATATTACTATATGTGCGCACATATCTTTGGATAATTTTCTCTTCATCCTTAACCTTGAGCTCTTCAGTTCCACAGTAGTAAAGGCCTTCATCAGTCTCAGTGATGTTTGTGATCAGCAGGTCATAAGATAGAGAGAAATTGTTCTTTACCAGATGAAAATCAGGAAATGGATTCATGAGATGGAAGAAAGTAGACTGATAATCTGAGCCTGGGTCAAGAGAATTCCAATCCAGCCTGGTTTTTAATACCAGGGAAGGCTGCTTCTCATGAGAGCAAGTCCTGTACCACACTATGTATACTCCAACTGATGATTTACAATCACAGTAGAGAGTGATGTTTTCTCCTGGTCTCACTCTCATCTCTATCACTGATTCATTTCTCAGATCTTGACTCGAAGATAAAGCTCCTGGAAGACACAAACAAACAAAAATTAAAGTATGTTCACATATGCACAATTTTTAAACATTCAGAATGAGAAAAATGTTTATTGTTAAAATGGGATATTGAAAAACATTTAGATGATTTACCTAAAAGAACAACCAGAAATGCATGCACCCCGTCCATGTCTAATGACGATAACCTGGAGTTAGAAGACAACAACACTTCCTATTAACAGATGTCATGACCTATGCACATTTTTCCATTAAAGGAAATGTAAGTTGTGATTGGCCTGCTGAATGGAACATTTCTTTGTGGTTGTTTTCTATAGGTGCAACACCAAGTGATGTTATGATGGTAACCAGAAAGATCATTTTCCAAAAATGAACAAAAAAAGAAAGAAAAGAAGGAAAAACAACAAAAAACACACACACTGTAAAAAAAAAAAAAAAATCAATAATCAATTACACTTTATTGAAAGCTTTTATTAAAATCAATTTATACATGCATTTTAAATATGTATACATACCTAGACCTTCTAGTCATGCACAATTATTGTTTAACCACGTTTTATATCACTGGAATCTGAAGAAGTTGCCCTCTGTTGGGTTATAAATAAAGAAAATATGTCCACATTAACAACGATGGAGGACACAAACAGAATCAAAAATTAATATTAAAATTTCTTGATTTAAGATCCTCCTCTAAACAGACCATCTATCGTTATGTTATTGGTTCCCTTTAGGTGGTGATCTCAGTGTTAAAATTTGGCAGCAATAATGAGCAGCGCATAATTGATATTATCTATGCAAGGGGATACCAGGGGACCATGGGCAGTGTAAATAACTTGGGTGGAGCCCAAATAAAAAAAACCCTTCAAAACACTGCAGTATGAAAAGTAATGCTGAGGTTTCTTGATGATGCTGTAGTTCACTTGGTGTTGATTATATTGTTTTTTTTATATAATACCACACTGGATGATCAATCCTCTGTCATTCTGCAGCATGAGACAGAGCCTGTATGGTGACCAACCTTGACTTTAAGGACACAAGGAAAATGATTACAATTTGTTTCAAATATCATTTCTTGGAAAAACAAAAAAGGTAATCTTGAAAGTGCTGTCACAAATAACACTTCCTAATATTATTATTTTCTGAATTGTGCTGATTCTCCCTCTCTCTCTCTCGCTATATATATATATATATATATATATATATATATATATATATATATATATATATATATATATATATATATATATATATATATATATATATATATATATATATATCCAGCCATAGCAGCTGGATAGCGTAGTGGTTAGACTACACGCCTTTGGAACAGAGGATCGCAAGTTTGATTCCTGCCTGGGGCGTCTGTATCCAGTAAGGGTCCTAAGGCTAGACCCCCTATGCTAAGCAAGCCTACCGCAGACATGAGCGAGACAGATAAATATGAAGGCATGCCGGCTCGGACGTCGCCCGGATCAACAAGGTCCGCGTCAGGTGTTGAGGAACCAGGGCACCCTGACGAAAAGTGGGCTACTGGAACAAGAAGGCATCGGTGGGCAAGAGACGAAAACAGGGCGTTGTTGGAATGCTACTATGCAAGTAACCCCGGCGGAAGGGGCTACATGAATAGGATGAGGGACCTATGGATTCTTCGATACCCAACATCCACAATGACGGCGAAACAACTAGTAGCTCAGTGTTCCAACATTCGAAAGAAGGGACTGCTCTCACAGCTAGAGATTGACGAGGTACAACACAAATGCTACGGCAAGGAGGAGTCAGGACGCCAGGTCAGGGGGGAGATATCATCACCCCCACCCGAGATTGGGTACATAGCCCCAAGTGCGATAGGAGAAGGATCGTTGAGTGCGAGAGGAACTGACCTGAAAAATAGGATAATGGCCAAGCTTGAAACCTGGATCCCACGTAGCCGGTTACCAAGATTACGTGAAGTTCCCTCAGAAGGTCTGCTAGATGATGTTAATGCAGCACTACGGGCAATACCTACAACCACGATTACCGACACTAACAAGCTGATCTACAATACGGCAACAGTGATCAGTGAGATGCTTGGCTACAAGTTGAACAGCGACAAGGGGCAGTACCCTCCATGGAGAAGGAGGCTAGAGGGCAAGATCAAAGTAGCACGGAGAGAGGTTAGCCAACTAACGGAGTTAGGAAACTGCCAAGCAAAGACTCACAGCCTTGGCCAGCCGCTTGAGGAGGTACACCAGAGAGATAGAAGGCAGGAGAATAAACCAGCTGTTCTCCACAGAACCAGCAAAGGTGTACTCTCAGTGGCAAGGGAACAATAATAATAAGAGAACAGCACCACCAAGGCTGGAGACGGAGCAATACTGGAAGAGCATATGGGAGAAGGATGCAACCCATAACGGCAATGCTCAGTGGCTAGAGGATCTGAGGGCAGACCACAGCGACCTCCCTGAACAGGGTCCAGTAACCATCACAGTGGCAGATATCCAAGAAAGGGTCTCCAGTATGAAGAATTGGACAGCACCAGGGCCCGACATGGTTCACGCCTACTGGCTGAAGAAGCTAACTGCACTCCACGAGCGTCTGGCAGCACAAATGAACCAGCTGCTAGTTAACGAGAGACACCCGGAATGGCTAACTGAAGGCCGGACGGTCCTGATCCCCAAGGACCCCAAGAAGGGACCGGTCCCCTCCAACTACCGACCAATAACCTGCCTCAGTACTACATGGAAGCTCCTGTCAGGCATCATATCGGCTAAGATGAACAGGCACATGGGTCAATACATGAGCGGGACACAGAAAGGAATTGGCAAGAATACCAGAGGCGCAAAACACCAGCTACTGGTAGACAGAACAATCAGCCGAGACTGCAAGACCAGACTGACCAACCTGTGCACTGCCTGGATTGATTACAAGAAGGCCTATGACTCAATGCCCCACAGCTGGATACTGGAATGCCTAGAATTGTACAAGATCAATGGGACCCTAAGAGCCTTCATCAGGAACTCAATGGGGATGTGGCGTACAACACTAGAGGCCAACTCCAAGCCCATAGCACAAGTCACCATCAAGTGCGGGATCTACCAAGGAGATGCTCTGTCCCCACTGCTGTTCTGCATAGGCCTGAACCCCCTCAGTGAGATCATTAACAAGACTGGCTACGGATACCGACTACGGAACGGAGCAGTTGTCAGCCACCTCCTGTACATGGATGACATCAAGCTGTATGCCAAGAGTGAACGAGACATCGATTCACTGATCCACACTACCAGGCTATACAGCAATGACATTGGAATGTCGTTCGGACTGGAGAAGTGTAGTCGGATGGTAACAAAGAGAGGGAAGGTAGTCAGAACTGAGGGGATTGAACTACCAGAAGGCAACATTGCAGACATAGAGGACAGTTACAAGTACTTGGGGATCCCACAGGCGAATGGGAACCATGAAGAGGCCGCTAGAAAAGCTGCAACCACCAAGTACCTGCAGAGGGTCAGGCAAGTCCTGAGGAGTCAGCTGAATGGTAAGAACAAGATCCGGGCCATCAACACGTACGCCCTGCCCGTGATCAGGTACCCTGCTGGGGTAATAGGCTGGCCAAAGGAGGAGATAGAAGCCACTGACATAAAGACAAGAAAGCTCCTTACCATGCATGGAGGGTTTCACCCCAAATCCAGCACCCTGAGGCTGTACGCTAAGCGGAAGGAAGGGGGCCGGGGACTGGTGAGTGTCAGCACCACAGTCCAGGATGAGACAACGAACATCCAAGAATACATTAGGAAGATGGCCCCAACTGACCGAGTGCTCAGTGAATACCTCAGGCAGCAGAAACCCAAGAAAGAGGAGGGAGACGAGGAACCATCATGGAAGGACAGGCCCCTGCACGGTATGTACCACCGGCAGATAGAGGAGGTGGCTGATATCCAGAAATCCTACCAGTGGCTGGACAAAGCTGGACTGAAAGACAGCACAGAGGCACTAATCATGGCAGCACAAGAACAAGCTCTGAGCACAAGATCCATAGAGGCTGGGGTCTATCACACCAGGCAAGACCCCAGGTGCAGGCTGTGTAAAGATGCCCCAGAGACAATCCAGCACATAACAGCAGGGTGCAAGATGCTAGCAGGCAAGGCATACATGGAACGCCATAACCAAGTGGCCGGCATAGTGTACAGGAACATCTGTGCCGAGTATAACCTGGAAGTCCCGAGGTCAAAATGGGAGATGCCCCCAAGGGTGGTGGAGAATGACCGAGCTAAGATCCTGTGGGACTTCCAGATACAGACGGACAAAATGGTGGTGGCTAACCAACCGGACATAGTGGTGGTAGACAAACAGAAGAAGATGGCCGTAGTGATCGATGTAGCGGTTCCGAATGACAGCAATATCAGGAAGAAGGAACACGAGAAGCTGGAGAAATACCAAGGGCTCAGAGAAGAGCTCGAGAGGATGTGGAGGGTGAAGGTAACGGTGGTCCCCGTGGTAATCGACGCACTAGGTGCGGTGACTCCCAAGCTAGGCGAGTGGCTCCAGCAGATCCCAGGAACAACATCGGAGATCTCTGTCCAGAAGAGTGCAGTCCTGGGAACAGCTAAGATACTGCGCAGGACCCTCAAGCTCCCAGGCCTCTGGTAGAGGACCCGAGCTTGAAGGATAAACCGCCCGCAGGGGCGTGCTGGGTGTTTTTTTTTTTTATACATATATATATATGTTTTTTTTTCTGAAAATACATTCTAAACTACTGACAATAAAACAAATCACATTCTGCACTTAATACTGGTTCAACAGCCTGAAGGTTTGTGCATGCTTGTGAGGGACTGTTTATCATTGTGGGTTTCCTGTGACTTTCACAGAACAGGGGGTTGTTAACGTTGGGTTTACTGTCAACTTATATTGTTGTAACTTCTTGTAGACTACATAGCTAGGTTGAAAGTGAAAGTGCTTTCACAAAAATACATTCTAATCTTATTAGTTTCTGAATTTCCTTGAAGAAAAATGAATAAAACCACTGTCATTAGTATTAACATGAGTTACTGTGGCGGAGGCGTGGCCCCGGGCGCAGCTGCAGGGGAGGAGTGGAGCGGAAGGCTCATCAGGGCGGCGCTGCGAGGCCGGTAAGAACAGCTGATGTTGTTTATGGACTGATGATGGTCTCCCTCCGCTGTGTTTATAGTGAGACGAGGAGGAGCGGCCAGGTGAGAGATCAGCTGGGCTCGTGAGCTGTCAGACTGTGTGACTGAGTCAGCTGTCAAAACAACAAACACTTGAATAAATGTGGAAGTTGGCTGTACCTACCTGTGTGTGCGTGTGTCTGTGCCTGGTGTATTCCACAAGTGGTGCCGAAACCCAGGAAAGTGCCAGTGGGGAAATGTCCGACCCACAGGCCGCGCCACCCGCCCAGCCTCTGCAATTCTTGGCGCAGATGCTGGCGGAGATGGCGACGATGAGCCGGGATCAGGCGGCCGACCAGCGTGCCCACCTGGCCGCGCTGCGGGAGCAGACGGACCGGCAGACGCAAGTTCTGGAGCGGCTGGTCGGGGCCGCTGCCACGCCGAAGCCCTCGCCACTGTCGGTGGCGGTGCCCCGGATGGGGGACGGGGACGACCCACAGGTTTTTTTTGAGACCTTCCGTGCCACGGCGGAGGCTTGCCAATGGCCACGGGAGGAGTGGGCTCCGCGGCTGCTCCCCCTGCTGTCCGGGGAGGCACAAACAGCGGCCCTGAGTCTGCCTCCGGCGTCGAGGAGCAGCTTCGCGGACGTGAGCCGGGCGGTGGTGGACAGGCTAGGGCTCACCGCCGAAGACCACCGCCGGCGGTTCCGGGCCTGTCGGCTGGCTACAACGGACCGACCATTCGCCTGGGCCCGGAAGCTGCGCGACGCGGCGGTACGCTGGCTGCAACCGGGAACATCGGAGGGGGAGACGAAGCTGGTGGACAAGGTGGTGCTGGAGCAGTTCACGGAGGGATTGCCAGCGGAGACGGCGAGATGGGTCCGGTGCCACCGGCCCGCAAGCTTGGAGGTAGCGGTGACGCTGGCGGAGGACCACCTTGCCGCTGGAGCAGGGGAACCCGGGGACGCCGGACGGAGGTCGAACAAACAGGCCCCGGTGCCGGCCCCGAGGCGCCGTGTGCCGGCACCAGGGCAGGCAGAGCGGCTGCCGGCGCTGAGCCCCACTAACCCTTTCGCGGCGTTGGTGCCGTCCAGGGCAGCCGAGCCAAGTGGAGCCGCCCCCGAGCCACGGAGAGCAGCACAGACGCCGGGGCCGGAGTGTTGGAAGTGCGGGCAGCCGGGGCACCTGAGGAGGGATTGTCCGCTTATGGAAGTGGGGCAGGTGTTTCGTGTTGCTGGCGCCCCAGCACCCTCCCCCGGTCCAGGAGGGACATACAGTATTCCGGTAAGGACTCGAGGGGGTATACGCCAGGCGTTGGTGGACATGGGCTGCACGCAGACCCTCGTACACCAAAGCTTGGTTCGCCCCGGGGCATTGCTGGAGGGAGAATGGGTGGAGGTGAGGTGTGTGCATGGTGACGTTCACAGGTATCCCATAGTGCCGCTGTTATTAAAGTATAAGGGCAAAACGCATAGAGTAACGGCGGCGGTTAGCCCGCGCCTGTCGCACCCCCTGATTCTGGGTACCAATTGGCCGGGGTTTCATCAGCTACTGGGACAGTACGCGGGGGTGCGATCACGACCGGAAGCGGGGTGTAGCGTGTGCGCGGCGTTCAGCGGTGACGCGGGGTCGTCCGACACTGACTCCGGGGGGGAGGAGCCGGCGGGTCCCTCACGGGACGTCCCGCCGGCCCCGGAAGTGTCCCCCATGGGTGATTTCCCACTGCAGCAGTCTCGTGACGGCACCCTACGCTCAGCCTTTGACCAAGTGATGGCTATTGATGGTCACGTGGTGCGCCCTGAGGCTGCGCAGACCTACCCGCGTTTCGTCTTATTAAACGACCGATTATATCGAGTGAGTCGTGACACTCAGACAGAGGAAACACACACCCAGTTGTTGGTGCCGCAGGGCCGCCGGGAAACGCTTTTCCAGGCGGCCCACTATAACCCCATGGCAGGGCATATGGGCTATGAGAAAACTCTGGAGCGAATAACGGCCCGATTTTATTGGCCGGGCATCCGAGCGGATGTGCGCCGCTGGTGCGCGTCCTGCCCGGACTGCCAACTTGTTAACCAACCGGCCATACCGAAGGCGCCGCTGCGCCCTCTCCCCCTCATTGAGGTCCCGTTTGAGCGCATCGGCATGGACCTCATCGGGCCGTTTCACCGGAGTGCACGCGGCTACCGCTTTGTGTTAGTCTTGGTGGATTACGCAACGCGGTACCCGGAAGCAGTTCCGCTGCGCACCATCTCTGCAAAGAGTGTGGCGCAGGCACTGTTTCAGGTCATCTCCCGAGTCGGAATCCCGAAAGAGATACTGACTGACCAGGGCACGTCGTTTATGTCTCGTACACTGCGGGAACTGTACGAATTACTGGGCATTAAATCTATTCGGACCAGCGTCTACCACCCTCAGACTGACGGGCTGGTGGAGCGGCTGAATAAGACTTTAAAGTCCATGATTCGGAAGTTCATTAACGAGGATGAACGCAATTGGGATCACTGGCTAGACCCTCTGTTATTCGCAGTGCGGGAGGTGCCCCAGGCCTCCACGGGATTTTCTCCCTTTGAACTGCTGTTCGGCAGGAGGCCACGTGGGGTGCTCGACCTGATTAAAGAAAGCTGGGAGGACGGTCCGAGCCCCGCCAAAAATGAGATTCAGTACGTGTTGGACCTGAGAGCAAAACTCCACACTTTGGGGAGGTTGTCACGGGAGAATTTGCTCCAGGCTCAGCAGCGTCAGCAACGCCTGTATGACAGAGGGGCTAGGCTCAGGCAATTTTCACCGGGAGATAAAGTGCTTGTGTTACTCCCTACTTCCAGCTCGAAGTTGCTCGCCAAGTGGCAAGGACCCTTTGTGGTCACACGGCGAGTCGGGGACGTGGACTATGAGGTCGCTCGGTCGGACAGGGGAGGAGCCACGCAGATTTATCACCTCAATCTCCTCAAACTGTGGCGAGAGGTTGAAACCGCTTCTCTGGTGAGCTTGGTGAAGGAGAGAGATGAGTTGGGGCCTGAGGTGCCAAATTCTATCATTCCCGCCTCCCTCCCTTGTGATGACCATCTCACACAGGCCCAGAGAGCGGATGTTGTCGCGTTGCAACAGCGTTTTGCGGACGTGTTCTCCCCCCTGCCCGGCTGGACGTCCCTCATCGAGCACCATTTCGTGACGCAGCCTGGCGTGACGGTGCGTTCACGGCCCTACAGGCTCCCGGAGCACAAGCGAAAAATCGTGCAGAGGGAATTGGCGGAAATGCTGAGGATGGGAGTAATAGAAGAGTCGCACAGCGCCTGGTGTAGCCCCATCCTTCTGGTGGCGAAGAAGGATGGGTCTATACGGTTCTGTGTCGACTATCGCAGGGTGAACGAAGTGTCACGCTTTGATGCCTACCCCATGCCTCGGGTCGACGAGCTCCTGGACCGGTTAGGCACGGCCCGCTTTTTCACGACACTGGACTTAACCAAGGGCTATTGGCAGATTCCCTTGTCTGCCGAGGCCAGGGAGAAAACGGCCTTCTCCACTCCGTACGGTTTGTACCAGTTCGTGACACTTCCGTTTGGCCTGTTCGGGGCCCCGGCCACTTTCCAGCGTCTCATGGACCGGGTACTGCGTCCGCACGCAGCGTATGCTGCCGCCTACCTGGATGACGTGATCATCCACAGCGACACCTGGGCGGAGCATGTGCTGCGGGTGGCCGCGGTCCTGGAGTCCCTGAGGGGGGCGGGGCTCACGGCCAATCCGAAGAAGTGCGCGGTTGGACGGAGGGAGGTGCAGTATCTGGGGTACCACCTGGGGGGCGGGCAGGTGCGTCCACAGGTGGAGAAGACGGCGGCTATCGCATCCTGCCCGCGCCCCAGGACGAAAAAGGAGGTGAGACGGTTCTTGGGGTTGGCGGGTTACTATCGTCGCTTTGTGCCGGGGTTTGCGCAGCTAACCAGCCCCCTGACCGATCTCACTCAAAAGGGTGCCCCGGATCTGGTCCAGTGGACGGGGCCGTGCCAGGCGGCGTTTGTGCAGGTGAAAAAGGCTCTCTGTGGGGAGCCGCTGCTTCACACTCCTAACTTTTCCCTCCCTTTTGTTCTGCAGACTGACGCCTCGGACAGAGGGCTGGGAGCCGTTTTGTCCCAGCAGGTAAGGGGGGCCGACCGCCCTGTCCTATACATCAGCCGGAAGCTAGCAGAGCGTGAGCGCCGGTACAGCACCGTGGAGAAGGAGTGCCTGGCCATCCGGTGGGCGGTCGGCTCCCTGCGCTATTACCTCCTGGGACGCTCATTCACCCTCTGTTCGGACCACGCCCCGCTGCAGTGGCTCCACCGCATGAAGGATGCCAACGCCCGGATCACCCGGTGGTATCTGGCGTTGCAGCCCTTTAAGTTCAAGGTGATCCATAGGCCGGGGGCGCAGATGGCAGTGGCCGATTTCCTCTCTCGCTCGCGGGGGGGGGAGTTGGCTCGGCCGGACGGCTCCCCGGCCTCGAACGGGCGGTGGGGGTGTGTGGCGGAGGCGTGGCCCCTGGCGCAGCTGCAGGGGAGGAGTGGAGCGGAAGGCTCATCAGGGCGGCGCTGCGAGGCCGGTAAGAACAGCTGATGTTGTTTATGGACTGATGATGGTCTCCCTCCGCTGTGTTTATAGTGAGACGAGGAGGAGCGGCCAGGGGAGAGATCAGCTGGGCTCGTGAGCTGTCAGACTGTGTGACTGAGTCAGCTGTCAAAACAACAAACACTTGAATAAATGTGGAAGTTGGCTGTACCTACCTGTGTGTGCGTGTGTCTGTGCCTGGTGTATTCCACAGTTACATTTCTACTAAATCTGTTTATCCTTTAAGTAAAGTTTTGTAATTAAATGAGTTAATCAGATTAACCTGTAGATAAAGCACATCTGTACACAGCAACAGGAAGAGGAAGTCATCCAATATCAGTCATCCCATAGCAAGTCATCTACTAGTTTCTTCACAACTGGTGGTTGCCAGATCAGAATGGTCTCTAAACCTGTGAGACTGGGACCTTGTTGACTTGATCCTACATTGTCGCCATGTTCCTCAAACTTGGGTCCTCTATCAAGTTTGAGGGTTCTGCACAGTATTTTAACTATTCTTAGAACCTCTTCTGGACGGAGACCTTTGATGTTGTGTCTGCAATGTACTGGAATCTTACAGTTTGGGTTTACTGGTTTTATTGCCCCTAATACCACTGCAACTACTATGTGAAATACAGTGTTCCACATTTGATTCAGTTGTTCCTTGTGCCCCGGTACATTACAGTTTTCTTATATGCCTTCTTCCTGATTCTGCTGTTTAATAGGACTGCCACATCTTTCACAACCTAGTGGTGTTTTGTCACCACTAGGGTTTGACAGGTTGTGCTCTCTTGTCCTCAGCCGTTGGTGCCTTAGGAAACCAACGGCAGTTACTGAGCTATATAAACAAATCAATATGCTACACAGATGTTCATGTACACTATCTCGTTGTAGAGTCTTTACAATATATAGCACCTTGAGTTGATTGGTGTTGGGATTTGATGCAATATAAATTGAACTGAATTGTTGTGCTCAGGAGTTAAAGTGTGCAGATTTGACAGATGGGGTAACTCTAAGATTGGATGTTGTGTGGACAAAAAAAAACCAAAAACATTTTGTTGCTCTGAAATTCACTACCCTTTGTGGATTTAACCAATAGTTGCAGAAGCAGGTATTACATGGGCTATCATCACTGTTTTTCAACCCCAGAGAATGTAAAGGCAATATAAAATATTAAATTGACTGAGTGAATCTAAATCTAGTCAATTTAAATTAATGTTTACTAGCCTTGATGATTCTCGTTGGTCTATAGGATATACATGTATTCGTCGCTATCCTGTATGTATACTATTCTGCTCCTGGCAGCTACGCCCCTTTTATTTGGATCAGCTTTCCTCCCTTTAACTTTATTCATCCACATTTATTGCCAATATGAGTAACCAACAAACAAAAATCTAGACAATTATATCAAAATTAATTGCTTGTTTTTGCCATTGAAACTAACTTTTGTGATCAAATCACACACTGAGCTGCTGTGTCGCAATTTTTTTTTTCTCATTTGCCTGAACAGTGTGTTTATCCATGTGGACATTTGCATATCCAGTGTCCATTACAAATAGAATAGAATAGAAAAATCTCAAATCTTGTTTCCAGGTAATGAACTTCACCAAGATTTCCCACATTGTCCAGTTTACTTCTCACAAATATTCATGTGTAGTTATTTTGGTAAACTAAAATCCATATTCACTTGTCAATTTGGAAATACGCTAGCTGGAGGACTCAAATCAGTTTAAACTAAGTAAAATGACATGCATACAATCTGTACTGGAAGCTAATGAGCTTCAGGATGATGTTTTTCAATAATACCCTCATCTCCCTTTATGTGAGAAAACTTTAGCAAATTTAAGGATTTTCTGTTGTACCAATCACCATTGCTAAGTTACTGTACATGTATGTTGATGAGAAAAATACTTTTGAAATAGTTATATTACTCTATTAGAAATGAGGAGAATAACTATTTTAATTGAGTCAAAACTCAAATTTTTAGATGCTGCTGTATTTGTTTATGTGATTTTTTCATGTGGCTGTTTTCTGTTCTAAATCAAATCAAATCAAATCACTTTCATTGTCACGTCACATGAGCAGGTACACTGGTAGAGTACATGCGAGTGAAATTCTTGTGTGCGAGCTTCACAAGCAACAGAGGTGTGCAAAAATACAATAACATAAAACAAGCAAAATATAAGAATGGCTAAATCTTAGAGTAATAAATATATGTACAATATAAGAGTGCATGCATTACTGGATGTGTATACTAAATATGTTTTTCTACGTGTGTGTGTGTATATATACATATTTTACAAATTAAATAGAGTAAACAATAAAATAAAATATATAAAATATACAGAGGTTGGTAGTTGGACATGTGCAAAACAAGTGGCATTTATAAACAGTGTGGAGTGCATAATGTTGAAGTTCCAGTAGTGAAGGTGAGGTGTCTATGAAGTGTTCAGCAGTCTGATGACCTGGTGGAAAAAGCTGTCTCTCAGTCTGCTGGTAAGGGACTGGATGCTGCAGAACCTCCTTCCTGATGGAAGTAGTCTGAACAGTTTATGGCTGGGGTGACTGGAGTCCTTGATGATCCTCCCCACTTTCCTCAGGCACCGCTTCCTGTTGATGTCCTGGAGGGAGGGAAGCTCACCTCCAATTATCCGTTCAGAGCACCGCACTACTCTCTGGAGAGCTTTGTGGTTGTAAGCGGTGCTGTTGCCATACCAGGTGGTGATGCATCCAGTGAGGATGCTCTCAATGGCACAGCGATAGAAGGTCCTGAGGATGCGGGGGTTCATGCCAAATCTTTTCAGTCTCCTGAGAAAGAAGAGGCGCTGCTGCGCCTTCTTCACTGTTTTGTTTGTGTGTACTGACCACGTAAGATCCTCAGCCAGATGTACACCAAGGAACCGGAAACTGCTCACTCAGCGCCGTTGATGGTGATGGGGGTGTGTACTTCTCTGCACCTCCGGAAGTTCACTATCAACTCCTTTGTCTTTGCGACGTTGAGGGTGAGATGGTTGTCTTGACACCAGTGGGTCAGGGCGCTGACCTCCTCCCTGTAAGCCGTCTCATCACCGTTGGTGATAAGACCCACCACTGTAGTGTCGTCCGCAAACAATGATGTTGGAGTTGTTAGTGGCCGTACAGTCATAGGTGTAGAGTGAGTACAGGAGAGGGCTCAGTACACACCCCTGTGGAGCACCAGTGTTCAGTGTGATGGGGGATGAGGTGATGCTGCCCAGTCTGACCACTTGGCGTCTGTCAGACAGGAAGCTAAGGATCCAGCTGCAGAGGGAGCTGCTCAATCCTAGATCCTGCAGTTTCCTGTCCAGCTTCGAGGGAACGATGGTATTGAATGCTGAGCTGTAATCTACAAACAGCATTCTCACATACGTGTCTCTCTTCTCCAGGTGTGACAGGGCAGTATGTAGTGTCAGGGCTATGGCATTATCAGTGGACCTGTTGTCGCAGTATGCGAATTGTAGAGGGTCCAGTGAGTTGGGTAGTGAAGAGCAAACGAATTCCCTGACCAGCTTCTCGAAGCATTTGCTCACGATGGGGGTCAGGGCTACAGGTCGCCAGTCGTTCAGTGATGAGATGGTGGAGGATTTGGGCCATTTTGAAGCAGGCTGGGACTACAGACAGAGAGAGGGAAAGGTTGAAGATGTGTGTAAACACTCCAGCCAGCTGAGCCGCGCATGACTTGAGGATGCGGCTGGGAATCCCGTCCGGACCAGTAGCTTTGCGTGCGTTCACCTTCCTGAAACACTTCCGCACATCCTCCTCAGACACAGTG
Source organism: Rhamphochromis longiceps (assembly GCF_057381845.1). NCBI lineage: Eukaryota > Metazoa > Chordata > Actinopteri > Cichliformes > Cichlidae > Rhamphochromis > Rhamphochromis longiceps. The sequence continues at coordinate 27,458,188 of NC_140562.1, read as the reverse complement.
TGCGCGCTGACGTCATCCGCGGTGCGCACACAGAGAGGCTGTGGTCTGCAGTGTGCAGGAATTAACCTTCCTAAGCTATGATGTTTGTTCTCAGGTTTGACAATAATTCCCAGAAAAATATTGTATAGCGCTGGTTTGTACTACAGTGATTGCTTTATATTATCTTTTTGTCCAATACCACAAACAAAACATTTTGATTGTGAGCTGAATGAGAAATATCACCTGAGAATTACACCGCAAAAAGTTGTTTTTTCAACCCATTAAGTTATCCTACAGGGTTTGGCCGCAAGAGCATTTATAACGCTGACTTAGAGGATAAATAGACATTATATGACAGTTGAGGCAAGTTCATAAACATTGAGGTAAAAATAAATGATGCTGAATTAGATAACTGATATAAATATATCTAATATAATAACTAATATAACCCAACAGCCAAACAACCCAAACACAGATTTGCGCGTTAATGCGGCTATGGTGTTAGCGAGATTAACCCTGACATCACTAATATATATGTATATATTATATATATATATATATATATATATATATATATATATATATATGTGTGTGTGTGTGTGTGTGTGTGTGTGTGTGTGTGTGTGTAATAAAACACACTTATTAACTATAAAGAACAACAACAACAAAAAGCTAGTAATTTTAACAATTTTTTTTTCATGTTGTCAAATCGTATATATTAGTTTTGTTCATGTCAGAGCAATTGTTAATATCTGTAAGTTAAAGATGGTAGGTTTTTATTTCCACTGTATAACAATAACCAGACATAAATATTTCTTTGTCATTTCTGTGGGAGGAAAAAACATAATTATTATTATTACATGGTGCAAGTGTTGATAGCAGAGATGCTGAAATCAGAAATCTGGGCTGTCCTCTTCTTCTTTGGTCTCTGTGATGCCTGACGGATTTCCAAAGGAGCATAATACACTTCGTCATCCTAAAATGTCATAATAATTTAGATGTATCATGATATACTTGTGTAATATGATAAATGTATTTTACTGTTCAATATCTTGATCATCATGACTACAGAAAATAAGTAGTAGCTGTAGTATACATATATCATATCACTGATGTGAAGACTGATGAAAGCCATTAATTACCTGATTTCTTGTAGTCTGGTCTCTTCTCTCATACTGTTTTTCATCAACTTGAGGTTCCTTAGCTACAGAAATGAACAACATGTAATTAAAATGAATATAAAATAAATATTAAAATATATCACAATATTAATTATGGTAATACATTAAAAGATACATTCATTTTAATCAGCCACTTTTCCCCCAGTTTTTTTTTCTTCCAAAAACTCAATTTAATAGTGATGGTCAAATGACCAGAGGAATAAAGTGATAAAAAGTAACTGGCTGGACAAAATGAAACATTGAGGAGTTACCTGTCTTCTGACAGTAATAAATCAAAAGGGAGGAGAGGAGAGATGAGAGGATAGCAAAAGCTTAACAGAGAGAATAGAAGAGCATCCAGCAAAGAGCACAGTCGGGCTGAGTCTCACGGTGATGAGGTTCACTGGAATCTGAATGAAAAAAAACCAACACACCAGATATCTAGAAATTGTGAAAATTTAGACACTGTGACATTACAGACGAACATGATTGATGTGCTCAGTTTCATCTTTAATTCTAGGGATGGAACAAAAATCCAAGCATCTTACATCATGCATGCATGGGTTTCAATAGTGGAAATTCAGTTTCTCTTTCAATCCATAATCTTGCCGCCACTTTGACCATTAAACAAGTACGGGGTTATGTAAGACCTGATTTTCTTTCTGTGCTTAGTTTGTCAGATCCTTTAAACAATTCACAGAAAATGTATTAATGATACACAGATTACTTACAAAAGAAAATCCTCGTTGTGATGTTACCATATGTGCGTACATATCCAGGAGTAATTAGTTTCTTATCCGTAAGCGCAAGCTTTTCAGTTCCACAGTAGTAGAGACCCTCATTGGAATCAGTGATGTTTGTGATCAGCAGCTCGTAAGATTGAGAGGACTCATTCTTCGCCAGGTGAAAATCAGGGAATGGATTCAGAATGTTTCTGTAAGCAGCCCCATCATTTGAACTTTGGTCCCCATTTCCTATACCACACTATGTAAACTCCAACTGACGATTTACAATCACAGTGTAGAGTGATATTTTCTCCTGGTCTGATTGCCATCTCTATCAGTGAGTCATATCTGAGATCTTGACTGGAAGTTAAAGATCCTGGAGAAACCCCCCCCAAACAAAATTAAAGGTTGTTTGCATCTCCATGGCATTACAAAAATGAACATCAATAAAGATGGAATAAATATGATTTACCTAAATGAACAATCAGAAATACATGCAGCCCGTCCATGTGTGATGATGATGACATCCTGGAGTTAGAAGGCAACACCATGACCTACTAACAGATGTCATGAGCCATGCAGATTTTTCCATTCAAGGAAATGTTAGTTGTGATTGGTTGCTGAGCGAAATTCTTTGTGGTTGCTTTCTATAGGCTTTTTAAGTTATCTTTTACTGATGTAAAAGATAACTTTCAAAAAACAAAAAAAGCGTAAACAAATTGCACATTCAAGTTTATAAGCCCTAGATTTCGTCCAGAGCTTTGATTTATTTCTTCATGTCTTCATTTCAGAAAAGATATTCATAATACAAAGAAGACTTTCTAGTTGTCCACAAGTTTTATTTAATTATATTTGGAACGCCTATGGGAAAGATTTTATAGTCCTAGCCCAATCTAAAACAAAAAAAACAAACAAACAAATAAACAAAAAAAAATCTTTCTTCCCCAGTAAATTTGCATAGTGCAAAAGCAATCCAAATATGTTCTTCAAAGACCATGCAGTCGCTTAACTGACTTGACCCACCTGTAAATCGTAGCAGTTAGAAGTCAAGAAAATGAAGAAAGTGCCCATTAGAGGTTATATATTATTACCGTAATGTATGTTAATGTATGGTAATATATTAAGCAGAAAGTCAGGCAAAGTAAAATATTTATATAGAGACACAATACTGCTGTCTTTACTGGCGTAAGTTAATTACAAAGATGGAGCTTGATCAATCCTTTTAATTAAGGTCAAATCCAGTAACTAGTTTATATTAAAACCTGTACAAAGTCAGCATGTGATACAGAAACTGATTTTTATCAATAACACAGCCTGAAACACACATGCTTAATGATTATATGATTATATGCATGCCTTAGTGTGTACACCTGAAGTGGGAGCCACCTGGCTACACTCATAAAAGAGTTTAAATATTAAGTTTACATGTTAATAAATTCATGAATAAATGAGATACACTTTTACTGTAACCATATGAACAAATGGATTATTTTACTTACTCCCAGTAAGTGTGAAAGCATTGAGCAATTACATGATTGTCTCAGTGCACCAAATGCTCAAAACTAAAACTATAAAATCTCTTTTTTTCTCTCTATTTTTTTCTTTACAATCTATGCAGAGTGGGAAAGATGTAATTTTTGATTATGGCATGGTTCCCTTTGGGATACCCCTGTGAACAAAAGATTGTTAGGGGATGGTAGAGTTTCAATTTCAAGAAAGTACGGTATCTTGCATTGGTGCCACATTTACATACTGTGATCTTTCCAGAAAATACAGGGTTGTTATCTTTCAGTACATACACTTTCAAACTGTACTTTATTTGCACTAAATATCAAGTGATAAGTATTCATAAGTGTTTAAATAATAAATTGTCCATGAAAGTATTTGGGTGGATGCTAACAGAAGTGTGGGAAGCAGAGGCATCTGTTATGAAGTGGGTCCTCTACTGTGTGGAAGGTTGGTGGTTTGATCCCTTGTTGCTCCAGTCTGCATACCAAAAACCCTTGAAGAAGTTACTAACCTCAAGTTGCTCTCCTATTCATCTGTCGGAGTATGATTGGTAGACAGGAAGCCCTTAAGCATAGAAGAAAGTGAATGAGACATGTCATATAAAATGATTTGAGTGCTCTAGGACAGCGGTACCCAACCACCGGTCTGGGAGTCATTTGGTACCGGGTTGCGAGAGTTGAGACTCGGGTGTGAAATTTATGGTTTTCAGGGTTTTTACCAGTTTTTATCATTATTTATTTTTTATCCTTAACTCGCTTTCACTGGGTGTTTTCCTGTGTGTTATGAATAAATCTTCTTTTTTTTTGGTACCAGCACTGATTTTATTTTGTTGTATTTATCCACGACACCTTAAAGGCCGGTCTTTGGCGCAAAAAAGGTTGGCGAATAGGAGAGTAGAAAAGTAGAATAGAGTAGAGTAGAGCTCTAGGAGAGTAGATAAGTGGTTCAAGGTTCTTTATTTGTCACATGCATAGTTATACAAGTATAACACACAGTGAAATAACACACAGTGAAATGTAGCCTGACACGCTCCTCGACATGTGCAACAAAATTGGGGGGGGGGGGGGGGGGGGGGGTGTAGAGGAAGAACATATATATATACATATACAGTGGGGCAAAAAAGTATTTAGTCAGCCACCGATTGTGCAAGTTCCCCCACTTAAAATGATGACAGAGGTCAGTAATTTGCACCAGAGGTACACTTCAACTGTGAGAGACAGAATGTGAAAAAAAAATCCATGAATCCATATGGTAGGATTTGTAAAGAATTTATTCGTAAATCAGGGTGGAAAATAAGTATTTGGTCAATAACAAAAATACAACTCAATACTTTATAACATAACCTTTGTTGGCAATAACAGAGGTCAAACGTTTACTATAGGTCTTTACCAGGTTTGCACACACAGTAGCTGGTATTTTGGCCCATTCCTCCATGCAGATCTTCTCGAGAGCAGTGATGTTTTGGGGCTGTCGCCGAGCAACACGGACTTTCAACTCCCGCCACAGATTTTCTATGGGGTTGAGGTCTGGAGACTGGCTAGGCCACTCCAGGACTTTCAAATGCTTCTTACGGAGCCACTCCTTTGTTGCCCGGGCGGTGTGTTTTGGATCATTGTCATGTTGGAAGACCCAGCCTCGTTTCATCTTCAAAGTTCTCACTGATGGAAGGAGGTTTTGGCTCAAAATCTCACGATACATGGCCCCATTCATTCTGTCCTTAACACGGATCAGTCGTCCTGTCCCCTTGGCAGAAAAACAGCCCCATAGCATGATGTTTCCACCCCCATGCTTCACAGTAGGTATGGTGTTCTTGGGATGCAACTCAGTATTCTTCTTCCTCCAAACACGACGAGTTGAGTTTATACCAAAAAGTTCTACTTTGGTTTCATCTGACCACATGACATTCTCCCAATCCTCTGCTGTATCATCCATGTGCTCTCTGGCAAACTTCAGACGGGCCTGGACATGCACTGGCTTCAGCAGCGGAACACGTCTGGCACTGCGGGATTTGATTCCCTGCCGTTGTAGTGTGTTACTGATGGTGACCTTTGTTACTATTGTCCCAGCTCTCTGCAGGTCATTCACCAGGTCCCCCCGTGTGGTTCTGGGATCTTTGCTCACCGTTCTCATGATCATTTTGACCCCACGGGATGAGATCTTGCGTGGAGCCCCAGATCGAGGGAGATTATCAGTGGTCTTGTATGTCTTCCATTTTCTGATGATTGCTCCCACAGTTGATTTTTTCACACCAAGCTGCTTGCCTATTGTAGATTCACTCTTCCCAGTCTGGTGCAGGTCTACAATACTTTTCCTGGTGTCCTTCGAAAGCTCTTTGGTCTTGGCCATGGCAGAGTTTGGAGTCTGACTGTTTGAGGCTGTGGACAGGTGTCTTTTATACAGATGATGAGTTCAAACAGGTGCCATTCATACAGGTAACGAGTGGGGGACAGAAAAGCTTCTTACAGAAGACGTTACAGGTCTGTGAGAGCCAGAGATTTTCCTTGTTTGAGGTGACCAAATACTTATTTTCCACCCTGATTTACGAATAAATTCTTTACAAATCCTACCATGTGGATTCATGGCTTTTTTTTTCACATTCTGTCTCTAACAGTTGAAGTGTACCTCTGGTGCAAATTACTGACCTCTGTCATCATTTTAAGTGGGGGAACTTGCACAATCGGTGGCTGACTAAATACTTTTTTGCCCCCCACTGTATATATATATATATATATATATATATATATATATATGTAGTATATACATTGGGTGAATGTGCAGTAGTAGCAGCAAGCAGGTGAATTCTGTACATTAATATGAATAGACATCTGACTATTTTACAGGATAGACAATATAAACATATTTAAAATTAAAAGAATTGAAATGTACATTGTGCCTTGGTTTAGTGTCTGGAAGAGTCCTGTCTCAGTCAATTATAGATGATGTGAGAGGGCGGGTGTGTGTGTTTAGGGCACGGATGGCTTGGGGATAGAAGCTCCTCTTGAGTCTCTCTGTCCTTGCCCGGAAGATGCGGAACCTTCTACCAGATTGCAGAAGTTGGAACAGTTTGTTGCCAGGATGGGACGGGTCCTTCAGTATCTGCGCTGCTCTAGTCCGGCATCTCCTGGTGTAGGTGTCCTGAAGCGGGGGGAGAGCAATCCTGCAGCAGCGTTCTGCTGTACGGATCACTCTCTGGAGAGCTTTTTGGTCCTTCACACAGCTGTTCCCAAACCATGATGTCATGTTCTGTGTGAGGATGCTCTCCACAGCGCCTGTATAGAAAATCCTGAGGATCTTTGGACAGACCCTGAACTTCCTCAGTTGTCGTAGGTGATACAGGCGCTGCCTAGCCTTTTTGGTCTGGACCTGAATGTGGGCAGCCCATGTCAGGTCTGAGGAGATGTGGACACCAAGATACTTGAAGGACTGCACCCTCTCCACTGGAGCTCCATTGATGATAATGGGCTTGTAGTCTCTGTGCTGACTCCTTCTGAAGTCCACCACCAGCTCCTTGGTCTTGCCAACGTTCAGCTGGAGGTGGTTGTCCTGGCACCACGATGCCAGATTCTTCACTTCATCCATGTAGGCCGCCTCATCGTTGTTGGAGATGGCACCCAACACCACTGTGTCGTCAGCAAACTTCACAATGGTGTTGGAGCCATGGGTGGCCACACAGTCTGAAGTGTAGAGGGAGTAGAGCAGTGGCGACAGGACACATCCCTGCGGTGCTCCTGTGTTGATGGTGATGCTGTTGGAGAAGCACCTGCCCACCCTCACCACCTGAGTTCTGCCAGTGAGGAAGTCCAACACCCATGCACACAGACGGCTGTTAAGTCCCAGATCCCTCAGCTTTGTGAACAGTCTGCAGGGCACTATTGTGTTAAACGCTGAACTGTAATCAACAAACAGCATTCGCACATAGTTACCCTGTTTCTTGTCCACGTGGCTGAGAGTGGTGTGTAGGACGTGGGCGATGGCATCCTCTGTGGATCTGTTGGATCTGTAGGCGAACTGCAGCGGATCTGTGGTGTCTGGGATGGAGGAGGAGATGATGTTCTTCAGCAGCCTCTCAAACACCTTCATTACTACCGAGGTCAGTGCAACTGGCCGGTAATCGTTCAGGGATGAGGGTTTGCTGTTCTTGGGCACAGGGATGATGGTGGATCTTTTGAAGCATGTGGGGACCACAGACTTCGCCAGGGACTCGTTGAAGATGTAAGTGAACACACCTGCTAGCTGGTCAGCACAGCAGCGCAGCAGACGGCCGGTGATGCCGTCTGGCCCCGCCGCTTTCCTTGTGTTCACTCTCCTCAGTGCCGCTCGGACGTCATGCTCCGCGATGCTGGTCACCGGTCTCTCGCTGATGACGTCACTGTCCTCGGTAGTCAGGCGGTAGATAGCATTAGCCGCCTGGCTAACCTCGAAACGGGCGTAGAACTGATTCAGCTCGTTGGTGAATGCAGAGTCAGCGTTGATCAGCGCAGTGTCCCTGGCTTTGTAGTCCGTAATGGTGCGTAGTCCGTGCCACATACTCCGTGTGTCGCCCTGGTGGAAGTGGGACTCCACACGTTCCCGGTACCGGCGTTTGGCATCTCTCACCGCACGCCGCACGCCGTATGAGGCGGCTTTGTAGGCGCTCATATCGCCAGTGGCAAGACCCGCGTTGTAGGAGGCGGTCCTGGCGTTTACTGCAGTGCGGATCGATCTGTCCATCCACGGTTTCTGGTTTGGGAATGTGGTGACTCTCGCAGTGGGGATAATCTCCTCCGCTAGCATATTGAAGAAGTGCTATATAAGAATCAGACCATTTAATGTCTGGACACATTACATGTTTATTAAAAAGTAAATCACTTTGTTTATTCAGAAGAGCTGCTAATTTTTGGCTTGTGTACACTTTAATATAATATTGTATGTGTTTATTTTAAACTGTTGGAAGTAAAACTAATCACACTATGTGCTAATCTGGTGGTTTAAACAGTGTACAGGCCAAGGTGTTTAGTTACATGAGCTGTTTGTCATTGTGGGTTTCCTGTGAGTTTCACATATCACAAGGCTTGTTGAGGCTACCTTTATTGTCATTTTTGGGTTGTTGTAACTTTATGTGGCTGACCTGTCATTAAGCAAAGGATGAGCCTTTTTTTTTGCCTTTTTTGTGACGTGTCCTAAAACAAATTTAGTATGTTGAGTTGCATTTGCATGTAGAAAAAGCCACTCTAACCTATCAAATGCTCTGAACTACTACAGTACAGGCATTGTTAGTTATAACTAGAGATGGCACGATACCACTTTTTTATGTCCGATACCGATATAATAAATTTGGATATCAGCCGATACCGATATGAATCCGATATAGTGTATTTTTTAATCAATAAAACTGTTTTTATAATATCTTGCTGCATTTTGTATAAGTTCAAACTCAAGTTTAAAAAAACAACAACACTAAAGCTATTCTGTTATACATGTATGCAAAAAATACACTGCCCTCAAAAAATTTCATAGTTTAGCAATACTGATCAATCTAGTAAACTTAAACCTACTCCATCCTCCCTATCCGATTGTTCAGTCTGACGTCACTAGCCATGTCTGGGTCTAAACTCCGCTGCAGGTCCATATATCAAATGATCACTATGGCATTACTGAGAGTTGAAAAACTATCTAAAGTCTTTCATCTTTAATAAAATGATCAGCGTTCTGCTCTACCAGGTGTAACAATTGAGTTTAACATCCAGGCATCCATGAAAACGGAATTTCTGACATTTAACGGAGTTAGAAGTTAGCAGGGAGTTAGCTCGCTAGCTTCTATCTAAATACAATATAGCATGTCCTGACTGCGGGGTTTTGGAAACAAATTAAAACGTACAGCTCTGCTATCACTTCCAGCATAAATGAAGACAGAAAACTAAACAGCAGTGACGTTTGTAGGGTTACTGAAGTTGGGCTAGCTGGTATATAATGATGTGCTATGTGACCGCTAGCGACACAGCTACGTTAGCATAATATAAACAAGCTAACTTTTTTCCCCACTCGATAAAAGTTAACGTGAGTGTTCTCGGTGGTCAGGAACAAATGTAATCGCATGGCAGGATGCTGTAAAAGGACCAAACTTCAGCCAGGAGAACAACTGAGATAATCCATCCACAATACGAGGTTAGTCATTCATATACTGCTGCATGGGCTGGGCTGTAGTTACATCCTAAGGTTTTAAAAACTGAGCTTAAATAAATGATTAGTGGTAATAAAAGCAGAGGGAGGACAACAGGGATCACTGACTGTTTTAGGAGCTTTTTGAGATCAAATAGAAGAAAATACATAACATTAAACATGTTAACAACACAAAAGCCATATTAAACGCAGACTACTTTAGACCCGGAAGTAGGATTCGTCGCGTCATCACTGAACAACCGGATTATGGTATTTTAAAGAGTAAGCAACCGGGTTGCAAACTCCCAGCAAAAAAAAAAAAAAAAAAATAGGGAACCACCCCCACCTCATGATGCTTAATCGACGTAATCAACTTTAATTTGATACAGTGTGAAAAAAAATGCACAGAAATCAATTATTTTTCAAGAATAATTAAATAGATTCAACATCTTTCTTCAACAGAACTGCAGACTGCACAGTTAGTACCTTCCCAAAGGAAAAAGTACTATAGCTTACTAGGGTATATTAAACTTAATAGTTACTATATACAGTAATGGACTTCTATAGTTTTTACATCAGATTAAAACTTTGGGTGTAAGATTCAGATAATTAATTATTAAAAGCTAGACATTTTAAATGAGAATAAGAAAGAAAAGTATGTCATAACTAACCAATAATACACCAGGCATAGTAGGCACAAGTTTCTCCAGGTCCTTACGTGGTAAGTAGGGCTTGGCCTTAGAGATTAGACGTAGTTGATTGAAACTCGATTTAACTACAGAGGACACATGTTTGTCCAACTTGATAGATTCAACATCTTTTTTCAACAGAACTGCAGACTGCACCAACCCGTTCTCACTCCCAAAGCGTAACATTTTACGCTAGGTGACAAATCGTCACCATATTACGCTTTCGGCTACCCACCACGTTCCTAAATGACGACCTCGGAAAAAAGAGGACATATGAGAACCGTCTGGACTGAATCTACACATGTTCGCTCTTTTTCTTCAAATCGCTTAGAAACACGCTATTTAACATCATTAAAGACCTGGTTAAGGTCAGGAATAAGGTTATGGTTAGGGCTAGGGATAAGGTTAGGTTTAGGGCTGGAATACAGGGCTGGAACGTCTATTACCGCGGGAGTGTCATTCACTGGATTCCAGCCATAACCCGCCGCGTACCATAAGAACGCCGAAGGTCTCCTTTCGCGTTCCTCAGGAACGCCGCGGGACGTGACAAAACGTCGACATGTTACGCCTCGGGAGTGAGAACGCTCTGACTGCACAGTTAGTACCTTCCCAAAGGAAAAAGTACTATAGCTTACTAGGGTATATTAGACTTAATAGTTACTATATACAGTAATGGACTTCTATAGTTTTTACATCAGATTAAAACTTTGGGTGTAAGATTCAGATAATTAATTATTAAAAGCTAGACATTTTAAATGAGAATAAGAAAGAAAAGTATGTCATAACTAACCAATAATACACCAGGCATAGTAGGCACAAGTTTCTCCAGGTCCTTACGTGGTAAGTAGGGCTTGGCTTTAGAGATTAGACATAGTTGATTGAAACTCGATTTAACTACAGAGGACACATGTTTGTCCAACTTGAAGGAACTGTCCAAGACAACACCCAGGTTCCTCACAGTGTCAGAAAGGGAGTCAGCAAAGGGCCCAAAAATTCCAATTAGTTCAGCCCGAGAGAAGGGAGTATCAAAGATTACAATTTCATTCTTCTTATCATTTAGAATGAGGGAATTGCTCAGTAGCCAGATTTTAACTTCATTCATATAATCGGAGAAGTGTTGCAATGACGACGTGACAGCTAGTTCAAAATAGATTTGAATGTCATCCGCATAGAAGTGGAAATAAATATTGTATTTATCAAAGATTCGGCCCAAGTGTAACAAGTATAAAGAGAACAGCATGGGACCCAACACAGACCCCCTGGGGGACACCAGAGGTAACAGGGGCAATGGAGGAGGTGTAGGTACCCATGGTGACAGAAAAGGACCTTTCTGAGAGATAGGATTTAAACCAGCTAAGGGCACTGCCCGTGATGCCCACCAGATCCTCAAGCCTCATTAAAAGGACATTATGGTCCACCAAATCAAAAGCAGAGGACAAATCAAGAAAATTTAACACCACAGGGCGCCCTGAGTCAGCAATTGGGAGAAGATCATTAAAGACTCTCAGTAATGCAGTTTCCGTGCTATGACGTGGCTTAAACCCTGACTGAAAATTTTCCCCGATATTATTTGCATCCAAATAAGTTTGAAGTTGGGAATGAACAATCTTCTCTAGGATTTTAGACAGAAACGGGAGTTTGGAAATGGGTCTAAAGTTAGCGAGGTCATCCTGATCAAGGGAGCTCTTTTTAAGTATAGGTTGCACTACAGCGTGTTTAAAAGCAGCCGGAACACAACCCGATAACAGTGACAGGTTAATTAATGATACAGGGCCCAATAATGTTAAACCCATCTTTAATAATGCGAGATGGAAGGATGTCATGAGCAGCGTTTGAGTTTTTTAGGTGATCAATTATACCCTTAAGAGTAGGGAGCGAAACTGGATCAAACTGATTGAGGTTAGTAGAGCATCGTAATGCTGGGGCCTGACTCATCACAGGGGGGTGTGAGACTCTTAGAGATATCACGTGATGCATACTGCTCCGACGTGCTACGGTTATGAGCCGAGTTATGCCATGTCGCAAGTTTTGTGAGGTGCTTTTTTGATATTTAATGGATCGGATTATATTTTTTATTTCTCTCCGATATCCGATCCACTAATTTAGGTCAGTATCGGACCGATACCGATATGTAATATCGGATCGGTCCATCTCTAGTTATAACAATAGTTTTTACTGGTTATACCAGTAAAAACCACTCTACCAGTAAAAAGTAACAACTGATAAAACAGAAAACAGAGCAAAAGAGCTTTTCTAAAACCTGTGAAAAGGTACTTTGAACTAAGCCCTTTCCAAGTTCTAAGTATTTCCAGCCCTTCCCAAGTATTTTGCATTGACTGAACCTAACCAGAGAAAAATAAGAATAAAATGGACATTAAAATAATCCCAGTAAGACTCAAAAGACTCTCTGTTAACAGTCATGTGTCAGACAAGTCGATAGAAAACGTAACTACCATTATAGTTCTTTTTGTTAGTTTTTATGGTTTAAGGCAGCACCGTCAGTCAAGCTTTATGTAATAGATTTATTCCAATTTAATTTCTAGTTGGCCAGCCCAGTAAAAAAGCACATAGCAACCTACCTTTCTGTTAATTTAAAAAAGTGCAAGCATATTCTAAAAACATCTAAAAAACGCCAAGTAATTAACAATTCACTTACAAACCAGATGACATGTAGCCTGAAACATCGTAATAAAAACAATTTCAATTAAAAAATATATATTTTTGTGTACATTTCGGTTCAGAGTGAAGCTACAAAAACACAAAACCTTCACATGCAGAGTATTTTAGAACCAAAATGTCCCTTTTTGAACCACAAAAATATCCATTACTCACACCGATTCAAGAAAATTACTGAAATAAAAATGTATTTTCTGTACATTTTCAACCATTTGCAGTAAAGGTTGGCATCACCAGAAACAGAGGAGCTTGCAGCAAAATATTTATAATATTAACAAATCATATTTGAAAAGTTTTCACACTTTCACACAAAACAGCTTCACACTTAGGTGTAGAATTTTCTACACCTTAGAAATATTGATAGCAGAATATGTGCAGAAGTCAGAACTCTGTGTTTTCTTCTTTTGCCTCTGCGATGCCTGACGGATTTCCAGGGCAGCGTAACACATATCTTCATCCTAAGAGGTCACGTTTGTTGTTAGAAGCTCCATTTTGTTCTACTGTAATGCTATTACTGTAGTATAATATAAAGTTAAAACATTCTGTAAATTACCTTTATTCTTGTTAGACGTCTTGTTTTAGGATGTATCTGGTCAACTTCAGGTTCTTCAGCTTTGAAAAAAAATTACGTTACAAAATCAAAACAATGGACTGAAATTAGAAATGTTTTGATTCTGAGTTTCTTGATTTAAACGAACGGCATATGAATAGTAATACTTACAGTTAATAAATCTTTTCCTACATAGATGATAAACCAGAAGTGAGGAGAAGAGTGAGGAGATGCCAGCAAAAACTGGACAAAGAGAGAGTAGCAGCATCCAACATAGGTCACAGTTCTGAGGAGGTTGGTGATGTTTGCTGAAACCTGGATCAAACAAAAAGCTCTAATAAGTAGGTTAATTGTATTTTAATCTCATAAAGGAATTTCATGATTTCTTTGACCATGATCATAAAATGAATGCTGTTATCAATCTTCTGTTACAACCCATGCTAAGTTTTATTTGCAGAATGAATAGACATTTTTTGAAAATTGTTACTGCTATACAATTGTGGCTTTTTCCTTTGATTTCTTGACATGGGTTGATTGATTTTGATAACTGCACTGCGCTACTGTTTTTTTCAAATTGGAAACTTTTTTTTTCAGAAATGAAGTGTAAAAAGAAAAAACAACCCAGGGGTTTGTGATACTGTGATTATATGAAAAATAAATGTATACCAAATGGTTTGCATGTAAGTAGCAAGGGGTCTCTGATTTTGTAAGAATTCTTTGAAAAATATTAAAAAACAATATTTCCTTGAGTGTTCTGGTAAACTATGATGCACAACATCACTCAAATTCCATATCAATTAAGATCACATGAAATATCATACAAAAGAAAAACCTGACAAAAACACTCACCTATTATGATTCTTGTTGTGGCATTGCCATATGTGTAAATAAATCTGGGCACGATGAATTCTTTATCCTCCAGCCGTTGTTGTTCTGTTCCACAGTAGTAGAGGCCTTCATCAGAATCAGTGACGTTTAAAATCATAAGGTCATAGGACTCAGAGGAAAAATTCCTCACAAATTGAAAATGCGATAAGGGGTTCAGTAGGTCAAATGTGTTATTTCCCCATGAATTATATTTCAGTTTTAAAACAAGAGATGGCTGGTTCTCATGAGAACAATCCCTGTACCATACTATATATACTCCAGAGGATAATTTGCAGTCACAATAGAGGGTGATATTGTGTCCTGCATGGATTATCACTTCTGATGCAGAAATCCAATTCTGACAGGAGACCACTCCTGGAATACAAACAGATTGGTATAAGAAAATGAAATGTGAAGCAGTTTACTTGAATTCCCATCTGGTAAAAACAAATTCCCTCAACAACAACAATAAGAATGACAATGCAGACACTGATTATTCTTAAAAAACATCAAATTCTCTTATCTTAAGAATTACCCAAGAGAACAACCACAAACACATGCAGCCCAGCCATCTGTGATGATAGTTGAGAGCTCAAAGACAGATAGTGTATATATCATGCACATGGTGTTTCCATTTAAGGAAGTCAAAGCGGTGATTGGCTTGTCATGCAGAAATTTCTCATCTGTGATACTCGTCTTGATATCTCTTTGAACTCTGGTGCATATTACAAGTTTATTAGTGTTCTTTAATATCTTTAGATTGCTATTGAATTAAATCAGACGTCTGATTCAATTCAATCTTTTAAATCTCCATTAAAAACGTATTTATTTAGCCTTTTATGTGTACTGTAACTTGTGTTTTTTGCTTTGATTAATGTTTATAATGATTTAACCTTCAGCCTTTCGGCTTGTGCCTACTACTATGCCTGGTTTACTATTGATTAGTTATCTCTCCCACCTGTCAGTATATTATTTTATTTTTATTATTTTATTTATTTCTATTTATTATTGCTCTTAATTGGTTCTGTGAATCACTTTGCCATACCTCTGGTTTTTAAATGTGCTATATAAATAAAATTGTATTGTATTGTATTGTATTAGATTGGGTGAAACACAAAAAAACAAGCCTTAAAAAATGTGCTAAATACTGTAAAAGGGTCTGTTTTGAGCCAAACCATGATCTTTTCCTAGCCTTATCAAGTTATTTTATTGCCTGAGTCTAACAAAACTGGAGAAAACGAAAAAGAAACCAAAAACTAATGCTATTAAGAATCAAAAATGTTTTTTTTTATTTCACTTCTGACCTCTCAAATTCAAATTCAAATTTTATTTGTCACATACACAGTCATACACAGTACGATATGCAGTGACGATATGCTTAGACAACTGCTCGTGACCTATGAATAGGATAGGAAATAAATATGAAAATTAAAATAAAGGGATATTTTGTGGTCCTTAAACCACAATGGTAATATAACAGAAGAACAAATGACTTGTATGACTGCCTAGTTGAGATAAACTGATAAATAAATCTAATAAATAATAGAAACCTCAAGAACTCAGTTTGATTTGTATTAATAAATTAAATCACATTGATTACTCATAAGTTCCAGTCACTTAAGTGACCAACTTAAGTTTCTCCTATTTTAGATTGAATGCACTGAGTAAACAGTTTTGTTTAAATGTATGTGTGTGTGTTTCTAGGGTTGGAGTTTTGGTAAAAGTCATAATAAACACGTCATTTTCAAAACTTTAGAATTTTCTGGCAATTATTTAAAGGTTCAGGCTTTGAAAGATTGAGAGAAAGGAATTGCCAGCAAACCTAAGTAGGTAAGAACAGTAGCACTTGTTCCTGTTTTACACATAGCATTTATCCAGAGAGGAAACGTTTACCTGAACTATAGTGAGTATGCAGGGAAGCATATCACATTAATAAAGACCAGAATCCAACAATATCACTGATATTTTAATAGGTTGTTCATCCTCTGGTTTATTTGTTAAAGGCAAATTCCTCAAGTCTTCATGCTGACTATTTAGTGGGCTAAATGGTTTCTATTAACCCCACCCATGTTGTCTGCTTGCTGTCATTTGATGTGCTTGTGCTTTAAGGCTAAACACTCAGAAACAGCATGACCCTTTTTATGAACATTGCATTCCCATTCAACCTTTGGAACAGAGGAGTTATCACAAACCCACTCTTATGGGTAAAAGCTAATTAATCTGCTGCTGCTGTAGGAGCTTTCAAAGTTGTTGAAGAGTCAAATCAGCAAAAAGAAAAAAAAAACCCAAACCAAAAGCCTTTAGTTAAAACGCACGCAAAACACACACACAAAAAAACGTTTTAAACTTACAAATGAGCTCCTAGCAACTCAAGGAAAAACATGACAAAGGGGTGGTGATTAAACAAAAATGGGTTGTCTCCTCTACAGGCTTTTTTTCACAAACTTAACACAAAACAATGAAACTGATCATTTACTGAGAAACAAGCAAAACAACAAGCTAACATAAACTTAATATAAACAATAGCATAGCATAGACAAGCTCTCAAAAACTTGTGGTGCTTTGATTGGAAACCAAAATGGCCACAGACTCTGAAGTGCAGCTTCAAACCCTGTATATAGCCCCCTGTGACTCAGCCTACAGCCAGTGAGTTTAAAAAGTAGCCAAAAAGAGGAAAAAGGAGGAAATCCAGAGACTGGGATGCAGAAGCAGCTTAGCATGCACTAACCCTTTAAATTTTACATTCTATATAGACTTTGCTCTCAAGCACTATCAGATTGGACAAGGACTATCTGATCATGTGATCTGCCATCTTTATTTTTATGCTTGCTGTGGTCCTATGGTATTTTTTCTAGGTCAGCCTGTTTGAAAAACTGTGACACTTTCTAGATGTCAGTAATGAGGTCAGTGCCCCCGCACCACAGCCACCACCCCCACTTCCACCCCACCCTCTAAAGCAATTCAGTACATGAAGTATTATAACAAGGGAACTGACATTTGCAATTGATATATAATACAGAAAAAATATGTAAATATTTGTTCTAACCAAGTTTCTGTAATTAATTTTAAAGATCTATTAATCCAGAATCAGTTATTTCATTTCAAATTTATAATGACAAACTATCACTAATGCTTTTTACATTCAGTCAGAAGCACTTGTTCTAGTTGTTCCAAAAATATGATGATTGAAGGAATGATCTGTAGGTTTATGACCCTATTACAAAGATAGCTGAAAAGTTTTAGTTTTAATTAAGCAATACATCAAACAGTTCAGCTAACTGAGCTGGGTTTTGAAATCCTTCCAATATCAATTTGCTTGGGTTCTACTGGCATTTGGAGTTGATGAACTGACACTGTCCACCAGAGGGTGCTATTTCTTTTGGAACAGATATTTATTGGGACAGCCTTCCACAGATTTAGTATATTGTTAATATAATGTTAAAAACAATGCTTTAGTTAAAAAATATTTTTAACTAAAACAATTATTACTAATAAACAATATTTACCAATGATCAGTAATGTTAAAATGTACAATATGCCTATGCCATAAATTGGTGCACTAAAAATTATTATTCAGTGTCAAAGCTGTGGGTGTCTCAGAGACTGGTGTATTTCTTGATGCATGTGATGCAACAATAGTGAGAAGGCTCTGGGTCATGAGCTGACTTGTTTCAATCTAGACCACAATTCTTTCCTAAACCTAAACTTTTCTGAGAATCGCTGGCCAACCAAACAGCTTGTGCAAATGAAAGTAAAAAAGTAAAAACAAAACTATTCAGTGTGAGAAACAAGACACAAAGATTCACAGTTGTGTGAATACTCCACCCTTTTTTCCATCTGCCTTCTTATAATGTCTTTTAAACAAGTATAAAAATCACCTACAAACATCTGGATGGTTTTTGTAAAGTTACAGCTTGTTTGCATATATAAATCTGTTTACAATTTACTTCTTAATTTGATCATTTTAGCAGTAATAAGTGTTAAGTAAAGGCTAATTCTCTATCAGTTTGCTAATTATGGCTATGCACAGTATTACCTATAATGAATTATACCAGAAAATCTCGTTCAGTCAGCAAAAGAGGGTTAAGGAAGCTCTTTCCTACCAGTCAAACATGTTATACAATTGAATTTGATATACAATGGACATATGATGAAAGTAGTTGTCATTTGTTGGTAATAATATCTTTTTTGTCATCCACCCTAACCATTACAAATATTTTTACATGTTATTCAAGTACTTAAAACTTTGTGTACAGAATAAAAATGTGATCAAACATAACAAATGTAAATGTTATCTTAATCAGATAAGTGGCAAAATCATTTATAAATGTATTATTAAGGCATTTAGGTTGACAGCCTGTAGTGGGACTTGAGCACAAGCAGTTTTATTTAGGTTTCTGTCTATTTACAAAAACTAATTTTGACAGGTTGAATAATAATTCCAAAAACTCCAACAGTGTCAAATTCAAACTCATTCAACCAGTCTGTTATGACATCCCCTTGGATTAATACATTAATAGGAGAAGTATTACTATACTATTCCTCATCACCCAGATGCAAAAGACTTTAAACCGGCTCACAATAGAGAACCAGAGATATGTACTCACAGCTTAACTTTGTTATGAGTTCTGGTAAAATATTTTTCAAGAAAATGGAAACAAGCCAAGGCTATTTCCTGGACATTTTTTATAAAGCTGAAAACTAAAAATGCTTTTGAATATCAAGGTTTTGTTTTAAACTTAAATAATAGTTTGCTTTTATTGGTCTTTGTCCCTGAAAGCGAGGTAGATCCAAATTTTTTGTTTAACTCTACGTCAGCCAGCAGAAAAATGTCAATGTGACCACTTTTTTCATGGCATGCTCACAGAAGTGATAACTAATAAAATAATGTCTAAATATTTAAATAGATTTGTAAATTCTGACTGTTCTTTGACTTCTAGAATGATTTTCACATGATAAGATAAAATAATCTTTACTAGTCCCACACGTGGCAAATTTTTTGGTCATGGCAGTAAGTACGAGTTTAAGAGCAGTAAAAGTTAACAAAAACACAATAGGATAGGATAAGCAATAATACAATAGTAAACTATACAAAAGGAATAAAATACTATATACAATAGAATAAAGTACAATATAAATAAGATTAAAAGATACTGTACAAAGAGCTCTGTTGTAGTAGGGAAAAAAATGCATGATGCCATGCTGCATATATTTCAAAAAATTGAAACTTAAATTGCCGCCCATCAGAGTGGTAAACAGAAATGGTGTGGCAGAGCAGTCCCTGAAGAGGTTAAACTAGGCTGAACATTTATCACAACTTAAATGCGGGGCAGGCTGAAATGAAGCTATTTATATTTCACAACCTATTTGCAAATGTTAGTTGTGGTTGTATGTTAGTGCAACTATGAGTTGACTTTCGCAACAGTGTTTGCAGTGCAAGCATTGTCAGCATCGCAGCTTACAGCTACCCCTCTGCAACATCAAGCAAGAAGCATAGACCTGCAGAAACCACAACTGCTCCCACCTCTGTAAATGTCAACAGCATGGTCAACATCTTCAGCCCCCATTTTAGTGTATGCACTCGTACAGGACAGGAAGCGGTTTGTGCAGAGTTTCATAACTGTGTGGAAACTTTGATGTCAGTATAAAAAGATTTTTTTTCAGTGTAACAATGTTGCATTTCACATTGTGTTTAATTAATCTCATTTAACTATTACTTAACCACATCTTGGACAAACTGTCGGCACAGTGATATTACAGGAAAAACATGAAAATAAACATAATTTCTTTATTAAACTGTTATTTAAAATACATATAAAACAAATAACTTGCTCAGTTTTATCATCAGAAGAATATTATCTTGTTACTTACTTGTCTATAGGTTAGCTTTGTACAAACAAGAGTGCCAGGGAGTACTACAACTGCAAACTGTAGTATACATACTGGCAGTGAAAATATATAGGATGTAAGATATGTTGTGGGTGGCTAATGTATACCTTTAAATATAAAGATTTGAGTAAGGGTCAGGGGGAAGGTCAAGTATTTTTAAATGTAAAACAGCATTTTTTTACAATCAAAACTCAGGCTTAGTGTCTGATTCTGTACACACAAGCATTGAAGGCCTTAGAGGCTAGCCACTTTATAACAGTACAACAGCTTTAACCAAAATGAGTTTTAAAATGTTTTTGTTGTAGAGGTAAACAACAAACAAACATGAAAACAAACACAAAAAAGGGTTTATGCAAGCTCCTATTTTTGTTTACCCACATGTTTTTATCTGGCTAACTTTATGCAGCACATTAATATCAATATAAGTTTTTTGGCTCTGCAAGTACCATCCGTGTGCTTTCTTTGACTAAGTGTGATTTCTGTGGACAAAAGCTGCAGTTCATACTCTGTGTACAAAGTCACTTTTAAGTAGATATTTGGAACTTATGTGTGTTGGTGTGTGTATTTTTGTGAGTGTCTGGGAGAAAGAACAAGATAGATATGTGCATTTGTTTGTACACCTTGTCTGTGTGTAGAATACCTGAATGGATGTTTATATCCCCAATGACATACACAAGGTCAGCACTATACTGCACAAAACAGCTGCAAGTATGACTTCAAATGCCAGTTTTGAAGCTCATATTCCCTCTAAATGTCACTAGATGGCGATGTGGCTATTTATTGACACCATTAAAGAGAAAGTGCCTGTTTAGTACATCTATTATGTTGACTCACTGTTCTCGTCTCTTTTTAGCCCTGTGCAGTGTTATTTGCAGCTCTGTAAACACTGGTTTGTAGGATATTAATTGTTTCTGAATGAAAACTAGTTATGGGATGGAAAAAAAGTACAAGATTATTGTGGGGAATACATAAAATAGAAACGTTCACTTTATTAGGGTAACAAAAAGGAAGGCTTAATTCTAGTGTTCATGTTGTAGTTCATTTTTGTTTTATGCTTTTTTAATCTTATGAAATACGAATAATATCATTTGTTCAGTTACAGACAGGACACTGTTATCACATTATCTCTAATAAAGATGGTTGGATTGAAAAGCTTTGACTTACAGGGCTCTAAAGTAGGAAGAATAATAGCAACTCCTCACAGTTCAGCGCAACCAGCATCACTAGCTTTGGCTTTAGAAATTCCCATAGACTTGAATTGATCAGTTGTACTCAAATCTTTGAAACACTTTTAATCAAAAAAGGAGAATAGAATCAAACAAATATATACACATCAGTGCAGTTAAACCTGATTGACAGTGAGGGTGCCATAATAAGCACTAGCATGACTAAATGCAATAAAATTAACTCTGAAAAAGTTACAAGATGACTAAGACAGATAAACATATGGCCAAAACATTCATTTGTAACTTAATGTTCTGTTCATACAGTCAGTCAAAAGTAGATATAATATATTATTATAATATATTATAAAAAATATATAAATAAACATTGTACACCACCAGACATATCTATGGACTTTCATGTCTTCACCCATCGATGAATCAATGACAAAACACACCAATGTTTGTCATCTGCTTGTTACAAGAACTCACATTACATTTCAACAGCAGCTTCGTCAATGAACATAGTCATATCATTTAAAGGTAAATTGAACCAAATATTAAATTATTAAATATTCACAGTTTGCAATATTAGAAACATATTTACTCATTTTTGTTACCACAGATAACATTTACTGATTTTTCTTTCTTCTCTCCCTGAGCTGTTTCTCCCACATATCTGTTCAGTACTGTTCCACACACTTTGCTTTTGTCCAGTAATTTATGGATACATGTTGTTAACCCTTGTGTGGTGTTCGTATTTTTGTTACTCAGCCAGTGTTCATGGGTCTGGTGGACCCGCTAGAGTTTTGGCTTTCCAAATTAACACTATCAAACAATTTTATGTTAAATTACTCAACAGATGTTTACTTCATCCCAATTACAAGACATATGAACAGCAAACATGGTTAATTTTTTCCCTTTACCTTTGTTAGATCACATTTATGAATTAATGTGCTTCTCGTTTTTCTTTTATATAAAATGTTATAAATAAATCAGTTATAATCAAGTGGAGTGAGTGGAAAGACACAACACATTTACACGTGAAAAAATAATTAATTGTTTAATTTTTCTTTTGAAAAAAACTGAACACGGGTCTCACAGACCCGAACACCATACAAGGGTTAATTGGTCACTTACTGTTGTTTCCTGTTTGCTTCCTTTTAGTTGAATCAAACAACTGCGTTACTTTAATCTGACTTGCAGTTAAATCTTCGCTCTCAAGATCTGTTCAAAGATACAAGACACATGTTGTATCTTTGAACAGTTGCTTCCTAATTAGTTCAAAACTTGTAACTTAATTTCTTTTTTAACTTTTTAACTTTAACTGATCTGACTTTGCACTGTCCTCTTTCTCTTGCCGTCTTATATAAAACTCTGGACCACAGATCCACAGTTTATCTTGAAAAATGTAGCAGCTTTTCCTAATTATTTTGATCATTAAACACCACAATTCATCAAAGCATTAATCCATAATAAAATACATGGTCTCAAATTATATGGCATGTAAATCCATTATTATTAGGCAGCTGCATAACAGCATTTCTTTCCTACCCCTATATCAATTGAAGAAAAAAAAGGGATGGTACATCAGGCAACATTATTTATGAATTATATTTACAATTATTAAAGTTTTTGCAAAAGCTGGCACCTATTAGATGAATAAACAACACCTTTAAGACGTTGACTGCACAGTTTGTGAGGCTGCAGTGAGGACTGAAAGTGCTGTAAAAATTGCTAGAGAAAATATGAGTCAGCCACAAAACATCTTGAGACATACATCATTTCAATGTCCAGTAACATCGATAACTATGACTTCAGGAATTAAAAGTATAACAGCGGCCATTACTACTCCGGGGCGAAAGATAAAAGAAAATGGCCAAAATCCACTTCTCTCACCACGACATCCCATCAAGGTCAATTTGTGCCGCTTTTTCGTCTTGCCTGAAGCGCCCCGCACGCCTCATCTTGTGAATACACATTTTAACAACGGGGAATCAGTCTGTCACTAAGACACATTCAGTCCTCATGCAACCCCCCTCGCTCCCCGCACCCCCACCCCCCGCTCAACAGTCCAGTGAAGAGGACAGAAAAGCTCTGCAGCAGCTACGTCACCGTGGAGCTGAAGAGACATGAGACGATTTGTTCAAATCATTCCCTAGGTGACTCGTACTTAGCGCCTTTCACGCCGAGCCCGTTTTGAACATACACATACAGTCACACATACAGAGCAGCATAGACCCAGTGAGATATAATGCATATGAGCAGCCACACATATGCAGGCATTCCAACTCTCATTCATGCAGCTTACTCTCACTGCATGCCAAAACTGGGGTCACAGCCACTCATGGTGAATGAGTGCCAAACAGACTTGAAAAGATGAGGCGAATCCAAACACACACTTTCTCACTCAGCGCCATCCTTTGTGTGCACCCACCCACCCCCACCCCATTTCCCCCATCCATCCTGTGTCTGCTTGTGTCACTGCTTCAATCTAAACTGATGCTGCTTTTTACCCATTAGCCTTATTAATCTTTTTAATCATCAGAGTGTTAACACTCGTTAGCATCACTGTTAGTTGCATTCCAGTCCAGTGAGGATTAACATCCAGCAGGTTAGTCATGATGTCAACGACAGCCTCAGGAGCTAAACATGCACCATAAGCAGTCAATAGGTGAGTTGTTCTCAATTACTGACCAATGCAAGATAATTACACTTTTTGACACTTCAAAAAGCGTGGCACGCGCACACACAGATGTTTAAGTGTTTGTACACACAAGCACACAATCACTCTCATATGCACACACATGCACACACACAAATACACAAAGTGAAGAAGTGGAGCAGCTTAATGAAGCAAAGCAGACAAGGAGGGACGAGTTAAATGAAGGGGAGAAAAGGAGCTTTCCCTTCCACCTCATTCTAATCTGTTGTGATTGTATCCATAGTCAGGTCTGTCTATGGCCAGATGGTCCACAACACTACAACGCATGCACGCACACACGCACACGCACACACACACACACACAAGGATGACCAGAAACCCAGATCCTCATGAGAAAGCAAAATCAAATACCCTATATTTGCTAAAATGTCAACCTCCCATTACCTATAAATTGATGGAAAAAAGAGAAAATTACTATATCATGTTCAGTATAAAATAAGTGGAAAAGGGAAAAAAATTTAAATGTATGACAAAACAAAATAAAAATCAGAGAAAGGCTTGTATGAAGATAGATTAGAGGGAAAAATGAAGGACAAAATAAGGCTTCTCCTTTTTTTATCTTCTCTTGTGTTGTTGTAGTGTGTGACTGTTTTGACCCACTGGCGAAAGGGTTTGTGTTCAATCACACTTTCCTCTGAGACGGAAATTAAAGTGCTCTTTTTGGAGCCTTACGGCACACACATTCACACAAATGCACAAAGGCTCTGACTTGCATTCATACACAAAGAGACACACATTTCTGCTATTACCACATGGACTCACATGCACACACTGTGCTTGTCTTTCCCTGAATAACCAGCGCCTGCCTGCCTAGCTGGCTGGCTGGATGCTCTGGGGCAAGTCTGACATGAATCCCGTCTGATGCCTGTTTTTGCACTCCGATAATTCAATTAGGAGACAGGATGGCCCGTGCCCTGCTGCACACACCGATCAGAAGTTGTGCCAAAACCCCAGGCCATTGGGTTATAGTGAGAGGAGGGATACATTACATGATGTTACCTGCATGCACTGACAAGAAGAGACAAGGCGTGACCTATGGGGCATCTTAAACGGCTCAGTGGCAATTTGACCAGACCAACTCTGCAGGGAGGCTGTTTAGATCCACTAAACCATGAACACATACACAGAACACAGTTTCTATGCAAAAAAATAAGCGTGTGTGAAAGATGAAAACAATTTGCATGTATGCAGTATCTACGGTGCACAGTCTGCATTCAGTTTCCAACAGTAGTCACAGAGAGGCAACAAGTTAAAAGGGAAAAATGAATAATTTAGAGGAGAAACATTACAGTTGCCCCTTTTAGTGACAAAAAGAATCACTGAATGGGTTACTGAGCATAAATGTGATGTGAATCATGTTTTAGCTGTCAGTATTACCAGATCCCAAGCTACTTCAACATCTGTGAAAGATTTTGAGCATGTTGGCAAGAGTTCTCCAACACCATCATCAGATTGCCAAAGGAAGAAATTTATTTTAGAAGACTGGCATGAAATTCTCCACTAATATTCCACACAACAGCAGAACCAAGGCCAAAAACAGAGGTACTGAAAATGTTTTGTGAACTCATGGTGGTCCAGCACTTTAGCATATGTATAGCACCATGCTACAACAAGGCAACTCAAAGTGACACTAGAGATAAAATGCAACACAATATAAAAGAAACATCAGACAGTACAGATGCTAAATAACACACAGAATAGCTACGTAAAATAAAAAACATCTCTTTGAAATTGAGCCAGTGCTGCATTGCACCAGTGTTTGTTTATTTAAATGCCAGTTTTTACAGATTTAAAGGTGAAAAGGGGCAAAAAAATGCAGACAGAGGTGGGATGGGGTGCAGCAGAGGCAGCACAGAGCCGATCATGAATTTTGCAAATACACAATTTAACTCATAGACTTCTAGGGTGCTTCCATTTAAAAAGAAAAGGATATTGGCTCTCAGCAAAATGAAATCTCTAATGGCCATTTGCTTATATTAAAGTAATACAAGTAAAAAAATGCAAAATGATTCAATCCAAACTGAGCTGGAATGAAATACAATATGTACAATACACACAGAACTCATACACAGTAAAAGACACACATTCTCAGCTTCACTAGTAAGAAACACAGAAAACTCACTCACCCATAACACCCACCCTCCACCCCCATCCCACCACGCACACACACACACACACACACTCACACGCACAAATGCATTGCATTTCTTGCCCTCCTTCTACTTCACTGCTCTGCTAATGTCATTCTTGACATGACACCAATGTTTTTTCCTTCTCACACATGTTGAGGAGCAGTGAACATTATGTCCTCTTAACTAGGGCAAGCAGAAGGCCAGCGCAAATGTTCTTGTTATCTGTGAAATTTATGTATGTGTGGAAGTTGGTGTATGTGGTATCTTTAAAATGGGAGCGCTATTGTTGGAGGGGAGATTGTGCCTCTGAAAGCAAAATTCACTCAGGAAGCATTTGTTCCGGGAGGAGATGAGTAAGGAGATGAGTTGTTTTTCCTACATAGCCACACACGCGCGAACACACTCTGGTCACATAAATACACACACACAAAGATGCACGGGCTCTATTTCCCACACACCATTACATACTTACATACACCCCTCCGGAGGCAAAGAGAGGGGAGATGAGTTGATGGAGGGTTGCAGGTAGTGGATGATATTAAGGGTGTTTTATTTTTAGGGGGTGAGGAAAAGCACAAAGCTTAGACTGCACCCTTTCCACAAATGAAAACAAGAGGCATTAAAAATAGATGAATAGAAAGCCCTCCTTCCGGAATCATGGAGAAATTGAGGTAGTGTCATGGTCCTGGGCCATGTGGGCCCAGTATTCTTAGTTTTCGTGTATTTTTGTATTTTGTTCTTTATTTAGGCCATGCTTCCTGGGTTGATCTGTTACGTTGTTCCTTATGTGTTTTCCCTTCGTGACTCTTACCCCCTGTGTGCACCTCTGTGTACTTCCTGCTTTACTTTGCCCATCTCCCATCAGTGTTACGTTCACTCCTGCCGTGTCTTGTTATGATTATCAGTGTCACCTGTGTTTCCCGTGTGCATCCACTTCCCCTGATCATCCCTCATGTGTATTTAGTCTCTGTGTTTCGTACAGTCTGTGTCGCGTCGTCTGTGTTCTCACCTCCATGTTTTCACGGTCAGTCCTTGCAGTGATCATCATAGTCTGAGTTTTCTTAGTTTGTCGCAGTATTAGTTTTCCCAGTTTAGTTATAGTCTAGTCACGCCATCCCTGCTTTGTTTGTGCACTTTGTCTTCAGCCATAATAAAGGCTCGCTTTCTGTTAAGTCCACTCCCGTCTACTAACTTGTGTATGCACCTGGGTCCATCACACACACCACCGCACGGCCTGTCTCTGCAGACCGTGACAGTACGACGCGACCATGTCGGACCCAGCGACACAAGAGAGGGAGATCCTCCAGACGGTGGAGTCGCTATGTGGTAGATGGCTGCGGTGCTCCGGAGAGGAGGAACGGGAGGAGTTGGCCCGCCAAGTGGAAGTATGCGTGTCTGTGTTTCCCTGGCTATGGGAGGCACTACACCCGCTGATCACCGACCTTCTCGTCACCGCTCTCCAACTCCGTCCGCAGCCACGGCTGCCTAGTGTGCAGGCTATGCCGCCAGAGCCCTGCTGTTGTCCCGTTTCCCCGCTGCTTCGCGAGCCAGAAGCAGTTGCAGTTGGAACGGTGAGGCTCGCCACCGACACACCTTCCGCTCGCGCCCCGTCGGCTTCCGCGTCTTCACCGCGGTCTGGCCGCACGGCGTGGCGCACGGAGACGACGGAGGCCATGGACTTTGGCGAGGAAGAGCGGCAGCAGGTGTTACGGGCTTATCGGGAGGACGAGCTCCGGTGGAAGCCCTGGCTCATCTCGGAGCAGGACCTCTCACCTGCTGCACAGCCTACCAGCCGCTCGCCGTCTCCAATCCGCTTAGACTTTACTTCGCCTGCCTCATTTCTGGCAAGGATGTGGGCGGACGACCGGGAGATCGCCGCTACATCACCCCCTGCATTGGTGCCATCAGCGCCCATCGCGCCAGCTACCAGAAGGGGGCGGCGCCGGCGCCGCCGTGGCACCGCATTAACTCCGGTGAGTGACTGCGTTTTCGTGCCTCACGTCCCCTCTATGAAGCAGAGTGAGATGAGCATTGATTTGCCGGGGCCGGACACTATGACTGAATCGTGTTCGGAGACTGACAGTACAGTGTTTAGTTGTTTAGAAAGACCTACTAAGGAAATCATGGAGCCCGGTCTCTGTGAGCAGCAGCAAGCAGCTTGCACCCACGTAGAGGAGGAGCTCCGGGGAAAGCCGTGGCCTACCCCCGATTGTCAGCACATCTTTCGGGGAACATGCCTGGCTCTCGGGGGCCCTCGGAGCCGCCAGGGTCTGCAGCCTCTCACAACTCAGTTAGCTCCCTCGCAGCCCTTCACAGCTCAGTTAGCTCCCTCGCAGCCACCCTCAGTTCAGTTAGCTCCCTCGCAGCCACCCTCAGTTCAGTTAGCTCCCTCGCAGCCACCCTCAGTTCAGTTAGCTCCCTCGCAGCCACCCTCAGTTCAGTTAGCTCCCTCGCAGCCACCCTCAGTTCAGTCTCCAGTGCCGCCTGTAGCGCAGGCCCCAGTAGCTCCAGTGCCACCTGTAGCGCAGGCCCCAGTAGCTCCAGTGCCGCCTGTAGCGCAGGCCCCAGTAGCTCCAGTGCCGCCTGTAGCGCAGGCCCCAGTAGCTCCAGTGCCGCCTGTAGCGCAGGCCCCAGTAGCTCCAGTGCCGCCTGTAGTGCAGGCCCAGTAGCTCCA
The DNA here is from genome assembly GCF_057381845.1 of Rhamphochromis longiceps. NCBI lineage: Eukaryota > Metazoa > Chordata > Actinopteri > Cichliformes > Cichlidae > Rhamphochromis > Rhamphochromis longiceps. The sequence goes on along the minus strand of NC_140562.1, from coordinate 27,429,312 downwards.
GTGCCGCCTGTAGCGCAGGCCCCAGTAGCTCCTGTAGCCCAGTCCCCGATAGCAGTACGGTCCGCTGGTCAGCTTAACATTCAGCCAGGGGTCTCAAATCTCTCTGGCTCTGCATCAGCTCCTGCTGGGAGCTCGGATGAGCTCATCCAGGACTCCGCGGCTCCCACGCCGCCACCTACCTCGTCAGCTGGAGGGTCCGAGGGGCCCGTTCAGCCTTCTGTCTCCGCTGGAGGGTCCGAGGGGCCCGTTCAGCCTCCTGTCTCCGCTGGAGGGTCCGAGGGGCCCGTTCAGCAACCTTCCTCGTCAGCTGGGGGTTCTGGAGAACCGCACCAGCCTCATGCCACGTCAGCTGGAGGGTCCGAGGGGCCCGTTCAGCCTTCTGTCTCCGCTGGAGGGTCCGAGGGGCCCGTTCAGCCTCCTGTCTCAGCTGGAGGGCCCGAGGAGCCCGTCCGGCCTCACGCCTCGTCTGCTGGAGGGCCCGAGGAGCCCGTCCAGCACCATGCCACATCAGCTGGAGGGCCCGAGGAGCCCATCCAGCCACCTTCTGCTACGCCTGGTCCAGCCTGTGCTTCGTCTGCTGCAGCTCCGGCCTGTGCTTCGTCTGCTGCAGCTCCGGCCTGTGCTTCGTCTGCTGCAGCTCCGGCCTCTGCTTCGTCAGCTGCAGCCTCAGAGCCGTCATCCTCGCCTGGTCCGGCTCCGGCTTCAGCCTCAGAGTCTTCGTCTGCTGCAGCCTCAGAGTCTTCGTCTGCTGCAGCCTCAGAGTCTTCGTCTGCTGCAGCCTCAGAGTCTTCGTCTGCTGCAGCCTCAGAGTCTTCGTCTGCTGCAGCCTCAGAGTCTTCGTCTGCTGCAGCCTCAGCCTGTGCTTCGCCTGGTCCCGCCTTGACTGGTCCCGCCTCGACTGGTCCCGTGCCCACCGGGCCTCGGCCAGTACGCCTGACACTGGAGAGCCGCCGCTGCTGCCTTGCGCACTGCCGGCCCCCTGAACTGCTTCGCCGCCGCCGCTGCCTTGCGCACTGCCGGCCCCCTGAACTGCTTCGCCGCCGCCGCTGCCTTGCGCACTGCCGGCCCCCTGAACTGCTTCGCCGCCGCCGCTGCCTTCCGCGCGGCCGGCCCCCTGAACTGCTCCGCCTTCGCCGCCGCTGCCTTCCGCGCGGTCGGCCTCCGGATCTGTTCTGTCACCGTGGCCACCTTTCCTGTGGCCGGCCTCCGGAACGGTTGGACTGGACTTTTGTGTTGTCGCCTCTCGGGTTGGCCTTCGGGCCTCTTTGGACATTCGCCTTCCTGTTCTGGACTCTTTTGTGTATTTGTGGACTCAGTTTTGTTCTCGTGCTCCTTGTTTTTGGTTCGTTTTGTTCCCTCCGTCCTGGTCCCCCGCCTCCCACCCTGGGTGGGGTGTTTTCTGTTTCGCTTGTGTTTTGTTTCTCGGGTTTGGGCTGTCGGGAGCCAGCCCTTTAGGGGGGGGTGGTGTCATGGTCCTGGGCCATGTGGGCCCAGTATTCTTAGTTTTCGTGTATTTTTGTATTTTGTTCTTTATTTAGGCCATGCTTCCTGGGTTGATCTGTTACGTTGTTCCTTATGTGTTTTCCCTTCGTGACTCTTACCCCCTGTGTGCACCTCTGTGTACTTCCTGCTTTACTTTGCCCATCTCCCATCAGTGTTACGTTCACTCCTGCCGTGTCTTGTTATGATTATCAGTGTCACCTGTGTTCCCCGTGTGCATCCACTTCCCCTGATCATCCCTCATGTGTATTTAGTCTCTGTGTTTCGTACAGTCTGTGTCGCGTCGTCTGTGTTCTCACCTCCATGTTTTCACGGTCAGTCCTTGCAGTGATCATCATAGTCTGAGTTTTCTTAGTTTGTCGCAGTATTAGTTTTCCCAGTTTAGTTATAGTCTAGTCACGCCATCCCTGCTTTGTTTGTGCACTTTGTCTTCAGCCATAATAAAGGCTCGCTTTCTGTTAAGTCCACTCCCGTCTACTAACTTGTGTATGCACCTGGGTCCATCACACACACCACCGCACGGCCTGTCTCTGCAGACCGTGACAGGTAGTGAAAGACAACAAAGGGGTAATGACCGAAGATGGAGGTTATTTATCCCTCTGCTGAGTGGTTTTACTGTGACCCCCTCAGGGCACTGTGCCTTCAAGCCACACTCACATTCACACATATACATAGTTCACAAGTTCAGCAAGACCACTTTAACATGGGAACTGATCACATATGGTGTTCTTTACAAGGTTAGACATTCACAGGCTAAGCCTGTAGCCTTTATTTTATCATGACATCCTGCTGAGATAGGAGGGAAACCAAGCTAAGAACATGGCGGGACTTACACATCAGGAAAGATGCATTTAGAAAGAAGATGAGGAAGAGAGGAAGAGCAAGAATTTGAAAGACAGAGCAAAAGCAAGCAAGGGAGAGATGGGGGCATACAATTTAAATGCCATACTGACAGAAACTAATTCAAAGCCTTAACAACTCCCAATAGAGTCATGTTTCACAGTACCAACTACTTTGAACTCAGGGAGAAGAGCTCGTTCTTTAAATCTGAAAACTTCCTGCAGGCGGTTCCTCACAGTGAGGGCAGACATTGTGATAAATTTCTAACCCATATTTGTTGACAAAGCTGCTGGGACAGTCAGCAGAAGGGGGTCTTGGGAACTCCTGCTGCAGTCATCTAGATTTTTTATTTTTTATAATCTAAGGGAAAAACTAAAAGATTGAATTTATGAGTAAATATAAAATACCCCAGTTGCCAACAATACACATAGAAAAAACACATAGATTTGACATTTACTTTTGTGCAGGTCTTAAGAATTCTCATTGCACTAGGATGAATAGTATACAAAAAACATACTATTCAAACTCAAAAAAAGAAAAACTGTTCTCACATAAACTCTATCAACCTTCAACCTCAAACTTAACAGACCATGTTCATCAGATTCAGCCATATGGCTTTTTAGTTTTAAATTATATCTGAAGGGAAAAAAAATACACTTTTTGAAACTTTGCTTGGGTGTGGGTGTACAGCAATACAGAAACAAGCAAACATGGTATAAAAGTGATGGTTTAATTCCAAATTAGAAACCTGAACTCAAGAATTACAAACCATGAGCTTCATTTATCAAACTACATGTTGAAAGAGCTCTAAAGTGCTCTCCGTTCAAATACAAGCAGTGTAAAAGAAAACTGGTATTTATCATATGTGTGTACACACAGCAGTGTGAAATCTGCATGAGCAATGTCATTTACAGAAGAAATTAGCTAGAAGGCTAAGCATTTTTCTTTAAAGGATTTCATGACATACTTGTCAACATTGACATGGAACAAGTTAAAAGGCTAAACATCACTCTACAGAACAGTCAAAAAAGGGTGACTAAATAAGTAAGCGCTATCGCTACTGTTATGGCCGGTTACAGAGGTCAAAACGAAGTAAAAACATATTAAAAGCTTAAAGAGAACTGCTGCAAACAACAAAGAAATTATTGCCGCAGAAGGGGGACAATCCATCTCTGCAATATTGCCTGTGGGTGAAAAAAACAATCCAGTAATTGGTGAGACACTGCTGGCAGGAACGATCCCTGAAGGTGATACAGATTGCTACGGTGAATCTCAACAAAGCCCGAAGAAGAGTGGAACAAATTTTATTTTTATTGCCTGATTATCATTTCGGTGTTGTATAGCTTATTAGTCACACTTGAAGAAGTGAAAAAGGGGTTTTGTACAGATGAGGGTACCAGTGTCAGAGAACTGACCAGAGTCTAGAACAGGGGTGCGACTCTAGAACAATCTCAGTCCACAAGGGCCGGTGTCCCTGCAGGTTTTAGATCTCACCTTGGGTCAACACACCTGAATCACATGATTAGTTTGTTACCAGGCCTCTGGAGAACTTCAGGACATGTTGGCTGTGTCCCAATTCAGGGTCTGCACGCTTGAAGAACGTGCACTACGCGTACTACGCACGGTGCGTACTAGTACGAGAAGTGCGGAAGTGAGAGGCTTGTGAAATGGGACGGTATATGCTTCGTCGCGCTGTTCAGGTTGCCTAGCAACCATGATACTAACCGCGAGACGCGTTACATACAGCATTGTTTGACAGAAATGAAGGAGAAAAATGTTTTGTTGGTCATTTATTTTTGTCATGACATCACTTTGATTAGTTGAGTATCTGAGGCTGAGACCACGAGACTGTAAAACATGATTGTTGGGCTTCATTTCTGTGCTGAACAGTCATTTAAGATTAGTTAGTAAATAACAATTAGTTAATGTTGTTCATGAGACTAAAGTCATCTCACTGTGGTAATGTAAATATAATATGGCCAATATTATAGTATTGTCAGATTATTATGATATATATATATATATATATACACATATATATATATATTGTGGCGTGTTGGGGGAGCGGCTAGTTCTCTCCCATCATGCCTTGGGACGTGTGCTGCTGTTTGGATGTTCTTGTTTTGTTGTTTATGGTTACACTACTTTTAACTGTTATCCTGAATGTTGTGTTTGTACTGTGGTTCAAAGGCACTTACAGTTGTTGTTTTATAGAATGAATGCAACCATGGGTGAGTTCTGTTATGCTGTTGATGACCCTCGAAGCACAGTGTAGAATCAGTGTGTGTTGTAATAAAGAGCTCCCCCTACCAGCTTGGGGTTGAATAACAATCTGTCTCTGTGAGCTTCTTTGTAAAGTTTCCTCTGCATGCCACATTGGTGTCAGAAGTGGGATTCCAAGAGCATGGCCACTATGCTGAAAGAGGAAGAGGAGCTGAGGAAGATTGAGGAGCTTATCACTCACCTGGAAGCAGTGAATGGAGCACAATCGAAGAAGCGGGGAGATCCCCGGGCAGCAGCAAGCCAGCCAGGGGAAGACCTGTGGGGCTTACCAGATGGAGCCTCACACCCCCGCCCACTGGGGAGCTGTCGGAGCCGCCAAGGCATGCTGCAGGCTCCAAGACCACGAGCGACCAGCCAGCCTCCACTCATGGTGATGCCTGGGAGCAGCACACCCTCATTGTTGGCAGCCGAGGGGGACAACGCCAACTGTCTCCAGGACCAAGTGCAGCCGCCGCTGCCATCAGGGGCTCCTGTCCGGGGGAGCATGAAGCTGCCACGCTATAATGGGGAGGCACCTCCAGAGACCTACCTTATCCAGGTACAGCTGGCTGCTCAGCTAAACGGTTGGTCAACAGAGGAGACAGCTGTCCAAGTTGCCCTCGCCTTGGAAGGCAGGGCCCTGCAGATCCTCACAGATCTTCAGCCAGAAGAGCGTTTAAGTTGGCCTGCTGTTGCCAGAGCAATGCAGAGCAGGTTTGGCCTCCGTACACATGCAGATGATGCCCGAGATAAACTTGCTAACCGCCCACGGAGACAAGAGGAGAGTCTGGGTGCCTATGCTGCTGACCTACGTCTTTATGCACGTAGAGGGTACCCTGCTTTTGATGCTGCAGCACAAGAAGAGCTTGCTCTCCAGGCTTTTGTCTGGGGTCTCCAGCCAAAAAGACTACAAGAGCACATCCGTCTGCATGCACCAGAAACCCTGGCGGCAGCTCTAACTGAGGCCGAAAGAGTGGAGCATGTGCTCAGCCCAGGTGCACGCAGCCCTGGCATAAGTCACCAAGTGCGCCAAACGGACTACGAAAGGAGCGACCAGGCGGAGGAGGACCGCCAAACCACCAACACACCACCCTGGCGATCTCGGCGAGGGAATAGGCGAGCAGGAGGCCAATCCAGGGGTAACTGCCATCGGTGCGGAGAACCAGGCCACATCGCACGCTACTGTCCAGCACCAAGCCCACAAAGCCTGGCACCCCAGCTGCCGTTAAACTAAGGCGGGGTGGCACAACGGAGGAACTGCCCCCTGCCACCACTCTGTCCTCCGAATCACACTTGCGGGTTGGCCGGCTCGGCCAGACACGGGGACTGTATCTGGACTGTGACCTTGCCGGCACCACCTGTAGAGCCCTGATAGACACTGGATCCACGCTCTCCTTAGTACAGGCTGGAGTCCTCCCTGGTTCTGATGGCCCAATACCGCAGGGTTGGCAGCCTACTCAGCTCCACATCACCACAGTCACGGGGGAGCGTGCCAAAGTTAAGGGGGAAAGATCCCTCCCGGTGACTGTTGCTAACTGCACCGTGGACCACCAGTTCTGGCTAGCCAGCATCCAGGACCAATGCATCATTGGCCTGGACCTGCTAGCCAAATGGGAGGCCACAGTGGACGTGTCCCGAGCAATCCTTTACCTGGGCACGGAGGCTGTGAAGCTCCACACCACAATGGAAGTCCCGCTGCCTGCCTCCACCTTTTCAGCCAGCGTCAGGAAGCCTGAGGACCTGTCGCCGCTGGCGGGGGAAGGGGCCTCCCCTTCACCAGCAGTACCGCAACTGTCTGCAGAGACCAAGCAAGCTGTCGAGGACCTATACCAGAGGAGCTGCGAGGGTCTCCAGACTGATCAGCGACGGCAGCTGCGAGAGATACTCGACTTGTTTGCCGACATCTTTGCAGCCAAGGATGAGGACTGCATGCAAACCAGCCTGGTACAACACGACATTGACACTGGGGCTGCACGGCCCATCCGCCTCCGCCCTCGTCGCCTTCCCCTTGCCAAGCGTGCCGCAGCAGAGCAGAAGATCAGGGAAATGGCAGAGGCGGGCATCATCGAACCCTCAAACAGCCCCTGGGCAGCCCCGGCTGTACTGGTTCGGAAAAAGGATGGTACCTGGCGGTTTTGTGTCGACTATCGTCTACTCAACAGCATCACACGCAAGGACTCCTACCCATTGCCCCGGATTGACGATGCCCTCGACGACATTGCTGGGTCCTGCTGGTTCAGTTCCCTCGATTTGCGCAGTGGCTACTGGCAGGTGGAGCTGACGCCAGAGGCCCGCCCAAAGACTGCTTTCTCCATTGGCCAGGGACTGTGGCAGTTTAAGGTGATGCCCTTCGGCCTCTGCAATGCCCCAGCCACATTCGAGCGCCTAATGGAGAGGGTTCTGGCTGACATCCCCCGCGACCGCTGTGTGGTCTACCTGGATGACCTCCTCATCCACGCGACAGACTTCGAGAAAGCCTTGGCTAACCTGACTGCTGTTTTCCACGCTATCCGCCAGGCTGGCCTTCGCCTCCACCCCAAAAAGTGCCATCTCTTCCGAAAGGAGACGACCTTCTTGGGTCACGTTGTGAGCGGAGCAGGGGTTTCCACTGACCCTGCAAAGGTGGCCGCTGTGAAAGACTGGCCCATTCCGGGCAACATTGCTGAGTTGCGGAGTTTCCTTGGCCTGGCATCATACTACCGGCGTTTCGTCAAGGACTTTGCTACCATTGCAAGCCCCCTGCACTGGCTCACACAGAAGGGCCGGGAGTTCCATTGGAGTAAGGACAGTGCCGTGGCATTTGATCGGCTCCGATCTGCACTGGTTGAGGCACCGGTGCTAGCCTACCCAGACCTGCAGCTCCCTTTTGTCATGGACACCGATGCCAGCAACACAGGGGTGGGGGCTGTACTGTCGCAGGAAGGCCCTGAGGGGGAGCGGGTCATCTCCTACTACAGCCATTCCCTCAGCAGACCGGTGAGGAACTATTGTGTCACCCGTCGAGAGCTGCTGGCCATCATCCTGGGTCTCCGCCATTTCAGACCCTACCTCTACGGGAAGAAGTTCCTCCTGCGCACAGACCATGCGTCCCTCACTTGGCTGCTCAGCTTTAAAGAACCGGAGGGACAGCTAGCCCGGTGGTTGGAGACATTGCAAGATTACCACTTTGAAGTCCGTCACCGGGCGGGACGTCTCCACACCAATGCAGATGCCCTCTCCCGACGCCCTTGTGAGGAAAAACAGTGCAGGTACTGCCAACGCTTGGAGGACCGGGAGGGCATGACTTCAGTGATCGCGTCACCACAGGGCGGCCCTGAGAATGACTCTGTTCCAGGTGGGCATTGTAGCAGTCTTCAGGTCCAGTCCGCCGCGGGGGATACTGAGGGTCTGGAGGCCATGGATCCCCAACAGCTGCAACACAACCAGAACCAGGACCCTGCCCTTTCCCAGGTTCAGTGTTGGATTGGAGCCGGTCAGAGACCATCATGGCCAGAGGTATCTGCACTGGACCTCGAGACCAAGGCTCTCTACTCCCAATGGGCCAACCTCACAAACCGAAACGGCCTCCTCTATCGCTGCTGGCAGGCTCCCGGGGGTCACCGTGAGGTCTTCCAGCTCGTGGTACCTCAACAGTTGCGGTCCAGGGTGCTCCAGCTGGTTCATGGTGCAGCGGGGGCAGGACACTTTGGAGTTACCAAGACTCTGCGGCGACTCCGGTCTCGGATCTACTGGCCCGGGTGTCGCCAGGACGTAGAGCTCCATGTCCATCGGTGTGATGCCTACACGGCTCAGAAAGGGCCTTCCCAACGCTCTCATGCCCCCTTGCAGCAGTATCAGGTGGGGGCTCCCATGGAGCGGGTTGGTGTGGACATCCTGGGACCCTTCCCCACCACTGACCAGGGGAACCGCTACGTCCTGGTTGCCATGGACTACTTCACTAAGTGGCCTGAGGCCTATGCAGTCCCTGACCAGAGTGCTGTTACCACTGCTGAGCGTCTGGTCAACGAGATGTTCTGCCGGTTCGGGGTACCAGAGGAACTGCACAGCGACCAGGGCCGGAATTTTGAGGCTGCGGTGTTCAAGGAGGTCTGTCAGCGGCTGGGTATCAGAAAGACCCGGACGACGCCACTGCACCCCCAAAGCGATGGGTTGGTGGAACGCTTCAACCGCACCCTGGCCACCCAGCTTGCTATCCTGACCTCCCACCAGCAGCGTGACTGGGATCAACACCTTCCCCTGGTCCTAATGGCCTACCGTTCTGCAGTCCAGGAGTCTACTAAGTGCACTCCAGCGGCCTTGATGTTCGGTCATGAGCTTCGTACCCCAGTGGACTTGGTGTTTGGATCTCCCCCCGGGCCGGAAGTGTGCGGGGACCCCGGGTTGGACTACCTCCACAACCTCCTCGCCCGGCTCCGAGAGGTGCATCAGTTGACCAGGCAGGCTCTCCGAGATGCAGGTTCCCGGCAGAAGCGAGCTTATGATACCCGCTGCAAGGGGGAAGGACTTTCGCCCGGTCAGCATGTGTGGGTCTACAGCCCGGAGAGGAAGAAAGGGCTTTCTCCCAAACTGATGAGCCAGTGGGTTGGACCCTGCACTGTTCTTGAGAGGCTGTCCGACGTGGTCTACAGGGTGCGGCTGGTCAAACGGAACAGGGTGGTCATACTCCATCGCGATCGCCTGGCACCCTATCAGCCCTTGAGTCCATCCAGGGAGACGTCAGGGTCCCAGCTTCAACTGCAGGCCCCCAACCTGGCCTCGGAGGCAGCTGGGGGACCCACGGAACGTCCTCAACGAAGCCGTCGCCTTCCCCAACACCTCAGAGACTTTGCTATGGACATGCCGGTTGCTGGGGACAGCTAACCACTCAGGTGGGGGCTGTGTGGCGTGTTGGGGGAGCGGCTAGTTCTCTCCCATCATGCCTTGGGACGTGTGCTGCTGTTTGGATGTTCTTGTTTTGTTGTTTATGGTTACACTACTTTTAACTGTTATCCTGAATGTTGTGTTTGTACTGTGGTTCAAAGGTACTTACAGTTGTTGTTTTATAGAATGAATGCAACCATGGGTGAGTTCTGTTATGCTGTTGATGACCCTCGAAGCACAGTGTAGCATCAGTGTGTGTTGTAATAAAGAGCTCCCCCTACCAGCTTGGGGTTAAATAACAATCTCTCTCTGTGAGCTTCTTTGTAAAGTCTCCTCTGCATGCCACAATATATATATATATACATATATATATATATATATACATATATATATATATATACACACACACACACACACATACATACATATATATATATATATATACACACACACACACACACATACATACATATATATATATATATATATATATATATATATATATATATATATATATATATATATATATATATATATATAATAAGTGATATATATAAGTGATATATATATAAATAAGTGACGTCATATTCAGTACTTTTGACAGTTCACTCTTCGGCTGCTCCATCTTATTAGGGAAAGTCCACTTACATAAATGTCAATTTCAAAACTCAACCCCATCATTTAATTTGTTTTTGATTGAAATTGAATATTACTTAAACTCTCTTAAATTAACTTCCAATAAAAAAGGTTTATCACTGATTGAAATTCATTGAGAAATGTTTAACGAATGAGCGGTCACAACTTTCAAATACAAAGTTGTTATGAAGTCTGTCACATTCCCCCCCCCCTTTTTTTTTTTTCTTTTTTATCCTTTATTTATTTATCCTTCTTATTTCATTGTACTGTATATTGTTACTCTTATTTGTCTTGTATGTCTACTGTACAAACTGAACTGGAATGACTGACTGTTCGCTTTATAATTTCAATAAAGTTTTGAAAAAAAAACAAAAACCTCTTCGGCTGCTCCCATCTGCCGTATTTTGCGGCAAAATTATCCACGCCCACCGTCGCGCTATGGATTGTGGGATATATGGGACCACGCTTGATATTTGGGGAAATCGACGGCGCATTTGGAGTATGCATTTGAAGTACAGTGCCGCCGGTGCGTCAAGCCACCTGGGGGCTCTTCAACTGGTGGGGGAGATTGTCACACCTTGCAGGAGCTTTCCTCTCCTCAGGAACTCTCTGCAGGAGGGGGAGATACAGGAGAGGTGGAGGAAGATCTCAGCCTGGGCGTCTATTGTCTCATGTAGTCTGGAAGATGAGTGGATGGTGGGGTGGGTGCAGTTTTCTCTGTGGTGGGGTTGGGTGGACTGTCCCGGGCTCTGTGGGGCCGGGGGGCGCTGCTGCGCTGGCCCCCGGTCTGGATGGGCCTGGGCCCCCTTTCCCTGGCGGGTCGCGGAGTATGGGAGTGCCTACTCCAATGTAGCTTGCCATCACCAGTGTGTGAATGTGTGCGTGAATGGGTGGATGACCGGATATGTAAAGCGCTTTGGGGTCCTTAGGGACTAGTAAAGCGCTATATAAATACAGGCCATTTACTGGGGTCAGCGGGGGAGCTGGCCCCAGGGAGGGGTCACCTGCCCCTCCCTTCCTTCCCTCCCCATCTCCAGCTGCCTCCCACTTCCCGCTCCACCACAACCACCCACACATGCAGGGCCTTGGAGTAGGGGTATGTCACCTCTGTCCCCTTCTGGCTGCCTCTGCCTCAATTTTATCCCACAACTTAAACATTCATATTACTCACACTCTCATTACACATACATATAGGATCTTGGGGGTGGGCACGATACACGGAGTCCAAATTACCATCAGGGTGTACACCTCACCCCTGGCGTCGTTGCCCACCTCTCAATTTTAAATACACGTAGACATTGAGGGCTATCAGGAGGGGCTATGCGCTTACCTGCTGCTCTCTGGCAGGTAGCTCCATGCCCTCCTGGGTTTTAATTGCACTTTAGAACACACATGTATCAACACTACAATGAGTGGGTGGAGGGAGGTTTGGAGTCTTCTCTCACCCCCATTCTCTGCGGCCTGCTGGAGCGGGGGGGCTAGGAGGAGTTGGCCGTCCGACTGCGGTTTGGAGTGTGGGGCCTCCCTGCTGCTACGGAGTCGGGGCGGTCTGCCTCTCCCCACCGCAGGGAAAAGGGTAACACCACCTGTGTCTGGGTGCAGTTCCCCCCTCCAGGGGCAAGGGTACCTAGACCCGGTTCGTAGAGTACGCTTGGGGAGTGTGATCGTGTGTACAGCGTCTCTTTATGTCTGTCTCCACGTTGGTTGAGTGTGGAGTAAGTGCATATGAGAGCATGAGGGTGGGAATGGATGTTTGTATCTGTGTGTGCCTGTATGTCTGTGTCTATATGTCAGGTTGGATGTCAGACGCCACCTCTCTGGGGACATCTCAGGCCCTCCAAGGTTTGGAGGCCTATCTCCACCCACCACCACTTCCCCTGCCAGTGGCGGACTCCCTCAGGTGTCGGTGCGTTGGTGGTTCTTTGTGTCTGGGGGTGGGCGTCCGGGTACACACCGGCTCACTCCTTGGCGGCCGCTTATCGGGGCCTGGAGCCTGGGGCTCGCTCAGGCCACTTTGGAGGTGGGGTGCCCCCGGCCTCTCGGCCTGGGGCTCGGTCACTCAGGCACAGCTGGCTGCCGGCGGAGCTCACGGGCGCGTCACTGCAACTCCCCCTGGCTTCTGCTCCGCGGCTGCTGAGTGAGCCCTCATCTGGGACTCTCCTCAGCTCTTACTGGGACAGTGGCGCGGCTGCCCCTCTGTTGGTCTTCCTTGGTCTCTTGTGTTCTGGGGGCCTCTGGATGTCTGGAGTTTTGATCTCCTCCATACCTGCTTCATACCCTGGAGGACGGGGCTGTGGCCCCCCCACACTCCCTAGCAGATCGTTACATGGAGAAACCTTTGGAATGCAAGCATGCTGATCCACACAGGTGTACACACGGGTGTTCACAGACGCAGACTACAGCTTTCTTGGCTGCTGCCTCAAAGCACATTGTGCGCTGTCTATCTTGCGTACTGCACAATATCGTTTATTATTTAGTATCTACTGTTATCTACTGCTAGCTAGTTTATTGTGATGGTGCTGTTTTTTTTATTATGTTGCTCTTTGTTGTTTGCTTTCTCTTCTGTTTTTTTCTCCACACAGGTGACCCAGGTGTTTTCTTTTTTTCTGTTTGTTTTTTTGTTTTTCTTTCTTCCCCCCCTTCTCACCGTCTCTTCTCCCCTTTGGTTTTCTTTCTCTCCCTCTCTTTCTTTCATTCTTTCTCCCTGTCCTATCCCCCAGTCATGTCTGTCCCGTTTGTAGGAACTGAAAATAAAATAAATTCATAATTATAATAAAGGTCAATCAAATGGACCAATATGGCAAGGCCATGATGATCCACTTGGTAAAATAAATCCGCTTGGCATCTTTCTTGGCCTTAAGACAACAATTCTGATGGCTAATGATCCAAACGGGACACAAAAAAAAAAGAAAAAAAAAGAAAAAAAAAAAAAGAAGTACACTTCGAATTGGGACAGCCGTCGTCGTGTGGCGGTGACGTAACCGCACTTAAAATGCGTACTTCAAGCGTGCAGACCCTGAATTGGGACACAGCCGTTGAGGAGCTAATTTAGCCATTTAAATCAGCTGTGTTGGTTCGAGGACACATCTAAAACCTGCAGGGACACCGGCCCTCGTGGGCTGAGATTGCCCACCCCTGCTCTAGTAGCTCTTCTTGGCTGGGAGTGGCTTGAGAAAGTTGATCCACATCAACAGAAAAGAAGTTGGTGCATTTCCTAAATCTTCCAGTGGTTTTTACTACTTAAAATAAATGCTGAATAATAAATTAAAATTCATGTTTATTGCACCTATAAGAGAACTGCATTTTTATCACATGTCAGCTTTTAGAAGATGACGTCATTAAAAATCACATTATTGTTTAATACAACACAAAACCCTTTAACATTTACTTGCCAAATAAATCAAGTGTAACGTGCAGATAATCAGGGGTTAAGGTGGGATTTGGCAGGTTGGGAAGCACTAAAATCTTATGTAGCGATGCAGCTGGTAAAAATTACTCAAAAATTTGATTTGCACTCTGAGTGCCAATTACCTGGCCTGTGTGGTTGAGAGGTAAACTGCTCTGCATGGATTTAGAAAAACCAAACAAACAGATGTTACAAGAACTACTACACTACTGGCTGCTTTTCAACCTCCAACTACAGTTCTGCAGTTAAACTGACTTAAAGTGATTCAACCATTTACAAATAATACTTTTTTAATGTTAAAAAGGGACAAGGGTTAAGAGATTAAGAGATTAAGGGTTAAGAAGGTTATTTTAGATAGGAGACCTTAGCGTGACCACTACCCAGGGCAGTTTCTTGTTTTCACGGACTGCTCAGTTAGATTTAGGCATTAACACTAATTGGCTAAGGTTAGAGATTTGTCATGGTTTGGGACAATTGTGAATTGAAAAGCACGACCTAGCTCATTTTTGATTCAAAATTATAAACTATGAACTAAAATGAATGAAACGTAGTACATAATACTCCAGTCATGTGAAAAAACAAAACAAAAGCCTTTTCACAGGACTCTATGAAAAGCTAATAAAAGCTTACTGAATCTATAACAGTTAAAAGGGAAAGTAGCAGCCAGTTTCTGCTAATCAAAGCAAGAGGTAAGTACAGTATGTGTATCATCTGGCCTGTGTAAGCACTTAGATTTGATCTGATCACACATGACCTGTGCTTGTGGAGCATCAGTGGCCTGTGGGATAAAACAACACTGTGGTGTCATCATGTTTTAAATCTCTCTCTTCTGCTTTGCTAATTGGTAAAAGCCACAACCCGTACTACAAGACAAGCACAGCATCGTCAGGCCCACAGGGACTGCATGTGTATGTATGATTGGAGGTGGGAAGCTGCTTAGATATTCAGGAGTGGCTCTGCATGGGCTGAGAATTATTATGACTTTTCAGATTTAAAACACGCATGGAATCCACAATTACTGTGGAAACGCAGGTAAGCTTCGTCAAGTCAGTGGTTATGGTTTATTATATAAAAAATAGATGTAACCACCACCCTTTAATTAAATTACATTCAGTTTTATTTATATCCAACTTAGAACAATCAGATGATCTTCTGTGAGGGAGCACTTGGCAATGGTGGGAAGGAAGAACTCCCTTTTCACCATTTCCATAAACTCACAAAAACAAACCAAAACCTTGAACATGAAAACTAGGACTAGACTGGTCTCAAGCAACTAAAGACTAAGAAACATAAACGAGGACAACGAACCAGGAACTATGAACTAGAATTTCCTCAGGAACCCAAAGGGAGAAAACACAGCATGGTGAGGGGTATGATGCGACAACTAACAGAGAGAAACAGAGGGCCTAAAAACACAAACAGAACAACAAGAGGGAGGGGAACAGGTGGAAACACACCTGGGACAAATCAGACCTAACGAGACAAGGGGAAGCAGAATCAGACACCCTGCACACGGGACAGGGACTATCAAAATAAAACAGGAAGCATACGACAGGCACAGAGGCACGGACTAGACACTGAACAGAGGAAACACAGAGCACAGAAACATGAGTCACAAACTGCAACATGAGACCCGACTGACTGGGAAATAAACATGACAGAACTAAACCTACACTAAACATGAGGGCACAGGAGCCGAAACCTAAGAACTATAGATCACATGACAAAGAAGAAGTAGAGAGCTAGAAATACAAAACAGAAACCAAACCAAAACATCATCATCATCATCATCATCATAAAGCATAAAGAAATCGAAGATCAATAATAGTACAAAACTCAAAACACTGGGTCACCAACCGAGGACCATGACAACTGGTTGGGGGGTAAGAGAAGAAGAAAAAGAAAGTGTGAGAGATTGGTACAAAGCACAAATTATTTGAGAGAGACAAGACAAAAGTTTACCAACTGGTAAGAATTTATAATCAGTGTTAAAATGTATTCCAGTACAGATTACAGAATACATGCCCCAAAATGTATTTTGTAACGTATTCCGTTACGTTACTCAATGAGAGTAATGTATTCTGAATACTTTGGATTACTTAATATATTATCAAACTACAACTACATGAATGTACTATTGCTGTGTGATTTATTATTATTACTGAAGGCTACTCGCCATACCAATACAAACTAGATTTTTAAATCTTAATATAAAATGAGTAACAGTAGGGTGGACTTTCGGTAAGGCTGCACTTTTTCAGTGATCTTGTATAGAAAACTATTCCGCGCGTATATAAAACAGGCCTGCAGCTGCGAACCGTAGTAAAGTGACCTCTGACTAATACGTCGGGTTCCATGTCGGGCTCGTAGCTGAAAACTAGCTTTTGCTGTCTGAGTCAACTTTGCTAGCAAGAGACAGAGAGAGGCGTTGAAAGGCTGCTCCAATGGAACTTATTGTTTCAGAGAAAAACACGAACACAGTGTACAGTTGAGTCTTATTAGCTTACTTACACCTGGGCTACGCTGCCCATGAGGCTACATTCTTTAGGGCAATGCCTGTAATACTCTACTCATATTGCCTTCATATTAAATAATTTTTTGAACAAAATTTTTTTTAAAATATTTCTTCACGTCATTATGCGGGCTGCAGGTAGAGGTGACATGGGTCGCAAGATTGAGACACAGACATTAGAGCCTCTTAATGAGTGTGTGTGTTTTGTTTGGGTTTCCAACGGCGTGGAATTACCAGAAATAGAGAGGGCATAGCCTAACATATGAAGCAGGAAAAGACAGCAGTGTAATCCCTTTGTTTCAACAAAGTAACTGTATTCTGAATACCACCTTTTTAAATGGTAACTGTAATGGAATACAGTTACTCATATTTTGTATTAAAAATACGTAACACCAGGACATGTATTGTGTTACACCCCAACACCGTTTATAATAATTAAACACTATTAAGCATTAGTAAGGTATTAGTTAATACTTATTTAATCAAGTAAGTATTACATATTAGTATGTGATTTTTGAACATATATGTAAAAATGGTTTAGTCTTGCTTTACAAGTTCATACAGCATATAATTGTTTACAGTTTATAGTTTCTAAATAAAGTATGACATCAAGCCCAAACAAGTTATTTAGGCACTGTTAATGGTCCATAGTATAATTCAGAAAGTAAATGATTAACATCTTATTGTATAAAAATTATGAAATGAGCTAGTTGTTTTTGAATGTGTTAACAGAAGCTTCACACTACTTATTTCACATTGTAAATTATGGTTAATTCAGGTTGTTACTTTACAAAGGACTTTGTGCAACCTTATCTAAAGTGTAGACCCTGTGTGACTTACAAAAAATATAAATGAAACTGAAAGGGCAGCAGGACCTTGAGACTCAGCTATCTAACAGTCAGAAAAAGGAAACAGACAAAACATAAAGTTATACAAAACATACAAATATTTATTGCGGGAGGCAAATATAACTCACTTAATATTTTCAGAATACTGAAATGTAAGTAGGACCAGTGTCGGAGTTCATAGGAGGGGTTAAGAGCAAAAGAGACACACTGAGCAGCTAGAGTCACTGAAGATTTTAACTTGGGTATTGAAACTTCTTCATTTAAAATAAAACATGAATACGTTTATCATAAAGGAATGGGTAATATTTCACATGGCTTGTTTGTACTTGATGCAATACTTTATTTCGAAATTGTTTGAAAAATTAAAAATCCATTATTTTGATCTTTATTTATATGATTATTAAACAAGACTAAAACATTCAAATTGATTCTTATAAAAAGTTTTAACTAATACCCTTCTAATGCTTAACAGTGTGTAGTTATTATAAAATATTTTCTCCCAAATGCAATAAATACATATAAACAAAAGTGAGTAGCAAAGAAATGCTTCATGTCGAAGCACCCGGCAGCCTCACCTGATCCACCCTAACTATAAGCTCTATCAAAGATCACAGTTTTTAAGCCAAGTCTTAAAAGTAGAGAAGTAGAGGTGTAAAGACAGTAAAGGTGTCTGTTCTGAATCCAAACCCGCACTCTGAGAGTGAAGTCCTCTGTAGAGATTAGAGATGGCACGATACCACTTTTTTATGTCCGATACCGATATCATAAATTTGGATATCTGCTGATACCGATATGAATCCGATATAGTGTGTTTTTTAATCAATAAAACAGTTTTTTAAATATATTGCTGCATTTTGTATAAGTTCATACTCAAGTTTAAATAAACAACAACACTAAAGCTATTCTGTTATACCTGTATGTAAAAAATACACTGCACCCAAAATATTTCATAGTTCAGCAATACTGATCAATCTAATAAACTTAAACCTACTCAATCCTTCCAATTTTGATATTTTAAAGAGTACTTAGCAGAAATATTAAGCAACCTAACTAATAGGGTTGCAAACTCCCAGAAAAAAAAAATAGGGAACCACCCTCCACCTCATGATGCTTAATCGACGTAATCAACTTTAATTTGATGCAGTGTGGAAAAAAAATGCACAGAAATAAATTATTTTTCAAGAATAATTAAATAGATTCAACACCTTTCTTCAACAGAATTGCAGACTGCACAGATGGTACCTTCCCAAAGGAAAAAGTAGTATAGCTTACTAGGGTATATTAAACTTACAGTTACTATATACAGTAATGGACTTCTATATATTTTACATAATATTAAAACTTTGGGTGTAAGATTCAGATAATTATTTATTAAAAGCTCGACATTTTAAATGAGAATAAGAAAGAAAAGTATATCTTTGTGACCCCTTTTCCCTGTTCTCGCGACAGAAAAGCCGATCAGCTGATCATTAATCAGTTTCACCATTGAAGTAGCAGCAAGAAGAGGCAGTCGCTCCATATATCGGTTGTTAAGCTTAACGTGGGAATGCTTTACAAACATTCAGAGATGAACTTACACACTTTACTTCTCTCTGGGATAACTTCATCGGAGATGAAATGCCGGTTTGGTAGCGAGGCTACAAATACACACAGCTGCTCTATCACGTGAGCACACTGCTCTGACGTGCTATGGTTATGAGGCAAGTTACGCCGTGTCGCAAGTTTTGTGAGGTGCTTTTTTGATATTTAATGGATAGGATTACATTTTTTATTTCTCTCCGATATCCGATCCAGTAATTTACCTCAGTATCGGACCGATACCGATACGTAATATCGGATCGGTCCATCTCTGCTACTACTGCACATTCACCCAATGTATATACTATATATCGTTAGCTTCATAGCATAATTGCCTAAGTCATTTGACTAAGTCAATGACTTAGGCACTTATGCTATGAAGCTAACGATATATATATATATATATATATATATATATATATATATATATATATATATATATATATATATTCCTCTACCCCCCCCCCCCCATTTTTGCACATGTCGAGGAGCGTGTCAGGCTACATTTCACTGTGTGTTATACTTGTACAACTATGCATGTGACAAATAAAGAACCTTGAACCTCTAGTAGAGATAGGTAGATACCAAAGCATTTTTAAGATATGATGGAGCTTTATTATTCAAGACTTTGCACATGAGAAGAAGGGTTTAAAATTCAGTTTTAAATTTGACATGCAGCCACTGAACTTTGAGGTTTCAAAATGAGATCTCATAGTGTTAGATACTGTTGTATGTTTGGCAGACAGAAGAGACCATATTTGAATAAGAGGATGGAATGTTACATCATTAGCTTAACACTAGCAAGGTGCATCAGTTCACACATGTACGTGTGTATTGCAGAGACACAAATACCAGCCATGTGTTATCCAAATAAAAGCACTGACTTTTCTCAATTAACCGCACAGTAAGCAGTATTGTCATTTTAACTACATTTAAATCTTCCATGAGGCACCAACACCGCAAACATATTTCTGGTGTCAGTGCTAAGTGAACTGCTGCCAGCTACAGCTGCACATGTTGACCTGCTTTTAGAATCAGCCTCAAATGACACTTTGAACATTTATGTGCTGTTTTTAAGTTTTAAACCCTGAAAATTGCCACTCAGCCATTATCTGTCACATTCCGTTTAGAAAGTAAATTTTGCCATTTTTCTTTTACATCTGTTAATGTGTGTGGTAAGTGACGATGTTACATCTGAATGTAATGGCAGTGCTTTTGTTACTTCCCAGCACTTTCTCTGTTTGCTTTTGCTCAACCTTATCCAGTTCACAACTCCTGACAGCATGCTCAAGGTGGACAAGGTCAATGGTCTCAAGTGAATCTAAACAACAATTTTAACTTTAAACTGTCCCCTCTGCGAATCCTGCAATGTCCGTCTGGCAGTCATCTTGTGCCCTGAGCCGCCAGTGTCTCTCTGACAGGTTCAGTAGCTGCCTGGCAGTGGGTCATGTCTGAACACACGGGGCGCATCTTGTCAGGAACCTGATGGCTCTACACTGGCGCTGCTTATCTCATAGGTGGCCTCACTGGTGGCACTGTGGCAGGTGAAAGAGGAGTGAAAGGAAGGAGAAAAGGGAAGGGAAGGAGAGTCAATAGGGCATGGTAGTGTGCAGTGGAGAAAGGGGAGGGGGTTAATATACAGGGTGGACCATTTATATGGATACACCGTAATAAAATGGGAATGGTTGGTGATATTAAAGTCCTGTTTGTGGCACATTAGTATATGTGAGGGGACAAACTCCTCAAGATAGGTGGTGACCATGGTGGCCATTTAGAAGTCGGCCATCTTGGATAGAACTTTTGTTTTTTCAATAGGAAGAGGGCCATGTGACACGTCAAACTTATTGGTAATGTCACAAGAAAAACAATGGTGTGCTTGGTTTCAACGTAACTTTATTCTTTCATGAGTTATTTACAAGTTTCTCTTTGTTCACAGCCATTGACATGTCGAAGAGGTTAACACGTGAGGAGCGGATCGAAATTGTGTTGATATCTGGTGAACGCAGTAACCGGGTCATTGCAGCAGATTTCAATGCAAGACACCCTACAAGACCACCCATCTCCCATGCTACAGTTAGCAAATTGCTTGCTAAGTTTTGTGAAACTGGTTCAGTGTTGGATTTACCAAAATGTGGACGCAAGAAAACTGTCACTAATGAAGAAACATCAGTGGCTGTCCTAGCTTCATTCAGCAAGAGCCCACAGCGTAGCACTCGCCGTATGTCACTGGAGAGTGGCATTAGTCGAACATCCCTTTGGCAGATATTAGCTACTCACAAATGGCACCCTTACAAACTCCAGCTACTGCAGCATCTCAACGAGGATGACCCAGATCGGCGCACAGAATTTGCAGAATGGGCAAAACAAAAATTGGAACAGGATCCTCAGTTCATGCAGAAGATTTTGTTCAGTGATGAGGCCAACTTTTATGTGAATGGTGAAGTTAACAAACAAAACCATTGCTATTGGTCTGACACTAACCCACATTGGATGGATCCCTCCAAGACTGTTGAAACAACAAAAGTGATGGTTTGGTGTGGTATATGGGGTACAACAATAGTGGCTCCATTCTTCATCAATGGAAACCTCAAGGCCACTGGATATTTGAAATTGCCACATGATGATGTGTTTCCCTCTTTATGCACTGAAGCTGGCACGTTCCCTGAGTTTTTCCAGCAAGATGGTGCACCACCACATTATGGGTGCCAGGTCCGAGCATTCCTAGATGAACAGTTTCCTGGAAAGTGGATTGGTTGTCGTGGGCCAGTTGAATGGCCCCCAAGGTCTCCCAATTTGACCCCCTTAGACTTTTATCTTTGGGGTCATCTGAAAGCAATTGTCTATGGTGTGAAGATACGAGATGTGCAGCACCTGAAACTACGGATACTGGATGCCTGTGCTGGCATTTTTCCTGCAGTGTTGCTATCAGTGTGTGAAGAGTGGGAGAAGAGGGTTGCATTGACAATGGGCAGCACATTGAACACATTTTAGAAGTGGTCAGAAACTTATAAATAACTCATGAAAGAATAAAGTTACGTTGAAACCAAGCACACCATTGTTTTTCTTGTGACATTACCAATAAGTTTGATGTGTCACATGGCCCTCTTCCTATTGAAAAAACAAAAATTGTATCCAAGATGGCCGACTTCTAAATGACCACCATGGTCACCACCCATCTTGAGGAGTTTGCCCCCTCACATATACTAATGTGCCACAAACAGGACTTTAATATCACCAACCATTCCCACTTTATTACGGTGTATCCATATAAATGGCCCGGAGAATGAGGACAGAACAAAGAAAAGCAAGAGCAGACTTTCAAAAGATTTCAAGGCCGGATGGAAAATGTATCTTTAAGTATGCAAAATAAAGGGAGTAGAGATGTAAGAAAGAATAAATTGCACAGTAATACAGTGGGAAAAGGGAAGGAAAGCACGAGTGCAGAGGCAATGAAACTGGTGAAAGAAAGAATAAGGCAAAAGCTATATTGTGATGAGAGTGATGCCACTTATTTATGTAAAACAAGAAATCGATAACCTTAAACTAATAGCGAAATGTTGATGACTCTGAGCAAACTTGACTTAAAAAGCATTGTGCGATGGAAGATCTTAACATCGAGCGGAGACTGAACACAGATAAGAAAACGGAGAAAGGACATGCTGATAAACCTCCTTTGGGTCCTCTGAATGAAAGGACTGGTGGAAGAGGAGGAGGCAGCTGAACAAGCAAAGCAGAGGTGAAGACAGTTGAGCCACTTTAGCATTCAGACATCAGAGATACAAGACTGATAAAGCGGAGAGATACAAATAGGTCAGATTTAACTGTTGCCACCAAGGCTGATGCTCATCTCACTTTTGTTCTCTCCATTCAGAAAGAAAATTGCACTTTAACAGATGCAGAACAGCACCACCTTTACATTTTCATAAATACAGGCTGTGTATATGTGTAAAATGTCTGAACAGTGGATGTCCAGCAAATATATGTACAAATAAAGCATCAGAGAACGGAGGCCAAAACTATCAAAGCAAGCACAAAAACTTTTAAGCTGGTTTGTGTGCCGTGTAGCTGTGTGTGTGTGTGTGTGTGTGTGTGTGTGTGTGTGTGTGTGTGTGTGTGTGTGTGTGTGTGTGTGTGTGTGTGTGTGTGTGTGTGTGTCCATAAAGCAGGTACACAGGCATAGACATCACAGGTGACCTTTTAAAGCCGGACGGTGTGACTTTAATATCTCACCTGCAAGTCTTCTTCCCTCCTCACTGGCCTCCTCATCTCTCCCCTCTTTTCTATAATAGAAGCAATTACCTCTCATCTTCTCATCTTATCTAGACCCTCCTCCTCCCATTCTCCTTTTTTCTCCCTTTTTCTGTCATTTCATTTTTTAGCAGTCTCCTTTTCTTCCACCACACCCCTTAACTGTCAAAAGCCTCCTTTTGTCTAAAAAATGAAGTCGATTTTCTTAAAAGCTGACAGGGAGGTTCTGATGATGATTTGGCAGCGTGTCATTGCAACTAATGGCGTTTGGAGTTCCCAGCTTCACTGAACTACATTATAAAGTGTTTGATCTATACTCACCCTTCTTAGCACTCCTCTTCTTTTTTTCACCACAGAGATCTCTGACAGGCGTAGAAATGAGACGGAAGCCTCTAAGAGACTTTTCAATCTCTTCTGAAAGGAAATTGGAGCACAAGGGCAGGCAGGTTAGTGGGAATGGACAAAATCTCATATATTTCAGGAGTTTTCATAAGTTTTTTCATGACAGAATAGTAGTTTTAATATTTAAACTCCTCGATTGAGGTATTACGGTTCTGAACTGCATTAGAGCGTTGACACAGCTTCCCTTGTGCGAGTGATATTGGTCTTCAAAGCAGTGAATACATTTAAACCTGAAACCTTTTCCTGTGTTGAAGTGGGGCTTTGGCTATAGCCAGGTATCTGATTATGGCGCTTCTTGTCAAGAAAAGAAGAAAAAGGCAAACGCGATTGTGGGTCTCGTGTCCTATCTGTATGCGCTAATTGTTGAGGCATTGTGTCAGCGCGCAACGGCGCAAACAGTAACAGAACAATGTTTGATTGAGCGAGATAGAAAGAAGGGAAGAGGAGCTTTTCAAGCTTTTCACATGTGTTAACCTATCGTGGTGTAATGAGTGTGTGCCATCTGTTTCTCCACCTCTATTAAAAACTCCTTCAGCGAAACCACAATCACATTACATACAAACACACTCTCCTGGTACCCGTAATTGCTGTGTGGGTAGCCACCTTTGACATCCTCAATCAGAGGACCTTCATGCTCACGCACACAGATGCATAGCGCTCACAGAGACACCCAAGTCCTTAAATACACACAAGAAAGCACAGATAGAAAATTGCAAGTAATTTAATGAGAATAAGATCCATTTCATACAGTTCAAAATCTCTCCTCTGTAAGGTTGTGCAAAAAGTGGATGGTGCGAAAGCAATCATCGACAGCGTGTTTGGGGAGCTGTGAGTGTTGGATCAAGCTAATGAAGTTAAGAAAAGAGGTTTGAGGAAGTGTAGGCGGATGTCTTGCTAGCAATCTTAATAAACATCACATGCACTTTTAATTAACTACATTCTCATGTGACGACAAGGTACTAACAAGACCAACGACACTCAATCATGCCTGAGGAAATGTGTTTGAATCCGTGTGTGTCTGTCTCTGTATGTGTGTGTGTGTGTGTGTATGTACGTGGGTGAACACGTGGAGGAGTATTCGCCTGCTAGTGTGTGGACGTGTCCCTGCGTTGGTGCACTGCACCTCCCCCTCTTCATGCTCAGTGCCTGTGTGTTAAGAATTAGCGGAGACTCATAATTGCATGAAAACTAATTTCATCTCTGAAACCCCTATTTAATGGCAGTGATTTTATTGCCACATCCTCTGTGGCTATAAATTATGTGAATTACTGTTCTTTTCACTTATAAGTACATGCAAAAATTAAGCTTCTCAGTGGATAATAGATACAGTTTGAATAATGGTGTCTTGTAATGTGCTATAGACTATCTTCCATGCAAGAATAGACTGTGCAAAACAACTTTTAACAGCAGCTTATATACTTAAGCAGAACCTGTTTTGTTTTTTTATTATTATCTGTGATTACATTTTGGTGTTTATTTGAAAGCCTGATATTTGTGGCATCAGATCAAATCAAAGCTTCCACTGATCATAACACTGGAGAGGGTTAGAGGGCACAATAATAATTCCCAGAACAACAAGTCATGATAAAGAATCCTTCACATATCATTCCCACTCATTATTACAGGAACTGCCAGCAGATCAAGTCAGAGGAATTGACTTTATCAGAGCTTATATTCACAATTCAAACTTACCAATGACAAGAACAGATTTAAATAGAGCTGACATATAACAGTTTTTTTCACACTAGAACTGTTGATAATTATTTATTTGGCAGTTGTATTGCAGAAATATATTTTTTTAAAACTGTCAGTACATAAGCCTGTAGGTGAGCTGGTAACTGTCAGAATTTTGTTCAAATACTGGCTGTCATATCAGATTTATAGTCAGGGCTGTTAATCGGATATCTAGTTTTGATCTTGTCATTCTCTTTATTTAATTCTTAGGAAAAAATAATGCACACTGCCTGATTAATTCTGTCAACACTCATCTCATTAGAGTTATATATTGATAATGAGATTTTCAAGTTTTCCTCCTTTCATCTGCTGCCCATCGCCACATTTGCTACACACAGAAGCATCAGTGTTAATGCTGTCCCTGTTTAGAAAATCCAGCTTACCCAAAATGCAGGTCTGTTTGTTTGTCTGAAGGGGAATAAAGTTCTCAAGTTCTTTCCTCTCAGAAGAGTTTTGTTCGAGTGACATGTTGTTGACAGAGATGCTGAGCCGCATTTGAATTGTTGTAACTTAATGTCTTGCCCCCTGCTGGCTGCCCGTGTGTGCGTGTAAGTGTGTGTGTTTTGGAGAAAGGGAAGATTCTTTTGAGAAATGAAAGCCTATCTGGAACAACCCTGACATATTACAAAACAATAATATGATAAACTTTTCAGATTGGAGTGGTAAAGGAATCAAATATTTAGAACATATACTAGAAGGAACAGAATTTATTTCATTTGACCAACTAGTTACACAATATGGGATCAACAAGAAAAGATTTTTAGAATATCAACAAATTAAATCCATAATGAAAAAGAAATTTAAACCGGGTCAAGTTGAACTATAAACACCACCAAGTGTGGTTCAATTTCTTACTCTTAAAACCCCCAAATTACTATCCAAAATATACAGAATGCTTTCTAGAACAGATGAATCAATATCACTTCCTATTGCAAAATGGGAAGCGGATTTATCAGTCAGCTTAGACCAAAACTTCTGGTCTCAGGTTTGCTTAAAAACCTTTCATCTAATTAGAAATCCCAGTCTTCAATTAATTCAATACAAAATATTACATAGAGTGCACTATACAGGTCATCGGATGTTCAAGATGGGCTTTACGTCTACCAACAACTGCTCACACTGCCAAACCAATTCACCGGACAATTATATCCACGCTCTTTGGTTCTCTCCACCAGTTCAGACGTTTTGGCGCGAGATATGTGAAGACTTATCGAAGTGTCTGAAATGTAACATTCCAACTTCCCCCTTAGTGTGTTTGTTGGGCAGCTTAGATAATGTCACTTCAGAAAAGAATATCGCCCATATGGTTTTCACTGCCC
The DNA here is from genome assembly GCF_057381845.1 of Rhamphochromis longiceps. Taxonomy (NCBI): domain Eukaryota; kingdom Metazoa; phylum Chordata; class Actinopteri; order Cichliformes; family Cichlidae; genus Rhamphochromis; species Rhamphochromis longiceps. The sequence goes on along the minus strand of NC_140562.1, from coordinate 27,403,167 downwards.
TATGCATAGCCAAGAAAACAGTCCTCATGAACTGGAAAAATAAAAATAATCTTAACTCTAACCAATATAGAAATTATCTATTAGATTACATTAGTCTTGATACAGCCTCTGACACCACATCAGATCAATTGTCCGGTTAGGGGCTCTGTTGGCTCTCAGGTGACTGTTTCCTCGTGGCTGTGTGCAGCGGGGCTAGGGGAGGGTCTGTGCTGACGGACGTGGGTTACTGACCTGGTAGCCTGGCTGCCCCTGGGTGGATCCGGGATGGGCGTGAGGTTCTGGGGGCGCTCCGTCTCTGGGCTGGGGCCCTGGCCGGGCCTCGGGGGCTTGGGTCCTGGTTGGTGTGTTGCCGGGGTTGTGGGTGGGTGGGTGCATGGGCGCCCAGCCCTGGTGCAGGGTGCTGCCGATGCGTCGAGCCACGTGGGGGCTCTTCAACTGGTGGGGGAGATTGTCACATCTTGCAGGAGCTTTCCGCCCTTCAGGAACTCTCTCTGCAGGAGGGGGAGATACAGGAGAGGTGGAGGAAGATCTCAGCCTGAGCGTCTATTGTCTTATGTAGTCTGGAAGATCAGTGGATGGTGGGGTGGGTGCAGTTTTCTCTGTGGTGGGGTTGGGTGGACTGTCCCGGGCTCTGTGGGGCTGGGGGGCGCTGCTGCACTGGGCCCCGGTCTGGAAGGGCCTGGGGCCCCTTTCCCTGGCGGGTTGCGGAGTATGGGGGTGCCTACTGGGGTCAGCGGGGGAGCTGGCCCCAGGGAGGGGTAACTTGCCCCTCCCTTCCTTCCCTCCCCATCTCCAGCTGCCTTCCTCTTCCCGCTCCACCACAACCACCCACACATGCAGGGCCTTGGAGTAGGGGTATGTCACCAGGGTGCAGAGGAGGCTACCCCGGAGTCGGGGCGGTCTGCCTCCCCCCACTGCAGGGAAAAGGGTAACACCACCTGGGTCTGGGTGGGTGCAGTTCCCCCCTACAGGGGCAAGGGTACCTAGACCCGGTTCGTAGAGTACGCTTGGGGAGTGTGATCGTGTGTACAGCGTCTCTTTATGTCTGTCTCCACGTTGGTTGAGTGTGGAGTAAGTGCATGTGAGAGCATGAGGGTGGGAATGGATGTTTGTATCTGTGTGTGCCTGTATGTCTGTGTCTATATGTCAGGTTGGGTGTCAGACGCCACCTCTCTGGGGACATCTCAGGCCCTCCAAGGTTTGGAGGCCTATCTCCCCCCACCACCACTTCCCCTGCCAGTGGCGGACTCCCTCAGACATCGGTGCGTTGGTGGTTCTTTGTGTCCGGGGATGGGCGTCCAGGTACACACCGGCTCACTCCTTGGCGGCCGCTTATCGGGGCCTGGAGCCTGGGCCTCGCTCGGGCCACTTCGGAGGTGGGGTGCCCCCGGCCTCTCAGTCTGGGGCTCGGTCACTCAGGCACAGCTGGCTGCCGGCGGAGCTCACGGGCGCGTCACTGCAACTCCCCCTGGCTTCTGCTCCGCGGCTGCTGAGTGAGCCCTCATCTGGGACTCTCCTCAGCTCTTTCTGGGACAGTGGCGCGGCTGCCCCTCTGTTGGTCTTCCTTGGTCTCTTGTGTTCTGGGGGCCTCTGGATGTCTGGAGTTTTGATCTCCTCCATACCTGCTTCATGCCCTGGAGGACGGGGCAGTGGCCCCCCCACACCCTCTAGCAGATCATTACATGAAGGAACCTTTTAAAAAAACAAGCGCGTCCATGCTCACAGGTGTACACACGGGTGATAACACACACAAACTACACCCTTTTTGGCTCCTACCTCAAAGCACACTGTGTTCTGTTGATCTTATGTGCTGCACAATAATGTTTAATATTTAGTATTTACTGTCATATTCCCATATATCATTGTGATGTTGTTTATTCTATTACTCTTGTTCTCTTCTGCTTGTTTTCTTTTTTCTTTCTCAACAGGTGATCCAGGTGATCGATATATGCATTTTCTTTTTCTTTTTTTTCTTCTGCCCGTTCTGTTGGTTTTTGTCTTTTGCCCTTCTCCCCCGTCCCTCTTCTCAGCTGTTTCTCTTTCCCTCTTTCTTTCTCCCCTTCTTTCCCCCAGTCAAGTCTGTCCCATATTCAGCAAGTGAAAATAAAATAAACAATAAAAGGTGAATCAAATGGACCATTATGGCAAGGCTGGGATGGTCAATTTGGTAAAGTAAATCCGTTGGGCATCTTTCTTTGCCTTTAGACAATAATTCTGATGGCAAAAGAGCCAAACGGGACAGGCAAAAAAAAAAAAAAAAAAGAGAAAATGAAAGCCATGCAGAAAGAAAAAGGTTCACAAACCCACATCATATCAAAAATATCATATGAATTATATAATTTGTATAATATGAGTTGATATTTAGCATCATCACTCCATGCAAGAATACATTAGGCTCATCGCAGCGGCTAATTAGTCACTAAAATAATATAGTTTGCTTTGAGAAGACAGCCTTGTTTTATTAAATGTTATGTAGCATGACAAGATGATTATTAGTACACAGATGAAAGCTTAATGGCAATAAACGAGGTTGAGCAATAGCATAAACTATAAAACAGGACTATAGTAGCAGGCAGATATACTTTAGGGCTTTTCACTCTGTTTTCTAGAAAATGTCTTGATTTTGTATGGCCATCTGTATAAAAGAGCTCTGAGTGATCAGGTAGAGTAGAAAATCACCATATAAGAACATCTGTGAAGTCATCCAGGTCATCGTAGTCTAAGGAGCTTGGAAAGAAAAGCGTCTGGACTTCTTTAAGTTGCTTGAAGATGTTTCACCTCTCATCCGAGAAGCTTCTTCAGTTCTAAGGTCAAATGGTGGAGAGTCCCAGATTTAAACCTAGTGGGAGTTTCCTCCCAAAGAGTGACAAAAGGACCCCCTGATGATCCTCTACCTAATCACATGAGCCTAGGTGTGAAAACGGGTGTAGGTCACAATCAGCCAGGGTTTCAGGTGAGCTCATTGTGTAACCTAGCCCCACCCTATCATGTGATTTCCTGAGGTCAGATGGCCCAGGGTGTGAGTGGGCGTTAAGGCGTCTGGGGAGGGAACTCAAAACTGGATTATAGATGGCAGACAGTTGGTGCCGTAAGCCACCGCCTCTGTTCAAAGATAGTGGCTCACAGTGGACATAGATGGCTTCTTTCACTCCTCTTTCAAACATCTGTCCTCTAGGTCCAAAATGTGAACATTGGCATCCTCGAACGAGTGACCTTTGTCCTTTAGATGCAGATGGACTGCTGAGTCTTGTCCCGTGGAGGTGGCTCTTCTATGTTGTGCCATAGGGCTTTGGAGCGTGATGTCATGGGGGGTGGGCGTGGAAAGGATTTTGGTCCGATCCGCCATTTTGGGGGTCTAGCGCAAGTGAAAAGGGAGCGAAGGCACACACAACAGCCATGGTTCGTATTTGCTGTGTGGTCGGCTGCAATGTTCGATCACACGACCGGCAAGAGAATAAGTTTGAAAATGGTTTATCTTTTCATTCTTTCCCAACCTGGAAGCAACACAAGCAGCTCGTGTATCGATGTTAGCAAACGAAGGCGTCTAGCCTGGAGAGCAGCTGTGAGACGAGCTGACATGCAGTTCTCTTCCATCTCCAAATATCTTTTGGTGCTCCAGACATTTTCATTCCGGTAAGTTCTAAATATGTTCATATCATTCTTTATAGCCTATTAGTTTTATTTTCTATGCGCTCTGAGCTCATAGCAAATTAGAACATACATCCTACTGAGTGATTTTGCAGAACTACCTTCTATCTATAGAGATGCTAATTATTTGGCATTATTGCAGCAAACCAGTCTATGAAATGGATGAAACATCGTGACTGGGTTCCAGTGCTACACAAGGGACCTGCTGCAAACATACCACCATGCCAATCAGATTATTTCTTCCATGTGAGGGTGAAGAGGTGACCCTCCTGGATAAGATGGTGAAGGTTTGCTGCCGTTTTGATGAACAGTGTGATAATAAAACCAGGGAAAAATGAAACCTGCTCCTGTTAAATATTCTTAAGTATTGTGCTGTTAAAATTGCTGTATTTTTTCAAAAGATACAGTAAATAATGTTAGTAGTGGGTGATGTCATGTAAACACTCATGATTTTGTGTAAACATTTTGTCATTTGTAAACTATAAATGACATGGATTCTACATTGTAAATGATGTGATGCTCTATAAGGTGGTTTCAATAAAAAATAAAAAAAAGAGGCAAAAATTAGTTTGTTTCTTTATTCAACTCTTGAACAGTGGTACTCAGTCAGTATATATTCAGTAAATGCAAATTATTTACATGGCAGTGCACTACAGGCATAAATCTAGACCCCTAGATAAAACATTATGGGTCATTCCCACAACCCACAGCTTTACTGTGTTCCAGCAAAGTATCCAATAGCAGTGACAACTCCTCCGCAGTAGCAGGTGGGATTTTTCTGTTTTGAGGACGGCTCCTTTTACCTGTCACTACAGATGGTCTGTTTATGTTTTGATCAAGAGCCTTTTTTTTTGGGCAGCTGAAGTGACCATGGCTGCAATGCTGGTTCATTCAGTCTTTGAGAGTGCAGGACCTGAAACACACACAGACAAAGTTCATTTAAAGACAAGAACTAATGAGCCAAGGCCGACGTAAATGTGTTTAATCTACTTTATCATAAATGTAACAAAGTGTTTAGAAAGTTAGCACATACATGTCATTTTTCATTTCTTTATGTGTCCATCTGCATGTTATAGTGTAAATCTGCCTGTTCTCTGTCAGAAACCTGCCTGCAGAAAATTAACCTAAAGTATGTAATGCAAGGATGTAATCACTTTAGAGATGGAGAAAGCATAAAGTGACAATTATGAATCATTTAATATGATAAGGAGATTCTGCAGGTCATTGATCAATATATAAAATTAAAATAAAATGTATTTTTAGTGACACAGGATACAAACATGGAAGCAAGATGTTTAATTAGGATTATTTATAATAAATATGAATAAATTAGTGCAATTTCTTTAACCATAAAGAATAACAATCCTTCAGGACAATGTCACATCAATGCACTGAACTCATTATGTTATCCACCTAACAGCCTCCACGTGTTCTCACTGTAATTTCCCCTCATGAATGAATTTATGCTGCACTAATTTGAATGTTTGCAGGGAAATCAAACGCATTTCACTCGCAGTACTCGAGCTGACTTACCTTTGCTTGAATGACGACTTGTACGCCCTGACTCCACAGACAAGGTATGAGAATATGTCAGGCTACATCAATAGCGGTTGGTCTTCAGGGTTTCTACTCCACGGCCGTATTTCATATGGGTCCACATTTCCAATGCACGCTATTTTCTGCAAGTACCGCTGCTTCGCCTCTGAATGAAATCAGTCTCTATACAGTTCATTCTCTTTTGAGCTGCTTTTAAGCATCTTTCTTGTAGTCGTCGTTCCAACACAGTGTGTTTGGTTTGATTCGTAGACCCCGAAAATGGCACTGCGCTCCCATAATGCATTGCGGCGTGACGTCAACTCCAAAGCCCTATACGCTTGTGAAGTGGCTGTTTGGTCTCTCCAATTTAGAGGTCTGGGCATTCCTCGCTACACTGTACAGCATACACCACATTGTTAAGTTTGTGTTTTGGAGTTTTGTCTTTCGGGTGAACCATATAAGAACCCGCCCATTTCCATTCACCATTTACCACTTGCCCAGTGAGATATGCTGAAAGTCTGATTTTGGATGTAACAGGATGAAATAACTATATCTGAGTGTAGCAGTGGCTACAGGTAAGTTAAAGGTTGCAATATAAGTGCATGGTTTGTGTATTTGCCAGTGAATTGATGTGTTTTGTGGTTGTTATTATTAGAAACTTTCTGTAACAGATTTAAATTTTCCAGTGAAATAATTGCTCACTACCAGGGTTGTGGTGTCTTTTCAGTTTTTACTTGTAAGCAAGGATTATAGTTTTCTAACTTTTCTAAGTAAACAATCCCCACGTAAACAGTCATTCACAATATATCAGTCCCAATACTTGTAGCATGTGAAACATAGCTTATATTCCCTTACCCATTCAAGCAGAGGACAGACTCTTAGAAACAAGTTGGTCCCAAGCCATTCATTTTGCTTGCGGCTGTTATGAATTAGACTTGTTTGTTGGTGCTACCATCTGATGTAGTGATACACAGGGGAGCTCTTTTAGCTTTCTGAAGGTAGCTAATGCAAATAACACAAGACGCTAGATAAACCTCCGGTAAAAAAACCACATCACCACTTCTACCATCTTTAAAATGTACAGCAAAACAGAGATTAAAGGTGTTTTTGGAGAACTTGGAGACCTCCAGACACAACACTCACTATAATTTAGTATTTAGCCATAATACCTGAACTTAATAAGGACTCTAGGAGCTCAACAGATGTTGCAGCGGGGATATGGCATCTCTTCTTGAGTGTATGAGGATTTTGGGTGCTATGAAGACTTTCACTAGGATTAGGCACCCTAAAAACAAGTTTAAAAAAAAAAAGCAATTTTACACAATTTTATAGCTAGGTTATATTCTGACTAGTACTTTCAAATAATAATATAAGTAAAGATTTTAACAGATCAGCTTTCAAGTCTCACATCAGTACGTCAGTGATTTGACTGTGACATTGTTGCTTTTTGTTATGACAGAATGATTAATTTGCTATCTGTAAAGAAAGGTCATTATCTCACATATATGCCACATTAATATTCATAGGAAATGGTTTCACAGCCAATTGAAGATTTACATTTAGACAAATCACCTGAACATAATTTGCAAGTGTTGCAAACGTGTGCTAGCAGCAGATGCCTCCTTTCTTCGCAGATTAACGTTCCCTTATTGAATGCAGTTATATGTTATACTGTGAGTATAACACTCCCTAGATACAGCAATAATTATCATCTTCTAGACCATAACTGTGAAACTGTCAAAGTGCTTTTATAAAAAGTAAACTCTTCCACTTCCAATTCCGCCCCCCCCCCCCCCCCCCCATTTTATACAGTTGCATCTGGAGAAATGAACTCTGTCAGAACACCTGTGATGTAAAATAAAATAAATCACTGATTAGAACTAATTAGTATTTCTGGTTATGAGGCAGTAATTACTTAATGCTTTTAAACACATATGCTACTATATACCACAGATCATGTTAGGAATGTCAGAAACATTACTGTGTTGTATGAAATTATGACAGTGGTTGAGGTAGCAGTTACTCTGGCAACAACAATCCTTAATGTATTTAATAAAAAATATTTAAATTACACAGTACATGTTTCTAAAATTGTGTTGGAATAGGTGGGCTTTTAAGTTACTTAGAATTTATTATAGACTATCAAAGCAAGAGAGTCCCTGCAAAGCACACATGCATATGAGCACATTCCCACACAATCAGTCTTTGAATGTGTCATATCTTACATCTAACTCTACAAGCATATTGTCATGGGAGAATACTATATCAGAGTAAAATAGGAAAAGAAGAGAAACTTTGATGAAGAAAAAGGTTTGGCTTTTAAAAATAAGACCCTGAGTGTATTAAAGACAGTGACACATGTGTCTTTCACTGTGAGTATAATTAATGGTGATGCATGGATATTGCATACTGAGGCTCACAACTGTGCGTTTAATATTAATCTTTAAGTCTGTCCTTTAAATTTTTTCCACAGACACTCCAGGTGTGGGTTAGGTAGTAGACTGAGTTATCACTACATGCAGGGGTAGTGGTTCAAATTATGTGCTGAAATGTCCTTACCCAGAACAACAAGTTACTCATGACAGCAAGTCTGTAGTGAGATTTGTGAATGAGAAGCATATCGTAAAGTACTTTGTAGAAGTGCTACCCTGGCATAAAAGTCATTATACATACATAGATGCAAACCATTGAGTTGCATGGGCTGATTATTGTCTGGTTTCTTTCTTGTGCATTATAGGTAGATGTTGTATGTAACTTAAGACTACAAACTTATGTTAAAACATTTAGAATTTTGAATTACTGCAGTATCTTCCAAGAAAATTAATAAAATGGCAGCACACTTTATTAATATATCTGCAAATGATTTATAATACATCTCAAATGCCAACATTTGTTTTAAAAAATACAGATGAAAAGCTTAAAAAAGGCTAAAACAGTTGAAAATTTAGAAAGAAAAGTTGTCCTTAAGTAGTTGCTTTCACATCTGTTGTTTCAGCAAGAAAGCAAATTGTATCACTCTTAATGAAACGGAGAATATATTATGTGAAGAGTTGTGTACTTTAAATGCTTCCACGACCTTTAACTGTTAAATAATCACTTAATGTACTGAATTTAAGATGTTACAGTGTAGAAGCCATGAAGAAATAATTAGTCAGTTTTAATATGTTACCATTCTTAACACGCTTGTCTTCATATGCAACCTTAGGATGGTGATCATTTTAAATGTTTAAAAAAAACAAAAATGCTCCTACATGCTTCAATACCACCCAGTTTCTACCATATAAGACTTTCAGACTGCTGGGCCCTTGTTTACACTGTACACAGACAGACTGCGCAATGCTGACACAATGTCTTACGTTCAGTTTACATTACAGATTCATTACAGGGGTAATAGCAACTTCACAGCCAAACTGGAGGAATTTGGCTTAATTAAGTCTGTGTCTTTGCCCAAAAAAGGGTAGAATTCATTGCACTGTAAAATTACTGTGACCAAATAAAAAAGGTTTAACAAAGTGTTTCTTGTGTCTTGGTTTTCTTTTCTTTTCTTTTCTTTTCCTTTCCTTTTTTTTTTGTTTTTCCAACTGGATATAGGCAAGTTTTCTCTTTAGCTTACTATTATGAGTTAAATGTTGATTGCAGAATGTGGTGGCTATAGAATAATTAAAAGTTGTGTTTAGATTGGCTCCTTCTAAGCCTCACACACACTGTGCAATTCTTTCAGCCACCTGATAGAAAATCCTTCAGAAAAACTGAAGATTTAATTGTGCAGTCAAAACTGGAAAAAGACTAGCACTTTTGTAGGTATACATAGTGTCTCAAGCAGCTATATAATGAAATGCCAACGTATAACTGGGGAAAAGACTTGACAACTTTCAATACTTGTTTGTCTCAGTTAAATGAATATACATTACAAAATGATATTTATTGAGAACATGATGAGAAATGTAGAGTCAGCTTGGAAGCGCTGTGACTTGACTATCATCATGAAAGCATGCAGGGCAGCTTTGGTGCAAACACTTTGATTATTGTTTTTTATAGTTTGTGCACAGAACGATCCATGTCTTTACACTATTCAGCATGAGTGTGGAAGCAAAACATACTGCTAAAGGAAATAGAGATCTCACATGCCATTCTGCAGCAGAACCTGACTGCAGTGATTATGAAGTTGCCTCCTGAAGTTCTGGTGGAGAGATGCAGCAGCAGGCAGATTTTATATGTGTTGTTCCTGCCAGACTGTTGGCCAACAGAAAAGCTGCAGGCATCTTTCCCTTGCTTCCCTTCAAACACGGGATCCATGGCCACCACTTTAGAGCTTGTCTCATGTGTTCAGCTGTCTGAAATGGATGCTCATTGCAGTGTCAACACACAGTAAAATCGCCTCATCCAAGTCATCTGGATGCTTTTTTCACAGAAATGTTTGCTTGAGCAGAAACCAGGCATTTGAGTCCCTGAGGTGCTCCAAATGTAACAAACCAAATGTGAATAGAAAAGTGTATAAGCACTATGAAAACGACCTGAACACAGCTGGTAGTGGCACTGAATAAAAATGTTTATCCTGCAACAAAACCAATTGTCTAGGGTTTGAACAAGCCAGCTGTGTTTTTATTTAACTTTATTGTGTGCGCCTCCATGTGTGTGTCTGGTTTTGTTTGCTGCATGTTGGCCTGCAGTCACAAAATGACATTTTGTACCAATTCAGGGAATTTTCCACAGGGTGATGACAGCAATACACATACACATTCAAATAGACCCCCCCCCCCCCCACACACACACACACGCACACACACGCACACACACACACACACACACGCACACACACACGCACACACACACACACACACACACACGCACACACACGCACACACGCACACACACGCACACACACGCACACACACAAACAATTGTGAAGTATGACTTTAGACAAGTTTGACTGAGGGGAAATGAGACACTATTTCTGCTCAGACAATAGAGTTCCTTTTAACTCCATGGCAGCAATCACCTTGAGATGGAGCCTGGAGATAAGGCCAGATTAGATGGGCATGGAGATGTGGGAGAGATAAAAGCCTTTAACAGACAGCGAAAGATCTAATTAGCACAATGAAGATTTCCACCGTCTGGCTGAGTCAGCCGCGGTGTCATCAACCTTTTGTGTTGATTGAGGGAAAGTATTGTCAGGGATAAAAAACTCTATGTTTAGGAAAGTTGCAGTGGGAGGTAGAAAACCTGAGGTGTGTGCATATGAGCTTCTGTTTTTGACACAATCATTCACCGAAATACTGCATCTAAATGTTTTGTATTTTGTAACTGATATACATTACGCCCACACACAGCATACGGGGCTCGGTCTCTGTTTGGTTTTAATTTCATTTCTGTGCTTATGAAGAACACATTCTACATGACAATATAAGATAACTGGCATTTTTAAAAGATATTGAGTGACAGTGTTTCACAACTGACTCCAAAAGCAGAGATTTTTGGGGGATAAAAACAAACTCGGGCCATTTTTGGGGTTCTGTTTATGAATCTAAAAATAAATAAATAAAAAGAGGCAGATTTGAAATCAAGTTAAAATATTCTGAGGGATTTACTTTCTGGTGAAGAGTTGCAGTTCCTTCTGATTGACAGTAAGCACACTGTAGGTGTGAAATACTATGAAAACAACTCCCAATGAAAGAACAATAACGTAGCAACTGTAACAAAATCAAATTAAGACTTTCTGTTTATTGTGATGGATTACCAAGCACAAGCAATTTTCAAGCCCGTGGAAGTTGTTTTTCAAAGACCACAAAAATGAATTTCATTAGATTTTTCCCTCTAGCATCCTCAGAAACAAAGCAAGCTCTAATATCTTAACAGTAAACCAACAAAAACAGGTGAAGCGAAAATAACTCACACAGATAACTGACAGAGGCGCACAAAAAAAACCATTTTGATACTTAAGTGATTGGGCATTAACGAAGAAAGGTTCTCCTGAGTCAAGTAAGCCATATTTAATGTTAAAATTTAAACCTCCTGTTATTCAGCAATGCACTAACTAAATAACTAAGATCTGACCCGGGGGGATTTTGTTCATTTCAACTTGTGAAAGAAACAAGTACTGATGAGTCATAAAACTTATTGCGATATAACAAAGGCACCTTTAATAAATCTAAACATTTCATACATTGCCAAGCTGCACTGTGTTCCCTGCATTCAGTAGAACAATGATTCATTTTCTCTGCATCTAATGAATAGACATTTTATTCCATTATAGAAAGAAATATTTCTGCAGAGACAAAGCCCAGCAAAGATGGTGCAGTAGTTTATAGAACTTTTGACCATATTTGGTGTTGACAGTCAGACTAAATTGCCAGTTTGATTTATTCATTTATTCCAACAAACCCAAATACAATTAAATCTTTGGTTGATGTGTAGTTTTAAGATTTTAAGTAGAATTATGATTGTAGATTTTTCCTTACCATGCCAGTGGGATTTGATTTATTTTACTAATCTAAGATGAATTGACTTGCTTCCAGCTGAGTGATTTTCTTATACATAAAATGCAATAAGAGGAACACACAAAAAACAAAAAACAAAAAAAAAACCCTGAGATGCTGAGTTTGAGTATCATCTTTTCAATTGTTACTGTGCAATTTAGTGTGCAGTTAGTAAAATGTTCACAAATGGCTGCTGGTGCAATAACAGAACCTTTGAAGGATCTAAGGACTTACTGTACAATTACTGTAAAAAGAAACTGCATTAGACATCTTACACATTTATAGAAAAGCACACTAGGTCAATTGCTGGTGATCCGTCAGTGGATTAGCATAATTAACAAATGTTCCCACACTGTACCAGCACTGTAATATACCCACAATATTATACCGAATGTCCTTAGCATTTCTTTACTCATTAAAATGTTAAATCAAGTTTAACAGTTGCTTGAATGTCTAAGAAACTTATTGTTACTCTGTATGTAATTTTGTATTATCACCACACATTTTCATTTCATGAACCATGTGCTGAACATAATTCCGTTTCAATATTCATTTGACACACAAACGTGGATGTGCATGGAGTGATTTGCTACTTATTCTCAATCTCATGATATGTTGGGAACTTATTGTGTATCTCCATTGTGTATTCAATTATTTTAACATTTTTTTCTGTTATTATAACAACAATACAAATTGTAACAAAGGTTTGTTTCCTTGCCCATGCACTTATTAAAGTAAACTGTAAGTTAACATTTTTATTTTATCTGGTACTGCTTAGCAGTCATATGATCTGTTTCAAAATATTACTGTACAGCTATACAGTCTTTATTGTTTAAAGCAGTTAATGTGCTGTAGTGGGGTGAAAAAAACATCCTTACCTTCTTAATACAGGAAACCTTTTTTTAAAATTTTTTTTATTAATGCACCAGAATACCATAATATGACGAAACTTTACCTTATCAGCTACTCTTGTCTTGCTGTAATAAAAAGATGAACATACCAGGCTTACAATCTTGAAACCAGAAACAATCAGTTCTTATTATATGCAAATGTTCATAAAATAATTATAATTTCTTGATGCTTAAAATCAAACACTGTATTGAAAGCACTGATTGACTGGCTATGGTGCAAAGGGTGGCCTATAATTTTTTTTGAGTTAAATCAAGAGCTGACAAAGCTGTAAGGTTGTCATAATTGAACAGATGTTGATTCCAGTTAATATTTTAAATCAGTTGATTTTTAATCTCAAGTTAATCGACTGCATCTTTGAAAATGACAAAAACAAGCAAATCATTGAACTGTTTTTATTATTTCCAAAGATGCATCTAAACATTGAGAAAATGTGCTGAAGTGCAAACTTTCAGCATTAATTGAAATGGTTTACCAAAAGTATGGCATTATTTCTTTAGCATTTACTTGTTGCATTAAATGTTTGTAAGTTATTCATTTTAAATATATAGGACAATCATGGAATAATTATAGAACAACAAACCTGGGCATGAAATCATTTTTCAGTCATTCGTCCAGTCACCTGTAAGTCTGAAAATAGGGTACTGTGCACTGAAAAAAGTCTAACATGCAGTCATTCATTCAATCTAATAAGTGCCATTCAAAACAGAATAAAATCATTGATTTGATTGTGAAACCCTTTCTTTTTGCATTTTAAAATACCACTTTTGATTTGGATGAAACTAAATATCTGTACAAAGGACACAACGCAAAGTTTTTGATTTCTCTCAAAACATATATTTCTTTTCATGTTGAACAGATAATATCTTTAATTTGAGTCAAAGTGATTTGCACTTGAACACGCCCACCAGAAATAGACCGGGACCCATTTTTATTCTGCATGGCTGCTGGAAACATCATGTCACATCTTTGATTAATTTCATCTGAAAATAAACGTAAGTAAAGCCAAGTGTGTTACAAAAGCTTTTATAATTTGTATTACCAAAATTGCAGAAAATAACCCTATTTAAGCTGGGTCGACAGCCACCCCCAATTTTTGCATGATTGTAGCTGCTAGCTACAAGCTAGCTAGCTATCCGGCGCGAAGGTAGAACTGGTTACCAGCAACCGACCATCACAGTCGGGAATGCAAGTTAGGCAAAAAGCCGTTTTTTACCAGTATACTAACTAACTACCTAGCGTTACCACGATGCATCGGTGGTGGATACAGCTAGCTAGCATAAGTTCATAGTTCATAACATTCATAGTATAACTCCGTGCTCCGCTTCGTTTGAATTTTTCTGGTGAGCTCGCGGTTTCTAGACACAAGCTTGTGTTTGTGCGCGCACGTTTGTCTCTGTCTCTCTTCATATAAATATCTGTGTGTTGATGGCCAGGACCTTCGAATTCAGGAGGAAAGAGGTTGTGGATAAGAAGCCTGACATCAAGAACCTCTTGGAAAGATGGCCAGGTCTATTTCAGATGGAAGAGGTATAACTTTAACTTTTTTATACTAATGCCTTTTATCATAGTTTGGAAATTGGAATTATGTTTTGACTTTTTCTTGTTGGAAGTTGGTCTTTAAAAAAATGTATTGTACACTGTCTACTCATGTACAGATTAATGCAGAGTTTCTGCGGGTTACTGCAGTTCCCCTGCTAACCAGATTCATGGTCCAGCTGGACAAGCACTCCCCACAGCTACTTAAAATAATCAGAAAGAAAGGAGGGACAACCAAAGCAAAAACTGCCATAATCCTAGAGTTTCTTGATCAGGTAGGGTGTATATAATTAACTATTAACATGACAGTTAGCATTTTAACCGCTGTATCTAATGAGAATTTGTATCCTGTTACAGTTTTATTTTGGTAACGTCAGTGATTATGGCTGTGACCTTTTAAAATGTTGAAAGGAAGTGTGGGCTTTGTTCTTGAATGAATGAAGAGATTTATTGTCATTATACAAGTACAGAGCACAACTACAACAAAATTTATTTTGGAGACACATTTTCACTCTCACTCGCCAGATACACATACATACATATATACGTATAAACTTTTATTTAGGGACAAGAAAGCATATGCCGCTTTTACACCGACAGAACACGGTGTGGCTCAGTTCGCTTTAGCCCCCTGCGGACGCTTTTCCACCGCCTTTACACCTGATTGGCCCGGGTGTGTGTGGTGCCCACGTGATGTGATATAGAAGCGCTCCCACAAAAGGCTTTAAAAAAAAACTCCCAGCAACCATACTCCATTGACTTTGGACCATGGCCACTTCCTCCACAAGAACCAAAAATCAAACCAATCAAAATGAACCACAGACGGAGCAAAGTACAAAAACACACATATATTGCGATTGTTGTTGTTCTTCGGGCTGTGACGTTGCGGACAAAGACTTTTGCACACGACTTTTCATAGCCAGATGGGTTCACCCCTGTTCCCAGTTACGTCTGCTTTATGTTTCCACCACAACAAGCGAGTTCATCCGCGCTAAACTGAACTGCTCTCAAGCGCACCGTGCCGATTTGTCGGTGGAAAAGGGGCATTAGTCACCTCATGAGGATAGAGAGGTGAAAAAAAATTCCTCTCACGCAGCATACTCTCCATATTGCATAGTAACAATTTTAACTGTTCCTGCAGGATGCTGATGCTGACATTAGGAGGGAGTGTATACTTAAATCTCTCATTATCTACCTTGGAGAACGTGTTGAGGACTTGATAAAAGAATACACGGTATGTCCATATCTGTTCTGTCTCTATATGAGATGCAGTCTCTTGATGTAAATTTGACAACTCTGCTATTAAATGCAGTGATTAATGTAGGACAGCAATGATTAATCAACTCATCAAGTTAATATCTTAGGGTTCTGTATTGTTTTCTTTTTTTTTTTCTTGGGCTTTGTGGAACATTTATGAAAATGTTCCGCCATTGATTTAATTTAATGATTATGCAATTCACAATCTGATTAGTCAAATAATTGTTCTAATAGTCTGTGACCAAACAACTATCAAAATAGTAGTTATTATGGTCAAAGATTTATCAGGTGTGCCAGACTTCAGTTCTTCACTTGTACATTTTGTTCCATATTTTACCTCAAGATATCCCAGAAAGATGAAGCTGAGGAAGAGCTGCAGAGTACCACCATGGCACTCTTCGTCTTCAGGGACAACTCAAGCCTCCTACATCAGCCTCGAGACATCGGGATAATCATTGATGGTGTGGAAGTCCTGAATGAATTGCCTTCTGTGGCAGCTGGAGTGGCAAAGGTCTTTGGACTCTGTTATGCTCTTAATATGGAATATCCACGAGGATTCAGGTTCACCTTTGAGGCTCTTCAAAAGATTATGATGGAGCTTGACTTTAACAAGATGACCTCTAAGATTCGCATTTGCATGCATGTGTGCATGTGTATGTGCACATGCATGTGTATGTGCATGTGTGCTTGGTTATTTTTCTTGGTTGGCCTGCAGTGATATTCTACATTCAAAAATTATAAGAACACCCATTTGAAAGGGAGATTTAAGTTGATTTCATTGATACATGTGTAGATTTTTTTTTTTTACATTGTACAGGCACAGTGCACATATAAACATTTTTGAGTACTGGCAAATTGGTTTAAAAAGAGTTTTTATAATGGTTTTATGCCAGTTTTAGACAGGTTGCAGTTTTAGACAGGTTGCAGGTTTTATACCAGTTCTAAAAAGATTGCAGGTTTTATACTGGTTTTCAAAAGGTTGCAGGTTTTATAAAACAAACATTTCTCTAATCATTTCTGCCGTAGCACTAAATCTGTATATTACTAATCCTCTCTATTGATTATAGTTAAAATGGTTTGGAACAATAAATAATTTAGAAATAATTGGTTGGCCAACTGTCTTTTTTATAGGAAATGCAGAGCATTTTTGAACTGAAATAAAATGAAATGTAAAAAATATAGTTTGAATATATGTAAATCAGTTACCTGGCTTCAACACAAACATATTAGTTCATGTTAATTTGGTTCGATGTGAATACATTAGGTTGGTTAAATTTCAATATATTAGCTTGGTTCAATAATTAAAATATGGTTCTATGTAAAAAAATCAATTTGGATCAATGCAAAATTTAAAGTTTCAGTCAAGTCTAGTAATATTGTTTATATCAACATAAAAGTATCAGGTCATATCAAGTGACTCATTTTGGATTCTATGAAGTCAAATATTTTGGATGTGACAATTGGACATCATTTTTTAAAATTTGAATAGGGTTATTCTTTTTACAGTGTGTATAAAATAAGCTATAATTCTATTCCTTTAAACCCTTTCATTCACATCTACATATCGGGGTTAAAATCAGAGACTGAAAGTACAGAGTGCACAGAGGTAGAATACAAAACGTGTGTCATTGTCTAAATACTGGTTGTCCAAATAATTATGCACCTAACTGTAAGTGACTTTTTAAGGCAGAGGGGAAACTGTGAAAATAACTTATTCAATTAAACATTTGCTCTCATTTTTTTACACAAAAACTTTCATAGAATTTTGTGATATTGTCCAACAGCTTGTCGTATGTAAATTGGTCATTTAAAGTAAATGATAAAGTGGAAGAGACATCAAAAGTCTGAAAACCAGTCTTACAGAAAAATCCTGGTTTTCTCAGGAAAGCAACACAATTTTACTAGTAGAATAGAAGAGGTAGATTGCACACAATGATTAATTAAGGCAGGAGCACCAAGCAAAACACAGCACAATGTGTGAAATGAAAGTAAAGTTTGGTCATGAATAAAAAAAGCTTTGAAAAACCAAGCAACTGGGTCCCTGCCCACTCTTTTTTGACCAAGGCTGTACATCCAACCATCTAATAATCTTTCCTCTTCCCTTATTATATAATTCTGCAATGCAAATCATCACAACTAGATTTATTATAAATTGGATTGTTAACTATTTTGAAGCATCCAAAAGATGTTTCTATTTTGTATTAATTTTGTCTATAACAAATATAAACTTGCAAACTGCAAGAGTAAGTCATTGTGTCATCTTGCACGTCATCTTAAAGGACAGGTTGGGGTAGATTGCCTAATCACATCTCATTGGCATTTTGGTCATTCAGGATGTCATTATTCAACAAAATTAGATGTTAACAATGTTGTGTAAATGTTTATTGCACATCACAGATCTTCAAATTATCTGGGTGGCATTTTCAACAAAATGTGACTCACAATATTAGAGCTTTTGCAATCAAACTCAGTCATCCAAGGGAAAGAAAACAGGAAGAGGAACGCACATACACAAAACACACATACGTGATATATCCTCCAGCAGCTCACTTAAATCTTCTCAAAAAACTTTTGGTTTTCCTTTTTTCATTCTGGTTCATCTCATGAGTCATCTTGATAGTAAGTCACTAAATTGCGCTGCACAGGATTTAGGCAACTTCCTCAGCCAATTGCTTAACATCACTCATTTCACATGATGTTCCTTTCTTCCAATTACCCTTTTCTCTAAAAATAAATAAATAATAAAATAAACAAAATAAAAGCCCTCCACCAGCAATTAGACAACAGCTGCGGGGTGAGATCAGAAGGAGATGGTGTACTTTTTTCTGAAGTGCAACATTTAACAGTTTATTGAGCACAGGCCTTTGATTTCATTACCGCGCATTTAATCCAAAATTAATAAGGTTGGTTATTAACCTTTTCCAGCCTTGTTAATTATTAGAGTTTTAATTCATTGATGTTTTAGAGGAGCATAACGAGGAAGCAGGCTTTATTTTGCCCATATGTACACAATGCATGCATGCTCATGTTTTTTTTGGGGGTTTTTTTTTTTTATTGTGTGCATATTTACCTGGATGTGCGTCACATCCAGGCCTTGATAGAGAGAATGTGCAGGTTTTAATAAGAGGGTAGGTGTAGCTTAGTGTATCCTATCTTTACTGTCATTGTGAGCCAAAATTGTAATTCTTTGTGCACAGTCTTCCATGTAAGATATTGTCCTTCACCTCAGACCTTCAAACACCAACAGCAGAGCTTTGCTTATTTTAAAATCTCATCCAGTCTTTTAGAACATTGCATAGCAAACACAAAATCATTACTTTCAATCTTTTTTCTTACATGGCTTTTCTCTACTGGCTTTCTCTGTAAAATGTGCTTTGTATACCTGTAATTAGTGCTAAGTGTGATATCTAGGTATATATTGGCTAGTTATAATTCCTTCATTTATTTGGCTGGCTTTAATCTATCCATGCAGTATGGCACAGACAGCTACTACAAATGAAAGTTTAGAGTAAAGCTTATTATCTAAAGCAAGTATAGTTCAGATTCAATAAGGTTTACATGCATGGTTTGGTTATTGTGAGAACTCACCATGATCACTGTTAAAGTAGCACGGATCTATAAGTAAATATAATTGCAGGATCCCATAAATGAATCAAACAGTTTGAATGAGTTGAAAGTGACTTTCTAGAACAATAGTTTGCATGTGGAAATGTCATCGCTATGAAGTGTTTGAGTTCAGTTGTCAGATTTAATCCATTCCACAAATCCTGAATTTTACCAGACAATATCTGTCCATCTGTTACACCTTACACTTCCTCAGACATACAGTTTTGTGCAGTGGAAGTACATTTTCTTTATGTTTTTGGAACTGGCTGTATGTTTTAGGAGATCAGACTCTTTATTTTAAAATTGGTTTGTCTCCAAACGTGTTTTTTCCTAAACATTTTGTAAACATTGTCTACCCTTGATTACCTTTTATGCACTGTTCTATTCTCTGCTCCCCATCACAATACTTTGCTTTTTTCCTTTTCCTTTTTAATTGTATCCTGTCCTGATTTTCCTTTTCTTTTTTTCCCCTTTGTCTGACTCATTCTTCTTGGTCCCTCAACAGTACAACCTAATTATAACAAATTTTTAATCTTTCACTCACTTTTTGCTCATACCTTATCATTCCCCTTCACCCCCCTTTATGTTCCTTCCAACTCCCTCTGTGCCTCCTTCAGCACAAACCAGAATTACAGACCATCCTGGATAAGGTCGTGTTTTTGTCACTGTGACTGCAATGCCTGGTACAGACTAATTATGTAGGAAGCGGTCCTTGTCTCCTCATTGGGGGCGAGGGTGCCAGAATTCATAGGGTTATGAACAAATTGGTTCCGGTGGGAGACCGAGGACAGGAAGCAGGCTTTGATGAATGAACCAATGAAATACAGCTGCTCAAGAAATGGAGTCCACAGTCTGAGTAAATCTTGCTGTTTAACTGACTGATATATAGCAATGGTAATTCTTGTTAAAAAAAACCTTTTTTTTATATGAAACAATGTGAGGTACACAGTTTGAAGGTTTCCTCATTCTGAAAGCAGTTTATAATGACTCGTTAAAATAAGATGTGATTCCTTTGAATACTATTTTCTGAAACAAGATTTGATTCTGACAGTTCTTTGTGTGACTGCCTGGGTTTTCTCTGGTTACTACAGCTTCCTCTTACAGTCCAAAAACATGCTTTGGTTTGGTTTATGGGTGATTCTATAATCTGTAAAATTGACTGCAGGTGTGAATTTGAGTGTGAATGGCTGTCTTTGCCTTTTTGTGAGCCCTGTGACAGACTGGCGACCTGTCCAGAGTGCACCTTGCCTCTCACCCTGTGACACCGGGGATATGCTCCAGCCTTCCCCTCTTGTCTTCCATCCAGAGGTTTTGGACAATAACGTTGTAAATCAAGCAATCAAGATATTATTGAATTGCAGACTTTCAGCATTGATTTACAGGATTTAACCAAAAGTATTGAGTTTAAGCAGAAAAAAATAGTTTGAGTTAATTCCAAGTTATGAACTTTATCTTATCTTATCTTTTTTGTATCTTTTCACTGCAACTCTGATTATAATGTTGAAAGAGCTGTTGACACAAGCGAAAGAAGTTGCTAAATCAATAATCTAGTAAATTTTTTAACCTGGCCAGCTCAGCATCACCAAACTGCTTGGCAACTAAAGTGGATGATCAGAAATTATTTCTTTGATTAAGAAAATAGCCTTCATATCATCTAGACGCATTGCAAATTGGGATTTTTTCAAATCTAAATTATAGGTAAAATTATTAGTTCCAGAAGCTGCTGCAGTTCTACCCATAGACCCCTGGATCATCCTGGGAGCTAAAACATGAGGTCCCAGCCACAGAGATAGGAAATAGGATTTTAATCTTTATTTAACTTGCCCAAAAGTCATGATACAGAATATGACATTTTTGACCTGATTCCATCACTGGGCAATGGCATCACCAAGATCTCATCATCCGTTGATATTGTGTAAGTACACAGTAAATTGTGCCCTACTGATTTTTTTTACAGTCTTACAGTTTCACAGCTGCTGGGAGCAGCACAGTATATAGCTACAGATGACATGGATGTGTGGAGAAACATCATGACTGATATTTTATGCAAAAGACAATACCTTCGAGGGGGTTTTCTAGTCTAACTGGAGGCAGATTTCAGTGTTCCAGACAGTGACTGGACTCCTAGAGCTACAAATAAGGCCCGCTGTTTACCACTGTGTTTGCTGATTCTGCTGTCTTTCAATATAGCAGAGTTTCTTTCCAATGTTTGTTTTCACAGAACTAATAACAATTTTACTAATTTTTACTAGTTGTGTTTATTGCTGGCATGGATTAAATAAGAATTTAATCGATAAAATTAAATTATATTCTCATGAACTACAATTTAACCCTGAAGAATAAAGTCTTGCATTGATGATGCACTATTTCTGTAATAGGAACTTCAAACTTATCTCAAAACTATGCTTAATGTCACCATGTTTCCATTTCAAGTTTCGGGCAAACACAAATATAGAAAAATGTTTGTTAAAAAAGAAGTTATTCATAACCCCAGCCAGATGCTGTGCAAAGTCACAGCGACATACTTGACAACACTGAATAAATACATGTAATAGACAGGTGTGTTGACACTGTTAATTGTCATTGCTCCCAACAGCCTTTAAGCTATTATCTGATGAAAAGGCTTAATGGAATTCAGAAGTTTTTTTTCTTCATCTGTCATCTTTCTCAGTAAGTACACTTTCTCCTAGGAGTGGTGACCTACTGTATTCGCAGCCTGCTAAGGCTTATGGGTAAGCAAATTCAGCAGATCTTAACACCTTTTCCGCATTGCACCTGATTGGGGGGGGGGAGAAGAATCCCCGCTATATGCACTTTTTCAGTCCTCCTGCACCCCTTCTAATCCGCCCTTCCCTCTCTGCTTTCATCTATTCATCCATCCCTTAACTCTTCTCTCTTCTCTTTCGTCTCCCTTCTTTCATTCGCTCTCTCCCCTCCCCAACTCTCATTGCACCTCTCCCTCTCTCTTCTCTCACCCTCCCTCTCTCAGCAGGCTGAAGCAAGATTCATTTAGAGCAATCAGCACGAGACATGAATACAGAGCAGAGCGGTGTCACACACATACACAGAGACGCACACACAAATATACACTAACACAAAATGTCTCTTCAACCTCTGAAAGTGATGATGAGCAAGCTGACTGAGTGTTCTGTGAACACACGCACGCATGCACGCACACCCACACACACACACACACACACACACACATGCACTAACAAAGTCACACACTATCTTTAACCTCTGCTGGAAGTGATGATGAGGAGACACTTTGAGCTCCTTTCGCAAACTATTTTTAAACTGCTACTTCACTTTATTCCTTAAACTTGTGCATCCTAATCTGTACATACTTACATGTTTGCATAAGTGCAGTATATAAATCTATGTGTGTAGGTGTGTGTGTGTGCGTTTAATGCTGACTGATACTAACCTTTCAATAAACATCTGTCCATGCTGAAGCTAATAGCTCTTTCTTTGTATCTTTACCGTATTTACCCTTCAAAAGTTAGTTATTTAAATAATCTTGTAATTTGCACGATAATTGACAAGACTGAGACTGTTGGCAGAAGTTCAGTACATTTTAATCTAAATATTGATTTTTTTTCTGGTAGGGGTCTTTAATTCACGCGGTAATGTGTTTCTCTGTAGGACAGTGAATTTATTCCAGCTTCCATCCTGAATGGAAGCTGGAATGGGTTAAAGTCAAAGTCACTTTCATTCAAATATCATCAGGATCACTTTGACCCATACCTGCAATTATCCTTGGTGGCACAGTTTCCCTCTCCCCGAGTCAAATACAGACACATGGACAAGACCTGTTCTAATCACATTTGGAACCAGGTGCCCATTTATTATCATGTTCCCATGTGGTAGGTACTACTCAGGCATACTTATTTGTTACAATTTTGTTGCCATTTTGTTTTTTGGTTGTTACTCATTATCAAATGATGATGAGTAATAGCAACGGAGGGTGTATATGTAGGGAGTTTAGTCTGGTGGTTGGCATAATCAACTTATTGCACAAGTATAGGACTTTTGAGTCCAGATTGAGATTGCAGTTTTTAAACTTTCATTTGACCTTTTTTCATCTTAGTTCTTCAGTACAGCCTCATGGAGTCACTATCATGGCTGTGCACCTTAGTCACTGTAGCTTATCACAGGAATAGGAAACCAATAAAAAAAGCATTATGTTACTAACTTTGCAAAGAAAAAAAAGATACAGACAGCTTACCCAGACTGCACAAGCACAGACTCAACATCTCTTTGAAGCCTGGCATATCAATGACCAGATCAACAAAACTGCCAGCCAAAGGAGTTGCACACCAAAGAGCCCTTTCCCATCCATGGACTGGCTCTGTTAGTTCTATTATTTTCATCTCCTTTATGATAAATGAGCAGCTAATGTGAGTTATACCTGACACAGATGCAGCATCATGTATGCTATGTAAACATGGCATACAGCAATAACAATAATATTGTATAAAATTTCTAAAACAGAATCAGAATTACATACTTTTTTCCAGCACAGACAGTTGTATTATACTCACATACAAGCTGACCTCCTCAGTGCCTGTCTGAGTATTTAATATCCAAATTGAAGATATTATTAAATGTGCTTGGTGCTAGGCTTTAAAAGACAATAGTTTAATGAGGCATGTCACAATGTCCCTGTAGGCGTTGCAATGACCAAAACATGGGACATTCAGCATCCTGTCACATGTATTTATCATTGACAGAATGTATGACGCATATTAGCCACCCAAATTGTGGGCGGAACAAGATCGTAAACATACACACCCAGAGAGGAACCACTGACTTAGTACTTCATGTCTTATCATAGATCAATATTTCATCTGCTCTCCTCTACTGCTTAGATGCTGACTGGCATCCCTTCCTAAGGGGGGCAGCTCAGGGACATATACACACACACATAGGCTCCCTGAGACACCCAGCACACACACTAAACTGCTCAGGGCCGTTGTTTGCTTTGACTGACGTGTCGGCCATGCTGTGCTGACACCTCACTGACACTCCATCCCATTCTGACACATCGCTGTTTACCAACTACTCTGAGCAAAACGCTACATGTTTCAATGTGTCTTTGTGTGTGTCCTCAATGCTTCCCGTCTGTCATCATTACATACTTTGCTCATCTTACTTTCACATTGCTGCTTAGACATTTTATCACACACATCTTCTGCTTTTGCAGTTAAACCTGTTCGCTGTGTTATTTTATTTCATTCATTTATTTATTGAGGGCGGGCCGGCGGGCGGCGGGGGGGGGGGGTTGAGAGTTTGCGCAGTAGGGGTGGGGAGTGTTTACTATTGTGCTCAAACTGCATCAGGGGAGCTGTGGTGTTATTGTAGCCAAGTGAAAATGGACAGTTTTTAAATGCAAATTCACAGCACACCAATGACCGGGACAGGGAATAGGGGATTGGCGGAGCAGGGAAAGGCAGAGACAGGTTGAGGTGACAGAGAGGGAATGAGGGACTTAGGGGAAAAGGGAACTGAAAGATGAAGAAAGGGAGATGTGGCAGTGAAAGTGGGTTTGGTCAGAGGAGAAAAGACAAGGGGTCAGGATGTAGAGTGCAGGGGTATTTTAGGTAGAGGGAGAAACGAAAGAAATATGGAGTAGAAGTGACAGAAAGCTTTTCTGTAGCTGAAGAACGAGGCACGCAAAAGCTGCACTGTAACTGAATCACCACTGCTCTGCAGTGTAACAGCATTTGTGGCTCCCCCTTTGCATATGGTGATGAATCCACCACTGTGACTGTGTTTGTATGAGCTGTGCACTATGCTCGTGAAACCTCACTAATGAAATCTGTCTCTCTGAATGTAATGATTCTTAATTCATCAAAAGGAAGCTTAACTGTGACGCTTAACTTTGTGTATGTGTAAGTTGTTGTAACAGTTGTCTATGCTTTGCATGCTCTGTTTCACATTACCCTAAAGTATTATCTGAAATTTAAAAAACATTTTAGGACCTGTTGTGGTCGTGAAAACTCAGGCATGAAATGCCTTATTTACGATATTGAACTTTGGCAACACCAATTGCAGCACTATTTTCCTAAATTACATATGTTTCTCCTTTGACATTGAACAGTTCAGCCAATATTTGTAAAACGTACCCTCTTTCAACACTGGACCCAACAGAGGCACAGTGACAATTCGACTTGCCAATGTTGAGATGCATTCTGGAAGCACTCCATTAACAACAGCCAGCTCTTTCATAAAATGTTTATTTGAGGGGTTTTTTTTGTTTTTTTTTTACTTTTCTCAACACAGCTGAGCCTTGTTTCATAATTCCACTAATAGCTCTGAATCAGAAAATGTGCCCAGAAAATGAGGATGGATGCCATCATATCTGGAGTTGGTTTTCTATCAGTAATCAAAAAGAAAATCAGTGATGACTTCCTGACATTGAAAAATGGCATTTTTGTTTTATTAGTAGCCCGAACTACAAAACTACACTTAACTCTTACATACTGTTCATATTTCTTGCTTTTATAGTATGAATTCTCTTCAGTGTCTATAGCAGATTTTGAACTACATACCTACTTTAGAATGTTTAAATGGATGAATGTTTAAATAGCCTATCTGACGTTAATAAAAGGATAATAAATATAAATTCCTCATATAAATTCCTTAAATCTAACATTTATGCTTATCAGCATTATATCAAATTAACATTCAACAACAATTTAATTAATCAACACTTAGAACAAAAAACTAGCTTATTGCAAACTAGTCTGTGTGTTCAAAGCACTGGTAGGAACCTTGCATGTGGGCTACTTCTCACACTATGAAATAGCAGCTCAGGTGCCATTTAAGTCTTGTGGGTCCCCATCTTTCTAACCAGAAATCATCTTACTGTGAGGTGCTAGTATTAACCACCACACCATTATTCCACCCTATTACAGAGCTCGTGTCAAGGCACCCTCTCACCTCTGTATGACCTTCTTTTTTGTGCACCATATATGATCACTCCTATGCTGCTTTACTATTTTGCTGTTTTGAGTTTTCCCCATGATACTTCAAAAATTGCGAGCCTGTCTCTGTGGGAACTTGGGCGAAGTGTAGTCCTACAAATATACACCCATGCATGGCATATACAAATTCAGTTTCGAGATTTCCTAAAACTACAATTTTACTTTCTTTGAATCATACAGGTGGATCTACAAACTATCTCAATAGATGAAGATAAATTGTGGCCCAGAATAGTATGCAAGAGTTAACTGGTTGAGCTCCTTAATATGAACGTGTTCCTTTTTTTGTGTGTGTTTAATTTGTCAACCGACAAAGTTCATAGGTGACTTGTGAGATATTTGCTACCACGATGGCTAAGGACAGCTTCTGCCCTACAGCTTTAAAGAGTGGCACAATGTTATCTCCTGCATTGACACATACACATATTTTCTACCTACACACAGTGATATTATTGTCATCCATCTCTCTTGTGAAGCCGTGACTTCCATCAAGCTTACTATAGTCAGCTCTTCTTTAGGATGGACAAGAGGCTCGATCTGTTACCTGATATATGGCGCACCCATAACAGGCACTTGAAATTGCCTTTCTAAATGGATTTGCTGTGTACCACATATTGTACTATACATGCATACATATATATGGGTGTGTGTATGTGTGTGTGTTTGGTGTGTGTCACAGTCATGAGACACTTATTTCACAGCCCATACACAATGGAGTGGTGTTCTTATCAATGCAGGCCATACAGGGTACATTTATGCACATGGCATATATATATATATATATATCTGCTTTCCCCTTCTATATAAATATTAGCTTATTTCTAGCTGAAGTGGTGCTTCTTCTGGATGTGTGAGAGTGCTGTTGGGCTTTCACACGTTTTGATAAGTGGCCTCACTTTTTGTATGACCTTGGTTTATTTGTCCACGGGCCAGAGAAGTTATTAAATGTTTTCTGTGTGCGCTTTGTCTGCATATGGATAGTGATGAAACTGAGAGCTGTGTATTGCATGTTAAAATGCAGTCAAAGTGCAGACTGCCTTGTGTGTATAGATAGTGTATAGTCCTTTGTGGAAAATAGATAATTGCAAATGCTATTTTTGTGTCATTTATGTCCCAGTCAGCAAGCATGGCTGCCCTGACATGCAGTGCGTTCAGTACTAACAGAGATCCCATCATTATCATTTCTGGGGCATCAAATACTGCAGTTTTGTCAAGGTTGCTGGTAACACTGAGATATGCTGAAAGTTGCCTTTGGTGCAGTTGTCTTCGTGCACCATTCTTTGCACTATTAGATGTGCATGTAAAGAGGAAACTGGGTTCGTCTCCCATGGGGGAACTTTGTTTTCAGTTGCTGTTTACTTTTGCTTTTGCTCATTCCTTGAGTAGGTGATGGGGGCTGGTTAGACACGAGGAGCACAGTGTCAGTTTTGTTTTACCCAAAAATGACTTTACAAATATATTTAGAGTAAAGTATGAAGTAAAATGAAGTTTGTGTAAAGAGGATAGCAGGTAGGATGGATGGGTCAAAACATGTCTATATTTAAATAGAGTGAGCACTGTTAAAATCTCATGTTCAGCCAGCAGTCAATAGTGTGATTTTTTATTTTGTCTGTTTTTAAGCATGATCTTAGTTAGTTGGTAGTGCTGTGTTCAACTACTGGAAGACACAAGGTGTTCTCTAACTATGAAATAAGTTTTACACAGATGCATTTTAGACTTCAGGTCTGTTGCCTCTTATTCGCGTTGAATAGTGAGAGTTCACATTTTGGTTGAAAAAAGTTAAACTTTTTAGCTATGAGAGCAGGCTAGCCCAATGAAATCAGATTTATTTAAATGCTTCAATTCAATTCAGTTCAATTCAATTTTATTTATATAGCGCCAAATCACAACAATAGTTGCCTCAAGGCACTTTATATTGCACAGTAGATCGTACAATATTAGCTACAGAGAAAAACACAGCAATCATATGACCCCCTATGAGCAAGAACTTTGGCGACAGTGGGAAGGAAAAACTCCCTTTTAACAGGAAGAAACCTCCGGCAGAACCAGAATCAGTGTTTCGTGTTGTGAAAATGTGAGAGTGTGGTCACTACATGTGAAGACATGGCAGTAAAAGGAAAAACGGAAAGGTTAATTATTCAAGTACAAAGTCACTATGTTTTATCTGAAGGCTGTTTATATAAAACATATGTTGAATTCACGCTAAATGCTAATTAAAGCTTGGCTAGCTTGTGAACTATTGGTTGCTGTTGTTATGACAATCGCACCCCTCAGGCATCAAGCTTTTTGCCCAAGGCTACGTTCACACTGCAGGCGAAAGCGCATCAAATCCGTCATGGTATGACAGTGTGAACGACACAAATCCGATATTTTCAAATCCGATCTGGCTCACATCCGTATGTGGTACTGAATCCGATACATATCCGATGTTTCAGAAAGCAACCGCTGTGTGAATGGTCAAGTCGCATTAAATCCGTCTTTTACGTCACTGACACAAGACAGACGCCAATTATCAGCGCCGGAGAAGCGCCCGATAAGACATCGTGAACGCTTCCTGGCCATCCAGTGTAGATGTCAGTGAAACTGTTGGGAAGACAACGTTGGAGAAACATGAACATTTTATTTGTACTGTATAATCTGCAAATTCTGACAGAAATCTGCAACTATCCTTTGAAGCACTGCTCCCCTCTAAAACAGCAATAAGGATAATTATTAGGTTATCTACATTATTATGTAAATAACAAAATAACTTAAAGCAAAAATTGGGAAAATTGAAGTCCGAAGTCTTTATATTAAGGGCCATCAGTCAAACAATATTGTTTGCTCTGGGTCTAAACAGAGCGCGTTGTGTGTGACGTCTTCTTTTGCGCATGTGGGACGCTCACACTAGAGTGCGTTTGCTGTCGCATTTTATTTGTAGTGTGAACGAGCAGACAAAAAAAATCGGATTTGATCAAAAAATCGGAATTGAGCATTAAGACCTGCAGTGTGAACGTAGCCTAAGAGTGTCAGATTTGAGTGGATCCAATTTGTTAGGTTCCAGTGTACTGCTGCCAATCCATATGTAGTACGAAGCTACCTGCCAAGAAGAATAAGCAAAACAGCTGGAGGAGTTTTCTTTTTTTATATAGCAATAAGAGTAACAACAATATAACAATATAAAACATTATTTTACAACAGTATAATCATATATATATTGGATTACTTACTTGAAAAATTCATAAAAGGGCGGATTACTTGTGTTGCACAACCAACTTGTTATAGCAAAAGCAGGCAAAAGTCAGCTTAGACAGGTCGTCAGTCTGTCACAGCGTTGATTTGGCAATATATAAATAAAACTAAGTTGAATTGAATTTATAAGAAATTGATATGTTAATCTGCCAAGAAGCATTAGGCCTCAATTAAGTCTATAATACCAAGTTTCAAAGAATACTGGCATTCAAATTCTTCACAAAGGAAGAGTTATTCCCATCAGTCACTTTTGTGATGTCTCTCACAGTAAAACAGTAAATTTCCTGGCTGTAACTGTTTAGCAGTACTCATATGATTAAGTAGTTATTGCCATATCACCATTAATGTTTTTTTAATTAATCCAAACTGACTATATACTGTGCAGCCTTTCTGAGCTCATGATAGAACACCAGTATTCAAATATTGTTAGTACTTTGCACACTTTCATAATATCCCATTCCCACAGAGAGCACTGCAGTAGCGAGTGGAGGGTCTATTTTAAGTGCAGTCAGATAGCTATATAGCATTATGACTATATTTAATAAAAGCCTCCTGAGCAGTGAACCATTCCCTGGGGTTATCTACGTTTGACTGACCATGTCTGCTCCCATTTAATATGAAGTGGCAGACAGAAGACGTGTCATTCTCTTTCCCACTTCCTTTCCTGAGGACATGGATTGAGGAAGCAGGAAAAGAAAGAGGAAGAGGTCTGGATTAAAAGTAGGTGTGATGGGACAAGTTAAAATATTTATTTTATGACTTTATTTTAATTTCTTTTCTTTTAGCTTTTCCTATTCTCTTTTATTATAGATGATGCTAGAAATAATTAAAAAATATATTATTAGTTAATTGCAACAGTCTTTTCTGTTTATTTCTGAATCTTTATTAACAGCTATATTTTAAGTAGTTGAATTATTTGGATACGTAACATGGTTCAGAAAGTGCTTCTCTTTGGTGGAGTGCTCATCACGCCACCACCTTCAGTTTTTTATTTCTGTCTTACCAGTGCATAACAATTTCTAATGCTAACTTCTTCCCCCTCGCATTACGCCCAAAGGCTATACTCACAGTGTAGCGGGGAATAAAGTGCAGTGATATACAACAGGGCATGGCAAAGTGGATGACTCAGTTCTAGCAGCTATAAAGGCAACCCTTATATACACTGCACGGTATGGGTGAGACTTCAACTGAGCAGCTTTGGTCTGCCTACCCACTACTGTGTGGTGTGGGCCAGTACTGCTCAGCAACATGAAATATCCATGAGTCAGGTTGGGCATACAGATGCCACTGTACCTGCCAAGCCCCTTAACTGAGGGGAATGCCTATGAGGGTGCCTATCCTGGAGCCTGAGAGAGCGAGAGCAAAGAGAAAATGTATCTGCAATCTTGCTGTATGATTGCAGAGAGTGAGGCAGCACTGCGTTGTTGGGATTCAATTGTCCTTGACAGTGTTGTGTTTATAAATAGGTAAAAATGGGTTTAAAAAAAAAGGTATTGAATCTGAAAAACACATCACATACTATAATAAACAAACTGACACCAGTGTTGAAACTAATAAGAGAGCCAAAGAAATAAATCTTTTTAAACTATAAAACTGAAAGTGAAATGAGATGACCCACTTTAGAAACTGAGTGAACCCATAATAAACTGAAAATAACTTTTCAAAACAAAGTGAACATTAATGAAACATAGAAAACTGTAACTGTGGCAAGCTTAAGCATTTAATTGTGTTACTAGGTGTTTAATCAGCGTACAAGGAGCTCAACTGTCAAACTTACTTTTGATGCACACAGTTGTGTGAAAACAATGGTTTTCATAGGTCTCTTAATGCTTCTATTGCAATTAAGCCAGGTTCTGCAAATCAAATACATTTGCTTTGATCATCAGCACCACAATTCTAAAAAAAAAAATAAATCTTTAACAGTTTGCTGGTTTCTAGCAGGTGAGCGTTAACACAATGCTACAATTTTGCCAGGAGTGGACATCCCAGCAAACTCACTCCAACACCAGACCATGCAACGCTCAGAGAAACAGCAAAATAAGCAACAGATGTATCTCATATTCTACAGCCCTCAATTAGCATTTTAAATGTTAATGTTTGTGACAAGACAATTAGGAAAAACTTAACACATATGGCTTATTTGGAAGGGGTGCCAGGAGAAAGTTTCTTCCAAAAATAAAAAAGACATAATGTATAGCTTAGGTTTTCAAGAAAAAATCAAAGGACTTGGAGAACAGACAAGAGCAAAGTGGAGATGTTTGCTCATAAACGGTGCCTCAAATACCTCATACCAGCTGTCAAACACCACAATAAAGAGGTGATGTTTTGGTTTGTTTTGTAGCCACAGGACCTGTGGTCCTTGCAGTCAATGAATCAACCATGCACTCCTCTGTATATCAAAATATTCTAGAGTCAAATGTCAGGCCATCTGTTTGTCAGCGAAAGCTTGGTCATCAACACTGGGTTATGCAACCTGACAATGACCCCAAGCACACCAGTAAGTCTACAAGAAAATAATCAAGGTCCAGTCAGAAACCTCAGCTGGAATGAAATGCTGTGGTGGGACCTTCAATAGAGCTGTGCATAAACAAATGTCTGTAAACCTCAAAGAACTGAAGTGGTGTTCTAAAGAAGACTGGGCCAACATTTCTCAACACGAAAGACAGACTGATCATAGATGATCATACAGTCACATAGAAAATTGTTAGTTCAAGTTATTTCAGCCAAATGTTGTTCTAAAAGCTACTGAATGGTGGGTGTAAATAGACTGCATGTAGAACTTGATTTTTCATGACCGTATGTGGGTGTTTGTGTTGTAGATGATGTTTAGCATGAACATATAGAATCACTATGACTAATATTACTCATAAGAGGAAAAATGTGCAGGTGGGAGAATGGATGAAGACAAAGAGGAAGCCTTAAGAAAAGATATCTGGCACAGCAGAGAGTAGCAGGAGGTACGGCGAGTGAGAGAGCTGGTTTGCAAGAAATGTAGGGGAGGGGAATAAGGACTCACAAGGGAGGAGTACAGGAGGGGAGGTCAGAGGGGAGATCAGCAGGTACGGTGTACATCTGTCACCTTCTGCTCCTACAGGCCAAGAATGCCCAGGAGGAACAGAAGAGGAGGAAGAGGAGCAGGAGGAGGCACAAGGAGCAGAATGCCACCAGCACGAGGAGCATCACTAAAAAGGTCTATATTTATTTTGAAGCTGAATTCAAGAAATTTCTAAGCACTTCTTATAAAGTAGCTCTGAAATGCTTAAAAAAAGCATGCCTCTGAGTGGAATGTAATCCATTTTATTTGGTATCTCAGAATGCATATGGTAGCTGAGTATTTTTTCTTTGAAACATTCTTCTATTGTAAATGAAGACAGAGCACAAAAAGAGGTGAGAGAAAAGGACCATAGGAAAGGAGGTGAAGCTAAAAGAAAAGAGAAAACGGCATCGCTGGGAATGGGAGCCACATAGGCACTGTGTTCATGATTCTACTGAGGTTGACGCTGTCCCAGAAACTTATGAATAACATCCCTGTGTGTCAGCTGGTCTCTAAGTGTGCGTGTGTGTGTGTGTGTGTGTGTGTGTGTGTGTGTGTGTGTGTGTGTGTGTGTGTGTGTGTGTGTGTGTGTGTGTGTGTGTGTGAGATGAAGCAGAAGAAGTCAGGGGCTTAGCCACTGTCTATCGTGCAGGGCCTTGTCGTCCTAAAATCCACTGGGATTGTGAGTGAAACAGAAATGACCCAGAAAGCTAGGACACACAGCTGTACAGACGTCAGAATATCAAGGAAGCAACTCCGTTTACATCAGTCTCTGCAGAGGTTGACTTTGTCTCTAGAAGTCATTTATTTGTTTAGCACGATAAAGATGAAGAACAAGTGACAAATTATCATTTATGTTGTGGATTAGCTTTATGATAATTCAACATTTTAAATACATTATATATACTGTATATAAATAATATATGCATAATATACGCAATATAAATAATATATACAGTCTATAACTGACACATCAGTACCAGGTTTTATATTATTGTATTTATTTGATTGTTATATTGTTTTATTCTATTGAAGCACTTTGGTCAACTGTGTTGCTTTTAAATGTGCTACTGTAATAAAATTAACATTGATATACCATGGCAGATAAATCATTTATTCTCTATACAGATATACTAAACACATTTGTAGTGATTCCTTCACATTATTAAATTAGGGTTTTTCAGGGCAGGTTTATCCACCACCACGACCCCAACCCAACCCCCCCCCCCGTAACAAGTCACAACAGATGGCTGCCCCTCTCTGAGCCTGGCTCTGCCGGAGGTCTATCCCCATTAAAAAGTCACTTCTTTCTTCCCACCTTCACCGAGTGCTTATTTACAAGCTATCTTCTCATTGCTGGGGTTCTCCCTCTAATATTTCAGTCTTTAACTTAAAATATAAGAGTCTAGAGGCAACTGTGGATTGCTGCTGTATAACTAAAACTGAACTGAAAAGAACTCAATTAGACATTGAAATAAACATGTATTCATTAACGTGGCAGTTATTAATAAACTAAGCTGTTTTGAGAATTGATTTACTGCAACCAGTGTCGTGGGGTTCTGTTTTCTTTGAAAGCCATGAAGTCCCAAAAGATGACTCTTTGATTAAATCATGTATGATTAAAGCAAATGGTTGTGTGAGGTTACTGGGGGATGGGAAAGCTATACCATCTGTGGCCAGATATGTTTGCATGCGTCTAGCATAAGGTGTAACCACAGTGTTTATTATGCATTTGTAGCACGGTGTTCCTAATCTGTTACACACCATTAGCCATAAGGATGTTCAGATAGCTGAGTTGAAATTGAGTGACTTTTGGTTTGATTTTCATATTCCTCAAATTTCTCAGTTGATTAAATTTAGCTTCAGTCTTCCAACAGCCTCATCAGTGTCATGACTGATGCAGTCACAAGTGGTTGCATTGAGGGAAGGGGCAAACAAAAAATGAGATGTAGAAAAAGCATAAATGAAACATTTAAAATAATCTTTATTAACAATTCAACCTATTTCTTTTCATTGCTGTTCTGTTCATTTATTTACTGGGCCTTTGTTTATTATTCATTCACTGACATCTCCATAAGCATGTCATTTAAAAAAAGAAAGCAATTTATCAGTTTCAATTTCAGTCACACATGGCTGAGCAAATCAATATGCAATATGGTTAACTGATGGCAGAGGCACAAAGTCACATCAGTGGTCTTCCACATCCCAAAAATCAAAGAGACTGAACTACACTAAAAATTGAAAGATATTATCTAGTTGTGATGGAATTGTACTAATTGTCTGGGTCATAGGCATACATTTACCAAAGTACGTTGGCACCAGTGCTTCACACTGACACATATATTGATTTCGAGATAGAACATATAAGTCAGCAGTAATTTCTGAAAGAATTAGAACTCAGCCCCCAGCACCACCTGCTTTGCAATGCAATCCTGTCCACTAAAATGCTTACAAGTATCAGACACCCACTGACACATGTCCGGGAAAAACCTAAAATCAATGGAATGGTTAATTGGAAGTGTGAAGGTGCATGTGAGTGTACATGAAATTCTTCAGTGTAAATGTGATTCATTGATAGCTATCCAATAATGGATAAGGGCCACTGCAAAAATTCCAGTAACGAGCACTGGTTAATGATTAAAGAGAATGTAGCTATGTCTCAGTGTGTGGTTCGTGACTGTTGCAAGTCACAAGATTTGTTGGACTGTGTGTGTGTGTGTTTGTCAATGTGTCTGAGTCACTGAATGAGCCTAAAGACCACTTTGAAGGATCTGACTCAGTTCAAATCATCAGCACAAACACATTCATGCCATTGTAATTGATGACAGCATATGGAACGTCTTTTGTGCTGCGAGAATAGAATAGAATGCAATGGAATACTTTTAAGTCTTATCCCCTCCTCTGTTTTATCCTTTTTTGCAAGTTTGTTTAATTGTTATCTTCTAATGCAGTCCAACACAACTGCCATATTTCACCCCCTTACAATGTAAATTATAAGTGGGACATAGAAACATCATGGTACCCCCCCCCCCCCCCCCCCCAAAAAAAAGGTTTTTTTTTTCTTCATTTAGTTTGCTTGGTTTCATGTCAAATTAACCATGTGCATATCTGCATTTGCTAGATGAGCAAATGATATGAGTGTCAGCCCAGAGGTCAAGATGTTTGTTGGACATACGCACCATATGCACACAGTACACCACTGCTGTTCAACTAGCACACTCTCATATTGCTTTCTTAAAGATTATTCTGTGGACTCTAGAGGTCCAGCAAGTAAAAACTAAATCTATAATCTATTTCAGCAAGCTTGCCAGATTTTATTTGGTTGACATACAAATGACAAAAACCTCTTGTGTCTTGATAACTACAGTGTAATGAGAATAAAGGAGTAAGTCGGCAGGCTGGGTGGAAGTAAACCTTCCGCTGGATTGAGAATGAGTGTTGTTTCCAGTCTTCTATTATGTTTTGGTACTTTTTTTGTTCAAGTTCAACTTGGACAAAGAGGTCAGGTTATGTAATGTGAATTCTGGCCTCTGGTGTGAGATTTGAGTGCTTGCTACCATCTTTTTTAGGGTAACCCACATACTTTGTTTGTAACTGTGAGTTGAGCAGTAGTGTCAACCTAGGGGTCAAAAGTCTTAAAATGAATGTTGTAACACACATCCACACACAAATGCCTCAGTGGATAACTGAGGAGATATTTACATAAGTAAAAGAATGTTTCTATTTTTTTTAAATCATGTATATGCTATTTGAACAATTTGGTTTATCATAGTTTGCTTTTAAAAAGCCACAATGAGCCATACAATATGTTTTCTGTGATTTATTTCAGCTAGAGAGCCACACGTATGTGAATAGTTGAGCTGTGTTAATATCCCATTATATTATTAAAATGGCACTATATGTATTCCTTTTTCACATCACCCACAATCTTTTGGACTTGTGATCTGCAACAATGTGAAACTGCATTTTACAGAAACAAAATGCCGGAGACGCACCGAAATTCAACCCTTACGATATGTGTGAACACTTTCTAAATATATGGATTCATATTGTAAAATAACTACATGATGCAAAAACAAAGCATAAATTAAAGCTGCAAGCAGCGTTATGAGGGCCCTCGCACCCCATCGCGTCGAGCTACACCCAACACCTACAACCAGCACCTCCGATCTGATGTCACATTGATGGAATTCATGCATTCAACCACCAGCTAACATTTCATCTCATTCAATCATGATTATAGTAGTCCCACTAGATGGCGCTCTAACCATTACTGACAAATGGCATAACAAACATTTCCGAGCTCGAGTCTCATCACGCCTGCGACCTTTGGGACATATTGGACATTTTGATTTTGAGTGACAGCAGATTACTGCTTTTTGGCGAGTGACTGAAACTCCACATGCCGCCATGACCACCCCGTTTCCTGAATGTAAAAACCTTCGCAATTTAACATCACAAAGGTCTTTAGATTCCACACACTGGAGATTGGTTCAATATGATGAAATCCCTTGGAGGAGTTCGTCAAAGAACGGTGCCTGGAAAGAGGGGAAAATGTCACAAAAATTACACATTAATTTTAAAATGGCTGACTTCCTGTTAGATTTGGGATATTGCTCCAAGAGACTTTTTTGTACATCTTGATATCTCCTATAAGCTTACCAGGTTTCAGACTCATACATAAAACACAGAGCTGGGGCTGATGTTTTGAAATTTTGTAGGGGGCGCTGTGGAGCCATTTTGCGCTATTCAATGAAAATGATCACATAACAACAAAGCCTTAAGCACAATGGAGGTGTGCGCCAAATTTCAAGCCTCTATAAACTTTCCAAGCCCCTCAAAAGCCACTTCATTTTTCATGGTGAACAGCGTTGCCACCAGGGTGCGCCGTTCAGTTTAAAGTCACAATTTTTGCACTAAAGCATCATCAAGGACTGATGGTGATATTCACCGCTTTTGAGGTGGCCACTATGAACCTGTGAAAATCAGTACAACAAAGTGTAAGACATGACATTTCCTGTTCCCACTAGGTGGCGCTCTTCATATTCCTGACAATGGGCACATCAATCTGTTCAGGGCAGGTCTGACATCATGCCTGTAAAGTCTGGTACTGATCAGACTGGATTTCATTGAGTTATACTAATTTGTTTCTTCATGGCGTGACATCAAAATTCGCCATGCTGCTGGGGTCACACCCTTTTGCGAAAAGTCACAGTTTTCACTGTAACCCAAGACCAACTCCTTAAGGCTTTCCTGGAGAAATTTGAGGCTGCAGATGTCACCCATCACTATACTGTACCCCAAAGTGTAAAACATGACATTTCCTGTTCCCACTAGGTGGCGCTGTCCTTGATGTCAAATATGGCAGTTGAAATATGTTCAGGGGTGGAGCCTTATCATATGTGTGCTGTTTGGTCCAGATCGGAACATGTATGACAGAATGAGAGGCAATAAGATTTTCATGGCGAGTCATCAAAATTCGCCATGGCGCCACGGCCTCATACTATTGTGAAAACTCAAAAGCTCCGCAATTTAACATGGCACAAGGGTGTAGTTGACACTGTCCAAATTTGAAGTTTATAGGACCAAATCCCAAGGAGGAGTTCGTTAAAGTACAAGGCATGGAAACGGTAAAATCAGACCCAAAATGTCACCTTCAATCCAAAATGGCGGACTTCCTGTTGGGTTTAGGACATTGCCATAATAGACTTTTTTGTTCGACTCGCAACGTTATATAGGTGTACCGACTTTCAAATATGTAGGTCATACCCATACCGGGGGCTCGCATTTTTCATTTTTCTAGGTGGCGCTACTGAGCTAATTTTCCCTGGCCATGTCTGAGAACATTAAAATACGTAAATTTTCACCAGACCTGACGCGTGTGCAAAATTTCATGAGTTTTCGAGCATGTTTAGGCCCTCAAAAGGCCAATTCATTTGCCGGAATAATAATAATAATTAAAGCTGCAAGCAGCGTTATGAGGGCCCTCGCACCCCCGGCGTGTCGAGCCATGCCCAACACCTGAAACCAGCATGTCCGATCTGATGTCACATTGATGGAATTCATGCATTTAACCACCAGTTAACATTTCATTTGGTTCAACCATGAGTATAGTCGTCCCACTAGGTGGCTCTCTAACCATTATAGACAAAGGGCATAACAAACATTTCCAAGCTCGAGTCTCATCACACCTGCGACCTTTGGGAGAGATTGGACATTGTGTTTTTTAGTGACAGCAGATTACTGCTTTTTGCGAGTGATTGAAACTCTACGTGCCGCCATGACCACCCCGTTTCCCTGAACGGAAAAAGCTTCGCAATTTAACATCACAAAGGTCTTTAGATTCTACACACTGAAGAATGCTTCAATATGATGAAATCCCTTGGAGGAGTTCGTCAAAGTATGAGGCCTGAAAAGGGGGGAAAATGTCATCAAAATTACACATTAATTTTAAAATGGCTGACTTCCTGT
This sequence comes from Rhamphochromis longiceps, assembly GCF_057381845.1. Taxonomy (NCBI): domain Eukaryota; kingdom Metazoa; phylum Chordata; class Actinopteri; order Cichliformes; family Cichlidae; genus Rhamphochromis; species Rhamphochromis longiceps. The sequence goes on along the minus strand of NC_140562.1, from coordinate 27,364,474 downwards.
TGGATTTGGGATATTGCTCCAAGAGACTTTTTTGTACATCTTGATATCTTACACAAGCTTACCAAGTGTCAGACTCATAGATGAAACACAGAGCAGGGGCTGATGTTTTGAAATATTGTAGGGGGCGCTGTGGAGCCATTTTGCGCTATTCAAGGAAAATGGTTACATAACAACAATGCCTTCATCCATTTGGAGGTGTGTGCCAAATTTCAAGCCTCTATAAACTTTCCAAGCCCCTCAAAAGCCACTTCATCTTTCATGGTGAACCGCGTTGCCACCAGGGTGCGCCGTTCAGTTTAAAGTCACAATTTTTGCACTGAAGCATCACGAGGGACTGATGGTGATATTCACCGCTTTTGAGGTGGCCACGATCAACCTGTGAAAATCAGTACAACAAAGTTAAAGCCATGACATTTCCTGTTGCCACTAGGTGGCGCTGTCCGTATTTCCGACAATGGGCATATCAATCTGTTCAGGGCGGGTGTGACATCGTGCCTGTAAAGTCTGGTACTGATCAGACTGGATTTCATGGAGTTATACTAATTTGTTTCTTCATGGCGTGACATCAAAGTTCGCCATGCTGCTGGGGTCACACCCTTTTGCGAAAAGTCACAGTTTTCACTGTAACCCAAGACCAACTCCTTAAGGGTTTTCTGGAGAAATTTGAGGCTGCAGATGTCACCCATCACTATACTGTACCCCAAAGTGTAAAACATGACATTTCCTGTTCCCACTAGGTGGCGCTGTCCTTCATGTCAAATATGGCAGTTGAAATATGTTTAGGGGTGGAGCCTTATCATATGTGTTCACTTTGGTCAAGGTCAGAAAATGTATGACAAAATGAGAGGCAATAAGATTTTCATGGCGAGTCATCGAAATTCGCCATGGCGCCACGGCCTCATAGTATTGTGAAAACTCAAAAGCTCCGCAATTTAACATGGCACAAGGGTGTAGTTGACACTGTCCAAATTTGAAGGTTATGAAATGAAACCCCAAGGAGGAGTTCGCAAAAGTTCGAGGCATGGAAATGGCAAAATTAGAGCCAAAATGTCACCTTCTCTTCCAAATGGCGGACTTCCTGTTGGGTTTGCGTCAATGGGCCCACAGACTTTTTTGTTCGTCTTGGCATGATACACATGTGTGCCAAATTTCATACATGTAGCTCAAACGATGTGGTCGTAGGGCTGCATTTAACAAGGCATAGGTGGCGCTGTAGAGCCATTTCCCAGTGCTCATATGTAAAACCATTAAAATACAAAATTTTTCACCAGACCTGGCATGTGTGCAAAATTTCATGAGTTTTTGAGCATGTTTAGGCCCTCAAAAAGGCCCTTGTTTGGGGTGAATAATAATAATAATAATAATAATAATAATAATAATAATAATAATAAGAAACGGAGCAGATACAATAGGGCCTTCGCACTCTCGGTGCTCGGGCCCTAATTAAAGCTGCAAGCAGCGTTATGAGGGCCCTCGCACCCCGGCGTGTCGAGCCACGCCCAACACCTAAAACCAGCACGTCCGATGTGATGTCACATTGATGGAATTCATGCATTTAACCACCAGCTAACAATTCAACTCATTCATTCATGATTAGTTAGTCGTTCCACTAGGTGGCGCTCTAACCATTATGTACAAATGGCATAACAAACACTTCCAAGCTCGAGTCTCATCACACCTGAGACGTTTGGGAGAGATTGGACATTGTGTTTTTGAGTGACAGCAGATTACTGCTTTTTGGCGAGTGATTCAAACTCTAAGTGCCACCATAACCACCCCGTTTCCCTGGACGTAAAAAGCTTCGCAATTTAACATCACAAAGGTCTTTAGATTCCACACACTGGAGAATGGTTCAATATGATGAAATCCCTTGGAGGAGTTCGTCAAAGTATGAAGCCTGAAAAGAGGGGAAAATGTCGCCAAAATTACACATTAATTTTAAAATGGCTGACTTCCTGTTGGATTTGGGATATTGCTCCAAGAGACTTTTTTGTACATCTTGATATTTTCCATAAGCTTACCAGGTTTCAGACTCATAGATGAAACACAGAGCTGGGGCTGATGTTTTGAAATTTTGTAGGGGGCGCTGTGGAGCAATTTCGCGCTATTCAATGAAAATGATCACATGACAACAAAGCCTACATCCATTTGGAGGTGTGTGCCAAATTTCAAGCCTCTATAAACTTTCCAAGCCCCTCAAAAGCCACTTCATCTTTCATGGTGAACCGCGTTGCCACCAGGGTGCGCCGTTCAGTTTAAAGTCACAATTTTTGCACTGAAGCATCACGAGGGACTGATGGTGATATTCACCGCTTTTGAGGTGGCCAAGATGAATCTGTGAAAATCAGTACAACAAAATTAAAGCCATGACATTTCCTGTTGCCACTAGGTGGCGCTGTCCGTATTTCCGACAATGGGCACATCAATCTGTTCAGGGCGGGTCTGACATCATGCCTGTAAAGTCTGGTACTGATCAGACTGGATTTCATTGAGTTATACTAATTTGTTTCTTCATGGCGTGACATTAAAGTTCGCCACGCCGCTGGGGTCACACCCTTTTGCGAAAAGTCACAGTTTTCACTGTAACCCAAGACCAACTCCTTAAGGCTTTTCTGGAGAAATTTGAGGCTGCAGATGTCACCCATCACTATACTGTACCCCAAAGTGTAAAACATGACATTTCCTGTTCCCACTAGGTGGCGCTGTCCCTTATGTCAAATATGGCAGTTGAAATATGTTCAGGGGTGGAGCCTTATCATATGTGTGCTCTTTGGTCAAGGTCAGAAAATGTATGACAAAATGAGAGGCAATAAGATTTTCATGGCGAGTCATCGAAATTCGCCATGGCGCCACGGCCTCATAGTATTGTGAAAACTCAAAAGCTCCGCAATTTAACATGGCACAAGGGTGTAGTTGACACTGTCCAAATTTGAAGCTTATAGGACCAAATCCCAAGGAGGAGTTCGTTAAAGTTCGAGGCATGGAAACGGTAAAATCAGAGCCAAAATGTCACCTTCAATCCAAAATGGCGGACTTCCTGTTGGGTTTAGGACATTGCCATAATAGACTTTTTTGTTCGACTCTGAAAGTTATATAGGTGTACCGACTTTCAAACATGTAGGTCATACCCATACCGGGGGCTCGCGTTTTTCATTTTTCTAGGTGGCGCTACTGAGCTAATTTTCCCTGGCCATGTCTGGGAAGATTAAAATACGTAAATTTTCACCAGACCTGACGCGTGTGCAAAATTTCATGAGTTTTCGAGCATGTTTAGGCCCTCAAACGGCCAATTCATTTGCCGAAATAATAATAATAATAATAATTAAAGCTGCAAGCAGCGTTATGAGGGCCCTCGCACCCCCGGCGTGTCGAGCCATGCCCAACACCTGAAACCAGCACGTCCGATCTGATGTCACATTGATGGAATTCATGCATTTAACCACCAGTTAACATTTCATTTGGTTCAACCATGAGTATAGTCGTCCCACTAGGTGGCGCTCTAACCATTATAGACAAATGGCATAACAAACATTTCCGAGCTCGAGTCTCATCACGCCTGCGACCTTTGGGAGAGATTGGACTTTGTGTCTTTGAGTGACAGCATATTACTGCTTTTTGGCGAGTGATTGAAACTCCACGTGCCGCCATGACCACCCCGTTTCCTTGAACGTAAAAAGCTTCGCAATTTAACATCACAAAGGTCTTTAGATTCCACACACTGGAGAATGGTTCAATATGATGAAATCCCTTGGAGGAGTTCGTCAAAGTATGAAGCCTGAAAAGAGGGGAAAATGTCGCCAAAATTACACATTAATTTTAAAATGGCTGACTTCCTGTTGGATTTGGGATATTGCACCAAGAGACTTTTTTGTACATCTTGATACCTCCTATAAGCTTACCAGGTTTCAGAATCATACGTAGAACACAGAGCAGGGGCTGTGGTTTTGAAATTTTGTAGGGGGCGCTGTGGAGCCACTTCGCGCTATTCAATGAAAATGATCACATGCCAACAAAGCGTTCATCCATTTGGAGGTGTGTGCCAAATTTCAAGCCTCTATAAACTTGCCAAGACCCTCAAAAGCCACTTCATCTTTCATGTTGAACAGCATTGCCACCAGGGTGCGCCGTTCAGTTTAAAGTCACAATTTTTGCACTGAAGCATCACGAGGGACTGATGGTGATATTCACCACTTTTGAGGTGGCCACGATGAACCTGTGAAAATCAGTACAACAAAATTAAAGCCATGACATTTCCTGTTGCCACTAGGTGGCGCTGTCCGTATTTCCGACAATGGGCACATCAATCTGTTCAGGGCGCGTCTGACATCATGCCTGTAAAGTCTGGTACTGATCAGACTGGATTTCATTGAGTTATACTAATTTGTTTCTTCATGGCGTGACATCAAAGTTCGCCATGCTGCTGGGGTCACACCCTTTGGCGAAAACTCACAGTTTTCACTGTAACCCAAGACCAACTCCTTAAGGCTTTCCTGGAGAAATTTGAGGCTGCAGATGTCACCCATCACTATACTGTACCCCAAAGTGTAAAACATGACATTTCCTGTTCCCACTAGGTGGCGCTGTCCCTGGTGTCAAATATGGCAGTTGAAATATGTTCAGGGGTGGAGCCTTATCATATGTGTGCTCTTTGGTCCAGATCGGAACATGTATGACAAAATGAGAGGCAATAAGATTTTCATGGCGAGTCATCGAAATTCGCCATGGCGCCACGGCCTCATAGTATTGTGAAAACTCAAAAGCTCCGCAATTTAACATGGCACAAGGGTGTAGTTGACACTGTCCAAATTTGAAGGTTATGAAATGAAACCCCAAGGAGGAGTTCGCAAAAGTTCGAGGCATGGAAACGGTAAAATCAGAGCCAAAATGTCACATTCAATCCAAAATGGCGGACTTCCTGTTGGGTTTAGGACATTGCCATAATAGACTTTTTTGTTCGACTCTGAACGTTATATAGGTGTACCGACTTTCAAACATGTAGGTGATACCCATACCGGGGGCTCGCATTTTTCATTTTTCTAGGTGGCGCTACTGAGCTAATTTTCCCTGGCCATGTCTGAGAACATTAAAATACGTAAATTTTCACCAGACCTGACGCGTGTGCAAAATTTCATGAGTTTTCGAGCATGTTTAGGTCCTCAAAAGGCCGATTCATTTGCCGAAATAATAATAATAATAATAATAATAAACGGAGCAATTACAATAGGGCCTTCGCACTGTCAGTGCTCGGGCCCTAATTAAAGCTGCAAGCAGCGTTATGAGGGCCCTCGCACCCCCGGCGCGTCAAGCCACGCCCAACACCTAAAACCAGCACGTCCGATGTGATGTCACATTGATGGAATTCATGCATTTAACCACCAGCTAACAATTCATCTCATTCAATCATGATTATAGTTGTCCCACTAGGTGGAGCTCTAACCATTACTGACAAATGGCATAACAAACATTTCCTAGCTCGAGTCTCATCACACCTGAGACGTTTGGGAGAGATTGGACATTGTGTTTTTGAGTGACAGCAGATTACTGCTTTTTGGCGAGTGATTCAAACTCTAGGTGCCACCATAACCACCCCGTTTCACTGAATGTAAAAAGCTTCGCAATTTAACATCACAAAGGTCTTTAGATTCCACACACTGGAGATTGGTTCAATATGATGAAATCCCTTGGAGGAGTTCGTCAAAGAACGGTGCCTGGAAAGAGGGGAAAATGTTGCCAAAATTACACATTAATATTAAAATGGCTGACTTCCTGTTGGATTTGGGATATTGCACCAAGAGACTTTTTTGTACATCTTGATATCTCCTATAAGCTTACCAGGTTTCAGAATCATACATAGAACACAGAGCAGGGGCTGTGGTTTTGAAATTTTGTAGGGGGCGCTGTGGAGCAATTTCGCGCTATTCAATGAAAATGATCACATGCCAACAAAGCCTTCATCCATTTGGAGGTGTGTGCCAAATTTCAAGCCTCTATAAACTTTCCAAGACCCTCAAAAGCCACTTCATCTTTCATGTTGAACAGCGTTGCCACCAGGGTGCGCCGTTCAGTTTAAACTCACAATTTTTGCACTGAAGCATCACGAGGGACTGATGGTGATATTCACCGCTTTTGAGGTGGCCAAGATGAACCTGTGAAAATCAGTACAACAAAATTAAAGCCATGACATTTCCTGTTGCCACTAGGTGGCGCTGTCCGTATTTCCGACAATGGGCACATCAATCTGTTCAGGGCGGGTCTGACATCATGCCTGTAAAGTCTGGTACTGATCAGACTGGATTTCATTGAGTTATACTAATTTCTTTCTTCATGGCGTGACATCAAAGTTCGCCATGCTGCTGGGGTCACACCCTTTCGCGAAAACTCACAGTTTTCACTGTAACCCAAGACCAACTCCTTAAGGCTTTCCTGGAGAAATTTGAGGCTGCAGATGTCACCCTTCACTATACTGTACCCCAAAGTGTAAAACATGACATTTCCTGTTCCCACTAGGTGGCGCTGTCCTTGATGTCAAATATGGCAGTTGAAATATGTTCAGGGGTGGAGCCTTATCATATGTGTGCTCTTTGGTCCAGATCGGAACATGTATGACAGAATGAGAGGCAATAAGATTTTCATGGCGAGTCATCGAAATTCGCCATGGCGCCACGGCCTCATAGTATTGTGAAAACTCAAAAGCTCCGCAATTTAACATGGCCCAGGTGTGTAGTTGACACTGACCAAAGATGAAGCTTATACAACCAAATCCCAAGGAGGAGTTCGCAAAAGTTCGAGGCATGGAAATGGCAAAATTAGAGCCAAAATGTCACCTTCTCTTCCAAATGGCGGACTTCCTGTTGGGTTTGCGTCAATGGGCCCACAGACTTTTTTGTTTGTCGTGGCATGATACACATGTGTGCCGAATTTCATACATGTAGCTGAAACGATGTGGTCGTAGGGCTGCATTTAACAAGGCATAGGTGGCGCTGTAGAGCCATTTCCCAGTGCTCATGAGTAAAACCATTAAAATACAAAATTTTTCACCAGACCTGGCATGTCTGCAAAATTTCATGAGTTTTTGAGCATGTTTAGGCCCTCAAAAAGCCAATTCATTTGCCGAAATAATAATAATAATAATAAGAAACAGAGCAATTACAATAGGGCCTTCGCACTGTCAGTGCTCGGGCCCTAATAAACAGAGCAATTACAATAGGGCCTTCGCACTGTCAGTGCTCGGGCCCTAATAAACAGAGCAATTACAATAGGGCCTTCGCACTGTCAGTGCTCGGGCCCTAATAATAATAATAAGAAACGGAGCAGATACAATAGGGCCTTCGCACTCTCGGTGCTCGGGCCCTAATAAATAAGTTGAAAGCACAGGAACAATATATACATTCTTCTTGCAAGGTTGGCAAAAGTGCAGCTGGTGATGTTATAGCTACTGTAGATATCTCCTCCCATAAATTTACCAGTGCTTTATCATTGTTCCCTGCTGTCTTATATTACACATTACCCCTGCAACCAATGCTTCTTTTGCCAACTGTGCAGCATAAATTAAAGAATAAAGTTGGTTTCGTGCCATATCTTTGATCTGCAAGATTATCTAGTGGTGTGGAAGTCCAGTACACTCAGACTCTAAAAGCCTTGACATATATTCTGATAATCTACTGAATACAAAGCATACCTCGATAACTTTGGATGTTGTTTTTTTAGTTATATGATCAAATGGATGTAAATATTGTCACTGTAGGATGTTCCCAAGGAGGCAGGCAAGGTAATGTGTAGCTAACAAACTACTGCCTGGAGCAATCACCTCTCTCCTGCTGTTTTCTGTCATTGTGTGCGTGTGCGTGTGTGTGTGTGTGCGTGTATTTGTCTGTGGTGGAGCGCTGCTGGATATGTGTGCATTTGTATGTAACATCTGAAGAACATGAATCAGCAGGGCTTTTACCCTGTCACAATGGTGGAGGAAAGAAAGAAAGCAGAGCAGAGAAGAACTAGGCATGGTAAGAAGGGTATATTCAAAAGGGCATAGAGAAAACTGGATGAAGACAGGGATTCACACTGTGAGCGTTTTGTTGTATTTTGTGATTGCAGGTTATATGAAGGTGTAATCAAAAAGTTTTGCAACCGTAACTATAAATAGCAAAATTTGTACTTGATTGAAAGTTGTACACTAAGCAGTTTCCTGTATGAACAATTTTCTTCGTACCTTCTGCATCCACCATCCATAAGAAGCATTCTGCTATAGCTAACATTACAGTTGAGCCGCTGAGTGACAGCATTAAAGCTAACATCTTGTCATGCTGTCATGAGTTCCTTGTCACATCTAGATGGGTGCCTTCTTCTGCCACACTGATTTACACCCATTTCCTTGCCTCATGTCAAAGAGAGGTGTCAATTATTGCATTTCATTTCCGCTGTCAGTGTGACATTGCTTCCGTTCTAGCATATGTCCAAAGGAAGGGATAACATTTCCATAACCGATCACCAGAGACCAACTGGTCATCTCCTCACATTCAAACTCGACTTAAGTTAACAAAACACTCATACATTACCATGCCAACAAGTCAGCTCTGCAGCAATTTTAAAAGTGGAGCAGAGCAAACTGAAAACAAATAAAGATATGAGGTCCCATTATTGTAATTACTCCTATTCATGAAGCTGATTGGCTCATTTCAAATATAGGGTTGAGTGGACCAATCAGCTGAGCAGTTTTCAGCTGACAAACCATAATGCATAAAGATATGCTAACGTACTCAAAACCACCATTGTGGTAGTTCGGGTTAAGCCTGTTAGGGTTTCTCTGGGGTCACATTTTGTCATGAGGACACACAGCCAGACAAGATGAAAACAGTGCCAACTACACCATTGCTGCAGGTAACTATGGTGACGCTTGGAGAGTGTAGGCGTGTAGAGGGTGTAGTTGACTCAATGCAGTGCTCCTCTGTCTGTGTATGTACTAGAGATGGCACGATACCACTTTTTTATGTCCGATACCGATACCGATATCATAAATTTGGATATCTGCCGATACCGATATGAATCCGATATAGTGTTTTTTAATCAACAAAACTGTTTTTTAAATATCTTGCTGCATTTTCTATAAGTTCATACTCAAGTTTAAAACAACAACTACACTAAAGCTATTCTGTTATACCTGTATCCAAAAAAAATATTTCATAGTTCAGCAATACTGATCAATCTAATAAACTTAAACCTACACCATCCTCCCTATTCTGGTATTTTAAAGAGTACTTAGCATATATATTAAGCAACCTAACTAATAGGGTTCCAACTCCCAGCAACAACAAAAATAAATAACTAAAAAATAGGGAACCACCCCTCACGCGCCACCTCATGATGCTTAATCGACGTAATCAACCTTAATTTGATGCAGTGTGGAAAAAAAATGCACAGAAATCAATTATTTTTCAAGAAATATTAAATAGATTCAACATCTTTCTTCAACAAAATTGCAGACTGCACAGATGGTACCTTCACAAAGGAAAAAGTACTATAGCTTACTAGGGTGTATATATATATATATATATATATATATATATATATATATATTAGACTTAATAGTTACTATATACAGTAATGGACTTCTATTCATTTTGCATCAAATTAAAACTTTGGCTGTCAGATAATTATTTATTAAAAGCTAGACATTTTAAATGAGAATAAGAAAGAAAAGTATGTCTTTGTGCCCCCTTTTCCCTGTTAATGCCCTATCGGCCCCCCTGGCTAAACTTTGCTAGATCCGCCCCTGCACAGTTACCAGCCGTCAGCTACGTAGAAAAAGATCCTCGAGTAGAAAGTAATATTAAATAAATTCTAACAACAGCTTATAGAGCTTAAACGTGCTGCTGTTGTTCAGCCGCTGGTTTCCTCTTTCTGGTGCAAAGTGGGCCAAAAGCAAACAAGAGAGACGTACTCCCGACAGAAAAGCCGATCAGCTGATCGTTAAGCAGTTTCATGATTGAAGTAGCAGCAAGAAGAGGCAGTCGTTTGTTAAGCTTAACGCAGGAATGCTTTACAAACATTCAGAGATGGACTTACACACTTGCTTTACTTCTCTCGGGGATAACTTTGTCGGAGATGAAATGCCGGGTTGCTAGCGAAGCTCCACATGCTATCCAGACCACCGACAGGTCCCGCATGCCACAGCCGCTCTATCACGTGATGCATACTGCTCCGACGTGCTAACGTTCTGAGGTGAGTTACGGCGTGTTGCAAGTTTTTTGAGGTGCTTTCGTGATATTTAATGGATCGGATTACATTTTTTATTTTTCTCCGATATCCGATCCAGTAATTTAGGTCAGTATCGGACCGATACCGATACGTAATATCGGATCGGTCCATCTCTAGTATGTACAAGTTCTTATTTTCCCTTTGGCCCATGCTCCACCTTTACACCAACTTTTCTGAAGTTTGGCAAGGTAACTTTTTTTTTTTTTTTTTGCAAAAACCTGCTAAAAAAACTAACAAACTAAAAACTGGAACTACAGTAACTCAACTTAGCTCATAGAAGAGTAAATCTATAGCACTCAAAAAGAGTTGCCATAGTTTTGTGTTTTTCTGTGCTGTTTATTTATATTTCACTTTTCCTATATTAGACTTTCTTTATAGCCCAATTTAGTTATATTTAGCTTGTAGGGTGCTTTTTTCTATGGTGGTCCCTAGAGACAAAGCACGTATAAACTCCAAAACACTTACAAATTCCAAAACACTTACAAACTCCAAAACACTTACAAATTCCAAAGCATTTACAAACTCCAAAACACTTACAAAATCCAAAACACGTACAAAACTCCAAAGCACGTATAAACTCCAAAACACGTGCAAACTCCAAAACACAACGGAAGTGCTCCAGGACACTGGGGGCATTATTGAGCTTTTGTTACTTAGTGACTACACAAGCCAGGAAGTACCAACGACCGGATTTGGTGCGTTTTAGTAACATGTAAATTTTTTAAAATTATTTGAATATATATGAGTGTGGTTGTTCTATCTTTGCAGGTGTTTTCTGCTGGTATTCAACTCCATGTGTTTGCAACAAACTTGCCGTTTATTTTGCAAATCGAGCTCAACACTGCCCCTAGCATCCTGGAGCACTTCCGTTGTGTTTTGGAGCTTCGGAGCTTGTACATGCTTTGGAATTTGTACGTACTTTGCAGTTTGTACGCACTTCGGAGTTTGTAAGTGTTTTGGAGTTTGTAAGTGTTTTGGAGTTTGCATGTGTTTTGAAATTTGTAGGTGTTTTGGAATTTGTAAGTGTTTCGGATTTTGTGAGTGTTTTGGATTTTGTAGGTGTTTTGGAATTTGCAAGTGTTCTGGATTTTGTACGTGTTTTGGAATTTGTAAGTGTTTTGGAGTTTGCATGTGTTTTGGAGTTAGTAAGTGTTTTGGAGTTTTGTACGTGCTTTGGAATGTGTATGTTTTGGAGTTTGTAAGTGTTTTGGAGTTTGTACATGCAAACTTCAAAAACACGTAAAAACTCCACAGAAGTGCACCAGGATGCTAGGCCGCAGTGTTGAGCTTTTGTTACCTAGTGGCTACACAAGCCAGCAAGTACCAATGACCGGATTTGGTGTGTGTGTGGTAGTAACAGGTAAATGAACATTTTTTTAAATTATTTGAATATATATGAGTGCTTGTGTCTAAATACACAAACAATACACATATGCTTTCAATTGTGTATGTCTGTGAAGGTTCTCAGTCATCCAGGTCATCGTAGTCAAAGGAGCTTGCATAGAAAAGCATCTGGACTTCTTTAAGTTACTTGAAGACGTTTCACCTCTCATCTGAGAAGCTTCTTCAGTTCTAAGGTCAAATGGTGTAGAGTGCCAGATTTAAACCTAGTGGGAGTAACCCCCCACAGAGGGACACAAGGACCCCCTGATGATCCTCTAATCGCCTGAGCCAAGGTGTGAAACTGGGTGTAGGTCCCAATCAGCCAGAGTTTCAATTGTGTAATTTAAGTGATCGAGGTAGCTCTGTTTTGGAAGTTCAGTTAACGCTTGAAATGTGTTTTGGAGTTTGTACGTGCTTTGTCTCTAGGGGCCACTGCATATATTTATATATAAACATATATAAATAAAACAACTTTTTTTTACATTAGCAATTCCTTTTGTGCATAATTTTATATTGTTGTTAATAATAAATTAATTAAAGCAACAAAGCAACCTAAAGAGCCAGTTCGGAGCCGAAAGAGCCGGCTCTTTTTAATGAGCCGAGCCGAAAGAGATGGTTCTCTAAAAAGAGCCGGAAATCCCATCACTAGCAACTAACAATAAAGAGTTAGGTGATTTTTTCTTTTTTACCTGATTTTTGTTTCTGAGAAAATTGAGATCCACATATGAGGACATTCACTTTAAATTTCGATAGAACAGTAGCAGTATAATGTCCTCGTAAGTGGATATCAGCCCCTTGTAGGGCAAAATTTAGTATATTGGTCTAGACAACCCAAAATGTGATGTCCATATATGTGGACGCCAGGTCCTAGGAGGTTAAAAAGTCAAGTTATATTTCATTTAGCATCAAATCACAGTAACAGTCACCTCATGGCAGTTTATACTGCAATGCTAGGGGAAGAAAAAAAAGAAAAAATTCAAACAGGCGCTAAAATTTAGACATTATGGCAGTAAACATATGTGACAAAACTTTGTCATGCTAGTTGAAAAAAATTACCCTTTGGCAAATGCTAAAACTGAATACAGTAATTAAATGTGTTTTTATTTTGCTATTTTTTTACTAAAATAAATTTCTTTCAGTTTGCTACAGGGTATTTTCTTCACACTTTAACATTGCATGAGAGAGGGTCAACACTCAGTTCTTCCCTGATACTTTGCATAAATTACTGGTGTAACCATGTTTTACATCTTACTTCTCTCTTTTGCTCTAGTCACTCTTAGTAAGCAGAAATCATGATCCTCTAATAAAATAAATGTGGTCACAAACACACTTAGGTAGATGGTGGCCAAAGATGGAGGCAGAAAGCAAGGAGACAGACAGATGGAGATGGAGTGGTGGGCAGGCAATGTTGGTGGTTGATGAGACTACAGGGGAGAGCTAGTCTTCTGACATGGTGTGATTCCACTGATTTATATTTAAGGGAGTGCTCTATCGTTCTCAGAGGGGTGAAGGAAAGAGAAGAGGAAGGAATGAGGTGGAAGTGAGGACATTAGATCACCCTGGCAAACCTATCTGTCAATCAGATGGATTCTTCAGAGAGCAAGCTTGCATGTCCTGTGTTTTTCTCTGGGTCTCGGTGGAATTGTTTAAATATTAATGATTTCTTTAGGTGTGTTCACATTTTCTTCGGGTCTTGCATGTGGGGGTGGGGTCTCGTGTTGCCTGTGTATCACGCATGTTTCTTCAGCTGAATGGCAATAACGCGGTTAGCATGAACGTGCTCACGTTGCTGTGTGAAATCTAACAGTTTTATAAAGTACAACACTAAAGCTGCTGCTGAACTTTTAAGTTGCGCAGTAACAGTTCCTATGCACACAAGAGTGCCCGCATGCCCACACAGAAATGCTCCCTTGTGGCCGAAAGACACATGCTTTAAACCCTTGAAGCAATGAAAGCATTTCAGCTATATCTCCATATCTAATCATAAGACTTAAGATTATGCCTGTGACCAATGAGGATACAACGCTTTAATTCTGTGTATCTGTCACATATTCAAACCCTCATGTCTGGCTAACAGGCCATGGAAATCGCAGATCTCCATAACTAATCACAGTGCATTCAGGTAAATACAGTTTAAGTAACTTGCTCAAATACAAACTGGCTCACTTATAATATATAATGTTTAAATCCACAATTCATTTATAGTCAAACCCAGTAAATAAAAGTCAGCATTCAGTACAAAGTTCAGGACATTTACTATACAAGATATATGCATCCGTCATCCGTTACAGGCTAACACTGCATCCTCACAAGTACAGACACATACGAGAAAAAATAGAAAAACAAAACAACACACATAAATACACACACACACACACACACACACACACACACACACACACACATGCAGGGTAGACATCAAACAAAGAGACACAGACAAAGACGAAGGCACATGTAGTGATGCACATGGGAACCAATCTGTGATCACTACCAGCGTAACATTGAAGCCTCAGAGGGGAGTTGCCTTGGGCTTACCTTTACATGTATGATGAGATCAGACAAAATATATGCATGGTGTATAAAACTACAAAAACAACAACAACAACAAGAACAAGAAAAACGTGTGGAAAATAAATTTGTGCACATTCACATCCTGTGTCATCCCATGTAAGTGAATTTAGGAGTACTGTATTGTTTGAGTATATTTTGTGCCTTTGTCACTGTGAGTGCATTTTTTCAACAGTATGGCCAATGCAGAGCAATTAATAATGTAGCACTTGCAGAGGTAAAGGAAGTGTGTGTGTCTGGTGGAAGTATGGAGGAAAAGGGAAAATAGACAGTGGGAGACAAAGAGAATAAGGAGATGGGGAAGAAGGGGGAGAAGGGAGAAAGATGACACAACATAGGGACAAACAAGCCGCATCTGTAGAGGGGGGAAAGAAATGGAAGGAAAAGTACTGACTTTCATTTTATTTATTAACTGTTAGGATTTTTTTCAAATTAAAGAAAATCTTTGACCAGTTACATCTTTAATTTAAAAGTTTACCAAAAAATTCAAACTCTGTCTCATAGCAACCAACAGCAAGTGAACAGGAAGCAGGTCAGTGTCTTGCTTTGGGGTTCTCTAGCAGAATAAATGGCTGTAGTGCAGTTTGGCCCTTTCTTCTCCTCTTATTCAACATTTACATAGGTAAGTGTTTCCATCCATTTAGTGTTCATATCAAATGTTTACATATATTTGTTTTGCATGTGCACTCTCTCCTGCCAAAAAATAGAGAGATGGGATGATTCACTAAAAACACAAGCAGCTTGTGTTTCATTAATATTTCCAGGAAATGATTCACATCCTATGAAAATAAATAGGATAAAATCAAGCTGTAAAAGTAAGAATGGCTGGATATATTTTCGCAGATAAAAAGAAAAGAGATCTGAAGTGTCAGCATTCAGGGTTCTGCTGTGGTTGGGAAGATTAAGTTGGGAGTGTATGTTTGAAAAAAGAAAAACATTACAGAAAAACACATCTCATTAATCTGCAACAATTGTGCGTTTTCGAGGTGAAGTACGGATAGAGTAAGAGAGCTATGGCTGTATACAATGTGAATTGGATTAAAGAGGTTGGGAAAGAGTCAAGAAACTGGGGGGGGGGGGGGGGGGGGGTGTTATTTTCTCTTTTTCGGGAGGCAGGAAGAAGAATGGACCAGTGAAATGGAAGAAGAGGAGAAGGTGAAGGTGGTCAGGGGGAAAAGAGTGGGAAGAGGCATGAAGGTAGAAATAGTCTTTTGGGAGATAAGAAAGCACCACTGAACGTCAGCACATGGCTGCATTGCTGGAGACGCACTGCAACTGTTGGGCTGAGTAGAAGTGTAGTGTGCAGCCAAACTAGAGGGGGCAGAGAGAACATCTCAGTGTGTGTTGATGCATATGTTTGTGCACATGAAACCAGTGGAAGTGTGGGTACCGAGGTGGGGAAAGGGAGGTGATGAGGATGAATGTGAGTGTGTGCACCCATGACAACGGGCGGTGGTGCAAAGTAAGAATAATAAGGGGGTGTGCTCTTTTCTGCAGACAATAGGGCCAAGGGTGGGTATGGTCCTTGGTGTGGGGGATGTGAGGATAGGGGTGGAGGGGCTTTGCCACTCAAGACGCCAAAGAATGGGCTGTGCTTCAGCAGACGTGAGGGTTGGGAGAGGTAAGTTTGCTGTGGGAGAGGACAGCTGCATGTACAGTAAAAAAAGACAAAAACATAAAGAGTGGGTTAATAAAGGGGCAAGGAAAAAGGGTTGGTGAATGATGGGGATGGGGATTGATGAATAGAGGTGGGGGCATATAAGGCAATGAAAGCCGAAAAGGGGGGTGAGGAGACAGACGGGGAGGAAGAGTGTGGGGGGAAAAAAGAAGATGAAGATTGAGTCGCTGCAGTAGAGCTCCTCACCCACAAAGGAACCCCCATGCAGCCTCAGCTACTGAGCCAGAACCACTGCAGCTGCGACTGCTAAAAGAGTGTGTATGAGTGTGAGACCTAGTTAATGTGTCTGCCTGTGTGTTTATGTCAACCTGTGGTGGCAACTGTGGCTTTGAAAACCTGACCACATGCTGAGGTCTGAGGTCTGAATCTCTGCAACGTACAGCAGAGTGGCAGTGCAGAAGTGGGTTAGAGCAGCGGAGAGAGAGAAAGGATGAGAGAGACTTGAGAGGGAAGGGCGTACAGAGACAGACGGAAAAAGAAAGAGGGTGAAAGAGCAAGAGATCGAAAGTGCCAGAGAGAGACAGTGAATAAGAGACTAAAAGATTGAGAAAAACAAAGATTAAACTAAGAGGAGATGAGGTCAAAAGGAGGAGGGAAACTGTGAAATATGGACATGGTGGAGGGAGGGAGGGAGGGAGGGAATGACTGAGGCAAGTCATGATGGAGACAAAGAGCGATAAAGGGTGGGAGGGAATGCATAGGAGAGACGGAGCAGAGTTAGGAGATGTAAAGTGAAAGTAATAGATGGAGCAGCTGTGAGAGAGGGAAAGGGATAGGAGAGTTGGATTAATGAAATAAATGCAGAGGAGGGCTCTGGAGAAAAAGAGGAGATAGGAGAAGAAGAGAAGCAGGAGGAGAAAGAGGGTAGAGATAGAAAGAGGCGGCTAAGGGGAGCAGAGGGAGAAGAAGAGATTAATAGTTTTGTAGATCTGCTCCTGTGTTGCTTCCTCAAGAGTAATGCCTTTTTCCTCCAATCCTTTCTTCCATCCTCCTAGATTCCCTTTTAAAAGGACTTTCTGGAATAGACACAGACACAGTCAAACAGATACGTGTCATACACATATGTGTGTATGACACATATACACAGATGCACGCACAGTGAGTAACTGCTGTGATTCATGTAAGCTGTCTTCATTCCGGTGAACATTTGCCAGCTCACTAATAGGAGAAATTCTTTAATACTGTGCCACTATGGATTTCAAAGCCACTTACTGTAGTTCGCATGTCTCTGAACACATTCAAAGACCTGGGCCCTCACCATACAGCCATAAATAACCCACAATGCAGAACAGGTTGCTCGGGTTTTTTGTGAAGTGTGTGTGTGTGTATGTTCTTGCGTGCAGGTGAGTCTGTTTATTTGCATGCTTGTAAGTGCATGGTCATGCAAGGAAAAGACTAAAAAGTTCCAGCCACAGGAGCTCCTAGAGAGGAACTTTGATCTTGGTGCTTATGATTAATTACCTCGGTGCTCTATCTGTCAGTGGCACTGAGGCTCCCAGGACGTTTTGTAGCTCAATATCCATCATGTACAACATCAGCCTGTTCAAAGTTTATAGTAAGGCAAGGCAAGGCAAGTTTATTTGTATAGCACAATTCAACAACAAGGTGATTCAAAGTGCTTTACAGAGACATTAGAAATAAGAACAAATAAAAAGCATGATTTAAAATTGATTAAAACAAGCAAACAAACTAACTAACTAATTAACAAACAAACAAACAAAACAGTATATAAAATCAAAACAGATAAAATCAGAACAATAGATAAAATCAGTAGTTAAAATGTTAGTTTTGAAATTTAAGCTTAAAAATGTGGATTTGGTGCTTTATTCAAATGCAGCTGAGAACAGGTGAGTCTTCAACCTGGATTTAAATAAACTGAGTGTTTCAGCTGATCTGAGGCTTTCTGGGAGTTTGTTCCAGATATAAGGAGCATAAAAGCTGAATGCAGCTTCTCTGTGTCTGGTTCTGACTCTGGGAACTGATAAAAGACCGGATCCAGATGACCTGAGGGATCTGGAAGGTTCATACTGGGTCAGGAGGTCACTGATGTATGTTGGTCCTAAACCATTCAGAGCTTTATAGACCAGCATCAGAACTTTAAAGTCTATCCTCTGACGGACAGGCAGTCAGTGTAAAGACCTCAGAGCTGGACTGATGTGGTCCACTTTTTTGGTCTTAGTGAGGACTCGAGCAGCAGAGTTCTGAATGAGCTGTAGTTGTCTGACTGATTTTTTAGGTAGACCTGTAAAGATGCTCTTACAGTAATCAAGCCTACTAAAGATGAATGCATGGACTAGTTTTTCCAGGTCCTGTTGAGGCATCAGATCTTTTATCCTTGATATATTCTTGAGGTGATAGTAAGCTGATTTTGTTATTGTCTTAATGTGTTTTTCTAAGTTTAGGTCTGCATCCATCACTACACCCAAATTTCTCGCCTGGTTTGTGGTTTTTAGGTGTATAGATTGAAGTTCTCTGGTGACCTGTAATCGTTTTTCTTTGGCGCCAAAGACTATTACCTCAGTTTTGTTTTTGTTTAGCTGGAGAAAATTGTGGCACAACCAGTCATTAATTTCCTCAATGCATTTACCAAGAGCCTGTACAGGGCCTCGGGCTCCTGGTGACATTGTGATATATATTTGTGTGTCATCTGCATAGCTATGATAGTTTATTTTGTTGTTCTTTATAATCTGTGCCAGTGGGAGCATGTAAATGTTAAACAGAGGGGGTCCCAAGATGGAACCTTGGGGAACTCCACATGTGATACTTGTCTGCTCAGATGTGAAGTTACCTATTGATACAAAGTATTTCCTGTTTTCTAAGTATGTTTTGAACCAGTTTAGTACAGTTCCTGAAAGACCTGCCCAGTTCTCCAGTCGTTTGAGTAATATGTTGTGGTAAACTGTATCAAATGCTGCACTGAGATCCAGTAAAACTAGGACTGACATTTTTCCACTGTCTGTGTTCAGACATATGTCATTAAACACTTTGGTCAGAGCGGTTTCAGTGCTGTGGTTCTGTCTAAAACCTGACTGGAAGGCATCATAGCAGTTATTCTGTTTTAAGAAGTAACTGAGCTGTTGAGAAACTGCTTTTTCAATGATCTTACTTAAAAATGGGAGATTTGAGATCGGCCTGTAGTTGTTCATTTGTGTCTTGTCAAGATTGTCCTTTTTCAGTATAGGTTTTATTACAGCAGTTTTTAGTGGTTCTGGAAACACACCTGACATTAAAGAAAAGTTGACGATAACAGGTCTGACTCCAAAGTCTTTGAGACCTTTTTTGAAAAAACTTGTTGGCAGGACATCTAAACAGCAAGAGGAGGAGTTCAGTTGACCTAAGATGTCCTCCAGGTCTTTGCTGTTAATAGGGTGAAACTGTTTGATGGTGTTTAAACAGTTTTTCGGTGGACACAGTACATATCCCGAATCTGCTGTTGATGTACCAATTGCTTGTCTAATCTTTTGGATCTTTTCTGTGAAGAATTTGGTAAAGTCATTGCAGGCCATGGTTGAATGAAATTCAGCTGCGACTGGCACAGGAGGGTTTGTTAGCCTGTCAACTGTAGCAAATAAGACCCGAGCATTATGGCTGTTTTTAGTGATGATGTCAGAGAAATAGGACCTTCTTGCACTCCTCAGTTGTAAATTATAATTGTGAAGTTTCTCTTTATAGATGTCATAGTGAACCTGGAGGTTTGTTTTTCTCCATCTGTGCTCAGCTTTCCTACACTCTCTTTTTTCATTTTTTACTAGTGTGGAGTTTCTCCATGGAGACTTTTTCCTTCCAGAGATAACCTTCACCTTAATGGGAGCAATTGTATCCATTACATTTAACATTTTTGCATTAAAGCTATTGACGAGCTCATTGACTGAACCTCTGGACAGGTCAGGTGTTAATGGGAAGACCTGGTTAAAGATCTCACTACTGTCTTCAGTTATACACCGTTTTGTGATCACTGCTGTTGATATATTTGTGTGGGCTGAGATTTTACTTTCAAAGAAAACACAGTAATGATCAGACAGGCCCACATCAGACACAGTAACCTTTGAAATGCTCAGGTCCTTGGAGATCAGTAGGTCAAGAGTGTGTCCTCTATTATGTGTGGCCTCTGTTACATGCTGAGTCAGCCCAAAGTTGCCCAGAATGTTACTCAGGTCTTTAGTCCCTTTGTCCTGAGGGTTGTCCACATGGATGTTAAAATCCCCAACAATAATTACACAGTCGAAATCAACACAGATCACAGACAGCAGTTCACTGAGGTCATTAAAAACGTCTGTGCAGTATTTGGGAGGCCTGTAAACATTAAGAAACACAACTTTGGATGGGGCCTTCAGCTGTAAAGCCACATATTCAAAAGACTGAAAACTTCCAGGAGATAGCTGCTTACATTGAAATGATTCATTAAATAAGACAGCAACCCCTCCTCCTCTCCTGCTCACCCTGGCCTCACTGATAAAACTGTAGTTAGGAGGGGTCGTCTCGATGAGAACAGCTCCACTGTTATTTTGGTCCAACCAAGTTTCAGTTAAAAACATAAAATCAAGGCTGTGCTCAGTGATTAAATCATTAATTAAAAATGTTTTCCCAGCTAAAGATCTAACGTTTAATAAAGCCAACTTAAGTGTTTTAGAGGCATTACTTGTCCCCTTGTGTTTGGGAGCAGTCTGTGGCACACAAGGTATGTTTACTATATTTAAAGATCTTTTAGAGTGCAGCTCTCTGTGTTTTGACCAGGCCACATGTCTCCTTCTGTCACCTGAAAGTATAGAGATTTTAAAACCTTCTAGTAAACAGGGTCCCAGCTTCTCCTGGGAAAAGTCACCACTGCCATAATCCTCGCAGCCCGGACCCTCCACACATCACACATCAGACTGCGGAGACAGAGCATGAAGGTGGTAAGGAGGAACTAAGGGGGGCGAGGCTGGGCAATGTGACTTCGATTGCTCTGTTGAGGGTGGGGCTCGATGGCGAACCTTTGGCTGCTCTGGTGGGGGGTTTATGGGGGACAAAAAGGGATTGGGCCGGGGGGTAGATCTGAGCCCAGCATTGACCCGCTCCATCATCTCCTCAGGGACTATTGTCTGACGTCTGCCTCCTTGTTCCTAAAAAAAAAAAAAGTGGGGAGAAAATACAGCAATTTATGACTTCATTGCCAAATGTGCAGTGATTAAGCAAGGCTCCTTCTCTAATTTACCCTGGTAAGACTTGACTTTAAGTGCCACCCACTGTGTGCAGACAAAAAGCCTCCATCAAATTATGTTAATGTTGATGTAAAACATTTATGGCTTATACTTCTTAGTTCTGAATATTTTGCATTTCTATTCCTCCGACTCTGGCTTTGGGCGCTAACCTGCAATACCACTGTGTTCCTTCGGCTGAAGTTGAGCACTTTCATCATTAATATTTAGCTCTGGAATGCTAATGATCTCTCTGAATCATATCATCACGCCACAACCTCCAATTAACCTCTCTGGAATGCCATCATACCCACATTCACACAAAGACACACACAATCTCACTCTGGGACTCCCTGCCTTTCCTTCCCTCACCTCTTTTTCATCTCTAACTCTCTTTGGCACATTTTGCCTCTCAAAGAATGTATGCTGAGACAGTTTTCCCTCTCATGTTTGTGTATATGTGTGAATGCACATCCTGTGGTGTCCAAGCCTGAAAGACAGCTCCTGCCTTTCAGAGTTCATCTTCACTCAAGAGAGATCCAAGGCCTGTCTTCCATTTGTCCTTGGTACATTTTTAATAAAGCTAATCTGAGATTGGTGGATGAACCTCGTCACCTGCCTGTCATTCTTTCAATTTTCATTCTATCGACATTACACTTCATGTGTGAGAGGCAGAGGGAGCCTTCTCTCGGGAGTGAATGTGGTTTATTAGAGATGATTTTTCTTTCCGCCTTTGGTTTGAAATTCACAATACTGTGTCCTCATAAACATGAGTTCAGGTATGTTTTGCCTGCAAAATATCTGCAGTCAAATATCTTTGAAACTCATACATGCTGTATAAGTCCTTCTGTTATGTTAAGAATAGTATGATTTGTCCATAAAAGGCAGGGTATGAACTTGACATTTAATTAGATAGCATTTATTTTTAAGCGAAGCCCTCTTTGATGTTAACATTTTCACAAGACAGTCTTTTGAAAGCAAATCTGCCTTCACTGATTTTCCACAGAATAAAACTTTGCAGTGACCTTGAGAGTTAAGGCCCTGAGGGACTGTTGCTCTTCCAAAAGCTAAGCAGCAGTTGAAGTTTTAGGATAGGTTTAAATCTGTGTTGTTTGGCTTATAAAGTTCTGCAAATTGTGTCCAAACCTTTGGTTTACGTGACACCAACTTGCCGTCTGGATACCGCCAGTATTCCTATAACATGCATTCTTCAATGCTAATTTCCTTACTTAAAACCAATTGAGGCCCAAGGGTCTTTCTGAGGTTCCTGCTCGAAAATGACATGCCCAAAATAAATAGAGCATTCCTCTGCAATTACAAACTCTATATAAACAATTTTGGTATAAAAATGAAGGCAACACTGAGATTTCATCAGATGTATAAATATTAAATCAGATGTTACTGTGTTAAAATTACTGAGGCTGAAACAGAGGAAAATCAAGTAATTTTTTTCCACATTTATTTTTGGATTTTATTGGATATAACAACTTTGAAAATATGCTTCAGTATGCAATAAACTCCAGAAAATCTGTAATAAACATATGAACATTATCTGTGCAAAGATGTATGCACTTTTAATGCAAGATAGCAAGGCATTTTGACATTTAGCCCATTTTGGCACCATCTGGCAGTTGAAATTTCTTAGGTGTTGGACAGCAGAAATGATTTAAGTTTATTTAGATGCTTAAAAATGTTGTTGTTTTTTTAAATATTTTTTGAAGAATTGAACATACACTCAGGTACATTGGGCCTTTTTTCCTGTGCTTAATCAACTTCTGGAAAAGTCCCTTAACCCTTTAAACTCTGAATGCCAGTAACTTCGGCTTCTATTGGCTGATTTGCATCATTGACCCCTCTTTTTAATCATTCGAGCCAACAGAATCATGTTAACATTGCCATGTTTACGTCAGTTTCACCAATCAGAAGTTGCAAGGCAAAAAAATCCACTTGATATTTAATGCAAAATGACGTTATTGTTTATCAAAAGTCAAACATACTTATTTTCTTCTTTTGCGGCTTAGCTAAGATTCTGAGGCTTCTGTGGATATCACACATTGCAATACTTATATAGCCGAGCTTGTTCTACAGACGATAAAATGGAACCTTCTGGGCGCTGGAGCTTAGGAGGTTTTAAACGAGAAGCTGAGCAAAACAATGTGTTTTGGGAGAACTAATGTCCTTGTAGTTTTACCAAAAAAAAAATTAAATAAAAAAACGAGAGCTGGTACAAATATGCATGAATTGTTATAAACCTTTGTTTTCAAGGCTGAACAAAAATAAGCATAGAAGTAATGCATCTTAATGGATATTGGTTGTGATTTGGACTCAGAACAAGGAGTGCTTGTTAGACATTGCACAATGTTTTAATGCAACCTTTTCCAAAATATCTTAATCATGTGTGCTCACATGGTAACAAAAAAGCCAGTTTAGCACAAAATCCAACATAAAAATACAGCAAATATTCCCTGGTTAATGGTTCTAAATTACTTCTGAAGTTCATCCATCTGTTTTCCTAATCGTTTGTCCTATTCAGGGTTGCTGGAGGACCGAAGCCTATTTAAGCTGAGTCTGGGCCAGAAGGAGGATGACACACCCTTTACTTTGCCACTATATCACAGAGAAACAGACAATCATTCACACTCACATTCACACCAACAGTCAATTTTGAATTACTAATTAATGTAATGTGTGGGTCTTTGGACTGTGTGAGAAACTCAGCACAGGCACAGATCAAACACACAAACCCCAAACAGAAAGGTCCCAGTCAGCAGGTGAGAATTGTTGTGAGGACAGAATTCTAACCATTGCAGCTCTAAACCTCCACAAGAAATGCAACAATGCCATTTCTTTATGTCTTTCATTACAATGTGAACATGTTGGTCTGCGGATATTCATTTAAAGCTAATACTAACATTTGTTACATTTACATTAATAATATGGATTTTTCTTGTTTTGGGGACATTATTGCCAAATATTACTAAAGAATCTACTTTAGTTCCTGAGATGCCAGGGGTGCGTGAAGAACTCAGTGTATAAAAGACACAAAACACAATGTATTCTGAAAAGTTGCATCAAGAACTCAGTTCGCTGACAGTGATGCCAATCTCAGTAACCATTTACATGACTGATTGTACAATAGAGAAATGTAAATGACAGTTAACAGACAACACAGTTAGTGTGGGTGTCTTTCAGACACACCTGCCAATGTGCTATTAGAAGGTTCATAATTTCAGTAGGCCAGTTAGGGCGCATCTTATCTACAGTATAGTTGAATTGGTGTTGGTTTAATGCAGACATTTCTTCTACTTTATCAAGAACTACTTTTAAATCTAAAGAAGTTGTGGTTTAGGATGACCAGTTCTACATTGAAGCTGTTTTCAGCTCCTCCCTTGCCACAAGGGTTCACCACAGTGGGCAGCTCTGCATGTTTGGTTTTGCAGATGCCCTTTCTGACATAACCCCAAAGGAATTTCTGTCTCCGCTTGGAATTGAATTCAACAAAATATCACTAGAAAGACAAGAATCTGTTTATTTACATATTAGAATCATTATTAAAATAATAATTACAAAACAGTTCAACAAAGTCAAAAAGAGTCTAAAGCTCATTCCTCTAATTTGGCCCCAGCTGTCTGTTAGGTTTGATCTTTTTAAGAAGAAATACATTAACTATTTGATAAAGGCACACAGTTGAAGTGCTTAGAGTCCTGCTGATCAAACTGACAATTTATATCAAACTTTTTTGTTGAAACAGTTTTGTTGAGACTCTCTGTTACTTTTGACTCACTGCCTCATTAGTCATCCCAAGTATTTGAACCATCACTAAATTCCGACACATGATTTTAGACAAGTTTATTGTACTCTGTGCCTGCTGTGCAAAAATGCTATTAGCCAAGACAGACGTTCAAAGATCAAGTCTAGATGCTTTTCACAGCAAACTAGAGATCAAAGCTGAACAAGTAAGGCTTACTGCGTAGTTGACTTACATTTAACAGATATACAAAAGTACAATGAGACGCTTTATCATCATAATACACTGTTATTATAGTTAATATATATATATATATATATATATATATATATATATATATATATATATATATATATATATATATATATATATATTAGTATTAGAAAAGACATTATGCCAAAGCTTATGTACTCTCTCTCAGCGCAAAATAAATAACATCTTCTTACCAAAGCATATGCAAAGAGAATCAAAAGAAGCTTAAGATTTTTTTCAAGATTATTTTTTAACTGAAGTGTTTTCTGTATTCCTTCTAAATTAAATAGCTTAGTCTTAATATTCTCTACAAGAAAAGGTGATTTGGGCAGCCTAACCTGGTGTCTGTTTAAGAGGTGTAATAATGTGTAAAAATGTCAAAATTAATGACTAATAAGCATGTATCCTATGAACAGTCTTATTGATTTACATTTTTGATTTTTATACAGGCAAGATACAGAAGCACATTCTACCACTTTTTGCGGAATTTGTGCAAAATCAAATGTAGATCAAAAATTGGGATATTTCTGTGTCCATGTTTACTGTAAAACAACAAGTAGATAAGTGCCTTATTGTGTTTCACTGACAGTATTGCCAACTACTGCAATGCACAGTGGAGGAAAAATTTAATTGTCAGAATCACTCTAAGTTGTCGTGTGTCCCTAATAAATGGCCTGTATTTGTATAGCGCTTTACTAGTCCCTAAGGACCCCAAAGCGCTTTACACATCCAGTCACCCACCCATTCACACACACATTCACACACTGGTGATGGCAAGTTACATTGTAGCCACAGCCACCCTGGGACGCACTGACAGAGGCGAGGCTGCCGGACACTGGCGCCACCGGGCCCTCTGACCACCACCAGTAGGCAACATAATAAAGCTACTACTTAATTCCTAGTAACAAAATTTAATATTAGAGGAGCCTCACACTGAGTCCCACATCCCCCAGCCCTGTCAATATTTCTACGGCCTCTTTATACACTTACTCTAGTCTTACTAATGTATTGCAGTACATAGTCTTGCTCTCTTTTGCATCTCTTGCCTTCATTTCTCTCCCTCTCTCTCTCTTTTGTAGCAGTGATTGTGATGAATTGAGTCATCTTAAGTGTTTCCTCTCTGTGTGCATCCCAGGAGGATTTCAATCCCCCTCTATTTTCCCTTGTCCCCTTCACCCCACCACCACTGATTCCCTACACTTTCTGCGCACTCATCTCTCTATCCTTTACCTTAGTGCAGTTGTTCTCTGCTTCTCTTACTCCTCACTTTATTCCTGTCTCTCTCTCACCGTCTCTGCCTCTATTCCCATCCTTAATTCGGAAAGCATTACTCAAATCACAATAATGCTCTCAGACCGCCCCCCCACCCCCACCACCACCCTACACTAAATAGATGATTTGCAGAATGGAGAGTGAATGGGTATTAATAGTATGAAGCTATGGATTGCAGTGCATATTAAATGAAATCCATGGCGGTCTCTGAAGATGGTTTTCATGTATGCAATTTCCAAGGTCATGACCTCCAGTTGTTCTGCATCATAATGACACCACTGGTAACACTCAAGCCATCATCTGGGAGAAAATTACAGCGATGTTTTAATCAACTCTTGGAAATGTTTTGGAAAATTAGTAGTTGCCAAGACATCAGATTTTCATCATATATGAAAAATAAATGTGAATCCTTAGAACATTCAGTTCCACCCATGGTCTCTTCACAAAATTCTTTGTCACACCCTTGCCTTGTGGGTCTTTGCTTAATATAGGAGAGAACTTCAGTGTGAAATGTATCTGCAGTACAGCACTTGGCGGTAGATGCCTTTGATTTGCCAATCAAGATGGTGACTTTTGAACGACCGCCACTGTATGGCAGAGACAGCCAGCCAGAGGGCTGTCAGTGTTCAAAGCCAAGGGCCCTCTCAGTTAAACAGTCTCAGTGTGCCACTACTCGAACATTTCAAAAGATGGCACATCAATGAGCTGTTGTTGTTAGATTGCATACATCTGTGCATGCACAGATTTGATCATACACAAAGAATAGTTTGTACCTCAAAAAATATTTGTAGCCACAAATACTGTACATGCATCCATAGACACAAACATGCACGTACTCACAACACACTACAATGAAGCTTCGTGGGCTGGATGGGTTGGCAGATGACACTGTTTAACGCTGTCTCCTCTGTTCTGTGCTTTGCCAGCTCTGCCATGGGATACAGCCAGGTGAAGGAAGTAAAATAGCAAAAGAGACAGTGAACAAGATTTGTACTTTCGTGTCGGCACAACACGGCTGTGAAGAAGGGAAGTGGAAAACAACAACGTGTTAGTGTGAATAAGAGGTGGCTCCAAAAACAGCAGAATAAAGATGAAAGATTAAAAAAGGGGGCAATGCGGTAGAAAGTACCGTATTTCCCGGACTACAAAGCGCACCTAAATATTAGCCGCACAAGCTAAAATCAGGGGAAAATCCTGTTTTGTACATACATTAGCCGCACCTGACCAAAAGCCGCAGGTGTTTCAATGTTGACTTATCATATGTAAGAGAATATGCACAAAGGGAATTGTCAGGAAAGAGATGGCTGTTTGGAGACATCACTTTTATTAATATTTTGAAAAACAAGTTATGGGTACATATTTGCACATGTAGTACATAACAGTAGCCTACAGCACACCAGAAAAATAGATTCGGACTACCTTTTAGGCTCAGGTGCAGTGACACAGCTTTAACAAGAAGAAAAGTCAGTCATTCACCACCATCTTTCTCTTCTTCCTGCGCACTAAAACCACCAAAGTCCTCTTCTCCAGTGTCGGATACAAACAGGCTCAGGATGGCTTCGTCATCCACTCTTCTTCTCTCCTTCGTTGTCACTTTCAAAACCAAAGAAATCCTCATTGTCAGTGTCAGAGTCGAACACCCTCAGAAGGGCCGTGGCGGTGTCCTCCTCTCCATCATGCAGCAGTCCAGCCCTTCAAAATCCGTTGGTGATCGTGGATGTTTTCACACTTTTCCACGCTGTCAGAATCCACCGGTGGAGTTGGGCATAACTTGCTTTTTGGGCATAACTTGCAAGTTTATCGCCGCTCATCATCCACGCCTCCCGCTGAATGCGTAGCGCTACTTTGAAGTTTGTTTTTCGCGCTACTTCGTACGGCACTACGTTGCCTGGCGGACGGACATGTGACTAACATACCACTCTTGAACCCCGATCCTTCCGCCAGGCAACGTAGTGCCGTACAACAGCGGAACACACAAAACAAATCGTCTTACGATATGACAAAAATCATGGACAATCCATAGAAAAGCCGCACCTGACTAAAAGCCGCAGGGTTCAAAGCTTGTGCAAAAAGTAGCGGCTTATAGCCCGACATTTACGGTAATAAAATAATTAAACACGAAGACCCATGTGGGATGATATAGAATGCCAAAAGTACAAAAAGAAGTTAAAGTGCTGGCTGAAAAAGCAGGTGTTGATAACTGTGAATCAGTGCCACTTTAACTGTTCAAAAAAAGCATTGTGGTAACAATTTCAAAGCAAAGAACAAAGAGTAAGCAGTGAAAATACAAAAGAAATGGCTGCAATGGGGGAAAATGAACACCCTGAAAAGGAGATTTATAGGTGGCAAAAGAGTTATAGTGAACATTAAAAAGATGGAACACCTCAATGGAAAAGAAGGCAGAGTAAAAGCAAAAAATAAAAGGAAGATTAAATCACCATTAGTGTAAACACCCTTAATGCTTTAAGTTGGCGTCTCAACACAGTGTTCGTATTCCTTTCATACCTGCTTCCTGTGATTTTGAAACCCCAGTGACACGCCACTTCACTTACATCCATCTCCCAATGAGGCTCCTATTTATGATGTGTTGTAATAACTGGGATGATAGATTGCAATAAATTGCAAGACATTGTAGGTAATGTGGTGCAATACCATTTGTACATGGTATTGCATGCAGCTGTATAATATACTCTTAGCGAAGTTTGATAAGAAAGAGTGAACCTGGTGCAGAAACACACACTGAAGTAATGTTCACAGAACTAATAGGTTTGTCATCTAGTTTCAGTAACGATTGTCACTATAGTGATATTTTAGATAACATGTGATTTGTGGGAAAAAATAATCTAATTTATAGGGTGAGTATTTGAATCCCTGCGAAGTATTCTTCTTAATATCATTTTGTGATTAAAAAACATTTTATAATATTTTTATATTAAACATGAAATTTGATCAGTGGTGAAATGACATAAGTATAACAGAGAGTACTATATCCATCCATATTCCCACATAAAATGGAAATTAAAAACTGAAAGTGCTTTATTCTTTACAGTTTTAATGATACAACGTTAACGTATGTTTAAGATTTTACAGGATTGTATCCCAACAAAGTTAGTATTTAAAAACTAAATATAACAATAACAATGAAGCGGGTTCGGCTGATCTTCAAGGCTTGAGGGTTACACAGTGTATAATGGATTCACAGTATAAACTGCCAACAGGGCTGAGAAAACAAACAGCAAGATCCGATGGAGACTGTTGGTGATTTTCTGGAGTTCACGTCTTGAGATATGAATTTCAAAAAGTTTTTTTATTAAACATGTTCACATTTGACAGTCACAGAATCAATCCCCAAATTATGTTTTTTCTCGATGTCCTTCAACTATAAATGAGATAAATTAATACTTAAAATCTTGCTTACAAGTTTGAGTGAGCTTTAAGTGTCTATCGATAGTCCTAACTACTTATCCTTTGTTGAATGGTAGACTGGAACAAACCTTTCAGTAGGGGGGTGCTCATGTATCATAGCCACAGAATCAATGAGATTCTATTCTCTCAAAAATGTGCGTATTTAAAACATTTATATTGCAACACATGCACATGCAGCACAGAAATGTTTATATGAATTCGTTTTTTTTGACTCAGATGCTGACACTACACATATGTGCCTTTCTGAAATATATATTTCTAACCCTATATTCTGCACCATGGTTTGCATTAGATCATGCATAAAAAAAAAAGTAATAGGAGGCAAGCCTTTTAGTGTGTTGGTCATATTAAAGCATATATGGAATTTTTGGGGAATATTGGAATATTTTTTTATTCATTCATTTGTTGCTAACATCCATGTTGCTGAGTTAATCCAACATCCAAACTTTAGGTACCTCAAAAAATAGAAGAAAAGGCACTGGACTGGGCAACATCCATATAAAAGCAGAATGCAGGTAAAGGAAGAAAGTGTGAGACTGAACTAAGTTCAAAAGTATTCATTTTTAGTATGGATGAAGCAAGCTGCTTTTATGTGTTTTGTTTTGGTTTGGTGTTCAGTTCTTCATGTGCCAGCAGTCTTGGCAGTAGTTAAAGGAGCTGTACTCTGCCTGTCTGGAAAAAAAAACATTGACACATAGTCCAGTGAGAAAATCTAAATTCATCCGTGATGCCATGTTTAAAGTTTTCTTCATTCATTATCCTTTAAAATGAATTGTTTACTCTAGTGGAACACTTGCAGATGTGTTCATACTAGAAATATTCAAGGTTGCAAGGACTGTTACAGATGCAATGCATGTATGAGCTAATTTTACATTAAACTGAACAAATCAGCGTGGACTATCAATAGCCTAATACACTATTGGAATTAACAGAGAATCTGCAGTAGGCACTAAAATCTTTTGCCAAAGTTAAACTTCATATATACAGTGGTGTGAAAAAGTGTCTCCCCCCCTTCCTGGTTTCCCAGTGCTTTACATGTTTGTCACACCTACATGTTTCAGATCACTAAAGACATTTCAATATCAAAAAGATAACCAAGATAACCTGCGTAAATACAAAATGCAGTTTTTAAATCATGATTTCATTAATTAAAGAAGAAAAGCTATTCAAACCTACCTGTTCACATGTGAAAAAGTAAACTGCCCCACACCCCTGTTGGTCAATCATGAGTTAAATGTGATTAACCACATTTTTGTAGTGCTGAGTTCAGTTTCACTAAACACACTCAGACCTGATTCAACAGGTCTGCTGGCAAACCTGTTGAATCAAGAAATCACTTATATATAACCTGTCAGACAAAGTGAAGCAAGCTAAAAGAGATCAAAAAGTAACACAACATGGGTCATTATATGCAAATGGAGAAATCTTGGAACAGTGATGAACCTTCCCAGGAGTGATCGCCCTACCAAAAGCACACTGACAAGTCATCCAGGAGGTCACAAAAGAACCCAGATCAAGATTAAAGAACCACAGGTTTACATGTCTCAGTTAAGGTCCGAGTTCATGATTAAAAAATAAGAAACAGTCTGGTCAAAAGTGGCATCAATGAGAGAGTTCAAGGACAAAACCGCTGCTGACCAAAAAAACCACAAAGGCTTGTCTCACATTTGCCAGAAAACATCTTGCTGATCCTCAGTACTTGGGAAAATACTCTGTGGGCTGACGAGACAAAAGTTGAACTCCTTGGAAGGTGTATGTCACATTAGATCTGATGTAAAAGTAACATAGCATTTCAGAAAAGGAACATCATACCAGCAGTAAAATATGGTGGTGGTAGTGTGATGGTTTGGGGCTCCTTTGCTGCCTCGGGGCCTGGAAGACTTGAGGTAGTAAATGGAACCATGAATTCTGCTGTCTACCAAAACATCCTGAAGGAGAATGTCTGGCCATCTGTTCGTGTTCACTTTTGTTCTGCAGCAGGACAATGGTATAAAACAGCAAGTCCACCTGTGAATGGCTTAAGAAAAAAAGTGTGTAAATACACATTGCCAGTTATCACAAATGCTTGATTGCAGTTTTTGCTTCTAAGAGTTGCCTGACCAGTTATTAGGTTTAGATAGCAATCACTTGTTCCCCTTAATAAAAAAGACCTTCATTTAGAAACCGCATTTTGTGTTTCTGTGTTTTATCTTTGTCTAATATTTACATTTGTTTGCTGATCTGAAACATTTAAGTGTGACAAATATACAAAAAATAGGAAATTATGAAGGGGACAAACACTTTTTCACACCACTGTGTGTGAAAAAGTGTTCGCCAGCAAGTTTAAGTTCTACATCTAAAAAAATCATATTGACTCTTTGCTCCTTCCATCTGAAATGTTCAAGAAAAGATATTTTTTGGTCAAGCATGCAGTTTAATCGTCTTAATCATATGTTGCTGAGTTCTCTCAGTTTTTTGTGATGCAGTGTTCCATTTCATAAATTAATTACACATATTAAATGCAACTTTGCACATGGCTGCTAGAGCTTGCTCAGCTAAACTCAACTGCAGGTCCATGATAAAAGCTGGCACGGATGAACTATCTGGATGTGTTCTGGCAGAGCATATTCTCCCATGTATGTATTTACATACACATGAAAAGCGCAGCATGAAGAAAACAAAGAAAGTGATGTGGGATTTTTTTTCTTCTAGAAAAAATTTCAGGTTGCCTATGCACATATTGTTATCATCATTATGATTATTATTAGTAGTAGTAATGGCCTGTATTTGCATAGCGCTTTACTAGTCTCTAAGGACCCCAAAGCGCTTTACACATTCAGTCATCCACACATTCACACACTGGTAGTAGTAGTAGTAGTCATCAGCTGTCCATCCATTCACTGCTGGAGCCTACTCTATGGGCTAAACATGACGATAAGTAAATATATATTAATGCACGAAGACAAAAACTAATGAAATATCTTGACACTTTTGCTGACAAATATAAATGATGATTTATCCAAATTAATATGTTAATTTAACAACTGTGCAGTGTCTTGATGACTCCTCTTGCATTTCAGTTGAAGGAGAGGTGTGGTAGAGGGCTTAGTGAGCCCAGCTAAGCAGCAAACTGTCACGGCGGGGTGCGCCGGTGTGTGTGTGGAAAGAGGACCCAAAAGCAGATGATGATGAGGAGTAGTAAGGTTTTAACAGAAGGTGAAGCTTTATTGCGATGCCGGCAGGAAATAAACCAAGAGACCAAAACAAGCTGGCAAAACCACTAAGAAACAAAAAACACTAAACTGGCAAGACACTAAGAAACAAAACACTAAAGGTACTAAGACCAAAAAAACTATAACTATGACTGAGGTGATGTAAACAGACGAACCGACAATGGCATGGAGAAAACAAAAGGCTTAAATACAGACATGAGGTGATCAGGGGAAGTGGCGACACATGGGGGAAAACAGCTGACAGACATAAACCTAATGACAGGACCAGGAGAGGAAAGCTAAATACAATAAACAAAGAACACATGACATTGCCAGAATAAAACAGGAAATACTAAAACATGACAACACAACTTAACAGACCTAATACGTGATGAATAATTACAAAACCCCAAAACATAGAAAACCAAGAACAATAACTGCCTAAACTAAAGGAAAATACGAAATAACACAAAACTGATCACATAACAAAATGAGACAAATACAAAGAAAACTCAGAGTGCTGGGTCGGAGACCCAGCCTGTGACAGAGCCCCCCCCTCAAGGGCGGATTCCAGACGCCCGAAAACACCCAGAAAACAAAACCACAACAACCCACCAAGGGCGGGCGGCGGGGGCCCAGGACGGAGGGCCAGAAACAAGGCCACAAAAAACAAAGAAACGAAAACACACAGAGCAAACACAACAATGGCACAAAAAGTCCGAGACCCGACTTCAGGAGGGCGACCATGAACCCGGCAGAACAGGAGCGAATGACGAAGCGGTTCAGGTGGCCGCCCCAGAGGCCGACAACAAAACAAAAGACAGTTCAAAAGTTCAGGAGGCCGACCAGGAGGCCAACGGTCCAGCAGTCCAAAATCCATGAGCTCAGGGGGCCGACCCGGAGGCCAACGGTCCAAGAGCCCAGAAAACAGTTCAGGAGGCCGGCCAGGTAGAAGGCACCGGTGGCGACGGAGCAGATCAGGAGGCCGACCGGGCGGGAGGCAGCGACGGCGACCGAGCAGGTCAGGAGGCCGGCCGGGCGGGAGGCACTGGTGGCGTAGCAGTTCAGGGGGCCGTCCATGACGGCGGCGTAGTTCAGAGGGCTGTCCATGACGGCAACGACGTCCAGTCATCGGCCGGACAGAACGTGCAGGACGAGCAGGCCGGACAGGATGTGCAGACCGGACCGGACGTGCAGGACGAGCAGGCCGGACAGGACGTGCAGACCGGACCGGACGTGCAGGACGAGCAGGCCGGACAGGACGTGCAGGCCGGACAGGACGAGCAGGACGTGCAGGACGAGCAGGACGTGCAGGACGAGCTGGCCGGACGGGACGAGCAGGCCGGACGGGAAGTGCAGGAGCAGACGAAGCTGAACACTCGGAGGCCGGACCAGGCGGAGCTGCAGAGGCTGAGGCCGGACCAGGCGGAGCAGCAGAGGCTGAGGCCGGACCAGGCGGAGCAGAGGCTGAGGCCGGACCAGGCGTAGCAGAGGCAGAGGCCGGACCCGACGAGGATGAAGACTCTGACGAAGCTGGACCAGACGAGGATGAAGACTCGGATGAAGCTGGACCAGACGACGATGAAGACTCTGACGAAGCTGGACCAGACGAGGATGAAGACTCTGACGAAGCTGGACCAGGTGACGACGAGGCGGCCGCAGGTGGCGGCTGAACGGTCCCCTCGGACCCTCCAGCTGACGAGGCATGAGGCTGGACGGGCTCCTCGGGCCCTCCAGCTGACGAGGCAGGTTGCTTTTCAAGTTGCAGCAACACACAGTCTATAGTGGGTGAAATGAGTTCGTATGAGTTCTCAGACTGAGGTGTGGCAGAACCAGGTGAGGCGTCGTCCTCAGGCTGAGGCGTAGAAGCAGCAAGCAGTAGCGCAGCAGGTGGTGGTCCTGCAGGCGGCGGCACGGGAGCCGCAGGAGGTGGCGCTGCAGCCACAGGTGGTGAAGCAGAAGGTGGCCAGACGGGCTCCTCAGGCCCTCCAGCTGACGAGGCGTGAGGCTGGACGGGCTCCTCGGGCCCGCCAGCTGACGAGGCGTGAGGCTGGACGGGCTCCTCGGGCCCGCCAGCTGACGTGGCGTGAGGCTGGACGGGCTCCTCGGGCCCCCCAGCTGACGAGGCGTGAGGCTGGACGGGCACCTCGGGCCCTCCAGCAGACGAAACTTGAAGCCGGCTGGGTTCAACTGAACCTCCAGCAGACGAAGCACGTAGCTGGCTGGATTCTCCTGAACCTCCAGCAAACGAAGCATGAGGCTGGCTGGGTTCTCCTGAACCTCCAGCAGACGAAACATGAGGCTGGCTGGGTTCTCCTGAACCTCCAGCAGACGAAACATGAGGCTGGCTGGGTTCTCCTGAACCTCCAGCAGACGAAACATGAAGCTGGCTGGGTTCTCCTGAACCTCCAGCAGACGAAACATGAGGCTGGCTGGGTTCTCCTGAACCTTCAGCAGACGAAACATGAGGCTGGCTGGGTTCTCCTGAACCTCCAGCAGACGAAACATGAGGCTGGCTGGGTTCTCCTGAACCTCCAGCAGACGAAACATGAAGCTGGCTGGGTTCTCCTGAACCTCCAGCAAACGAAACATGAGGCCGGACGGGCTCCCCGGGCCCTCCGACTGACACTGAAATTGGCTGCACCAGCTGTACCTCCGTCTCCAAACCGGCCTGGATAGCAGTCCCACAGCAGCTTAGCTGAGCCTGATGGCTAGCTTTTCCAGGGCAAACAGTCTCTGTATAGCCGGGCTCATTAACCGGAAAAGTAGTGTCAGTTTCCATAACCTCCGGAGAAAAAACATGAGGTGCCAAGATATAGTCACTCACTTGTGTTTGTGTAATGGAGCGTCGGCGGCGCGCACGCCGCTTTTTCTTAGGAGTGGAAGACGGCGGTGAAATAGGTGGAAGTCCCTGGTAACTCCGAGGTCCCCCGAGAGCCAGTCGAGTTCCCCGGAAAGAGTGCTCGTGCTCCGGAATGAGCCACGGCTTCCACCGGAGCTCCTCCTCCAAGAGAGCGCAGAATATAGACTGGCGCTCGTCGTCGTCCAAGTCTATGGTGTCCGGTGCTTCCTCGCGCTGAACTGTGACAGGAGTATGGCGAAACTGTGATGAGGGCGTGGAAACTGGTGAGCTGAGAGGTGGTGACGCTGCGGCGAATCTCAGCGAACCGACACGAACACACTCAGGTTCCGGAGGCAGCAATGGAGATGACTGATTGTGGGGTTGTTGTGACTGGTGGGTGCTGGAAGCCTTTTCCTGACTCGACAATCCCTGGGCCTGCAGCATCTCCTTTATCTTTGTAAAGGCATCAAGTATGGCAGGTGAGTCCGGGAGCTGGAGAAGGCGGGGATCCCTCTCCATGATAGCTTCAGCAACGCTAATCATTACCTGCTTGCTCTTTAAATCGGGCGCTGTAAAGATGCGGTCGAGGATCACTTGGATCCGAGCAGTCTCCTCCAGACACTCGGTGAGAGCAGCATCCGCTGGGTCCATACTGGTCGGTTCGTTCTGTCACGGCGGGGTGCGCCGGTGTGTGTGTGGAAAGAGGACCCAAAAGCAGATGACGATGAGGAGTAGTAAGGTTTTAACAGAAGGTGAAGCTTTATTGCGATGCCGGCAGGAAATAAACCAAGAGACCAAAACAAGCTGGCAAAACCACTAAGAAACAAAAAACACTAAACTGGCAAGACACTAAGAAACAAAACACTAAAGGTACTAAGACCAAAAAAACTATAACTATGACTGAGGTGAGATTAAACAGACGAAAACTATAACCATGACTGCGGTGATGTAAACAGACGAACCGACAATGGCATGGAGAAAACAAAAGGCTTAAATACAGACATGAGGTGATCAGGGGAAGTGGCGACACATGGGGGAAAACAGCTGACAGACATAAACCTAATGACAGGACCAGGAGAGGAAAGCTAAATACAATAAACAAAGAACACATGACATTGCCAGAATAAAACAGGAAATACTAAAACATGACAACACAACTTAACAGACCTAATACGTGATGAATAATTACAAAACCCCAAAACATAGAAAACCAAGAACAATAACTGCCTAAACTAAAGGAAAATACGAAATAACACAAAACTGATCACATAACAAAATGAGACAAATAAAATGAGACCCAGCCTGTGACACAAACAGCACTCTTAGTTGCAATCTGGTTACTGCAATCTGCTTTTCACAGAAAAGGTGTGTGTCTCATGTGGCCCACTGCTTTCTTTCTATTTGGTGAAAGCAGAACACCATATACCACCCGAAAACACATAATCTCCCTCAACCTGCTGATCACACAGACAAACAACCTGTGTTTAAAGGATGTCATTAATGTCAGACCAGACAGAAAAGACCAAAAGTGTTTTTTCCAATTCTATAACTCCTAAAGGTTGGTGACCGTTCCTTTGTTTTCCTTTCCTTTCCTTTCATGTTTCTCTTTAAAGTCAGTATAAAAAGATCTGTTTCAATCGCTGAGCTGTAATTTGGCCTGGTCTCCATGCAAAAGACTACAGGCTACCAAGCATCTGCATGTAGGGTGGGGCATAGGGATGTGCCATATAATATTGTCCGACTATAACGGTATTATTTTTTACATTACGTCAAAATGTCATATTGCGATATGATTGCTATAGCAGTGCCATAGGTTTAGATTACTAAGAGCCTTAGTTCTTAGTAAGCAAGCCCAGGCATGTCATATGTATCATTCTCCTGCTATTTGGCAAGTAAAAGGAACTATTTCAGCAATTTCCAACAAAGCACAGGACTAGACAAGAAAACTATTCCCGCTAAAGGTGTACACAAAAAACTTGTTTCACCACTTAAGGGTATGAAGCAGGAGATACTAGCAATTGTTTTTTCCCAAATATAATGTAAATCTAAACACACCCAGTACTGCTAGAACACTAGCTAGATGCACAGGAAGAGCAAATAGTCGATTGTAACTCTTAAGGTGTTCAAATGTCTAATCTCCTTACTAATAACAACAATAATAATAATGACGCAGGGATTACTGATGTCTTTACATGATGGAAAAGGAGAGATTTAGGCAACTAGATTCAAGGTGGAAAATATTTTTCAGTTTAGCAATGTGACAATACTGTGAAGAGTAATAAAGTTACATTCCTTTACTTAATATTAAATTAAAGTGTTATATCTTTAATTTAAATTGACATTAAAGCAGCACTATCTAGGCTACATTTATGCTTACATTTGATTCATGCTGTGTCATTTGATTTTGATTCACACTCAGTGTGTCATCAATGACAGTGACTCATTGGAAACGAAGGATAAAAAAATGCTTATATTGCTTATATCATCACTATATATATATATATATATATATATATATATATATATATATATATATATATATATATATATAGATAGATAGATAGATAGATAGATAGATAGATAGATAGATAGATAGTAAAGAAAGCAAAGAGGAATCCAAAGAACTCAACTTCAACAAATTTCAAATTCTTAACAGTATAAGAACAAAATCCAAACAGAAACCCAAATTCCAGTATGCTAAACCAAATCAAAAGCAAAACGACAAAACCTTAGGGCCATAACAGTTGTCTAATGCATAGCATTGCTCAACAAGCTAATCCAACACAAAAGGTAGAGTGTTTAGAGTGCATCCTTGGGTGCAGAAGCATGTTCTGCTTTGGTTGTTTGTTTTGGTTTACTCCCTCTATCCAGTGTTTTTCTTAAAATTCTCTCACTTCAAGGCTAACCAAGTGCACAGCACTTAAACAAGGAGACAGCTGGATACCTCTGAATGCTTTTTTTCTTATAGCTGACATCCAGGAAATGGTGGCTCTACACTTGGACAGACACTTGGGGCTGACATTTCAAACTGTCAGAGAGAATGCTGTCAAACTGTGCGTTGTCGTGGGACATGCCTACATGCGGATGTGTTTCTCTGTGTGTAAGGGTGTGTGAGCGTGTGATTGCAGGCATGTATTTTGCTGGAGTGCTTGCTTTCGATTGTCTGTTGCAAATTTATTAATTTACTAATTTATTTTTGTTGTTGTTATACTGTATATATATATATATATATATACGTCACAATCACAGACATGCACTTCCTACAGATTACTAGCTGAACAACACACATATGTGGTCCAGTCCCTTTGAACCCCCACTCGCGCCCCACCGTTCACTGCACATACGTACACCGTCACCCACTCCCTTACACACACACACACACACACACACACACACACACACACACACACACACACACACACACACACACACACACACACACACACTTATCAAATTAAATAAAGTCAGCATTTTGCAGCCAGTCGGTTGCAGGGAAATAAAACACCATGTCATTTAGTGCTGATGGGATGGAGCCTCTATAAATAGTTATTTCCTGCTTGGCTTTAATTAAGTGGCACTACTGTCAGCTGTCACAGAACACAATTATCAAGCAGACCCATTTAGCAAACTAACCCCTTCGCTGTGTCTCTGTCGATTTATCCCTCCGTCGGTCTGTCACTTTGCTCTGTGTGCTGTCTACTTTAATGCCCGTCTTTCTATCCCCATTATCCCCATTTCACTGCTTTGGTGTGTTTCTGTCTGCTATTGTTGGTCAGTTTATCCAAGAGTGTTTACCTTGCTTTAGCTCTCTTTATTTTCTTCTGTCCACCAAGCCTTTTTGCCGTTCTCTGTTCAGTTTTCTCAATGCTCCCCATTTTCCCCTTTCTCTTCTAATCTGCTGCAAGTTTTCTTCTCTGACAGCTTGTTTCATCTTCCTTCCTCTGCACTGGCATCTACCCTGTGCTCTGGCTTTTTTAGTTTTTTTCTCCTTTCTTCGTCTTCTTTCTCAGACTCACATGTAACTGAGTTTTCCCATCCCCCAGTTGTGTGTAAGCACATTTGACCACGTGTGTGCATGTACGTAAGTGTTTGAACACCGCCGCTATGTTTACTTATAAGGTCTGGTGCAGTTCTGATTGGAGCTACACTTTCTGTCTCCATCTGAAACCTCTGAAGCATGTTATTCCCCTGGCGCATGAAGTTAGAGAGAAAGAAGGAGCAAGCAGAAGAAGGAGGGAAAGAGCAAAAAGCAAAGAGGAAAAGAGAGATGAGGGGATGTGTGTGAAGGGGTGGAAGGGGGAGGGGGTACCGAAGACACGGAGAGATAGAAAGAGCAAGGGCAGGAGATGGAGATGCCGAGAGAGCAGGATAGAGAGGCAGAGAGAAGGACACTGCAAGGACAGTGCAGAGGAAAGAGAGGGGAGTAGGAGGAGGGAAATGCACTCAGGGACACACAAGAGAGAGAAACACACAAACATTCATGCACACACACACACCTACACACACACACACACAAGCTTTGGTATACATATCTCTGGCCACTGAACCACCCACAAAGCTGAATTTATGTTGTGTTTCACATATATTGATAGACGATCAGTCTTTATCACAAACATTCCCGGGATACACAAGCCCTCATTTCCGCTGACATACTAACACCAATACACAATTAATCTTTCACCCATACACACACTTACAGAAAAATGACAGAAAGGAATATAAAAAAGACTCTGGTTAAGGCTGCAACACAGGTGGATAAATAGCATGTTTTCATATTTTTACTCTTTGTGTTACACGTACTGATAGAAATACATGCACACTCAGGGGTGGTAAAGCCTAGAGTAAACTATGGGTTGTCACAACTGGAGTTTTGATGGATTTAACACTCTGGAATTGTGCAAGAGGCAACAACAGCTTTACACAGAGAGGAAGGACATCAGATACACACATACTTGCACCGTAAAATATTATCAGTACTCACACATGCTCAAATACAAAAATAAAATCCTACAACATCTTGTAACTTAAGACGGTTTCATCTTTGTGCCCACGTGTATGCAGACATGGATGCCCGCACACATACTCTGCCACTCACCGACTCTCGTTCACTCTCTCTCACACGTGCACACACACACATACGCAAACACACACACACACACACATACACAGATGTGAGAAAGTCCAATTATCAGCTGGCATTCCTCTCTCAGGGTAATTTAATGCATTGGGTGAGAGCTTCTCATTTATGTTTGGTAATTACACTCTCTCTGCTTTACACTCGCTTTAATAAGCTCTAACTTCACTGCATAAACCATTAGATTACATTCACACACACATACACACACACACACACACACACACACACAGAGTCACACATACAGACGCATACACCCACCTACGCATGCAGATGAACATTTAAAGGTACACTGACTAGAAATGATGCTTGTATTTTTGTGACACCAAAACATATCAATCCCAGGTGAATGTATACATTCCCACATGTGCAGATCCATGCAGAATCTCTCCCCACCGTTGAGCATTCCTACATCCCACTAACTACCGACCTCCTATCATTTCCCTCACATTATCATTCATTACATTATTGCACTTGTTTTGATGCTTGGCAGTTTTCCCTCTCTATAATTCATTTCTTCGTTTGAATTTTCATCAGGGATTATGTTTTGCGTTATGGAAATGCCTATGATTACTATTCATTATGTGGTTTCATGACTCAGAGTCTTTTAAATTTATGTGTATGTTTGTGTGTGTGTGTGTGTGTGTGTGTGTGTCTGGATGTGGATGTGGAAGCTCTTTAATTCAGAAGGCTTAAAGAGACGCAAAAGTTATGTGTGAGTGTTTCTGCATGTGTGTGTGTGCTGGTGTGTGCTTGCATATTTCTTAAACTTGAGAAGTCGTGACTCTCCATCAGTGACAGAGTGGCAGAGTGTGTGCTGAGACTGTCGATGGAGCAGCTGAGAGACCAAATTATAGCTGTGTCATCTGCTTCACTTCCCGTTTGAGAAACCCACTGCATAATCACCCACCTCTTTCCAGTTTCTGATGCAAATATACATAAAATTGGTCTCTAGTGACTTGGTTTCTAAACAATAACTCATAAAAACAGATGGGATTCATATTAAAATCAAATCGGATTACATAAAACAAGAGTTCCCGCAAAAGTCACCTTATTTATCAGCAAAGAAACATTATAAAGTCTTCTTTTTCTCAGCTGCACAAATTCTGCATTTTTTTTATCCCATTGGAAGATGTCATTCAAGTATAAGCCTGGAATCTCATGTAATGAAAAACTGCACACATATTCTTATTTGAAACCATACTTGTAATACAAAAATATGGTCAATGAGTCCAATGAAATAATATTAAGACATTCATACTTGTTTATCCAAGCAGTGTCTAATTTTTGCAGCAATGGAGTCGTCGATACAGAAGGCACATGTGATGCTCTCTATCGTGTGCTTTGAGTAGAAAAACAATCACAATGAAGCAAAAATGGCAGAAATGCAAATATGTACTTTTACAAATATGTATATAATTTTGTTGACAACACTTAGTGGATATAAATTGAATGGTCTACTCAAACTCTGAATATTCCCAATCATGAGTCCTGTTTTCTCACATAGTATAGGTAATCCATGTATAGACCAGCTGTAGACATTTCGAAATTCCATGCTATATTTAAGTAGTGAGCAAAGCTGAACTAGTTGCAGTTGTGATATTGACCCATAGCAGAGCGGGCAAAGTGTGGCTGGATGCGTGGAAAGCTGG
Source organism: Rhamphochromis longiceps (assembly GCF_057381845.1). Lineage (NCBI taxonomy): Eukaryota > Metazoa > Chordata > Actinopteri > Cichliformes > Cichlidae > Rhamphochromis > Rhamphochromis longiceps. The sequence goes on along the minus strand of NC_140562.1, from coordinate 27,321,900 downwards.
GCAGGTTGCTGACTGTGCAGAGGAGCAGGGTAACTGTAGCTATACTGAGCAGAGAGTCCAGAGAGAGCTAATTCAAGGAAATACAGAGTGAAATCTGGAGCAGAGCAGTTGCATTGGATGGGTTTCAGGCCTTAAGAGCACAGATGAGGAGGGCTACTGACTGGTGGCCCCATTATCGTTGCAGCATTGGTTGTGTTGTGCATAAACAGTGTTGGTCTTACTATTTACACCAACCCTGAGGGCATCCATGCTCGCTGAACGATAGGTGTCGCCACTAAAAACTCGAAACCTCTGGATCAGCGCTGGTATTGGAGGAGAAAGAGTCAAAACCGGAAGCAAATCACAGTTTTTCCAAACTATTGCAATATCTTCTTCCGTATAAACTGTGAATCTCTGAGTTAGCTATCCTAATATATCATCAAATTGTCAATAAAAACTCATGTTCATGTAGCCAACTGTGTGGTCAGTCTTCTTTGCCATCACTGGTAGTGTTCCAGGACAAGGCCAAAATGACTCCCTCTGGCAGTTCTAGTGTTAAAGCCTTAATACAGCTCGAACATTTAACACTTCCTCAATTTGAGGGAAAATTTTACTTTTGATCACCGCCTAGCTTTACTTTTGTTAAAAGTAAAGCTAGGCAGTGTATTGAAATGTAACTTCAAGTTAACAGTTCTCCAGTATCACTCTAGCTTAAATGTTAGATGCATGTCATACTCCACTGACAATGCATGTAAGTATGATTGGTTCTGACACTGTTTGATGCAGAAAAAAATAAAATATGTGATGAGTTATTATGTCGAGCAAAATGCTGGTATTATGAAACTGGAAGGAGAGATGAACAAGTTAAAGGCAGGAAGGGAAAAGGAGTTAAAGCTAAATATGACTGGACAAAATGTATGGAATTAGGAAGTTCTTGAGATAAATTTTTGCTAATTACTAAGATAACAGAAAGAATTTTCAATCTTGAAATTGCCCATGTCTTGAAGCTGTCAGTCCACACAAAGGCCAAACCATTAATTAGTTTCAGTTAGTGTACAACATAAATTTTATAATCTTTTTATCTGTTTATTTCTTGATGTGGTGCCAACAACATGTCAAAACTGCATGTGAATTGCATCACTGAACCTGTGCACAATAGCTGTGTTAATTACTTAAATCAATACAAGCTCAGTATTGGGTAAATGTTGTTTTGTGAGGGCAGGCAAAGATCAGTTAGACTAGAGTAGAGTCTCAATTACTAATCATTTTCTACATACAAGCCCTCTACATTCATTATTCAAATAATGATTGCTCTAGATTGCCCATTAACACAATACATCATCGAAATACTCTATTCAAGTATGCTTTCTATCCAAATACTCTTCCAGTCTTTTATCTATTCCTCCGTGGCCATAACAGCCTGTTATGGCCTTCTGTTAGAGCTAGTTATAGACTTTAAATACTGGAATGCAAAGACAATCTATTTTTTGCTTCTTTAGAGTGTGCCATGATAGACATAGCCCATACACACACACACACACACACACACACACACACACACACACACACACACACACACACACACACACACACACACACACACACACACAGCTCCATTAGTTCTTGGCACTTGGTGACACAGTTGCAAAGGGAATCACCTGACTGGATTTGAATAATGCAAAAATTTACATCTTGCCAAACTAGCATTGGCTTTATGCCTTGTGCTATGTTTTCCCCCTCTATTGCTCCTTCCTATTATCTGTAATCTCTATATTTATGTTTGACGTTTAACATCATATTTTAATAGTATTTTATGTCTGCTCTCTAACTCACCAGCCTCCATTCCTTCCTGCATTTGCATGCACACAACCTGGATCCAGCCATAGCCCCATTTCTTTTTATAAGAGAAACCCAATCTTTTAATTTATGATTTTTTATTAATCACTAATAGCTTATTCTTGAATACCAGTGTCAAATTAAAGTTCAAGGTCTGTCTTGACGAGATAGGTTTTAGCCTGCCAAAAGTCTGTATTAAGTGAAAATTGACTCACACACATATCTAAAAATGCAGATCCTACAAACTGCACAAATACACACACACATACACACACACACACACACACACACACACAGAAAAAAAAGCACTTGAGTGCTCAGTGTCTAAACGTGTGCTCCTGTGGGAGAAGGTGGCTAATTCAGTCTAATAGCGTGGACACCCTTCATCTTCCCACTGGGATGCTGGTATTCAATTACCACCAGTTTATACCTCTCGCTCCTCTCGCTACATTTTGCCACTAGCATGACACAAACTAATGGAGCATCTTATTACAGTACTACTAACTGCAGTGTGTGCAGAATTTTCATAACTAAGTATGAGAAAGTGCTCCATTCCTCTAACTGTATATACATATTTTCCAGTATGTTTATTGCTCTAAAAATATTGAGATTAATTTGTAATTTGTAGCAGAATGAGAGGCTGGGGATTTTTGACTGGAATCAAATTTTAACTCCAAACCTGCCAGGCTGACATGGTTAAGTAGAGTGTTGTTCAGCTGTAAAATATCTCTAAAAAATGTAGTGTATAGAAGAGGTGACTGTGGGTTAGAAAGTAGACATTTACCAATCTGAAGGTCAATGCTTTATTCCCCAACTGCTCTAATCTCCATGCTGAAGCATCCTTGGGCGAGATACTCAACTCCAACTTGATCCCTAGAGCATTTGTTGGAGTGTGAGTGTGTCTGAATGTTAGGCAAGGTGCTTATAGAAATAAAGCAATTATATAAGTGTGTGTGTGTGTGTGTGTGTGTGTGTGTGTGTGTGTGTGTGTGTGTGTGTGTGTGTGTGTGTGTGTGTGTGTGTGTGCGCGATTGGATGAATGGGGTTTGTAGTAAAAAAGCTCACTTAGACTAAAAAAAGAGTTATATAAGTACCAGCCCATTTACCATTGCCAAATGTGGGCTGTGCTGTTTCACTTCTCCGGGCTTTCTGGTTTCTGGTTCTCCCTCTCTTTCCCTCCTACCTCCATCTCTTGGGAATTTGATAAATATCAAAAACTCACTTACAAGCACACACCTGTTGTGCCAGACTCCAATCCACAAACAAGTGAGCTGGGTTTCTGTATTCAGTTTAGCAAGAGTCCAAGTAGCCTTTCAAGTGGTGAGGCTTCACTCTGAGGACTTTCAAAGGTCTGTGAGGGTGATGAACAAGCTATTATTTCACTGTTATTACAGTGAAATAATAGCCACCATGGTTCTTTGCTAAACAAACATACACAACTAAACCCTGTAATTATTCACTAGATTAAAAAAAACATAATTATGGCTTTAATAGCAGCATTCGATTATACAAACTGTTAGAAAAAGTGACACTCACTGTTTCTGATTTATTACAAAATGTAAACATTACTACCAGTTCATTATAAATGGACCATAAAAAAGAAAAAAAGAAACATGAATAGAACTGATATAACTCACATAACTTCACATGATATGAGTTGTGTGATGTTTCTTAAATCGAATGTATAATGAAAAATTTGCCAACTCCAAAGACTACATGTCTACATGTACAGTCATTTAAAAAAAGGAAAAAAATGACAGTCTTTGCCTTAAAAACCAAGTAAACCCCATAATGAAGTTGCTTGCAGAACCCTTTTAGCAGCTGAAGCCTGAAGTAGTTGTTTTCTATGGGACTTTATCAGTCTCCCACTCTTCTTCACAACATTGTTTCAGTTGAGGTTTAGTGACATTCATTTATGCACAGCTCTCTGCCAATTCTCAGGCGTAGGTCCTACCTCAACATTTCAGTCAAGCTGAGCTTTGGAGTCTCTGTAATAGGTGCTGTGCTTGGTCTCATTGTCGCTTGGTCTCATTGTCATGTTGCACGGCCCAGTTCTGGCCAAGCTCTAGCTTTTGGATGGATGGCTACACAGTAAGAGGAAGTGAACTCACAAGAGTTTGTATTTTGTAGTCTCAATGACTATAAGTTGCCTAGGTCCTGTGGTTAAAAACAAGCCCTAATCATCGTCCTTCAGCACTCTGCTTGATACTTGGTATGAGATGTTTGTGCTGACATGCTGTGTTTAATTGTCACCAGACATTTGCACTTTGGTTTTGTTTGTCCACAGGGCATTGTTCTAGAAGTCTTTTTGCTAACCCATGTTACAATTTTCTTTTTAGCAAGAAGAGGCTTTCTCCATGCTTGTTTAGTCTGTTTTCACTGTCATGAACTTTAACCGTTGAATTGATGTCCTTCTCGCAGCATTGTTCAATCTGACCATGGGGGTAAATTTGCTGGAAATAGTCACATTTGAAGATCCAGTTAATCAAGTACATCTGATTAGCAGCACCTGGCTAAAATGGCCTGTATTTGTATAGCGCTTTTTACTAGTCCCTAAGGACCCCAAAGCGCTTTACACATTCAGTCATCCACCCATTCACACACTGGTGATGGCAAGCTACATTGTAGCCACAGCTGCCCTGGGGCACACTGACAGAGGCGAGGCTGCCGGACACTGGCACCACCGGGCCCTCTGACTGGGCCCTCTGACCGGGCCCTCTCCACCAGTAGGCAACGGGTGAAGTGTCTTGCCCAAGGACACAACGGCCGAGACTGTCTAAGCCGGGGCTCGAACCGGCAACCTTCCGATTACAAGGCGAACTCCCAACTCTTGAGCCATGATCTTAGAAACAGTAAGCATGTTTCTGTCATGGTCCCCGTGTCTGCCCGGCCAGCTCCACAAGGCCACATGTGTTTTGTGTACATTCTCCTCTCTCCGCCCCGCCAGGGCGGAGCTCACTACAGGCTCCCGCCCTTGGCACACACACCTGCATCTCGTCAGGCTCTAATTATGGGTTGGACTCTTAAGGCCGGGACGCAGACAGTCTCACCGCTGGATGATTGTGCTAGACACGTCAGTGAACCTCAGCCTGGTATCCTTAAGCTTTGTGAACTTGCTGTGATCTCTGTGTAACCTTATTTTCTCCTGTGCACAACCTGTTGTTTGAACCGTTGTAAAGAAGAGGAGCTAGCGTGTATGTGATTCCTTTCCCGGACTTCCCTTTCGGACCCAGCACCCCCGCTATCCCCTCACTGTATATATAGCTGCACCTGGTGACTGTGTAAATAAACGTTGTTCCCCCCTGAACTCTGCTCTGCGCCTGAGTCCTACTACACCACATGACCGTTTTTGACTGCACAGAGCCCTGTTTTCACCTGGCTGTAGATGTATAACAAAAACCAATAGTACATTTTGTCTTAAACATTATGTAGGTATAAGCTAATATAATCATTGTCTTTCATTTGCTCTCACTCAATAAGTCTTTTTTGTTACATCTTACTTTATCTAAAATAGATATTTCTTTACTTTGAGCTCATTAGAAAAGCACTAAACATACATAGAAATCAACTCATCCGTTTTGGGCTTTCCTATACAGGCACCCCAGATGAGTAAAAGTAGGACACAAAAGAAATACCTGTTTTTCTTCTTGAAACACACCAGCAGAGAAAATCCAACTGCTCTTGAATAAATCTGCTTGAAAAAGCAAATATGCATACAAAATTATCACGCATACAGTATTACCCAAAAGCAATAATAAGTAATGGTTAGTGTGTTATGTGAAAATAGGCCACTCTGGAAAGCATAAATATCTGAAATGCAATCAGCTTGTATTTGAATTAGATTTAAACTGTCCAGGCGCAAGAGTAGTTCAACCTTTATTTCCAAGATTAGAAAGGTTTTAACACAGAGAGTTCATTCAGAGTGTATTCCACTGCAGGGCACCCAGGTGCTCTGTTCTACTTCCTGCAGAGCCGTAATTACAAACACAGAAGCAATTAAATCCATGCAGGGTTATGTGTGTCTGTGTATGAGTGTGTGTGGGCATGCATGAGCATGTGCATGTGTTCAAACCTTTTTGTTTCATTTTATCATTTCCTTTTCATTGAGTCTTTGCTGAGTGTTTATGCAGATAGGTGCTATAGGAGTGTGTGAGTATTGACTGAGTATGCATGTATGAGTGAGTGCCAGAGACTGAGTGAGGAGCAGGCAATCAGAAAAGTATCAGATGACTGATGGCAATACTTCAAAGGCAGAAATATGGAAGAGGGAAATTTGATTCACATAAAATTTGAAAGTCTTATCCTTATAGATCTGCAGTCAATAAGCAAATTTCACAAAATTGAAAGTCATGTCACAGAGGAGGACAAATCAATTCAATCGACCTGATATATGAAGGCAGGCTTTGAACCCAATTTTGGTTTTAATCTCCCTGAGATTATGTAGCTTGACACAACACGTAAATAATTTAAAATTTTGTTTCTTTTTGTCTTGGGGTGTGGCTACTATGAGGTTTGAGTTCATTAAGACAGGCACTATGTCTATGTTTTTATCTGCTGAAATATAAATCTATAACCGGTAGTTAATGAAACAACACTTTTAAAGTTAAAGTACTGGATGTCATCAAAAACAAGCTGTATACTCAGAAGTGAGATATTACCACTGAATTTGATGTGGGGTGCTATTTATGCATTTGTTAAGATAAGGCTTTTTAAAAAACTTTCTTTTAACTTAATTAATAAAATTAGGTTCCAGTAAAGAATGCTTGCATGTGTAATTAAAGTCATTTTGATGTCTACATTCCCTGCAGGAAACAATTATAACACACATATTAGTAACAAGTCACTTTCGAGCCATCTGTGAACTCAGACAGTAAGTGAAGGTGATCTCACAGGAGAATTCTCTGTAACTTCAAATGGATGATTCCTCTTTGTCTCTGCTATTGAGAACGCTCTGCATGCTCTAACAGTTTAGCGGTCTGTGCAAAGTACCTTGGAGAGAAAGATGACAATGAAGGCAGCGGGAGAGAGAGATAGGAGCAGGCTGCATGAGAGGAAAAGAGAAGGGTCAATCCCTTCCATAAAAACCAGACCTTTGGTGGTGTGCCAAGATAGTCAAGTGGTTAAATCCTCAGCCTCTCAATCCACATATGGGCTGCTACTGGCCCATCACTGAGTATCCTGTCTTCTCACTTGTATACCCCCATGCTGTTTCCAGTCATAATAATAAGTAACATATGCTGTATTGCAGGTATGGCCACTGCTAACTGAAAGAAAACCAGGTCATTAAAATGTGTCCCCTTGGAGAAAACTCAGTGTGGGTGCATTATATTAACACTGAGTTCCTTATTAGGAGTATGATGCTGATGCTGAACCAGTGTTGCACAAGCTGGGCTACTGCATGGAATTTAAAGTTAAGTCTTAAGCCGCTGCATGACACAACAAATGTGTGTCGTTACCGCAGCTGCTCGTTGCTTTGAACCTTATCTAAACCCTTCTGTGTATCCAAGTGCATTTCAAAATGACCAAAAAAGAGCATAAACTAAACAGTTCAGTGTGCAATTGCCAGAAAGTTCTAGAACAGACTCATTTTAGGAGGAGAGTTACAATCTTTCTCTCCCTTTCTCGCTGTTTTTAGAGTCCTTGAGATGCTCCAAAGGAGAGGTGTTATCTCCTGCAGAGTGAGAGGGGAAGATGCTCCTCACTACACCCATTCTCATACCTGCCGTGTTTGTAGATAGATAGAGGTATCTGTGTGTGCGTGTGTATGTGTGTGTGTGTATGTGCGTTCATACGGGTGGGCGGGCGTGTGTATATGTGTGCGTCGCGTGCAGTCGTCTGACTTTCAGCATATTTAAAGACCGAAAATGAGCCGTTGCTTTGAGGAATGTCTCCAAGGGTGCATGTGCCAGTGGGCAGACATATACACAAGATAATTCAGTCTTCTACACCAGAAAAAAAAAGTGTCCTAACAAATTAAATTCACCAGAGGCAGAAACTCCTGGGCTCAATTTCAACTCAATCCTAAATCCATGAAGGAATATGTAAATATATGCGCCACACAGAAATATTACAATGCTACACTGCTCCATCCGTCACAAAATAAACTCACATCCAGCATCAAAGTGCTTTTAACACGGCAACCCAATTAGTGTGTGATTCCAATAATCTAACTCCACTGTAGTGATGTGAAGTTTACCATACCGCACACACACACACACACACACACACACACACTACTTCTTACAAATTCCACCGTCACAGAGGGGCACTTACGCCCATTTTGTTCTTGTTTTGCTGCATAACTGCTGCATTTTGAACATTTCCCAGGCATATATTACCAGAGACATATCCTGAACATGCAGCGGTGGAATATCCCACTGGCAACTATACGATATGATGCTTTGTTGTCAGATGAACGTTTCACATATAAGCAAAAAAGTAGGAATGGAGTTTTTATGGAGAGGACAAAATTCTTGAAGCTTGTTAATTAAGCTGAAGCTCTGAATGTTAAGAATGCTACCTTTGGTTTGTTAAACCAGCTGGGGGCTGTCAGTTTTCTCCTCCCTTTAAAAGACAAGATGTAATACAATCTTTTTATTATGTAGTAGCTCTGTATTGCTGGCTTTTAAATGCTTTAAACACAATTCCAATGTAGTCTTAAATCACTGCCGTATCATGTTTTCTTAATGACATGAAAAGCTGTCCTCCCTCCCATCTCCATTAATGGAGCAGGCGTGCTTAGATAAAACGTGACAGCGTTCACAATGGTGGAATGATAAATCTCCATGAAGGTGGGGAGTAACACTGCTGCTACACGCCGAATACAACTGATTAAGCTCACAGTCAGTCAAGCACACATGCACAAATGTAGAGCACACAAATAAGAAATGCACACGCAAGCAAATGAAACTACTGTAGAAACACATGCCGAGATCAACAGGCATAAATCCTTTCTAATTTCCATGTGTCCTTGTGTTATGCTCACTGCCTCTGCCCACACTTTCAATCTGTGGGCTTTGTGCTGTAAATTGTCAGTTAATCGTTCATTGTTAATTGGTAATTAAGCACTAAGATAGCGCTTGCTGTTTAATATGTGATTGATATAATTGATGGCATAAATCAAAAGCACACGTGTGGGTGCATGTGTGAAAGCACCTGTGCTGAATGCTTCTTTATCAGGCTAAACTTAATGATAGCAAAACCTTGTGCTTTTGCTCTCGTGTCTGAAAAAGAGATCAAGAAATGAAAAATGAAAAGACCAAAAGGAAAAGGGATATTAATGTTTAACACAAAGAGAAAATACTGACAGATTCACAGACTGATAGGATGAGTAAGTTCAAATTAATATGTGAGGCAGTGGAGAGGAAACAAGGAAATAGGTGGTTTAAGGACAAAAGGAAGTGGAGCTAACAGAGAGAAAAGCTAGAAGGACACAAGCGAAGAGAAGAGAAAAGATGAAGCGAGGAACATTTAAAGAGGCAGCAAGCTAAAGGCTGAAATAAAATTGACTCGGGTGTTGTAACTATTCATCTATGCATCTTTATGGTGTGCAGGCTTACATTAGAATTCAAAAATCAGATGTATTTCCTATAATTATATAGGAGGATGACTCATTGTATTTTTTCAGCAGTAGAAAGAAACTTGCTTGGAATAAACAGAAAAGGAAGTGGGCAGTCAGCATGAGTGGTGATTGGAACAAAAGAGAAACCAGAAAAGGGAACTCGAAAGAGTACACCTAATGATTTACTAGCTGTATTATGTGACTGACAAGGGTCAAGTGTCTGGGGCATGCAGTGCAGGAAAACGAATACCGCCTACCACCCCAGCAAACAGTCTACAGCCAGCACTTAATAGCGGTTCCAAGTAATTTGCCCAAAGGGAGAGAAGCAACAGTGGCAGCAATAATAAATAATCCCAACCAAGAAGCTTTGCTAAGTCGAGCAAGGCTGGGTAATTGGTGAGACGTTAATATTTGATAAGCCAGTAAAGGCTAAAGTGACCAATGATAGCCACAAGCACCACTGTAAATGGGTGGGTCAAATGCAGTCTGAAGTGTGCGAAAATTGGAAGAAAGTTTATTTATGTATAAGAGAAAATCTGTGATATAATCAAGTGAGTCTTAGTATTCTTTCTGCAAAACACACAAAATAATGACAGAGTGCACTAGAACCACCCCAACCCCCCAAAAAGAACAATCTAGGTTTTAGTGCCACATGGATAAATAAATAAACAAATAAATAAATAAACAAACAATCCTCACAGGAGACTGTTCAGTAGCCTGCACTTAATAAAACAAGTTACATACAAATCTCAACTGAGGCCTCAGTCACACAGGTCTAGAAACTGCTCAGCAACCCCCTAGCAACTTCGGGTCACTAGGGAAAAATGTGTATTCCCTAACTAGTTGGTAAGTGATTGCTGGAGGTTCCTGTCTGCTGCCAGGTGATATTGGTGGCAAAGAATATGCTGCACCAAAAACTAACAGAGTGCCACAGTTGCCCACAGTTTGCATTTGAGATGCCAACTCATCTGCAAACATTACTCTCCAAACTGTAGTAACACTTCAAAAAGCACAACAGAAACAGAGGACATTTGCCTTCAGAGTAAAAGTTCCCTCTTGCCACTGCAATCAATACATTTCAAAAAGGGCAACTTTGACAGTGACCGTTCTTCATACATCGCACTTTTCAGTTTCACTACTGCGTTGTGAGAAGTTTGAATGGCAACTTTCTAGCTACCAAAGCAATCGCAAGGTGTTTTTTCACAGCATAACCGTCTGCAACCAAATCTACATGAGCAACTGCTAGAAACCTCTAGCAACCACTCACCAACCTTTTGCAGTATACACACTTTTCCCTAGCAACCAGTGGTTACCAGGGTGTCACTGACTGCTTACTAGGCCTGTATGACTGGGGTTTGAGCAGTTAGCTAAGTGACAGGTACTGCCAGCAACCTTCAGTACTCTCACAACCACAACCAATACATGTTTTTCTGTTGTGACAGATGGTCGCTGACAGGTCTCTACACCTGTGTGACTGAAGCCTAAAGCAATTTTGTGCTTTGTGTCATGACAAATTATTGATAATATCCAGATGAAAAGAATAGTTTATATTGCATATTGCGCACTGACATTGAAAGAGAATGAAAATTATGGGGAGAAATCAGGTAAAACAAAATTATTAGGTTTATTTATTGGTCCAGTATCCAGTGTCTGTTGTTAAATGTGTACAGTACACTTTCAGTACACATTTAACAACAGACATCATAACAAATTAAGACTGAAACAAGCTTGAGTAAGAGAAAAGGTAACAGAGAGTGAAAACGAGATATGACAACCGACACAATTAAATCTGAATAAGTAGCCAATATTTACAGGCAGCACATGTTTTTTTCTTGTCACCTGTGCCTCACATTGAGAGCCAGTTTGAGGCCTGACGCTGGTTTCTCCTCCTCTTTTTGAGATTACAGTTTTTTTCTGAGAGAACCTTATGCATAAAAACTGTACTAATAATAAACTTACCATTTTCATTTAACATACAAGTAGGAGCAGGTTATGTGTTCGAGTGTGTGGTTACTTAAAAGCAATGAGACTGTGCGCATAATGCTAGCCATCGGAGGTCATTCTTTGCAATGCGGGGGTCTGCCTCTCTTCAAAGCTCTGTGTGTCTTTTGAACATAATGGACAGAAAGAAGTGTTACTTTGAGGCTATAGGCACCAGGAGTTATAAAGAGCATTAGTAATTGCAATTTTTTTTTTATTACTTTAGCATTTCTTTTTCCTCTCAATTTTTAACTGGGGAAGGTACAAATTTGGATGAGTTTAGGCCACCCCTGAACATGAGCCAGTCTGACTCATAACCCATGTGTTAGTCTTTTTCAATTAAATATAAAAAAAAAATCTATTTACCATTAAGTGCTGCATTTATAACTGTGTGTGAATATTGGCATTTACGTTTATCTGACTGTATAATCCCTTTTAGGGGCGATCGTGGCTCAAGAGTTGGGAGTTCGCCTTGTAATCGGAAGGTTGCCGGTTCGAGCCCCGGCTTGGACAGTCTCGGTTGTTGTGTCCTTGGGCAAGACACTTCACCCGTTGCCTACTGGTGGTGGTCAGAGGGCCCGGTGGCGCCAGTGTCCGGCAGCCTCGCCTCTGTCAGTGCGCCCCAGGGTGGCTGTGGCTACATTGTAGCTTGCCATCACCAGTGTGTGAATGTGTGTGTGAATGGGTGGATGACAGGTTGTGTAAAGCGCTTTGGGGTCCTTAGGGACTAGAAAAGCGCTATACAAATACAGGCCATTTACCATTTTAAATGTTTATGATGGTGATAGCCTGTCAGTTTTTACTTTTCAATGCAATTATTGACCAGCAGACCAGCCAGAAGGGAAAACTGAAGTTCACTGTTACTCTACTGTTTCTCCTATGTTGAAGCAGCTTGTCAAAAAACACCAGTCATTCAACCTTCTGTCTATTTGCTGACAAGTCACATTCACTGGATGCTGAATCATCATCAAGTTTGAGGAGCTTGATGGACTGCTCTCTAGTGTATATGTGTAACACTGAAAGCTACTAACTTTCGAGATAACTATAGAACAATTAAGGCAACTTTATTAGCACAAAATTCACCCACATCTTGAGATATTTTAATTTATATGTATAAAAACTGCTAATTGGACACATACAGTACACAGCGAGAAAGCACCACCGCTGCACATCCCACACGAGACAATGAGTCTGTAAATGACATCAGCTAGGATCTCACTGATGGAGCTTAGTGAGACACAGTAGTGATTGATGCCTGTTAAGCAACTGGAGTCAAACATGCACGCAAGCCACACACAACCTTAACACACAACCAGCATGCACAAAGACACATACATTTGCTCATCTCCTGACACTCAAAACACTGCCAACTGACAGCTAAGACACGCTCCTCTGACAGATCAAACCTGATTTACAATGCATGCCTTGTGTGCATGCATTGTGTGTGTGGGTGTGGGTGTGTGTGTCTGTGTGAATGACTGTGCGTCACTCTGTCAGACAGAGATGGGCCTAGGGAGTTAGGGGTCAAAATTGTATATTTTAAAGTGTCACATATCATGTCATTTATCTATCCAGCACCCGCTCCTGTTCTCCAGACACACCCACACACACACACATACACACACACACACACACACACACACACACACACACACACACACACACACACACACACACACACACACAATAAGTACCTACCTCTGGTCCTCCCATTCATTCCAATCTACAGGATAATCAATCAGCTCATTATGTCTTATTCTGTGTCTTTTCTCCTGTTGCTTTCCATCAGTGGAGTGCATCAATGTCATAACCTCAATTGTTAAGCACCAGAGTCAGTCCCACAGTTGATCTCTCGCCAAAACCAAGTGTGCCTGCAGCCTTTTGTTGCAACATGTAGGGCATGCGGAGAAAAACAGCAGGGAATGTTGTGCAGTAAAGGGTCTACTTGAGCAGGAATCGAACTTTTGGTCATTTGAGAGTAAGACACAGACATAGTGTTTAAAAAAAAAAAAAAAGCAAAAGCATATAACAGAGTGCTAAACTTGCAATTTTAATGGAAGAATGGGCCAATATTTTCAGATGCTATCGTAAAGCTGGAAAGGAATGCAAAACTTGCATGACAGAAACTGAGTTTATGTAGTAGTGCAGTTAGATGTCTTCGAAACAACAGGTCTTTCTTTCCGTAATTTTGTAATGTGGTATGTATATCACTACAGTGGATTTCAAATCAGCAAACAATCAACACCCTGAAGTGAAGATTTTCAGCTTTAATTCAAGGGGTTTGACAAGAAGTATTAGATTAACTGTTTTGACATGGAGTCATTTTTATAGTATATTGCGTTTAAAGGCTCATAAGTAAATGGACAAATTAACATAATTTTAAATATAAGGATTGAATGGTCCTTTACAGTCAATGACCACCTGAAGTCCACTTGCTATCCAATAACAATCTAAAGTGCAGTCCAGTTACTTTTGCAGCATTCCCTGACTCTGAGCAGAGAGTATAGCCATGTACACTTCAGAATTCATCCTGCTACTTCTATCAGCAGACACATCATCCACTGGGAGCTATTATATGCCAATGCCATAACACTGCCTCCACCATATATTTGACAGATTATGTGAGATGCTACAGATCATGAGCTGTTTCCATCCTTCTCCATACTTTTCTCTTCTCATCATTCTTGTACAAGTTTATCTTGGTTTCATCTGTCCATAGGATATTTTCCAGGACTGAGTAGGATTTCTTTTAGATGTTTTCAAGCATAGTCTAATCAGGCCTTTCTGTTCCTGGTATCATTTGTGGTTTTCACTTTGTAAGATTGAGTGTTCATATCAGTCTTAAGCTTATCCTTTAACTGATCCCACTACATATTCTAACTAAGTTAAGTGTTCTTAACTTTGATTTTGAAAGGGGATTTCTTAACAATGGTAATTATCTTATCATACACTTTAGCTATCTTCTGTGGTCTTTCAGGTCTTTTGGTGTGGCTGTTGGTGAATGCATTCCTTTGTGTTAAGAATGTACCACATTGCTTATTATCCAATATGTTTACTTTTTTTTTTTATTAGCTTACATTGACCTCCTTCTTTAGCATAAATGTCTCTTTGGACTTCATATTGAGAGTTACAGTGAAGAGATACCAAATCTGCACGTCTGCACGTCAATGACATATTGGTTGTTTACCAGCTCCACATATTTGATTAGAAACATTCTTACACCAGATACTCATCCTGGCACAACATAAAAGAATGACAGAATCTCAAACTAGGGATCTCTGATGTTAGTCAAATATTTAGTCCACTATACTATGGATCCAATGCATTTGTTTTTATGGAACATATGTTGAAATATGTCACTGTCCAAAAACCTATGGCCCTTATTGTTTATAGACAAATGCAGTATTACCAAAGAAAAAAAGAAAGATTGCATGTGAGCAGACATACTTGGGAAACATTTCATTCATCGCAGAAAGTCCAAGTTAAGTAAAACAGCTTGAAATAGCATTTTGAACCCTTTAGGTACATCAGTTGTGAAGAACAGTTTTAGTTTTGGTTTTGATCCTTTTTTATGTCCTTTCATGAGCACCAACTGAGCACAAACTGTATTGCACCAACCGTAGCAAAAAAGATTTAGTTTTGGTGCCTGGGTTGCATTCTGTATGTTTAGATTTATGCATCCAAGTGTCTACATGAGGATTTGTTAAAGATGTGGTTGGGAGTGCGCGCATGCGTGTGCATGCGTGTGAATAATGTGGCCTCAGGGCTTTAGCGGGGGTACTGCTGAGGGAATTCCCCAAAAGACAGAGATCCTCAGCCATAAAAAAAACATGCTTCACCTCTGCCTCTCATCTTAGTTTCCCCTGTCACAGACACACACCAACAAGACCACACTCCGCACACATCTATGCATACCACACTTGTACATTTATACATTTACTCTGTACTACACCGATTCTATGCTTCCTCCTTATAAATTGAAATACAAACATAATTTAAGTGTTCCTGCAGGCGCCGTGCACACAAAGTAAATTGGTGTTGCCAGATGATGAGCCAATGAAATATTGGAAAAGACTCAAGGCAGCAGGCCCAGTATACCTTTTAAATGTTAAATGTCCCATTTACCATGGGATGTTTGTGCAAAGTGAATGATATACATTACAGCCAGCACGTTATGTGGGATATATAAACAGCAATTCTATCATCTAATCATCTGTTTCACTATAAACCTTGGTCATTATTTAGTAATAGGCTCAGACATCACCCAAAGATTTTCAAGTAAAACATAGCTGGTGAAAAAATGAAACCATAGTATGCTGTGCGAAAAGTTTTAAGACCTAAAAGTGGGATGGCTTTAAGACATAATGCTGTGAATAATTTAATTTTAATTAAATGCACACAGATTGCAGTAAACATGCAAAGTTAATTAAATCATAATTTGCTATAACCCATCTTTTCCGATGCACTTGCACATTTCTTCCTTCAGGTGAATCCCAGAGCCCTGCGACAGATCAGTTAGTGATCTTGCATGACAGAAAAGACTCTAAAGATCCCTAAACCTAAGACAAAATACAGAAAATCTATTTTAAATGTAGCTCTATGCTGCCAGTCCTTTGCTTCGCTTCTAAGGTTCCATCTGAGGTGATATTTAACAACTACAGTGCTAGTTTTGTGCATATGAGACTGCAGGACCTGCTGAAGTAACACAACTAAGTGTGTGCAATATTTTAACTAATAACTATTTTTAATTTATACCTACTGGCCAAAATGCAGATTATTGCTCTCACAGTTACTTATTTAAGGAAAATTATGGGAAAATATTTAACAGCAGCAAGAAAGCCAGAAGAATAAAAAAAGACAGTGGCTTATAAATAATGGGCTGCTGATAATAGAGCCAAAACAGGGTTTGTTTTTCGCTACAAGCAATGCTTTGGACAGCACAGTGCTTTAAAAGGGGGAAGCTAGAGACTATGGAAACAAAGTTTAAGCTGACTCTGTGCTCTCTACTCTCTTTAACTGTCTTAGTTGCACTTCATACAAAGATACCTCCTCCTTGTTTAAATATTAAATGCATGTTTTAAAAAATACATAGTTAGATTCCAGTATAGCGTAGACTGGAAGAGCAGTTATGCACCAGATTTTAAAGCTGAATATGAATGCTAACATTTGCTAACAAATAAAAAACGTATGAATGGTTTTGAAGCATGACAGCAAGTTCATATTTTATTGTGCCAGAAACTATATAACACACCCTTCCTGATTGTCTACATCTGCAACATAAACAGCAGCCCACATTTAATGTCTTTCCTCACAAAAGGTCAGTAGATGCAAAATCTGCTTTTCCATGACAAAGATGAAAACAAAACTAAAAAAAGCAAGAATGAAAAATGTATTTGATTGATGTGAAAAGAAAGATTGGTGATCTCAGAACCGTAGGACGAGCGGGGGCTGATATTTAGCTTAATGATGTTGAAAGCAAGACCATGTTATCGCCTAAATAAAATGTGTTTACAGAGCAGCACGCAAACTGACCTGTTTTGATGAGCCTCCTATCAGAGTGTCAGGCTCAGCTTTGCATTGTCATATCTGGCTTTGCTTTTATCAGCTTATCAGTTGCCGCACCTTTTTGCTGCTCCCAAGGATAAGGAATAGTAAGAATTTCCAGTTTAAAACTGTCAGTTTGCCCAGGGTGAACACTATCATTTTTCAAGTACATACCACACTCAACGCTCAGGAAAGCAAATAACAGACTTTTATCAAAAAGTAGCAAAAAGATGGATGAAAAAGATAAAAGATGGATGGATTGATGGATGAATCATATATATAAGTGTGAAATGACTTGAGGGGAAATTAAACTGACCACAAGACACACAGAACAACAATAACACAGAAACAATGACGGATTGACACAGAAAGACAGAGAGACAGACAGTGAAACAAGACTGGATGAATAGAAAAGGATTAAAAAAGGGATATAATAAACCTATTGTCAGCTAAAGCAAGCTATAACTAAAGGTACAGATGACAATAAATTCACAAGCACAAGGACAAAATGACACCATAAAAGCAAGTCTATGGAACTTAAACATAAATCTCATCTCAAAAACTTAGACAATGAGAAATAACAGAGAGCTGAACACCAAAAACACCAAATACAGAACCAAAATAAAAGCATACCCAAAAATACAAAGCAAAAGAGAGCCTAAAACACCATGACAATATTACCTAATTACAGATCTCTCAAGGACAACTTTACAGCTTAAAGCTCGGATTTATCAACACACAATATTCTTTGTCAAACTTCTTAGAGCTTGAGGCAGTCGAGAACTGAAGCCTCAGTAGAATAGCTGTCAACTGGTCTTTTTAGAGGGTGCACACTGACACCCCCCCCCCCCCCCCCCCCCCCAAAAAAAAAAAAAAAAAATCGCATTTGGCCTCACCACCTCCTTTCTCAACAGTAGAGCTGCAACATCAGGAGGAAAAGCAAGACATATGAATTATCTTTAACACTAAACAGTCAGTGGTCTGCAGCAATTGTTGTACAGTTGAACACTCACACCAGGGAAATCTTCCGTTTGTTCAATATTTTACTCTGTTCTGAAAACCATGTGGTTAGTTAAAATAGCCGCTTTCTCTTTTGTCTGTAGGTATCTTATACATCATACTGGTAAGGTTTCATAGCAATCTAGCCATTCTGTCAGTGTTTTATTTTAATTTGAATGCATGACAGCGAGTGCTAACGGTTTTCACTCTTCCCACTTAGGGGGTACGGACCATGCCAACTTCTGGCGTAATATAATGATAATATTTTGCATATTTCATAATATCACAGAACTAGCTTATTACATGCTGTCCAACCATGTCCGAAATCAAATATTTTTATTTCCGCTCCAAACAGCCCCCCTGGGAAGTAAATGTGAAGTAAAAAGTTCAGTTTCACAGAGAAGAGGCAGACGTGATGTTTAAAAATAAATAAAAATGTGTTAAATTAAAAAAGAAATCAGAGTTGACTGAATGCATTTTTAGAACGTTTTATCGGAAACCAAAGTACAGCTCCATACATTAATTTTTCCAATGTTTCGTTTCTGAGGCATAATGCCATAAAATTAAGAATTGCTCATTGTAAGTCGGTCTCTAAAATCATTCAAATGCATCATTTTGAAAGATTGAAAGTACCAACTTTCCTTTCGCAATGTAATGTAAGTGTTGGACTGACAAACAGGAAATATTGTCCTTCCTGGTGACACACTGAGGACATCTAATGCAAAATCTAGCAATAATCAGCAAAAAAACATGTTATAAATGGCTCTCTTGGGACTGCAGAGTTTACACATTAAGACTGTGTGTTTTATAGTTGTTTTCATGCTGACTGCCTTTAGTGTTTGCTTAGAAGTATGCTGAAATGTATCAAATAATTTAATCCTCTATCTTTTTGTGAAAAAAAAAACACTTTCAGTTTGGACAAATTCTAAGTGGACGATAAGTTAAAAATCTATTTTCAGTTGGTGAATTATTTCCACCAATTGACTTAAGATTAAGCACGCCGCATCACCATGCCTGTGAATGTATCGATTCACCCATTTGAAGCACATAAACAAAATCAGTCATTGTCCCAAATACTGTGGTTCACTGGGTCCACCTAATGTGAGAAATTTCCAAGTAGGAAAGAAGTGCAGACTTGGTATAAGTCAGAACTCTGTACATAATAACCGAGAAGAATCGCTACCATTACTCACTAATTAGCTCCTTGGATGCAAGATGAGAAATAGATGAAGGATAACACAGATTGCAAACTGTGTTGACACAGAACACAGAGCCAAGCAATCCGCGGTTCTTCTTGTTGTGATTGTTAGAATATTCATCAGCATCTTCCATACAGAAAAATAGCCTCCATGCATGTTACTCATCTAGTGAAGCAGTTCGACGTGACTTGTTTTTGCTATAAGTGAATTGTTCGCTGAATATTTTTACTTTTTCTCTACTTTGTAAACACATTAAATAGAAGCCTATTATGGGTGCTTTGAACCATGTGTTTTTCTGCGTTATAGGATTTGAACATGGAGGTATGTGGATCTCACACTGTGCGCATGCAAATGTTGTAGTGTGTGTTCTTGTAATTGTGTATAAGTGTGGTATATTTGAATGTGTGTGTTTGCTCAGGCTGAGAGATCAGCCTATTTTCTGTCTTTGAATATCCCAGAGCTTTGAACAAAGACTGCTAGCAGCCCAGATCAAAACAGGCATCAATTCCTTTAGCCTGATATTGTATGGGTGTGCATGTGAATCTCTGGGTGTATCAGCATGTCTGCCTGTGCATATTTGTGTACAGGCATGTGTGTCCAGTGATGTCCATGCATGTTGCGTTTATCATTCCCCAATTAACCACATTCTGTTTAAAATACATATTCAGCACTTTGCACTTTTTTCTTCTCCTCTTTTTGCTTCACTCCCCTTTCTCTCAATTTTAGGGTGTTATTAGATAGGACAACTCTTGCCGCTGGCATTTCTCCTCTCAGCACTCTACATCCAAAGGCATGTGGGTTTTGGAAAACAGTGTGTGTGAGAGTAGGTAGCTGTGCCTGCTGTGTATAATAGGGGCACAGTGTAAAAAGTGTCAGTTTATACCTGCACATACTTTACCGTTCAAAAAGTAGTCATTAGTATACAGCTTGCAA
This sequence comes from Rhamphochromis longiceps, assembly GCF_057381845.1. Lineage (NCBI taxonomy): Eukaryota > Metazoa > Chordata > Actinopteri > Cichliformes > Cichlidae > Rhamphochromis > Rhamphochromis longiceps. The sequence continues at coordinate 27,301,869 of NC_140562.1, read as the reverse complement.
AGGATGCAGCAAGAGCAAGAGGGTGTTTTCTAAGCTCTTTTCATTTAAGGTCAGTACTACATATTTCAGATTTTTCTCTCTCTTTCTGAAGTTCATCATTCATTAGGCTTCTGCTTCGCACTTAAATTACATGAGGCCCACTTTCACATTGACCCCCCTCTTAGCACCATCTCAGTCTCCCACCCCCCATACCAGCAATCAGGCTAGCACGCACACTTAAGTTCTCACATACACAGACACGCACACACACAGTGGAAGAGCCTAAGGGCTCCATCTATTAAAAGGTCTATCCATCATCGCATATAATTTTAATGTGGTAGAAATAAAAAGATGCTTACGCAGCTAAATGCGAATTTTTCAGGGACCTGCAGGCTGGTCTAACCCTGCCTAAAAACCTGTATTGAGCTCTAAATGCATGCATACACACAGGCGCACTCAACAAGGTCAATATGCTCTGGCAATTACGGCTCATGAGATGCTGCTGACTGTTGTGTATGTGTGTGTATCATATTTTTAGCTATGAGAGGACAAATTTACGTCTGACACTTCAGGAGTGAAAACACTTAGTTTGATTCAGAATTTTGGCGAAGCATCTAGTTTTAGATGTTATGGTTAGAAGAAGGACCTAGGGAATGCATGTCTTTCCATGTGTGTGTCTGTGTGTGTGTGTGTGTGCGTCAATGCATGCATAGTCTTTCCTGTGTGTAACATGATTACATGAGTATGTAAGGTTTCTTAAAACTCCCCAAGGGCGTTTTCCATAATGCATGCATTCAGTGTCCTTTGATCTAACATTTATCCTTTCCACTTCTTTTGTTGTCACCCATTTTTTTAATCGTGTCCTCTGGGGATCTTTGTTATGGTTAGAGAACGAAACTGTTTCTCGGCCCATGCTTTACAGCATGGGATGAGGCAGGACTAAACAAGGTCATCACGTATTTATGCAGTTCAGTTTAAACCAGCCCAGGTCGCATTCAATAAAATGCTGAATGCTTCAACACTGAATGTGGCTAAAAATAGTTTTTCAATACATGTTGCTTGATCTATGAAATTCCTAGCTGAAGTCCATTTATTTTGGGGCGAAGGTGTTTATATATATATATAATATTATATGTGTGTGTGTGCGTGCGTGCGTGTGTGTGTGTGTGTGTGTGTGTGTGTGTGTGTGTGTTTAAAAAGTACTCCGATCAATTTTCACTTCAAGGCAACAAAATGACAAGCTCGTTTCGTATAGGTTGTTATCCGTTGACTGTTGATTGGCAGCAGGAATCCTGAAACAAAACTTTCAGATTTAAGGTAGCCCATGGGTTGGTTAACTAATTATGATTCTTTTTATGATTAAGTTCCTTTTCACTGACTATACAATTTAAACCTAACTACATATTATAAGTTAATTAAAAAAAAAAAAACCTTAAAAGAAGACCCAGCTTAAGATAAGCCAAACAAAATCAGCCTTCCCTAAACCTAAACCCCTAAAGCAACTCACAAGATGGCGCGGCCACGTCCAGACGCCTTCCTGACCACTCCGCTCCACCAGGAGATGCCGGACTAGCGCAGCGCAGATACTGAAGGACCCGTCCCATCCTGGCAACAAACTGTTCCAACTTCTGCAATCTGGTAGAAGGTTCCGCATCTTCCGGGCAAGGACAGAGAGACTCAAGAGGAGCTTCTATCCCCAAGCCATCCGTGCCCTAAACACACACACCCGCCCTCTCACATCATCTATAATTGACTGAGACAGGACTCTTCCGGACACTAAACCAAGGCACAATGTACATTTCAATTCCTTTAATTTTAAATATGTTTATATTGTCTATCCTGTAAAATAGTCAGATGTCTATTCATATTAATGTACAGAATTCACCTGCTTGCTGCTACTACTACTGCATGCATATATATATATATATATATATATATATATATATATATATATATATATATATATATATATATATATGTTCTTCCTCTACACCCCCCCCCCCCCCCCCCCAATTTTTTTGCACATGTCGAGGAGCGTGTCAGGCTACATTTCACTGTGTGTTATACTTGTATAACTATGCATGTGACAAATAAAGAACCTTGAACCTTGAACCTTTTGTTCTTTTCTGCCAGCATAACAAGTTCTCTCTGGTTATGGTGCAGTGAGTTTCCTCACCCACTTTTAAAAAGGAAAGTACCCTGCCTACCTGTTTTCGTATTGGCAGGACATGTTAAAACTTTAAGGAGTCAATTGGAGGACTTTCAATATAAGGGTGTTTAAAATTAACTGCAATTTTTTTTACCCGCAATTTCCACTCAATACAAGATCAAAGACATGAAATGAATTGCCAACTTGGCTATTTGCTAAGCATATTAAGAAATTATAGATTATAGATAAATTATAGATATTTCTAATCATTGTTTTCTCCCAGTAAACAATACCTGAGTTCGTTTTAAAGCTATTTGTGCTGGAAGTGAGATGAGAACGTGCTGCGGTATGAAACATACACAAACAGATCTATTATAAGCTATATTGATCCACACCCAAAGATGGAAAACTCAGAGCAATATGTAGTGTTTCAGCCTTGCAGTCTAAAATGGCATTTCTCCAGAGAATTTAAATGCAGTTAAGCCAGCAAAAAAAAAAAATGTTTTCACCAGCTTGATTGCTAGTGATGACAAAATCTTTACTTCTATGTGATGCTGCGCAGGCTCAATGGAATAACACAATTCCTTTTTTTATATCTTCTTTTCTACTGCAAACATTTTATAAAGTTAACCAAGGTCATGATATTTCTGACAAAAAAAGATATAGCAGTGGTTGCAGGAAAAGACAGCGAGCACACAAATAGTCTCAGCTGAGAGTAGCCACAAAGAAAAGACATTAGTGCACTAATCGCTGTCTAGCAATAATCATTGAGCAATAATCACAGAATCCAAAACAGTTGTAAAAGAAAATAAAGACATTTGGAGTTCTCAAGGTTTCTCATTAGGACCTCAAACATACAGGAAAGAACTGCGATGATTTTCGTAACTGTATCCAGAGTATTTCAGAACATAAGTGGATATTCAGGCTAGTGGCTCTGTAGCCTTGAAATTTCAACACAGAAAATTATGGCATTGAAAAGCCTTCAAACGGATGTGTGAAAGGACCCTCAACTGTGGCATAAAACATAACAAAAAAATAAAAAAATTAAACCTGTGCAATATTAAAAGATAATAAAGCTGCTTTCAGCTACTCCCTTATTCACATCAGGTCACCATTGCTGCTATCAGCACATGTTTGAGTTCAGGGATAAAGGGATCACATTTTATATAAAAGCTAGAAACAATGAGCAAATACATCCGGATTGTTCATGTACATACAAAACTCGCTGATCTTTTTAAGTTTGCCTGAGTTACTTGTCTCGATACTCTAGATAGACAGACCATGACAGATAGCTTCAGTGCTACTACAAATGGGAACAAGCTTGTATTTCTATTCATTACTTTTCTGTTATCAGTAGCTTTCATATCCTGTTAATCAGTGCTGTAATAAACATGTAATAATGCACAGTTTTGCAAGCCTTGGCTATTGTTGGGTGTTAAGGTTAAGATGTTAGGGTTAGGATCACTTTGGTCAGTGTAAAAACTAAACAAGAGATTTTTGGAAGGATGTGGTCAGAAATGAAAAATAATAATAATATCAAAATGGATTCACTAGAAAAACATTGTTGTATAGTGTTGCCATTCTTTCACATTTGCAATAGCCTGTAATTACAAATAATTTTATAATGTCAAGGTAGTTTTGTCAAATTATGCTTTAATAGTTTTATGAGATTTCATTTCACAGACCAAAAAACATGTTTGTTTTCCAGTTTTATTTGACTGAAGCCCAGCTCCTATTAACCCTTCCACCACAGGGGTGTACCAAGAAGCAAGTTTAACTGATTAGGGAGCAATCTTAAGTTTTCTTTGTTGCAAAGGTGGTTCTCTTTTTACCTGGTTAAATCATCATGGTAACTTGTGCTGCACACGTAACCTGGGCCCTGCACTACAAACAGAGTTCAGCATACCCGAAGGGCCAGCTCTGTTCTAGGATGCCCTCTGGACCCAGTGGAGGTGGTGAGTGACAGGAGAACGGCGGCTAAGCTGTCATCCCTGATGGACAACATCTCCCACCCCATGCAGCAGACTGTGACAGCACTGAGCAGCTCCTTCAGTGGGAGACTGCGGCACCCACGGTGTGGGACGGAGAGATTTCGCAGGTCTTTCCTCCCCACTGCTGTCAGACTCCATAATAAAGACTTTAACTGATCAAGCACACACATCCATACATATGCAATAATACTAAGTGCAATAATCCTTTCTGTCATCGTTGTATTTTTACTCAGTTGTATATAGTATTTGTATTTGTATTCTATTTTTATCTTATTGTATATTTATTTTATTTTATTCTACTGTATATAGTATTTTATTTTATTCTATTCTGTACAGTTGTGTACTGTATTTATTCTTATTGTATTCTAATTTTTGCCTCATAACTTTTGCACTGTCCACTTCCTGCTGTGACAAAACAAATTTCCCACGTGTGGGACTAATAAAGGTTATCTTATCTTATCTTATCTTATCTTACCCAGGGAAGCTTTCCGTTATCTGGATTCACTTACCCTAACATCGGCACTCAAGATAAGCGGTCACACTAAGCTGATTATCAACTCACTAAGTTCCCCGAGGGTCTCACGAAGGTCTCTCAACATTCACATTAAAGGAATGGCGCTGGCATCTGACTAATCACAATTATTAATAAGTGCACTGGCAGCAGAACGGCTGATTTTACAAAGAGAAATAAAAGTGTACTGTGGGAAAAATATGAAGAGGTTAAACACACAATACAGGCTGAAAGCAGCAAATCAACAGCAAATAAAGCAATAATATGAGTGTATGTAAGAGGAAAATCAGTAAATTAGTACTAAGAGTATTCTGAGCTTTAAATGTTTTGGCAAGTAAGACCGGAAAAGACCTATTATATTAATAAAGTTTAGTCTAGCTGAAGCCAGAAAAAGAAAGCTGGGAAAATGCTGACTGTGTAACTTAAAGTTTTTAAAAAATGATATAAGGAAACACTTATAAAGCAGTATTTGGATGAGACAGGCTGTTAAATATTTAAACTCTAGATTTTGACGCTCAGGGGACATTTGGGTTGTACCCTGTAGGATGATATGATGGTTGTACTGTACAATAAATCTGGATAGTTGTATGTAATAAAACAAGCTTTATTTTTGTATTGGTGTAGTTAATAATTAATTGTTTTAGAACAATTTATATATGCATATATTTATATAAAAAGGACTGCATTAGATAGGTATAGGTATATATTTTTAAAGGTAGCGTATATGCATATTAAGCCATATAATCAAGAACAGATATAAATCCTGGGTTAAATAGGAATAAGAATTAGTAAGCATTTCCTTTCTCTTACTCCTGACTCCCATGTTTGAAATAAAAGAGAACTCTGTTTTATTGAATTAATAAGATTTTAATTGTCTGAGTTCAAGTAAAAAAATGAATATAAAAACAGAATTCAAACTTAAGGCCATCAAGTAATGATGAGCCTTTCCTGATGTGTCTAAAGAAGAAAAGGAAGAAACAGAGATTCTGGGTTCATCCTATTCTCAAGAGCAGGCAGCAGCAGCAGGGAGAATTTCAAGGTTTGATGAGTTAAAGCTGCTTTCTTTTATATTTCAGGACATCAGTGAGGCAGTTTAAGCTCTTGGTGGCAGAGTTGTGATCACATGACGTGGCAAGGCAAGGCAAGGCAAATTTATTTGTATAGCACAATTCAACAACAAGGTGATTCAAAGTGCTTTACAGAGACATTAGAAACAAAAACAAATAAAAAGCATGATTTAAAATTGATTAAAACAAGCAAACAAACAAACTAACTAAACACACACATTTCACACCTGTTCGCGCGATCTGAACCCTTATCGTAAGGGGAGCTACCAGTCCTTCTGTGGACGAGCTACTTTCTATTTTAAATTCCCTGAATTTAAAATACTCTCTAGACCCAGTCTAGACCCAGCTGGGGAGCTACCCAGAGCTCTAAACCCACTTAACAAACAAACAAACAAACAAACAAAACAGTATATAAAATCAAAACAGATAAAATCAGAACAGTAGATAAAATCAGTAGTTAATGTAAGGTTTTGAAATTTAAGCTTAACAAACAAACAAAACAGTATATAAAATCAAAACAGATAAAATCAGAAATAGATAAGATCAGTAGTTAGTGTAAGTTTTGAAATTTAAGCTTAAAAGTGTGGATTTGGTGCTTTATTCAAATGCAGCTGAGAATAGGTGAGTCTTCAACCTGGATTTAAATAAACTGAGTGTTTCAGCTGATCTGAGGCTTTCTGGGAGTTTGTTCCAGATATAAGGAGCATAAAAGCTGAATGCAGCTTCTCCGTGTCTGGTTCTGACTCTGGGAACTGATAAAAGACCGGATCCAGATGACCTGAGGGATCTGGAAGGTTCATACTGGGTCAGGAGGTCACTGATGTATGTTGGTCCTAAACCATTCAGAGCTTTATAGGCCAGCATCAGAACTTTAAAGTCTATCCTCTGACGGACAGGCAGCCAGTGTAAAGACCTCAGAGCTGGACTGATGTGGTCCACTTTTTTGGTCTTAGTGAGGACTCGAGCAGCAGAGTTCTGAATGAGCTGTAGTTGTCTGACTGATTTTTTAGGTAGACCTGTAAAGATGCTGTTACAGTAATCAAGCCTACTAAAAATGAATGCATGGACTAGTTTTTCCAGGTCCTGTTGAGACATCAGATATTTTATCCTTGAAATATTCTTGAGGTGATAGTAAGCTGATTTTGTTATTGTCTTAATGTGTTTTTCTAAGTTTAGGTCTGCATCCATCACTACACCCAAATTTCTCGCCTGGTTTGTGGTTTTTAGATGTATAGATTGAAGTTCTCTGGTGACCTGTAATCGTTTTTCTTTGGCGCCAAAGACTATTACTTCAGTTTTGTTTTTGTTTAGCTGGAGAAAATTGTGGCACAACCAGTCATTAATTTCCTCAATGCATTTACCAAGAGCCTGTACAGGGCCTCGGTCTCCTGGTGACATTGTGATATATATTTGTGTGTCATCTGCATAGCTGTGGTAGTTTATTTTGTTGTTCTTTATAATCTGTGCCAGTGGGAGCATGTAAATGTTAAACAGAGGGGGTCCCAAGATGGAACCTTGGGGAACTCCACATGTGATACTTGTCTGCTCAGATGTGAAGTTACCTATTGATACAAAGTATTTCCTGTTTTCTAAGTATGTTTTGAACCAGTTCAGTACAGTTCCTGAAAGACCTGCCCAGTTCTCCAGTCGTTTGAGTAATATGTTGTGGTCAACTGTATCAAATGCTGCACTGAGATCCAGTAAAACTAAGACTGACATTTTTCCACTGTCTGTGTTCAGACATATGTCATTAAACACTTTTGTCAGAGCGGTTTCAGTGCTGTGGTTCTGTCTAAAACCTGACTGGAAGGCATCGTAGCAGTTATTCTGTTTTAAGAAGTAATTGAGCTGTTGAGAAACTGCTTTTTCAATGATCTTACTTAAAAATGGGAGATTTGAGATCGGCCTGTAGTTGTTCATTTGTGTCTTGTCAAGATTGTCCTTTTTCAGTATAGGTTTGATTACAGCAGTTTTTAGTGGTTCTGGAAACACACCTGACATTAAGGAAAAGTTGACGATCTGTAACAGGTCTGACTCTAAAGTCTTTGAGACCTTTTTGAAAAAACTTGTTGGCAGGACATCTAAACAGCAAGAGGAGGAGTTCAGTTGACCTAAGATGTCCTCCAGGTCTTTGCTGTTAATCGGGTGAAACTGTTTGATGGTGTTTAAACATTTTTTCGGTGGACACAGTACATATCCTGGATCTGCTGTTGATGTACTAACTGCTTGTCTAATCTTTTGGATTTTGTCTGTGAAGAATTTGGCAAAGTCATTGCAGGCCATGGTTGAATGAAGTTCAGCTGCCACTGGCACAGGAGGGTTTGTTAGCCTGTCAACTGTAGAAAATAAGACCCGAGCATTATGGCTGTTTTTAGTGATGATGTCAGAGAAGTAGGACCTTCTTGCACTCCTCAGTTGTAAATTATAATTGTGAAGTTTCTCTTTATAGATGTCATAATGAACCTGGAGGTTTGTTTTTCTCCATTTGCGCTCAGCTTTCCTACACTCTCTTTTTTTCATTTTTTACTAGTGTGGAGTTTCTCCATGGAGACTTTTTCCTTCCAGAGATAACCTTCACCTTAATGGGGGCAATAGTATCCATTACATTTAACATTTTTGCATTAAAGCTATTGACGAGCTCATTGACTGAACCTTTGGACAGGTCAGGTGTTAATGGGAAGACCTGGTTAAAGATCTCACTACTGTTTTCAGTTATACACCGTTTTGTGATCACTGCTGTTGATATATTTGTGTGGGCTGAGATTTTACTTTCAAAGAAAACACAGTAATGATCAGACAGGCCCACATCAGACACAGTAATGTTTGAAATGCTCAGGCTCTTGGAGATCAGTAGGTCGAGAGTGTGTCCTCTATTATGTGTGGCCTCTGTTACATGCTGAGTCAGCCCAAAGTTGCCCAGAGTGTTACTCAGGTCTTTAGTCCCTTTGTCCTGAGGGTTGTCCACATGGATGTTAAAATCCCCAACAATAATTACACAGTCGAAATCAACACAGATCACAGACAGCAGTTCACTGAGGTCATTAAAAACGTCTGTGCAGTATTTGGGAGGCCTGTAAACATTAAGAAACACAACTTTGGATGGGGCCTTCAGCTGTAAAGCCACATATTCAAAAGACTGAAAACTTCCAGGAGATAGCTGCTTACATTGAAATGATTCATTAAATAAGACAGCAACCCCTCCTCCTCTCCTGCTCACCCTGGCCTCACTGATAAAACTGTAGTTAGGAGGGGTCGTCTCGATGAGAACAGCTCCACTGTTATTTTGGTCCAACCAAGTTTCAGTTAAAAACATAAAATCAAGGCTGTGCTCAGTGATTAAATCATTAATTAAAAATGTTTTCCCAGCTAAAGATCTAACGTTTAATAAAGCCAACTTAAGTGTTTTAGAGGCATTACTTGTCCCCTTGTGTTTGGGAGCAGTCTGTGGCACACAAGGTATGTTTACTATATTTAAAGATCTTTTAGAGTGCAGCTCTCTGTGTTTTGACCAGGCCACATGTCTCCTTCTGTCACCTAAAAGTACAGAAATTTTAAAACCTTCTAGTAAACAGGGTCCCAGCTTCTCCTGGGAAAAGTCACCACTGCCATAATCCTCGCAGCCCGGACCCTCCACACATCACACATCAGACTGCGGAGACAAAGCATGAAGGTGGTAAGGAGGAACTAAGGGGGGCGAGGCTGGGCAATGTGACTTCGATTGCTCTGTTGAGGGTGGGGCTCGGTGGCGAACCTTTGGCTGCTTTGGTGGGGGGTTTATGGGGGACAAAGAGGGATTGGGCCGGGGGGTAGATCTGAGCCCAGCATTGACCCGCTCCATCATCTCTTCAGTGAATTTCAGGTGTGGGGAGGAGGGAGAAAGGGAGGGAGAGGAGGGTGATGGGGGTGATGGCCTGTCAGGGGTTTGGGGGACTGGGGAAGATCCTGGTCCTGGTCGTGGTAGAGAAATTTCAGCGAGTCAGTTGACCTGGAGGAGCTTCTAGCGCTGTTTCTGAGGTAAAACATGATTATTTCATTAATTCCATATAATTTGATAAATTAATACCAGTATACATTTTGTAGGGTTAGGTGTAGAGCATAAGGTACTATGGCAAGTTAGCAAAGTAAGAAATGATCGGAATCCTTCGTATTGAAAACCAAGGGTTAACTATGAAGTTATATAGATAAGCCCAAATCCTGGATGAGGACAGGCATCTGGTCAGCAGTATCTTATATTGAGAGTTTTGATTTAAAATTTTGTACCACATTTATACTGATTTTCATTGATTCTTTTACTTACAGTGTGCTTTAAGCACTATATTGATTCTCTGGTGAAGATGTATGTTTTATACATCCATCCTGCTTACCATTCAATGAAGCTGTGTTGTAAAGTTTCCGTTAATGTTTTTTTAAACACAATTGGAACTAAAGCTACTAGACAATAGACTGGCAAATTGATCCTTTACAACTGTACACTGTTTATTACTGAGAGTATTGATATCAATCAATAAAATCTGGATGTAGACACAACCTAAAGTTATTTCCAAGTTTAATTTATTAGATGGGAGGGTGTCGGAACAGAATGCATCAAATATCTTGTAGTGTTTAAATGTATTAAGTTGAAGTTTCAGAGCTCAAAGGTGCAGCTGTCACATTAAGAATAAACAGCAGTACAGAGATCGCATGAACACTAAAATAGACATAATTAAGTTGAGATCATTTTTTTTCTGCTCTACGAGCAATGATCATGAATTCACAAGATAAACATTTTTCTGCAGCACTAAACACATCATCTACTTCTCAATGCCAGCGTTTCATTTTCCTGTCATATTTTTATAATTTTATTTTTAGTTTCTGACTTATAAAGACGGAGCTCAGATTGATTCTGTTTACAAGAATTGTCAAATGACATACATCCTGAGTATTCCTGACTTTGCTGAACTCATTTTATACTGTACCCCTCTGGACTGAGCATATCCATACATGACCTGGCTTTATTTCTAAAACCAGTCAATAGCATTGGTACCGTTTTTGTTGTTCATTTGTTTGTTTCTCTCTTTTCTTATCTAGTCTTTAATCATTTGCATGACCGTTTTAGTCCATTTGGAAATCTAAACCAACATTCTGGCAAAGAGTTAACTATTCTTAAATTTTCAAATTTAATGTTGTTTTTATCTGTCAATACTGTTTTTATGTGATCTGCCTAGTTTTTCAAATAACAGCTGTGCCAGGGTGTGAACTAGGTTGGAGGACCCAAAAGCAGAATTCAGAATCTGTAGGCCCATTGTAAACAGTCCAGTGGTCCAATGTAAAGATCAATTCGAGAAATAAGTATGAGCAAGGAAAACATTCACTGGAAAACACACAAAGGCACAGGATACAAAGGAAAACTAAACTTTTAAATAAAATAAAAAAATGAAAATAAAGACACATACATAAATACCAGAGATGATTCTAGGTTCAAACTTTAAGGGGGGCTTAGCTCCCAACCATAATGCCATGCATGCAGTGCTTTGTAATTAATATTGTTCCATTAATATTAACTACAAAGCATTGGATGCATGACTTTACCCTTTTGACATTTGCAAACCTGAGTTAGTGGATAGTCTATTGCAGTGTCTAAGAACAATTCAGAGTGAATAATCTGAGATTTCAATATTATACACTGGTTTTAGGGTGGAGCCTTTAGTTATCAAACCTGAGGCAAAGGTTCAGTCATTTAAGAAGTTAAAGAACTATTTGTAGCAAAGCAGATGAGATGAGACACATGCACATTATTTCAGTCTGATAATCACTTAGAGGCAGTCCACCAAATCATCAGACACTGCAAAATCACCCTGCCACTCCATAGACCTGTACACAAGCAAACTGGTAATAGAGTTGTTTTATATTAAAGTTTTTAAATTTATACAAACCCTCTGACACAGTTTTGTAAACGGACTTAGGCGCAGACCAGGAGACCTTTGCAGAAACTGATAGTGCGTTTATTTACAGTGGTGTCACCGGGTGAATATATATACAAGGTTCTCGGGGAAGGGGTCCGGGGCTCCAGGGGGGAAGGGGAAGGGTCCAAAACCACACTCTGCTCTTTCAGCCAACAATCCCACTCCTTTCCTCCAGTCGCTCCTCTCGCTCACTCGGGGGTACAGGGACGGGTCCGGGGGGAATCTACGCACACACACAGAAAATCCAATTAGCACTAGATCACAAGGAAACTCACAGACTTAGGCAGATTGCTGAAGCACTAACGCGGGTGACTCAACGTTCCAGCAACGAGTAGTGTAGGTCTGCCATCTTAAAAAGCCCTTCTGATTGTAGTAACCAGCGCCAGGTGTGATGATGAGCACAGGTGCGTGGGCCAGGGGCGGATCCCACAGTGAGCACCGCTGTGGCCAGGGAAAGAGGGAGAGAGAGAGAACAAAAACAAACACATGTTGCCTAACCCGAAATCAGCCGGTGAGGCATGGGGACCGTGACACCCTCCTTTCATTATGCAAACTCAGCACAGAACAGCATTTACCCCGATTTACAAGTGGAGTATAGAGCGTCACATCAATGTAGTGGCAGCCATCCTCTTGAGCCATGTTTAGAGTTGTATGAATCCTGGAAAATGTTACCATTCATATCAATATGCTCTGTTTAGAATGTCCGCTGGTATTTTTTTAAGTGTGCTACTGGAAAGTAGGTAAGGCTTCCATGAAATACATGAAAACTACTTTGTGAAAAATGACTTTTGTTTTTCCAGTTAACTTCACTTTCTGCTCCCTTATTCTTCCTGTTCTTGTACAATCTCTTTGTCCTCTCTCTCTCCATCCTCCTCACTCAACTAGAAAATAATAAAAAATATAATCTTATAATAATTATTATGAGAGCAAATAAGGGATCCGCATTCGAAAACAGGACAGCACACTGCTTAGTTATGTCTGCGTGGATTCTCAGTCATCCAGGTGATGGTTATCTAAGGAGAGGTTATCTAAAGAAAAGCAGCTGGACTTCTTTAAGTTTCCTGAAGACTTTTCACCTCTTATCTGTAGTTCTAAGTCCCAGGTATTTAAGCCCTAGTGGGAGTTGTCCCTTAAGAGGGTCGTTTGACCCACTATTGATCATGTGCCTCATCACATGAGTCAAGGTGTGAAAAAGGGTGTGAGTCATTATTAACAAAGGTTTTGGGTGAGGTAGGGTGAGCCAAGGTCTCCTAGTGGGTCCAAACTCGCCTATGATAAATACTAAGACAAAGGCAAAGGAAGGCACGAACAGAAACAATGGGGAGATTACTTCAACTGCTGTATTCCCCAAACACATGGTAACACCAACCTAAAACTCATGACTAGAATAAATAAAACAAACACAGAAACCAAAGACTCAGCAGTATCCTAAGTGAGACAACCAAAGAAATCAAAACAGGAATCTAATATTCAAACACAAAAATCTAATGTTCAAATATTAGAACCACTATGAACCAAAACTCAAAGATATTAACTATAATAAGATGACTCAAAGACTCAAAAACAAGGCCTTGTCTTGAGTATAATGAAATTTCTCATAAGAGCTTCAAACAAAGCTTTAGAGAAGCGTCAAACTTCTAAGCCAAGGAACAAACCAGAGCTGACATTTATTCTTTGGATGGCCTATTTTTTCAGGAATGAATCTCATCTAACACATTCTTTGAATATCAACTCTGTCAGTTTTTTTTCATGATAGGACATGAAACAGATCCACATTACATTAAGTACAACCAAGGATATACAGTATATTATATGTTTGTCAGAAATAACTCATAATATTAATCCATACTAAAAAAAAATTATTATAAGATAAGATACTGATTTCAACAGTACCGATACCAACAGTGTCATCTTTGCCTCCTCTAGTTAAGGCTAAACTTCAGCTACAGGCAGACACACAGCCGAAGTGCATCTGGCATAAAATCTTTGCCAAATCGAACATGCAGACGCATCTACTGCAGCAGTCCCTGAGGGAATACGGGAGCAGCCACAAGTACCTTAATCGATTAGCTACTATTACTATTATCTGTCTGTTAAGTTATCATTAAAGTAACAGCTAGCAGCCATGGCTAATAATAAAATGATAATGTGAATGTGGAGCTAGACAGCTAACGTTATCAGTCCTGCCGGTCTGCAGCACTATTAAAAGTTTCAGATATTTCAAATATTTCTCCTAAACCGTGATATTAAAACTAAGGGAAAAGTCTACAAGCAACTAGGCAGAAACATTGTAAACTTTGTTTGATCAGCAATGAAAATGTGCAGTCAAGTCACCAAAAGCACAGCACTACCTCAGACAACCTAAAAATGTTTTTTGGTGTTATTCTTTTTTTGTCTTTTTTGTTTTGCACTATCTAAGAGAAACTAAATATTTCTTGTATATCCACCTTACATATTGTATAATAGTTTTGCCATTTATGTTGTTTCTAATGTTTTAATCTATTTTTAAATTATGCTTTTTTTGTAATCAGTTGCGATCATCAATATTTCTGTAGACAGATTACTTTCCTAAATATTTGTTTTAACAGGTGAGTTACCAGTTTTCTAAATTAATTCTAACTTCTCTCGGAGTCATGAGGTGCTTTTAGTTGCAGAATTTGTTCTTGTTTACTTCCAGACCCCCAAAAAACAGAAGTATGTAGTTGTTTTTAAGGCTAGGTTAGTTTATGTTTATGGCCAAAGATTTCAAAGTGGATAATTCCCCAGGCTCAAATTCAGTCCTTAATGACCAATAATTTTGACTGCCTGCTTTCCCTGAAGGCAAGCAGGCCTTTAGCTTTTGTGGCTGGTATGAAGAGCCATCTGCAGAGGTTGATGGTGACAGCTGTAGTGCTGCATAAACACCATCGTCTGGGGCTTGTCTTTTTGTTTTTGCCATACAATTTTTCCACTGTGTCTTTGCCCCACTCTGCTGCCCTTGGTGCAGAACGATACCATCCAAACAATTCCATACTGAACAATGGATAATATTCTGCCTCCGCTTCTACTGCCAGCTGGTGCATCTCTGCAAATAGACCATCAGCAGTGAAACATTCAGTAACATTCCAATTTCCTACAAAGAGCAGAGAGTTTTTAAACTTTCTATAACTTTCAGGGATAGCTGTCTTGTGCACTGAACACACAATGACTGTTACAGGTACAGCACTGACGGCTTATCTGATGAGGTTGAATAATTAAATCCACTGATCTGCCAAATATGTGGTTTGTTCATGACGTTTTAAGGATCAAACACTTAGTGATGTTAAAGACAGCTTTTGATATATGTCTGTATTGTGTATAACTGCCACTAACAATAAGATGCTGCTTCACAAATGAATATAATATTGTATTCTCACAAATGACTTGTTTTTTTTTAACATCAGACTGAGCTTTGTATTAACATCAGCAAAGGCTGATTTGAAACACCATTTTAAAGAAAATGACCTCCCCTTTTTGACTTAATTGTTGTGTTGCCTCTTCTTAATAGTTATTTTAATTAAATATTTAATTCAGAGTATTTCTTGTAGTGTTGCAGCTGATTGAGCACATTTTACATGTCTAAGGCATTATTGATTTCACATTGGTTTGCAAGATGCATGCCTTTTTCCCTCCTCTCGTTTTCTTTGATTTATTTATCTCATTTAAACACAGGGCACTTAAAAGCTCCAGCTGAGACTGAGGTATTCGATGTGCATACACAGCAGACCTGTAGTAGAAGGTGAAAGACACAACAGAGGCGTCACATGATGGTAGCCTGTCATAATCTCTCTACTGCGTTTTCTCTCTCTGTTTCACTCTCTGTATATCGTTCTCTCTCACCTAGCCTCCATCTTAGAACTGCTGAGTAGGGATTCTGTAATGAGACAATGGTGATGTTGACAGAGAGAAAAAGAGAAAACTAAGCAAAGTGAATTGTGGGGGCTACAGGCGGAAGGATGGGTGGAGGGGCTGGAAAAGAAGAGACAAGAGGGAGTGGAGTCAGGAGATCAGGATGTAGGGAGAGAATTCTTGGTCAAGGTCTTTCCTAATGAACGAATTATCATGCAAAGGTCTCTCTCTCTCTCCGCTTCCTCCCACAAGCCCTCACTCCCCTCCTTCCTCTCCGTCTTTCATTGTCGCTCATTCTTTACGTCCCACCTTTTTTTTTTTCTCACCTTTCTCGCTCTGCTTCAGTGGCTTGACCTTGGTTCCCACCTCACTTAAACCCGTTGCTCATTGCCTCCCTCCCCATTTCTGTAACCTTGTTTATTTTCTGCCGCATTCCTGTTTTCTGTATCTCTCTTGCTTCTCCTCCTTTCCACTGTTTGCCCCCCTCACTCCACCTCAGTTTCCCAAGTTCTTCCAGGCCTTAGGCAGTCTGCTGCTCTAAAACCTCTCTATCAGCACATCCCTGCAATAGTCATGCCGACAGTCACTTTCACTGCAGAATTGGCTGATTTACCTCACGCACATATACATGCACTCACACACACACCCTGTATGGTGCTAGCACAGTGTTACCAGAAGAGTTAGAAAGCGTGAGTGGCTGTGTGTATCTTCTGCATCACTAGTAGCAACATTAGATGCTCATACATGAATGATTAATGTGAACCTATGCACAACTATAAATCTGCATGTATGTGTGTGTGTGTATGTGTGTGTGTGTGTGTTCATCTCGGCGTGTCCCCCCCAATTTATTTCCTCCAAAACTCTTGCTCGCTTTTCATTTCTGTATTAGCCCTCAAGCAATGTAAAGGTCACACACTGTAACAGCGTTTGACTCTGCAGTCTGTTAAATAATAGCGTCGCTGTTTACCGTTCTCAACTCCAGCCCGACGTGTGTGTGTGGCCCAGGGGCTACATCATCTCCTCAGCATTGCTTCAGTGGCAGCACTGCATCGTGTCAGTGGGCAGACACATTGTTTGGAACTTCTTTTTTTTTTTTAACTTGTTCAGTACCATGACTTACATAGTGTTTTGAAGAAAGAAGAACAATGTTATCTTGCTAAGGGGATCAATCTATGTTGGTTTTTTTTTTTTTTTCATTGTTTGTTTGGTTTTTTTTGTACTAGAAAACAATACTGAATGACAATCAGAGAAATAGTAAGCTAAGGCTGGAAAATGAGAACAAATGGTTATTTGGGACAAGTAGGCATATATATAAGTAGGATTGGAAGAATAGTGTTTGGGGTGTGATCCTGCTCCAATACTTCAGTTTACTAGCAAGGACCAAAACTTCCATTGGGATTAAAAAAATGTTTATTGGCAACGAAGATGGCAGATAAACAAGGAGCAAAGAGCCATGCCAGAGGTTGCAGTGGCTCATGGGATTGGCACACCCCCAAAGAAAGACCCCGACTGACCCACTTACCCACCAATTGGAAAGCAGTTCTTGAAAAGTTGCTGTAAAACTGGTATACTTGGGAGGACAAGCAAGTGTGGGAGGCAACGAGACATTTTTTGGTTTGGTCCCACCCGGGACTTCAGATAAATGGTGTCCAATTTAATTTGGGAATAATTCTCACTTTAGGGATTCTGGCATCCTATTTCTGAATTGTTTACAACAACAACAATCTTTATTTATAGAGCACATTTAAAAGCCTTGGGCATACCAAAGTGCTTTACATAAAACAGCTGCAGATGTTCCAAGAATCCAAAGTTGCGTTTAATGAGCTTTAACAGAATTTGAGAAAATAATTTAGTTGTAATTAATCACACTGTGTTAGCTCAACTGTGGCATCCACTGTGCACAAGGTCTACAACATTCATGCTAGTGTTCGCTTTTGTAATGATGAAAGTGGTTTCATCACATTCATTGTGTTTCCACAACCAACATCACCTTCCCTCACATAAAAGAAAGATAGGCTTGTTGGTTTGTTTGTTTGATTTTTGGATAAAATTACTTTTAAATGTCTGTAAAATCATGGCTTCTAATTGAGTAAAAGCTGGGAAGCTTAGCTTTTCAGCATATATAGCATTGAAAGCATTTAAGATATTGCATATGTTTCAGGCTCATTGAAGATATTAAACTTGATATGAATTATGCTTTTACATTTAATTTTAACAGGGCTAAATATTAAATGCAATTCTATACTAAATCTTATTACATCAATTCATTTCCTATTTACTTATTGCCTCAGCTTTTCTGGTTTTGGTTTGTTACAGACATTTACAATTACTTTAAGACACTATAAGGAGGATTTCTTCTGTTTCCGTATGTCTCAGCAGCAACCCTGATTCAACATGTGTCATGTCTATGTTATCTTAAGTGCCTTTTCTCCCTGGGGCTTACAAAAGGGAAGACAGAGATACAGAATTTTTCCCCTTTAGCAAAGCAGGAAAAAGAGGAATAAATCAGGGTAAGTGCACTTCATGTTTGATTGAAAGAGATCATTTGGGTCAGTGTATGTTTATATGTTTTAGTCATATGCCTGTTAGTGAGCTTTGTATTTTGCAAGTTATCAGTGTCTCTCTGTTTTAAGTCATCTCTCTCAAATCAAATCAAATCAAATCACTTTTATTGTCACATCACATGTGCAGGTACATTGGTACAGCACATGTGAGTGAAATTCTTGTGTGCGAGCTTCACAAGCAACAGAGTTGTGCAAAATACAATAATGTAAACAAGCAAAATACAAGAATGGCTACATCTGAAACTAATAAATATATGTACAATATATAATAGTATATGCAATAGAACATGGCATTTCTCTCTGCAGGCATTCGTGCATTTGTGTGTACCTGAAAGTGTGCAAGAGCATCCACAGAAGTGTGTGTCCGTCCCTTATGCTACCTGCACAGATGACTCTGGCTAATTGCTGCTTATCTAGTGCCCTGTCAGTTCGGATCGCTGTGACTAAGATAGCGTTGGGGGGGGTTCAGAGGGAGCGATTTATTCAACCCATTGCTTCCTCCTATGTATCCCCCTCTTTCCCCTTTTAACGATCATTATGAATGATTTATGCTCCCTTGACATGTGTTTGTGTATGCATGTCACAATAAGAAGATGAGGTGCATTTGAGTGTTTTCTGCAGACAGTGAGTCATCAATGGACAGACTGTGTATCTGCACACTTTGGACCGTGCACCTGCTCACCTCTCACTGTCCTTGGTTAACTTCACATTTGTGGAAGACACTTTTTTTGTTGAATTTTCTTTGGGAGCAGAACATTTGGTATGTGGGTTTCTGTGAGTGTAACTGTGAAACCTTTGGGATTTGGTGGTGCTGTAAAAAACAGAAAGATTATTATGTTTGTAAAGAAACAGAAGTAAGGATCAAGAAACAGAGAACTGGTGAGAGAGATGACAATAAAAAAGAAAACAAAGGGAAAAGTGTGTGAGTCTGTGTAGATGACCTTTATTTATTTATTTATTTTTAAGGTGTATGTGTGTTCTAGCACTGCATGTTCATACACATACATCATTTTTCGGGCAAACACTGATGTATCGCTGTATGCTAACACGCTATATCCTTGTGCATTGTTTCCTTTGATCTAGCCTTTTATCCATGGCTCAGCAGTACTTGTAATTGGTCTCTGATGGGATTGACCCACTGGGTACTGACTGAGTGAAACAGGCTTTAGATGGCTTCCTTAAATATTTCAACCCAGCGAAACATGAGGCTGCTCTGCTCTCGCCTCAGGCTCAGCCAACTCTACCACTTAGCCAGCTGCCCTGCACTCACAGGGAGGAAGAAAAAGAAAAGGAGCCTGATAGACATAAAGACTATGCCCAATGACGGTGGCTTAATATTTGCGCGCAGCGCACACACACACACACACATCAAGTGTAAAAGTGTTGGTAACATACACAATGACAAGTTCTCGTTAAACCACTCTCTACTGGCTACTGCAACTAAACTCCATCTCCAGTTTGCTTCAGATGGAGTTGCTTGTTTGATAAATGGGCCACTCCCTCATTATGGCATCTTCTGTCTGCACCTTGTTAAAGAGAGATCTTTTTCCGCACTTCTGGCCTGGTGCTTACTTCATTATACCAAATATTTGTCTTACTTTAGTACCTCACTAGTATCTCCTCTTTTCTGGCACCTCATTCTTCCTCTTTTCTTTTCCTGTGCCTCACTTTCACTCTAGCTTACTTCCTGCCTGGCTGTCACTCTTCCTCTTTCAGTCAATTCCCCCCCCCCCCCCCCTTTCTACCCACTCACTTTTACTTCTCTCTGCCCCCATCTTCCTCTGTGTGTGTGTGTGTGTGTGTGTGTGTGTGTGTGTGTGTGTGTGTGTGTGTGTGTGTGTGTGTGTGTGTGTGTGTCATTTTCTCTTCGTTCTCCACCTCTCTCCATCCTATTCATGTGCCTTCGGTGGATCCGAGACAGAGTGAAAAAGATAATTCCTCGGTTCTCTGCAGCGAGACAGCAAGCAAAAATAGAGAAGGTTACCTTTCATGTTCAATTTTAAAGGCAAGTTTGAGGTTTCCCCGAGATGATTAAATAGGAACATTCCTGACAAGGTCAAACAGGCTTACACGTATAGACACACAGAAACATCCACACACACATGATGGTATACACACAGACACAAACACACACAGATCTTGGTCAAAACACCTTTGGGAAGAGCTGCTGCTTCTAAAACATAAAACTGCAAAGCTGAATTTGAAGAAAAGAAGAATAAGACATTCATGCCGGGATGAAAACCTACTGCATAACCAAGACAGTGTGCCTCTGTTTGCACTGTGCTTGCTGGCTGATAGGTTAAACGGCATAGGCAGCAGAATTGAACTGACTGACTTGTTTTGTTATTACTCTGCCACTGATCACCTTTCATTTATTCTGAGAACACAGACTTAAATGATTTACATCAGTGTTCGAGTCTATGTGTACTTATGTTTTGCATTGCTCGGTCTAGCATACTTCTGTAGCATTTATTTTTTGCATTTGTGTGTGTATTTACAGCCTTATTAAGGTTTAACTTTTAGCTTCAAGCAACATTGTTTCCCTGGAGACCAATTATCTGTCAGAGTTAAGGAAAATCTCTTGTGCCAGAGCAGGGAGATTGCGCTTTTCTGACAACACTCTAGCATGTCTCCTCGGGCATTGTGATTGTGTTTGTGTGTGTGTCCTGTGTATGCATGCACATGATGCTTGCATGTGTATTATTTATAATCAGAACCCCCTCAGCTTACGCATTAGGAATGAACATGGCTTTCCAGAGTGTCGCTGTGATCATGTTTATTGCCCCAAAAACGTAATTATTGCACCAAAAACAACACTGCTTTGGGACCCCGCAGAGTGTGTTATGTAGTGCGCGTGTCTGTGGGTGCATGTGCATGTGTGTGTGTCTATGTGTGGGATGTGTAGTTGTCACATACTGAAAATTGCTGTCAGTCATGGTGTTAAGGTATTCTGGATATGTCCCAGCCACTTGGTAACTAGGTAGCAGAGACTGACAGAGGTGTTGTGGGACAAAGTGGAGTTGGCGTTTTGAATGAGCTATCCTGAATTCAGACTGCGTCCGTCTCCAGAGGCATGGATGAATGGCCTGATTCTCTCTCCACCTCCCTTTTTCTCTATGACTTTCCAACCCTTTCTCCTCCTCTCGCTCTCTCCTCCTCTTTCAAACTTTCTCACCCTCCCCTTTTCCAAAAATCCTTACGTTGTGTCTTTTTTATCTCTCTCTCCCTTTAGCCTTCCACTTTGGCTGTCCCTTTCTCCTGTCTTCTTTCCCCCCCTCCTTTCTTTTACTCCCTCATCTCTCTCTGCTCTCACACACAAGTCTCTCCATTCTCCCGTTCCTCTTCTTAACTTTTTTCCAACAATGCCCTGCACTCACCAAGCTCCAACTCTGTTTCCATAGTGAGAGAAGGTCCAGTTATGGTCTTTGCTACCCAAACTTTCACCCATGAGTTTTTCTTTACACAGTGCCACCCCCCCCACCCTTTTTCTTTTTGGCCTCTTCTATATCTGCTGCCTTCTTTCTCTTTCTCCTAAAGGTCTGCTGAGAGTAAATAGAGAAGTAAACCAAATCTTTATTTATCATTTGTACATATTTACCCGCTGGATATGTGTCTGTATTTACAGCAAACAATTCTGATACCTACTATAAAAATAATATTTGTAGCTAGGTAGGATCATATGCTCCAGCCATGTGTGAATCTGAATCTGACAAAATCCCTGGCATTTTGTAATAATTTCCTCTGCTTTCTATCATCCTCTTGCCTTTGTAAACTTTTCATCATCATAGGTCTCAGAACAACATCTAATCTGAAGCTTTGTGAATTTCCATCTTCAGATTGACTTGCAATTGTGTTAAAGTTGGTTCGATCCCAGGCTGCTCTAGTCTCCAGTCTGCAGACCTAAGTATTCTTGGGCAATATATTGAACCCTAAGTTGCTCTCTGATGCATTCATGCATTCACCACTGCCCATATACAAAGACATGCAAACATGTACATGTGTGCCTATGCGTGTAAGTCTGTGTCTGTGTGTGTTAAAGTTGCTGACTTCGCAGAGCTTTACACTGACCAAGATTAAAATTATAGCCCATATGCAATTGACTGTTAGGTGATTTTTGTTTACAGTGTCTTGCATACCTCTCTAATCTCCAGAGAGGTTTAAAACACATTAACATGTGTAGGACATAGATGCACATATTGACTTTGTGTATAAGTACTTTCCCCAGTATGCACTGAACTTTTTAGTGTAAATTTATATGTCTGCATTTGCCAGTTCCTCTGAGTACAAGTGAGTCACTTTCAGTAAGAGCATCTCTTTTAAGTTTTTCACTAATCCCTATCTTTGGCCAAAAATATGGACTGAATCATCTTATCCATGGGACTTTTGAAGGGAAAGGAATAAAGGCAGAGGGGGAGGGAAAGGCAGGGACAGAAAAATATATAAGGGAAGTTAAGTAAGATTGGACTAGACTTTAAGCAACCAGCAGTTTAAAAGTGGGACACTAGGTGGTCATTTAGGTGAAGAAAGAGAAAGAGGGCAGAAAAAGAGAGGAAGTGAATCACACAGGAGGAAGGTTAGGGGTGGATGGAGGGCAGTGAAAGAAGAATGATCTGCAGTAGGAGACATAGGGAGAACAAATTATACTGTCGTCTTATGATAGCTAAAAGGAAAAGTGTTAGCCATTCTGAACGCCTTCACTTGAAAGCGAGGCCAGATGCGATAATCATGCAAATATGAATAAAAGTTCACACTTTCCTACAGCAGTTTTTGAAGGCCTCTATTGTGTCGCACTGTACACATAAGAAATAACTGTGTGAAGCAGAGGCGGTGAGAAGGTATGTGTTCACAAATTTTTTCAGATATGATGGCTATAGAGATCATTTCTTTTTTCCAAATGTATTTGCTTGTGAATAAGACTGTCTGTTAAACACAGACTGTGATGGCTGTACTTACAGCCACACAGTGGTAATACCCACCATGTTAGTGTAGAGGCTTATAAGTAACATTGCATTCACATTTCTTTCTTTAAATATAGGAATTTATTTACAGGACAATAAATAACTGGTTTTGGTTTAGAGTTAATTCACATATCCACATAACACTGCATTCTAAAATAAGTGCGCACATTTTAGTTTAGAGGTGGAAAAGGGGCGGAGCGAGCTTTAAAGGAAGACTACAAATTGGTTCATGCCATAACTCAGGACCATGGGGGGGATTGGAGTTCATTATGTTTGGTTTAGTTAGGTTTTGTGTGTTTTACCCCTTCTCCTGTTTTTGTGGGCTGATCAGCCACTATTTAAGTTTCCCCTTTGTCTCGTTAAGTTAGGTCAGTTTGTTTGAGTTATCAGTTGTGTTGTCAACTTTGAGTAGAGTTTTGTTATTTTGACCTCTTTTATGGGCCCAAGATTTTGATTCTTTTTGCATGAGTTAACCAATTATGTTTTTTGGGTTAAATAAAAAATCTTTTTTTTTGGACTTTAACTTGTGCCTAAGTTTCCTTCACTGCTGTCTGTCCATCACACAGACAGACATGTCATTTCCATGATGTTACAATAAGAAACAAAGATTTTTAAAAAAGAAAGAAGTTCAGATATATACTCTCTAACCTCTGTGCAACTTTCCATTCACTGTACAAAATGGGTGTTACTGAAGAACCTCTGAAAAATCGTTTTATTCTGATGTCGTAAAGGTGTGGGGAGAGGGGTTCTCACAAAGAGTTGGACTTGGGGTTTGTGAACAAGGAGATTAAGACTTCATGAAAAGATATGGAAAATGGACTGGTTCTTGTGTAGCGCCTTTCCACTGGAAAAAGACACAAGACAAAAAGAAATAACTGAGAATACTGAACACCAAGAAAAAAGACAGTGCTCAGTGGACAGTGGATGCAGAGAAGACATCATCACTGACTAAGAAGCAGCTGGTGGCTCAGTGGTCTTACATTGATAGAAGGAAGTTGCTATCACAGCTGGACATTAAGGGGTTCCAAATAAAGTACAACACTACTGAGATATTGCACTGACCCTTATACAGGAAAGCAGTGTGACAACTACTGAGATGAGAATGAAAATTGTTGCAAGATTAAAAAAATTCAGTGTCTGGACACAAGTCTTTCAGATAACTAACAAAGTTTCACTGGAAGTAATATTTGTAGATGTTGACACACTTTCCCTACTGACATTGCCACAGAAACCAATTAACTCATATATGCTACAGTAACTAATCCTGGAAATGAAGATCAAGAATGCATCGTATAGTGTCAGCCCCTGGAGAACAAGGTTGGAAAACAATCGAGTCATGAAAGACAGGTCTTAGATCAATAATAATAAGATGTCTTTATATGAGGCTCTAGAGACTGCCAAGCTCATAGCTCTGGCTGCTAGAGAAACTAAAGCTAGAAGAATAAACAGACTAGTCTCCAGGAGCTATCCTCACAGTTGGAAGGGGAAAAACAGCAGAAGGCTAGAACCATCTAGAACTAAAAACTGATTAATGGGACATATAAGGAAAAGAGTCATGAAAAAATGGTGGGTGTGGCAAAACAGTAGACCACAGCAACCTCTCAGGAACCATTAATTATTAAAAAGAGAGAAATCCAGAGCACCACGTGGATTTACGAGTAAGACTATTGCTCAGTATCAAAGTCAAAGTCAAAGTCAACTTTATTGTCAATTCTGCCACATGTACAGGACATACAGAGAATAGAAACTTCGTTACTCTCAATCCCTAGATAAAATAGAAAATGAACATTTAAATATAAGAGTGATTAAAAATACAAGTAAAATATTTTAAAGTAAAAAAAATTAAATAATATAATACAATTTTACATATAACAAGAAAGCTATACAATATACAATATACAATACAGTATCTCATCAGAGTGCAAGGCTGAGCGGGGAAGGAGGTTAGCCATAACCGGCTACCACAAGTTGTGATCCAGCTCAGCAAGAGTAAGACCTGAGCCATTAACATTAACATTTACATCCACAAGTTTTCAGATACCCAATTAAAAGAGTAAGGTGGTCACAGGAGGATCAATGCTACTGATGTCAAGACAAGAAAAGTCCTTATAATGCACAAAGGGTTCCACCCAAAATCCATGACCCTGTGACTCTACAAACAACAAAAAGAGGAAGGGTGAGAATTAGTGAGCATTAGAGTCATCAAGAAGATGCCCCATGGGGGGAACTGCTAACAGACTGTCTCAGACAGCAGAAGATAATGTAGATTGGGTGGGGGGTATCATGAAAGAACACTGGCTAGAATATGTAGAATGGTAGAGATTCTTACAATGGTAGAACAAGAACAGGCCCTAAGCATCCAAACTATAGAAACGTGTCTACCACATAGTAGGGGTGGGCCATATATCGAACATACTCGTTGTATCGTGAGTTCTTCCACATACGATGGCTTTATCGTAACCATAAAGTATAGGTTACCATGGGAATATTAAGATGACTTCATGTAATTCACTGTGAGATTTTTTCTTCCACACACTGCAAATGCATCATAAATCACCACTCCCAACCGGAATTTTT
This sequence comes from Rhamphochromis longiceps, assembly GCF_057381845.1. Taxonomy (NCBI): domain Eukaryota; kingdom Metazoa; phylum Chordata; class Actinopteri; order Cichliformes; family Cichlidae; genus Rhamphochromis; species Rhamphochromis longiceps. The sequence continues at coordinate 27,276,264 of NC_140562.1, read as the reverse complement.
TTTTATCGAGCACACTGCACTGAGCATGCATGTTTATATACTACCAGATAGGGAAAAATATGGCGATAGTGGGAGTTCCTGTCGTTTGGATTTCACAAGGAGGATGTCGAACAAAATGCGGTAATTTGCAAAACATGCCGTAAAACTGTTGACGCAAAGGGTGGCAGCACCATGAATTTATTCCACCAGCCGAAAAGTCATCCACTGCAAAATTAAGATTGTTTTAAACTATGCATGTGAATGTCTCCCCACACACCAAAGAAAATTTTATATAAACCAGCTGTGATATGAGCTACAATGCCTATCAGAAGGAAAAACTCAGAAAAACGGCACGGTAAATCCATGTTATTGTTTATTGAATGTGAAGCATATGTCAGGTCTTCTTTTGTGGCTGGTTTGGTGAATTTTGGTCAGAGCGTTTTGAAACTTACAGCTTTGTATCTGTGATATCTCTGCTTTAGATGAGGTGCTGTTTGCTTGGTTACATGAAGTCAAGTGAGTTCGCGGCTTCGTTGTTTGTGCTTAGGCACATTTCGTGAAATTACATAACTGCTCTTTTAATTGTTTGTCGTTTTTGCAGTGATTGTAGAAATGGTTTATATTAGCTTTTAGCTGAAAGTTGGAGGTTTCTGTGGATACCACACATGACAATATTTACATAAAAAATGCGACTTTTTGTAGGCTTAAACTGCAGCTCACCTTTGCTGGGTTTCAAGACATATCTCGATATATATCATGTATCGCGATATAGCCAAAACATATCATGATATTCGATTTATTAGATTTTCCATATATCACCCAGCCCTACCACATAGGGTTGTCATGATTTCAAGCTCAGTAACGAAGGAATATAAAACTATGGGGCAAAAACAAAAAAGTTCAGTGTTTAAAAGTTAAGAATCTTTTTCTTAAAATAAAGATTGAGACAACGCTAACAATAACACAAGCAGCAACCCTTTTTTCAGTTTAACTGACAGCGGAAAAAAAATACTTTAATAGAATTTTAAGATGCATATATGAGAAATATTTAAAGATTTTCTTAGTGTAAAAAAATAATACAAAATATTATATTTTAGGGTTGACTGAGGTAGTGCTGTGCTGGATTCCACATTTTCATTGATGATAAATTAGGGTTGGTAAGTTCCCAGTGTTTCTAGTTGTTTGTAGACTTTTTAGCTTCAGTCTTTAAGAGAAACACACTAGTTATTACCTTACCTAAGAAATTTTAACTTGCAACCAAATTGTGCAAATTATGAAACGCTTAGCCGTGTCTCAAATAAAATCTCTGGAACTGGTCTGTTTCAATTCAGCAGCATCGATCTTTCTACAGGTAATGTCCATATGTTGATTAATGATTTTCTTCTTCAATTCATTTTGGGCATTTCATTTTCAAGCTGGAACCTCAGAAAGCCCTGTGGTTTAAACAGTTAACAACGAATGACCACACTTATTGGAAATCTCAGTTCAGTTTGACTACCCACATCCAGGCCTGATTACTGCCAGATCTGTTGTGACTCAAAAAATAATTTAAATAAAGCCTATCTGCAAAGTGAAGTATTTTAAAAGATCTCAAAGAGTAACACATCATACACTGGTAACAAAAAACTCAAGAAATGATGATAAACTAAGTCAATGACATCTACCAATCTGCAAAGGACTTCAAAGCCATTTCTATGGTTTGGGGTCTCAAGTAAATCATGATTTTGCCACAAATGGAGAAAACTTTGAACACCGGTGAACCTTCGTAGGTATGATCAGATTACCAAAATTACTCTAAGAATGCAGCAACAAGTCATTCAGGAGAATGCAAAATAACCCAGAACAACATCTAAAGAACTGCAGTATTCATAAATCATAAATCAGTATTTATGATTCACTAATAAGCAAGAGGCTGGACAAAAATGTTATCCATGGAAGCGTTCCAAGGGGAAAAACCCTGTGGACCAAAAAGATTTGGCCCACATTTGCCGTTACATATGGAATAAAATTAATGTGGTATTTTATAACAAGATCATACCAGCAGTCAGCTGCTTTGCTTCTTCAGGACATGGAGGGCTTACCATAAATTCTGCTCTCTGCCACAAAATCCTGAAACAGAATATTTGACCATCAGTTAATCCACTGAATCTCAAGCTAGCTTGGGTTATGGAGCAGGACAATATTCGGAAACATACTAGCAAGTTGTAGGTTTTAGAGTGGCCTAGTCAAATTCTGGACCTGAATCCAGTTGAGATGCTTTGGCATGGCCTTAAACAGGCCGTTTATTTTCAAAAACCCTCCAATTTGGTTCAGTTAAATTCTGCAAAGAACACTCGGTCAGAATTCCTCCACAGCAATGTGAAAGACTCATTGCCAGTTATCAGAAACACTTCACTGCAGTTCTTGTTGCCAAGGGTCCACACAACCAGTTACTAAGTTTAGAAAGAAATTACTTTTTGGCACAGCTACAGATAGGCATTGTTATATTTTCCCTTAAAGAATTAGCTCATATTTTCTAATTATTCAGGTTATCTCTGACAAATATTAAAATTAGTTTGATGTTCTGAAATGATGACAAATATGAAATGTCACAAATATGCAAAAATCTAAGAAATTGGGAAGGGGATAAATACTTTTCAGTGACACTGTAGTTAAGCAGCCAACGTTAATGTGCACACTGGCTAGGCTTCCATTTATGATAACTGTTCAGTACTTCAGTGTTGTTGAAACATGAGCTTTACTGGTCTCTCAAAGTTCTTCACAAAGTATTGTTCAGTGTTGGAAATGTCAACTCTTCAACTACTCATGAGGGGAAGGGCTATGCGCCTGCCTGCCAGCAGCTTCTGGGTGAAGTAGTGTGTTAACTAGAGGAGGCAAAGATGGCAGTGTTAGTGTCAATACTATTTTAAATGATTATCTAAACCAGGGGTAGGCAACCTTTCTGGTGGTGAGTGCCATTTAGAATTTCCTCAGAGGTCAGTGTGCTATATGATTGCATTAGCAATAAATTTAATAACACTCTATATTAACAGTTACACACTATATAGAACCACTTTATAGAATTATATTTGTTTGCAGATGTTGGCAGCTATAGCAAATAGTTATCAGCTGTTTTGAAACAAAAAAAGACACTTTTTATCCATAACAAGAACTCCATAACAGCAAATGAACTGTACAACAGAAAATGCAAATGCTATTTATGGTCTCCTCACAACAATGATAAGAAAAATAAACTAAGCCAATATGGCATGTCTGTTAATACAGAGACACACATGTTATGTGATCTCTGGTCTCCCACTCAGAGACACAGGTCTCCGAGTGTCCAGCATTCAGACTCATGTGAGATAAAATTTGCTCAAACAGATATGTAGAGCAAAATACTGTCAATACTGTGTCTATGCGAGCTGATTTGCGATGTGCACCACTTACACGGCCCTTTATTTTTTGATGCACCTTCTCAGATTAATTCACTGCGTGTCGTGCCCAGGGCTGGACTGGGACAAAAAAACAGCCCGGGCATTTTGACTAAAGACTGGCCCACCAGGTATTAAAGCCATAAAGCCTTTGAATGAAAACGAACGCTGTTGTGACAGTGATGTACAGTCTTGTTGGTATATGTATGATTTCTATACATTTTACATCAGACAAAAACTTTGGTTGTAAGCTTCAGATAATTATTTAATAACAGCCAGACATTTTAAATGAAAATAAGAAAGTATTTCTTTGTGCCCCACTTTCCCTGTTAATGCCCCACATGGCCCCCTGGCAAAACTTTGCTAGATCCGCCCCTGCACAGTTACCAGCTGTCAGCTACTTAGAAAAGGATCCTGGTGTTATTTGTCTCTCAGAAACAGTTCATAACTTCCCTTCAACTCATGCAGGTCACCTAAGGTAAACCTGTTTCTCCAGGTTAAGGAGTAAGGACATCTCCTGGTTTCATCTTCATTTTTCCCTCTCACCAGATAATCACGACCTCTCACCAATATCATGACCAGCAGCTTTTACAGCTGTGGCTCCAGCAAAAATCAGCTGATACTAGAAATTAATATTAAATAAATTCTAACAACAGCTGATCAAGCTTAAACGTGCTGCTGTTGTTTAGTACGACATCCGGCAGTTTCCTCTTTCTGGCGCAAAGTGGGTGATAAACAAACAAGAGAGAAAAGCCGATCAGCTGATCATTGATCAGTTTCATGATTAAAGTAGCAACAGGGGAGAGAGGGGAGAGAATGAGAGAAGAAGAGGCAGCTGTGCAGCAAAGACAAAGAATAACTCCAGCGTTGTGCCTTTTTTCATTCTAGCTAAAGTCAAACTGTGTCCCCTCTCAACACGAAACGCTAATAATTTCTCTGAATGCGGGAGGATTCCGTCTTTTTACAGGACGGTTGGCAACTCTACTAACTAACCTTATCAATTAAATAAAGTTCAACATCAAAGCACCCACCCAGCTGTATAGAAACTCTGTCATGCTAGCTAGTACGCAGTACGAGTTATTGTAACTGACTGTAAAAAGTCAGCACAACGAAAATAAACTCCACCTAAACTTGATTTATATCTGACCCAGATAGACTGCAGGTCATAACTTCTTACCTGAAGTTCAGTTCAGCTGACACTCGGACCAGCGGCCGCCTCGGGTCTCTCTTTCTCCTGCCTCAGATCTCCCTCATCCACGTGCTGGCCTCCATCACTTGTTAATTTTGCTGAATCTGTGGAAGCTCCGTGATGCTACCACCAAAAAACTGAGTTATTTTTACACATCTGGCCAATCCAACACCTTTCATTGTTTATACCGTTACAAATGTAAAAAAAAAATCATCGGGCCACCGAGCAAATGCCCGGTATGCACGATGGCCAGTCCAGCTATGGTTAGCATCTTTTTAATACAAACTACAAGTAACCCTGGCAATTAGCACTTTGAAAGTAAAGAAATTGTACAAATTATTGGGCATTAACCCTTTAAGACCTACCATAGAACCAAGTCTGCCAGAGCTTATATTATATTTTTACATGTTGGGGAGCCATTTTTGGGAGCATTTCAAGTTGCTACACATCAATACAACCATTATAGCCCAAATTTTAATAATATGTATGCATTACGTGCATAGTAATTACATAAATTGCAAAAAAGTGCAATAAACTACAAAAAAATTGAAAATCGTTTTTGTTTTTTTAACATATATTTCTAGTTAGAGAAATGTAACAGGCTTATCCCTCAAAACTGTAAATACAAAAAAGTTGCACAAAATAGTTTCCCACCACAGGAAATTAATTTTTACGGTGGCCCCTAGAGACGAAGCACGTACAAACTCCAAAACACTTGCAAACTCCAAAACACTTGCAAACCCCAAAACACATGCAAACCCCAAAACACATGCAAATTCCAAAACACAACGGAAGTGCTCCAGGACGCTAGGGGCAGTGTTGAGCATTTGTTACCTAGAACTACACAAGCTAGGAAGTACCAATGACCGGATTTGAGCTGTATCCCAATTCAGGGTCTGCAGCCTTAAAGGCCGCATTTTAAGGCCGATTACGTCACAGCGACACGACAAAGGCTGTCCCAATTCAAAGGCTGCTCGAAATGCAGCCCTCAAATGCGTCCTTAATTTCCCTGAATTTTAAGGATGGGCCCAACATATCCCAGATTTCATAGTGCGGCGGTGGTGTGGATAATTTTGCCGAAAAAAAAGGCGGAAGCGGAGCCGCCGAAGAGTAAACTTTCAGAAGTAAGTACTGAATATTGTTATGGGCAGAAATCTGTGCCATCAGAAACTGAATTTGAATAAGTTAAATTTGAATTTGAATTGCTCAGATTGAATCTGAATTGTAACTTGAATAAATGCTTTTGAAAACTGAATCTGAATTAGTCTAATTTGAAATTGAATTTATGGTTTGAAAATGATCATCACTAAATTGAAATTGCATTTTATATTTTGAAAATGAATTGATTTGCTTTGAAACTGCATTTTATCCTTTAAAAATTCAGCTCTCGAATAATTTCAGTTTCACTTCTCACCATTCAGTCAAGCCCTGTGTACAGGAGCTGCATACAAAAAGATATTTTGTGAAAAGGGTTGGCGTAATAAGCAAATGCTTCAGCCAATACCTTTTGATTAGCCTTGTCTCATGCTTTCTTTCTTTATGGTAGATTTTTGTTCTGTTTTCACTGTTTGTTTGTTTTGTTTTGTTTTTTCACTGTTTTCACTGAGATTTGAATTTGAATGTTAATCAATAAAATCAATAAATCAATCAAATCAATCAGTTTCAGTTCTACAATTCAATTTCAGTTCCAAAATCCAGTTTTTTGGAACTTACATCCAGTTCCGGTTCAAGCACAGATTAATAGAACTACGTTTTACTAGCGGACCGAAAGTGTTACTGACGGGAATCTACAGCGTCTTGAGCTGAATTAAAACTTCAGAAGTCATTCGTCATGTCGAATGACCAGCGGATAAACTCTCAGGTTGGTAATAAATGTATTACATGTATAAGAACAAGCGTCATGTTAACAAATGATAGCCGTAAGGTAACTTTTATGCTTATTGTAGCTGTTAGCTAAAAACGCTAATTTAGCGTAGTTTGCCCTGAATTCAGCTTTGACAAACAAATTTGATCGGCTGTTTCTAGTAGAATTCCAAAGTTGTCATCTTGGACCCTCTCAGAGTACCCCCTCTATATGCTTGCAGAGACCCCTACAGTAGGGAAACATGCAAAACGGTGTCCAAACCTTTGTATTTTGGCTTTATTTATGTCTTACTGTCAGGGTTCCTGGGTCGTTGACCCAGTGATTTCAGTTTGTTCATGTTCAGTTTGGTTCGCCACATTAATGTTCTCACTTCCTGTCTTTTCCCGTGTCAGCTTGTCTCCCGTGTCATTAGTCAGATTATGTTCAGCCCTGTACTCACCTGTTTCCAATCATTGTCATCATTCAACCTGTGTATTTAAGTTCCTCGGTTTCACCAGTTCTCTGTCGTGTCATTGATGTTAATGATGTATGTCTGATGTCGTCTGTATGTCCAGTCAGTCAGTCAGTCCTTTGTTCATTCATTCAGTCAGCCAGCCATTTCCTCCCTCTGTACTGTTTGCTCACTCCTTCGGCAATAAACATCCACCTTCACCTACCTGCCTGTGAGTCCAGCGTTTGGGTCCTCCTTCTCTCATCCACGACACTACCCTTGACAGAATGACACGACCCCGCGTTGTGGACCCAGCGGACCCTGAACTTTTCGAGCGGCAGGAGGCAGCGCTCCTTCGCTGGACGGAGGGGCTTCGGGGAAAACAGCGGCTCTTCGCGGAGAGAGAGCACGTCTTCGAGGGGACTCGCCTGGCTCTGGGCGGGCCTCGGAGACGCCACGTTCCCCCACCTGCTGCCTCAGCTGCACCGGAGCATTCGCCGCGGAGAGTGGGCGTCACAGCCCAAGCTTCGGCCGCTCGCTCTCCCGCCGCTTCGCTCCTCGCTCGCCCGCCAGCCTATTCACTCTCCAGCCTTTCCGCCTCGCCACGGCACAGCGGCTACACCTCCCATCTCGGCTCAGCGGAGGCTACCGCGCCAGAGGCTCAGCCGTTTACCCGGCCCGCTTCCTCTTCCCGGGGAAAGCGGCGCACACGCCGCCATAAAACGGACTCTGTTCAGCAACTCCCGGTGGTGAGTTCCAGTGACTGTTTTCCACACCCCTCATCTGATTATCCACTTAAAACACACAACAGACTCTTTTCTGATTCATGGGGAGTTTCCCTCCTTGAGGATGATGTGGACTGGGAAGATCTTTTCTGCTCTGGCTCCCCAAAGACTGTTCAGTCAAAAACTGTAAATAGTGATGGCAGAAAGACCAGAATACAACCCGATAGACCTGTCAGTGTCACTCACCCGGTCGTTATTTCCACTCCTATCAGTCAGCCTACACCCACTCCAGTGCCAGCTCCCAGGAGGAGGGCAGCTGCGACCCAGTCCACCTCCACACCCGCTCCTGTTTCTCGGGTGGGGGTGACTGGTGTCCAGCCACCTTCTGTGCCTGTCCCAGCGCCCAGGCTGAGGGCAGCCAGAACCCAGCCTGACCTCCCTGGAGGCTTGGAAGAGCTAACCGGTCCACCTACTACTTCACCCTTTCATCCACCTCCTGATCCAGCTTTTCACGCCCTCGCAGTATCACTGGTTAGACTAGCTGAACTGTCCCCTGCCCAGGCACCAGCCTTACGAGCCCAAGCTGTAATTTTATCTCCGTCACTAGCTCACTCTTTAGCTCAGCCATTAGCCTCACCGGCCTCTGTTTATCCGTCAGTCTCCTTAGTCCAATCAGTTCCCTCACCTGCTGTCCAGTCTCCTGCTGCCCTCCAGTCAGTTCAGCCACCTGTAGCTCAGTCTCCACCTGTCCTCCAGTCACCTGTAGCTCAGTCTCCACCTGTCCTCCAGTCACCTGTAGCTCAGTCTCCACCTGTCCTCCAGTCACCTGTAGTCCAGTCTCCACCTGTCCTCCACTCTTCTGTAGTCCAGTCTGCCGCCCAGTGCCCTGTAGTCCAGTCGCCTCCTGTTTCCCAGTCACCTGTCCACCATCCCGTCCAGTTCCCGGACCTGCAGCCACAGCACCCAGAGCCAGCTGTGAGCCTTCCTGCTTCTCAGCCAGGGGTTTCCGCACCCGCTGGCCCGGCCGCTCCTCAGCCAGGGGCCTCCGCGCCTACTGGCCCTGCCTGTCTCCGGCCAGAGGCCTCCGCGCCTGCATCGCCCGGTCAGGCCTCTGCCTCAGCGCCTGCATCGCCCGGTCAGGCCTCTGCCTCAGCTGCACCCACGCCCGGCCCGGCCTCTGCCTCAGCTGCACCCACGCCCGGCCCGGCCTCTGCCTCAGCTGCACCCACGCCCGGCCCGGCCTCTGCCTCAGCTGCACCCACGCCCGGCCCGGCCTCTGCCTCAGCTGCACCCACGCCCGGCCCGGCCTCTGCCTCAGCTGCACCCACGCCCGGCCCGGCCTCTGCCTCAGCTGCACCCACGCCCGGCCCGGCCTCTGCCTCAGCTGCACCCACGCCCGGCCCGGCCTCTGCCTCAGCTGCACCCACGCCCGGCCCGGCTGCAGCCTCAGAGCCTTCGCCCGCTGCAGCCTCAGAGCCTTCGCCCGCTGCAGCCTCAGAGCCTTCGCCCGCTGCAGCCTCAGAGCCTTCGCCCGCTGCAGCCTCAGAGCCTTCGTCCGCTGCAGCCTCAGAGCCTTCGTCCGCTGCAGCCTCAGAGCCTTCGTCCGCTGCAGCCTCAGAGCCTTCGTCCGCTGCAGCCTCAGAGCCTTCGTCCGCTGCAGCCTCAGAGCCTTCGTCCGCTGCAGCCTCAGAGCCTTCGTCCGCTGCAGCCTCAGAGCCTTCGTCCGCTGCAGCCTCAGAGCCTTCGTCCGCTGCAGCCTCAGAGCCTTCGTCCGCTGCAGCCTCAGAGCCTTCGTCCGCTGCAGCCTCAGAGCCTTCGTCCGCTGCAGCCTCAGAGCCTTCGTCCGCTGCAGCCTCAGAGCCTTCGTCCGCTGCAGCCTCAGAGCCTTCGTCCGCTGCAGCCTCAGAGCCTTCGTCCGCTGCAGCCTCAGAGCCTTCGTCCGCTGCAGCCTCAGAGCCTTCGTCCGCTGCAGCCTCAGAGCCTTCGTCCGCTGCAGCCTCAGAGCCTTCGTCCGCTGCAGCCTCAGAGCCTTCGTCCGCTGCAGCCTCAGAGCCTTCGTCCGCTGCAGCCTCAGAGCCTTCGTCCGCTGCAGCCTCAGAGCCTTCGTCCGCTGCAGCCTCAGAGCCTTCGTCCGCTGCAGCCTCAGAGCCTTCGTCCGCTGCAGCCTCAGAGCCTTCAGCCTCAGAGCCTTCAGCCTCAGAGCCTTCAGCCTCAGAGCCTTCAGCCTCAGAGCCTTCAGCCTCAGAGCCTTCAGCCTCAGAGCCTTCAGCCTCAGAGCCTTCAGCCTCAGAGCCTTCAGCCTCAGAGCCTTCAGCCTCGCCTGGCCCAGGAGCTAAACGGCCATTTTCTAGACCGCTGGCTAGGCCTCTGGCCGGGCGCCATCGCCGTCGTGGGCGGCCCACAGACCCTCTTCGCCTGAGTGGCCGCCGTCGCCTTCCGCACGGCCGGCCCCCCGACCGCCTTCGCCTGAGTGGCCGCCGTCGCCTTCCGCACGGCCGGCCCCCCGACCGCCTTCGCCTGAGTGGCCGCCGTCGCCTTCCGCACGGCCGGCCCCCCGAACTGTGCCCACGTCGCCGCCGTTGCTTTCCACGCGGTCGGCCCCCGGACCAGTGCTGTCGCCGTTGCCGTCCGCACGGTCGGCCCCCTGAACTGTCTCGTCTCGGCCACGGGCCGCGTGGACGCCCGCCTGAACTGTCTCGTCTCGGCCACGGGCCACGGGGGCGCCCACCTGAACTGTCTTGGTGTGGACTCCGTCCCTCCGTCCTGGGCCCCCTCCGCCCGCCCTGTTCTGGTTTTTTTTTTCTTTCTCTTTTGGCCGTCGGGTGCCGGCCTTTGAAGGGGGGGGTACTGTCAGGGTTCCTGGGTCGTTGACCCAGTGATTTCAGTTTGTTCATGTTCAGTTTGGTTCGCCACATTAATGTTCTCACTTCCTGTCTTTTCCCGTGTCAGCTTGTCTCCCGTGTCATTAGTCAGATTATGTTCAGCCCTGTACTCACCTGTTTCCAATCATTGTCATCATTCAACCTGTGTATTTAAGTTCCTCGGTTTCACCAGTTCTCTGTCGTGTCATTGATGTTAATGATGTATGTCTGATGTCGTCTGTATGTCCAGTCAGTCAGTCAGTCCTTTGTTCATTCATTCAGTCAGCCAGCCATTTCCTCCCTCTGTACTGTTTGCTCACTCCTTCGGCAATAAACATCCACCTTCACCTACCTGCCTGTGAGTCCAGCGTTTGGGTCCTCCTTCTCTCATCCACGACACTACCCTTGACACTTACACAGCATCCAAACTCTTTAGCTAACTTAACAACTTTAGCTAAAGTGAATAGTTAGTCTAATTCCTTAGTGCAGCATTACTGGGTCACCTCTGTTTGAAGTGATATAATATGATATACAACTATCACTGAAACAGCAAACTTTGTAAATACGCAAACAACACTTCTCATTCTCTAAACGTTTTCAAAAGCATTTATTCAAGTTACAATTCAGAATCAATCTGAGCAATTCAAATTCAAATTTAACTTATTCAAATTCAGTTTCTGATGGCACAGATTTCTGCCCATATATTGTGTCACTTTATACGCAAATGTTTTTATAATGAAGAACATTAAAACATTACTGTTGGCCACATGTCGGGAAAGTTATGTGAAACTTGGTTTTAAAGCCTTTACTTCAAAATATACGCAGTTCAATAGCTGACTTTAATCTTACAGAGAATGTGATGATTTTATGGATAATTAAAGTCAGTCATATATCCACAAACACAACAAGCTGAAAGTCAGTGATGCTACTCGGTTTGCAGTCCTGAATATCACAGCACAAGCAGGATTCACTGCACTGTTAATGTTAGCTATGTTATATTGCTGCCTCTGTTCAGTGGTGTCGAGCCAAACGGACTTTAACGTGTGTTTGAGCGAGCTGACGGTTCACTCGTTAAGCTGAAAGAAAGATACTTTAATCACAGGAGTCACACATGTGTCCACTGTACCATCTGGGAACTCTTCTTGTTTCGTAATAACACAAACACTAAATCCTCCTTCTTTTGTGCTGTTTTGTAGCAGTGTATACACCTGAGACTGTCACCTGTCTGTCCGTCCTGCACTCTCTCTCTGTTTCTTTCTCTCTGATTGTGGAATAAAAGTATGAACATTCATTTATAAGTTACACTTGTGTTTGAATCCTGCAGCTTATCACACATTTGATTTCCATGTGTGACAACTGCAAGTGTCCAGAGTGAGGACAGACTGAGGGACCCACTGCTGCACATCATCTGTGAGGCTTTGCACCCCTAATGATCCACCAGGACAAACTCAGCAGTGTGTGAGGAAGAGGAGGAGGAAGAGCCAGCAGCAGCTGACAGATGGAGAGAATAGAAAGACTGTTCCCTGTTTGTGAAGGACTGCTAGGAAAGTTTAGAATCACTAATTGTCTGTCCTGAATCAGTCTTATTAGGTAATGTTCAAATAATTTTATCCTCCACACTATGAAAGGTAGCAACAAGTTTAATATTCAGAAACCTAAAATATGTATCAGTAGCAGAATGGACCTAAAAATAAATGTTTGTTTCAGTTCTATAAAGCTTTGAGTATTTTGGATTAGTAGTACTGCTGTGTTTGTTGCATCATATTACTGTAATTGTTTATATGCTTTATATATTTTGATGTAAGTTGATCTATAGTGTCACATGCTATTCTATATGGATGTTATGTGTTTGTATACTTTCTGCCCAGTTTGACCCATTTAGCAGAAGTCAGCCCGTTTAAGGCGCTGATATCTATTCTGTATAACTTAAAGCAGTTATGACATGGTCTGATTTTCTCACCCAATAAAGGAATGTTCAATATATCAGTCTACTCTTCATTTTATCAGAAACAGTTATCACAGCTTGAACATTTTCTTTTTATAAATATATGTAAGCAATGAGCCAAATTTAGTAATGCCAAGCACAAGAAAGCCCCAAAACAAAACAGGAGTCCAAAAAAAAGAACAGGCCAGGGGGCCAGCCAGGCAGAAGGCAACGGTGGCAACGAGGAAACAGTTCAAGGGGCCAACTGCGCGGAAGGCAGCGGCGGCGGCGAAGGAGACGATGGAGCTGTTCAGGGGGCCGGCCGAGCGGAAGGCGGCGGCTCCCAAGTGTCAGGCGTACCGGCCGAGGCTTGGAGGGCACAGGACCAGGCAAGGCAGGACCAGACGGGGATGAAGACTCGGATGAGGCTGGACCAGACGGGGATGAAGACTCGGATGAGGCTGGACCAGACGAGGCTGACGAAGCCGAAGATGCTGGAGCTGGACCAGGCGATGCTGAAGCTGATCATGCTGGAGCTGGACCAGGCGACGCTGAAGCTGATGATGCTGGAGCTGGACCAGGCGACGCTGAAGCTGATGATGCTGGAGCTGAATCAGGCGACGGCGTGGGTGGAGACTCTGAGGCCGCAGCTGGCGAGGATGAAGACTCTGAGGCCGCAGCTGGCGAGGATGAAGACTCTGAGGCCCCTCGGACCCTCCAGCGGAGACGGGAGGCTGAACGGGCCCCTCGGACCCTGCAGCGGAGACGGGAGGCTGAACGGGCCCCTCGGACCCTCCAGCGGAGACGGGAGGCTGAGGCCGGAGCGGTCCCTCGGACCCTCCAGCGGAGGCAAAAACAAAGCCAACAGGCATGAAGTCCTTTGGCAGACATGAGGACAACTGGCGCTGCACCGAGCACTGACTCTGCCCAGGAAATGCTAACATGGTGCAGTTCTTAGGGGGCTGCTTAAACTTCAGGGGTCCAGAATCAGCTGAGGACTGAGACCTAGCCTCTGGGGAAGCCCTGGAGTGGCAAACTGTGCCAACGGCGGCTAAACCATGAAGAGCACCCTGAGTAGAAATTAAGTTATCTCCCTGCATGGAGTGAATGAGCAAAACTGGTGACACAGGAGACTGAGCAGAGAGTGGCCGCTGGGCAGCTAGCTGAGCTACTGGAGACACAGGTGAGAGTGGGAGCTGAGCTACTGGAGACACAGGTGAGAGTGGGAGCTGAGCTACTGGTGGTGGTGAAGTAGATGACTGCAAGGGAGACTGAACTGAGAGCGTCTGCACTGGCACAGGGAACTGAACTGATGTCTGTAGTAACGGTGGTGTGAGAGTGGAGTTGGTGGTGGAGTTGATGACTTCACAGGAGAATGAACCAGAGGTGACTGCACAGGAGACTGAGCTAGAGGTAGTAGTGATGGTTGGGGAGAAAGTGGAGCTGGTGGTTGAGTGGATGACTGTGCTAAGGGAGGCTGCACTGGGGACACCGGAGACTGCACTGGGGACACCGGAGACTGCACTGGGGATTGTGGTGGAGGTGTAACGGGTGGAAGAGCGGCTGAATTGGCTGCGGGTCGGGTGGCTAATGGCTCGGCTACAGAGTGCCTTAATGGCAGGGCTATGGGTTGAATGACTGACTGAGTAGCAGCCTGAATGGCTGGGTGTAGTGACGGTTGTGGTGGAAGAGAAACAGGTGGTAGTGTGGATGATGGAGCTAAGGGTGACTGAGTGGCAGACCGAACTGATGACTGAAGCGATGGTAGAGGTGAAAATGGAGCTTGTGGTGGAGTTAATGACTGTGCTAGCGGGGACACAGGAGACGCAGCTTGTAGCTGGGCAGCTAAGAGAGCTTCAGGAGGCTGGACAGCTAAGAGAGCTTCAGGAGGCTGGGCAGCTAAGAGAGCTTCAGGAGGCTGGGCAGCTAAGAGAGCTTCAGGAGGCTGGGCAGCTAAGAGAGCTTCAGGAGGCTGGGCAGCTAAGAGAGCTTCAGGGGGCTGGGCAGCTAAGAGAGCTTCAGGAGGCTGGGCAGCTAAGAGAGCTTCAGGAGGCTGGGTAGCTAAGAGAGCTTCAGGAGGCTGGGTAGCTAAGAGAGCTTCAGGAGGCTGGGCAGCTAATAAACTGTTCACATTACCATCCGTAGCACAAAACACAACCCCTGAACGAATAGTCCCACGGTTCGACACAGAAAAAGAGTCCTTATTCACCACAGCCGGCGATGTAAAAGTCCGAACGTCCGGCTGTGGGGTGGCGCGCCCGCGGCGTGATCGTCGTTTCTTCCCCGCAGATGGCTCCAAAGGGCCGGGCAAAACCACATCCGGCCGGTGAAACTGACACGGCTGCTCCAGGGTGGCTGTTGTCTGTTGCTGCTGGGCCAAGTCTGATATTTCCCGAGTTCGCGCCGCCTCCCGGGCTTCATTCAAATTGGCCAATAAGTCCAAACATCCTCTGACCTGGCGGAGATGAGAATTTCCTTTGAGGATTGCTTCGATAGCATTTATCCCCACAATCTTTGCCCTTGTATTGGAAGTGTGGGTTATCCACTCGACTAGGCGTTGGACACGTATCAGATCGCTCTCCCCGGGTAAGTCTGCTGGGTCCATGTTGTGGTCGCGTCGTTCTGTCATAGTTCGGCTGTGTGCCAGCAGGAATTGGACCCAAACGCAAACTCACTGGAGACAGGACTGAACTCAAAATGACAGCTTTTATTGCTGAACACAAAAACTCTACAAAATCTAAACTGGAAAGACTCTAACAAAACACACAGGGAGCTACAGGTAGAAACACACAGCATAAGGGATGACACAACACTGACTCAGAGAAACACAGGGTTTAAATACACTGGGGAGTAACGAGGGGAATGAGACACAGAAGGAGGGCACAGTTGGGAGAAATCAGGACTGACAAGACAAGCAAAGCAGGACACATTCACATAAGACACGGACCTTCAAAGTAAAACAGGAAGGATCACACAGAGACGCGAACTTGACACAGTGGAGACAGCAACTAAGAAACACAGAGACATAAACCATAAGGCAGAGGACTCTAAGAACCGAAAGACACAGAGGGGAAATCAAACATGCAGACACAGACTTACACAGAACAGAGGGGACACAGAGAAACATGAAGGGCAAGGGATCGAAACTAGAAACCATAGAATAACTCACACAAGTACAATAATACAAACATCACAAAGAACTAAAAACGCTGGGTCAGGAGACCCAGGACCGTGACACCAACATACTTAAGGAACAACATTTGTCTCTTATATATGATACACCTATATATACACTGTCAAAGATACTTGTCTTTGAGTGAAGATTTAAGGTGATAAGACATATAAATAACTGCAACTTGAATCTGTACTGAGGCTCAGTATTTGACACAGAGTTCATGTTCACTGCTGTAATAACTAATAATGATTAATATAATAACTATAATATTGGCCATATTATATTTACATTACCAAAGTGATATGACTTTAGTCTCATGAACAACATTAGCTAATTGTTATTTACTAACTAATCTTAAATGACTGTTCAGTACAGAAATGAAGCCCAAAAATCATGTTTTACTGTCCTGTGGTCTCAGCCTCAGATACTTATCAAATCACACAAAGCTCTTGTAGAAACAAACAAACAAATGAACAAAATATGTTCTCCTTCATTTCTGTCAAACAAAGTTGTATGACACGTTTCCAGCGGTTAGTATCATGGTTGCTAGGCAACCTGGGAAGCGCAACGGAGACTAGACCGCCCCATACAGACAAACTTGCCGTTTATTTTGCAAATCAAGCTCAACACTGCCCCTAGCGTCCTGGAGCACTTCCACTGTGTTTTGGAGTTTGCAAGTGTTTTGGAGTTTGCAAGTGTTTTGGATTTTGCAAGTGTTTTGGAGCTTGCATGTGTTTTGGATTTTGCAAGTGTTTTGGAGTTTGCAAGTGTTTTGGAGTTTGCAAGTGTTTTGGAGTTTGCATGTGTTTTGGAGTTTGCAAGTGCTTTGTCTCTAGGGGCCACCATAAATTTTGAGTGTCTTCATAGTTTTATTTTTGAAATACACCAATTTTTATATACTGCAGGAAAAACTAAAATAAATATTATAATGCAAATTTGCAAAAAAGCAGCATGTGCATCAAAATAAACTATTTCCGGCAGTGCAATTTGAGTTCTAAGCATCCCAGAAACGACACAGAAAGTCATAAAGTTAAACATATTTTTTTAAAAACACCAGTATAGGCTCATGAGGCCCTGATGGTAAAAAACTACATTTCCGTGAAAATGACGTCACTTCCGGTTTCGAGCAGGTAATGGCGGACATGCGGTAGTTCCAGCTGACGTCTATTCCAATGTAGGAAGTGTTATGACCAGTTGATCGGATCGGCAAAGGTGTTTCTGGAATATTGTGTTTTTGTTGCTGCTAGCTTTTTTTATGCAGGTTTTGCAAAGCTATATGTGGAAGGAAACCGTGACCCAGGACAAGCTGATGGCATAAGATGTAAGTACAACTCCTCCGGTTTCATATGCAAAAAAAAAATATTGCGCTAGCTTACGTGGTTGCAGTGCTACCGGTATTTAAAAGTAGTTGCGCAAAACGGAGCGTGCCGCTCTGACCGGCTTGGACCAACATCTACCACCCTCAGACTGACAGGCTGGTGGAGCTGCTGAATAAGACTTTAAAGTTCATTATTAGTAAGTTAATTCTCAAGGATGAACGCTATTAGGCTCACTGGTTAGACCGTCTGTTGTTTGCAATGCGGGAGGTGCACCATGCCTCCACGAGATTTTCTGGTCCGGGGGACAGAGCAGTGCCACATGGCGTTCATGTAGGTAAAGAAGGCCTCTGTGGGGAACCTCTGGTCTACAGTCCCAGCTTTTCCCTCCCTGTTCTGCAGACTGACGCCTCAAACATAGGGCTGGGGGCAGTTTTGTCCCATTAGGTAAGGGGGGGTTGACCACTCAGCCGTGTATATCAGCAGGAAACTGTCAGAAGGTACGAAACAGCAGAGGATTTCCTCTACCATCCGGTGAGTGGTCGACTTTCCTCTTTATTACCTCCTGGGGCGGCTTTTCACCCTCCTTTCAGATCTGAATGGCCTATAGGGCCAAAACAACATATACAGCTTCTTATGATGACAACTGACCACCAAACACTGAGTACCCAAAAAGCCCAAAGAAAATAACCACAATTAAGTTTTTTTTTTAGTTTTTTTTTTTTAGAGAGATTTTTTTATGAAGTCATAATAAATTCTACAACAAAATTTCTACTTCAAGCTCTTATGTGCTGTGCTGAACTTAACTGGGAACAAAAGAAAAAATCCTGTCATCTGATATCTGATTAAATGGCTATTTTCATCCCAGAAGAAAAGGAATCTAACACTTTTGCTTATGAAGGTATGACACATGTATGACAGAAGAAAGTACTATCAAAACAACTATACTGTGTATGTCTGTCATCTTTAATTTATACACATTACAGTATCTTTGAGATATGTCTACCTCTATCTCTTTGTCAACCAAACAATGAAAGATTTTTACCAAATTTACATGTGCTAGTTCAGTTTAAATAGCATACTTACCCAGAAATACTGCAGTACCAGGGTAAATGTTTAAGCACCACTCTCTATGACATCTATGATGTTTTTTTTCTCTCTCTCACTTTTGAGTGAGATGAGATACTGAAACAGTCTATCTCAGCATTTTAGCCCAGAACTCTGTCTGGCAGAGGCACAAGCTTAGAGTGGGAACATGATCTATAATTTATATCTACTCATGAGGAGACTGTCTGTCAGGATGTGTTGTGTGTTTTTGTGGTGAAATCAAGTGCATGTCCATGTTAAGGATTTTACCATAAACAGTCTAAAAGTGAAATTTTAAATCACTATCATTACGCTCTGTCCTCAAAAAATCTTGAACAAGGTTCTTTTTTTTTGTTTGTTTTTTTGTGTTTTTTTCTTAACTTTACTTTTCCAATATGTAATCTGTTGCCAGTAGTTTTAAGGTGGTCATGGCAACATTGTTACCATGGCTTTTGTAGACGAAGGAAGACAGAACTGAAACTGAAGATATGAGCCATATTCCTCTGGAACAGTGCTTTCCAGTGAAATATTGTTTAGTGTTCAGAGGATTGTCCCTAGGATTGACTTTCTTATTATAAGATCTAGGTGTGTTTGCTCTTGCAAAAGCATAGGAATTAAAGACAGACAAAGTTTTGCTCATAAAGTTCCCAAGACATAAAAACCCAGGTGAAAGTTTCAACCACCAATATTACTGTTCTTCAGAAAATATAAAAAGAGTACTGTTACTTTAAATTGTTCTTACAAAAAAGAAATAATGAGAAAGAAATACTCTGTCTACTGTGTCCTTACATATACATTTGGTTTTATGATTAATGAACAAATGAGTAATTAAACTTGAACGAGAAGACATCCTTGAAAGACTAATAAACCTAATTTGAATCAAGTAAGGATTTGGGGTTTCATGAGCACAGTCCGAGACAACTTTTTTTTTTTAAATTTCTTTCTTTCTTTTTGTGCTGGAAGTATCCTTGGCCTGTTTCTTTTTTAATTTACATAAAAACCTTGCTAGGTTTGAAAAATGGTCTTTTTCTTTCACAAGTTTATTGTGAAGCCCACCCCTTCTTGGAACACAGCAGCATTTAGTCTACTTTCAACAGAGCACTGCAAGATCAGCACCAAAATGAGAAGCTGTGTATGGGCTGTATTTTTTGCAAGGAGGATTTTCAGCTGTCAATGTTGACCTTCACTTGTAGAGAACTTGTAGACAAAATAGATTATAAGAGTGCAAAGAATGCTGCCTATAGACAAAGATCCTTATAGAGCACTCAGAGCACTTTTTACACTGAAGGCCAAGCTCTTTATCTGTTACTGAGACACTGGGGAATACATTCAGGAAGATTTGGGATTCAGTATATTGTCTAAGTGGACATTAACATGCAGACTGGAATAGCCAGGGATCAAACAACTCACCCTCTGATTAGTGGTTGACCCGCTTTTGAGGCAGGCCTGTTTTTGAATGCATCTTGTGCGCATTTACTTGATCTCTGTGCTATAAGTAGCAGAGACAGATGAGTGAGAAAGAGGATAAACCTCTTTAAAATATAAGAATTCACAAGCTATTGATTATCATTTGTAGATTAACATGTCCAGAGGGTCCAAAGAATGAGCCTTGATAAGGCTGCACTCCACACGCTGTGATAAACAAGCCCACACAACTGAAAATAATTTTAACACATTTTAATGAATAATTTATTCATTTGTTTATAATATTAGAAGTTGAATAAAAAGCAGGAATAGATACAATCACAAAATATTTAAGGTTTGTCGGATTTTTTGTAACACTGATTTTTCAGTCTTTTGCTGAAAAATGTTTTCTCTATATTTTATTTGACTAGGTCACAATCTTTATGACACACACAGCCATGCATTCATGCAGACATACACACATGAATACAAAAACATTAAAACACAGGTAGTGTACACCCCACCCATCACACACACACACACAGAATCACAAGTGTCCACAAGAAATAGCATGCACTTGCCACCAATAGCTATCAAACCTAATCTAACACACACACATGGCCACCCACATACAGAGTTAATGCTCTGCCACCCACACTTAGGTTGTTGTGGCCAGGAGATTCTGTCATAACTCAAAGGCTGACCTTTCATAAGCCACTGCTCCAGACAGATGAATAGCCCTATAGCACTGTGTCTATGTGTTGTTGCTTGTATTTGTGTACTGTGTATGTTTGATAAATGTGTCCCTGTGTGTGTGTGTGTGTGTGTGTGTGTGTGTGTGTGTGTGTGTGTGTGTGTGTGTGTGTGTGTGTGTGTGCGCGCGTGGGTGTGTGCGCGCGTGGGTGTGTGCGCGCGTGGGTGTGTGTGTGTTTGAGAAAGAGAGAGAGAGAGAGAAAAGGGGCAGACCTATAATGAGTGTATGGCTCTGTCACAGGGCAGGAAAGGTGAAGAAGGAAGAAAATGAGCAGCGTGCTGGAGAAGTGGGTCTACAGAAACTGTTTACCTCAAACTGCGTGATAGAAAGGGACAGCTTAAAAGAAAGACAAATAGAGTAGAGGGCTAAAGAATTTAATATGAGACAGAGAGAGGGAGCTTATGAGGGGCAAAGCTGTGGTAAATTGGAAGAAGAGAGATGGACAGAGGTCAGTAGGGTGAGAGAAAGCCAGATGATAGCCAGGAGAGAGGAGAGACTGGACCGAGGAATGGGGCTAAATGACTGATTATGAATTATCTAGTGTGTGTAAATACATGTATTTCAATCTGTGTGAGTGCTGATGCAAATCTATGCATGTAAGGGTGTGTGTGTGTGTGTGTGTGTGTGTGTGTGTGTGTGTGTGTGTGTGTGTGTGTGTGTGTGTGTGTCTTGGCAGCAGTGAAGGGGCAGATGCTGCCTGCGCTCCAGGCCCACTGCTTTACGGCCTTCTGCGGAAATGTCGCCGTGCCAACCTTAGCTCTCATCCACAGCCAATCACACGCCTGGGCCCTCGGTGAAGCAGTTAATGCATACACCCAGACACACACATATACATACAGTGCAACAGCATAAACACACACACACATCCACGGGAGAGCATGCATGGAAATTCGATAATGAGAGACGAGCGTAATAAATGGAAAATGTGTGTGTCAGTGGTAATTCTGTTCATTACGGTGCAGAGTGTGTGTGCCTATAACCAGCAGGAGGCTTTTGGTGCACACAAACAAGCCCTCTCTCTCTCTCTCTTAAATACACACACACACACACACACACACACACACACACACACACACACACAAACTTGAAGGGCTGCCTAAAGAGACATTTGAGAATACTTTATGGCAAGCAAAAGAAATTCATTCCCACCTCTGAACTTTTCTGAGTTGTAGCAGTTTTGTGCATATAACACTGATCATCAGAAAAATAAATAACCAAATAAATAAATAAATAAATAATTGTCCCCTTTCTTTTGCTGAAGAGGTCACACCATATCCTCTAACACCACCATCATCCTTGTTCAGTATGAGGTTTCTGCTTGGCTGCTGCAACTGCTTCTTAAAAACAGTTCAAGGCCTTTTTCATTCATTCATCATCATTTCTCAACTACTTCCAACTTGTTTTCACAAACTCAAGTAAAAACCGCCATTCAAAAAAAAGAAGAAAATCAAGGAAGTATTTTAGAAAAAAAAATAGCTGAAAGGTGAAAATAACCAGAGCCAGGCAGATTGAACGTAATGCAAGATAAAAATTAAAAAAAAATTGGGGTTGTAGTAGCTCAGAGGGAGGGATGAAAAGGATGTTAAGATAGGCAACAAGATGCTGCAAGAGAAAAAAAATAGAAATGAAATGGAGAAGAAAAGACCCAGAGAGCAACAGAGGTATGTAAAATGAAAGAGAAACAACTCTGAAGAAGGCGAGAAAGAGAGTGAAACAGAAGGAGAGGTTGAAGGTTGAGAGGTAGACAGACAGATCACAACCAGGCTGAGACTGGCCGACAGCTGTGAGAGCAGAATTTGATACTGCAGTACAAACACACAAACACGCACGTATGCAGGCGTAGACACACACACACACGTGTGTACGTACACGCACGCGCACCACCACGGGCTCAAAGGGGCACATACACATGCTCACACTATCCAAAAGAGCCACATTACACATGAAATATTAATGGTGCAAAGCAATCGGCAAAAATGGAGATGGGTAGACAGAAGGAAGACGCAAGGGGAAGACAGTGGGGGAAAAAAGAAAGAGAGATGGATGAAAGCAATATGTCTTTATTGCCAGTGCTCCTGTGACATTTGGACTATCAGCAAAAGGATATACATGGAATCATCACTTTTAGCATGAGCATGTTCAACCTGTACAAACTACTTATTTCCTTCACTGGTGTTTTATTTATTCCATCGAGATACAAAGGAAGGTCATCCAGAGTGCTAAAATGCCCTAATGCAGATTGAAAGTGGCACAATAAATATTTTAAAAATGCATATATATATGTGTGTGCGTGTGAGTGTGCATGTGTTTATCTGTACTTAATGCTGTGTTAGAAATGCAAAGCTTAATTCAGCTTCTCGAGCATGGGTGGCTTGTGTGAGTCTCAATAAATCATTAATGAATAATTTTCACAGGTGAAAGAGTGTGTGCAAAACAAAACAAAAAATAAAGCTGAAAACAAATTTTGGTGAGAGCATACTTGCTAACATCTTCACGAAACACTGTATGCGTCGAAGATGTGTGTATCACTGCATGTATCTGACTTTGCTGTGCATATCTGAGTGTTAATTTCTTATGATAAAGCACAATAGTCAGATGTGTTTGTTCTCTTAAGCACCTCTCTGCCCCTTAAAAGTTTCAGGTAATAACACCATCCATCACCGGCGTGTGTGAACATGCGCGCATGTGATGTGCGAGCGTGCGCGCAGGTTCGACAGAAAGGTCAAAAACAGGAGGAGTTTTCAGAGACAACAGGAGGTATCGCTTCACGGCAGGAGTTTAATCAGAGGGGGGGGGAAATGAAAATATGCCAGCATGTCCACGCACATATGCAGACGCTGAGCTACACACACGCACACACACAAACAGACACAAATACCCAGGACATGAACATCAGCCGAGTACATGCATTAGCGCGCAGCAGTAGCTCCTCACTAATGAAGAGGGGAAACATTGTGGAATGGCGTGTCTAGGCAGGTGTGGGGAGAAATAAACAAATAATGAGATCAACACTGCCCAGATTACAGCACATTCATTACATTACTTAATCTGTTCCCTTCAACCTCCGACACTTCTCTTTACCTCTTTATCAGACGAGCTTTCTTTTTTTCTTTTTCTAACACGTGACTCTCCGTCATGTTCCATCTTTAATTTCCTACAGTGTAAATCTGATGTTTGTTATTGTGCCTCTGAATGCAATGTCACACGTTATTCCATTCGTTTTCCTGCCTGGGAAAGAAAAAGCACAAAAAAGGAGTCACTCACACTGGTTTATAGAATCTGACACCAAAGTCTACTTACTCAACAGCTACACTGAATTTGACTTACTGGTTGACAACCGTGCAGTTACTTTTTTTTCTTTTTTTTTTACAAGTACTTGTCAGAATGAAATCAAATCAAAAGCATTTTCAACCATCTCAAGGGCAAGTGTATGAACCGCTGCCATAAAAGAGAGCATGATTTTTCTCCATGATCTGCATTCTTAGACAACTCTGTTACTCCGTCGGCTTCTTCTTCTTCTTCGTGGAAACATTGTCCATGATTCATGTAGGCCGCTTGACAATCACACTCAGTTTAAGCTCCATGCGTGGCTGCACCCATGACAAACACTTTGGTGTACACAATGTCAAAATATAAGAGGGTAAACTGCAAGGATGTTTCACGACAGTGTATCATAAAGCTAAGTACATTTCTCATGCCTTAAAGGATTGTGGTGTTTTCTTCCTTTTTGTTGTTGTTGTTTTTGCTGCAAATGACATCTGTTATAAAAGACCTTGTGCCTTATGATTGTTCACTGATACATATCGACTTCTTTTATTTGCCTCACTTTACCGGTCACTCTGCAGCCATGCTCAATGGTCTGACTCAACAACATTCATGTGAGATTTTGCAAATCAAACCATGACATCCACAGGGGAGAAAAACCTGTTATGACAAATAAAGGTGAAGTGTGGAGAGTAAAAATTTGTTCTGGTTCTGTCTTTTATTCGCTCTGTAACTTTTTGACAGCTGGTGCTGTAGCAGTAAATTTCCAGTGGGGTAAGCCTATGCTGTCTGTGCCAGCATGCTTGTTATTCTGACGATGGAGGGAAAGGAGGAAAAGCTTCCTGATCTTCATTAAGAATGACTCAGCTGCTTTTTTGGCTTGTCAGCATTTCCAAAGCTGATGACGTTCCAGGGGTGCTGCCGGGAGAGCTATTCAACACAGGAATTGAGAGTTTAAGACTAAGGCTGCCACGGCTTGAATTAAATTATAATTGTCAAATTTGTGAGATAGTATACATGATGTGTGTGTGCATGTCATGTGGCGTTAAGAAAGTCAAGGCAAAGTTAGAAACTTAATACTCATCACAAGCTCTTTATATTACTGTAACCTGATTAAAAAAGAAGAGTTGAGACGTGTGTAATCTCCTACAGCTTATTAAAATGTCAGTTTAATTATTCCTCGCACTGTAAGTCAAAAAGAGAAGCTACTGATTTTAATTTGCTTATTCATTTTTTTTAAAGTTAAACACATTTTGAAACAGCAAACTCAAAGTGTACGCTTATGAGGCAATGTACGGGTGGAAATCAATTTAAAATGTGTTTTTTTTAATTAAAAAAAACATAGAAAACTTTTGTGTGCTGATTGATTTTATTGTGCTTTAAACTTTATCTAAAATTTTAACTTTATTTGATTTTTTAATAATTGTTAATGGAGATTCTTTGTAGCTTTTCTTACTTTCAAAACCACATCCAAGTTGTAAAACTGATAATGTGCACAAGACATTAGCATAGCCTACCTTTTATGGGAATGCTGAGGAATGTTTTTCCCTCTGCATTATGTATGCCTCTTTTTGCTTTCCACTGCAACATAGCAAATTGCAATGCATTAACAATGCAAATGACCACTGAAGCAGATCACCGAGGATTTGTTTTATACTTTTTTTTTCAATGAGACACAAGGGTGTTAATGCTCGTAGTAGCAATTTATCTGCACTTATACCTTTCTTCTACACCTGACAGGTGGGGAGTAAAAAGCATTAAGTGTGCATTAATATGCGCATGCATTTGTACATGTGAATGTTTGCATGTTCAGCTTAAGTTAACAAAGTGAAAGAAAGTGATAGCAAATAAGAATGTGAGCATGTGTGCAATTATGAGTGTCGTATCCCTCTTTAAAAGTACATTTTCTTTTTGTGCATGACTCTGTGTGTGTAGGTGGGGGTGTGCGCGTATGAGCGCGTGCAGAGGTGAGAACGGCTTAGACTTTTCAGTTTAAGGTCACGTCTCTGATTTATTCTCTGCAATGTGACAGTCTGTGTCACAGGTTGAGTAAGCGGCATCAGAATGCCAATACACCTAAGCTGCAGTGAGTTCGAATCATAATATAGTTCTGTAGCAATGAATATGCCTGATGTTTTTTTGTTTTGTTGGGGTTTTTTTGGTATGTTTCTCAGAAGCTACGAGCCTCAAAGTAAAATTGTGAAGAAGGATATTTCTAAAGGATTACTTTCTGAAGAATTAAGGACTGAAAAGCAGAAAATTATTTCTCAGCAAACACAGAGGCAACGAGAAATTATTCAGCCCTTTGAAAACAAATAAATATGATAAAGTTGTGTAGAACTGCAAATGAAAGCTGAGTAAAGTTGTTATTGTTTCTTAAATATTAAGATTTTTATTCTAATATTTTCCGACATTCTTTTCTACCTGTAATGGATCCAGTTTTTTATTCTAAAGGCATGGCTTTTTATATGCAAATAAATTAATGCAGAAGTTGCCATAATAATAGACAGGTTTACTGGAAGGAAGAGACATTTTTCTCACTTGACATTTGCATTATTTTTTTAAAATCACTGTTTAAACATTTTGTGGATGTTTATAGTGGATAGCAGAGGGCTAATACAAAATCAAGGACTGCAAATGTGAATAAGAAGACCAAGTCCAACAGAAGTCCCCAGTTAAAAACAAACTAGACATACAGAACTTTTTGTTTGGCACCTCCGATTTTTTTTTTCTTAATTAAAGTGAAATAAATATGTTCATATAATCAACATGTTTGACTCCTCCTATAAACAAGGTCTCAAACCATGACTCTGCAGTCCCATCAGCTCTGCAGAGCTTCATAGCGGTTTTCAGGTCACTGTTTGCGACTTGCCTGTTCCAGTTTTCTCTAATAGCTTTATTTAAGCTGCAGCAAACAGCTGTCTACAACAGAAAAGCACTGAAAGCCCACTATACACTGCCTACACAGCATCAAACATCATGCAGACTGCTGGTACCAGTTAGCTGACAGATATGAGTGTTGGAGGCAAACTTAAAGGAGAGTGAATATTGAACTTACATGCACCCAAGGATATGACTTCACAAGTATGAAATGACTGCAGAGTGATAGACAGTTCAATAAGTGTTTATTGACAAGCACTTGGAGTATCTTGCAGAATGCATTGGGGAAATCTGAAGTAACCCCATTTTTCGATATGTGGAGAAGCACAAAGCTCTAACCAGTAAAATAATGGCTGCTAAGCTTCTAGTTGGGCATATACAGTCCATTATGATGTGTTTACACAAATAGTTTTAATGCATCTATCATGTTTCCTGAAACTAGTTTATCTACACAAAAACAAAGCAAACAATGGTTTGGGCCCGCTGATTGGTTTTGTGACAGTATCTAATCACTACATGATCCATTTTAAGTGCTTCTACTGTATGTGCAAATAGTGCAAAACCTAAATATCATAGACTCTGCTAACAACAACAACAACAATCTTTATTTATAGAGCACATTTAAAAGCCTTGGGCATACCAAAGTGCTTTACATAAAACAATAAAAGGTTCAAACATTGATAACGGATAAATAAAAATAACGAGTTATGTTCATAGATAAAAGCTACCAATAAGAATGACTACAGCACATGGGTAATAGCAAGATAAAAGCTGTACCACCATAATAAAAGACACCAATAGAAAGATAGGAGGGAATTAATACAAGAGGTCTATAGGTCACAGCAACCAAACAAACAAACAAACAAACAAACCAGCAATTAAAAGGTGGAGAAGGCAAGTTTAAAAAGATATGTTTTAAGCTGTGATTTAAAAGAATGAATAGAATCAGATGCCCGGATGCCAATCGGGAGATTGTTCCACAGCACAGGTGCGACAAGAGCAAACGATCGATCACCTCTAGTCTTAAGTCGAGATCTGGGCTGAGCCAGCAGTAGCTGTGACGATGACCTTAAAGCCCTAGCAGGAGCATAAGGGTTTAAAAGTACTGCTAAAGTACTGGATACACAAAAGCAATTATAACCTAATTCATAACCCATCACTAATCTTCATTTGTAAATATAGGATGTGTAAATAAGCTGCGGTTCGCTAACAGAGGTTATTGTATGATCTGAAAGCAGTCTAATGTTTCAAGATCTTACTGCTCTGGAATGCACTACAGTGGTTAAAGCCTTATTTTTTGCAGCCACAACCAATGGTTTCTATTGTTAACAAGAAACCGTCTTTCATAAAGATTAAAACAGCAGCTTCACAGAAAAATTCTTCAATTAACAGTACACCTAACTGCAATTAAACTTTCACCTTTAATTAAGGTACAAACACAACATCCTTGTTTTTTCAAAGAGCACTGTCAGACATCAATCATGTAAATGATAAAAATAATTACCTCGCCTCTCCTGCTTAGCAGTGGTATAAAGATACACACTGTTTGGTCAAAACAAGGTGTTAAACAACAGACTGCACTGCCGAGTGTAAATGTCAGCGATGCTCATAACATCTCAGGCATTATAAATAAATGTTGCTGAAAAGCTGCAATGCCTTTAATAAAGAACTTCCCGACAGGTCTGATCTCAGCCCTATTCATTTATTACAGAGCATCTTCGATATCAATTACAAGCTGAGGCTTAGAAAAGGCTGAGTGAATATGTATCTGACACACTAGTTTAACAGCTGTACCCTTCTAGATCTGACAGGCATATTTTTTACAAGCTTCTTAACCAGATTACTAGAGGTCTGTGTATTTAATTAATAATATGAAAAGGTTCAATTGTTGACATGCTTGTATCTACATTTATTTGTACATGAGTGTCATGGTCCTGTATGTATTTGGACTTTTTGATTCTGGCTTTTTGATTCGTTTAGTTTATTTTCAGGGTTTGTGTAGTAGTTGTATATTCTGGTCTTAGTTTTGTCATCTAGTCTTTAGGTCTTTGTTTCCATGCCTCCCCTGTTTTCCATCTTCCATGTTTAGTCACCCTTGTCTTCATGTTTGCTTATCTCTTGTCCTGGTGTTTTATGTTCCCTTCTGTCTCCCCAGTCTGTTGTTTTCCCCTTGTTGGGTTATTTCCAGTCAGTTGTATATAGTATTTGTATTTATATTCTATTTTTATCTTATTGTATATTTATTTTTATTTTATTCTACTGTATATAGTATTTTATTTTATTCTATTCTGTACAGTTGTGTACTGTATTTATTCTTATTGTATTCTAATTTTTGCCTCATAACTTTTGCACTGTCCACTTCCTGCTGTGACAAAACAAATTTCCCACGTGTGGGACTAATAAAGGTTATCTTATCTTATCTTATCTTAGTGTCAAGTTCACATGTCTTAGTATGGGTCTCGGTGTTAGTTCCTGTTTTACGTTGATAGTTCCTGTCTTGTGTGTATTATGTTCAGGTTTGCTTCATCTGTCTCATCAATCGGATTAGTGTCAACTGTGTTCCCACCTGTGTCCTGTTCCCTTCTTATCCTCTCTGTGGCTGTATCCCAATTCAGGGTCTGCAGCCTTAAAGTACGCAGCCTCAACGATCCTCAAGGGCCGCGTACTCAAAGGCCGGAAGTGCGAGGCTTGTGAAATGGGACGGTCTAGCCTCCGTTGCGCTGCCCAGGTTGCCTAGCAACCATGATACTAACAACTGGAAACGTGTCATACAGCTTTGTTTGACAGAAATGAAGGAGAAAATCTTTTGTTCATTTGTTGGTTTCTTTCTACATGAGCTTTGATCATTCTCTGTAAGATTAAGCTCAGCTATTGAACGGCGTATATTTTAAAGTAAAGGCTTTAAAACCAAGTTAGTACAAACGTCACTTATGTCACATAACTTTGCCGACATGTGGCCAACAGTAATGTTTTAATGTTCTTCGTTATTAAACATTTGCACATAAATAAGTGACATAATATTCAGTACTTACTTAAAGTGTACTCTTCGGGCGCCCCTCATCCGCCGTTTTTTTTCGGCAAAATTATCCACACCCACCGCCACGCTATGCATTCTGGGATATGTTGGGCCACGAAGTCTACACTGCCACAGCCTTAAAATTCAGGGAAATGAAGGACGCATTTCAGGGCCGCATTTCGAGCAGCCTTTGAATTGGAACAGCCTTCGGCGCGCCGCTGTGACGTAATCGGCCTTGAAATGCGGCCTTTAAGGCTGCAGACCCTGAATTGGGATACAGCCTGTGTATATATTGGTCGTGTCCAAATTCATGGGCTGCATCCTCCTGAGGACCTCCGCGGTCTATGCGGGCCGGGTCCTCAGAAGGTCGGGTAGGCCGGAAGTAAACAGCTGGGGAAATTGGACGGTCTAGCCTTCTGATTAGCGTCACCGCTGTCTCGGTGGAGTTTAATAAACTCGGCCGTCTGCTCCTTGCTATCTAAAATATAACAGGACACTGGCGTAAATTCTCGACCGTCTCATACTTCTTTTTCATCAGTTTTCTGTTTGACGTTTAGTCAGCTGTGTAAAAACCAAGGAGGAACCCACCCGGGGGATTAATAAAGTTTTATTTTATCTAATCTAATAACTTTAATCTCAGCCAAACCGATTTACTCACGAACAAACAAAACACTGAAAAAAGCCCAACAATAACATTTTTAGGTTGTCTAAGTGACTTATATATTACGTTTAACCCGAGTAGCGAAAAATGAATTTGGACACGACTGCGTTCCCGTCTGTGCTCTGTCGTGTTTTGCTTCATTGTAGGTAGTGGTTCTGTCTGTCTGTTTTCCTTCCTGTCAGTGAGTCAGTTTATTTTATGTTTTGTGACTCTTTAGTTGGCCCTTTTCCTCGTGTTTTTTGTTGCCTTTTCCAGCATTAAAGCTATGAATTTTAGTTCAGTTCTACGTTTTTGGGTCTGCCTGCCACACACCTACGCGTACAGTTATGATACATGAGTGTTACAGATTGATGCTTCCTTTGCTGAATAGGTACTCCAGAACAAAACCACTGACATGTAAGCTTGATTTTGACCTGCCATTGGGTTATTGTAGAATTAGTGTAACCTTCCACCAGTTCCATTTTGTCATTTTGTGACAATCAGCAGGGCTTTGCTCCCTGAATGTTATGTACACTGATCTTTTCTAATCATAAAAAAAAAGAAATAACACTAAGCGGCTTAGCGAATTTTGCCATCCCGCGTGTCAGAACAGTCACTCACCGCAGAACAGTCACTCACCGACGTGCAACTAGTTTTTCATTTACACACTGTAATTTCCACTGTCACATGCAGTCAAACGCTTGTAGTGTAGAGTCCAGATGTCATTAAAAAGAGCAATATAGCAACCCAAGAGATGGACAGTACATATTTCAACAAAGAGCTGGGTTTTTTGTCTGCTCTATAGTACCTGGATTCTACTTTAAATATTTGAAACTGTTAAATGTCTCAAATCCCAGTTGTATCATGAGTCTATCCCAGCTGCCAACTGGCAAAAGGCAAGGTACACCCTGTTCGCCTGTCTGTCACAGGGCTAAGACAGAGAGACAGACAACCTATTGTAGTTGTGTGCATGCCTGTTGCCACTATTGTTACTGCTATTTGCCATTTAAAGATTGCCCTCATGCACTCATTCAGTTTTATGAAATCAACCTTTCCCAACATTTCAGTAGTCGCAGATTGTTTTGTTTCTTTTTCAGTAATTTCGGTATTTATTTTCAAATCTTTGTTCAAATACACAATTTATGTCATAACTTAAGCTATAACAAACGCAACAGACTGAATCCTTGTGAGCTACACAAAGCATTTATAATCATTTTGTTAAAAATAATACGCTAACACGGTTAAAATTGGAGCAAAAGGGTCGCACAACATCATGGCAGGATACATATATTATTCTGTTGGTAAACATAAAAAATAAATGCAGAAATGTTGCTTAATATTTAATGGTTTTAATATGTTTATCACTTTTGTATTTTATTTTTAGTAACCCGGGTTGGAAATCAGTCCTAACATTAGTGTTTTCTCAGAAAAGAAGATGCTAGAAGTGGAATGTAATGAACTATAAAAGTCAAGGATAAATGTAGATGTTAAAATAAAGGAAATATTGCATTGGTTAGACTCACACTCTAAATCGAATCAGAAAATATTAGAACAATATGGAGGACTGACCTTTGATCTACCCATGGTGTAAGTACACGACTCGATCGTGTCACTTCTTCTTTGTGTCATCTCACTGTGATCCTGATTCTGGTAAATGGACTTATATTGCACTTTTCTATTCTACTTGAGCTCTCAAAGCGTTTTGTGCTACATGCCTCGTTCACTCATTCACACAAGCACATTTTCTACATCTAAGTGCTTTCCATCTCACATTCACATGCTGATGAATGCATCAGTAGCAGCTTCAATATCTTGCCCAAGGATACTTTGGTATGCAGGCTGGAAGAGCCAGGGATTGAACCACTAACTGTCCAATCAGTAGAGTACCTGATCTACCTCCAGAACCACAAATTATGAGGGACATACCTAAAAAGGTAGATTTTTATATATATTTTATTGAATATGTTTTTATATAATATGACATTTGCTAGTAGACAAGAAAACCAGATCACTCACCTATTAGTAATGCCAACTTCTGACTGTCTTTTACAGGTGATTAAGGTTGGTTCCTTCAGAATCAGTTGAGAGTTCATAGCAATTTCATTGAATTTGCTGACTCAGGTTTAGCACTGCATCTAGCAAGTCCAACTCTATGAAGAAGCTAATTTAGCACTGGCACCTTAGCTGGGAAGCCTTAAAACATTAAAATTAAAATTGTGGCAAATGCTTCTCACAGTCACAACTCCTAAACCTTTCTTTCCAATATTGTTTGAGTGCTTGTTATCATCCTAGTGGAGAAGACCAGCTACCCCAAACACACTGCCACGTCTCTCTCTGTTTTCCTATTCACACTCAGCACAGAACTTAAAGCAGACTACATGCTGCATTTAATGTCTGCAATAAATTATATGCACTAGGTGTAAACAGCTGTTCAAAAACATCTATGACTACCAACTATAAAAATGGAAAATAAAGAAAGTACCCTGGGGATAATACAAACAACCCAGGGGAATTTGAACTTTGGAGCCAAGTATGCCTGTGTACACAGCACTAGCAGGGGCATAGGAATAATAACAGAGATACAGCTGCATATAAGGAGAAGCCCAGAGATGCTGAGCTACCTAGAGGTCAGTACCATCAAAGCTGAATCAGAAGTGAAAATTCAATTGATTCATATATTAGAAATAATGTTGAATAAAACATGATATCATAGTGCAGATAGTGGTCAAAATATGGTATGATTCAGTACAAAAGCTGACATTATGCAGAAGCTAGCTCTTAAATGCTGATGTAAAAGAAAAAAATAATGCAGTATAGATCACTGGGATTCTATTCTTAAGTGGTTTTCAACCTTTCAATGAGAAAGAGTCACTTTTCAGGTGACACACAAGATCACTGTAAATTAGACATGAAATTACTGCATGTTTTTAGTTTGATCACAAGTTTCTCACATAACACTGACTGAGACAGAGAGTAAAGGACGAACAGACAGCAACAGGGGTTTTATTTCTAGGAGCTTTATTAGTTTATTAGAACATTAGTAGTTCCCAGCATGTAGAACATGATTTATAGTTCACAGCTCTGGGAAGCAAGTACACAAACCAGCATAAAATTCAGATAGATGCTTGTCACTGAAATTATTTTACAAAGAGTTAAAATAGGACAAATATGCATTTGTTGGAATTATAACTGCAAGTTTTAGGAACATTTGCAAAATGTGGAGTTAGATCATCACCGTTAGATCATTTCACCTTGTAATTGCTGTTCTTCTTTGTCAGACTCCTTACCCTGGACTTATTCAATATTAAAATAGTTCTTTGACTGACACTCTCATAGTTAGAATGTGAATGATTGGGCCTCTTTAGAGGTCTGTTACTGCAGCTGTTTCAAGCTGCTTTGAAAAGACATCAAACCGTTGATTACCAGACCTTGCTAACAAAAGCTACTAATTGGCATTTCATCTAATATAGCCCACCAGTACCAGTGTTTTCAAATGTGATTAAGTTATTCCAGAGTCCAGTTTAATAAAGCATATCCCTTGTATCTAGAGATTTGTAACTGTGATAACATATTAACAAACAGAAACATTTTATTCTAGACATCATCCAATGCACACGTGGGCATGTGAACTGAACTGTAATATTCCTTGCATCCAGAGATTTGTAACTATGACAACATATTAACAAACAGAAACCTTTTATTCTAGAAATAGTCTAATGCACACATGGGTGTGTGAACTGAGCTGTAATTTCATATTGAAGGACACCTGTGCTCTTTGTTCCTTTATTAAATGTCTTCTACACATTAAATACCAGGTGTATAAAAATTAAACATTATACATACACAACATAACAGCAAAGTATACTGTCCACACAAAGCCATGAGGGCTGATCCATGGTAGAAGTCAGAGAATGGTGACAGAGGCTAAAGTCCCACATCAGTGCTGATGGTGCTTGGTTTATTGGCTCTTTCACCATGATAAAGAGGATGAAGGTCATGCAAGATTGAGTCAGTCCTTGTACTCATCCCACTCTCACTGACTACCTCTAGACAATATGGGCTCATCCTACAACACAGCTTGCTTTCTTGACTGGCTTATTGAGCTATTTAGCTTTGCCAATCTTGATGCTCCCTCTCCAGCACATCATAAAAAAGAGTGCACAAGCTCCTCAATGTCCTGTGTTATGGTATTGTACACAGTGAAGGACAGAGTCAGCCTCCTGCCTCCTCTGTATCTCTGCTTTTCACATGCTGTGGAGAATTAGATATTGGCACAGTCAAATGTACAAACAGATATCAGTTTCACTGTATAAGGATATATATGTTTGTAGGGTAATTGGATCGGTGTGGGCGAAGTGACAGTGATTTGAATTATTAAGAACCATGAATGACGAAAATATTATGTATGTTGAGAAATTCTGAAAACCGAGTTAACAAAGAAGAGGATTTCTTCCCTGCTTGTTTCTAAGGTGAATGCTAAGATGTGGTGAGGCACAATCTTAAGGGAAGCAATTAAAGTTGTGGTTGCAGTTATTAGAACTGATTATGACTTTTTCTTTTTTCAACTGTTGATATTTTTCTTGATTTTCTGTATTCCTCTTCTAACATTCTTCACCTGTAATGCTTTTTTTCATGTTTTTTTATTGAACAAATCATTCCATTTTGTTAAGGTTGCCAGAGCTGTTCACCTTAACATTATGCAAACTCATCTAACGCTTGCATTACATACAAACCCAAGAAGTTTGAAAAGGATTAAAAAGATTCTGATGTGTTTAACTGGAGAAGAGCAACAGAAAGTACACACATCTAAGGAGTGATGGAATATTCTGCAGCTTCA
This sequence comes from Rhamphochromis longiceps, assembly GCF_057381845.1. Taxonomy (NCBI): domain Eukaryota; kingdom Metazoa; phylum Chordata; class Actinopteri; order Cichliformes; family Cichlidae; genus Rhamphochromis; species Rhamphochromis longiceps. The sequence continues at coordinate 27,241,507 of NC_140562.1, read as the reverse complement.
TTTGCGCTCCCCTACCAGGAAGCTGCCGATCCTTTAACAGGTGGAAGCAGGCATTGTGATTTAGGAGAGATTCGTGTGAAGCAGTTAATGGATCAAATCGCAAACGCTGAGCTGAAGTCCACCACCAGGAAGAATCAATAAATGTATTCTTGGGCTTGCAGCTTGTGTTCTGTGTAGGAGGTGGACTGCAGGATGTCAAGTAGGTGGTCTGTGAAGATGATTCAGGTTTTAAAGGGCTTTATGACCACTGAGGTTAGCGTGATGAGTTTTGTAGTCACTCAGCCTTTTTTTGCTGCAGTTCTGGATGGGAACACTGGGGTATAAATATATGCTCAAACAACCTAATGTGTCACAGATAGTTGGCAACTGGTGTTCGTCTTTGTGCTTCTACCAAAACATAACAGAGGCAGCAATCAATAAACAATTAACAAATCTCATTTATGATGCAGTTTGAGTAGAAAAAATGAATAGACGGAGAGGGGAAAATACAAATGTCAAAGAAATGGCATATAATGGCTTTAGATATAATGCACCTTGAAAGTTTCTGATTGACTGAATGTCTGTAGTTAAAGCTCCATGATGTCAATGTAACATCACATATACATAAATTTGAATGAAATTGATTATAAGGTCGCATTCTCTTAAAAGGGATGGTGCTGGAACAATTATCATTTGCCTGGATGACATCGAGCAAACATGATTCATGATACTTAACATGAATAACTTTTTATGATCAATGCTGTGGAATGGTTTTTCCCTTATTTCCCTTATTTCCTTATTTCTCTGTGTAGTTATTACAATATGATGTAAAGACTGTTGACTGCTGCTGCGGTGGCACAAACAGCAGATTAAGCCTTTAGGCTAAAAAGCTTGTCAGCGCAGAGACAAAAAAGACATTCTGTGTTTAACTAGACCACACACACACACACGCACGCACACCACGGGTCACTTTTCATTCAATATGCAAATTGAAAGTGCAGTTCATTTGCTGATGAAAGAGGATTCGTGCTCAATTATATCTTAATGGGTTGGATATAACAGCATGTTCGGGTCAGCATATTTTTATTAGATGATTTTTTATTAGGTCAAATGAGACCAAAATTTCTTAAATCAGCTGAAGCAAAAATGAACTAACCTGACCGGAGGAGCCAAACAATACACACAAGCAGGCGCGCACGTGCACTTCATTTTCTAATTGCCCGTTTCTTTCTTTCTCTCGTTTCTTCCCAGAAATGAATGTGCGCGCTCATGCCCGCGCGCACAAAACACGAGGCGAATTCCAGGATTCATTTCGAGGGAAACAAACGCGCACGTGGGGCAGACAATAGAGGGCGTGAGTGCGCTTGAAGCGGGCGAGTGTCGGTGCCTCTGAATGTTAAGCACATTGGCCCATAAGCGCTTTACACACCCACAGCTCCTGGTGCAGCTGGGAGGGGGGGAGAAAGGGGAGTGGGGGTGGGAGAGAGGGTAGAAACGGCAACATGTCACCCGTCTAGGCAGTTTGTCAGTCTTTGTTTACTCTCCGTCAGCAATAAACTGTTCACTAATGGCTGGTGCACAGGGCTCACTCCGTCAATAATGTTATGTGTTATGGGGAACTCCCTGCTTTCAGGCCGGGAGACAAACGGTGCTAGTGGCTCTATAACAAACGGCCTGACTAGCTTGGAAATTAGAAATGCAAAGGTGATGTAGTAGAGCAGCAACGTGGAAATCCCGGTAGTGTTCAGTAAGCAGCGGACCGATGCTGCATTGCGCTTCTCACCGAGCAGGTCCCTCCGCTGAGAGACAACAACTCCACACCAGTGTGCGCACGTGTGTGAGTAGACTATGTAAGAGGCAGTGAAAGCCAAGAAACAACCGAAACACCTCTGAACGTTAAAAGAAAAGAAAAGAAAATCAGAAAAAGTGGTAGATAGCATGCTTACCACTTTTAATTCATCCGTGGAATTTATTTCTGCATTTATTTACAATAGAGCATTGGTTGCAGTGTTGCCTTGTGGAAGGTATACTATAGGTTACAGTTTACGCATGCCGTGCAACTATACCCGTCACAGGATTGTAAATATTACAACAATTTCCCATTACGTGAGAGCGCAAAGGCTGTGTCAATTTCTGCCTCTTTCAGAAAAGAATGAATGAAGCCCTCTACACTTGCCTCTGCAAAAGAGCTGCACCAGCAGAAATATGACTGAGCGCTGGGCTGACTTGTATTACAGCCAGATCACTCTCTTTTCTATCCGTCTCTCTTGTCCTTTGTATGAATACGTGAATAAAGATATTTCCCCACCAGGAGCTGTCAGCAGCCCAGACACCAAGCCATTTAATCTTCCTATATGACAGGAAGGGGGGTGAGGTCTGTCCCCAGTAACCGACATACACACACAGCGACCCAACACCGCCTCTGCTGCCTCTCCCGTTACAGCTCAGCGATCGAGTTACGCGAATGGGGGAAAATGTTGCAGTAGCGAAGAGAGAGAGACAGAGAGAGAGAGAGAGAGAGAGAGAGGCAGAGAGAGAGAGAGAGAGAGAGAGAGAGAGAGACTGCAGCATTGCTGGAGACCGGAGGCAGCAGCAGCAGTCCCGAGCAGTGCAGGTGAGAGGGAAAAAAAACCAGAGGAGGAGGCGCGTGTGGAGGAGTGAGAGAGAATGCGGGACTCTTGGAAAAAGACGCATCTACACTCGGTCCATCACCGAGACATCCATCCCGAACACGGGCTGCACAGGATTATGCTAAATTGATGCTGCACTCGGGATACCCCCCTTTTAGTCCACAAAGAGTGGCTCTGGTTTTTCTATTTTATGAGAAAATACATGATCAGAAAGTCGGCTTGCAAAACACTCCTCTCTCCAGATAACTTGCGTGAAGGAATCCGACTGCTTGGCACGTTGCTCCACTGCGGGAAAAAGAGGAAAACGCAGCTGGATCTGAAGGTAAGAAAAGATCCCGTCTAGCAGGATCCCAGAGACTTGTTTCAAACAGATTTTCATTCTTTTTCTGAGATTCGAGTAAATTTTGACCATCCGGAGAGCTGAGAGGCTGTTTTCTCTTTCTCCCTCTCCCTCTCTCTCTCTCTTTCTTTCCTCTAGTGGTGCTGCATTGCAGTTTCTAACTGTGAAAAACGCGAGAAAAGCCTCTGTCCCAAATGTGACTGGAATAAAAAGAAGTTACAAATAGCATTATGAACTGATAAGCGCCCTTGTCCGGATAGCTCTCCGGTTTACGGAGGGAAGAGAAAGAAGTGAGGAAGTGGATTAATCCAATTCTGATAAATTAGTTTTATTTTTCGCAGCAGGATGGATTTTTTTATATCTCTGAGGCTTAAACAGCCCAGCAAGATAAGAGCACTGCTGCTATAGAAGTTTGAAAATAAAAATCACTGAGTATAGGAGGAGAACAGAAGAAAGGAGCCTGTGCCACTGAAGTGAACTACAGTCAGAAAGCTTTTCTCCGGACCTCAGGCAGCAGTCCACAGAGAGTGGTAGAGAAAGGGTAAGAAAGGATAAACCAAACACCCACGCCGTGAGGTACACCAGAACATAAATAAAGAAGAGACGAGCCGCAGCTACGAGGCAGACAGAGCGGGAAGGAGAGAAGCGAGAGAAAGAGCCATGCAGAGGCTTGGTGCAGTGCACTCCTCCGCGGCGCAGGTTCTCAGCCTCGTGGTCTTAGTGCTGCAGCTGCTGACTCAGCTACCGGGTGCCGACTCAGCTCTCCGGTACCGGGTGGCGGAGGAGGGTCCACCTGACGTCAAGATTGGCAACGTAGCCGCAGACCTTGGCCTCACAGCAGGTACAGGCAGTGGGGATGTCACCTTTGCCCTGGAGAGCGGCTCAGAGTACTTCAAGATTGACAATGTGACAGGTGAGCTGACAACCGGCCCACGGCGCATCGACAGAGAGAAACTCCCCCAGTGCCAGATGATATTTGATGAAAATGAGTGTTTCTTGGACTTTGAAGTGTCAGTGATCGGGCCACTGCAGAGCTGGGTAGACCTGTTTGAAGGCCGTGTTGTCATCACAGACATCAATGACAATACACCTTCCTTCCCCTCACCCGTGCTGCAGCTCTCAGTTGAAGAGAATCGGCCCATTGGAACCCTTTACCTGCTTCCCACTGCCACAGACAGAGATTTTGGGCGAAACGGCATTGACCGTTATGAGCTCATTCAGGACGGTGGGGCTGGGTCAACTTCATCAAGACGCACAGCAGGAGGAAACCCCATTACTAGAGTAGATGGGCTTGGGGACCGGAGGGGTAGAAGTGGAGATAATGGGGGAGGAGCTAGAAGCAGTGTGTTTGAACTGCAAGTGGCAGATATACCAGATGGTGAAAAACAGCCACAGCTCATTGTGAAAGGCACCTTAGACCGTGAGCAAAAAGATTCATATGAGCTTGTCCTGAGGGTTCGAGATGGAGGGAACCCACCACGTTCCTCCCAAGCTCTGCTTCGTGTTTCTATCTCTGACGTGAATGACAACAGCCCACAATTTGAGAGGTCTACATATGAAGCAGAAATGGCAGAAAATGCCCCTCCAGGTACACCTGTCCTCCAGGTTAGAGCGTCAGACCGTGATATTGGAGTCAATGGGCAAGTGGAGTACGTCTTTGGAGCTGCAACTGAGTCTGTCAGGCGACTCCTAAGGCTGGATGAAGCAACTGGATGGCTGAGTGTTCTCCACAGGATTGATAGAGAAGAAGTGGCACAACTGAGGTTCACAGTAATGGCCAGGGACCGCGGCCAGCCACCCCGCACTGATCGAACCACGGTAGTTTTGGCTGTTCGGGATGAAAATGACAACGTTCCTGTTGTAGAGATCCGAAAAATTGGCCGGATCCCTGTACGAGACGGAGCCTCTTTAGTGCCAGAGAATGTCTTGGTGGACACACCAGTAGCTCTGGTCCAGGTGTCAGACCGGGACCAGGGAGAGAATGGAGCTGTGACTTGCACAGTAGTAGGAGATGTCCCATTCACACTCAAGCCAGCTGGGGAAACAGTGCTCCCACCCTTACCTGCAGATGACGCCTTTGACAGGTAAGATGAACCAAAACAGTTAACAGTGATAACTTACACAAAATCCTGAAAAGTTAAAAGTAAACATGCCAGGATAAGTGTTTATCATTAAGCATTTGCTGAACAACACTGAATCAAAGACTAGATAATAAGTTACTTGGGCACACACTGTCAGATAATGAACCTCTATCCTAATAATAATTCCTTGCCAAAGCACGGTGGAAATTTTTTAAGGAGCACAACACAGTAAGTTATCTTTGGTAATTATGAAGTAATGAGGCATTTCAAATAAAAGTTCAATATGATACACAACTTCACTTGAGCGGGGGACAAAACATTAGCAAACAGGCAGAATATTAGTAAAATAACATGTGTCTATGTATCATTAAGCACCTGAATCAAAATGACAGAGTTGAAAAACAACAGCGAGGTCATTGTTTATTAAAAAAAGGGTCATATACATCAAACAATACAACTTTAAAATTCCATCAAACACAGGTAATTTATAGCTATTTATTAACACTTATGTACAGTGATTAATTCAGTTATCAAAGAACACAGATGTGTGAACAATCAGAGGGAAACTTGAACCCTTGATCCTTATACGGAGAGATTCTGTGGGCTCTGTCATGCTATGGAGGTCAAGTTCCTGGAACAGTTTGTTCCCTTAAAGGCAAGGGTCTCCAAAAATCAATACAAAGGTGTCCTGAGTGCTCACCTTTATTGCTTGATGAAATATTTCTGTACTGATGGCCTTAATCCATAGGGCACAAGGGGTCACTAAATGGTTTATGAGTATAAAAATGATATTAATCATATGGTCTTTGTAGTAACCCCATCTCAACCCAGCACAACACCTATGGGAGATTTTGAACCATATACAAAGACCTGACTCTCTACCATTGTTATCAAAACATCAAATGTGGGAATATATATATTTTTAATAACAATATTTAATCCCCCCCATTAGCGTTTCGCACACTTGTAGAATCAGTGATGAATGGTGAATAAAAGTTGTTCTAGAAGGAGCCTATTAGCTTAGTAAGATGCTTTTCTTCTTCTTTTGTAATTTGTCAACCCCCATTTTCCATAAACTGTACACTAATGTGAAGCTACTTCTTGGCTCACTCACTGGTATCTCCTCACCATACATACCATACAAACCTTGAACCGTGTGAACTGTTATCATGATTCAGAAATATACAGCATATGAAAATGTATATACACCTGCTTATTCTAACACTGATAACAACACATCCAGCAAACCGTTTCCATCTAGATCTCTGTTTTTCACAGAGAATTCAAGTGTTTTTCCATGCCAATTTCACTTGAGCTTAGTTCAAGTAGTGTCACTCATTCACTAACGTTACAAAGTAGGGAAGCTATCTTACAATCTGTAAACTTAAGGCACAAATATTCATTATAGTCAAGGGCTTTGCACTTTTAAATAATATTATTCCAGCAGTGATGACTACAGATGTCAGTGCACTTCAGTCAGTTATAAGAATGTTCCCTTAAGGCATTGAATGGCAGGAGTGAGAAAAAAAAGACAAAGCCTCTTAGGATATTATTGTTAGTACCAGACACCTGTACAATGAGGTTAGTGGTTTTATTGAATGTAAGGCTATTGTCGACTAAAGAAATTTGTCAAAGTGGTAACGATAAGAGGTCTTCACCACATCGATACATGGTTTTAATTAAAATGTCACAATCACAGTTTCTCCAGTGTTAGTGTCCCTTCACAGATTATTGCAGTCACCTTGGAAGATGTTTTTAAATCCAATGATTATTAAAGTAGCAAATATTAGAGCTGATTGAAAGAAAAGTGAAATTATTCGACAGATGTTAATTTTCAGGCAAAAAAAAGAACAAGGTATTCTCTAGTCCTTTCTTTTTAATTGAGTGCTTGTCTTTTTTTTGTTTCTAATCACTGTGATCTACGTATCTCTATGCTTTTTTTCCTGTTGGAGAGACAACACAAGACTTTTGAAGATGTGACCTTGGGCTTTCTAAAATCAAAAGAAGTGACATTTTGTATGATATGATAATAGAACATTTCCCATAAAAATACCAAGACAATAGCCACTTAACTTTCTGCAACACCTGGTGTCTCAGTGCCAGTGCAGTTTAATAAGAAATATCATTATTTGTCTCCACCGGAGATCAGACGTATATCATTTCCCTGTAAAATGTCTATTGCATTCATGTTTCTTTTTTTTCTTTTTTCTTTTTTTACAGGAACAAGAAAAAGTACTTCTTACACACTTCTGCCTTGCTGGACTACGAGGCCACAAAAGAGTACAGTGTAACAATTGTGGCAGTAGATTCTGGCAGCCCCAGTCTCTCTAGTAACAGCTCATTGATGGTGCGAGTTGTAGATATCAATGACCATGCTCCAACCTTTGCCCAGAGTGTTGTGGAGGTCCACTTTGCAGAGAACAACTCGCCTGGCGAAAGGGTAGTCACTGTTGTAGCTACAGATGCAGACAGTGGCAAGAATGCTGAAATTGCCTACTCACTCGACCCTGCTGCTAATGGACCATTTTACATAGATGCAGACAATGGAGACATTCGTGCCACTGGGGTTTTGGACCGTGAGCAGCGAGAGCGATATGAACTGCGGGTTTTTGCAAAGGACAAAGGCACCCCGTCTTTACAAGGCTCTGCCAGCGTTGTTGTTCAGGTGACCGATCGCAATGACAACGCTCCAAAGTTTGTTCAGGAAATCTTCACATTTTATGTAAAGGAGAATCTGCTAGCCAACAGTCCAGTTGGCATGGTCACTGTGACTGATGCTGACGAAGGTCAGAATGCAGAACTAAGTCTTTTTGTAGAGATGGATGGAGTTGATGAGAAGATGACAGGAGAAAAATCAGAGGGAGAAGATGGTAAAAAAGAGAATGAAGAGTTGTTCTCCATTGAGAACAACACTGGAACCATCTTCTCTTCTGCATCATTTGATCGTGAAAAGCTTTCCACCTACACTTTCCGTGTCCGGGCAGTGGATGGAGGTGAGCCTCGCAAAACTGCTACTGCCACCGTCTCGCTCTTTGTGACGGACGAAAATGACAACGCCCCCGCAATTACTTCTCCAGCCAACGAGTCCTACACCCTCCTACCGCCTGCTAGCAGTGCCCGCACCATTGTCAAAACTGTAACAGCCATAGACTCAGACACAGGCCCAAATGCTGATCTTCACTACTCTCTAGTAGGAGGAAATCCCTTCCGACTGTTTGAGATTGGCCACACCAATGGAGTGATCACCCTGGCAGAGCCTCTGGAGCGCCGCCACAGAGGTCTACATCGTTTGGTGGTCCGAGTGAATGACAGTGGCATCCCCTCTCTCTGTGCCACTGCGCTGGTTCATGTCTTCATTAATGAGAGCTTGGCTAATGCTTCACTAGTGGATGCACAGGTAACTTCATGTATTAATACAGTCTTATGCTAACTGATTTCTCCCACAGAGTACATTAAGTTAAATAACTCAAAGTAAAAGATTTAATGAAACCTACTGTCCCTTTTTGGTAAATGTGAACCACAATTCCACACTGTTGATAATGATAACAAATATTGACAGCGATGGTATTGCCCCGGGGCCACAATGTCTACACATTACAGTGCAGGAGCTGTGGCTGCAGAATGAATAAATGCAGAGATTCTGCAGCCTGCATAGTGTAATTTTCAGACAGTTTTTTGGGGGAAAATGTGCCTACATTTGCCCCAGATAAAGAAGCCCATTTCTCAATTGATGGCTACTGGCAATGCCAGCTTCTTTGTAGTTTGGAGCCTACTGGAGTGTGTTCTTTGTCCAGCATGCATTGTTATAATGTGTGTGTGGTTAAAATAACTGTTATTACTGAAGTGGTTCTCCTTTTATGGTACATTGAACTCAAAGCTGAAAGCATTAGGTGTGTGTGTGTGTGTGTGTGTGTGTGTGTGTGTGTGTGTGTGTGTGTGTGTGTGTGTGTGTGTGTGTGTGTGTGTGATAGAGAGAGGGAGAGTGAGAGAGAAAGAGGAGAGGAAAAGAGTGTGTTTGAGAGAGAGAGAGCATTAGAGGTAAGTATGTTAGAGAGCCAGCAAGAGAGAGATCGCCCTGTCCCAGTTTTGGCCCTCTGATACAGAATAGGTTGAAGTATGTTCGTACATTTGAATAGAAGTTATTCCAGAGCCGTGTCTCTTAACTATAGACTTGAATATTAATGCAGTATAGAGTTTGCATTGTGTTTTGAAGCACACTGTGAAGAGAAGAGACACGGGCAGAGATTAGATAAAGTAAACCACTTCAAATGGTAAAGGAGTAATGTTTACTGGGAGAATAAAGAGAATCTTTAATATATAATGCATCTGCTATTACTGAATAAATCTGTGTGGCTTTCTGAAACAGAAGTCTTCAGAGCAAGATCAGAGTTGGCTTGAAAGAGCCACACAGAGGTGCAGAGGTAATTGACTAGACTCAAAGACATTACCGAGATACCAAAAATAACTACAACAGTATGAGTTCAAATTTAGCTTATGCTATGCTGGTGGAAATCTTTCTTTCTCCTCTGCCTCCGTATTAATCAAATGAACTTCCCATTACACTTTAAAAATGTTCAATTAAGTTATAAATGCTGGCAGGTAATAATTACTGAAACTTTATCTCTGGTGTGGAAATTGGTACTGGCGCTTAATTAATTAAATTGGTTCAGTGGCTTTGTGGTTAGAGTGTTTGTGCTGAAATTGTGGTTTCAACTCCCACTTGAAACTTGGGCAGGAACTGATTCTTAGATTTTCTCTGAGGAAAAGGTCTTCAGCTGTCCACTCTTTGCATGTATCATGATTTATATAAATATAAATATTGTATAAATAGTAGTGAGGTAGTGAGGCGAACAGTAAGAGTAGTAAGAGGCACACATATAACAAGCAAAAAAAATGTTTTGGTCAATATGGACAGCATAAAAAGTTCCACTGAACTCTAACCTATGCAAAATGTTAGCTGAATCTGTAAGAGCACACTTTATAATGCAGATGCACCTCTTGCAGACTCTACCTCGTTCTATGCTTGTTGTAGTGTATTGCTTCCCTGGGTGGGAAGATGACTAAAAATGAGACACTTGGAGAATATATATGATTGCCAGCTGAGAAATGTAAACTTTAACTAATTTCTCATTTTCTGTTATGTTAGTATAGCTATTTTAGACAGTTGCATAGCAACTACAGTAAAACTGTGCTAAACATGCCCTCTGAGTAATCTAAATCCTTGTATTGAACCACACTTAAAGCTAAATGTTGTGTTTTAGCAAGGGAAAAACATCCTGTATTACCTCAGCTTGAAAGTTTTGACTCACCTCATGTGGAGACAATTTGGCATCCAGATATCTTTTCGAACAAAGTCAAACAAATGAGTGCAGACAGAGGGTGAATGATTTTATCACAAGGGAGTAAATAGAACACCTTATGAATTTAACACTTAAAAATAGAAATATATATAAAAAAAAAAACAAGAAATCAAAGAGATGAGAATTTAAAAAGATCACGAGGTAAGTGATGAAACAATACCAGGGCAGGAAGAATTAGCTGCAGTATGCCTAAATGACCATGCCACTGAATCAAACAATAGGGTGTAATATATCCAAGCTGATATAAAAGCTGTCTGTGATTACAATATGCATAGTTTAGTGTGACTGTAAGGAGGAACTTGAAGGAGTAATTGAGTAGAAGTCATTGAAGAGAGAATACCTCCATCTCATAATGAAGTCAAACTGAGTGGTGGATGGATGCCAGATGCAATTAGGGAACGAAAACGGCTGCTGCTGCTGCAGTAGCACCGCGGCAGAAAATTACCCCAGTCTTTTCTATCCAACATTACTGGGAGAGCCACATGTTGGATAATTATCTGGAATATCATTCTGCAGAGTTTGAGGTAGAAGAAGAAAGAATTTAGTTGTGAGATTTTAGACATTGCTGTCATTTGGGACCCCTTAAGGTACATCAAAAGTGTGATCTACTATGACGTCCACTTTCACATTTTGACCAATTGTATATTATCTCAGTTCATCTATATATATATGAATATATATTTTTTCATCTTAAAAATGTAAGATTTTTAAAAGTGTTGCTATTCTGTGGTGTGAATTTATTGAGCCCCCAACCGGGAATGAGTACTTTTCAAGTATCGGCTAGTTGTGTGGACTCCTTGTCTGGATGCATCAGTATCTGCAGTGATATGCTGATAACTGAATCCTTGGAGAGTAGAACAGATAGATGCTAATGTTAGGTCCAGCTAGAATAAAGCTCATGCAGCAGAATGGAAGATTCCTCTGGGATTTTGGGATGCGTCACAAGGTTGAATTCAAATGTAGGGGTAGAGTTGGCAGCTTATATCGCTCAACACTTGGGGCATCTAATGTTCTTGTGCAGGTATGCTGTACCCATACCTGCATACAGCATGCATATCTACACTTGGATGACAATACATGGGCTGTCTCATCTTCTCACATGCACACACACACACACACACACACACACACACACACACACACACACACACACACACACACACACACAGAGAGAGAGAGAGAGGAGATGATTCACAAGCATACACCTTGCACCATTTCGTGTTTTTTGCCGTCACATGTGCCTGTGTGCTCACTCAAACACACAGAGACTCGGCGGCTGCACCATCACATAGTGGTATCTGTACATATGACACACCATCGCAATGTTCTCTTTGTTCTGCACACACAATACAGCAGACAGTGCAGGGGATGCGCTATGCCAGAGACGCCCAGTAGAATGAGAATGGAAAGGAATACTGCAGGCAAAAGAACAGTGGGGCTGATGGGAGAGCGGAGCCTGGCAGAGAGGCCCTCTGCAGTGGAAGCAGAATAATGGAATAGAACCAACACAACTCAGTGAAAAACAATGAAACTTAACCCTGATAGATGGGGATAAAACAACGAACTACAACACTGCCAGGCTTATTCTCAGCTCATGGATAACAAAAAGAATGCCTCTGTATAAGTAAGCCTCATATGCCTTTTGTAGTATAATGAGCAAGTTACACAGTGCAGCTGTATGAGCAGAATTTTCTGCAGTATTACTAACACTGCAGGTTATACCATATATATTTTTTTATTGAGCCATCTGAAGCCACGAGGGCTCATATTTAACTTCTTTTTCTCCCATCCATCCTTGCATACTTTATTATCTAACATTCTTAAGCAGCAGGCAGCAGGAATTACATGAGTCAGTAGTTTTTTGTCTAGATGGGTCAAAGAAATTGTCGTATGAGCTCTGTGACAAGGTGTCGGGATTGCTGAATGAGTTGTCTCGCTAACAGCTTACACTCTCTGCGGGCATGTGTAGGTGCATGAATAGATATCACTGTGCTCATATCTGTCTAAACTTGTAGTGCATCTAAATAATGATTCTGCCTACAAAGCTGGTTTGTATTGATTAGTCGTATTTAAATTCATGAGTCTACCCCATATTATCAGCAGGGCTGTGCAGACCAGAACACCACAGCCTCATTGTCTCCTGTCGAGCAAGGCTCCATATCCACTAATGGCTGTGTTTGTGTTTCAGCATAACCCACTTTCTTATAATGATCCTTTTATTAGTGTACAAGCTCAGAGCATGTCTGAGCTTCAATCCTGTATATGTGTTCATAAAGGAAGATAATTGTTAGATCTATCTTAAGCCCAGAGACAAAATATGTGCAATATGCTGTATATTGAAATGGATTAGCGTGGATTTACCTTGTAACAAAACCATTATGCTAAACAGAACAAACTTGAGACCTTAAAATGTGGGGGGAAAAATGGCTCTAAAGACAATTCCACAGAGCTCACATATTTACAGTGGCCTCCTTATTTGTCTAACTGTCCAATTCGCAGTGCAAAAATTGTGATACCAAATCCTTAACAAATCCATGCCTACGCTTTCATTTACAATAGGGACATTGTTCATTGATGAGACAGTAGATGAGTTTGCATTCAGAGGGTGTATTCATAATGTCTCTTGAATTTATTTTCACATTTACTGACTGTTTCTCCTACTTTTCCCATTCCTAACTGCCCATGAGCTCTATGTCTAAAGTTTCATTTTATTCTTTTAATCAGCTTTAAACAGTATAATCCCAGATTTTTTCTCTACTACTGCAGAAGATGCGAGATCACAAGTGAAGAATTGGAGGCACAATTTGAAATGCTGCAACTGGGAAGCAAGAGCAATTATATATTTAGTGACACCCTATGTGTCTGGGAATAATGGGAAGCTCTCACACTAAAACACAGTGTAATTAAGATGACGATGCTGTTTGATGTTTCTCTGTGGCTCACCCCCACTGTGTCATCTTTTTACAGTTGCTGCTCTAAACTTTTTATTGATGGTTTGTCTCTGCATTCCTTTTCCTTCTTTACTCTGCATTTGCATCTTATCTTTCCCCCTATTCCCTTTCTCCCCAGGTGGCCCGAAGCCTGATGGCTCCGCTGTCACTAGACATTGCAGGGGACCCAGACAGCGAGCGTGCGTTAGGCAAGCAGCGCCTCAGTGTAGCAATTGGTGTCCTGGCAGGAGCCGCAGCAGTCATCTTGGTTATTCTTCTGGTAGTCACAGCTCGGCAGTGTGGTGCTCAGGGTAAGAATGGCTATGAGGCCGGCAAGAAGGAGCCAGAGGAAGATTTCTTTGGTCCCACGGGGGCGCAGCCACAGGTTGGCCGTGGTGGGGGATCAGATCGTGGACGCAAGCCTCGTAGGGACAAGCGCAGTGGAAGCAGTGGGAATGGACCTGGAGGAGGAAAGTCAGACAGAGCCCTCTACAGTGGTATAGTCACAGTCAACGGACTGCGTCGCCATGCCAATGATGATGATGAAGAGGATCTGAGCAGTGCTAGTGAGCGCCTGGCAGCTCGTTACTGTGCTGTGGATGGTGACCCTGGAAGCCCGCGGATGGGCGGTGGTAGGAGGCATCAGTCAAGCCCAGATCTGGCCCGGCACTACAAATCCAGCTCGCCCCTCCCCGCAGTGAATCTTCAGCCTCACTCACCTCCAGCAGAGGGAAAGAAGCACCAGGCAGTCCAGGAGCTGCCTCCCTCTAACACCTTTGTAGGCAGTGGTGGGTGTGTGGGAAGTGCTGGTTCCAGCAGCAGCAGTAGTGGAGGCAGTGGCAATGCAGATGCCATGTCCCTGGGATCTGACCAGTGCTCAGAGTATGGCTGCCAGACTGGAAACAAGTACAGCAAACAGGTAGGCGCACTGGATGTTGAATATTCTTTTGACTGGTCCCTCTTTACAACTCTGTCTTAAAAAACTCAGCTCTTTCTGTCTCTTTGTCTCTTTGTCCGCTGTGTGGCTCCTGATCTCCTCCTTTTCATCCCAGGCTTCATGTCTTCTTATTCACACATCTGCTGACATACTGTACTGCAAACCCTGTCGCTGATGTCTAAACACCATTTTATCTCCACAAAATAGCTGTCAGTGTGTGTGTGTGTGTGTATGCTTACGCACTTTTTTGTGTCTGTGTCAGCATACTAAGCCTATGAGCAGTGTGGCGGTAGCCTGCTGTCAGACGCGTGCGCTCCATGTCAAACATCGGCCTTCTGTTTAGCAAGATCTACTACAGGGCACATACATCAAGCTCACACTGTAGCCAAAGAGTACGTGAATGTGCATGATTGTGTGTATATGTGCGCGCGCACACGTGTGTGTATGTGACACCGTGTGTATGAACCCCTGAGGAGATCAGTCGGAGTGAAAACAGAGAGGGGTGTGGGTGAATAGTTGCTTCCAGCAGGGTAATTGGTCATTTTGTGTTTCTGTTTCCCTTGTCAAGCTGTTATCTTTCTTCCATTTATATATATGTTTATCCCATAAACAATATCAGTCATATAGTTAATGGATGCAATGGCTTTGGTTTTCAATCCAGGCGCTGCAGTTAAAAGCTGAATTCCTGCTGATAAATAAATGCACCATAGAGATGGTCACTCACCCCTCCACCTACACATGTATACACATTTACAAATACACAGACACAGTCACTATCTATCATCACGGCCACACTGACACAGCAGGGTCTCCGGACTCTGTAGGGAGTGCGCCCACGAGTGATATTTGAATGACAGCTAACCCTTCTTAAAGAGGCGGGCTTCTCATTTCCTTGACAGACAAGTCTACATTTATCCTCCACGTGGTGAGAAAAGTGCTGATGTGGTCATTAAAAGGGAAGGAGAGCAGCTTCTTAGGCTAATCAGTTCATACATGGGCTCTCTGATCCCGCTCAGTGCACGTGCACACACACACACACAGGAACACTCACACATATGCATACGCACACAAACTGCAGAGGTTAATCCATTACGGATTCAATCCTCTTAATCTGCCATTCCCAGGGAAAGAAAATGCTTACTGGGAGAGTTTGGTGTTCATGCTTATGTGCACTCAAAACATGCCAGAGCAGAGAGAGACTCACACAGACACACAAACTGACAGAGTAATGAATTATTGATCGGATGTGGTAATTAACTCCCATTCTGCAGTGAGGTTTGCCCCCTCCCCACCCAAGCTGACCCCCAAAATTTCCAACACCCATTGGTTTCATACACAGTGTGTGTGTGTGTGTGTGCTGGCTAAGATTTTGGGAGCTCATGCGTGACTTGGTTTCGCTTACATGTCAAAATTTGTTAACTCAAACAGTTTAGCGACATGAGCAGGTTTTTGTTTGTGGGTGCCTGTCACTTTGCTCGCAGTAGTGCTTATTCCATGAAGGCATATGCATTTTATACATGAGTGCAAGTGAGAGATAGACTCCGGGAGTAATAGGTGGTGTGCATGTGCCAGATGTAGGATTTGCGATGCCAACAGAAATTGGAATAGAATTAGATCAGGAGTGGGTGAGAATTACAGAAGGTTAGGAGGGGGAAGAAGATGGAGTAAACGAGATGGGGCAGAACTTCTGCATTTTAAAGCTACTTTACTGGGTCAGTGAAAATATTAAAAGCTGTTCATTTGAAGTCAGCACATCATCAGACCAACTTGGATGCTCATGAATAAAGTGCAAGATTGCATCAAAGAGGAAACAAGATCACAAGACAGCTCAGTTAATAGTGTTGGTTGTTTTTATGTAAATTGTCCACTGAGGAGTAGGGAGAGAGAGAGTGGGAAAGATATCTGTATACGAATGGAAATGGTGAGGGACAAAATGGTGAAAAAAACAGAAATGTGGTCTAAATGATTAGCTATTTAACTAAATTCTACAAGAAGTGTGTGTGTCCGTGTGTGTTTGTGTTGGGGGTCGGGGGTGTGTGTCTCTAACAGTAATAGAAAAATTATAGAGGTTCAATACCAAACTTCTTCTTGCTCACCACAGTTGATCAACTGCCTCCATCTCACCCTGTCTCTAACATCCTCCTCTGTCACGCCGACCCCCTTAATTTCCACTATATCCATGAATGTTGTCTGTCTTTTTCCTCTTTTCCTTCTGCTCAGGAGCTCCATTTTCAACATCCTTTCCCCAACATACCTACTATCCCTCCTCTGCACATGTCGAGAGCATCTCAGCCTCAGACTTTGTCTGTAAATTGATCAACCCGTGCTATCCCCCTGATATACTCATTTCTAACCTTGTCCATCCTGGTCACACCATAACATCTTCAACTCTTCACCTCCAGTTTGGCCTCCTGTCGTTTCATCAGTCTCCAAACCATATATCATAGCAGCTCTCACTAACACCTTCCCTTTTCACTCTTGCTACTATCTTTCAGTCACAAATCATCCCTGACACTTATCTCCACCCACTCCACCCTGCCTGCACTCTCCCCTTCACCTCTCTTACATGCTGTCCAGTGCTGTGGAGGTTGGTTGAGCCCAGGTATTTAGTTTTGTTTACCCTCACCACCTCTGCTCCTTGCAACTTCACTTTTACACCTGCAGTGGACAAATTCTAAGAAAGACGATAGGAGTATGTTTCTCCAAGAAAAGAGAGGCATGGAAAGCGGGGAGTAAAGATAGAAGACAAGAGAGCGAGAGAAAGAGAGAGGCCTGGTTTGGGTGGCAGCCAGAGACTGAGAGTGGACTGCTGAGATGTGGGTCATCAGGATACCCGTTGGCATCAGGACACATTAATGATCACAGCAGTCACATGGCACTGCAGTCAATATGGGCAAAGTGGCCTTGTTCCACCCTTTAACTCCACCACACACACAAAAAAAATGCACAATTCATCACAACAAGGTTCCTCCTGTCTGTTGTCCTCAGTCACCCACAATTAAAGCTTATCAAACTTAACAGTTATTTTTCCAGTTATCTTTGGTTTTCATCCTTTTTGCAGAGTGTAACTTAATCTGAAAGAGCGCTTTGAACTTTTCACTTGTTCACTTTTCTCCCCTTTTAACTCTCACTCCCTCTTCCTTTCCATCAGTCTCCAACTTTCTTTGCCATATGCCAGGCTATAAATCTAAACACCCCGTCGCTGGTACCCTTGCATCTTCCATGCGCCACACTGACCTCCGAGAATAAATCGACTCAGCATTTTCACTAGTGCGACTTCTTTTACTGTAGTGTGCACTTTCTCTCTTGCTGAACCCAGCGGGTGTGCGGGGGCGGGTGAGCGCTCGGTGCCACAAAGGCTGAATCGAACCAGTCACACATCATCTTAAACCCATGCACACACATTCAGTCCAAGTCCAATCAATGTCCTGTTAACAAGGCCAAGACTGCAGTGGAAACAGGTGGGTCGACGGTGCAGTTTTTTGCGCACTGCACATTTCTGCAACACTTGGTGAAGGTCACTGCTGGACTCTCACAACACGGGGCACTTGTATTGGCACAGCAAGGTCAGGTGAAGGGGAGTTTGTGGTGAACAGGACTCATCCGGCCAGTCTTGTCCATCTAATTGGACTGTATGGACAGGTGCGGGTGGAGAGATTAGGTCTACTGGATTATAAAATTGAAAAGCAGCTTTTCATTTCAGCAAAATCCCTCCAGGATTAAATATGATGAGCCTCTGTCACAGACTCAGATTCATGCATGCCACATGAATGCATCCGCACATACGCCCCCTGTGATAACATGCAGCGTGCATTTGGGTCGTAGAGGTGAAGGTACTGTCATCCAGAAACAAACAGAAACACACAACCACACACTGTCCCCTCCCTGTTGCTTTGTTACACACACGAATGCGCACACTGTAACCATCCCGTGACCCTTGTCATGATGATACCAGCACACTGAGGTATTTATTAAAGTCACGACGAGTTCAGGCCACTCAGCCAGCCATATGCTCAAGGGGCGAGTAGATGGGAGATGAGGAGGTGGAGGTAAGTGGGAGGTGAGAAGGACAAGGTAACCAAAGTGGGGATCACCCATTGAGCCAGACTGAAACTGATCTGCTGACCTGGCAGCAAAGCACGAGGGGAGGGGAGGTGCTGGGGTTAGAGGCAGTGGACTTGAGAGAGGAAACATGAGCCAGACTGAATGAAATGAGACAGAGTGAGAGAGGTTTAAATGATGGAAGGAGACTAAGAAAGGGTTGACCATCGCACTATCCCTTCTTAGGTGCTTGGCTGTAGATTTAGAACACTTGCTTACCCTGTAAACATTGATTTTCCGCTTGATCGAGATTGTACGAACATAAATAGTCTGCGTCTGAAAGTGCACTGAAGGTCCATTATTAAAACTCACAAACAAACTGACATTTGTAAACATCGAGAAACACGAATTTCCCTTTTATTGACAGTTTTGTCGACCTGCCATTCAGCAGTACTTTGTGGGCTCTTGGCATGAAGAGCCACAGTTGAATGGAAGTACAAAAGCATCTTCATCGCACCTTCAATTTAAGATTTAGAAGCATCAGCTGAAATTGAAAGAATAATAGTTTGTTAGTTAAATCATTTCATTCAACATTTATATTTTAAATATAGGCAACGATCAGATTTATAAATGACTCATAAATGTTTTTGTCATGTTTTTTAAGGTCACTGGACAAAATAATCCTTTACTTTTTTATTCATGTTTTTATTTATTTATTTCCATGTTTACAGTGTAGTACTGTACATAGTATAGACATATCTACAATCACAGGTTTTGAGCTATCCATCTGTTTGAACTCCTCTGTTGTTAGAACAGCTACATTGATATAAATTTAACTGAAAGAAACTAAGCTCATAGACTGAATCTGACCAAACAAATCTTCAGCTGCATTGCACTCACTTCCACAGATATAACTCTGTAATACAGGGGAAAAGCCTTAGCTTGAGGACCAGATTTGGTTTCAAATTCCTGAAAAATGGTAAATGTGAAAGCACTGCAGGCTGCATCTGCACAAGAACTGTTTTGGTCTCATTTCGAAGCTGCCATTTCACACCTGTTTTTCTGCTATTTTCTCCGGGACTATGTAGAGTGTATTGGGCCGTGACTGCTGCCGAAACTTTTCAGATTGCACAGCGGCGCTCCAACTGAACACAAAATGATTGAGAACTGCAGCTGCTACTGCTGCTGGGCTGGCATGCTGCTTTCACAATGTAGCCAGCGTAGACAAGGTGCAGTCCAAATGTCCTCAGTGGGATGAAGATGAGGTTTTTAAAGTGATGTTTTGGTCGCCCATACTCTTTAAAACGCTTTGACTCAAGATAAGAATGTGAATGTAAAAAGTAAAGGGCAACAGGCGATGCTAAAGGTTGAGATTATTTTTAGGATTCATTGAATTAAAGCCACAAAGACAGCATGTGCACTTCCATGTGTGGCAGCCTAAGTGCAGCCAGAGAAAGACAAAGGAAGGAGAGAATCAGAGGGAGGGAGGTTGCAGGAGGCAAAAGGAGACAAATTGTCTGTTTCCTTACACATCAAGGTCAACCAGAGCTGGAATGTGATTAGAAGTCCCTTGTCTGTCTCAGCTGTTTACCACACAAGATAATACAGACAGGGTGTTCAGCTGATAATGTTACCGTGTTAACAACTCCTCCCTTCAGCTTTTGTTTCAACTTCTCTGTGGAAATGGCAAGAATGTGGGAATGTCTTTCCAGCAGATACATGCACTCACGCAGGCAAGCTGAAGCAGGGATACATGTGGCAGGCACTGTCAAAATTATGATTTTAACACACACAGACGTGCCCACCGAAACACTTTTGTGTGTACATAATAGCACATAATTACACACCCTCCCAGATCCTTATGCATACACACTTTTTCACTGCAAGCAAATGAAGTCTGATAAGAATATGATGACACACAAGTGGATAGGAAAGTTTTCCATCTCTTACATCAGTTTCTTCTTCCATTCCCTCTGGATCGGAATCACATTCACAAGCCCGGGCACACTCTGCCTCCAAGAATCACACACATCTGCGGAGGCTCACAAACACTCTCTCTTAACTCCCTGACACAGACACACATTTGAGCACACACAAAGACCTACATAGCAAGCCCCTCACTGCGATGCTTCCTTTTATTTGCGTCTTGAAGACTCTGCTCCGCATTGTACAGCTCGGCATTCAGCTCATCTGCCTTCCAGCATTACCTTAATGGTTGTCTGTGGGTTGAGCAATTTTACCCAATATTGCTAAACAAAAGCACTCTTTCTCACACTAGACAGGGATTCGAGACAGCTTAGTAGCCCTATGACTGGTTTTATCCACCTACACAAAAGAATCTTCAGTGCATTAAGTGGTATTGAGTTGAGCCGAATTAAATTGGCTTGAATGGATTTTGAATTGACCTGAACTGGACTGCGCACAGCGCAGCTAAATTGAATAATTCAGATTGTGTGGAATCAAGTCAGATTGGATAAACTCAAACTGAATCAATCTAGGGTGAGTCAACTTGATTAAAATTGGTTTAGCGTTGCCAGTCGATGTTCCAGGTGACAGCTCGGTGGACGGACTGATTTTATTATGTAGAATGGACTGACACAATATCAGCATGCTTTCGTTAAAAGATGCTGAAACTGAGTTTTGAACTCATGACATCTACAGAGGAAACAACTTACGAATCATCAAACACCTATCCAATGACAGGTCTGCAAACACACATAAAGAAAAAGCGCTTTTATTCTTAAATCACAATCAGGCTTAAAGCAAAGGAGGTGAATGCTCGCAGAGTTAAAGTATTGGAATATAAAGATATATGTCTAATTATGAGTCTTAAAAAAAGACAGTACATACTCTCAAAAGTGATGGTAACAGATCTAAGCTTCAATGTACAAACTTACAAAACCAAGGTGGCAAAAATCTACTCACTGGAATGTGCTTATAAACACTTATTATTTTATTGTACAGAGCAGGCGCCTGAGATATTTGCTTTAGAACTCAGCGCTGTGTAAGTCGTCCAATTAAAAAAAGTGTCTCTTTCCAATCTTCCATCCCCAATGTCTGACTTTACCCCCCGCCCCCTCCACACACTCACACACGCACAATTACATCTTCCTCCGTCTGTCTTTCTCTTGATTGATCTCTTTGTTCTCCCTAAGTGGTTTCATCTCTTTTCATCACTCTCCATCTGGATCCATCTTTTTTAAAACGTGTTTTTAATGGTTCCAAACTTTACAAATTTTACAAATGACTCTTAACAACCCTCTCCATTTCCTGCTCCCTCTTTTTCGTCTGTTTTTAGACCGTAGTTAAAATCAGCTTTAATCTTTGCTTTTCATTTTGGGGGGGTTGGATAAAATTAAGCATGCTACCAAGGAACAAGCCTAAGGTGTGAATATCTGCACTGTGCAATATGGTTTATGCATTTTTGCCACTGGCGAATCAGAGCACATTTCTCGCCGGATATCAGCTTATTAGATCTTGCGTGAGTGCAAAAGACTGGCCCTGGTAGCGCTGTAGTCCAAAGCCAATGTTTTTGCTCCAGGCTACGTGTAGCCATCTGTTTAGAATTGTTGGTGGAAGATAGATAAATCGGAAGATCGAGATGAAGACTGTAGAAGAGGAGGAGAATAAATGAAAGAGTAGAAAAGAAATTCCTGGTTAGTACCACTAACTTTGGGGGGGGGGGGGGGGGGGGTATAGTGGTGGCGGTGTGGGGTGGTTGTAGGAGATTTGGGTAGGTGGATGAAGAGAAATAAGGTGAGTGGGAGAACAGGCAATGCTTCAGTGAGTGGTGGAGGGAGATGTGAAGCTACAAAATGAAAATGCATTCTTAGGTATTGCCTAGGGGTGGAAAGCTGATGGGGGGAGTACAGGGAAGGAGGAGATGGACTGAAAAAGATAGAAATGAGGTGTATGGGTCTAGGGTTAGAAGTAGAAGAAGAGAGGAGGGAAGGAGGTTCACTTTGAGAGGAAAGCCAGCTCAGACTCTCCAGGCTATTTTGGTGTGTGTGTGTGTGTGTGTGTGTGTGTGTGTGTGTGTGTGTGTGTGTGTGTGTGTGTGTGTGTGTGTGTGTGTGTGTGTGTGTGTGTGTGTGTGTGTGTGTGTGTCAGGGAGAGAGGGAGAGACAGGGAGAGGGAAAGAGATGAGAGCTTTCTACCTGCCCTAATGAAAAAGTTACATAAATCTGAGTGGGCATGCCTCTGCCTGCAGCATTTCTCCATATTATACCACTGACCCAAACCTCTCCCAGTGCATGTGTGAGCGTACACGCTATGTGTGCGTGTTCGATCCTTGTAGAGTCCCACTCGCCTGTTCATGTCAGAAATAAACCAGAAGAGAGACACCCACGTAAATGTGCAGACACACTTACACTTACACACAGACCAAAAGATCTAGCTGACCCAAGCCCTAAGAAATAGCCAGTGTCTTCAAACAGAGATGTTAAAACAGGTTGACCTGCTTGACAGACACACATTTTCACACAGGCTGTATAATCACACACTCTTGTTCCCTTGGACTTTGGAAAGGAAGAACTACCTCCATACGCATAAACTAACATGATTTATGTTCACATACAGACACTTAGAGCCAAAACACAGTGAACATGATGAATCAAACTACACTTAAAGTCAAAGACTTTCTCCTGATATAGCACAGTAATAGCAAGGCATTACCATAAAGCTCGTTCTTAATGGGTCAACAGTGCACAGGTACAAATCAGACATAGATTATTTAAGAGGTTCTCCTCTTGTTTCACAAATGCAGCACTAATATGAAGATGGCAACTAACAGCACTTGAGGAAAAAGGGGGTAAAAGCAAAAAAAAAACCCTCACTTTTACTGAAAATTACTCACATCCGCATATGCACACAGAAGCTTTAAAACAAGCGCACTAAGAAACTGAAATCAAAGTCATGCAAATACGTCTTCCAATTAGGCCCCAAACAGGTTTCCATGGGATGAAATGGCAACCTCTAATTGGCTGGATAAAAGAATGCTCACATCCGAGCCGACAACTTGAGACAGCTTGGAAAATATACACATCCCTACCTGCATCCATACAAAGACACACACAGGTGTACACTTTGTAAGCGCGGATCACAGACAATTTATTCATGGTTAGGGGAGTCACACACGGTATCACCGGTAAGATGAGAAGCAAGGGTAGAGTGTGTTGACACAGATATGGTGTATTGTCAGGTGCAGGCACACACACATGCTTGGGTCAGTCTCTTTTTAAAAGCGTGAATAAAGCTTTGGTCGTGGTGTCGTGTTAACATAAAAGCTTTCACGCTGTTAAAAAGACCAGGCTTTGATTAGAATTTGATGTGTGAGAGTGTTTTCTAATGCCGGCCTTTGCTGACAGCGGCCCTTTTAAATCCTGCAGAGCCTTTGCAGGGAGTCTTCTGTCAAAAATATGTTGAATCAACGATTTCACCTTAACATGCTCTGAAGGGGTTTTTTTGTTGTTACTCTTTTTCTTTTCCCCCCTTTTTTTTCTCTGAATTCTCTAAAAGACAGATGTTAAACGTGCTCACCATGTTTGCAGTAGATCTTTAGTAGATCTCAACCAAAAGGCAACAGCAGCAGCAGTAACAGTGTAGCTGTGGATGATCAAACATTGAATTGTTAACTAACTGAATATCAAAAAAAAATGTTTTTTTTAAATCTGATTAATAAGTCGCTCCTGCAAGAAAGTGTCTCTGTGTGACTTTTACAAAGTGGTGTTACTCTTACATGGCATGATCATTATGAATGGTTAAATAATTCATTTCTTATTCCCGTATGGGGATTTGTGTAGAATATGAGATCTGGACTGTGAGGAATCCAAATGCGCATATCATGTCTGAACCCATGTAGAGATCAGTGAATGTATTTGCATCTACAAAGTGCTCCACTTAAGCTCAAAGTTTTCAATATATATAGTGCTTAAGTTGCTGAAATATTGTGTACATTAGAGGTCTCGTTGCTGTCTTGTGAAAATTAGTTTTCAGATAAACTAAGGGGATTAAATCCCCCTAATGGGCTGAAAAATACATTTCTTCCTTGAATAAGCTTTAAAGAGTAATTGGATTGTTGTCTCGTGGCTTAAAAGAAAGCTTGAAAGATCAATGCTTTCTAAAAACACATAGCTTCCTCTGCAGATGGACACCGTACAAGAGCCGTAGACTGCAACAGTTTCAGTATTTAAAAATTTATGTAACTTTTAGGGATGAAAACAGGTTGGATTTCAGAATCTTCTATGCCAGCATACTGAATATGTAGTCTGGACTCTTGGTTGGTTACAAATGGCAATTTCTGTCAGCCTATTGGGCTAATGAGACTAAATTATTAATGAGTTGTGAAAATAATCCACAGTTAAGCCCTGAAGCCTGAAAACAGAAGCACTGAATCAGAACATAAAGAAAATGTGACAGATGTTATATAGATGGTTATATTTTAATATACCATACACAAATCCTCATACACCCAAAATGAACCCTAATGAGGTTCCTTACTGACACCTTAAAAGTGCAATCTATACCTGTCGTTTTATGCTGCAGACAAACAGCATCTAAACTATTTTTACTGCATTAGCTGCAGAATAATTTGCACTTTTCAACATTTTTTAATGCCACGAGTCGCATAATAATCAGGCAGACTTCTGAGTAAAAGGCTCTGCTGAATATGACTTCACGGGAGCCATTTCTTAACCCTAATGCCGAACTATAATTTTCAAAGGGGATTGCAAAAGCCAATGTACATATATACGCTTGAAGTGTGGTGTGAGGTTATCGATAGGGACGCTTTGGAGTCTCCCCTGCTTTCTAATTAACTCTCCTTCTTCCTTCTCCGACCGCTCAATGGCCCAACTTTGCACTTGGTCTCTGGTGTATCGAACACACACACGCGCGCACATGCACGCGCAGACTCACACACGTTATCACACACTCGCATGCAAGAAGTCTGTTTGCATACCAAAAGCATACTTCATAGCTGAAAGAAAATGAAAGCCGTATTAATTATACAGTCTGCGTTTGTACACGCACGCACACACACAAAGAAAAAAAGAGGAGAGAGTGAGGGAGCAGTTATTTTGTTTCTCCTATGCGTCAAAGGAGACAGAGTGCGAGAATGATTGAGTCTCTCTGCGTCAGGGAGAGAGGGAATGAGAAATAGTGCAGAGGGAGAGAAAGAGTTCACTGTCTTCTCTCTTTAATGTGCGTGTGTGCACGTGTGTGTGTGCCTGTACATCTTCGTGCGTGTCGTCTACCCAGTATAACGCCCCCTCTGTGTCCCCGAGCCACTCTCTGTCACTCACACACACTGAGACTATTGTCAAGACATTGGGCGAGGCACCCCAAGACATTTCTGTGGCACTGTGTCTGTCACGGGGGTGATAGGGCTGTAAAGGGGTTTGCACATGCACATACACCCACACAGTTGTGTTTAAATCATTTTAGAGGACATTAAATTGACTTAATTTTTTTATCTGAAGGCTTCTCCTGAAACTAACCATAGCTGCTATTTGCTTAACTGCTTCCCTTCCCTAAACTTAAACTAAACCTGCTCGCAAACCATGTCTTCACCTCCGAATTGTGCCCTAGTTATTATTGGGACTTGTTTATGGTTCCCAAATGGGAAGTTGGTCCCCACAATATGATGGTGTAAATACATTTATGTCCCCACAAAGTATAAACACACAATCTATAAGATCCACAACTAATGTACAAATATGCCATTTTATATGTAGGCAGGTGAATTAATGTGGCAGTCGCCTGGAGTGCAGAGCAGGCATGTGTGAGTGTGTGTTTGTACTTGTGCGTGCCAGAGTTATAGCATACGCATATGTGGGTTGTGATTATGTGTGGCAAGGCCTATGTGGTGTACGTGCTTGTTTGTATCTGACAGCACATTAGGCAAAGCTATCTTTAACCTTGTAAAATGAGTGACACTGATTCTAAACTGACAGGATGGATTTCAGTTTGCCATGGCGCTCCATCGTGTCAGCCTCTGTCAGCTCAGCCCGTCCGCCCATTTCACAAAAGACAGGAGAGTCACAAAGGAGACAAAGTATATGTGAGGGGGAGGTAGAGAAACAACGAGAAACAAGAAGAAAATGAGAGGTTTATGGAGAAAGCTGGGAAAGATATGAGAAATGAAATAGTTTGGAAAGTCGGGGAGGAAGAGCGGTCTTGTTTGACAGAGAAAGGATGCCACACCAAAAGAGCTGAAAGTGTAAACGAGGCAAAAGAGTGTGAAGGAGAAAAAAAATGGGAGTGTGAACCGAGGTAGAGGTGGTGGAGGGAGCAGGGGGAAAGAGACCTTGCTCTTGTAGTCGGACGTCTCTGAGGTCCTTTATTGACTCTATCTATTGTTCACAGCAGCACTCCTAATCACTCTCAACAGGGAGGTTGTGTTTGTGTGTGCCCGCGCGTGGATGTGTGATCTTGTTTGCGTGATCTTGTTTGCCAGCCTTTTACAAAAAGTACGTATCTTTAGCCTCATCCTCACTTTTACTCTTTCATACACTGGCCCCCACAGAGAAGCTATTGTTCACTCTTCATCTGGTCAACCTTAATGGACAATAGCAGTGGGTGGGAAAAGCCTGTTCCTAACACGCATACTATTAGTCTAATGGTACAAATTCTCACACACACACACACACACACACACACACACACACACACACACACACACACACACACACACACACACGAAGACAGAATGGGCAGTAAATACCATCTAAATAGCAGGCATACATATGTATGGTCTCTCTTACTCACGCAGGCACACAGAAGGCCAGTTGTACGCGGCCATCCTGTTTGCATCTTTCTTAACAATGACTGCTGTCATGGATATTATAAGAGATGACTGTTTTAAGGACTAGCACTGGAAAGTGATGAACACCACCAGCACACACACACCAACAGAGGAGCTAATCTGAATCATGGGCATTTGTCCGGTAAGCCTCGTTTCACATCTCACACTATGAGCCTTTGTTTCTGTTTTGTTTTTTCCCCTATAGACAGCCACGGCTGCACAAAAGGATAAACATTTCAAAGGGCCGATGCTGTGAATAGAGTCAATGATTTTCAATGTGTATCTGCAGGGTGGAGAGCCCAGATGGAGACAGGGAGAAGGGAGAAAGCACAATGCCAGAGTGGACAGATTGATGGTAATAAAGCTGTGGTGGATGGCGAAGCAGTCGATCCACATGCAGCGAAACAGTCTCTCTGCCTGTCTGCCTCTGCACAAACAGTCATCCGCAAAATACCTGCAAACATCCACACACTTTAAATAACTAGTTAGGGCTAAAATGGTGCACAACTGACTCACGGTTTTATTTCTAAATGGAGCCAATAAGAGAAAGTGATTGAAGTTCACAAAGCTTCAACAAATCACAAACGTGCCTCGCACAAAGCAAAAACTGTTAAGCGGGACAGGCGTGTCAGAAGTCAGCGAGGCTCGTAGTTCCAGTGTTTGCCACCGGAGGGCTTGCAGCAGACTGCAGCATTCTGAAGAGGAGTGTGGAGAGAGGGAGCGAATGGGTCCGCATAGTGCCGATCAGATGACCTCGCTGCTGCAGTTAATGTTCTCTGGCGCTCAGACACAAGGCTAAGGCTCTCCCTCATACCGCGGGGCTGTTGTACAACAAGCTGTTGTGGTGGTAGGGGTGGTGTTGTTTGAGGAGTGCGAGTGTGGTTGTGTGTAAGTGTGTATGCAGGAGGGGAAAAGATTAGGGGAGTGGAACAAGAGAAGGTGCTCCTGTGAGGGGAATGAGGGAGCGTGACACCAAGAAGGTAACATGTTTCTAAAGCACTGCTCAATTTCTGTAATCCGGTCTTTCTTTCTTCTATACCCTTCTCCCCATATTTCTCCTTTTTCTTTGCCTCCTTTCTCTTTGTCCCGCTCTCTTGCCCTCTGCGTCTCCACCCCCCCACGCACTTTAATTTGCCCCCTCATTTCTACTGCCGCACTTGCCCCCCTTTTTCTCTACCTCATACCCCCTCTCCCTCCCTCTTCTCCCTTTCTCTCTCTCTCTCTCCCTCTCTTCTTTTTCTCTCTGCAGTGCAGCACAGTGATTATCATTCCTCTCACAGAGTCAGGCCTGATAGTCAGATACTGCTGAGCACCCTTCTACATCACCTGCTTCTAGAGGGAGCAATGGAGAGCGAGAGACTGAGACAGAGGAAAGAAGAGAAAGGAAGAGGGGAGGGAAAGAGGGAGAGAAGATCGGTGAACTGCAGAATGAGGGGAATGAAAGAAGAAAGAGGAAATGAAAGGGGAGAAAGTGGGGGGTGAGGGAACAAAGGGTGAAGGAGAGCAGAGAAACATGGGAAGGGAGGGAAAAAGCAGAAGCATGGATAAGGGAGGATTGCTGTTACTGCAGAGGTGGTCCCACTGCAACATACATGCTGCATAGTTATAGATGTGTTGTCAGTGTGTGTTAAAGTGCACACTTGCAAGTGTGAGTGTGAGCAAGCGTGGCTGAAGTGCGCATTTACGGCATCAGCGTGGAAGCTATGAATGTCTGTGCGAGTGCGTGAGTGTGTGCTGTGATAATAAGGCGCCTTGACTCATCAACATCACTGGGCCAGACAGCTGAAGAAATGCCACTCATATTGCTTCATCCCTCCCTGAGCTGAGTTTCAACCTGCTCCAAACCATTTTGTGCATTCTGCAAATGCCACAACAGTCCGCGTCTCTCCCTCTGAACAACATTCTTCATCTCTTCTTCACTTCTACTTCAGACAGTCTGTGGTCATGCCGAGTCTTTTCCTTTTATTATTTTATATTTACCTCGCTACAAATGCTGATTAACAGACATTTTTTTTCCTCATCCCACCTTTGATCAGTTGTTCCATCCATCATCCGTCACTCCCTTCCACGTAGTCTCTTGACACATGTCTGTACCTGTCTGCTTGACCCAGCGGTGACACTGCATAAGCAGGATGTCTGCTCTTTTCAACATAGCCTTAAGAAACTGCATTATGGCACTGGAAACGTCACTCTGTTACACCACTAAGGGCTTGAACAAAGTTGCAGATCATTTCTATATTTAAATAACCAGTTTAAATATATCATCATCAAATAAATTGTTAACCCGTCTGTCCTGTTTGCGCAGTAACTGAAAGATGCTTTCTGTCAGTGTGCTTCACTGTTTCCCCTCCTCACTGGCTTTGATGCATAACTTAACAGTTGACAGCAAAAGATTTCAGGAGGTTTTCTCATAAACTCTTGGAGATTTTATTAGGATCACACGAATTTTACCAATTAACTCATTTTCCAGTTAAACTTTAGTTTCATTTATTTTATTGGACTCTTTGACATGATGAGAAAAGACAGAAGAAAAGAAATAGCAAAAAGTGTTGGAGTAGAAATGAACTTTGTTTGTGCAATTAGATTAAAAAAAAAACAACAACAAAGATATTCATGTGTTGTTGTTTTTTTCACCAACAAATTTCACACTTAAGGTGCTTGTAAAAAGAAAAAAATCCCTTACAGTTATGAAACAAGACATCTGGAGCCAGAGAATTTAAATGGCAATTTAAATGGTAGAAAACAATAGTAAAGAAAGGCAAGGAAAAGCAAGCTTTGAAGTTAAATGCAAGTCATGCAACATGTCATCCGTAGAGCCACTTTGTGTGAATCCACAGTGAAGAAGTGTCTCTGCATAAACGCCTTTTTCATGGCAGTTTAATCATGCAAGGTGTAAGGATGCCTGCTTTAAAGCAGTCAATGCAAGCTCATTATTTTTCAATAATATTTGCATTGTAATCTGGTCGCTGTTATTGAGTTCACTTATTCATTCCAGTATTCACTCTACTCTTAAAGTATGACCACATGCACGCTGGCTGTCTGCATTAGCACAACATGATTTCTAAACGGCAGCAAAACAACAGAGCAGAAACAAAGGTCATTTTGACTGATCAGCATTCTGGATATGAAGTCTGGACTATACCCATGTGGTGTCAACAGGAGCATATTAGTTTTCAGTGTGTGCTCTGGTAGTATAGTGCAATATCACCTTACGTATTCCACACAGTTATAGCTGTAATAAGCATTAGGCTGACATTTTATCAGGTCTGGTATTTTTTTAGATAGTAAATAAACTTCCAGATTATAAGAATCGGGATAAAGTGATATTATCTGTTAATAAAAAATAGCTATGTTGAATAATCTGCACTTTTAAGGCATTTTTAATCCTTTCTCGTGCAACACTAGTCACAGTAGAGCTGGCGTATGAAGCTCACCGGCCATCAGGAGCAACTAAGGGTTGACCGTCCTGCCCAAGGTGGAGGGACCAGGGACTGAACTGACAACCCTCTGATTTATTTATTTTTTGACAGCTTTGTACAGAACCAAAGAATAGATCGCTATTTACTTTATTCATTTGTATATTAAAGGCTTTTTAGAGCAATGTACTCGTTTAATCACTAATTTATTTTTTTTTAATTGATTATTAAGTCATTACTCATATTATGCTTAAATGCCAGGGTTATTCTAATCATTCAAGAGGTCATCCTGCCCACTAGAGCTGCTAAGCCTCTTAAAGAATTCCATAAATCTGGTCTGTAATTAAGACTTTCAGTATCCCACATCAGTCACACAATCCAATTTTTGGCCTAAAAATATCTTATTTTACAAATATTGATGTATGCCATCAAACGTAACGTGTTCTCAGGATTAAATCACGATTCAAGGATCGCTGCCAGGGAAATTACACCGCGGCACCCCTCAGTCAACGTAAGGAAAATTTCAGGTGTCTGGAGGGAGCGATTACAAACAGGATGTTTGTTGTCTGCTTGATTGACGTTGGACTCAGTGAATAAACCGACTTTGGCCTGTTTCAAAAGAACTATATTAACAACACGGGAAAAACACTTTTTCTTTTAACATCCAGTTTTTTATTTTTAGCAAACAGCAATAAATACAAACATGCAGCAATATGTTGGGCAAAGACAGATGAAAGTATAATCCATCACAACACTTTTGATGCCGGGCAGTAGGACCGGCTAACGTCATTATGAATTATAAAGATAAAAATTAATCATCATCAACACTAGCATTTCCAGCTCTCAGTCGATAAATTTAATATTTGTTCTGTCACAGCCTGTTACATTTTACACTTCTTTTCATAGTTTTGTTTTCTTGAATAAAAGAAAGAAGCCACAAAGAAAAAAAACAATTATTTTGGTCATTAAGTATGTTTAGCCGAAACCTAATTACACTGACTTTTATCAATTGTCAGTTCAGAAGTTAAAAGCTATCATCAACTCTTTTAATGGATAATGATTTTATATTATGTATCAGCATTTAAAAAGTCATATCAGTCAATCCGTCAAATGAATTATTTTACATTTTTTGGTCTGTATTTACTGAATGTGTCTCACTCTGCCTCCATGCAACATGATTTGAATAAATCTGTGTTCATGATGGGAATTTGTCCCCCTGTCTATGCACTGTTACAACCCAGTACACTTGGTTTCTAAAAATTAGCCGCAGTGGCTCTTCACCTATACAAAGATGATGTCAAACATCAAGGAGAACGAGCAGAGAGCGAAAGGGAACTGTGGCTCCAGTCCTACAACCATATTTGTAGTTTTGGTTTATGCATAAGCCGCATCCTGTCAGTTCATTATGCAGACCAGAGTGTACCAGGGCATAAACAAACACAAACACGGTCTCACATCCAAATGCTCTCTCTCTCTCACACACAGACACACACACACAGAGAGAGAGACCAAGAATCAGATGTGCAGATACACACATGTGTTGAATATGCAGACACATGTAACAAGAAGAGAGGGAGACTGTTAATTAACTAGAGCTCGTTAATTCTCTTTGAACCGACAGCATGGAGGTTTACACACTAATTACCTTGATGACTGAGCCAACCTGTGCACGCGCACACACACACACATTCTACAAACACAGACGCACACGCAGGTGCGACTAGTCTCACGGGCTGACATAACACATCTTGCAGGTTTTGAAAGTCTCACACTCGTACACGGCTATCAAACACAAACATAAATGTGAGAAGCCTCACTCATATGCATATACACACACTCACACACACAGTCTGCAACACGGTTTTGCCCTGAAATGAAAGCTATATTAGGAACTCTTTTTTTTTCTCTTCAGAGCTGCAAGATACAGATGGTTAAGTTTATTCTTAGTTCAGACCCATCATGCTTCCTTTTGATTCACTCTTTCGATCTGCCAGAAATAACTTCAGACCAACTTCCAGGATGGTCATATGTTTGTACAATATAGTTGCATTACATCCACACACACATATGAAAACATAATCGATCAAACGCGGACACTCACACTCGCTCACTTTGCTGCGCAGATGAGCGAAGCTCCCATGTCAGTATTGGACTGTAATGGCCCATGTCAGATTAGGGGGAAGGGGTTTTTTTATGTCCTCCGTCAGACTCAATTAATACTCCATCAGGCATGAATTCATAGGCCACACTGGACCTTAGCCAGTTCATCCATGCGTGTGTTTTGAAACTAATAAATGTGTTTTCACATTCAGTTGATATTTGAGTATAGCACTATGTTACCTATTATAATAATGAGACTTTTTTGAAGTTCCTCCTCCAAATTAGAGAAAGTGCACATGCACACACAAAAGTGCTTTTGTCAGTCAGGTTGGAAAACATCAAGGAGGTTTTTCAGTGCAAAGGTAGAAGCTGGCAAAGAAGCAAGGAGAGAGTAGGAGACACTTCGCAGGTATAAGCAAAGAAGGCGGAGATGTGAAAAGCTTTTTAAGAAATCCATATTCACAAAAGAAAGATGTTCAAATGGTTACTGGGTAGCAGAGGGTGAGTGAGAGCGAAAAGGAAAAAGTGAGACGACAATGTGAAGTAGCAAGAGGAGCTGAGGCAGAATGTGTAGAGTGTGGAGTCATAGAATGTAATGACTAGAAGATGCCAAAATATGGGATTTGGCAAAAGAAAAGAAGCGAGGTTTGTCAATGAGGCTAAGGCAGTGGATGTGAGAAGACGCTGGAAAAGGGGGTTTGGGGAGTGCAGAGAAGTTATGGGTCAATAAAGCCCGCTGTGGGGAAGCAGAGAGGGACTCATAACGAGGTCAAGGACACATCATCGATCGCCACATCATAACGCTGACTGGCAAGGAGAAGAAAGGATTGAGGAGGAGATGGAGGAAGTGAACAGGAGTCACGGAGGACAGAGGGAGAGCTATGCTACAGCTGTGGAGAGGGGGTGACTGTAGAATTGGCCGAAGCGAAGAAGGGGGAGAAGCGGGAGAGAAGTAGAAAATAAAAAATAACAAGGATGAAGGAATGAAAGGGGGCAAGTCTGGCCAGAAACAAGGTTAGAGGGAAATTGAATTAGACGGAATCATGGCTGAACAGATCAGATCTGTAATAAAACACACACAGAGGAGCAACCCGCACCAGTTTTGCAATAAGCTGCTGTAAATCAAGGCGTGCTCTGTGTTGCAAGCTGGATTTCTACACTTACACAGTAATCCTACCCCCTCTCATGTAGCTGACATGTTACATTTAAGCCACAGAGCTAAGAATCTCATATTCAGAAGTACAGCTCTAAGAAAAAGTTTGCTAAGCCTTTGGAAAGACCATGATCTCTACATTGATTGCCCATAAAATGTTATCTGATCTTCATGTGACAATTATAGACAACCGCAGACTGACTAGACTAGCAACACGCAAACAGCTGTGCTTTTCGTCTTTATTGAGCACACTAAGTAATTGCTCAATAACCACATGAAGAGAACATGAAGAGTTTGTGTGCTGAATCAGATCTTTCGACACAGCAGCCTCAGCTTTATACTTTATACTTACTGCTCAATTAGCAAAGGTTGCTCACACGCTAACTTTCTTAGCATAGTAGCTAATATAAAACATATTGACAGTGTTATTGTTACTTGTCATCTCAATATACCTCTGTTTACTGACAGCTTTGCCCACCTGAAACAAATTACCTAGTTGCACAAAAGTACGATTATTACCTCTTTTCTTAAGTTGTGTATTTCCTCACTCAGGTAGATGTAACGGCACATCCTTGATGTTATTGAATACAATCAAAATAGAAGTGATTTTTATTTTATTCTGGACATTTTTCAGATTGAAAAGGGAGAAATGTCAACTGTGCAATTATACTGGTTGAAATATCTTCTATTGTGTAAGATAGAGAGCGTTTTTCTCAGCTGGGCAAGAAAAGAAATTAGCGGATTCAGGAAAGAGCTTCTGAACAGCGGACTGTGTTTTTAAAGTTGCCCAGTCATTTATTAGGGGGCAAGTTTGTTTTGTCAAAGCCATACATGAGAATATCTTTCTTTCTTTTTCCTGTTTTATATCCCTTGAACACGGGCATGCCCCTCTTGTGGCCTTGTGATCAGAAATTATTATAATTTTTCATCATTATTTTCATGAAATAAATCTGTGATCATGAAAACACATCCTGCCGTAATGTTGAGTTAATATTATTTTATGATCAGAAGTAGAAAAGTTTTGACAGCCTGTTAAGTGAATAGAGGATTTCTTTTTGTCAACACCTGTGATGTCGGAAAACACTTATTATTACAAGTTCCCACATTTTCTTGGCAGCCAAACTATTTCTTACTCATGTTCTCGCTGACTCTTTACACCCAGCTTCTACTCATTTATCCACTGTTCCCTCTCTGAGCTGTTGCCCCCTGTTTGAATAAGTGGAAAAGAGGTTGAGCTGCTTCAACTAAGTGAACGCTCTAAAAAATACAATGCTGTCTGTGGAGAGTTAAAATGAAGCCACCGAGGTTGCAAGAACTACTGGTTTTCCATTAGATTCCAATGTCTCGGCTCTTTCCTCACCCTTGCACATGCCTCCCATCCCTGTTGTCTGAGTCACTTTTTCTCATCCCCATTTTATCTCAACGATGTTAAGAAGTGGCAGAAGAAACACGTGCTCCATTAATTTCCCGTTTCTCCTTAATTAATTTTGCTGTGTTCGCCTCTCATCTTGTCTTGTGCGTTCATTAGGTGAACTCGCTCAAATGTTTCTTTTCTTTCTGCGCGTGCTTGTGTGCCTGTTTGAAAGAAAAGGAAGATTTGGTACAGTCCGGACTTTTATTGCAGCCCTCCATCAGTTTTCCTCCCCGATTATCCTGAGGTGACTTTCTGAGCTGACGTTTTGTCCACCCTAATCTGCTTCCGTCCTCTGCTCAGTCACTTCCTCCCCATACGCTGCATGTTTCAAAGCAGATTTAGGTTGAAAGGGATGTAATTTTGTGACCAGATAAATGAGTATGAAAGGGGTTTGTGGGGGAAGGGGGGTTATATAGAAATGGGCTTCCTGGTGCAGAGTGATCCCTTCAGGCCAGACAGCGTCGTTTAACTTTCACTGATAGCCTCTCAGCGTGAACTTATAACAATTTTTATCCTCTCTGTCTCGCCTCAAAGTGAAAACCGCTCCACTAACTAGACTGGGGGTGATTAGAGCGTTAAAACTGGAGCAGGTGCGATGCTTAGTTTGCATGAATGATGTAATTCACTCCTGAAACCACTTACACTGTAAAACTAGATTATTTGTTATTGATGGGAGATGGTTCAGTGGTTTGTGTCGCAAGGATGCTTGCAACCTATTTTTGAAAGTTGCAGTTCTTATTTATTTTTTGCTATTCAGATATTAATAAATTTCTACATTATGATGAGTTGGCTTACTTCTAAACTAAGATAAAATGAAGGAAAACGCTTGTCAGATCTTTTGATATCTCATATCTCTGGAACTGGAGCCCAAAGAGTAAATTGTTGTGGATCACAAATGTGTAGTTTTACATTCTTATTTTTTTTATTAACCCTTTAATGCCCAGTGTATTATATTAAAATGCATTTTTTAGACTTCTACATCATCTGTCAACCCTCCCCACTCCCCCGAAAAACCTAAATAAATCTCACAATACATTTTAAGCAATAAATAACAAAAACAGAGGTAAAAAAAAATGCCAGGTGTAGCAAATGTGACATAAATTAAAACTCAGGCTTTAAAGGGGTTAAATAAATGCAGTGGATTTTAGTAAGTAAGCTAGTGCGAATTCCACATACACAGCAGGATGATCTAGTAGAGACTGGCTTGAGCTGAATACGCTGCCTGTCATTCATTTTGAAGGAACATGTCACCCTTTGCGCCAGAGAGGCTGTATGAGCCTTTGGAGACACAGACAAGCCTTTTTAACTGGAAAGCACATGCACCACCGAGGCCTTTTTTGCAGTTTCAAAAGAGTTAACCACGCTCAGACTGAAATTTAATGGCCTCTTCCTTTGTACATGTTCCACCATTCCAGCACATTTCCGAAAAATCTGACCTGCCAGTATTTGTACCTGAGAGACAGACAGGAAAACGGAAGGCCTTCACCCCGGCTTTTGCTTTAGTCAAAAGCATAAAATCTGTGCATGTCCGTTTTTTCTTGCTGTCAATGAGAAAGATGTAAAATGTCACCAGACTCATCATTTAACATCCTTCTCTTATTTCAATACAGTGCTGAATGTTGTTTGTGAGCTTGAACTTTATATTACCCAGCTGCTACTACTAGGCACCATTCCAGATTGAAAAGAAACTCTCTCTGGCCCGTCCAGAGGTTTGTAAACATCAACCATGTCCAGAAACCTTAATCTAAACTGGGATTAAAGGCCAACTGAAAACTTTGAGGGAGTGCCATGATTGGTTGATAACTATTACCCTGCATTGTAGCAGCTAAGCCCATAATCAAGGCGAACATCCTCCGATAATCCCAATATGTCTTTGCAGACCCCTGCCCAACAGCCTAATCCTCAGATTTAGAACCTCAGATTAGGAATACTGGATGATTAATCTCATATTGTGCGTTTGTTTTCTGCAGGGGACCCTTCGCCGGGTGACCTTCTCGGTAGTGAGCCAACCACAGGACGGTGGTTGCTATGACAGTGGCCTGGAAGACTCGGAGACTCCGAGTAGCAAGAGTTCATCAGGGCCTCGGTTGGGAGCCCTGCCACTTCCAGAGGAAGGCTACGAGCGAACCACACCTGAGGGCAGCGTAGGGGAGGAGGAGCATGTGGAGAATGGTACACACATGGCGCATTAGAGCTCAAAAAGGCCGAGCGATGCATTTACTTGTATATGTTTTACTTTGCTTGGACATGTTGATAGACACTATCTATGTCTCTCATTTTCTCTTTCCCTATCTCTCTCTCGCACCCCCTCACCTCCTCTTTCTATGCCATAAAAACACACAATAACACTTTCATTAAAACCTCGGCTTGCTGTCAAGGCCTCGGGAATCTTTTCAGTCTTTCACATGATGGAAATCTGTTTTATACAAAAAAGCATTTGTTCTGTGTGTGTGTCTGTTTGTCTCTGTGTGTGCATGCACTTGTCCCACATATACAGAGTGTTTCTGAGTAATATGTGAAGGTTTTTTTTAATAAAAGCTAATGTGTGTTAGTATGTTATGCCAGAGAACCATCCCTGGCCTTGTCCAAGCATCTGCTTCACCAATGAAATTGTGTTTTCACCTTTTTGTGCAAAGTCTTTGTCAAGGATGGAAAGCGACAAAAAAAGTTATTCTTTTGATCTTTTCACTCGTCTTTCCTCTGTATATGGTCATGCCAGGGCTGCAGCAACATCGGCAACAAGCCAGGGTCACTGTGACCTTGGTGAATAACTAGTTCTGTGGCTATCAGTGAGTTTCCAGTTCAATGCTGCTTCTTGCCAGTGTGCGAAATTTTGTTGAGTTTAATAAGTTTTTGTCACGGTCAGATGGAGAGACGAATTGAACAGAGAATTCATTGTGTTGGCTTTAATTATACTGCACAAGTATGTTCTTGTTTGGTTTCGCATGAAGTTACTGCTGCCGCTCTACATATTCAGTAAAACTTTGCTGGCAGATTACAGCAGAGATATCTAATTTCTTGCGGTAAATTCAAGTGAAGCCAAAGTTAGAAGCTTTAACAGGAAATGAACACATTACATGACATGACAAGACATGAAAAGACAAACGACTGGTTTTGCATACATAAGGCTACAATACATCAGCATTAAATCTCTGGTAGTCTTGCTAACCTTTGGAAAAAAGCACTGGAGGAATGTTACAAATACACATCCAATCAATTCCTTCCACATAAAGAAATTTAGTCTTGCCATTCAAATTCCTGCTGATGAATTTCCTTTTCTTTTCAGTATTTTTTTCTTTTTCTTTTTTTTTTTTGTTGCTTTGACCTCAACTTTTACCTTTAATGTAATGCTGAACCGCACCTGATTTTTTTATGCATTCTTTGGATGTCAGCAGTTTTTCTTTTTGCTCCAGCAGCATTTTTCCTTTAATTCAACCCCCTCCTTTGCAACCTTTGTCTAAAACCATCTTTTTAAAGCTATTTTCTGTCTTCCTGTCTCATTGTTCAACTCTCCTTTCTCTCTGGTACTTTTTATTTCCTTGTCTCCTCATCATTTGGTGGTCTAGTGTGTGGCACCGTGAGTCAGTTCATTGTGACATTCCCCTTTCACTCTCTTTTCGCCAGTGTTTTCATTGTGATATATTACTTGTTAAATTAAGGCAGAGATGTCATTTAACTTCTTTTGTTTCTTTTTTCTGTATCCAGATGCTAGACAGCTGCCAGATGTAGCTTTGACAGGGAAGTGTACCAGGGAGTGTGATGAGTTTGGCCATTCTGACACTTGTTGGATGCCTGTCCGCTCTTCGGCACGGCCGCGTCAGCGCCACGGCAGCGACCCACCACGACTCTCGACCTTTGCCCCCGGAGATGACAACAATAACCTTCGCGGTAACGACCATGAGAGTGACAGTGAGAGTGCGGGAAGCGCGGGGAGCTCCGAACCCGGAGTGGTCGTCAGTGGAGAAGGTCAGAGATTACCTTTAGCCAATGGGGATCCGCTTGGCACCCTGGGTAGGGGAAACCACAACAGGAATATGGGTGATCACAACCGTAACCTTCTTAACCGCAAGATGACTTCTGCATCCTACGACACATTTAGCAGTGCTGGTTTTGGGAGACGCCAACAAGAGGAGGGAGGGGGAGAAGGCCAAAACCCACCTGAGGTCATACCACTGACGCGGACAGGAGGGGACTACAAGACCACATCCTGCCTGACCTTGTCACGCCGTGAGGTCTACCTGTGACATCCTTGCAGTCCTCACCACTACTTCCTTTTCCGTAACAAGAGGGAGGATTAAAACTTCACTGGCAAGTCATCAGCGTGAAAGGACTTGGAACCTGGGAAGATGTGAAACTGTCAGAAAAGATGTTTTCCAAAAATACTTTTTGATTCTGACTAATATTTATAGGCCCTTAAATGTAGGAAAAAAATTGGATAAACTCCTAGGAGAACCCTGAACAGAAAGAACACTTTCTAAAGCATTTTTCTAAATACTGGTGAAAGTTACCTACAGGCAAAGCTCCTCTTATGACAATGTGGAGGAGGACAATCTTCTCTTCTTTTTACCTGAATCTGATGCATGCCTGACCCTATCCCACAGAGGGAACTGTATGAAGAAGAAAGAAGCGGAGATGGTGTAAATTCTGATGCTATAAATTCCTGAGTGCGTATAAAAACTGAGTCTACAGCAGACCAGATTTGGACTCAACTGGTGAGCCATCTGCTGAAAAACCACAGAGGTTTCATCCAGTCAAAACAGATTAAAAAAGAAGTGACGGGTCTTTGATTGAGTTATTTGAATCTAATTCAAACCAATCAATTTTTCTAATGTCTAATCAACTGTATCATAACACAAGAGGGGGATATTAACCAATCAAACTGCTCATGTCTTGAGGATTTTCTGTCATAAATAGAGCATAAAGTACCACCTGAGTGTGATCGCCGTAATGTTACACACTAGAAAAAAACGTCAGTTGTTTAAAACACATACGATTCAGAACAAACAGCAACAATGTGAAAACAGACTTTTCTTACAATCAAATGTAATTTTTCAGAATACAGTGTCCTCATAGTATGTCAGTAGTGCCACAGTATTCGGGCGTGTGTGAGAATATATGTTTATTATTTTACCTTTACACCCAGTCTGTATGTATATAGTGTATGTCAGTATTTGATAAAACAGCAGCGTTATCTCTCCGCTGCTGTCTTTCGTTGAGTAGACTGGGGTGCTTAGTTCATTGCACATCTACGGTATCCTAACGGTGTTCATGTATGATAAGTGCTCTCTCACGCACACGCGGACACATATGCACTCATACGCATGCAAGCGCTCATACACTGAGCATAGCATGTAAACACAAACATACAGTGCATTTACAGAATGTGGACGTGCATAAGGCCACCGTTTATGACACGAGTCAGTGGCTGTGTAACATAAAGTATGTAATAACCTGCATTAACTTTCATACAGAAAAAATTAAGAACAGGCAAACACAACACACACATACACACAGCATATTTAAACATAAGTCATATAAACGCAGTGCATAGTTCATGTGCACTATGTATGTATGTGCTTTTTTATCATAATTTTTTAACATTATCATTGAACTAGCTGTAGCATTTTGCCTGCTCCCCTCCATCCAGTATTTAAACATGAAATGTATTTAATAATTATTCATCTCTGACTGATGTGTGAGACTACATTAAAGGGAATTTCAGTGACATCTACTGTAAGTGACGATAGACAATGTGAAAACCGGAGCTATTCTGCTGTACGTAGGACTCATAGAAAAGACCAAACTTCTATAGCTTCTGTAAGAAAAAAAGGAAAGAAAAAAACTGCATGAAAGAAAGATTATGCTAACTTTTTTTTCCTCTCTTTTTTAAACCACATGCTTTTTTGAATACCACGCCTATTTGGATACATCTGTACTAAATGTGTGTGCTCGCGGGGAAATGGAGATAATGATTGCAGCAAGGGAGTTAGCTTCAGTGGATGAGATCGTTTCTTCTTTATCGTGGAGAGAGTTTGAAGTAACCTTGGGCCCTTTCGCTCACTTTGGCACAAAGGATGCCAGAGGCTATATATATATATATATATATATATATATATATATTAAAAAAAGAACATAGTGAATTGGGAACGTAAGACTTGTGCTGCGACCCGTTTCACCGCGCAGTGCTGACCTGAACACGCCCATACTGCTGTGCTGAACTGCACAGATAACAGACTCCTTCACATTTTGTCCTTCCCATCAGCTACTGCACGACTTCGACACACTCTGCTGCATTGGGCTAAAGAGTGGGTGTGGATTGAGGCCAACACATCTTAATTCCCATCATCAGTGTGTGGCTCAGTGGTGTGATAGGGATAATAGGGTTAGGTCGTCCCTGTGGTCTTAATGAGTTTCTTTTCTCCTCTCTTCTCCTCCCTTGATCTGTTCTGATCTCATTAATGTCTGGATAGAGGAATGTAGCACTGCTGGAAAATTGCTAGTGTGTCTCTTAATTTTTCTGGTTGTTTTCGGAACATAAGAGTGAACTAAGACATTTAAAAAAAAATGTGTAGTAAGGTTCAGCTTACTCACAGAGTCGCGGCTTGACTGTCACCTCACTGAAAGGTAACTGGACTGGAAATGAAGCAGGAATCATTGTGACACCTCCTTAGATTTTACAAGGATAAGAACAGCTCCGTGTGTGTGGATACACTTTGTATACCTGTATATATCTTTAACTTTCCAACTCTGTAAAAAACACTCTTTAGCTTCAGGTCCACTGATGTATTTACTCCCAAAGCCTTCATTACTCCCATATACCCCAATATGGCTGTTTACTGAGCTCTGTTTTTGATGGACTGTGCTGAGGATGTAACAAAATTCAAAGCCTAACATTTGGGATTTTTCGCTTCTTGGAGACTTCATGGGGATTGAAAACAATCATAATATCCTGCATGGTATGTTCTGAGAGACAAAAGGACACATGCTCATTCTCTGGGAGAATGAGTTGAGATAAATGGTTTTCAGACCCTTAAAGGGCATCAAGAACCCGTGGAGAAACCAGTTTGTGAGTTTTGCAAAGAGACTCTTGAGACAGCCCTGCCTTTTAAAAGTGGCAAATATTTCTTCAAACTGCTGTTTTATGGCAGTTCCATGATGGCACCTTTCAAACACTTAAGAGTGGATTTAAGGGAACTTTATGTAAATGAATCTGTGTGGGTGTGTCTCTTTTTTTTATACTGCACGTTTAAACATGAAGATGTTTCAGTCTACTGCGAAAATGAAGAGGGGAGAGAGACAGAGAAAGGCATCATGTCTGAGATCTGCCACCTACTAATCAAGACACTTTTGAGAAGAGACACTTCAGTGGACGCCATGTACCTGTCATCCCCCTTGTGCTGTTACCCTAGCCATGTACAAATAAAGTACACTGTAGAACAGACAACCGGAAACCATAACAAACGATGGCATGCTTAAGGTTCAAATCTGCACTTGATAAAAAAAGGAAAAAAAATGTTATTTTTGTTTTCCTCTTCTTTGTTTTCTTTACCTTTAGGAATTGGCTCTGTTTCTTTGCCAATTCCCCCCTGTAATTACATAATGAACTAATTGCATTTGCTATGATGTGGAAGAAGAAGAAGAGCTCTTGACGAATGGTTTGGTATGAAGATTAATCATGTAAAAGTTTGACTTTGACATTAAAAACTTCAGACATACCCATTGGCTGTTAGCACTGTCCACTCTGTTCTCAGATTATTTCGCACAGTAACAATGAGAGCAACAGCAGGTGTGACACTTGTAATGACACCAAGCAAAATAACTTGCAATATTTTTTTTTTATCAAGAACTGAGCCAAATGTTGGCAAATTTATTCATCAATAAAGTCATTACTTACAGCAAATGGAAGCCTTACTTGAAAGTGGTACAAAACTGGAGACAAGGCCATCTTTATTCAAGGTCAGCTTGGTCCAAAATCTCAGTTTCATAACAGCAAGCTGCAGTTAAAAACTTCAGAACAATTTTCTAAGCAGGCTGAAGTGTGGAGGTCATTCTCCCATTTACATCTTCCAAAGTCAAGAACGCCCAGTGAAGTTTAGCTTTTGTCTGCCTTCCTGTTGAACCAACAGCACCACTGTCATGCAATTATATGTCATTTTTGCAGCTGGCTGATATCTGAAAATTAGATTATCACAAAAAAATAAGTTTATCACTAAAAGGTGGAACAATCTATCAACTTTGAAATATTCTGCACTGGACCTTGTTACTAGAAAAGTTTAAAATGTAGAAGCAATTTGGATTTGGACTTATCTGAAAATGCTTCACAGGTGTTAACTGCTACAAAGATTAGCGTGAAGGACTTTAAAATGTCAAAACGAAAAAGAAAGGAAAAGAAAAATGAGAATCTGTGTTTGGTTTGAGTATGCAACGCTGACACCAGATGGTCATGCGTGGTACGTCAGTTTCCTGGTAGAGCTTTTTCTCTGTGTCATAACCCCTTTAAACATGCAGAAGTGAAGTACAGTAATATTTTTAAGCAATTAAAGGCATTAACTTTACATTAAAAAACATGTCATTTTAATTCAAATGACTCTTTTCACTGAACCAAAAATATTTGCTAAAGATTTAGATGTAATAAAATATCAAAATATGATGTCCCTGAATCTTGGAAATGATCCTTTAAGAAAAGAAGGTTCTTCAAATTTATGTGATACACAATATATTTTACATGATAGCTACGATAACTATTTAAACATTACTTTATTGTTCTTGAAAGGAATTGATAATTTCAGAAAACAAGCACATTTTAATATTTGAGTACCCATTATCAGGGGCATCGCAGCAATTAAAAGTTGAATCCTGCACTCTACTCTGTTTTCCATTGTCACAGAACAGCATGTTTTCTCCTGAACTTTGAGCTGGTTACAGCACTCAGAATTTAATGCGTTCCTGTTTCACAATTAGATTTTCAAACAATTCCAACTAATTACTAAATTACTTTTGCTGTTTGACAAAATTCAATTCAAATGCATCTTGTTTTATTTTTTCCTCGGGTGATGGCTTATAATAATCTCACATTTGATTTAAGGTTCAGTGAAAAAAATGTCAATTGATGGACTCTAAAGTCATATAATTGTGTGTCCTTATTATCATCAATTAGAATAATCGCTTGTATTACTATGCAAGTGTGTCACCCATTCAATAAAAGGCTGTTTTCACCTGGAAAAACATTATGAAGTGCTGACCTCAGTTTTAAGTTTTCAGGAAATAGCCACCTAGATGTATTTGCATTCCACAGAGGACAAATTCTTATGTAGCTGGTAATAAAGTAATAAAAGCAC
Source organism: Rhamphochromis longiceps (assembly GCF_057381845.1). Classification (NCBI taxonomy): domain Eukaryota; kingdom Metazoa; phylum Chordata; class Actinopteri; order Cichliformes; family Cichlidae; genus Rhamphochromis; species Rhamphochromis longiceps. The sequence goes on along the minus strand of NC_140562.1, from coordinate 27,196,985 downwards.
ACATTGATTAAATCATTTAAAAATATTAAAAACCTTCTTTGAAACATCAGAACCATCATATCAATCAACTTTTACTCATATAATAAGCACTAGCCATAAAAGGTTTTGTAAATGATAATTGAATAAGAAATTGTCTGTCATCCAGAAAAAGTGTTAAAGTTAAACTCTTCATTAAATTCAAGGGATACATCTGATGGATGTTCATTTTATTGATTTTATAAAGATAGAAGAAAGTGTTGCGATTGCGCCCGGTGAAGTAAATCCCAGCATGTTAACCTCCTCACACACTGCCCAGCAGTATATCAAGTGGTCTTTGGAGTTGTCAGGTGTTTTCAAGAGCTTAAGCTCACTCTTCTTCTGAGTGACAGAAAGCTAGATTGAATTGCCTTTGAATTGGCTTTACATGCACAGAGAACCTTGGGCTCATTGCTTCAAAGTGAAAAGACATATTCGTGTAATATGTTGAAATTCGCCTGTCTTATTCGTTTGTGCTTTCCAATGAGAGGGGTTTATTTTCAGATCCTATCAGAAGGTGTAAGAGTAGAAGATGTAAAGAGTTCTGCAACTTATCCACACACACACATACACAACATTCAGGATTGGTAGAAGTGAAGATAAAGCATTAAGGATGCGATAAATTCTGTCAGTGCAATGTTCCTATGTTAAGGGGAGCCTTGCAGCAGAGCTGTAAACACTATTTCTCGCCAATATGCCAGACAGATGATGTGAGATTTGATCCTCCCTGTCTTCCTCGATAGGCTGTCATTTATGTCTTTTCATCTTTTCATGGTCACACCAGCCTCAGCTCATCAAAGCTGTGCCATCAGCATTCTTGGTAGGAACAAGGAAGCAGGAAATAACACATATACAGCACATTTTATATAAAAGCGCATCTTTTAGCATGATGGCATCTGCCTATACCTGCACGATAAAAGTTACTTTTCAGATGAAAAGTGGGTTATTCAAATGTTCCTAAATGTTTATGAAGCAGGATAAATATGCCAATTATATATTTCTATGAAATATGTAATATATTTGACAGTCCTCTGCTGTGCTTAGCTTTGCACTTGCTGTAATGTATGAAGACTGCATGGTATGTTTTAAGGCTAATTTGCACAGTATCAATGTCAGTTTGGTTTCTGCTGTCAAAGTAAATCCAAACAAGTGAGAATAGTCATTACTGTAAAATGCATTAACGGCTTCTTCATGTTTTAGATGAAGGGGTTTCCATGCCGATGGAAGGCTGCAAGAACGGTCTTGAACGAAAAATAAAAATATATGCAGAAAATGAAGCGATCACATTGCAGAGCCATGCCGTACCAAATGTGCGATGTCACAATGGTCACTATACCAGGACTTGTTATGATGAATAGGTTTCAGCAGGGATGAAAAATACGCAATGCAGTATTTGTGGCAAAGCGGAACAGGTGGAACAGTTTTTCATAAAGATAAAAGAGAAACAGCTAAAACAGCATTTAAATTCATTGGTACATGTTGTTAAGGTTTTGCAGTTATACATCCTGAATGAACACATTTATATTCTGTCCATTCTTTTTAAAGGACTTTTAAATTAAGGATTCATTTATACACACGTTTAAAAGTGAACTTCGGATTTCCTCACTGCATACTGATGAAATCTAACAGAACCTTTCACAGCCTCTGCTCTGCTTTTATGTAACAATCATGTGATTTTCAGAGAACTCACTTTGACACTCACAGAGTAACGTTATTTCCATACTTGCAGGACCGCACTGCTTAGATTGGTGTAATGGTCTCAAGGCGAGACCACTTTTCAGTGTTTTTAATTTACCCCATGGGTCTCCTCAAATGTGTTTACTTTGTTTGTGCCATTTCCTCACAGATAAGTCTGAGCTCATAATCCGTACGAAGTAATAAAAACCCTGGGGGGGGGGGGGGGGGGTTCACTTGTGTAGCTAATTCAGAATCAAAGTTGTGACAGCTGCCCAGTGTCGAAATTTTACTACATGTGGTTAAGTTTGCATGTTAGTAAATAACACCCCCACTCTCTGGTCTCTTGCACCGTGAGATAGGCTCCAGAGCCACCCTGTGAAAGCCTAAGTGGGATAAGCAGTGCCAAAGGAGTGACAGATAGATACGTTATACACTTCATTTCTATTTCCAGTAATTCGCTTTGACTGTTTTCATTTGGGGGATAAAAAAGTACTGTAAAAACTGCTGCCCTAAAGCTTTATTTAAAAAGTTCATCCATATAGCAAATGCAGTCTCGTCTGTTACTCAAGTAAAGAGGACACCAAACATTGTTGCTCAAGTTTAAATCAATCTACATCCATTTCAGATTCTGAATGCCTCGAGAGTCTAGACCATTTTCCCCAAAGTTCAGCATGGACAGCATCTTATTTAAAGAAACTTTTGTCTTTCTCAGGCAGATGTGATTTACTGCTGTTAAAAGCATTTGATGATGACACATTTAACATGGGGATGTGTAATAATGTCAAGTGGTAATGCCATTAATAATCAAACTGCATCCCTCTACTTCCTCCTCAGAAGGCAATCATCATTTTTGTGGTCTTGATAATTTTGTTGTTGAAATTAGGACTATAGTTATGATCCATACTATCTCTGCAAACATGTCTGTTTTAGAGCTACAAATAATGGACCATTCATTACCGCGTATTATCTTTTGTTTTTGGATGTCACTCAAAATATCGTCACGTTCTAAAGAGAACTAGCAGACTTTTTTGTTTATTGCACGGATGCTGGATGCAGCTCAAATATGCACTGCAGGGGCCTATGGGACTATCAGTAGTAGGACGAAAGCACAGCTGGCTCAGTAATTTGCCTGGATGCAGTCAATCCTCTGTTATGCCCAAGAAGCGGTCTGTACTCTTTCAAGGGATGGGAAGTCATTGCATTGTTATGGCACCTGTTCAGACTTGTGTAAACTCCACGTACACACAGCCACTGTTTTACATTTCTGTGATTTCATCGCCTGCAGCAGAAAATCGGAAGACATGCATAATTTCAGCCTCAGAAGCTCAATATTACATCCCTTTGGTTTACTCCCAGAGCAGATGGCAGCAGCAGCATGCAGGTCTCTGTTGGTCTCTGTGAAGGTGATGTTGTCTGGATTCAGTTCATCTGTACTAGAAGCTAGCAAATGTTCTTTTCAAATATATATATATATAGTCTGCATGATGTAAATTAAAAATCTCCAAGCAAATAAAGTTTTAGTGCGAAGATCAAATAAATGTCAAACTATGTGCTATTACTAGTCTGCTTTATTGCTTTTACAAAATACCCCTATCTGTTACATGCGACATAAAATTAAAATCTTTGACATTTCAGATTGCATATGATGAACATCTTTCTGACCTTTACATTTTTTATGATCATAGAAAGGGTAAGTGGCTCCACTGTTTCTAAAGCAAGCCCCAGCACTGCTCTCCCTGCAGCATTTAAAAACTGTTTATTCATTTTCATAATTATCACTTTCACACCTGGTCTCCCTAAAACACAACATGGTGTTTTAGGACTTTAGAAGGCAAACACAAATAAACTCTGGGACACTATAACGAATGCAACTGATGCACAGAGAGTGCAAAAGCAACCCCAATAAAGCAAACTCACTAAACAGCGCTTCCTTTGAGAAAACACTTGAGAACAAGTGATATCAGTCTCCAGATGAAACGTGGAAATTAAGTGAAGTAGAAGTAGCTGTTATTGTTGAGGACCACAATAAAGGGAAATGAGCCTCCAAGGAAACACAGATGGGTGTAGATATTATACAGATGCAGCATAATTAATCGTATGTAGCGTTTGGATGTACATGGCTTTTTGTCGTGCTAGTTGATATGTTTTGCGTAGCATTTATTGCTTACTTTAAGATATCATGTGACATCTGTGAAAGTTCGCTGACTAATGCTGTGTGAAACTAATATGAGACAGTCTGCGGTCCATGCTGTTCCATGTTAATGGAGCAGGAGAAAACTACATAATGGCTGCTTACTGTGTAGTTCACTACACTCATGCATCGGGATAAGTGATGTTTAAAACAGACTCACAGTGGATCACTGCCAGTCAATGCAAAGTTGTTCTGAGTGATAACCTTTATCCTGACATATCTATCTCAGTGTTAGTGCTCTTTTCCAGGATCACACTGCTCCAATCCATGGTCCCCAATGTGTAAAAAATATATTGTCAGTGATATGCTATCTCCTTCGCAGTCACCAGTCACTCTCCGCTCAAACCCCTGTTAGAGATTTTGGACCGCCTTGTTAGACAGCACTCTCCATCGCTATCATCAAAACACTAAATGAGGAAATATCTTCTGGTAAAACGGTGCTCTATCCCTCCAATGGAGTTTCAGACATTTTTATTGCCAGGGGCCCTCACATAGGCTGGGAAACTGTCTGGGGTGTACTGCACTTGTCTCCTGATGAAAGCTGTCTCCACCACCCTGAAATGGGTAAGCTGTTAAGAAAATGGGTGGATGGATGTTATTGCCAGGGCACGTTCAGGCTGTTCTGGCATTGCGTGGTCACCCAACAACAAACTAAGGGACTTTATGCGGGCTTTTCTTTTCAATTGTGGCCCATCTATAGCCTCTCTTTCATGAGTATTTGTCACTGTTAAGAGCCTGCCAGCTATAATATAAAAGTTGTGAAGGAGCACACGCTGCCATCCAGATGAAGTCCTTTCCAGGGAAAGGCCTCGCTTATTGTGATCTGGCAAAACAATGCTAAACCACATTCAGAATGAATAACACCAGCATGCATGGCACAATATTAAAGGAGTCCAGATGAAAATCCACCCTGCCTGAAGTCCAGACATGTCACCCTTTGAAAACATTTGGCACATTATGAAATGAAAAACAACAAATGAGGCCCCCAAACTGTTGAGCAGCTGAAATCCTAAACAGGCATTTGAAAAGATCGCTCTTTCAAAGCTAATTGCTCTATGTTCCCCAATACTAAGTGGGCACTTTTAAAAGAAGAGGTAATAGGGGATGCAATACAATGATAAAAATGCCGCCTGTCACAACTTTTTGAAATGTGATGCTGTGGTGAAGTTTTAAATATAGCATTTATATGTTCTTTAGCCATCCCTTCTTTCATTTGAAATGCAGTGTGTGCTTAAAAAGTTTTAGGAAAATATTCAAGTTGAAGGTAAAAGAGGAAGCGTGCAGACCTAAATAACATCTAACATATCTGAAAGTTATGTCCTTAAGAAACCGGGGGACAGTTCCTGAAAGACCTGAGACAGGATCTGAGACATGCATCTGACCCGTATTCTATTCACCAAAAGCTCATCCGAAATTGTTCACTGGAAGTGATGGCTGTCAAGAAGCAGTTCTTAAGGAAGGGAAGAAGGAAGAAAAGAGTGAGGTATGCCAGCAGAACACTATCAGTCATGGATTGGTTTCCCCAGAGCCCGGACCTCAGCATTATTGAAGCTATGTGGGTTCGTCTTGACAGAGAACAGAACAACATCCAAAGAAGAGCCTTGGATCTTCTTCAGATAGCCTGGAGAACTATTCCTGAAGACTATATAAAAAAAATTACAAGGCAGCTTGCCTAACAGAGTTTATTCTTTGTTGAAGAATAAAGGCAGTCATACCAAATATTAACTTTCAGGCTCATTAAAATTTTACAAGCTATGTTTTTACCATATACACTATATGTCCGTCTATCTATTTCACTTAATCCTTGCACCTATTTCCCATTTACCCAGCAAAACATAAAGAAATGAGCAGCAGCTTGAGACTTTTAAACAGTACTAGATATTTGTTTTACAAACAACAAACACTGATAGTTTGCATATTTGATATGTTACCTTTGTTCTACTTTTAATTAAATGTAAAGTTATTCAGAGTCAGAGTTCTGTTTTTGTTTGTTTTTTAAACAGTGCTCCATCTTGTTAGAAATAGGATCATCATACTGTTTAATCACATGCACCTTTTACTTGAAGGTAATAATAATAAATCATCTTTATTAAACAACAATTAATCAATGACTATATATGAAGGATGTTTACTTTGATTATACAACCATTATATGGGAGTAGCTAATCGATAACAGGTAATTTGTAAATGTAAAATGGAGAAATATGGAGAAATATGGAGAAATATGATGAGAGGTCAAATGTGACATGATATTTGGATACAAACTATAACATGATATTCAAAATCCCCATATACCAGTACTGTTTTCTAAATGTTGCCAATACAAACAAAGGCAGTAGACTTTTAAGCACAGCTTTAAAGATAAAAGACACTTTGTGAAAGTTTAACCTTATAAGATGAGATCAGAGGTCCAAAGAAACAAGATATTTAGCGTTGTAGATCAGTCTCTATATCTTAAGTAACATAGTTTTTAGTAGATATTTAGCATTATTATCACTTTGTCCTTCAGATCAATCGAGTTTGAAGGAGAGGTTAGAGGTCAAATTTTACATGATATGTTGAATCTCTATGCCATATCTCTGTGAAGGTTCTCAATCTCAATCACCTTTATACTATATGTTAGACCACACTTGTAAAAATTATAGTTTCTATGTTATAAGGCTTTTTTATAAGCTGACCTCGGCGTATGTGAGGTAAATTTTAATGGATTGTTGACCCCATGCTTGAAATATCATGTTTACAGACACTACCAAAAAATGTAACCTCCTTGGTGGCAGAAACAAACCTTATTTCTACTTAATGCATTATTAGTTACATAATTAATATAATCTTAAGAAAAAAATGATTTTCATTATTATTATTTTTTCAAACTTACAATTAATTTACATATTTTGTAAAAAATTAAAATCAATAGCTTTCTTTGATTCAACTTGTAACTTTATTCCAAATACAATGCAAATTGTTATTTAACAGCTTATTTAACAATATTTTGATTTTGATATAAAGTAAACATTATTTGTGTTGTATTTTTGTGATGAAACTGATATAAAATACTTGAAATAACACAAAAACCAGCCAGCCCAGAGACATAACCTCTCCACCATGTCCTCTGTCTGCCCTGGGGCCTTCTTTACATGTCCAAAACACCTCACCTTGAAGGCACAGACAGGGCATCCCAGTCAGTCACCCAAACTACCTCAATTGGTGCCTTTCTATGTGAAGGAGTAGCGGCATCCAAATGAATATCTCTAAGGCTGCACACAGACCCCCTTCATAGGAAACTCATTATTCTTTCAGTCACTACACAGAGCTCCTGACCATATGGGACGGTATGGTCACATTAGCCGTCAAATTGACTGATTCTCTCAGCTCTCTTTTCACCACAGCAGACTGGTGTAGCATCCACATCACTGCCAAGACTGTACCAGTCTGTCTGTCAATCTCCTGCTTCACTCTGCTTTCACCCGTGAACAAACACCGAGGTACTTAAACTCCTCCACTCGGGACAGCACCTCATTCTGGGCACTCCACTCTTCCGTCAGATAAAGGTGACACCTTTGTCAAGTAGATTGTCCAGCCAAATATTGGACAGTCACATCGGCAGATGGAATTTTCTTCACTCCCAGGAGGGATTGTGGCTTGCAATATAACAGCATCAGCTGTCCTTTTCATGTGTGGCATAACCAGGGCATCTATCTGTCTCAAGTAGATCTGGCAATGTCTCCAATGTTCTGATGACTTCCAGTCTGGGAAGTTCCCCATCAAGATGATGAATGCAGTAATAGCATCTAAGTTGACACATGACAGGTACCCCTGCCTCCCTTGATATTATGTGATACTTTAACTTAGGACAAACAATAACTGAATAAATCAGTTTGCTAAAACTGCAACGGCAGAATTGGGTTCTTTTTAAAACATCTGTATTTAAAAAAAAAAAAACACTAATCAAAGCAGAAATAGAAAGCAATGATGTGGCATCATTAGAAACACATTAACTGACAAAATCATAAAATACCTGAAAGATTGAAAAAAGAGATATAACAAAAATATAACTCCTGGGGCTTCATAGAGCCCAGTTAGTGGGATGACAGTTAAGGATACACTTAAATTAACTCTGGGAAATGATGCCTCAGATGTGCATAAAAATACTGCTAAAAAACCTCATTGGTACTGATCTACTCCATCATAAAGTGAAAGGACATCTTTTAGAAATACACTTTTACTCAGACTACTCTGAAGTAGCACAGCTTTCCAGCACAACCCAACATTCTGCCATCATAGACATGAAAGGCTTTTTCGTCAGACATGGAACCCCACTGTGTGCCTGCTGTCACTATTGACTGTAAGCTGGATAGGCTGTAAAGCAGCAAGAGCCATGTGTACTGACAAAAAAACATCCAGAACGCCCTCTGCTGACCTTTTCCATATTGCACACAGATACAGAAGAAATCCAATGTTAAAATACAGCTTCTCTAAATTTTGAAAAAAGAAACCTAAATCAGACTTTTTTAGATTCTTTCTACTACATCCTGTTATACCAAACGTTTTTGTAATGTGCCAAATTTCACAATATGCTAAAAAGGTTAGCACTGTTGGTTCACAGCAAGAGGGCCCTGAGTTCGACTCTGCCAACTGGCCGGGGTCTTTCTGTGTGGAGTTTGCATGTTCTCCCCGTGTCTGCGTGGGTTCTCTCCAGGTACTTCTTTGCACAATCCAAACACATGCAGTTAGTGGGGTTGGGTTAATCGGTGGATCTAAATTTCCATGTGAATGTAAATGGTTGTTTGTCTCTCCATGTTAGTCCTGCATCAGATTGGTTTTCATTCAGTCTTGATCTATAAAAAATGTAGTGTTCTCATTCCTGTACTCATTTCTTTTCAGTTTAGCAACTTTTTCTACTGTGATTTATAAATTGTAATAATAAATTATATAATTATATTTATAAATCAGTTTTTCAACCTTTTGCATGTGTAAACCTTTTTGGGGGGGATTGTATCTAATGCTTTTAACAGCAACGTTACCTAAATCTTTCTGATTAACTACATGCAGTTTATGTTGGCAGCGACTTTCCTGTATAACAGTGACTCTGAAGATTATTAGATTATTTTTATATGCATAACACACAGTATTTAACTGAGCCTCTATAAAAGGAAATTTATCTCCAATCTTAAACAAAATACAATAAAGTGAAAGAATTATAATTGTGCTTTAGTTTGTAACCATTACAACCTATCAAAACTGGCTGTTCTAAAGTTTCCTTTCAAGGTGTATTACAATAAATAAGGCCTTTGATTTAACCTGAGAAAATGCATTCAGTAATTCTAAATTTAGAAAAGACAGAGACAGATCGTGAAAAATTATATTCAATCATCTGAATTTTGATTACGATCAGAATAACAAATGATATTACTAATAACTCACAGTGTGTTTGTCTTACCATCATTTTTGACAACAGTCCAGTCTTTATTAAGTGGTTTTATTGGTGACAACAGACAAGAGTAAACAAAACAGAGAAACACTAAATGTACTATAATGAGGAAAATGCCCAGAAATAAATAACTGAAACAATAAAAGATTTAAAAAATAAAAATAAAAAAACCTGTTCAGAAGTTCTTTTTCTGCAGTGAGTTTAGCATGTCATTACAACAAAGTTCTTATTCTGGTGGGAGTGATTGGCAGCAAACTAAGCACGCACACTGAGAAGTCTACATTATGTAGGTACATCAATCTAGAACTTAATTTAGTTCACTTGTTTCTGTTTTCACTTTGACTGCTTATCTACTTTCACACAGAGTGTAAGAGAGTACTGACACATTTGCATATAGTATCTGGTGGTGGAGAAAAAAATGCATTCCTTTCAAAATTTACAGTAATTTAAATTGCATGAATATGTTTTTAACTAGGTAACAACTGCCTCTGCCCACAGTGGATGTCGTTAGGGTTTTCAAACCATACATATACCAATATAAGAATATGCTTGTGCTGTTGAATACAAATGTGCTTTGAGTTCATTTTAAAGTGTTCCTCCATTGCAACAATAAACCACAAGTAGTGTAACATCTAAAGACGCGTCCATGCAGTGTAACTGATCTGCTTGAGCCACAATGAAACAAATATTGCCAAGATATTAGAACCAGATGCAGAAAAAAATCTGACAATTCTTGAGCTGTCCACCATGTGGGTGGAAAGGAGCACCATGTCAGACCCACACGGTAAGATGTGGGAGGTGAGGAAGAATAAGAAGGAAGTCATGCTCACAGGAAATAAGTTTATGACATAACACTTGGGCGACGGGTTGGTTGGAGGGGGTCCAACACTGAATCTGTGTGTGTGTGTGTGTGTGTGTGTGTGTGTTTGTGTGTGTGTGCCTGGAACGTGACTTTTTATTGATTTGAATTATTTAGCTGATTGTAACTCACACACCTTTTTTGGATTAGAAGTAGAAATGTGCTTTTTTTGTTCTGAGTGACCATGACAAACCGATATAACAGAAACGGTCACGTTATGCCAAAAAAATGCAAAGGTATTCATTCAGTCGTACACATACACTCGCACACACTCAGTAGGTGAAGCGTCGCACCAGCCGTGCTTCATATGTATTCAAGTATTCAGCCAAGGCTGGTGATGTTGGAGCGACCACCCGGGGGTGCTACAATGCGGTGGCCAGAGCGACGTGGGATATTGTCATCAATCTGTGCACCTAAAATGAGGACAAAATTTATATATTAGATGGCTCTAATTGCAAAAGAAATCAATTTTGCATAACTGTGTATTTAGAGTACATTCTGTTTGAAAATATATTACTTTTCTTACCTGAAAGGCTGAAGTTGGACTGGTGAAGATTACGTATTGGTGGTGGCTGGTGAGAGGTGGGAGAGGTTTTGGCTGACGGTGAAGGAGTAATGTATTTGGGAGTCGGAGCAACATCATATACAGGGCCATCATATATCCCCCGAGTTACACCCTGCTTACGCTTTACCTGGGCAGAAAACAGACAGAGACACAAACAAGCCAACCTATTATTCATTCTTTAGAAGCGAATGGCCTGCAGCACATTAGTCTCCATAATGCGGGACTAATTGGCTCATTTGTATTTTGCCTGAATCACCTACTGGTGAAAAAAGAGAGAATAATGATCATGTTTCTAATCAATTCAGCTCCTGTTTTGTTTTGTTTTTTTTCTTTTTCATTATCATAACATAATAATCTGTACAAAAGGTAAAAATAAACATCCCAAATTCCTCCAACCAAGGTTAGGTTGTACAATTATTTAATTTACAGAGTCTTCTTCAAATCTTTATTTGCCTCATTTTGGGGGCATATTTAAATTTTTACCTTTTATGAGGACTTGCAGCAAGATAAGGAAAAGAAATCCTCAAACATCTACTATCCAATTAATCTTTCAATGAAATTTTTCAATGTGACATTTATAACACTGTTTTTTAAGTATTTTTAAAATCTTCTAAATACTCTACCTCATTCCTGAACTTTACACGCTGGTAAGCATAATCTGGGAAGGGTTTGCGTGGAATAAATCGACCGGTGCCCTGCTGAGCATGCAGCTTTCCTTCTTCATACACCACCTGGCCTTGAATCAGCACCAGCACTGGACCTCCGCGACATTCCAGACCCTCGAAGATGTTGTATTCTGCAGCCTGTGCAGAGAGAAAATATGAGACAAAGAAGTACAGAAAACAGAGGATTATTTGATTTTTCCAAATACTGTACAGTGTTTAGCCTCTCTATGCAGTCAGGGCAAGCTTGTTTTTTATCATAGGGTTTAATAGATGCAGCAAAATGCAGCATATGAGAAGATGGGGGATAAATAAGTGGGGGGCAAGGGGATACGGGGGGTGACTGTATAAATTCAGGGGAATGGGCGGAGATATAACAAAATGGGTGAGGGGTGAAGGGAGATTATAATTTAAATCTGGCTTCAGTCTGGATTAGGGTCTTTGGGAGTGGCAGAACAGACCAATAAATGAACTACTGTGTATTGAGTTACATTTTTGAAAGCAATTTTGTTTTACCATTTGCCTATAGCTCATTTTGTTTTGCAGATAGATTTTGTCTTATCCTTCACACAGACACAGCTGTCTGTGTGATAGCTGCTGCTGTTGAAAAAGGTGAAAAGGCTTCATCTGTGATGCTTAAAGGATTAAAACAACAATGTCCTGATAATCCACGGTCCACAGTGTGAACTCGGGAGCATGGTTATTGTTCCGTGTCATTTTCAGTACACTCGGTGTCGGTTTCACAATACGAAATTTCACTTGCCATCTCTGATTTTGAGAGAGAAATGTACAAAATGCACATTTGACCGCACATTTGCTCAGACCCGAACACAATAAGAATGAACAGCTATTCATGTGTAAACTCTGTCTCATCTGCCTTTACGAAATATTATTTTAATTAATTTAGGAAAAAACTTTTAAAACATTGAGGCTTACTATTTTGGTTCTAGCACACATATATGATATATACTGAGTAAAATAAAGCTAGACTTGACTGCATATTATTATTCAGGTTTCTGTTCCCCTCCTGTGATCTTCCACATGGTTCTTATCCTATTTTACACTCTGCAGTCTCCCATGAAACCTTCTGTTGTGCAGCCTCTGTCTAGACCTCCCCCCTTATTTTATTAGTTCTTCTCCCTCTCTCCGATTTACCCACCCTCTCTTTTCCCTCATCATCTTTCTTTTCTTTTTGTCCTCACCGACTGCTGGAGTTTGGCAGTGATGGTTTTGACGCTGTCAGGGTCCCAGATGACAATGTCTGCATCAGAGCCCGCAGCTATCCGACCCTTACGTGGGTACAGATTGAAGATTTTAGCAGCGTTGGTGGATGTGACTGCCACAAACTGGTTTTCATCCATCTTCCCCATGGCCTAAGGGAAAAAGAAGTGGATGTTTAGAGTGCTACACAAAAACCTCACACCTACACAAAAGAAACAACGAAAACATGCCCTCATTGCTCACCACTGCCTTTTCCCAGACAAAGCCCATTCTCTCCTCAACGCCGTTGATTCCTTCGGGGATCAAGGTGAAGTCATCTTTACCAATAGCTTTCTGGGAGGTGCTGTAAGCGCAGTGAGAACTGCCCACCACCTGGAGGTCCCCACTGTATCAAGGCAACAAAATGAAGTGAAATCATCAGCAAACACTTAAGGATGCAGTCATTGACTTGTCTAATGTTAAAAGGTTCCCTGACAAATTGCTAAAAGTTTTAAACCCCTCAGAGAGCTCAGTCTGTAGAAATAGCAACAAATCAATAAAATAAAAATGTTTACGTTAAAAAAAAAAGACAGAATGAAGAAGACACATACAGAGAAGTTATTTTTTAACCACTAGCCACCAGGTGTCCTCACTGAGCATGTAAGGTAAAGTATGTCAAGTCATGCAGTGGCCTATTGCAGAAAAACAGCCAACTGAACTACAGAGAATGGTGCAACACAGCTGCAGTATCAGTCCTTTAAACATTAACTAGATTAATGCTCAGTCTGGTCTGCATCATTAAAGAAAGCCAACAAGACTTATGCTCGCTTTAGCTCTGAATAAATAAGGCTGAATCCGGCTGATAAAGAATTGTGATTGTCACGGTTCAGTTATAAGACCTTTAATTTATTTGTTAATTACAGTGATTACTCCGTGTTAGTGAGCTGTGGGATCGTCACCTTAATGCCAAGAAAGTGCTTATTATGTAAATAATGGGCTTCACTGAAATCTGAGGAGGAAAAAAAGCTGTTCTTGTGTTCATGTCTCCGAAAAGAACCTAAGGATACACCCCGTTGTTTCAGGAGTGGCTCAAAGAAAACAGCAGTATCACACCACCGGCTTGACAGCATGGACCCGCCTTGAGAAGTAGGAGCTTCAGACGAAGGGTGGAGAAACAGAGGAAGATAGAGGAGGAGGAGAAGGAGGAGGGAGGCACTCGGTAGCCAAGGCAACAGATAATAGAGGTTTCAGTGCTATTTGTGGAATCGGGGGCATTTTAAAATGTGCAGCTGGAAGTTCTCCGCATTGTGTGTGTGTGATATGTGTGACGGGTGCGAGTACTGTGTCTGAGGTAATACCTGAGGTGAGTTTGGCCTTGACTTGCACTTATGCATAGGTACAAGTTAACCAACCATTATCGTGTGCTTGACTGAATATACAGTAAAGTGGCTTCCAAATGATTATGTAGTCCTTAGTCTGTAATTAAGTCTCTCTTCTCTTCTGCCTCTCCTCACACCTTCACCTTCTCTCCATCTGTTCTTCTGTTTCACTGAAGTTTGATCTAAAATTCTGCATAACACTAGCAGCTGTTTGTGGCATGAATACCAAAGAGTGTGTAGGGGTAAAACGTAAGAGTCTCCTTTTGTGTCTTCGATCCTATTTGCATTTCACATTGAGCAGAGGTCATATTGTAGCTAAATTAAGCTTTTGTCTGCCTTTACATAAATACTAAAAGTTTTTGCCTGTTTTAGGGTTTATGAAACACTCTTGACACTGCACATTTTCTCAGACTTCATACAAACTACTTGTTGTAAAACTCTGGAGTCTTCTATAAATTAAATTACTACAGTTTTTAGCAATATCCATTCACTGTTTAAAAAGAAAAAGTGAGACGTACCAGGCCAGCAGGGTGTGAAGATGGTCCGGGGTTGTCTGGTCAGGACTTAAAGGTGGAGAGGTCACGTAGGCAGCAGCCTTGGCCCAGTTTTTGCTCCAGTAGTGCGAACCATCAGTGGCCAGGCTAGCTGTAATTGGCTCTCCGAAAACCACCGAACCTGAGAAGAATAGTAGAATGGTTAATTTCATCCTTAATAAAGACAGAAAAGGACATTATATGATTAAGAACTACCTTTCCTCCGGGCCTGGGTGATAGTGTCAGCTGCACTCTTGCTCATCACCTTTGTGATGTAAACAGGACAGTTCACACGATTGCCAAGAGTGATGGCACGGAACACCGCCTCAGCCTCCAACTGCACAGGAAGGGAATAAACTAGAGCCAAGAACCTATACAGTGGCAGGTGAATTGATTAACAGTGAAGCTATGGAGGAAAAAAAATCACCTCTTCGGGACGACTAAGAGGATGGCCTTCTGGGCCAGTAATTCCCATTCCAAGTATTTTTTGCTGTTCCTGCAAAAAAAAAAAATTTATAAGAATAACAAAAGAATGTCAGAATTATCTTCACATGCAATGCAATCACTGACAGCTGTACATACAGTAACTGTACAGCCATGTTTGAATGCCTCTGATGAGATTTCAGGAATTAGAAATAACAAATCTTTTGGCCTGTCAAGCTAAAATAAATATGCAGTGTAATCTTCGAAAGCCAGCGCACAGCTGGAAGATTAAGCACATTTCAGTTTCTCTGAAAACCTGGATGACAACCAGATCCCCACCCTGCTCCCTTTTTAGTGTTTGTTTGTTCTCTATGGGGTTGATATGAATTTTCATCACCTATCTCCCTATTTCTCTTACAGTTAGTTTAACAAGCGTGTCATGATCATTCATCAGCACTGCAATTATCTTCCATTACCCTGATTCATCTTCACATACATCAAAGTTTTTGCCATAATTGTCTCATTAATCTGGGCCATCATTTCCATGACCACAACTAATACTTGCCATCACTTCTGCTAGCTATATCAGCACCTTCACCCTCACCAACTTAATCACCATTACATAATCATCATCCTCATTAGAATAATAATGGTCAACTTTAATGGTGGCCTAAGATAAACATGTCATTCTCAACTGCAGCTGCAGTTGCAGGCGTATTAATCCTTGCTTTCTCTTTCTGAGAGATGCAGCATTATGTAACAAGAATATCTCTAAGCTGTGGTGCATGCTGGAGAGAGCAAAAAAAAAAGGCAGCAGCACTTACCTACATAATAAGATATCCTTTTTCAGCAGGCAGTAGCACTTACCTGAGCAATAAGATCACCATTTTCAGCGTGAACTAACACCACAGCACCCAGCTGCTTCAGAAATGAGAATGCCTCATACAGCTAAAAGACAAGAACACCAATTTTCAGATTTCTACTGTTAAAAACAGAAGCCAGAAGATTCGTACAGTACAGATTCGTGGAATTTATGAGTATAAAACATACCTCTGAATCGGTCATCTGGTACACATCCTTATAAGCCATGTATACTTGAAAGGAGTTGATACCTGGCAACAGAAGAAACAATGAACGGCTTCATAATGAGAAAGTAAATACTCAGGAGCGTGGATAATAAAGACAAACTGTGAGTGAGTAGGAATGGGAAGCAGTGCGTGTTTGTGTCTAGCCAAATAATACAACTCCTAGAAGGAAGCTGGACACACAAGCAGCTGGTTTATCTCGTATGGTGACTTTTAAAGCTGCCCCAGAAGAAAATGCTAATTTTTCTACTCAAACAGATTACAAGTGAAATTTGCACATGGCCACAATGACAGCAGTGAGAACAATGGCTCTCTATAGTGTCTTGACTCTAAGAGGATTCAGCACTTTAGCCAAATTGTTTCTAAATCTGTCCCTATTGTTCTTGTGAAATGTGCCCAAACTAGGGATTGAAACAAGAACTGCAAGAAAGGCCACATCTCTAAAATATCATAAAATAATTAAAAATGGACGTACCTTTGTCCTGCACCAGAAGCTCCAACTCATCTTTAACATTTTCATTCCACTGGGGGATGTCTACGTGCAGAGAGTAATCACAGCAGGCTTTCTTGTCTGCGGCCTCCTGCCAGCGCTCAAACGCCTCCAGCAAACTGTCACCAGGCTGAGGGGCTACATGGTCAACTGAAAATTAGGAAGGGCACAAGGCATAGAAAAAAGAAAGAGCGTAATCAGTATTTTGAAATACTTAAAGACAAATGTAGATATGGTATGTGCTATACTGTAGCTGACACTTGCTGACTAAGTCTAAGCATTCACACTCACTGATCATAGTGGTGCCCCCAGCAAGTGCAGCCTTGGTGCCCTGAAAGAAGTCATCAACAGGCTGTGTGCCCAGATAGGACTTCATCAGGCAGGTGTTAACATCTATTCCACCTGGTATCACCATGCGGCCATTGGCCTCGATCACCTTGACTCCCTCAGGGACAACCAGGTTCTCCCCCACCTGCCTACCCAGGATAAGATGTGCAAAAACAGATGAATTGATGAAAGGGAAAAGGAAGCCAAATTATGGAGGTGTGAAGATTATGGAAAAGATTTGTCATGGCAAAATACACATGGGAATGCAAAAGGGTTGAGAAGATGGAAAAGAACACAAAAAGAAAGGAAGAGCAAAGAAATGTAGAAAACAGCCTGTGCAGTGCTTAAAACAACACGCTCATACAATGTCCCCAAATACGCACTTGATGAGCCCGTCTTCGATGTAGACATCTGCATAGAAAGACTGGTCATCATTAACAACTCGCCCTCCTTTGATCAGCAGCCTTTCACTCTGCAGGGGAAAAGCACAGAAAGGGAGATCAGGGAGGGAGAGGTTGAACTTAGTCCTGACATTTTGATATATTGCACAATCAGTTATGTAATCCATGGCTTTATAGCAATATAACATGATGTGGTGTAGTGTGGACAGAAATGCATGGCCACACAAGAGCTGTACCTGAATGGGGCGCCAAAAAAAAGTATCTTTCTGTTATTTCAATTATGCAATCAAATACTGAACATTCACAAACAGGGTGTTGAAACCAGCACGTTTTTTGTGAGACCACCACGTGTCCACACCCTCTACTACTACGGATGGTGCCTGGCAACAGCATTAGGAAGATGTTACGTCTCCATGGTAACCAGTGATCAAGCAGAGTTTGGCATGACGACAGCTGACGGCTTGCCGAAAAATCAACGTCTTTGACCAATGAGAAGGCAAAAGGGGGGAAGAATATGCAGACATTATTTGTGTCTTAACCTTCAAATTCAATGTGTAACTCTAGGCTTAAGATCCATTAGACACTGGATAATTCTCAAATAACAGACGTGCCAAATGTGTAAAATCCACGCTTGAACACAGACTGAAAAGGATGCACGTCGTTTGTTAAAATCTAGCTTCACATTTCGTTGCTTTTAAGCAAGCAATTGTCACTTGCTCGACTCCAGTTTCGATCGCACACGTCAACCGAGTTAATCTCTCTGACAGGCAGCGAGATTATATAACATTATCCAACCAGGAGCGAGAAAACGCGCTCAAACACAACGCACTGTCACCTTTCTTTGGCGTGCAGTTTCTCGTAGGGGCAGCATGAGAAAGCCTTAAGTGAGGTAACTTTCAGTAGGAATTTAATCCGTATTCATGCATACATGACTGCTGGTCGCTGCTGAGCAGGCCGGCTCGCTTACCGTCAGATGGGGGATGCTGTTCTTGGACCCAGACATGCTCTTTCCGTCGCTCTGCCCCCTGGCAGTTAACTCAGAAGCGAATTATACCGACTCCGGCGCCCCTGCGCGGCTTCCTGCTCCCCTTTGTCTCCACTGATGTGATGTGGGTTTTGTTTCCGTGTGTGACAGAAAGCGAGCGATGAATCCGCCGCCGTACGGCTGCGTCAGGCTGCGTGGCGCGCGCACAGTGGAAGAAAGCTGACGTTCCTGTGGGCGCGCGCGTGAGGAAAAACTCACAGCCACCGTATTGCCTGACGACGTTCACGACACGGGGGGGAAAAGACAGCTATAGGCCGTATGTGAAGACACGAGCACCCTCACACCCACTACACACACACACACATCTTACTTCAAAGCATAAACAATGCAGCGTGGAGGTTGGGTGGGGGTGCATGTTGTCTGTCGCTGTCCGATTCAGCACCACGGCAAGCAAAAAATATGTGTTGCTTTGTTGCGCGCGTTTTGCGCCTTTTATTGAGAATTTAAGCTTAACGCAATCCATAATAGCCAAACTGCAATGCACCATAAAAAGTTCATAATTTATGCAAACTGACGCCTTTGTCAGGAAAATAACTCCTGGTTCCTGGTGTCCCAAAACGAAACCAGCATAGCTTTTTTTGGTGGTTTATGAGTAAAAATTAATTTTATCCTCTGCGTAGGCCAAAGGTTTAACCAAAGGTTAAAGTCTAGTGGCACTTACTGGTGCACTTCATTAATAAATTATAGTTAGGGAACGACGGAGCCATTGCACTATCAACATATGTCAACAAAAAGCCACAGATTGAAGCTGTCAGTCCTACCTTGCCATTAGGACTTTCCGTCCCCGATGAAAATCTGACCTCAGCACCACTGCGTGCTTCGTTTCTCTCTCCGGGCGAGCCGTTCAGCGACGACTCCCGGGCCTCGCTGGGCGTCTTGCTAATGGGGTCACCGGTGTCTAAGAGTCGTTCCCGGCTCCCGCTTCTCGGGGTGCGGCTACCTTTTCTCCCCACCGCGTAGTTTTCGAAGTCTATGGTCTTGCTCTCAAACGCCCCCTCGACGGAGCTGAACATACCATAGGTCTTCCGCTGGTTCGGCCCGGTGGTGATCGGCCCTGCTAGGTAGACAGGTAGCTCATCCTCCCGGTTCCACTGTCTTCTGCAGTCAGACATATTGGCTACAGTGGGAGACGCACACTTCCCCCCCAAGTCTGAAAGGATGGAGACGGCTTTGCTTATTTTACGTCTAACCGGGTCACAGTCCCGCCTCTCCAGGCAAGCGCACTCATTCGATGATGTGAACTGGAAAAGCAGCTCTCTTCGGGCAACCTAGAATCCTTCCTCTTCATACACACATGGTGCAGTGCTCCCGTTTTGACAGGACTGGTGGCGTGTCAGTGTGAACTAGTTTTAAAGTGAAGCATTCGTGCTGAAAGAATAAGTAAGCACATCTACAACTTACCCCGATAAATTTAGATTCGGTGTTTTGGCCTCTTTGTGGAGGACCTCTTTGTCTCTCTCCAGTGTGCCCCTTTCTCGTGTTTTAATGTGGGGGGTTGTGTCTGAGCAAGACACATCATTATCATCGGATTAAATCAGCATCATCTTTCCATCCACATCTGGGGGGGATCATCCACAAAGTCCATGTGCCTTAGGGGCTTAACTGCGGTTGTCACACAAAGACCTGCTTTACATCAAAGACCATGCGAGCTAAACGAGAGCTAGCCTTTCTAGTTCCTTCATCTTCAATTATGGAGGCCTGCCCTTCCCAGGGCGCTCCATATACTCTCGGAAACGGGATGAGGGTGGGCGGCGGCTGTCCCTCAGCACTTGGACAGGTGGACCGCTACAAACATTAACACAGCAATAATACGTGCACACGCATTATTATTATTATTATTATTATTATTATTATTATTATTATTATTATTATTATTATTATGTATTTGTCCTCTTTAGTATACTGATACAAGTGTTTCTCTACTACATGCCTCATAATGATCAACTACACTGATGTAAAATCCTGTCTCTCCTTAATGAAATAATGAAAGGATCATAAATCCTTGTCTAATAGAACATCGGGTATTAATAACAATACGACATTTACTTTTGAAGTAACCGAGAGATGGTAAACAGGTATACATAAGAATCTCCTATTTTAATTCATATGCGATTGTGTTTGTATCTGATGATTACAGCAATTGTGACTTATATAATTATCTTGGTTTTATTTATTAGTCATTTTAATGATTTCTATTTTACTTTCACAGCATCTCAGGGTGCAGGATCGCTGTCCTCTGCCATATGGAAAAGACACAATCGATTAAGTGTAGGCCCGTAGCATTTGATCTGGGACCCCGTAATCTACTTACATGTGTCTACTGCTCTAGCTATAGCTAAAATAACTGCACGTCCAGGCTTGAACTTTAAAGCAAGACCTCAAGTTTGTTTGTTTTTTCCTTTTTAAAATTGGAAGTGCATTGGGGAAATGTTTAAAGAATCGCCATAAAACATCCGCAAAGCATCTGTCACAGGTTTAAAAAGCTAAAAACCAATCAGGTAAGCTGTTCCTTTGACGGACATTTGCAGTCCTTGCAGTGCGAGAGCCTGTTTTAAGAGGGCGGGCCACAAAGTTGTGGCGTCGTTTATAGCCCAGAGTTTGACGGCAGCGAGCAAGTGTGCGTCTCTGGTTACTCGGGGCTGTTTGGTGAGGATTAATCTGGAACATGGAATACACACTCAACATTCAAATCCAGGAGGGTGATTGTCTTGAATCCTAAAGAAATCTGCTCATTTAGTAAACAGGTAATGATTATTGCTTTACTGTATGTCATCATAGCGCAGTTTTAATGTTGAAGATTTGCTCTAGTTACTGACGTTCCGAGTTCTCCTGTTGCCTATTACTTCATGTCAGTCCCTGCTTGCTGCTCTGATGCTTTAATGCGGAGTAATTACAGTACTTTCCCAAAGCACCTCTCATTTACCTTGCGTTTTCTCAAATTTTTATGCTGTTGTATATTTTTTTAATTAGCCTTTTTCTTGCTTTGCACTTTTAGCCTGCTTTATGTAAGAATTTGTTAAGTTCAAAACTTCAATGAGAAGATCTGTTGTTATGGACGTAAAATGTCTGTAGGTGAATCCATCAAATTCTGTAACAGGGAGTTCAGAAAGTTCACTACCCAGCTAAAATATACATTTTCTCTCACCCTGTTTTTATTTTAGGAGAGATGGAGAAGGATTTGTCATCAACACCAACTAGTGTCAACGTCCAGGGGTCGAGCCCTGTCCTGGATATGCCCTCTTGTCCATCCCCCATGCAAATTCCTCTTACACCCATCTCCAGTAACCTCTCTGCTTCTCCCACTCAGCATGAAAAATCACCAACCTCTCTGGAACCCAGAAAATTACCCAGTTCTTCGCCACCATCTACACATACTACCGCTAAACAGATGGATCCCCCCCTTTCCTTAGACAAGTCAAAGCCCTTATCTCCTGCTGTGTCTCCTAGCTCTACATGTAAAACCGTTTCTACTAATCCCTCCCTTAGTGCTCCGATCAGAACACCCCTACCAGCTTCTCTCACCCTTGCTGACCCTCAAACTTCCACAATTTCACTCACTTCCGACCTCACATCTGCCTCCTCAACAGCTACTTCCACCACGGCTTCCACATCTTCATCCATGGCCTCCGCAAAACGCACTTTTGCTTCCATGGCCAAACGGGTAATCATACAGGAAAGACTTAGAAAAGCTGAGGAAGAGGATGCCTTTGATGAAGAGGATGGTAAGAATAGTTTCATTCAAATTGAGGGATTAAATGACAGATTTTGAAGGTTCAGTGCTGCTGAGAGGATGTCATAGACCAGTTGCTGTGTTAAGGTGATAAGCCTTCTGCATGCTTTGGAATGTCTTTTCATGTAACCCTGTCCCGAGGAAAACACAACTCTTGTCAAGAATCCAGAATGCAGATCCACTTTGGCTTCCTTTGTTTACTCATTTGAATACCGTGCTGTAAAACATTTTGGGATGCTTTTTTTCCCAGTGAATTAAACACAATAATCGAAATAATGCAAAAGGCTTTTACTTAAATATCTCAGCAACTTGTTATGGCTTGCATTTAAATCTGTAGGGCATTACACAGGGACATTATGACTTTGGTAGTCTAAAACTCCAATATGAGGTTCAAATCTATGAAACAATATTAGTTGCGTTGCCGTGGAATTTTGTGCACAAAGTCATGTCCCCTCATTGATAGAAATAATACACCTTTTTCATTGTACATCATGATATGTTTCATGTATCACAATAAATATTTTATCTGTCAAGTGCACTAATTTTATAACCTCACTTCCAAAAGTTGGGAAGGTGTAAATGCAGTTTTAAGAAGAATGCAATGATTTCCAAATCACATAAACTCCATATTTCGTGGAAAAATATACAAAGGCAATCTGTAAAATGCTGAAACTGAAGAAATTGTATTGTCATTGAAAAAATATGAATTTTGCAACAGAAAAGTTAAACAGAAGTTGCTCATTGTTTAATAAGTCAATTTTACAGCCTAAATTTGGTTGGTTAGCAGCATCACTGGTTTAAAAATGTCTGCCAAGAGTAACAATAGGAAGGGTTCAGCACTCTCTGAAAGTTTAAATATGCAAAAAAGTATTACTATTTAAAGTTTATTCTATAAAAAAACAAAGCACAAAAAGAATTTGATTGTGTCATTGTACACTCAAAAATTAACACTCGCGTTCATTAATTCTCTCTGGCACAGATTCAACAAGGTGCTGGAAACATTCTACAAAAATTTTGGTCCATTTTAAAATGACAGCATCATGAAGGTGATGCGGATTTGTTGGCAGCATAACAATAAAGTGAATTTCCTGCCCCATCACATCCCATAACTGCTCTGCTGGATGTAGACCTGGTGACTGTGGGGCCCATTTGGATACACTGAACTTATTGTCATGTTCAAGACACCACCCGTTTGAGTTTCCTGACATGGTGTTTTATCCTGCTGGAAGCAGCATTTTTTTTTTTTTTAACCCTACAAGAAGATGGCTAACATTGTTAGCAACAACACTCAGGTAGCCTGTGGTGTTTAAACTATGCTCAGTTGATACTAAGGAGTCTACAGTGTGTCAAGAAAATATCCTCCCTAAACCTTGGTACAATAAAAAATGCATTGTACTTTCATGTTGCATATATCAAAATCTGACCCCACTATCCAAATGTCATAGCAGAAGTCAAGACTCCTCAGACCAGGCAATGTTTTTCCAATTTTTGTGTTGTCTGGTTTTGGTAAGTATGTGGGAATTATAGCCTCAGTTTCCTGTTCTTAGCTGACAGAAGTGGCACCTATTGTGGTCTTCTGCTGTGGTAATCCATCTGCTTCGGGGTTTAATGTGTTCTCAGAGATACTCTCCCTTGCATACCTTGTTTGTGAAAGTAAATATTGAGTCTCCTAACTGTCTCCTGTCTCCTAACTGTCAGCTTAAAGCAGTATGGCCATCTTTCTCAGACCTCTGGTAACAACAAGGCATTTTTGCCAAAAGAACTGCTGCTCACTGGATATTTACTCTTTTTCAGACCATTCATAGGAAACCCTAGAGATGACTGTGTGGGAAAGTCCCAGTAGATCAGACTGTATAATCAGATTTTTATGTATAATAATAAAACTGTTCATAATGTACATTTTCCTTAAGTACTTTAGAAAACCGACACTCTTGTCTCATTGACATTTTGTGGTATTTCAATATATTCCATAGCTGTTGGAATTGAAAACAAGATCCTGGCTTCACCAGTTGGAGAGCTGCTATGTGTGATAAGCTGTGACATTTGAAATGCAGTAAGGGCTAAAGTTGAAGAGTGTCAAGCCCTTTTCTTAATGGACAGCGGGGGGACAGTTATGAAACTTTTACAGCTGACAAGTGCTGTGAGGTAAAAACTGGGCACGGTGTTGCTGGAAGCTTTGAGGTTTTGTCAAAAAGTTATTGGCAGTTAATTAAAATTGATATACATGATTTTTTTTTTTTATTAAGACATATTGTGTCCTCTCCTGCAGATGAAGAACCAGAGGAAGACGTGTCTGTGGAGCAGCTTGAGGAGAAGGCCATAGGCGGTGATGCCAGAGCTCAGGCCCGTGTAAGTGAAAGCACATGCACAGACATGCACAGACAGGCTCTTGGCATTGTTTTCAGTCCTGCAAGCTGACTCAGTCTGGTTTTCAGCATGTGCCTATTTTGGGCCACTTGGAAGATGATCCCACAATTTCAGTGTGACACACTAATATACTGTCATACTTACAAATCATTAAGAAGTGTAAAAGTTAAAGCATACTGTAGCATGTACTGCTGCTGTATAAATAACAATGCAAAATTCACACTCTGTTTACTCCATGTTGTCTGCCAGCGCAAACAAATTCAAGGGTGGTAGAAGTGACATTCCCAAGTGTCTTGTCAACATTTGGTTCAACATTCTCTTGCCAGATGTCATGTATTTGCACATACCCACTGTCTAAATAAGGAGAGGGTGTGCATATCTAAGAGAACACATGCAAACCTGAGACCATATCAGTACAGCAGCTGGATGCTGAGAAGCATTGGTAGGCTTTCCATTTGTGCATTATGGTATCCCAATAGGCAAGATACACATTATAATATTTACAGTACTGTCCAATACTCCAATTCAAAGCTTTATTTTATTTTAAAAACATTTTGTCACTCTAGCAATTAAAATAAGTTTTATGATGGTATTTTCTTTGTTTGTCTGATAGACACAGGAATACACAACTGCAGAACCATTAAAAACGAAGACACATCTGATTCCACACAAATAGGGACATTTAATAATAACTGAGTGAGAGGGAAGTTTATGAAATGACAGTTAATATTAGAAAGCAGTCACTTGATATGCCACAGGGGCCACTGCTGCCCCTGTTAGTTAGACATGACGAAT
The DNA here is from genome assembly GCF_057381845.1 of Rhamphochromis longiceps. Taxonomy (NCBI): domain Eukaryota; kingdom Metazoa; phylum Chordata; class Actinopteri; order Cichliformes; family Cichlidae; genus Rhamphochromis; species Rhamphochromis longiceps. The sequence goes on along the minus strand of NC_140562.1, from coordinate 27,171,813 downwards.
GCCCCGACGGCTACAGAAACAGAAAATAATACATTCTGAAGTCATGTGTTCTTGGTGCATTATATGAACTTTACTATGAACTGTTTTGAATGGAGCTCACAAACAAGTGTAAATCCAATAATCCTTGAGGATTGTTCAAAATAACAAGAGAGCTACTGGAAATACAAGTTCCTGTTTAATTACATTTTTGTGCCACTGCAGATTAATTTTGATGACAGTGAATGTCGTAGCTGGAGGTGTTGCTTTTTTTTCATCTGTCTCTCCCATTTTTTTCATAATATTAATATTTTAGGAATACCCTCAGGGAAGTTCTTAAGCTTTAGCACAAACGTTCACTTGATCTCAAAAATGAAATTATTATTATTTGGTTACTAAAATTCAGAGGTCAGTGTGACCTCACGTAACACATTTTTGGCCATAACATGCATACACCAATTATGACCAAAACACTTCACATACATTTTTAATGGGATAAAATTAATATGCGATTCTGTTTCTGTCCAAAATACAAAAGAAGCTCAGCTATGATTTCACTATGGCATAATGTTTTATGATAACACTTTTTGGGGCATTGTTCACTGCTGTATCTTGGGAGCTAGGAAAAAGATTGTAGTAGACATACAGTTTTGGACATACACGATTTTTTGTAGTTTTGCCTTTAACACCACAGTATAACAAGCTTGCTTAAATACATATCCATGCATGCAGTACATTAAGTAAGCTGAAATAATCTGGCCCTTTTACCTCTCCTCTGTCTTTCAGCTTGGTCAGCACTACTTGGGTCTTGCTAAAGAGAAGGATAGTGAAACAAATAATCTGCTGGCTGTTAACTGGCTTGTTAAAGCAGCGAAACAGGGAAGAAGGGGTGCAGCAAAAGCCCTGCAGCGCTGCTGGATCCAGAAAAAAGGTTCATTTAACACAAGTATCACATGTGTTAAAGTCTTTATGTTTCTGTTCTATAACTTAAGCTCACTTCCACTAGGAATCACTCCAGAGAATGAGGCTGATGTCCGCAGGTTGTCGACAGAGAGTAAGTTTGAGCTGGCAGTACGCAAAGCAGCCATGCTGATGTACTGGAAGCTAAACCCAGACAGGAAGAAGAAGGTGACTGTATCTGAGATGCTGGAAAATGTCAACCAGGTGAATGCAGTTCCAGGTAGGAGAGACAAACTCAGCCACAGATATTTTGATAAATTCATCATTAAAAAGTATTAACTATTTTTGAATGGTGAAAATAATGCTGCATGATGTACTAGTGGCTATACCTAGAAGGATTTAGTATGCTGTTATGCAATAGCTGTCACTACTGCTGGAAATATGAGATGCCCCTGTGTGATTTTAATATTTGCAGCTGTTACAATGAATAGTTTCATGTTACCAGCTTTCATCCAGCTCAATGGTGGTGTGGTCATTTCTCACCAACAGGTGGCACTGCAAGCAGCAAGGTTCCTGTCCCAACTTCGAATCAAGCCCAGAAAGTGTTGGGGAGCATGGTCAGCAAAGAATGTAGGTATCCAGAGAGGGTGGAGGAGCGGACCAGAAACTATATTGCATCTCCACCTGTAATTATATCTCTCTTTATCTCTTAGCCAGTCAGATGGTGGACCTGGATGAGTTTGTTGAGATGACTAAGAACTATGCACAGGGTATTGCCCCGGCTACTCCCAAGAATGGCAGCCAAGTCTCAGCCACAACTGAAAGCCCTGCACTTCATGACAGTCGTACAGGGGTAAAAAAAAAAAAAAAAAAAAAAAGAAAAGAAAAGAAAAGAAAAAAAAGGTTTACACTTTACATAAGCAGAAATAAACTGTTACTTGAACATAGTTTATTTGATACAGCATGGCTGTGAATGTGTTTGTGTTTGCAACTGTGTTTTTAAAGCACAAGGCTGAGTCAGTCTCATCAGGATGCAAGAAGTCAAACAAGAGTGCCTGGAGTTTTGGCCGAAGTGGGATGATGCTGCACACTAGTGAGACCGGAGCCTTTAGAAGGGCCATGGACATGAAGTCACAATTAATAGTACCTGTTACCTCATTATTATTTCACATTTTAATAGTCTTTTAAATGTGTTGATATTCTCTGTTCATCTTCATATCCGTCTCTCTTCTCCTCAGATGCTGCAGTACCCACTGCATGCAGTTGTTGAGATAAAGGAGCATCTTGTTGATTGGGCATCACGGGCCGGTGTCCAGTGGCTGAGCACAATCATTCCAACGCAACACGTCAATGCTCTCATTTTCTTCTTCATCATCAGCAACTTGACGGTGGATCTGTTTGCTTTTGTTATCCCTCTGCTTGTCTTCTACTTCTCCTTCATCGCCATGATCATTTGCACGCTGCGTATTTTCCAGAGGACAAAGGTGAGCATTTCCTTTCAGTTTCATTTAGTAATTTTCACACAGTTAGCAGGACTGTCAGAACCCTGAAAGTTTACATGAAAGTTTATGAAACAAAGTAATTTCTACTGTAAATGTGCATTTATTTTTGCATTTCTCCTTAATCAATGAAATTATGTAGTGCTCAACCAATTTATTACACCACAACCAATGTAAGGTTTATGCTAAATCTGCCCTACATTAACAGTACTGGTAATTATCAAATTACCAGTAAAAAAAAATACCACAATCAGTATTTTTAATGCAAAAATATAATTATTGTTTCAAATTTACTGTGTTGCTAAAAGTTGCTTTTTATGCTAAATGCTTTTTATTCTGCAAACTTAGTATTTCTGACCCCAAAGTTACAAAAAAGGGACACAATCTCAGATTTAAAATTTGCAGCACATTAAAAAAATTCAACCAACCTCAATCCACTTTGAATGCCTATAAATCAGAAAATATTTATAGCATGAATGTAAACTTTGCGGACGACATTTTTGTACAAAAAAGTCAGCTAATGCTAAATGGGATAGGTGAGAATATGTTTTCTGTTGTTGTTGTTTTTTTTTTTTTTCTTTAATTTGTTTGATATTGAATTTCAGTCTAAATACCCTGCATTTAAATTTCTTTGGAGTGCTTTGCTTCCTTTCACTTGTAAACTTTCCCCCTTTTTCTAGACCTGGGAGAACTTTAGTGCCCTGACATCTCTGCTGACACGGTTTGAACCTGGCCTTGATGTGGAGCAAGCAGAGACAAACTTTGGCTGGAACAACCTTGAACCGTACCTCTATTTTATCTTCTCCGTCTTCTTTGTAATTTTCTCCTTCCCTGTAGCAGACAAGAATTGGATCCCCTGCTCTGAGTTCTCGACTGTGGCCATCTTCTTTACTGCTGTCAGCTACCACAGCCTCAGCCCAAATGCCACAGCATATGCACGCCGGGCAATGGTTATAGAGGTCAATTGACTGAGTGATTGAATGATCAGAATTACTGTCTTGCCTGTTGCTAAGTATAATTTACACTAATAATATTGCTGCTTAATTAATCATTTCATTCTTAATGAAATGATTTGGAATTTCTAGGAAACCACTTGTTTGCCTTCTGTCATAAAAACGTGTAGCAGCAACATGACATTGATAACAGAGAAAAAATATTTTTGTAAATACTGGGAAATCTCAGATTTGGGAGTTGAAGTTTTATTTTGCCTTGTAAAACCAGAGTTTGACATAATTTTCTAGTAATGCCTTTTTTAGGCATAAGTTGCATAATTAGCCTGATAGTGACCACATGCTTTCATTCACTCATTGTTGTGTACGCTGTGTGGCAGGCAGAGGTAGGACCCAAAAGCAGGACTCAGACACAAAGGGATCAACTGAAAGACGCAGCTGAGACTATTTAACCACAAGGGTACTAACAACCAAAAACTCAGAAATTAGCAACTAGGAACTATAAACTGGTAACAAACAACTAGGAGATTAAAACTAGGAATTAACAAGTAAAACATGGCACACATGGCAAACAGGGACAACACGACAATGTGCAGTGGAAGAGAGAGGACTTAAATACACACATGATAACGAGAGGATGGGACACAATGAGAACTAATACAGACAAACAGGACAAGAGAAGCAAAACTTAACAAACTGTACACACTACGAGAGACTGTCAAAATAAAACAGGAAGTACAATAACCACACAGACAAAGACTAAGAAACAAGTGTTTGACACTGGGACCAGGGGAGAAACAGACATGGGAACAAAACTGACTGAGGAGACAGAAAAGAAATACTAAACACGGAGATAAGAGTAAAACAAACATGAAGACAAGTCTGATAAAACAGTCTATGGAACATAGGAGAGGCATGGAAACAGAACCTGAAGACTAGATGGCAAAACTAAGGCCAGAAACTACAAGTATTACACAAAACAGAAAAACAACTAAAAGAACCAGAACTACGGATATAAACTAAACCATAGAATGGGTTAAAGGGTTTTTATGTGTACTTAACCTCAGTTTTATGAATGGAAAACATGCAATGCTGTTGTGCAAGGTTTTAACAAATGTCGACAAAAATCTCTTTCCTATTTATAATCTTAATGTTTTTATGACAGTGAAATAAAACAGCCTTCTCCAAGTTAATCAAAACCTCTGTTGTGTCCTTGCATTTGGTTTAATCCAGATGGCATCATCTCTCTGTTGCCTGACGCAGTTCTTGCCACAGAACATGACGGCGCTTCATTTACTGGGACGCACCTTCGCCACTCTGCCACTGGGGGAGTCTGTGGTGCTGAAGCTCAGTCTCCCCTGCTTGCTTTATGTTTACCTGTTCTATCTGTTCTTCAGGTAAGAAAGATTTGGACAAACTGAAATATTGATTACTTATATTAGTAAAATTCTCAAACTGGTCTTACTCCTGTCTGCCGTGTTGTTTTATTCTATGTTAAAATGACAGATTTACTCTTCAGACACTTAAAGTAATCTCAGAACTTTTTACCCCCTCCTTTTTGTTTCTCCTTCCTTAGCATGGCGAGGTTGCGTGGTTTCCGGGGAACTTACTGCTTCCTGGTTCCGTATCTTGTGTGCTTCATGTGGTGCGAGTTCTCAGTGGTCCTCCTCCAGAATTCCACTGTTGTGGGTCTAATCCGCACTTGTGTGGCTTACTTTCTCTTCCTGTTTGCCTTGCCTGTTCTGGCATTTGGTCTCGCCACCATGCTCTTCATCCAAGTGTTTAAGTGGTTCCTCGAGCTAGAACTGACAAAGATGATTGTGACTCTGGTAATATGTGCGATCCCTGTCACCTTGCGGCTGTGGACGCGGTTCAGCACGTCCATTCTGGATGTCTTTCGCTCACTGACTCATCGGGGTCCAGTCAAATTCATTTTACTCTGCATCTCCATGGTCCTTCTATTCTTCTCTGTCTATGTGTACCATGCAGAAGGTGAGAAGGTGTACAACTCCACCCTTACTTGGAGTCAGTATGGCCAGGTTTGTGGGCCTCCTGCTTGGGAAACCAAAGGCATAGCCCAGACACAAATCTTCTGTAGCCACCTGAATGGACACAGAGTCACCTGGACTGGGTGCTTCAAGCAAGTCCGTGTGGCTGAAACAGAGAATGGGGCACAGTCTGTGATCAACATGTTGCCGGTGTTTGTGGGAGATTGGCTGCGCTGCTTGTACGGTGAGACCTATCCCAAATGTGAGCCAAAGAATGCCGCAGTTGCAAATCTGACAGCTGCAGATTTGATAGCCAGTTCTGCATCAGGGCCTGTTTCACTGCCAATCCTCCTTCTATCGCAAGATGAGGAAGAACTGTGTCAGCTCAAGGCTCTGGCTAAACATACCTGCCATGTCAAGCGTTTCGACAGCTACCGCTTTGAAGTGACAGTGGGAATGATCCAGGATGAACGTGGAGAGAGAGAGGACCCAGCCAGAGATATAGTCCTAATGGCGAGTCATGAGTTCAGACAGGTGCTTCTAAATCTGAGCCCTGGTAATAAGGTGGAGTTTAGCACCAAACTGGAGGGACGTCTAGGAGCCAGAGCTCCAGCCTTTGAGTTGAAAGCTATCCACTGTCTTGACTGTCCTTCTTCAGTGCTCACTAGAGGCAGGCAGGTGAAAATAGAGAGAAACTGGAGACGTACCACAATGAAAGCCCTGAAGTTTGCATTTGATTTTTTCTTTTCCCCATTTTTGTCAGCAAAAATTTAAAACTAGTAATTAAAAGTAGAAATAAAATAACCTATTTGAGTCTCTCCAGAACATCATCTTGTTTCTTATGATGTTAGTCTAGAAGCACTGATGCAATTAAAATAGTATTTTTTTAATTGGATGGATCTATAAAGTTTGTGTTCCTGTGCATTAGTTTATGCAGATCCTACTTTTACTTCATCTACAGCAGTTCAAGAATCGTCAGACACCAACTTTGGCAAGACTCATGATCTGTTTTATTTTCAAATCCATTTTATGTCTAGCTAGAGTTAAACTTATACACACACAACCTAATATATAATAATATGTTATAATATAGTTATAAAGAACTGGAAGATTGCTGTAATTTGATGGTATCCAGCTGTATGCAAGAAGGTTAATGCTGGGTGCTGTTCTCCTTTGAATACCTAGAAAACTGCACATTTGTTGAAAACAAAATAGCGACTGAGTAGATTTTATATCTGCCTTTGTATTTAAAAATTTATCTAGAAAAATAGTGTATGGTTAAGATATTTGCATTTGTATTCTGTTTATATTTGTGCATTTTCAAATGCATATTTAAATATTTTTATGGAAATATATGACACAAATTTAGTGATAATATATATGCATTTCTGGCTTCCTCTGTTAGGCAATATTTTATGATGTTGTCTTTAAACTTCCTGGTCTTAACTTTAATTTTAGCATCAGATTTTCCTGTCTCTCAAGCTATGATGCACATGCAGTCATTTTGAAAAGCCAGCATAAAACTTTCATCAAGGGGGGGTTGCAGTAAACTTGCAGATTTTTGTATTACACATATCAAAATGCATCAAATGTGGTGCTGTGGATTATACACAGATATCTACACTTTGGTCTGATCTGTTTCTCATCAAGACATCGTTCCAGAAGTCTTGTGGTTTGCCCAGATGCAGATCTGCAAACTTAAACTGTGCTGACATCTTGTTTTTAGAGGAAGAGCCTTTCTCCTGGAACCCCTTCTACCCAAGTTGTACTTTTTATAAATTTACTATCATGAACTTTAACATATTCAGGCCTATAGAGGCTAAGATATAGTGCTTGTTGTTCTTGTAGGTGATCTGAGAGTTACACAGTGTGACTTTGGAGTGAATTTGCTGGGGCATCCCCTCATTGGAAGATTGTGGCATTTTGTTAACACACATGAGAATGCTCCAGCCCAGAAAACTGCCAAAACCTCTGCTTTTATAGAAGTGCTCACTTGCTGATGATCAATAACCAGACGCAAATAAGGTTGAACTTTGTGCAGTTCTGTGAAAACTTTCGTTATCACATTAACACACACTAGACCTCCTTTTATGGTATTTCTCAAATGTATGCAAATGACAAATTTAAGACACACCATGTTCATTCCATAACAATTAAGAATTACCAGGAATGTTTAAAATGTGTTGTTTCACTGAGTTGAACACAATATTGGTTCAAGTTAAGAGACCATTTTGTTTACAGAATCCGAACCTTTAAAGAAAAACAGTTTTTATCTCAAAATTTGCCAGTTTGGAATTTGACTGAAGAAAGAGGTACTAAAGAAAATATTGTACACATAATTAAAATAAGCCCTGTGAAAGATTGGCGATGTGCCCAGAGTGTATCGCCACCTCTCAACCCTAAGCTCCATAAGCTCCAGCAGCCCTGAATTGGATACGTGGAAGAAGATGGATGGACGGATAGTTAAAATAACAGTAATGAATGATTAATTTATTTTTGAAATGGGGGTTTTCCTAGCTATCTGGTTTACACAGTACAGTAATGCAGTGGTGGTGTATGAAAAGCTTTACACATAAACACTATCAATCTGTAACCTCAATGCTCGTGTGGATTACAATTGCTGACGTTGAGCCTCGACACTGTAAATGTGAGTGCCTTTTTTTTTTCCACTGGTGGAGTTAAATGGGGTGTCTATTAAAATGCTTGAATTGGGGGGGGGGGAAATCTCTTGTGAAAGGTTTTATTCAGATTAATATATTTTTTTATATATATTTCTTTTTTGGTGATGAGACAAAAAGCAGAATCTATTAAATGAGGACAGACATTAAAATGAAATCCAACACATTTTTGTTAGATTTTATGTTATTTTATTAATGCACATTCCTTTCATTCACCTCATATGAGTTATGTTTTCGTACTGTTAGATTTTTAAAGCATGATAGATATACACGCTAGTAGCATTGAGTAATGGCGACATGCTGCTGCTGCTGTGCTCCCGAACACAAATCGTCTCACTGGTTGTATGTGTTGGTGGTTATGATGCGATTACAACTGACTTGTTCTAAACTACATTTCGCCACTGCAGGGATGAACCTCGGAGCTTACATAATGCTTCACAAGGCCCTTCACTATGTAAAACCGTTTTCTTGTGGGTTGTCGTCATCATGGATTTTGCTGTGTCGTACATGTTAAATCAATAAGTGAAAAACTGTACCTGCACATGATAACACTGGCTGGTAGTGAAGACAAAAAATATATATGCCCATAAGAAAACCATCTTAGCTACAGGCAGATAACACAGATGTGTGTGAACAGCAACTTGGAAAACCAAACGGGCATGAGGGAGAGAGGAGGAAGCACGTGTGACAGCAGTTATTTCTTTACACTGTTGATTCTTCAGATTTTGAAAATGTGCAAAGGGACTTGATATTCTCTACCTTTGCACTGGTTATGTTACCCCACCCACTACAGTACACATTTAAACCACTTACAATAATCCCATCAGGGCCAAGGTCACTTGAAAATAAAGTACTTCACTGTAAACAAACAAGTCTCACGCGATCCAACACGGACATCACCTTACTGTACTGCTGTACATCCCAGGCTTTCAGAGTCGCACCGCAGAGTAGCATGTGGCGCTGTGAGGTATACGGTGTAATGACATTAAGATCTTGTGATAGTATGAATTCACATGACATTACTGCTGTGATGAGCTATTGCACTGATGATAACCTCTAACCTCCAAGCACACTGGACACAAAGTCAACTTTGATTTAAATTTGGGAGTCTCAACGATAAACGATGTGCTTAGAATTCAAGTTTGTCCAAACTGCAAGATTCCCCCATCAATACACACACTGCCTCCTTCAACTGCTATGTTTTCTCATATAAGCATGTGGATTTGTTTCTTTCCTCTTTTTCTTTTTTTTTCTTTTTTACATGAGATTACCATGATACAGCAATCAAAACACAATAAGGGCTTAATATACACAACCAAACAGTTAGTGTTTTTTGTGCACAATTTTACCCCGTCCTCTCTACAGCCAGCGACAACTACCTATATACTGCTACGAGAAAATATCTGATAAAGTGTGATTCCACAAACCTTATTATAAATGAGATCTCACACCGATTTAGAGTGTCCTTGACAAAATGCTTTTTTTTCTTAGCTCTCTGGAACTGAAAATTGGTACCGCCTTTAAAAAAAAACACAGACTATTTACAGCAAACAGTAAAAAGAGTGTGTACATTTTTTTGTTACCTGTAGAAGAAGAGCTCATGTATTAAAGCAGGAATGGTGCTGCACTGTGTTTTGTTAGTGTTATTATTGCAACGTGAACAGGGAAAAGATTACGGGACAGTTATTCGTGCGTTCCCCCAGAGCACTGCTCTGAAGGAGAGACTGAATTGCTGTTGTCACACGACAAAGAAGAAAAAACTTTTAGGAGACTGTTGTGAACTATACAATAACACCATTCCTGATATGACACAAATTTAGTGATAATATATATGCATTTCTGGCTTCCTCTGTTAGGCAATATTTTATGATGTTGTCTTTAAACTTCCTGGTCTTAACTTTAATTTTAGCATCAGATTTTCCTGTCTCTCAAGCTATGATGCACATGCAGTCATTTTGAAAAGCCAGCATAAAACTTTCATCAAGGGGGGGTTGCAGTAAACTTGCAGATTTTTGTATTACACATATCAAAATGCATCAAATGTGGTGCTGTGGATTATACACAGATATCTACACTTTGGTCTGATCTGTTTCTCATCAAGACATCGTTCCAGAAGTCTTGTGGTTTGCCCAGATGCAGATCTGCAAACTTAAACTGTGCTGACATCTTGTTTTTAGAGGAAGAGCCTTTCTCCTGGAACCCCTTCTACCCAAGTTGTACTTTTTATAAATTTACTATCATGAACTTTAACATATTCAGGCCTATAGAGGCTAAGATATAGTGCTTGTTGTTCTTGTAGGTGATCTGAGAGTTACACAGTGTGACTTTGGAGTGAATTTGCTGGGGCATCCCCTCATTGGAAGATTGTGGCATTTTGTTAACACACATGAGAATGCTCCAGCCCAGAAAACTGCCAAAACCTCTGCTTTTATAGAAGTGCTCACTTGCTGATGATCAATAACCAGACGCAAATAAGGTTGAACTTTGTGCAGTTCTGTGAAAACTTTCGTTATCACATTAACACACACTAGACCTCCTTTTATGGTATTTCTCAAATGTATGCAAATGACAAATTTAAGACACACCATGTTCATTCCATAACAATTAAGAATTACCAGGAATGTTTAAAATGTGTTGTTTCACTGAGTTGAACACAATATTGGTTCAAGTTAAGAGACCATTTTGTTTACAGAATCCGAACCTTTAAAGAAAAACAGTTTTTATCTCAAAATTTGCCAGTTTGGAATTTGACTGAAGAAAGAGGTACTAAAGAAAATATTGTACACATAATTAAAATAAGCCCTGTGAAAGATTGGCGATGTGCCCAGAGTGTATCGCCACCTCTCAACCCTAAGCTCCATAAGCTCCAGCAGCCCTGAATTGGATACGTGGAAGAAGATGGATGGACGGATAGTTAAAATAACAGTAATGAATGATTAATTTATTTTTGAAATGGGGGTTTTCCTAGCTATCTGGTTTACACAGTACAGTAATGCAGTGGTGGTGTATGAAAAGCTTTACACATAAACACTATCAATCTGTAACCTCAATGCTCGTGTGGTTTACAATTGCTGACGTTGAGCCTCGACACTGTAAATGTGAGTGCCTTTTTTTTTTCCACTGGTGGAGTTAAATGGGGTGTCTATTAAAATGCTTGAATTGGGGGGGGGAAATCTCTTGTGAAAGGTTTTATTCAGATTAATATATTTTTTTATATATATATTTCTTTTTTGGTGATGAGACAAAAAGCAGAATCTATTAAATGAGGACAGACATTAAAATGAAATCCAACACATTTTTGTTAGATTTTATGTTATTTTATTAATGCACATTCCTTTCATTCACCTCATATGAGTTATGTTTTCGTACTGTTAGATTTTTAAAGCATGATAGATATACACGCTAGTAGCATTGAGTAATGGCGACATGCTGCTGCTGCTGTGCTCCCGAACACAAATCGTCTCACTGGTTGTATGTGTTGGTGGTTATGATGCGATTACAACTGACTTGTTCTAAACTACATTTCGCCACTGCAGGGATGAACCTCGGAGCTTACATAATGCTTCACAAGGCCCTTCACTATGTAAAACCGTTTTCTTGTGGGTTGTCGTCATCATGGATTTTGCTGTGTCGTACATGTTAAATCAATAAGTGAAAAACTGTACCTGCACATGATAACACTGGCTGGTAGTGAAGACAAAAAATATATATGCCCATAAGAAAACCATCTTAGCTACAGGCAGATAACACAGATGTGTGTGAACAGCAACTTGGAAAACCAAACGGGCATGAGGGAGAGAGGAGGAAGCAGGTGTGACAGCAGTTATTTCTTTACACTGTTGATTCTTCAGATTTTGAAAATGTGCAAAGGGACTTGATATTCTCTACCTTTGCACTGGTTATGTTACCCCACCCACTACAGTACACATTTAAACCACTTACAATAATCCCATCAGGGCCAAGGTCACTTGAAAATAAAGTACTTCACTGTAAACAAACAAGTCTCACGCGATCCAACACGGACATCACCTTACTGTACTGCTGTACATCCCAGGCTTTCAGAGTCGCACCGCAGAGTAGCATGTGGCGCTGTGAGGTATACGGTGTAATGACATTAAGATCTTGTGATAGTATGAATTCACATGACATTACTGCTGTGATGAGCTATTGCACTGATGATAACCTCTAACCTCCAAGCACACTGGACACAAAGTCAACTTTGATTTAAATTTGGGAGTCTCAACGATAAACGATGTGCTTAGAATTCAAGTTTGTCCAAACTGCAAGATTCCCCCATCAATACACACACTGCCTCCTTCAACTGCTATGTTTTCTCATATAAGCATGTGGATTTGTTTCTTTCCTCTTTTTCTTTTTTTTTCTTTTTTACATGAGATTACCATGATACAGCAATCAAAACACAATAAGGGCTTAATATACACAACCAAACAGTTAGTGTTTTTTGTGCACAATTTTACCCCGTCCTCTCTACAGCCAGCGACAACTACCTATATACTGCTACGAGAAAATATCTGATAAAGTGTGATTCCACAAACCTTATTATAAATGAGATCTCACACCGATTTAGAGTGTCCTTGACAAAATGCTTTTTTTTCTTAGCTCTCTGGAACTGAAAATTGGTACCGCCTTTAAAAAAAAACACAGACTATTTACAGCAAACAGTAAAAAGAGTGTGTACATTTTTTTGTTACCTGTAGAAGAAGAGCTCATGTATTAAAGCAGGAATGGTGCTGCACTGTGTTTTGTTAGTGTTATTATTGCAACGTGAACAGGGAAAAGATTACGGGACAGTTATTCGTGCGTTCCCCCAGAGCACTGCTCTGAAGGAGAGACTGAATTGCTGTTGTCACACAACAAAGAAGAAAAAACTTTTAGGAGACTGTTGTGAACTATACAATAACACCATTCCTGATACCTCACCCTAGTGAAAACAATTAGATTTGGATTAAATGCCTGGTAAAGTTTTCCAGCCATTCTATCGGTATATTCTGTAGCATTTAGAAATTACCTCTCAAATGCTAGCTAGCACATATCTTCCATTTTTATGTGAAAGGTAACCAGAACATTAATGGGAAGTGCAACACGGTGTGAGGAACAGCACTGAGTCACTGCAGATCGAGAGGTGTCCCTGCACCTCATTGACTGCCCCAACAGTGGGGCAGTTAGACAAACATCTTCAAAAAGTGGAAGTAGAGTGCAGCCAAAAATAAATCAATCAATCAAATGTCCCGATGGGTACTAGATCAGTTCAGTTCGGTGATTAGATTAAACACCTTTAAATAAAATGAACTGAATAAAGAGTCTTGTTATTTTATGATTATTCCAATTATGTACAGACTCTGCATCAAAGCATGTCATCAAACATGCCACTCTCCATGCCCTCGATAGAACATCCAAATATATTCCAGTCACTCTTTGCATTTCTGTGACACTTTGATAAAAAGTACTGTGTCTGCTTCTGTTCATATTTCCATTCTTGTCACTGTGCCTGCGTTTCTGGGTTGACACGATCCTGGAAGATGTACAGATTGTTGGTGGCTGCTATGGCAATTATATTTTCAGATGGGTGCCAAGCCATGTGCAGGATTTTCTTGGTGAAGTCCAAGCTATCGACGCCCACATCGCCCCTGCGACGTTTACCGCCAGTGTACACACGGCGGGTTCGCAGTACAGCCCGGGGCTTGCTGCTCTCTCGCCAGGCCTCCAGGGTTACGCCTCGGCCTGTCTCCCTGTCGAACATCCGGAAGAAGCTGTTGTACGCCCCTGTCATAATCACGCTGGATCATGGAGGAAAGGAGAGGCGAAAGGAAGTAAAGAGCGGGAAGAGACAAGCGGTGTTCATGGTAGAATGAGGGGGAGGAAAAGAGGAAAAAGCAAACTGAATACATGAGGATTGATTTGATGTCTGTAAAGCTTGTCTCTGGGATTGATTTAAACGTCGGATAAAGCAGGAGGCCGGGCATTTAGGAAATCACTGTAAGCAGTAACACACTGACACAGCAGTCTGTTTTTGCTTCCAAATCTACTTAAGCTGTACTTTGTCTGTCCCCCCACCGCCTCTTACCTGTCTGAGCTGTTCCAAACACACTCAAACTTGTCAAAGATGCAGTCGTTTTCGTAGAGGGAACACAGCTTACTCCTCAGGTATTCATGGACCTGGGGATGATGCAAACAGTCAGCTTAAGTTTTGGGGAAGGTAGCATTATCCTGCTCAGGACGCTCACATTTTGGCATTTTAATCTTCTTTCTTGTACTTTGCTCTCATGTATAATACACCGGCAGTAAAAATGAGAAAAGGCTTCCAGATTTTCTTTGGGATCAAGTTGATGCTGCTGAATTATGCTGATCAACTGAATGAATTGTGTATGAATGTAAAAATATATGTATTTTGAATTTGAAAAGCATAACAAACACCCAAAATTTTCAAATTTGATTCAGACAGATTTTATGTCAGACAAATAATGAATACAATTTCCAAATAGGTGCAGGTAAAATCCTCTACCTGAAAGGTCTCCACTGGGCCTTTATCCATATTGATATCCCACACCTTAGCGGTGAGGTAGTCTCTGGTCAGCAGGTAACGTCCGCTATGGCTGAACTTAACATCCGACACAGAGGAAATAATCTCTGAGAAGAAGGAGCGGTTCCCTGGATCCTCAGGCTCCTCAAAAACTAATCAGACAGAAATATAATTGCATTGCTTTCGTGAGAGCAGGATTCCTCATGCACAGCTTGCAGTAAACTCTTTAAAATGTTTCCTCACGTTTGGTATGTTTGTCGCAGAGAGCCGAGGCTCTCATGTCACAGAGGCGCAGCGTTCCCTTGCTGCTGCTGTACACGAACAAGTGGCAGTGGTGAGGGTGGAACTCTGCCGCTGTTATCACCTCCGTCAGATCCTCCATGTTTGCTGGTTTGATGTCTACAATATCTGAGAAGCAGAGCCATCAAGGAACAAACAGCGCAGACATTAAGCACCACATAAATCTGGCGAGCTGGGTTTCTACCACAGCCACACCGAATTCCATGACTATGTTTACATTTTGTCAATTGAGGCAGCAGACATGCAAACAAATCACTTATATTCATTCATGCAGTCTTTTTATTTTCAGATGATCTACACGTTCACAACCTAAATTCATAAAGACATCCCGGAAAAAAAAAAACTGCACCCCATCCTATCCCCAATATGCATGCACAGGCTGTTCCTCTCTGTTCTATTTGTGGTAGTCCTGTGTGGCTCAGAAGAAAGTGTACTGCCGTGTGAATTATTTAAACTCGTCTTCCATAGATGCCTCTATGATTTTCTAGGTCAGCTTCCATTTGAATGGGGAAATCACAACATGCAGCCAGTCCCACATGCTACCACCTGCACTGACTACTCAGCATTATAATGGAAACACAAATCCAATCAGAGTCACGTTGTTTACATTAAGTATAAATCAGAAGATGAATTTGGATGATTGGTTATGATTACTGTACATAACCTGGAATTGGCTCCGTGATATTTTAGGCATAAATTTAGATAACAGTGGATGAAATACAAACACAGATTAGAAGCATATGGGATGCGTTCCCAACACTGCTCAATTTCTTTTTCTTTAGTAAGGAAACTACATACATAATGATCAATACTGATAACTAAAATCATGCACACTAACATAGTAGCATGAATTGTTTTACAGTGTACCTTAACACAATTAAAATGAGATTTTATCCTTTATGGACACTTCACCATAAAATCAAACACAAAAAAAGCTTACTGACGTATATTAAACTTTTTCTTTTTTTTTCCCTTTTGGTGTAGACAGGAATCTTTACCTGTTTAGGTATATTGTTCTCATTGCTGTTTTACAATTACCATAAGGATACAGTTATACTTTAACAATGAACAGTGATCTAATTCATACCGCTGAATTCTCTGTAAAATTGAAGGAGTTTCCACCACACAGAAGTCTGAGAGGAGCTATAGAATTATTTAAAGCAAATGGTCATGGTTGGTTAAACTGAAAATAGTGTGTTATAATACAAAAAAAAGACAGTAAGGATACTGAAACTGCGGTCTGTGATGCCCAGGTGCCACATGTTGATGCGGAGGTCGTCAGCAGACAGGTAGGTTTCCCCATCGCTGTTGACTGAGATGGAGTTGACATGGTAGGTATGTCCATTAGCGAATACTCTTCTGGGACGGACCTCCACCATTAGATCTGTAGGTTTCAGCACTGGCACCTTAAATGGTGAGAGATAAAAGATTTAAGGCGGAAGGGAGGAGGTGATAAGAACAGGAGGAGTAAATCATAGGGCAAAAAGAAAGACAACAATGAGAAAGGACATAATTGGAGGACAGTAGAGCCATGGATCATTTAAGGACAGGAGCAAAAAGACAGACACTTGATTTGATGATTAAATGTTAGCCTGATAAATACTTGTATCAGGCATACCCAACAAAATGAAAGTGTGCAGTTGTATGTGTGTGTCCGAGTACCTGTAGAGAGGTGATGGTAGAGATGTCCTTGAGCCGTCCCTCCTCATCTTTCAGGTTGTATCCTTCTGGTCTCTTGTCTCTCTCGCTTACCTTCCACAGTTTAATAGTCTTATCTGTGACAGGCATCGGGATTTGCGTGCCAGAAAATGATGATTACATTCGTCTGTGAAGGTTCTCAGTCATCCAGGTCATCGTAGTCAAAGGAGCTTGCAAAGAAAAGCGTCTGGACTTCTTTGAGTTGCTAGAACTTAAAGAAGTCCAGACGCTTTTCTTTGCAAGCTCCTTTGACGATGATTACATTCATTGAAAATTGCAAAGCACAACAAAAATCACATTTGCAGCTAATTTAAAACATAATACTTAATTCATGCACCAAATTTAGATTTTTTTTTCTGTGCCATTATTGCACCCGTAAGTGAGACTCCAAAGACTATCTTGATGTTATTTAATTCTATGTAGGTAATAAAAGATGACACAAGGCTGCCATAATTTTGGAAATTGGAGGTAGTTTGAAACCAAAGTGTGTAAGCGATACCTGTGCCATATCAAGCAAAAACAACTGCTATTTATAACAAATCTCTCTCTCTCACTATCTCTCAATATATAGATAGATAGATAGATAGATAGATAGATAGATAGATAGATAGATAGATAGATAGATAGATAGATAGATAGATAGATAGATAGATAGATAGATAGATAGATAGATAGATAGATAGATAGATAGATAGATAGATAGATAGATAGATAGATAAAACCTATATGCATGTATACTTCCTGTACTTCATTTTACGACAACCAACAATCAATATGATGTTCTGATAGAGACTGAGAAGTCACTGATTTCTCACCATTGGTGGAGAGGAGGAAATGTGCTGCGTTCTGCTGTGGCAGCCATCTGATCTTGTTAATTTTTTCTTCTATCTCCACACTCTTCAGGTAGTCAAAGTCAGGCTCGTGGCTCTGAAACGTGCTGTAGACATTGTACTCCCCAGAGTCCCCTGTCTCGCCCACCTCCTCTGATTCACCTTTCGGCTGCCCAGGGCAGACAGTGAGGAAAACACGGCTTTCAGCATGCATTTACAGTATGTGTACGAAGCTATTTTTTTTAAAAAAAGCATGTGTACAGAAAGTGGTGGTTTTGCATTGTAAACTAACTTCAGTCTCTCTCTGAAAGATGACCACCCGGCCACCTTTGTCCCCCGTGGCCAGAAGGTCCCCTGTCTGGTTAAACTCCACTGTAGAGATGACATCAGCTGTAAGGAAGATAGGAACATTGGAGGCAATTAAACAAAAGTATAGAAAGAAGAAAAGAAAACCGCAGCAATGATAGAGTAGCGAGAACGTTAGGCAGACATGGCAAAAAAAGCACAGATGATTAAGTGACCATAACAATGTAGAAAAGGCTGGCAATGAAAGAAAAATTAATAAAATCACATATTATTTCAGTTACTCTAAACCATAAATCAACCATTTATGTCTATGATGCCTAAGGAAAATTTAAATTATGAAAGTGTCTGTTGCTGAGTCAGGCAGTGTCATCATACATTCCTTCTACTGTGCAATGCAGGAAGCTGAAATTAATCTGTTCAATTATACCAGTATGTTATCTGACACCACAGAGATGGCAGCGAGACATCGTCCGCTCTACCTTCAGTGACGTAGTCTCGCAGGAAGGTGTGGTTGATTTTGGGGCTCTCAGCGTCCTCGCCCATCTGAAGCTGAGGGAGGGTGACCCGCCAGTGCGCCCGTCCTGAGGGGAAGGGTCCAATCCGTAATGTCTCTCCCCACCCAGTCTCCGCCCATGCTGGTAGGGCCTAACGGAGCGGCCTGGAAAAAGGCATCCTGGGAAACCAGCCGGCAGGAAGAAGAAAAGGCACGTCGAAGAGATTGAGACTGGAATGCAAGGGGCGGGGGAAGGAGGAACAGGGTTTTAGGAAAGAGGAATGGGAGTGAGAGGAAATTAAGATGCAGGAGGACAGAAGAGAGAACGGTGGATGGAGAGGCTGGTGATGAAGACAGCTTTGGAAAGGAAAGACGAAGGCTGTCATTAGGTAGGCTGACAATATGTGCGCACAGCATGGCAAATGATGTGACCTTAGTTAGACATTCAATGCATTCATTAGCAAAGACACGTGTGTAGACGAACAAGGCCTAGTGGGTGCTGAATCAAATCACAGTGCTGTAGAATGAAGGAAAAGCAACAAACAACTAGAGCAGAGAAAAGCAAAAGATGAATCCTTGTGTTTAAGCTCAGAAATAAGTACATAATGAACATAGCATGAGAATGAAAATATCAGCTGCTACATTCAGCCCTACCACTGGTAATAATGTTCCCAGGGTGTGGTAGTCCTCTTTGACTACTTGCCAGATTCCTGCTCTCACATGCACGCACACTTCTCAAAAAGATAGTCCTTGACAGTGATCAGAGGAGAATGCGATGTCTTGCCTGTGCTGCAATAAGGAGGGAGACAGGCCTCAGCACACCTACCAGTCCGCCTGCTGCTGTCGCTGCTGCTGCTATTCCTGCTGCTGTTGTGTTAATGGACCTCTGCTGCAGTGTACTCAAACAGGCCTGCGTGTCTTTCCAAGTGGGAGGAGAAGGGACAGAGAAGAGAGAGCAGGGGTAGTAGTGAGAGGAGGAGAGGCAAAGGAGGAGAAAAAAGAGAAAGAGAGAGGGATAACGAGGAGGATGGAGGTCCGTTGCCTGCTGATGCTGTGGATCTGTGCAGCATCCAATGTGTCATGGCAGCCTCCTACTGGAGCAGCCAATCACAGTATAGCTGTCACTGGAGGATCCACCCACTGCAGGTGATGAGAAGTACCCAAGACCAGCAGAGGGAGCCCTTAAATACTGAGTGGCACATACCAGCATGCAGTTTTCTGTCCAAAGTAAAAATAATATTGAGGACTGCAGAGCAATTTAAACAGATGAAAGAAAAATTCTTTAAAAGAAACTTTTAAAACCTCACACACCAATTGATGGTATGTCGCTACAATTTCAGTTATTTGTCTCCAGAAAATAAAACATGATAAGAAAAGGATAAACAAGATATCAGTCAAAGAATGTTTGAAAAGCCCTTTCTTATTACAGCACTGTGTGATATTCCCTAAAAACTAAATAAACATTGTTCTGGTCACCTTGCTTTTATGATCTTCGGCTTTTCTTTTCTTTTCTTTTTTTTGCAAGGAGTACAATTTATGTTATGTTGTACTTATGTTGCACGTATAAATGTATTTAACAGAATCTGGCTAAATGAAATGTACTTGACTGGTATACAGTTGGCATTCAGTTTACACCAAGCCTATTTTGCTCCATCATTAATTATTTAAATAAAAGAAACTTTTGATTTTATATATTTCAGTTACATTTTACTCAAATTTATTTCTTGTTTAAGAGGGCAAAGTACTATTTTGTAACATATTATTACAGTGTGAAATAATCTTCTAATGTCCAGTTAATGCTATATATCTGTAATGATATCTGACTGTGTTCATGTTGTTCTTGGTTGTTTATTTTAATTCTAAAGGTCTAAATTGCAAAGCTCAAATATTTGCTGATCATGTGATCACCTATCATGCTTTTTTTATATAAGCGTAAAGGTTAATTTATAGTTTATCCACATCACGTAAGTGAATAACACATAATATGTTGTGTACTTATGATGATTAAACCATATTTTGTCCTTTTTACTTGGTTTTATTGCTCGTTCTGTACTTCAAGCCAAATAATTAGGATTAACCTATTATTTGCTATTTAAATGAGGACATGTTGGTGCTTTTTTGTTATTGTACAAATAAATATCACAATAGGTTGGTTTTCCTAGTTCTAAGATATTTACTTTTTTTGGACACTTGGACACAGGTGTTAAATTTAAATGACGAGTTCATAACATGTACGAGCCGGGGGTTAGAGCAAATCCATTTAATCAGGTTCCTTTAGTGGATATCGGCTAAATAAAGGTCAAGGGATTACCTTGACGCAATCGTTTTCACGGGCTCTTTATGCTCTGCTCTCTGGCAAGTCGTTAGTCTGTCTTACTTTCTGCCTCCTCGCGTTCGAGGTGTTTCTCTTAGATAGCTCACTGGGCGTAAAAACTGAGTTTACCCGATCTTTTCTCGATTTACCTGAGCGAGGGGATGCCCTGCCTTCACTCTGAAGCGCTAGAGTCCATGGAGCCTGGCAGTGTGAGTCCTGGGGCATCTCCGGACGCTGGCGCGGAGTCGATGCGCAGGGGAATCGTGAGCGACTCGCCGATGGTGCAAGGCACGGGCTGGTTCTTCTCCCCACTGTGGAGTCCAAGGTCCAGGTTGCATAGCAGGAAGTTTGGAGATGGTACGACAAGCTACCAAGAGGACGCATGGTTGGATGACCACTCCGACTTCACAAGGGCTTACTTTTTACGCAGAACCTCAGCGTAAGAGTTTACATTTTATACCTCTACAGTTTTAGCTGAAACTCAAATTACTCAGATCCCTCAAAATTATAATGTGCGATTAAAACGTTTTTAACAAACTTTTGTTGAATAAAACGCTTGTAAAGGTGAACACTTTATTAGTAATGAAAATATAAGCTGCATTAGATAAAATTATGTTTCCACATATACGTTTAATACTTTTTATACAAATTTTAAGTACTTTATTTTAGTTTTGCTTTTAAATAAATCGTGTAATTTGTGTATGATTTCAGGGTCAGTTGTCCACAGACAGAAATGTCCCCACTTCTGTCAAGGTTTCAAAGGAGGAGCTCTGACCATTCCGAGGCGCTCATGAAGGCACCTTATCGGAGAAATTCTTCCCCATTGAGAAGCTCAGACCTGAACGTTTTAACTTTGACAGACAGACGCCTCGCTTCAAATCTCAGTGTCCCTGAATGGATGGACCACTTTGGTCCAGATGTTAAAGAAAGCCATTCACCATGCTGTCTCTGCTTACCTCGTTGTTCCCGTTTTCAGTTTTCTCCCTGTCAACCACGAGCTCCCGTTTGCCCCTGCTCATCTAGCTTACCCCACCCTCCACAGTTTTTTCCACCCACATCATGTGGCCATGGTGACGGCTGCCCTTGGATGATGGGGCTCCTAGGAGAAGGCCTAAGCTGTATGGGTTCTTTAGCAGAGCTCTGCCAGGGGACTGTGATCCATGTTGGGGAGCTACTGGGAGCAGAGGGTGGTTCGCTCTCTCTTGTACGGAAACACTGTGGTGGAAGGAGTAGCTTGGAAGACGTGATAGCCCTAACATCACTGGGGCACTTGAATGAGGGAAACCCATACAGCCAAGCTCATCTAGAACTGGTAAAAGGGATCATGGGATGCGTAATGGCTACAGCTTCACCAATAAATCTAAGAGATGCATCTGAGGTAAATGTTGATGTCATGATTGTACATGTAAGCTTAACTCCCATGTTCCAGGGCACAGACGAGGGATTAAAAATCAGAAATGAGGACTGCATGTTTAATGAGTCACCCATTTCCTGAAAGTCTGTTTTGAGATGATGACATGGCTATTTGAAGAAGCCTGATAGGGAATCCCTGATGACGCAGTTTCTTTTAATCCTTTTCGTGACTGCTTCCAGTGATAAACCTTGGATTACTGTCCTTTCCTCGCACATGCCCACACATACACCCCCACAAAAGTAGATTCATGCCAAAGCTGTCTAAAAGGCTTACAGGTGGTGGTCACAGCAGCTCTTCTTGCCCTCACAAGTAAGGTGATTTGGAATGTGTGCCTGGAAGAGTTGAACACCAGGTAAACCCAGTCAGCGTGGGTGTGCATGGGTTGTCCCTAATAACTAGGTAGATGCCAAGCATCCTGAGAAGTGTGGGTATTTTTGGTCAGATGTGGCTAAAGCTGATGAACAGCGCTGACCCAATAGCTTAACAACAAAGGGTTATGAAGAGATTAAAGTTAGTTTAGGTATTAAAGTCTGTTGCTACTCAGTTGCCACAAATATCTAACATACATAAGACTGTTGGATAGGATATGTTTAAAACATGTTGCTGTTAAGTAATTAATATTAAGTGATCCTCTTACATGCACTTATGTTTTCCTTATTTGTCCCAACAGGACCCCAGATTCAACTTAGCCAATGATCAAACATCAAAGATCAGGACGGTTCTGAGTGTTCCTATCAGCAACCATAGGGGAGAGGTATGTGTGCCGTTGCAAATACCTTTAACTAATGTAAATGTCCTGTGGATTTTTCAGTGGCATATTGTTCATTGTCATAACAGAATTTTAAATATAGATTGGATGTAAATAAAACGTTTTCTTTTTTTGAACAGGTTTTAGGTGTCCTGCTAATGATCAACAAAAGAAATAGTTGCGATGGATCACGTTCTGTTTTCACAAACGTTGATGAAAAGGTGAGGGATTGGACTTTAGTATGGAGATTTTTTTCTATTATAAACATTATTTATAATGTCAGATATTTGCCTTGTCTTAATGCTTACCACCCATAAATACGATTTTGTTTTAAGGTGTTGTCAAATCACATGGATGTGTTGGGGACTGTCCTGGATAATGTCCAGCTGTATGAAGGTGCGAGACAAGAGGCTAAACGCAGTAAGGTAAAGCCAGAGAACAGTTTAAAATCGTTTTATGCCTTGTAACATGTATATCTAAGTAATATCTTCATGCATATGTGTGTGTGTGTGGTCCAGGCTTTGATAGAGATGGCACAAGTACTATCAAAGGAGCACCATTCCCTTGAAGTTATGCTGAGTAAGATGGCTGCCACCATCATGCCCTTTACACACGCTCAATACTGCACCATCTTTATCCCCAGTGAGCAAACTTCAGACACTGAAGAAAAGGTACATTATCTTGACATCCTGCTCAATTTCCTTGTTTTCCATTACTTTGTCTGTTTAGAATATAGTACAATATTTTTAGCCATACACAATGTTTTCATTTTTTTTTGTTTTGTTTTGTTTTGTTTTTCATTTTTGTCTTTTGATTACAGACTTTATTCTCAAGAGTTATACATTTGGAATGTGAGGAGCTCGGATCAACCTGCCAGATCTACAGAAGGTATTGTCCGGAGACTTTGCAAGTCCTTGAGTGTGATTTACTTTTAAAACAAATATGGGATATTTGGGGGGTTTTGTAATTTGAAAGTATAATTTTTCAGGGAGCATGACCTCAGGAATATAGATCCGTCATATGCCTTTCGAACCCTGACTTCTATGGAAACACTTAATATGTCGAAGAGTTCTGATGAACTGAAAAGGAGTCTCATCTGCTGCCCAGTTAGAAATGAGAGATCTGAAAATGTTATCGGTAAGTTCTTTTCTTGAATGGCAGTAAACATTGTAAACAGGATAGAATTTGAAAATAAATCTTTCACACCTCTGTTACCAGACAAGCACAAATGAAGCACAGCATACAAAGCTCTCTTATTAAAATAGAAAATAAAATAGTATCAAATAATATAAAATAATAGGTTTCACAGATGATTTGCAGTGACCTTTCACAGCTAGAAATCCTTACTTACTGTTTAGACCTTTTCAGTCTTTATACTACTTACTGTGATCTGCTCTGAGAAGACCAGATCTGGACATTTTATAAAATTGTTTCAGTTTTTAATCCAGTTATCTTTTCTAGCCACTTGAATATTTAGATGCTGAGATTATTATTGTGATTTTTTTTCCCAGTGATTCCAAAAACAAGTTGCCCATCTCAGCTTTACCACAGAAAGCAACTAGACTATGTGTTAAAAACAAAAACATAATTTGAAGAACTTTGTGCTCAAGCTACACAACCATCTGTCTTTTAATGTCATTTAGCTGTGTGCCAGCTGATGAACAAACAAAGCAGAGCCTCAGATGAAATGGAAGTCTTTAACCGATATGACGAGCGCCTTCTGGAAGACCTGGCAGTGTATTGTGGCCTGGCTCTACAGTATGCTCAGGCAGTCCAGATCACTGAGGAGCGGAGGGCCAGTATAGAGGTCACACAGGAGGTGAGAACACTATTTCACCCAATTAGTAAGTTAGAGAAGAGTCAGAAAAATAATTCATACATTAACAAATCTTAAAGTTTTGTTTCTGAGTTTTCTTTGTTTATTGTAATTGTGCAGGTCCTTGCCTACCACATCACTGCAGCAGAGCAGGAAATCCAGGCATTGCAGGTGAGGCTTTCTTTGGAAGAAATCAGCCTTTCTCTTTTTATCCAGTTTATCCCTGTTACAGCGTGGCATCGTGCATGTAAATAGTGATTTAAAGTAAATAGCGCACACATTTGTTCCCTTTTCTTTCATATACCTTGTTCTTTCTGTTAAATGCCTTCCTTCTCCACTCTTCCTATTTTTTTAATCACTATGGCAGTAGTCAAGCAATCAACCCTTGCTTTGTTCCAAGAGGCCAGATTTACAGGCTTTAATGCTATTGTAGAACTAATGCCCTAACAACTTAAAGCTCTTGATCAGCTGCTATCACTGAATGTGAGTGTTAAGGTAACCTCCTCACCCATGTTAAAGCTAGATGGGTTTTCTGTGTTTACACACCTAGGTAAACTGAGGAAAAGAGCTCAAGTTCTATTTTGTTTGTGTGTGTTTGTGCTTGAACGTCCTGAAGAGTACATTTCAATTTCTTTTATTGGTTGTGTTTTTAGGAGGCCACCATTCCTTCTGCTGAATTGCTGAATATTCTAGACTTCCATTTCTCTGGTTTCGGCGTGCCAGAAGACGCGACAACACAATCCACGATTCGCATGTTCCTGGATCTCAATTTGGTGCAGGATTTTAACATAGACTACAAGGTAGCTCAGCTTCTATTAATATTAGTAGCATCATTTTCTTTATCATATAAATGAGGAAACAGTTAATTTTTGTTTGTTTGTTTGTTTGTTTGTTTGTTTGTTTGTTTGTTTGTTTGTTTGTTTGTTTGTTTGTTTGTTTGTTTGTTTGTTTGTTTGTTTGTTTGTTTGTTTGTTTTAGAACAAAATGACATTAATAGGCTTGTTTCATAAGTATTTATGAATTCAAAAATCCTTTTTCATACACATCATGCTTCTTTTACATCTTTTTTCCAATCAGGATACAGGATAGTGCTTGTATCAGTGTTAGTGTGAAGCCAGTTTGGCGTTTGTGCCTTTTGAACAAGCACAAAATTCAAAGTTTAATAACTAAGCATTTCACAATGTTCCATTTTAAAAGTTGGGGTAAAGAGATTTTGGTAAGAAGAAAAGCTTCTCTGTCAAAATCTGCAAGCTGCATCTGCAAGTTATCTGTGAATTTCTTGGTAAAATCCTGTTGTGTAGCTACTGATGTTAAGGACTGTGAAACCCTGGGGTTCTGTGGTGGTTCAAGCTTGTTTCACTGGCATTGGTCTTTTTTTCATTTCATTAACTCCATCTTATCTAAGGCACCAAAACAGGAATCACGTTAGTGGGAAAAGGACCTTTGAGAGAGGAGAATATGAGTTCATAATGGATATTTTAGTGTTATCTTATTAGCTCTTACATTTGACAATATGTAGTTCAATATGTCTCTTTGAGTTACAGGAATTTCACTACTGACAAACTAGAAAAGCACAATAGAATCACCTAATACCTTAAATATTCTCAATTTCTATTATTTATCAATTTTACATATCTCATCCTTCCAGAGTCTTTGCCAGTGGGTTTTGACTGTGAAACGTGGCTACAGGAACAACGTGCCCTACCACAACTGGCACCATGCAGTGAGCACTGCTCAAAGCATGTTTGCAATGCTCATGGCAACAGACCAACTCCAGGTTAGTTTGTGGTAAAAGCAGAGTGGGTCTGTAGTTGCTATTATTATAATTTTATTTACAATCAATTCTATGTGTCCATGTGACAGTCACACTGTGACATTTGCATAATGCCGCCGGAGTTTCATCTGTCCTGTAGCTCAGAAGTTTTGGGAGGAGTCAGTTGAGGACTGCCAGGGTTGTCCTTCCATACTCAGCGCTCTTAACTGTTTGGAAGAGGATTAATTTTAGATCTTGCCAAAACCTCTTAACTGCTGTCTGTAACAATCAGACACATGCCTACGCCTCAACTCAAGTGACTTCTGCCATTCACTCACCAGTGTTCTAAGCTTTTTGGAGATCCAGGTGTATGGCCACCCTGGGGGTCTCTGTACCAGGACCAAGCTGTATCTGTTATGCATATTTGTATCTGTTATAGTCTGGAGCTTAATTATGTGGGATATTCAATGAAGACACTGACTGGTATTAGTAACACTAAAATGGAAGTATCATTTGTCGTACTTCATTTCTTTAACATCAAACATTGAATAGTAGAATTACAGTTACACTTTTTTTTCAGTATTTGTTCAGATAGAAAATGACATTACTATCTAACATTTTACTGTCTTATCACTTAATTCTTTTAGATTAGAGATTATTTAAATACAATTAAAATACAAAAAAAAAAAATTAAAAATGATTTAGAGATTTTGCATCATCAACTATCCATAAATTCCTGCTTCCTGTTTTTTACCCTTACATATACTCGTGTGTAGGGATCCATAGACTTCAGCTCCAATTGGGGTTGGTCCTTTATCATCTTATCTGTTAGAAACTTTTATTATCGACTTTTGACAGCACATGAGCCACCTATTGATACAAACTTTCTTTTATTTTGTGTAGCACATGTGCAATATATACATGTGCAGATGATTATTTTCTCACTTATTATTTTTTTCCTATAAAGCGTTCAATTATAAAATGCAGAAAAATAATTTTCTTCATTATTACAACCTGTTTCTTTCTGTTCATATGTTAGACCATTTTTTCTCGTCTGGAGATCTTAGCGTTGATGATAGCCACTCTGAATCATGATGTTGATCACAGAGGAGTTAATAATTGCTTCATAGAAAGGTAAATGTTACTTCTTCATCTCTCACATTTACTCCATTACTTATTTTTACTCTAAATTATCTAGACCATAATTATTTGTATTTATTTTGATTTGTACTATCTATAACACTTATTAGTCACTGCCTACTTATATTCAGTCCTGATTCTTTCTTTCTTTTTTCTCTCAGGACTCATCAGCCTTTAGCTCAGTTATATGGACACTCCTCTCTTGAGAACCACCACTACAACCTGTGTGTCTTCATCCTAAACAACACTGTAAGATGCAAGAAATAAGTTATGTTTGCATGCACACAACAGGACGTTCAAATGAAGCTCATATACTATATCTATTATTCTGCAATCATTCCACTTGTGAAATAATTAGATTATTTTGATCTCTGTGTGTGAACTTGTAGTCTTCAATTTAATTTACTTTCTTTCTCTCTCTCATCTTCCAGGGCAGTCAGATTCTTAGCGGTCTGTCTGCTGAAGAGCACAAAGCTCTATTACACTTAATCAAAAGGGCAATCCTTGCCACAGACCTGACTGTCTACATGGAGTACGTCTGAAACATTAAAAATGTCATAGAAGACGTAGATTACACATTAAGTCAGTCTTATTTTAACCCATGTTTCTTCTGGCTGTTTTTAATTTTTTTTTTTCAGAAGAAGAAAGGAGTTCTTTTCTCTTGCTAACAAAAGCGGAGTGAGCTGGAAAAGTGAGAAACAAAGAGACTTGCTCAGGTGAGAATCACATAAATTAGAATCAGAGGCATATTATATTGTTGTGCTCGGTAAACCAAGAGAATGCGCTGTGTTGTAAGCTATTACTTTACCCCACAGGTCAATGCTGATGACAGCCAGTGACCTCTCTGCTATCACAAAGCCTTGGCCTGAACAAAAAAGAGTAGGTCTCACAAAGTAGCTCTGAATGAAAAATAAAACACTTCATGCTTCATCTCTCAATCCTTTTTCACTGCAACCTTAACCTCACTCTTCCGCCTAACAGATTGCCAGTTTGGTTGCCATGGAGTTCTTTGCACAGGGGGACAAAGAGAGGGAAGAGTTCAAAATCAAACCCATTGTAAGTGGAGCTTGCAGGATTTGTAGTGTGCCAAGGATTCTGAAAATGTTGAGTGGAACTCACATCCGGATAAAAAAGTGTGCGCACATAAAAAGGAATTTAAATCAATATTATTTTTTCATGATTGGAATCAAACAAGAATCCAATCATTTGTGAATATCTTGTTTCAGTCTGATGATAAATGTTTTTAAGTTTAAAAGGCATGCTGTTGTCCTATTTCTTGTTGCGCTACAATTGCATCTACCCCGTCGTATAACAGTATCACGGTGCCAAAGACTGTTCTTTGAAAAAATACATAACCACAAACACTGGTATGTCTCAGAATATCTTCACATTTTTGTCACTGTGGTTTAAAAAAATTTCTTATTTTGTTTACACAGATTCAAAAAAGGGTTTTCATAAAATGTTACTGTTACTCTGTCTACACTATAACAAAAATAACAATATCTTTGAATACGTAAAGCTTTATAAAGCCTGTTGTGTATTTCTGATGCATTTTTCCCCATTCAGAGTGAAGTAAATTTAATGTAGCTTGCAGTGTTTGGGGTTGAATCAATCTTCATATATAAATGTTCATATTCAAGTACTGCATACTTTTACAATTCTATCTGATCTTCTGTAAGTGCTTTAAGTGCTTTTTAACAGCCACTTTATGCTTACTTTTCACTAGGACATAATGAACAGAGAAAACAGCACTCGACTGCCGTATATGCAAGTTGAATACATTGATGAGGTCTGCTATCCACTCTACAAGGTGTGTTATTACTATTGGTATTGTGTAAGCAATGTGTAGATAACTGTATATTCTACTTGCATGCATGTGTCCTTATATATTTCATCACAGAATTCACCTTGTTGTCATCTTGTTCCCTTAAGATCAGTTGTAATTTCCACTGTTCTATCAACAATCCCATCTCTGTCTTTGCCTTCCTCAGACTGTATCGAGACTGTTTGACTCCTGCTCTCCTTTGCTAAATGGGTGTAAGAAGAACAGAGAAAACTGGCTGCAACTTGCTGATGAACAAGAAAAAGAAAACAATGAAAACTTCACTGCATGAAGACTTTAAGGGAGAGACACAGACAGACCAATGAACAGCGGACTGGAGAGAAGATGAAGACACGTGGCTTCAGAGGCTAAAAGGAGGCTTGCCCATCTTCATTCTTCTAAGTGAAGACTGACCTATTGCTCACACATCAGAACTTTGATGAGCAAACTGGTTAATATGTTATGCAGTGGCCCTCACGGTTATGATTATTCCTGCACTTGTATGGCAAACAACTTATTGTGCCACATATATAATAGCAAATTAAATGCATTTACTGTATGTAAAGATGTACTAAATAGCTTCTCAAAGTACTTTACATTAAAAGCTACATTCACATTTATGTTCTCTCTGTATGGAGTGTTAGGTTAGGGGATGGACTGCTCTGCCTTCACATTGAGCCTACATTAATCTGTTTATTTAGCAGTGAAGCTTTGAAAGTCTGAAAAATGACTTTGATTATTTGCACACCATATCTGTATTTGTATTTTTATCTGTGCTACACTGAGTTTCGTAAGACCTGTATCCAGATTTTCAAATGCATAAGTATTTTAAATGTACTGCTTCCTTTCCACATACCATCAAATTAGTACAGTGATCTATAACATAATCAATTTTGTGAACTTGTATTCAACTATTTATTTTATTAGATTACTGACATCTACATATTTTTTTTTTTTATCTGATTTGACTTTCTTTCCATAATGGCTCTTTGGAGCACTTTGACCCTGTGCTAATTCTATTAATTGTTCCCCTTTATTGGCTCTGACTTACAAGGTTATCTTGAAATTTAGCAGAACTGATAACAACTAATGTTATTTCCACCATCTGAAACTGAGCAATAAAGATATTGTTCACCACACATATACAGCATGCATTTTAAATAATTATCCAGCCTAAAATGTTCAAAGTATTGTCACATACCTTCTATATGATTTGCATAACCTTGTTAATAGTAAGTAGTTATTTAGCTGAACTGTAGAGGCAAAAGGGGCAGATGAGTGTATAGTAAGCCAATTTATTATTATTATTAGTAGTAGTAGTAGTAATAGTAGTAGTAGTAGTAGTAGCGTTGTTTTATTGTTACCTGGATTATTTAGGGGAATGGACGTTTGCATTCCAGGCCTGTGGGTGGCACTGGTGCTCTTAAACAGGGCGCTGTTGCTGCCGACGGCTCGACGCTGACTGGCAGAAGAAGACTTCAACGGAGAAAAAGAGGGATAAAATGACAGGGCGCGCAAAAAGAAAACACAAAGCCGTTCAGGTAAATACGCTTTGTTTTGACCTGCTGTGTTTGGTGCAGGAATATGCGTTTAAAACAGCAGCCTTACCAAACGAGACGCCGTGCTCTGTGTGCAGCAGAGCAGCTGCCGTTAAAGTCGGTGTGAAGAAGTGTTTAGCAGCCTGACCGAGCAGCAGTGGACAACATGGCAGCAGCTCTGCAGGCTGGTCCCACAAAGCAGCTTGTTCAGCGATGCTAACAGCACATACCTGAATGGGGTCTTGGGCTTTGATTAAATGGAAAGCACTGCACCATAACTGGACCTTTATGCTAGCTAGGAAATATCCGTGCGTCGTTCCCATTCACTGATTGTGTAGTGTGGCATCAGCAAGCGCACTGTGGGTGTCTTCATTGATTGGTGCCTTTATCCATTAAACACCAATAAATGGCCCCATAAAATCGTTTTGCTAAGGTTGCGAGCAACTATTGGAAAAGATTTCGATCCCTACTCGTATTGTACACGCCACTGCAGGGTACAGAGTCCAAGGCAGTGGACACAGCTGTACTTATTGTACACTAGTGCTGATGCGAGGTCGATGCATTATTTCTCACGCAGTAAATATTGACCTACTTCTGTGGAGACCATGATGCTCAATGATTATTATAGAAGTGTTTTGAATAACCTTTATCGATTTTTTTTTTTTTTTTTTTGGATGGATGGATGGCTTCTTTTTATAATAATATAGTGGTTGGTTCAATGTATCCACGATATGTTTTACTGTCAACCTGCTGAATCAAAATGAGATATTTGGAGCTTGATATAATACATAAATAGGCAACTTACTATGCAGTATTGCTCAGGAGTTCCCCTGCTTTTCATGTCTTTAGGAAAAAGGCACAAATAATGGAGAGGTGAAGAAAGCTCGAAGTGAAGAATCCAATGATGTGCTGCCATCGGGAGTGAAATCGGAGCAACGTGATGAGCTGATGCAGTTATACAGTTTTCAAATGCCAGAAGATCTGTACCACTTCTGGGAATTCTGCAGCGAGCTTTGCACTGACAACCCCTGTGGTATGATGATGTGGTACTAGACTTCATAGGGTGGAACCGCTGAATTTAATACTGCTTAGTATTTCAGTCTAATAGAACATTAAAGACGAGGTAATTCAAAGCAAAAAAAAATTCCACGTGACAGTCGGTGGTTAAGGACTTCAAAATGAACAGATCTCCTATTATACTTAAACATGAAATTCAGAACCTGTTTTTTAGCTATTAGATGCTCAATCGTTGTAATGAACTTAGGAGCTGTAATACAGGTGTGAAACAGATGACACAGTAGAAGACAGAAGCATCACGTCTGTAATACTGTAGTACTGTACGGTGCTTTAAAGGCCAGTGTAACAGCTAGCTAAAAGCAGATGTTCTTGAAGGTGCTGCGGTGAGTGGTAGTGTACACACTGCAGTAGAGTACAGCAGCTGACAGTCAATGATCATTTCATCTATAAAATGTCAAATATACTGAACACCTGAACAATTTTATCTTTGATTTTTTTTTTTTTTTTTTTTTGTTATTTTTGAATCCAGCCCTAAAACAGTGGATGATTTGTTTCCACTGAGTGTTGTTTTGTTCTCAGATTTAAGTTTATTTCATTTATCAAGGTTTTTTTGAGCAGTGCAGATGATTCATTTTATCATTAAGTGAAAAATCTCCATCTCAGATACTTATGTGGTGTATAAGATATGTGCTACAAAACAGTGTGTCTATTTAGTAAAATATTTCATCAATAATTTGCACTTAAGTAATGCTTCTGTGTCAGCTCGTTTCTGTATCAATATATTGTCACTCTCTGTAGGTGCTCTGAAAGACTCGCTGGGATTGCAGCTAGTTGGACCATTTGATATTTTGGCAGGAGCTCACAAAAACTCCAAGAATTCCCAGCCGAACTTCCACCTTCACTGGCGATATTTTTATGACCCACCAGAGTTTCAGACCATACTCGCAGGGTGTGAGAACAGCCAGCATCACATTGGTTACTACAGGTATAGAACATAAGATCTGAAGTGTGTGACTATCGGCTTTTATTAGAATCTTGTAGCTTCCACCAAAGGCTGCTTCCAACATTTGCTCTACCGAGAAGATAGAGAGCATCGTGTGTAATAATATGAAAATAGTGATAACAATATGTACATGAGCACAAGTGGTTCTGATTTTGTTGTTGCTTTGTTTTACTGAATTTCATTGTTCCGCCAGAGATACTCCAGACTCCCTCCCTTCGTTTGTTGGGGAAAATGAAGCCAAGAAGGGCTGTACTATAACACAGATGGGGGACAACGTGTTTGCTGCAGTCCAGTGAGTGTTAACCACCACAAACTCACCTTATATCACTTTATATAATCCAACTTCCAGCTTAAGAAACAAATTCTTGGCACAAGAACAAAAAAAAGTCCTTGTGCATTAGTGACCACTGATGGTGGTGGTTTTATTTCCCACATCACATTTCACAATAAACTGTTTTGTTTTTTTAAATGTAGTGTTTAGGTATGTACTGTTTAACAGGTTCTAAAAGTGATCTGAAGGGGGACAAATGCTGAAAAAGCAACAAGGTCACAGCCTCCAAAGCAGGAGAAATGAAAACTGTTTTTTTTTATGTTCAGGAAAATCAGGAAGAGCTTAGTATCAGCTGTACTGGAAGGTAGATCTGGGCAATATGGATTAAAAAAAAAAAAACAATCACAATTTTTTTTTTTCTTTACTGAACAATTTCAGTTTCTGGTGAACTGATGGCAGGGATACAGATTTAACGCTAAGCAAGAAGACTCTTTGTAGGAAAACCTGTTGCGTGGACTTTCCACTATTCCATCATGCTTGTTTGAATGGTATTATTTAGGGCTGCACGATTTTGCATAAAATGAGAATCACGATTATTTTGGCTTAGAATTGAGATCACGATTATCTCACGATTTTCTTTTCCAGTATAAATATTTATTGCACTTATTAACTGCACATCAACTTCGCAACAGTTGAGACTGAACATAAAAACAATAAATAAACATAAAAACAACAAATGTCTCACATTTTGTTGTTGCTGCAAAATGTTGTACTGCTTGAAATTCCGTCTCCACCGTTGCTCGACACTGCGTGTATAGAGCAGTGTTGCCAACTTAAGCTGGGCAGACACTGCGATTTTTTTCAGTCGCGCGATTCAGCTCCTGCTCAAACTGTACGGTTGACTCGCAGGGGTTAGAAGTTCATAGGTCACGATGCAGGTCTCACACTATACGGCCCGATGCTCTGATGCGACCCGAGTGCTCACACTGTGCGTCCATAAAATGAAGGTTATAAGAGAAATTCTGTTGCTCGCTCTCCCTCTCTGTCTTTCACTCACACAGACACGCACACCACCACCATCAACTTTGCTAAATTGCTAATGAAAAACATTGACCAGGCAGCTGTGATTGAGCAGCAGTGTAGATCCAACTATTTTCACGGTTGTTGTGGTCGTGATAATTTTGTGAGGCCACATCGAAAAGGCTCGGATGAGCTTGCCATAGTTCTACAAGTTGTGCCTCCATCGCTTGTGTCCAGATCACACGCTGCACTGCCGTGCTGCGCCGTCTTTTTCGCTGACATTTGTGTTTGCGCGTGCGCAGTGTGAGAAACTGCGGCGACACCCTCACGACGGTCGCGAGGATTTCAAACAGGTTTGAAATCCTCTCGACCAAGCGATTGATGATCGGGAGCTGGTCGTGAGGTGTCAATCGCTTCTCGTTACCCCACGTATACTACACGATGCACGACGCACGATGAAGGCCAAAATCGGGCCGATCGCCAAAACGGTCGCACGACTCAAAAATCTGCTCAAAATGGGCCAAAAATCGCACAGTGTAAGCCCAGCATTAGCGACATTGTCGCTATATTTAGCGAGTTTTCAGACCCCCTTGGCGACTTTTTTTCTAAAAAGCGACTAGCGACAAATCTGGCGACTTTTTCTGGTGTTATTGGAGACCTATTTATGACGACTTTTTGAAGTGAAAGCGCGTATCGCTTTTACTCTCAACAAGCAGCGGGTGCTGCCGTGGGCATCTCACCCGTTCCAAAGCGCTCACGGGCGGAGAATAGTCCCCCCCAGCTTCTATCAGGGCAGAAGATGTTCACACCTGTGCGTCCGAACTGCAAATGAATAGCGCATGAGCGAAGCCGCTGCTCTCGCACTGACTGTATCGCAGTCAGTTCTTCTTTTACTGTTGTGCTTTTTTGTGGATCACGAGGTTTAAAACTACTTATACACACACACACACACACACAGTAACTCCACCAGAGTGCCTATTTCGGGTCACTTTTGCCGGTACAAGCCCGGATAAAGGAACAGGGTTGGAATTGTGACATTAAAAAAAAAACAATAATTGCTAAAATAAATTTAATTTGTAGTTATAAATAAATTCTAAATGCATTTAGAACGTTCTTTACTCACTTTATGTCTCTTCCATGATGTTATTTCTCTCTCCAACAACGTAGGTTACAGTTATATTAGCATGACCAATTATGCAAATTAGGCGATGACGTCATTTAACGACTTCTAGCGACTTTTAGGACAGCCAATAGCGACTTTCCTTACTGAGGAGTTGGCAACACTGGTATAGAGCAGGTAGTGCAACAATAGAAAAATAGTTGCAGGACGGCACTGTGTAGCGTTTGTCTAGGGTGTTGATCATTTTCCTAAATCCCTCGTTTTGCACAGTGTTGATGGAGCCATATCTTTGGTCAGGTGATAAGTGATAGCCTCCGTAATTTCTTTGTGCCTGCGGGAGTTCGACGTGAAGCGCTGTATAAGGTTCCCGTTATTGATGTTTGGGTGGTTGACCGGGACGGATTTTCTCCTGTCACTTTCTCATGTGCTCTCCGTTGTTTTTTCCCTGCTAATTTTAGCAGCCAGCTTCTGTATCACGTGGTATAAGGCTCCGCCCTTGTCATTTGTTGAGCAGGAAGAGTGAGCACTTGTTTTCATGCAGATTACGTCCCGGATCAAAATGCGGTACAATCGTCGTCTTTATTTACTGCTCACAAGGACATCTTAGTTGCCTGACATGTTTTTCACAAGTCCTTGCAAGTAATGTTTACATTATTTTTTTCGTCTTCTGAGGGAATGGGCAACATGTTGACTATGATTGACTGCTGTGGCGTTATGCCAACCCTACAATACTGTCTGATAGGCTATCCGGTTGTTCAGTCTGACGTCAGTGAGTGATTAAGATGGCGCCGGTGAGGTCGGCTGCCGTCACGACTGCTCCGACCACTTTTTCTTTGTCTTTGTTTTTTAAGTTAGTTTTCAGCGTTTCTAAATCGGCAAAATCATCACCATTGGGTACATTAGGTATGACAGTGACACTCTTGTTTCTATTGGTATACAATGTACTCACAATTCGAAGTTTTTAACTCCGGATCCGAGCTGGCCGAGTGAGATCTCGAGGGAGAACAAAGGGAAGCGGCGGCGGCCTAGAGGGAAGCGAGCCGGCGTCAGGAACAGGCTGAGAGCTCGTGCACACCGCACACCTCTGCCTAGCATCCTGCTCGCCAACGTCCAGTCACTGGAGAACAAGCTTGACGACCTCAGGGCCAGGATAAAGTTCCAGAGAGACATTCGGGACTGCAATCTCCTCTGCTTCACCGAGACATGGCTGAACCCAGCGGTGCCGGACCACGCCATCCAGCCGGCCGAGTTCTTCTCGGTTCACCGCATGGACAGGACACGGGACTCGGGGAAGTCAAGGGGAGGCGGCGTGTGTTTAATGGTGAACAACAACTGGTGCAACAGTGCGAACGTTGTTCCTCTCACACGCTCCTGCACACCAAATCTGGAACTACTGTCCATCATGTGTCGTCCTTTTTATCTACCTCGGGAATTTACATCGGTCATTGTAAGTGCCGTTTATATTCCACCACAAGCGGACACGGTCACCGCCTTATGCGAGCTGCATGAGGCACTCACACAGCACCAGACACAACACCGGGACGCTGCGCTTATTGTGACGGGGGACTTTAATAGCGCCAACCTCAAACGCGCAGCGCCGAACTTTTATCAACACATCACCTGCCCCACCAGGGGTGAAAGGACACTGGACCACTGCTACACTACGGTCAAGGACGGCTACAAGGCACAATCCCGCCCCCCGTTTGGCAAATCTGATCACGCCGCCATCTTCCTCATGCCAAAATACAAACAAAGGCTGAAACAGGAAGTTCCGGTTCAGAGGAAGGTCGCGCGCTGGACGGATCAATCGGTGGCCGCGTTACAGGACGCACTCGATGACGCAGACTGGGGCATGTTCAGAAACAGCTCCGACGATGACGTCAACGTGTTTACGGAAGCGGTTGTGGGATTCATCGGGAAACTAGCGGATGATACCGTGGAGACAAAGACTATCACAACGTTTCCCAACCAGAAGCCGTGGGTGGATAAAACCATCCGCGACGCTCTGAGATCCCGCACCGCTGCCTACAACACGGGACTCATGACGGGGGACATGGACCCGTACAAAGCCACGTCATATAACGTGCGGAGGGCGGTGAAAGAGGCGAAGCAGCGCTACGGGAGGAAACTAGAGTCACAACTCCAACAGAGTGACTCTAGGAGCCTGTGGCGGGGACTAAGGACAATAACGGACTATAAAGCACCAACAACCGGTATGACGAACGCGGCCGTGACTTTGGCAGACGAGCTGAACACTTTCTATGCTCGCTTCGAGGCTGCAGCTAAGGTCTCCAACAATGCTAGTGTTAGCGGCGCTAACGGCTGCAGACAGGAAGATACTGCCAGCACCGGAAACGTGCTCGTCATCTCCGAGCATGAAGTAAGGAGAGCCTTCAAGAGAGTGAACACCAGGAAAGCAGCAGGGCCAGACGGCATCCCAGGTCGTATCCTAAGAGACTGCGCATACCAGCTAGCTCCTGTGTTCACTGAGATATTCAACATCTCTTTATCTCAGTCGGTGATCCCCACATGCTTCAAAGAGTCCATCATTGTTCCTGTCCCGAAGAAACCCCACCCTGCTTCTCTCAATGACTATCGCCCTGTAGCCCTCACCTCAGTAGTGATGAAGTGCTTTGAACGCCTGGTCAGAGACTTCATCATTTCTTCACTACCAGACACACTGGACCCACTACAGTTCGCTTACCGTCCAAATCGTTCCACAGACGATGCCATCTCTCATCTCCTCCACACATCACTCACTCACTTGGACACTAGAAGGGGGAATTATGTTAAAATGCTCTTCATAGACTACAGCTCTGCATTTAATACCATAATTCCCTCCACACTCACCACCAAGCTGGAGCATCTGGGACTCAGCTCATCTATGGGTCAGTGGATCTCCAACTTCCTAACTGGCAGACCACAGGCAGTAAGGATGGGCGGACATGTCTCAGCCTCCACCACTCTCAGCACTGGAGCCCCCCAGGGGTGTGTTCTGAGCCCCCTGC
The DNA here is from genome assembly GCF_057381845.1 of Rhamphochromis longiceps. Lineage (NCBI taxonomy): Eukaryota > Metazoa > Chordata > Actinopteri > Cichliformes > Cichlidae > Rhamphochromis > Rhamphochromis longiceps. Next base: position 27,133,670 of record NC_140562.1, on the reverse strand, counting down.
TGTACTCTTTGTACACATATGACTGTGTGGCCACTACCAGCTCCACCACCATCATCAAGTTTGCTGACGACACCGTCGTGGTGGGCCTGATCTCTGATAACAACGAGACGGCCTACGTGAAGGAGATTAGGAATCTGGAGAACTGGTGCCAGAGGAACAACCTCCTTCTAAACGTCAGTAAGACAAAGGAGCTGATAGTGGACTTCAGCACTAAGCAGGAGAGGAACTACCAGACCCCCGTCATCAACGAGTGCCCAGTGGAGAGAGTGGACAGCTTCAAATACCTCGGAGTTCACATCACGCAGGACCTGTCATGGTCCTGTCACATCAACACCGTGGTGAAAAAGGCCCGACAGTGTCTCTACCACCTCAGACGCTTGAGAGACTTCCAACTGCCCTCCAAGGTGCTCAGGAACTTTTACTCGTGCACCATAGAGAGCATCCTGGCGGGAAACATCTTAACCTGGTTCGGGAACAGCACCATGCAGGACAGACGAGCTCTACAGAGGGTTGTGCGGTCAGCTGAGCGCACCATCCGCTCCGAGCTCCCTGACCTGCACTCAATCTACAGCAGGCGGTGCCGGACCAAGGCCAGGAAGATCGTGAAGGACCTCAGCCATCCCAACAACAGACTGTTCTCTCTGTTGAGGTCAGGAAAGCGATTCCGCTCCCTGAAGACCAACACAGAGAGACTGAGGAGGAGCTTCTTCCCGCAGGCGATACGGTCTCTCAATCACACCACCACACAGTACTGACCCACACATATGGTTCTTACACACACACTGGACTTTCTGGACATTGTTTTTGCACAACACTGGTCACTATATTCTTCATTTCCAGTTAATACTTATACAGCTGCTGTTATTGTGTATATATTTATTTATATTTAGATTTCTTCATACATTCTTATATAGTTCTATATTGTGTATTGTGTATTTTGTTGTACAGTTATTTTATTTTCAACTTTAATTTATATATTTTATCTTATTCTTCCCAGTTAAATTTACCCTTCATTCTAATTTGTGTTGTACAGTTATTTCATTTTTAACCTTAATTTATATTTTATTCCTTCCTAGTTAAATTTACCCTTTTTAATTTTTCATATTTATTTCCTATCTTATTCATAGCCTTTCCTTTTTTTGTTTTCTTTAGGTCACGAGCAGTTGTCCAAGCATTTCACTACATATCGTACTGTGTATGACTGTGTACGTGACAAATAAAATTTGAATTTGATTTGACTATGATTGACTGCTGTGGCGTTATGCCAACCCTACAATACTGTCTGATAGGCTATCCGGTTGTTCAGTCTGACGTCACTAGCCGTGTCTGGGTCTAAACTCCGCTGCAGGTCCATATATCAAACGATCACTATGGCATTACTGAGAGTTGAAAAACTGTCTAAAGTCTTTCATCTTTAATAAAATGATCAGCGTTCTGCTCTACCAGGTGTAACTATTGAGTTTAACATCCAGGCATCCATGAAAACGGAATTTATGACATTTAAAGGAGTTAGAAGTTAGCAGGGAGTTAGCTCGCTAGCTTCTATCTAAATACAATATAGCATGTCCTGACTGCGGGGTTTTGGAAACAAATTAAAACGTACAGCTCTGTTATCACTTCCAGCATAAATGAAGACAGAAAACTAAACAGCAGTAACGTTTGTAGGGTTACTGAAGTTGGGCTAGCTGGTATATAATGATGTGCTGTGTGACCGCTAGCGACACAGCTACGTTAGCATAATATAAACAAGCTATTATTTATTTATTATTATTAAACAAGCTACTTGTATTGTCTGTCTGATCAAATTGTAAAGCCTACATTTATTATCATGGTCTTAAAAAAAAATTTTCTCGAAATAATATTGTAATCGTTTTATCATCCAGCACTATCAGAAAGTTGAAAGAATCATCAGTGCGTTGCATCCTGTTGTGTTTGGGTTTTGTAGCTGTAGATCAGTCAGGGTACCTTTGCTGAACTCTTACATTACTAAAAGTGTATTTATGTGGATGTTGTTATTTTGATGCATATCACCCACCTAAACCTTCAGACCACAAATAAACTTTCATGGGAACAATAGTAGAATAATGCACCACATTTAACTGCAAAAACTGTTCAGGAATGTTTTGAGGAATATGAAAAAAGCTTTAAGGTTTTAAGTTGACTTGCTGAGTTTCTGTGTCTGCCTGATTGAGCATCTGAATGTGTTGGGAAAAAACTCGAGTGCATGGAGACTTAAAGGAAGTCGTGCTAATCTGTTGATGCTTGATACCACAAAACGCCTTCTGAGGTCTTGTGTTGAGTCCACCCCTCAACAGCTCTGACCCACTGAGGTGTGGTCTCAGCACAAGGGGAAATTGTAGAGTATTAAAGTGGTGGCTTTAATGTTGTGGTTTATTTGTTTGTTGGCCACTTAAAATTCCATCAATAACTTGATGCTTACAGAAATAAACAGTCAAATTGGGTGATCCTTAACTTTTCATAATATGCCCTCTTGTCCTTCCTCCTTTTATTTCATGTGTGAGAGTGGAGGTACATTACTGCATGAAATTTTCTGTCATCACTTCTTTTTGTCTTGTAATTTGCTGTTCTTACTTCCATCAGCCTGTATCTGCTGAGGAAGAGGAAAGAGAGGGGCAGTAAGAAAACTGGGGATGAGGCATTGGAAACCTTGGAGGCAAAGCTGAGAGACAAAGCACAGACTCTGGGCTTTTCTCTGGAGCAGAAGACCAAAGACATGAAGCAGAGAGACAAGAAGGTAAAATGGACACGCCAACAAAAAAAATTACCAAGACCTCTCTTGTAATACCCATTAAATCAGGGATGTCAAACTCATTTTGCATTTAGGGTCGCATATAGCCGACTTTGATCTTAAGTGGACCGGATGAGTGAAACTGCACTTTCTTCTTTAAAGACATTGATGTACACATTTAATCCCCGAGACATCTTAATAAAAGATCAAGTCCAATTTCATTTACAGAAAAAGTTCTGGTAGCTCTGACTGTTCCACATTTACAAGACAGTAATGCTGCTTGAAAAGCATTAAATGTATAGATATGAAAAAAAAAAGTGTTCTTAAAGTTGATGCTTGAAAACTTTTTACACACTATAGGTCGTAACAAAGACATTCCACGGCGCGGGCATTGTTGTACCTGTAGACAAGAATGATGTTGGATACAGGGAACTTCCAGAAACAGATGGTGAGTTTACAAATTTAAAGTTGTTTTAACACCAGTTTTTTCCATTTGTCTTTTGTTTATTCATTGGTGAGGTAAACAAATTTTGATAAAGGAATTTAGCTTCTGTGAAATAAGCTGGTTATATAGATTGCAGAGATGTCTTGATGCATTCTCAATCATCCAGGTAAGTAAATCTCCAAAAGTTGATTCTGTTCATGTGGATGTAGCGTTTTCAGTGGGAGAAACGTTTCGTCACTCATCCAAGTGACTTCTTCAGTCTCAACTGACTGCAAGTTTCCCCAATCTTATACTGTAACTAGAACATTTGCATAATCACTGAAACCAGCCCACTGAAGGAAAAATGGACTGGGAGGTCAGTTCCTTCATCTTGATTATGCAAATTCTCATGACCATTGATCAACAACCACTGATCAAAGATCACTGATCAATGGCCATGAGTACCATTCACACAGAGTTGGGGAATGGCTGCAATCACAGCATTGTAAGATGGCGAAAGATGTACCCTTAAGCACCCTCCTCTATTCAGAGATGGTCTTTCCCTTTTCATGTAAATGGCCTCATTGACTCTGCGCTCAAACCAGCGTTCTTCCCTTTCCAGGATGTGTACATCCTCATCATTGAAAGAGTGTCCACCCTGTAGGTGGGAATACTGCAGTCCTGGTCTAATGAGGCTGTGTTGTGCCATCCGCTTTGCCAAAGGTTGTTTGGTTTCCCTGATGTATAAATCCTGGCAATCCTCCTGGCACTTAACAGCGTACACTATGTTACTCTGTTTGTGTCGAGCGACCAGATCCTTGGGGTGGACCAATTTTTGGCGCAGCATGTTTTGGGGTTTAAAAGCCACAGAGACACGATGTTTAGAAAAAATGTGTCTCAACTCCTGACACATGGGATCACTACAGGTTTTTGCTTAGTCAGCGGTTGTCCTTCTCTCCTGGATCGGCTGGAACTTTCTTTAGGCGCCTTTCCAGCTTTGACAAAAGTCCAGCTGGGATAACCCCATTTACTCAGGGCCTTCTTGATGTGATGTTCTTCTGCTTCCCTGTCCGCTGTGTCTGTGGGGATGGTGTTGGCGTCCTGATGACAACCAGTTTATGCTCCAGTGGATGATGAGCGTCAAACCTTAAATACTGATCTGTATGCGTAGGTTTCAGCTTTTAGATGTTCCCCATTACTGATGGAAATCTCACAGTCTAAGAAGGCTAACCTGCCACTTTTCATATCCTCCCTGGTAAATTTGATGTGTCGGTCCACCAAGTTAATGTGATTCGTGAGTTGTGGTACGTCCTGAGATTTGATTTTCGTCCAGGTGTCATCCACATACCTGAACCAATGACTTGGTGGTGTTCCAGGGTAGGATAACAAAGCCCTCTTTTCCACTTCTTCCGTGTACAAATTGGCCACGATGGGTGAAATTGGGGAGCCCATGGCACACCCATGTTTCTGCCTGTAGAACTGACCCTTGTATGTGAAATAGGTGGAATGAAGATACAGTTCCAACAGCAAACACACTTGGTTAGTGCTGAGAGTGGTCCTGTTGCTGAGGTTGGGGTCATCCTGTAATCTCTTACGAACTACCTCCAACGCTTCCGTGACTGGGATGCAAGTGAAGAGACAATGCTATTGACCGGAACTCATACGATTATAAGATTGGGGAAACCTGCAGTCAGCTGAGACTGAAGAAGTCACTTGGATGAGTGACAAAACGTTTCTCCCACTGAAAACGCTACCTCCAGATGAACAGAATCAACTTTTGGAGATTGCAGAGATTTTTTTTTTTATTTTTTTTTGTCTCCGCTCCTTAACAAATTTGTTTTTTCCCTTGTGTCCCAGCTGGTCTCAAGAAAATTTGTAAAGCCATTGTTGAAGCACGGACTGATGAAGAACGCGTCAAAGCTTTTGGACCGATCCAGGAAATGATAACATTTGTTCAGTTTGCTAATGACGAGTGCGATTATGGCATGGGTTATGAACTGGGAATAGACCTCTTCTGTTATGGATCTCATGTGAGTATACTAAGTCACTGCTTCTTCAGCAATCATCTTTCTTGGATTTGATGTGATTTCTGAGATGACTTATGAAATAAAAAGAACTTTTCTTTTCGACTTATTTCTTATTTAAAATGGGATAGTTTTAATTCTTTGACATATTTAAAACAAAACACAACAGTGGCTATACTAGAACTATTAGTGGTTTAATGTTGCACATACATTTAAGTTAAATAGAATAAACATAAGTTGGGAACTAATGCTTTGGTCCATACAAAGAACTGAATTTTCAAAACTTTTTAAGGACTGGGTTTTTGGGGATATAAATCATTTCTCTTTGATTTTCTCTCTCTCTCTTACAGTACTTCCACAAGGTTATCAAGCAACTTTTGCCCATGGCTTACAACTTACTGAAAAGGAACTTGTTTGGGGAAATTTTGGAGACCCATCTGTCAAGTCGTATCCATGACAACATAGACCAACTCTCTCCACATTAAAACAAAAAAAATTATTCAGAAGTACATTTCTGTTCTGGCTCTTTATAAACTTTCCCACCATGTGTTCTTGTCTTCTGTTGTTTGTCATTGCTGATATTTTTGGTGGATTTGTGCTGCTGTCACTAACTGGAAACAGTTTAGTGATGTCTTGTTTGTAAAAGGTAGCTGTTCAATAAAGCTTTTTTTAAATATATATTTCTACTTTTTTTTTTCTTTTTCTTTTTTTTAACCTGTTTGATTTTTGTGTCCAGCCTAATCTGAGCCAAAGTCCACCTCACTTTACAGTTGAATTGTGCAGTCATCATAATTTTTGCCTTGAGTTTAGATCATCAAGGTGGACTGGTGTTGATCAGACTGCAGGCAATCTGATGGAACAATGCGTTTAAGGTGGTGTAATACCATAGAGTGGAAATAGAGGGCAGTGTTGTGTATGGGAGTTCATAAATGAGCAGCACGGTAAGATTCTGGGAACGACTTCCCATCATTCATATATTGAGTCATCATTTTCCATACTGTACATAGGATGTATTTGGTAACTGACATTTCTGTTGATGAATGTTTTGGCATATAGAAAGGGATTGATCCTTTCCTGTCTTTTCATTAGTCTTTCAGGATATGAGGAGAAAAACTGTAACAATAAGAAAGTTTCCAGTTTTAGCATACTGGAAACGCCAGAAAACCCCCTAAAACCAGGCCTGAGCCACCTCATTCATTTCCCATTTCTGATTAGATGCAGTTCATAAAATGGCTGGTATTTGGATATATTTTATTTAAGCCTCTATTATATCAAGAGCCTTTCTACAAACAAACGTTTTACAGCAGAGTAATATGCAACAAGAAGCCCATGTGGTTGCATTGGAATGGTTGCATCCACAGTAACGCAGCCTTTATTAAAAATTTGGATGACTGCACAGACTGCTCTGTTGCTGTTTTGTTTCAAGACATTTCAAAACATTTATTTCACTTGTCAATAATTGGGCAAGCTTACACTGAGTATGTTACATCTTCAAAATCTAAAGTGCATTACAAAGGTTATGGTGCCTGTGTCATTGTCGTCTTCCTGCTTTGATGTTTTTTCTTGTCGTGAAGCTTCATTGGTACACTAGACTTATAAAAACTCTTTTTAGAATGAGCATTCATTAATTTGGATTTAAGGACCTACAGTCAGACTGTAAACAGACATATTTACAGTTTGTAAATATTTTGACACCAGCATGATTTTGTAATTTGCCCCCTGTCCATCAGAGCCATTTTTAGAGGCATACATATAATGCACAGGGTGTGTTTCCTTATTTGTTAATTCCTGAAAAACTAAGCAGATGGAAGATCTGGAGCTGATTCCAACTTTTGGACTTGTATTGAGCAGTTGTTCAATTTTGAAGTCCAAAGAGGCATCGCTACAGTTTATTCAAGGAAGAAAAATGGATATTCTTCAATAGATCATTCAGTCACCTGAACTTGACGTAACAGAGGAAACTTTTCAGTTATTAACTACAAAACTGAACACAGAGAGACACACAAAAAAGCAGCAGCTGAACTGCTGCAGTAAAGGACTAGCAGATCAAGGAAGGAAACAATATTTAGTAATGTCCATGGTCGATGTCGTTGGCTGCAAGTGATTTCCATCCTGACACTAAAAACAATCCTGATAGTTATAATAATTTTAGTTTGCTTTTCAGTCTATAAACAATGTGTGTTTCCAGGGGGAGCTTAGTTCAATATATTTTTTTTGTTTAACCCCCTCAAAAATCTGTACTTACGCCACATATTGACTGTTTGATTTAAAGTGCACAATGCTGGTTCACAGAGGCTGCAAACAAACAAACAAACTCATGGTCCATATAATGGTCCAAATGGGTTTAAATGTGAAAGGTCTGAAAGGAATGTGATGGGACTGACCTTGTGTTCCTTGTTGCCTGTATGTTTCCTCCTCCAGAAGCCTGACTGACTAGCTGGCTGGCTGCCTGGCCATTTGGTTTCGCTTTTGTTTTCACCTGCACACACTTATACGCTGTCTTTGCACTCACACACACACTGTATACACACTGATGTCCTGATAACTACCCATACAAATCTCTGGTTTCACTACTTTATTTCATTAAACCACTCCACTGCCTCCTAAGATTAGGTGTGGTCTCCCTGTTTTTGTTATTCTTTTAAAGCGGGTTGCATCGAATGGGAGCTTGTCTGCACAAAAATCGGGGTCCAGTAAGTTTTCAAATGCTTGTTTGTACTGCTTTGTTAGGCTGCACCTGGTATTCTTGGGGTCACATCTTGTGTATACTTATTTTGGTTAGTTATTTCTTTTGACTTGCCTTTAGAAAAGGATTGAACAGAATATTGCTGCTTATTGTCATTTTACATGTATAATGTAATTTTGGGTGCTTCACACCAACTGTGGTGCAATAAAATATTATTTATTTGATCGTATTTATTATTCTTATGGTATCTATTATGTTTCTATTGTTCAGCACTTTGGTCAGCCTTGTGTGTTTTTAAAGTGCTATATAAATAAACAATGATGATGATGATGAAAATATAAATAGTAGACAGGAATAAATAGCAAACAGGATAAATATATACAAAAATAGGCACACAGAGAACAAGTTGCAAAGTGCTTGGAACTAATGCAAAGTAAAGACTTGATCTGAATAGAGTCCATGTATGAGTGGCCTGAGTGTTGCGGGGGTTACTCAGAGCATGGCTCAGATTAGTGAGGTGGTTGGGCAGGGTTGGGCTGTGGGCAGCCAATGATTTAATTACCCCGGGCCTGTTTTAAGAATGTTCAACTTCAGGTTATTTCCTCAGCACCAGTTCTCTACCTCTGCCCCGTACACTGTCTGATCTATATCACAGTGGTGTCATTGGCATGCTTGATGATGATGTTTGGTTGGGTGGGTTGGTTTACACTCGTATCTGTAGAGAGTGTACAGTAAGGGGGCTGAGAACGCAGCCCTGTGGGGAGCCGTGGTGCTCAGTGACAGTGAGGGGGAGAGGTGGGGCCAAGTCGGACTGACTGATGCCAGTTGGTGAGAAAGTGGGGGATCTGAAAATAGTCCAGTTTGGTGGTGAGGATTTCTGGGATTATGGTTTTGAAGCTTTAGTCCACCTTCCTGTTCTCCAGATGGCTCAGGCTCATAGACAGCCTCCATGAAGTCTTTGAGGCTGTCTATACCAGTCTTCTGAGGATGGGTATGATAGTGGAGGCCTTCAGACAGTTGGGAACAGTGGCATGAGTCAGGGAGAGGTTGAATAGCCTGATGAGGATCCCTGACAGTTCGTTCAACCAACTTTAACCACAGCCCCTGGGATGCTGTCGGGGCCAGCAGGTCGCCTGGGGTTCACTGCTCTCAGCCTCCTCATGACCTCGTGTTCCTGGAGGGAGAAGGGTGTGTGCTGGGTGAGGTGGGTGGCAGGGGAAGTGGGGGAGGGGTGGTCTCAAACTGAGCAAAGAAGGTATGAGCTCCTCTGCTAGTTTGAGGCTGCTGTCCAGGATATAGCTCTGGCCTTTGTGGTTGGTGAGGTTGTTCAGTGGTAACATTGGCTACCGTTAGCTTGCGAGGCAGATAGATAGGCCAGCACCAAGTGGACATGGCACCTAAGTGTAGTGAGCAGTGACTGTGTAATTCTGCTGTTATAGCACCAGTCCTGAAGCACATAAGCACAGACCACATGAGCACAGAGCTCACCACCCCTTCCCTTTGTGTGTTAATATTGTGAATTGGTTGTCTGAGTACTGGGCTGTGACCTATAACTGGTTTGGGGAGGCCTCATAGTCTAGAGTACTTATTGAATGTGACTATACCTAGAGGTGTAGCGCTATTTAAGTAGCAGAAAGCATCAGTTGTGTGCTCCAGTACACGCACATGTTTGTGTTATTTGTTTCTAAGGCTGTTAACAGTGGCAAAAGTGATAAAATCTCAGGTTGAATTTATGAACATGAAGTCATCCGTGTGATTATCTTCTAACAGTTATGGTATGCTGCTTAAGACTTCCTCCTCCCTGGAAGTGTATTGTCTTTTGCCACAGAGGTGACAAAAGTACAGACATTCTGTGCTTAAGTACAAGTACTGATTGTTGTAAAAGTTGAAGTACGGATTCACCTTCTTAACTCAACTAACAATGAAAAAGTATAGACTGAAACATGAAACATGCGCAAAGTAAGAAAGTAAAAAGTATCTCTTTGGAAGATGTTTCTACTACTGTTATGTTAATTTAATAATGACAATAAATGAGAATGCTAACTTTACTTTGGTTGAAATTTTAGTTCTAAATAATATACTCAGCTTGAATCACTTAGGTAGAAAATTAAACAGACTGAAGGTAGATTGCAGTGAATTAATCTAAGCATCATCAGCTTAACTTCAAAATAATCTCTGCAATATGTAGTGTACCTCACTCTGACCATGAAACCACAGCCACTGTGCACCTTTTAATTTTTTTAAAAGTTTCTAATGACTTTTTAACTTTTACAGACTCGGGAGACTCTGCCATTTTACAGTGGCTTGCAAAAGTATTTGGTCCCCTTGAACTTTTCCACATTTTGTCACATTACAGCCACAAACATGAATCAGTTTTATTGGAATTCCACGTGAAAGACCAACACAAAGTGGTGTACACGTGAGAAGTGGAACAAAAATCATGCATGATTCCAAACATTTTTTACAAATAAACTGCAAAGTGGGGTGTGTGTGTAATTATTCAGCCCCCTGAGTCAATACTTTGTAGAACCACCTTTTGCTGCAATTACAGCTGCCAGTCTTTTAGGGTATGTCTCTACCAGCTTTGCACATCTACAGACTGAAATCTTTGCCAATTCTTCTTTGCAAAACAGCTCCAGCTCAGTCAGATTAGATGGACAGTGTTTGTGAACAGCAGTTTTCAGATCTTGCCACAGATTCTCGATTGGATTTAGATCTGGACTTTGACTGGGCCATTCTAACACATGGACATGTTTTGTTTTAAACCATTCCATTGTTGCTCTGGCTTTATGTTTAAGGTCGTTGTCCTGCTGGAAGGTGAACCTCCGCCCCAGTCTCAAGTCTTTTGCAGACTCCAAGAGGTTTTCTTCCAAGATTGCCCTGTATTTGGCTCCATCCATCTTCCCATCAACTCTGACCAGCTTCCCTGTCCCTGCTGAAGAGAAGCACCCCCAGAGCATGATGCTGCCACCACCATATTTGACAGTGGGGATGGTGTGTTCAGAGTGATGTGCAGTGTTAGTTTTCCACCGCACATAGCGTTTTGCATTTTGGTCTCATCTGACCAGAGCACCTTCTTCCACATGTTTGCTGTGTCCCCCACATGGCTTGTGGCAAACTGTAAATGGGACTTCTTATGGTTTTCTGTTAACAATGGCTTTCTTTTTTCCACTCTTCCACAAAGGCCAACTTTGTGCAGCGCACGACTAATAGTTTTCCTATGGACAGATTCCCCCACCTGAGCTGTAGATCTCTGCAGCTCGTCCAGAGTCACCATGGACCTCTTGGCTGCATTTCTGATCAGCGCTCTCCTTGTTCGGCCTGTGAGTTTAGGTGGACGGCCTTGTCGTGGTAGGTTTACAGTTGTGCCATACTCCTTCCATTTCTGAATGATCGCTTGAACAGTGCTCCGTGGGATGTTCAAGGCTTGGGAAATCTTTTTGTAGCCTAAGCCTGCTTTAAATTTCTCAATAACTTTATCCCTGACCTGTCTGGTGTGTTCTTTGGACTTCATGGTGTTGTTGCTCCCAATATTCGCTTAGACAACCTCTGAGGCCATCACAGAGCAGCTGTATTTGTACTGACATTAGATTACACACAGGTGCACTCTATTTAGTCATTAGCACTCATCAGGCAATGTCTATGGGCAACTGACTGCACTCAGACCAGAGGGGGCTGAATAATTACGCACACCCCACTTTGCAGTTATTTATTTGTAAATAACTAAGTTTCTGATAGTAATTTAACATTCGATAAACAGATAAATAATGTGATCAAGACCAGCTTCTTTCAACTCCGCGTACTTGCAAAGGTGAAGCCATTTCTCTGCTTCAGATACTTTGAGAAAGCATCCCATGCCTTTATTTCATCTCGCCTTGACTTCTGCAACAGCCTCTACTCTGGTGTTACTTCGTCATCTATTGGCCAACTACAGCTGGTTCAAAATGCTGTGGCAAGGCTTCTGACTGGCAAGCGGAAGTGAGAGCACATATCCCCTATATACTTGCCTCGCTACACTGGCTGCCAGTAAGTTTTCAAATTAATTTTAAAATCTTGACACTTTTAAAACATTGCATGGACTAGCTCCTATATATCTTTCTGATCTTTTAAATTGGTACACTCCAGCGAGATCTTTGAGGTCCGCGGACCAAATGCTTCTAGCTGTCCCTAGGTCTAGATTACAACACAGAGGAGATCGGGCTTTTGCTGTGACTACCCCGAAACTGTGGAATAAACATATCAGGACCTCTCCAACACTAGATACTTTTAAAACTTGTTTAAAGACCCATTTTTACTCTTTGGCTTTTTTTTAAAAAATTACTATTCTGTATGAGTCTGTCATTATTTTATTCTTATTATTTTCTTATCTTATTTATCTGATTATTGTATTGTACAGTACTTTGGCCAACAGTTGTTGTTTTTTAAAAGTGCTATATAAATAAAATTGATTTGATTTATTTTCTATTCCTCATTGATAATACTAGTATTTTATTAGTATTCTGAGCTGGGGGGGGGGGGGGTTGTGTTAGGCACAGACACAATAATTCTGCAGTATGACGGCCACCCTTGTTGTCCTTGTTGCCTGTATCATATCCCCCAGGTAATTAGTGGGTGGAGCTGACCTGACATCTGACCTGGGCAGCTGGAGCCCAGGGCATTTCTCACATCCATTCCCTTCACTCAGAAATTGCATGTGTGTTGGCAACCATTCATAGTTTATTTACTTTATTTAACTAAACCATTTGTTGCATTCTTTAGAGCTGATTTCTGACAAAGGGTTAAGTCACATCTAAAAGGTGTTCTTATCTAGTAATTGTTTCACGCATGTTTTAAAGAAAAAAAAATTACCTCTGTCTTTTTTGTAAACTCATAGATTTGGCCTAGGGCATATTATTCTATGCCCTACTGGTTCTGAAGACTGCATCTCAAACGATGACATTTTGCTAACATGATTTCTTACATCTCTTCCCGTACTTGGCCCTCCTCTGCCCAAGATGCTGTCTGTTTTTTAAAATGTCTCCAAGACATTGTTATTGATTTTTGCCCTGTCAGCCTATATTAAATTTGTCATCTAGTGAAGAAGGCCAGGCCATGGCGGGGGCGTAAGAACACGAAGAAGGAGATTAGATTAGTTAAACCCAACCCAAACTGTCTAATTTCACATGAGTGTGTAAATAATCTCACAGTTTTTATTCAACCGTGGGACAACATGCTCCATACTGGGAACTTTGATCTCTGAAGCAAACTGCTGCACAGGGCGTCGGTGTATTCAAGTGCCACTGGGAATTGTCTCATTGTAAATGTTTTGTTTTGAATTAGTGCTTTACTATGCAGTAAAGCACTATATGGTGACAATGTATGCTTTAAGTGATGCGATGTGTTAAAAAAAAATGTCTGCGCACAGTGCGCCCCTTTAAAAGGTGCTCTGAGGCTACTTCTGGTCGCATTCAGGGTGGTCATCACTGCCAAGGTCTACTGTCGAGGTTTCCGGTTGTCCACGAAGGCAACACTGGTCCTGCGGAGGTTCGGGGAAGCGCATCTGAAGCGCGTTCACGTTTCCATACACACAAACACGCGCGCAGGCCATAGCAGCACACCGGGAGCATCCCTGAGAGGAGGGAGCGCTCGTTTTGGTTTACCATCTGGAAGAATCGCTGTATTAGCTTCTGTCGAGCTTGATTAAAGACTTTCTCTGACGACGCATAATGATCCCGGGCTCTGCCGGGCGCCGTGGATGCTGAGGCGTGCACAGAAATCCACAGTGGGTCGGGTAAAGGACCCCCGTGTCTCCTCCAGCAGAAGCAGCAAGCCCGAGACGGAATGTCAAGTAGCCCCGAAGAAAGTCACTCCAGGGGCGGCGGCTCCAACCGTGACTTAAAGACGGCCTCTTCGAGCAGCACGTCCCTCGAGGATGGAAATCCACCACCGCTGCACCAAAACCGTATACGCCAGGTGGGTGTCTGTCCGCAGCCTGCTCTCTGCACTAGCTGGCCCAGTCAGCCGTGTAACGAGCAGTCCAAAGCGCTGATGCTGATGCTGCTGATGATGCTGTGCGCCTAGGCAGAGCGGTCATAGGCGTTGCCGTGCTTTATCACATCGGCGCTGCCGAGAAGACAGATTTTCCTATGATGCTGCATAAACTGTGTTTAAATTAGCTGTTAATAATAGAAAAGCTCCTCAACCATCTGTTTTGATAAGCGACGTAGAGGGACGTGCTTCAGCATTGTGTGATAACAGGCCAACTGTGCCAGTTGTTATGGCCGTCAAAATAAACACCACCAGGTCTGCTCTGGTCGAGGGGCTTCAGTGAAGAATGTTTACATGTTATCATTTACCACTGAAAGTTTACTGTCTGGATCGGCCATATCATGACACACTGCAAGTTGTTTATAGTTCTGAATATTTGCTTGATTAGTTTGAACTTCAGATGTGATTTTTTTTTTCCAAATATTTGTAGGTCCATAGACTTGTGTCTGAGACTCTCAAGCTCTTGAAATGACACGCATACACTGTATGTGATATCTGCAACAACCTCACATAGAGTGCTGTGCAAAAGTCTCCACTCATTTCTTTACATTTCACTAAAAAGATGGGAAATACAGTAAGCTCAGCAATTTATTGAAACATGCAAACAGACAGAGGTAGTGAGCTTGAATGTCAATTTTGGCATGGGCACCTTTACTCTTCCATAAAGCCTGAACTCTCTTAGGCAGCTTTCTGATCATTTCTAAGTAGTCTTCAGGAATAGTTTTCCAGGCTTCATGAAGGACATTCAAATCTTCGTTTTTAGACGTTGGCTGCTTTTTGCTCTGTTCTCTGTCAAGATCCGCACTATTTCAATAATTGAGGTCTGGGCCCTGGGGAGGCCAATCCAGGATTGATTCTCTTCCATTGTATGTTATTCTACCCAGGTGTACACACTGGCATACAGTAAAATACTGTATGTCAGTGTGTTTGGGATCCTTGTCATGCTGGAAAATGAAGTCATTTCCAATCAGATGCTGTGCAGATGGTATTGCATGGTGGATTTTATGTGTGTCAAACTGTTTGGTCATTGGTATTTTTTGTAGATTCAGGTAAAGAAATAGAACATGTTATAGTAAGGCACTTTGCTTATGTTTGAGTGCTTTATAGTTCAGTGTTTTT
Organism: Rhamphochromis longiceps; assembly: GCF_057381845.1. Taxonomy (NCBI): domain Eukaryota; kingdom Metazoa; phylum Chordata; class Actinopteri; order Cichliformes; family Cichlidae; genus Rhamphochromis; species Rhamphochromis longiceps. The sequence goes on along the minus strand of NC_140562.1, from coordinate 27,118,641 downwards.
GTTAAATGGCTTAATACTAAAAAAAAAAAAAATTCCTTTTAAACATTTGTATGAAAATGGTCAGGTATAAGGACTGGACTGGATGGAAAAAGAAGCCAATATCCAAGAAAAACACTGAAAAACCTCCAGGAAGCCTGCAGAACTATTGCCCAGGACCACTTTAAAAATTACATGAAAGTATGGCTCCTTGAAAACAAAATATTAAGAAATGAGGGGATGGCTCAAGACTTACAGACTAACAGTACTGTTTATTTATCACTAAGTTCTAGATTTACTTTTATGAGTACACATGCTAGTAATATATAGAGTCCCTTTATCTATATCCAAAAGTCAATTTTCATAAATTTTCAGTATGAACAAGAAAATGGATGTAAAGCGTTACCATCTAGGCCTGATCATGCAATGTGTGTTTGGTTGCTCGGTGGAAGTGAGTCAGGAGATGGCAGAGGGTTGTTTCCTGTCTCAGTGCACTCTCTGAGGCTAATGTGATTTCAGTAATGGACTGTGGTGCTACATGTACACTTGCACACACAGACACACACTTAGACCCTTCTTTTGGGGTGGGGCCTTTGAGCTCAGATACTTGAATTACCCCGGAGGTTTTGTTTTTTTATAATTAAATGGCACTGAAATATCAAACGCCGCACTGCTCATCCGTGTGCTTGCTTGTTCGTGGTCAACTAATCACATCGTCTACAGGTTTACTATAGTTAGTTTAAAAAAAATGCAATTTGCATACTTATGTTGATGTGCTCCACAATGAAAGCAGAAAATAGATTTCTTAATTTTCAGATAACAAACTGGATTCACGTTTAGGCCTCTAAACAGGCTGTGACACTCAAAGCTTGTTTAGAGGCTAAACTGGTACAATAAGCCACACCTTACAGCTTGAGGCTGTATGACACTGACCTATTGATTTCCAATATATAGTGCTTAACAAATTTATTAGACCATCACCCACTTTACATTTTACACCACAGTTGCACTAAATCATTGGAACTGGTAATGACTAAAACTAATTTCACATACATGTAATCATTAATACACCAGTATGTGCAAGCCCTTTAACTCATATATTTTTAATGCTAAAATATGAATTTTTACAGTTTTAGGTGGTCTAATAAATTTGATTAGCACTGTGTACGTACAATCATTTGAAAAACAAGTTTTCACAGGTCTCTGAGGATCAAATCTACAAAAAAATAAATGAATCAAGGTGTTGCAATGGGCCAAAGTACAAACCTCCATCTGATGGAAATGATGTGGTGAGAGAGCGCTGTATAAAGAAGAGCTTGCAAGCCTCAGCAAAGCAAAGAAGAGTGGAGATCTTTCACAACAATATACTGCTAAAAGATTACTTTAACTTTTTGCTCCTTAAGGTGGTTCCACAAGTTAGTGAATCATAACAGGACTGCATGGAGTCCTGTTAAAACAGTTTTTCACATGACTGTATATTACTTTTTTATTTTTATTTTTTACAGAGAAAAATGTAGGAAAAGATGCCTGAGGCAATGATGAGTAACGAATTGTTCAGTAGAGTGCACTGGGTGCATAATGCACCACAGCTGAGCAAACAGTGGTGCAAAATCAAAATACTTTATATAGTCAGTATGCCCAAAACACAAAAAGATATTACAAATCTTTGAAAACTTGTGTTGGAAGTTGATTCAGGTTTCTGTGTATCGTTATGAATGACTCTGATATTCACTTTCTTCACCCCCTGCTTTGGTCCCATCTAACTCCTGAGTCTTGTTCTTGCTTTATGTTGGACTCTCTTCACCAGCAAGCTTCTGCTTTCTTTGTCTGCCATTTTGTTAGGGCACACTGGTTTTATCAAAGCCTTTTTATATCTGCTGTTGCTGGAAATGGCTTTAATGAGCACAGTGAAAATTAAGTATCCTAAATGCGCATGGGCCAGCAAGGAGAGGTACAGAGCGAGTTCTTATGTGAAGGCAAATCATGTGATACGTGTGATAATTTTACTCACCATGAGTATAAAAAATAGCACATTTTGGCCTCTTGGGATACATCACTTTAACTTGCAAGAAAGACTATGGCACATCAAAGGGATACTGTCCAATTAATAGGCTTTTGGCACAAAGAGTACACTTGTCTTGTCTTGTTGTCTTGCAAGTGTGAAAAAGCATCTAGCTGAGTGGATACTCTTGATTTTATCTGTTAAATACATCAGAAAATGTCTTTCTAATAACGATACCTTGGTTTATGGAGGACTTTAAGGTGTCAGAAGAAACAGGATTGACTGCAGGAACGATTCTTGTGTTTTTCTAAACTGAACTTTCAAAGATTTTAATCCTGCAACCAAACTTTGTTTCATCTCCAGTGTACTTTCCAAACCACAGATAGACAATATGCGCAAAACTTTAAAAAAAAGCAAGTTGACATGAATAAATGTAATATATTACAGCACTTTAATGTTTAATCTTATGAATAATCGAAATCTTATCGTTGAGCTGGAGTTCACTAAAACAATAAAACAGCTCTGACACAAAAGGAGAACATGACTAAGGGAGACTGGGATGTGAAGATCTTATTTTCAGGTCTAAAAATACTCCTGTCTCTCTCGTGATTGTCCTGGAGAGAAATCGCTTTTTCCCAGCCAAATGGCTTTGTGTCCATGTCTCTGCGCTCACTGCAATGGACCAATGTCACTGTTCATTTGCACGCTACTCTGAGCTGTTGTTAAATGATTGCTTTCTGCAGTGTACTCCCTCCTCTATCTGAAAGATATGTGGAGTGCGTCAAAATATGTAAACTACTTTCCTGGGCTCGAATAGTAGATTCTTAGGAACAGAGATTGATTCTACTAGATTTTATGTTCATTGCAGTCTAAGACAAGTCAAGGAGCTATTTGAACCTTTTTGCTTTGGTGGAAAAATGCTGCTCCCCATGTAGATACAGATATAAAACCCAGAAAAGCGTAATGCCTTCATTTTATATCCAAAGATGATGGGTTTAGGCAGCTTGACCTGTTTTTTATTCAGGACTTGATATGAAGGTCCTATTTCAAGTGTCAAGCCCTGTCGCTGCATGCTCCTTTCTTTTGACACCTTTTCTTGCGCTGCGTTCCCTCTCCACTTTCTTTTCTGGTTGCCAGTTGTCTTTTCTCCTCGAGAGCCTTGCTTTCTCGTTCTTTCCTCTTTAAAGGGGTTTGACTCTTTAGGTTGGTTTTCTCCTTGTCTTTTTGGCTGCCTTCCCTACCCATCTCTCATTTCCCAGCAAAATACCCCCCCCCCCCCCCCCCCCCCCCCACACACACACACACACACTGTTTTTGCCCTGCACTCCTCTCCACTAGTTCCTACACTCATGTCCTGATGTGCAAGGAGGTCAGATTACACTGCAGCCTTTGACATTTTCAGCTTTCTCTTTTCCGCCTCTCTGTCTGTTGCTTTTATGCCTTTCTGTTTTTGCCTGCCTGCCTGTCTATCTGTCTGTCTTTTTCCACTGGGAGTCTCATGATGGGACTCTGCAGGAAGGGAGTCCTAATGGAGCCAAGATCTTCATTACATTACTTCAGAACAGCTACATCAATGTACACCCACATATAACCACTGGAAACGTTTGGGGTCAAATACTCTATATTCATTCAAATTGCTAAACGCACATGTAGGTAAAGCATTAAACTGTATATTAGTATTTACCAGAGGCTTAACAGCACATTCCTGATTATAAATTCATGCAAAAACCTGTAAATGACTGCAGGTCAACAACTCCAGTACCCTATGGTTGTCAAATGCCATTAACAATTTATAATGTGGGCTTAATGCTTCCAGATTATTTCTGTATAGATATGATTCAGCAGGATACAGCTGTCAATTACACTTTCTCACTATTCATATACTATACCATCAGCAAAATGGCACATTACTGCATCATCTTTCGGATTAACCAGTTCGTCACTCAGTCTGTCAAATGTTAATTTTGAGATTTTGAGAATTAGTAAAGTGTTTTGTTTTTTTAACAAAAAATGTAAAGCTGCTTTTTTCTTGTAATTTGTTGATATAATACAAGGAAAATGATTTATGTTTTTGTAGTTTGGAGCTTTTGGACCAACACAACACAACAATAGAATAGAATACAGAATGCTTATTGTAATTTTCACTACTTATATTCTGAATAATTTATTTTTGCCAACTGGTTAATTGTTAATTGAAACATTTTACTAGTACCAATTATTTTTAAATACTGACACCTAGCTTTAGTCAATTATTGTCAAAGAGCAAGTAATTAGAAAAATGTTCTCCAAATACAGATGAGCCACATTGCTGGTGAGCTCTGATGCAATGTACAAGCAATACACATGAGTGTTGTGTTTCAGTACTAGGTAATGGTGATACTGTGTAGAGAAATCCATTGGTATTCCTGTCCAAGATCCAAAATCCAAAGAGCACATGAGCATGTCTATACTGGGGTACAAACAACACCCTGACTCAACCTCACAGCTAGCTTGGGTGCCCTATTTACGTCTGACACCATCTTTTCCTGGCATGTTTTTTCCTTATAGATGTTTCAAGGAGAGAGAGAGCATCACTTGATGTGTAATACCTCACCATCATTTTTACAAAATGTTGCAGACTGAAACAGATGAAATTATAAGGAGAAAACTTGAGAGAATATCAGCCCGAGTATAAGAAAAGCTAACAACACTATGTAAATATTGTATCCCTTGAAATGTGTCCTCTGCTTCATAGAGGACAGGTGTTTTTGGACCAAGGCAGTGAGAAGCATTTAGAAGTTAATTATTTATAATGACCTTATAAGGCTGATTCCCGTTAGAGAGAAATAGAAGGCGGGGGCAAGAGCAGGGTGTGGTTAGTGATCAATGGACTTCTCAGAAGCTCAGACATATCTATGTAAATGTGCACTCTCCCCAGCCGTCAGCTCCTTCCTAATGCTCCTTCTCTCCACTTCTCTTGCATCAAATTTAAGTTGGGTAAGCAAAGGTTTTCTCATAGGAAACGCATCAAAGCTTTTGACTGTGTTGCTGAGAATACTTTGCTGATCGAACTGAATGTCCACACGCACAATCATGTACGTGCACATACGCACAGCAGCATGTTGCTTTTTTTTCACAAACCGAGGAAGATGACACAACCTGTGACCCACCTTCTAACTCATGCAGCAGTTACATTAGAGTTAAGTCTGACATTTGTGCTTTTATTATGTGTCACTTAGGTCTAACATTTTCCTTTCTGAACTGGTATGGTTATAGATCTAAAAAGCGGCTGAAAAAAGTGGCGATACAATAAAGTGAATTCTTCCCCCATTTGTTTTGTTTTCTTTGTCGCCATCTCACAGTTTTGTTTTTTATGTCTGTCTTACTAATTGTCTGCATTGTTCTTTTTCTCTGTGTGATGGCATCACGGCATCACTCAGCATTCCTGCATGACTGTGCGCTGCAGCGGATTTTAGGTCACACGCTTCATTATTCATAACACATTCAGATTGGAGGTGAAATCAGTTTCTGCCTCAATACCCTTTGTCATCTGACACAGCACTCTGTCATCATTTTGTTATTCTAGCATATCAAGAAATCAGTGAACTTTAAAGAAAAGGTGCAGAAAATTTACAATACAGATAATTTTCCAATTCTATATTAGCTGTAGGGGTGAATGTGAGCATGAATGCATGTCTTTCTCTATGTGTAAGCCCTGCAATTGATAGGCAATCTGTAAAGGGTGTGCCCTTCCCCTTGACCTGTAACAGCTAGGATAGGCTTCAACCCCCCCCAACCCACCCCTGAGACCGTGAATTGGATAAGCAGTTAAGAAAATAAGTGGATGCTTGGATGTTTATTGTGTCCAATTTTGAGTCAGTTTTGACTCATATCAAGACATACAGAAAGAAAGATACAGAAAGATGTGTTATTGATGATTGCAGGCAGCCGCATTTAAATTATTGAAGGTCATTTTTCATCCTTCTTTTTCAGTGAGCTGCTGTCATTGATGACACACCACGTAATTTGAAGTGTGAACCTACTGAAACAAGGTGCCAGCTGCAGAAGCATTATACTGCATTAGAGATCATACAGCATAATATCCAGTGACACAGCAGATGTTAAATGTAAGTTCAAATGTAAGCCTATGTAATGTTACCTGAGAAATTTTAAATAGCAGGTAAAATAACAGCTAAACACTTTGATTTCAAAAATAACTAAACTAACCCAACCTTGTAATTTATCAGGAGCTGCACAATATTGTCACATAATAAAAAAGAAAAATATTTTCTCGTTGGAAGGTTTTTAGCCAGCCGTGCTTTTTTTATTCTATAACTGCATCAGGAATTTTCCTTCACTGTTTGTGCGTCCTTTCATATGGTGTGCAACTAGTCAGTACTCCATCAACTCCCGGTGAGGCCATTTGATTATATTTGGGTTGCACATCACCAGCTGCTAGTATCTCCTCATTGTTCTTGACTGTGATTCTGCCTTAAGTGGCAAAACATGTTTGTCATTTCCATGTTTAGCACCTTTAGCAAAAGGTGGAACCTTTAGTTCCACCTTTAGGAACAAATGTTTTGCATATTTTTCCAGAGTTTGTTGGTGGTTGTTCCAGTAGCTGACACATACTCTTACTGTCAGAGATGTCCGGGCTTGTTTTGTTGTGTGTACTAGGGAATCTAAAGTAACGCTTGTACTAGGAGTTACTATAGCAATGACATGTCATGCTGTGACACTTGTGGTTGTAACGCAGGAGTGGGTTGATGGTTTAATTCCTGGCTGCTTCAGGTTGCATGCCAAATATCCTTGAGCAGGATACTAACCCCGAGGTGCTCTCATTGGAGAATAAATGTGTGTGAATGTTAGATAGAAAGCACTTACGTCGTAAGTAGAGCTGGGCGATAGAACGATAACGATATGTACCGCGATATAACTTTTACTCGATAGAGAAATTAAGCTATCGCGATAGACCTCGCCGCTCTTGTCCTCTTAAAAAAAAAAGAAAAAAAAGAACAGCCAATCCAAACTAAGTAGCGCAGAGCCGAACCAATCACAGCCGCAGCGTCACGTCGCGTGACTTGTTACGTACAGCACAAGTGCCAAGCCGCACGTGTGTTTGTTTGGGAAGCAGCCAGCGGGTAATGGAGCCAGCGCGTAATGGAGGAAATGAGTGTGCCGACTAGAAAAATCAACCGAGCGTGACCGAAGAGAAAACAGATGATGGTTCCAACGCCGGAGAGATTGTCGAACGGAAGAGCCATAGAAGTTCCGTAGTGTGAAGGTATTTCGGCTATTTCAAGTCTGACAAAAAACAGAGTAGCATGCACTGTAAATTGTGCCGAAAGCAAGTCTGGAAATACAATAAACTGGTGCATGCGTCACACTGTGCGCCACGTTATTGTTTCGGTGAAATGAATTTCTACAATACTGTTAATTCTACTCTCTGCAGTGTTTAAATGCTTACATATACACACAGTTACTGTCCCTCCACACATACGACTCGGTTCTGCTTCTATGCCCCAGCTTTGTTTACTTTTTCCCACCGAGGCTTCTAGACTTCTGATTGGCCAACATTTCTGCACGGTTAGGAATCTAGCGCCACCTGCTGCTTTGGCATGTTCATAGCAGCGTTTTCCTTCATTTCTGCCTTTATGTGTGGACGGGATTATTTTTTAAAACGAAAACGGAAAATCTCCGTTTTCAAAAATACCCGTGTACGCGTGGACGTAGCCTCAGTCTCTGACTGGAAGCGCTAATTCGTCATTCAGCTTTTGTCAGACTAAAGTAACTGTTAAAACTGTTTGAAAAGCTCAGCTATACAACAAGGAGAGATTGAGAATTTCCTTTTAGTTCTCAGTTTATTTGATATTGATAAAAGTTAGTCAGTTTTGTCTGTTCTTCTGTAAAACAAACTAAGATTTATTTTTAGAATTAATATTTTGTTTCTAAGTGGAATTGACAATTTAGTCTGTTTCGTTTGTTCTATTTTGAAACTTAAACGCTTTAGCGGCTGCCTTTTGTGTAGTTTGCAATATTTGCCTTTATTTATCTGAAAAAGTCTCATGTTCCTTAAGTACATCTACCCTGTTGAACTTATTATGGGAAATAAATATTTAAATAAAAACAAGCTGCTGATTATTTCACATTTTACTTGTGAGCAACGGCACATTTAAATCTTACAAATATAGTTATTTGGCTTATATCGTGATAGATATCGTTATCGCCTGAAATGAAAAAAACATATCGTGATATGAAAAAATCTCATATCGCCCAGCTCTAGTCGTAAGTGTTTTCTATGGGTGAATGAGGCAAGTTGTAAAGCACTTGGAATGCTCAGACTGAGTAGAAAAGCGGTATATAAGAACCAGACCATTTATACTTTTATATCACGTAAAAAAATTACACAGGTTATCCCCAACATTATCCCAGCTGATATGATGTTGCATTGTTACTTTGTGCAATACGGTGCTGAAACCAGGTATCTTGTTAGGTGATGTCATTTGTTAGGTAAATGTGTGAACCACTAGGCTGTGGAGCCACACATAGCTAGGGACTCTATGGCTTGAACTTATACTTCAGTATTTAGTATACAAAACTACAGACTTTTGTTGTGATAACTGGTATATTGTACTACTTAACATTGATAACATCCTATAATAGGATGGGAGTCTCTTTCAAGTATTTATTTTCCATTTGCCTCAAGGCCTCTTTTTAATTAAAATGAAAAGCAAGATGACATCATGTGTTCCCAAGGGACTTGGGTAGAACTTCAAAGAGGGGAAAAGGGGAAAGCTATAAATTCAGGTACTGGCCATTTGCAAGGTACTGTAGCGGCTATCTTACCAACCCTCATCTATCACAGGGAGGCAGTGAATGTTGGTTGTAGCTGGAGGCATTGCATTGTACTGATGGCTTTTACATATAACACTTCATAAACCCTGGCATCAGTTACGGGAAGTGAATAATGAATTTATTGACGTGAGCAGTTGCTTACACTGCATTACTGGCCATCTAGCTTTTCTTAAAGTGTTCATAATTTATTTGGGAAAAGAAAGAAGTTGAAGGTTGTGGCATTGTGTAACAAAAAATAAAAGCTTAAGCAATCAGTTAATGTAGCACTGCTGTTTGCCTTTAGTGTTGCTGCCTGTCTGTGAGGGTGTGTGTATTGGGGGCTTTAGTGCGGTTGCACAACACTAACAAACAAATGGAGCAAGTCATGTTACGTGTAAATGAGCTGAGTGACTAATGAGATTTTTCCATTTTGTGCTTCATTTGCAACAGGGTGTGGTCCTTTTGACTTCCTCTTTCTTCATTTGACTTTCTCTTTATATAATAATGTATCAAGGTTATGTCATGTCTACAATGTGCCCTTCTATTCAATCTCATCTCATTTCAGCCCCTCCCACCAAGCATCCGAGTTTTATTTCTTAGTGTGTGTTTGGGTGTGGCATGATCTGGAGTCTTAACTGCCTGCTTTGTTTGCTTGCTATTAAATTTGACTCTGTATGATTTGGTTTTGGAAAAAACAGGGACGGTGATGGAGAGCAAGCATGTGTGCTGTGTATTTTATGGTGCTGACCTTTCTTAAGCACTAAAAGAGGCTTTCAAAAAGACATGGCATTTAGGAACTGTCTCTGAGGCAGTCCATTACTGCTTCAGCCATGTATTTTATTAATTCTGTTACACAAACATAAACAGGCTAACAATTTAGCTATTAGACATAAAAAATAGAAATATCAACCTTTTAAGTGGAAAGTCAGCATATCAAAGCAAAAAAAAAAAAAAAATCAACTTCTCTTCAATGCAAAATCATATTTTGATCATTTTTAAAAAAAACTGTATGTTTTACAGGATCCTCTCTCACAAGTAAAAATAAAGTGCTCTGCTATTGAAAGAAGTATTTAGAACTCAAGTGTAGTTGCTGTGCACCCACAGATGCAACAGATTTATGAAACAAAATAACTATTAGTGACTTTGCTCATGCCAAGGTTGCTTGTTTGTGACTGGCTCTGAACTCTATAGCTTTAGCCACTTTGCCTTTGTTAGTTTCTTTAAAATCCACGTTTCCATGTTTCGCTAGGTGAAGGTGGTTTAAATGTCTCTTTAGATTTTTTTGTTCTGAACATTTGTGGTGGTCCCCCTGTGATTTTGGCAAACATCGTGTCTTCACTCACAATAAGAAGCCTTAAAGCTAACCACATAGTATCATGTGGTTTGCATGCAACGATTTGCCTACATCACTGTGTGTGTGTTGTACATGCATGAAACAGACCGGCTTGTAATTTGAAATAAGTGAGGCTGACTGACTGGTCATCGGCCTCAGTCGATGCTGTAAATTGGCTATTTTTGGTCTTTGGACAGTTAAGAAGTGAAACTCTGCTATACATAATCTTTTAAAGCATGGTAAAGCCTTAACTTAAATTGAGTTTTTTCTCCAATCTTTCTTATGGAATGATGTCATCTGATAATGAAGGATATTTTACTAAATTAAATATATTGGAAAATACAATATAGTGGTTATTGACATCATGAGTCTTTATATTAGTCCCGGGCCTGAAAATGGTCAAGTTATTCAAAGCTAACAAAGGTTCAAAGTAGAGCTGGGCGATATAACGATATGTATCGCGATATAACTTTTACTCGATAGAGAAATTAAGCTATCGCGATAGACCTCGCCGCTCTCGTCCTCTTAAAAAAAAAAAAAAAAAAAAAAAGGTCAGCCAATCTAAATTAAGTAGCGCAGAGCCGAACCAATCACAGCCGCAGCGTCACCTCGCGTGACTTGTTAGGTACAGCACAAGTGCCAAGCCGCACGTGTGTTTGTTTGGGAAGCAGCCAGCGGAGGAAATGAGTGTGCCGACTAGAAAAATCAACCGAGCGTGACCGAAGAGAAAACAGATGATGGTTCCAATGCCGGAGAGATTGTCGAACGGAAGAGCCATAGAAGTTCCGTAGTGTGAAGGTATTTCGGCTATTTCAAGTCTGACAAAAAACAGAGTAGCATGCACTGTAAATTGTGCCGAAAGCAAGTCTGGAAATACAATAAACTGGTGCATGCGTCACACTGTGCGCCACGTTATTGTTTCGGTGAAATGAATTTCTACAAGACTGTTACTGTTAATTCTACTCTCTGCAGTGTTTAAATGCTTACATATACACACAGTTACTGTCCCTCCACACATACGACTCGGTTCTGCTTCTATGCCCCAGCTTTGTTTACTTTTTCCCACCGAGGCTTCTAGACTTCTGATTGGCCAACATTTCTGCACGGTTAGGAATCTAGCGCCACCTGCTGCTTTGGCATGTTCATAGCAGCGTTTTCCTTCATTTCTGCCTTTATGTGTGGACGGGATTATTTTTTAAAACGAAAACGGAAAATCTCCGTTTTCAAAAATACCCGTGTACGTGTGGACGTAGCCTCAGTCTCTGACTGGAAGCGCTAATTCGTCATTCAGCTTTTGTCAGACTAAAGTAACTGTTAAAACTGTTTGAAAAGCTCAGCTATACAACAAGGAGAGATTGAGAATTTCCTTTTAGTTCTCAGTTTATTTGATATTGACAAAAGTTAGTCAGTTTTGTCTGTTCTTCTGTAAAACAAACTAAGATTTATTTTTAAAATTAATATTTTGTTTCTAAGTGGAATTGACAATTTAGTCTGTTTCGTTTGTTCTGTTTTGAAACTTAAACGCTTTAGCGGCTGCCTTTTGTGTAGTTTGCAATATTTGCCTTTATTTATCTGAAAAAGTCTCATGTTCCTTAAGTACATCTACCCTGTTGAACTTATTATGGGAAATAAATATTTAAATAAAAACAAGCTGCTGATTATTTCACATTTTACTTGTGAGCAACAGCACATTTAAATCTTACAAATATAGTTATTTGGCTTATATCGTGATAGATATCGTTATCGCCTGAAATGAAAAAAACATATCGTGATATGAAAAAATCTCATATCGCCCAGCTCTAGTTCAAAGGGGTTGGCAAAAAAAAGAATCTGGTAGCCATCCCCGATCGCTGTTACAAATTTCAGGGAGGAGATAAAAATTGTGGTTATGAAATATTTAAACGCGTTAAGAAGTCTATATGAGTTTTTTCAAACAGAAAGATCATATCTCCATTAAATCTCAGATGCATTATATGCTGTTAGACACTCTTCTCTGGGAGAACTCTACTAGTCAGCACTGTAGCTCCATTAGCAGGTAGAATAATCGTTATCAACTTGAAGGCCACGTCTTCCATCAAGGATAATGGCCCATCTCACAATTTAAAGAAAGTGATCAAAAACATAATGGCTTATTCCTTTGCTCTTGCTCCTAATGTTTGCTTGTGTTTCATAACATGAGCCCCCCCACGATAAGGATAAGCAGAAGAGATTGGATGGATGGACAGATCGAAGTCCATGGAAGGCAACTATCTTTTTAAAGCCCTGTTGCCTTTTAAAACTGTCAAATTCATTATTAAATAAAAAATCAGCTTGAAAATTAAGCACAAAAATCGAAAAATAAACAGGAACAAATTGAAACATAGATGTAAAGTGTGAATTTGGTTGTTTATAACCCCCCTTTTCATATAAAAATGAGTGTGTGTTCATTTGACAAAGGAGTTGTACAATTCTGCGAACACACACACATTTACAGTTTGAAACATGCGTGTGTGCTCTCTGTCTATCAAAGAATGCTAATGGGCCAAATAAAAGCCTTTGGATCTATAAAAAGGAAAGCAGACCATTAACCCCTCCCCATGTACCAGGTCCACTGGACCAACAGAAACGAGAGCTCACGTCATCCTTCTTTCAGATCGCCCATCAGTGTAACCTGAATCTCAAATGGATAACCGCCACCACACACACACACACACTTCCTCATATACATGTGCATTTGCAGACAAGCAATGATAGCATTATAACTTATTACTGAGGACACTGTTTCTGGATCAGCTAACATGATGATCAATAATTATAGATTTTTGTCTGTTTAATGTGAAATTCAAGAACTCGGGTAATGCCAAGGTTTTTACTTGTAAAACAGAGTTGGCTTTAGTGTACTTAGGGAAGGGAAGGTGTACCCAATGAAGGTACACCTCCAAAAGACTGCACATCTTCGGCAATCCAAACAGAACTTGTTAGTAATTTTACAATAGCTCACTGTAACAAAATGCTACTAGTTGTAAATAACCCCCATCCAGTAAGTATTTCAGTATGTGATACATTTCAAGTAACGATGCATATATATTTAAAATTACAATAGCAAACCAAAAAGTAAAATTGTATTGTGCAGCAGTTCCATTCCATTTGAGACTCCACAATTTCTTATGTCCTGTTAGGATGTCCTGTGACTGGACAGTACCAACTATATTGCTATGTAAAAGTTAATGTAGTTAATGGCGAAATTATCTCTCGTGAAATAAAAAGATTTTGGTTGAATCCATTTCCTGAAAACTCAGACTTTATGTACTGTGCCCGCCTGTTACAAATAAACAAAGGTAATTGCAAATTTATGAAAAATACAATAAAAATAAACATTTTGCATCTGTTTCATTCCCTTGTTAAGGAAGACCAGCCCACCTTTTCTTTTAAGATACAATGATTGAGGAAAACCTCATCTGAGGCTTTGAGAGTATGTTTTTACTGAGCGTAAAATCAAACAATAAATTCATAATCAGGCACTGAGAATATAGTAACCAGCCACATTCTAAAGTATCTGTAACCATAAACTGTTTTAATTTTATGACCATAAATGGTTTGAATAGGTGACCTAGTGAATAGCATGTGCTTGTAATTTCAGTTAAAAACAAGTTTATGCTTGAAAAGAAACCAGAAAAAAATGTACATTACAATTTCAGTTTATTACAATTATTACAGCTGTGTTATTTTTATTCAAGTGAATAAATTAACAAGGAGCCTTAAATTTCTGTTCAAGGTTCCTTGTTCCAAAAACCTAGATCAGAGTAGTATTATTTTGTTTTGAATATTAGTATAATGGATTAATGATGCAAAAATGTCGAGTGTTCTTTTTACTTGTGTTTACTGCCAGTTGTTTTTTCTTCCAATATAAACACTGTTGTTAGGTCAGATTGGGTTCTAAGATCCATACGCTGTTTCCTTAAAAAAAAGATTCTCTTATTCCCTTCATCACCAGCAGAGAGCAGCAAAGGAAAAAGAAATGTGCAGTCTCTCTAAAGGCAGCATTGTCATGGAACTAAATGAAGCAGTCAGGTTCAGTGCACCAGTGTTAAAAAAAAAAAAGGAAAACAACATTATTGCAGTTGTGGAGTGATTCAGCAAATCTGTCCCATTCATGATTACTAGAAGAAATAAATGCTGCTGATGCTGCTGTAGCTGACTGAGTCAGTGAAACCGATCAGGCAGAATGTGTGAACAGAAATAGAGGTGTGAGATTGTGTCCCTGTCACTTGTGCTGAAATTTCAAACTCCTAACATTAGCGGCATTGACAGAGAGAGACCTTGACACCCGTCTGCTTGGAGTGGGCGCGCACACTCACATGCAGGAGCTGTCAACTTCAATTCTATCAGCCACCACTATGGAGGGTGCAATGCAGTTAAGATTCAGACTGACCCACTTTCTCCCGTTTAGGGGGAAGCCTGTAACTTGGTGGTTGGAAGCCACTGTTCTCTGCTCACTGGTCCCCCTCTGGACAGAGTGGTGTGTCCCATTTGCTCTGCTGGCTCACAGTAGGACAGCCTGTACCCAAGTTCACCCTTTTCATGGTCTTGTCTCATTTTTATTTGAACACTTTTTGCATCATTCTTTTCCATTTTTATTTGGAAAAGTCTGTAGTATGTAATAAAAGAAACTAAACGCATACATCATTTAAACTGCGACAAAATAAAAAGTCCTTACAGACTTTATAGATTTATGAACTTGTAAATTGGGGGTTAACCATACCATGACTAGAATATTTACCGTATTTCGACCATTGTAATCCGTCTCATGGTCCTTTCTGACCTATTAAATCTTCACTACACATTTACCTCATTCGCTAAGGATGGAGAGCATTTTCACAGCAGCAGAGGAAGTAGCTGTGTCTGCAGCAGTCAGCTTGCTGTTAGCACACAGCCTCCTTAAATCCCTTACACAATGAAAAATTTCCTGTGACTCTGGCTCACATGCACATTAACACTCATGCAAGGACACGCTCGTACACACTCAGAGCCTTTTGTAGCCACATCTGTTCACATGGAGGGTTTTCATGTACATCTGGGATGGGTAATTCCCTGTTTGTGTGTTGAAATATGTGATGAGGATGAGAGTGTGAGTGGTTCTTATGTTCATTTTTCATCAGCCCTTTTCAGTCATCATCCCTCTTGTTCGTGTTTGATAGGACCATACGAGGGGAGGGATTCATTTTTTGAGCACCTGTAGGTGTGTGTATGCCTGTGTTTTTGTGTGAGGACTGAAATCTAACTGCTGTACAAGGTGGAAGAAAAGAAAACTGAAGAAAGGAAAAAGAGGAATATGCAACAGTTTTTTAAAAATATTTTATTTTTCACTGAATTTGGGTTAACGCTTCTTTAAAGTCTTTTTTTCAGTCATTTCGGAGTAATTAGTCAATATTTCTCTGTTTTTTCTTTTAGTATTAGCATAATGCTGATGCAAAACAAGGCCTAATAACTTTTTATAATTTATATAGTATGGCATTTTTTTTGACAAATATAAAAAGTGAAGGTGTTTAGTTTGCTTTAGGCAGAATTTATAAACTTTAGCACCAAGGAAAACACACAGAAAAGTAGAAGGGTGAAGTCATGGCCCACGCTGCAGCCCATCTTAAGAAAGCTCGCGAGCTTGAGCAACACCCAGACTACAGGGCTTTGCAGAAAGCCAGGGAGAAGAGGAGACGGCAGCGGGAAAGAGCTGAACGAAAGCGTCAGGTAAAATCTGTCACACGTGGTGTGTATCATGACAATTTCATTACCACATTCTGTGGTGGCCTTATCGTACGCTTTGGTGTTACTGTAGGACAACATGAAAAGGGGCTGTGGGATTTGCACAGATGTGGAGGTGGTTGAAATCGCACTAGGTAACGGATAAAGTCAAAGAAATAGTACTGTACCACTGTCTACCATAAATAGTATAATCTTTTTAAAAGATTTTCACCGTTTTTGTTTTAACCTTCATGGTTAAAACAAGGTTAACCATGAGGTTAACCTAATCAAACACTTAAATCACCACCATGAACATTTATAAGAAAGTAACCAAGGCAAAGGGACTAAAGCTAAAGCCCCTAGCAATACTAGTGCACATATGTTCATAAGTGACCTCGTGTACACAAAGCAGCTGTTAATGAGACATTCGTGATAATAAGTAGAGTTTTGATTTTCATCCAGTGTAAGCATACTTGTGTTGTCCTTCATTACATGACTGACTCCAGGCGAATCTGTGCAAATCCTGTACGGATACAGAGATTACAGCTGGATCTCAATCAATCCAATCTCTGCCTGTGGAGTTTGGCAAACAGCTGAATCAGGCAGGCAGACGAGTAAAAACTCAAAGTGGAGACTGAAGAATACACACACACACACACAAAACGAGTTCTGTGTAGTGAAAAATTCTATGTAAGGTTGAAATTAGATTGCTTGTACTAACCGGATCTGACTTGGTCCATTTTTCAGTGGTTTCTGTCAGCCTCCCATATGTCCCGTTATGCATGAGCAACACATGTACAGCAGCACAGCCAAACAGTTGCATACACACTCACAGCCACACACTAACATGTCATTAGTGTTGTAAAGACTCACTTCTTGATGCATTCTCAATCATCCAGGTAAGTAAATCTCCAAAGGTTGATTCTGTTCATCTGGACGTTTCGTCACTCATCCAAGTGACTTCTTCAGTCTCAGCTGACTGCAGGTTTCCCCAAGCTTATAAACAGTACTGTTTATAAGGTTGGGGATAAACAGTACTGTCAACTTTTGGAGGTAAAGTCTCACTGTTCACTACCATGAAAAACCTTTGTAACAGCAAACCTAATCAAACACTTAAATCACCACCATGAACATTTATAAGAAAGTAACCAAGGCAAAGGGACTAAAGCTAAAGCCGTCCAGAGCTCAGAGCCAATCCAAGCCAGCAGCCTCGGTATGAGCAAAGGATCGGAGGAGTTATGTAGACAATTATAGAGATGAGTAAAAATGAAGGAAGGGCTGAAAGCCTGTTATGAACATGCTGAAAAAAGATGAAAGGTTTTTTGTTGTTGTTGTTATATAAATCTGTTGCTTTTGTTTGGTAAGGAAAAATATATCAGACATTTCAGTTAACTATTTATGCTTCAGCTAATTTTGCTTTGAAGAACAGTTATAGTTCTTAGAAAGAAGAGAATCAGAATCATCAAAAATATGTATTACCATGTCAGACTTGCAAAAAAACATGGAATTGGCCAAAGAAATCTCAATTAGTGCATTTCTTATTTAAATCTTTTTATTGCTGTGTTCCATTTTTAATTTTGTCTCAGAATCCTGACCCTTGGTGTTCCTGAAAGCACCGTAGGCCATGTGGTCTACATTCTGAGTGAAACCCAGCTGTTATGCACCCTACCATGAACACACACACACCCATCAGTGGGTTGTGTCTGTGGAACTGAAGGTCTAGAATGGTAAAAATAGCTAAGACAGGAGAAACAGTAAGGGTTAAATGTTTATGGCTGCAGTTGTTATCTTACTGCGAGAGAGGAGAGGCAGCGGAAGAGTAGGCAGGACTGGGCCTTGACCACAGTACATCGTACATTAAGTCAGAGCTAGAGGCTGATCCTCAGCTTGCACTGTGATAAAAGGGAACAACAAGGAAATGTAGTAGAATTAATTAGAAAAGGAAGCAAGATTTGGTAATTTATTAAATATGTTTGAACCAAAGATATGTACAAATTTATTGGACTGTAGGATTAAAGGATGCCAGTAATCAGGAGTGTACTGAGAGATGCAAAGTGAGAAACTGCAAGAATTTGACAAAGTGGCCAAAGAGAGTAAAGAAAGGCGACAATATTCAGGTAAAGCTGTGAATTCTTTTCCTGTCTGAATGGTAACCATGGGAAATGCAGCAACATGTAAGATATGTGGATCAGATAAAGCTTCAAAGACCGTTGGGATTGACTATGCCTCAAATCAACATACTGATTACTACAAGGCTGCTGACACTGGATCTAACGTTGATGATTTACTGGTAAGAGATGGAAAAAGCAGACTTGGGTTGTTATAATTTCTTTTTCTGCTAATGTCCTTTTTTGTCAGAAACAAACATGTTTGTTTGTCCCGTGTTCAGCAAATGAAAATAAAATAAACAATAAAAGCAAAGGTGAATCAAATAGACCAATACAGCAAGGCTGGGATGGTCCATTTGGTAAAGTAAATCCATTGGGCATCTTTCTTTGCCTTTAGACAACAATTCTGATGGCAAAAGAACCAAACGGGACAGGCAAAAAAAAAAAGAAGAAACAAACATGTTAATGTCTGATGGTTTGCTTGGGATTGTGCGACATTGCACGTGAAGGGTAATCCACATAGGGGGTGTGGTATGATTGTTGACATGTATTGCGAAGTTTGATGACCTTACAAGTTAACTTCCAGTGGTGATTGACTGACACTTTAACACTTTAACCTTGCTAAAAAGAGGTTAGAAACTCGTTGACACTCTCAAGATAATGAAGACACTACTAATGTTCACATACTGTGATATTCAGCAAATAAAGCGATACATCGGTATATTT
This sequence comes from Rhamphochromis longiceps, assembly GCF_057381845.1. Taxonomy (NCBI): domain Eukaryota; kingdom Metazoa; phylum Chordata; class Actinopteri; order Cichliformes; family Cichlidae; genus Rhamphochromis; species Rhamphochromis longiceps. Next base: position 27,099,965 of record NC_140562.1, on the reverse strand, counting down.
TGATTATTCAAATATCAGATGTCATGCAATGAAAAATTCTATTTTGGGCCAAAATCATTACAGAGGTAATGACAGGCCATCGTCAGAAAGTCATCACTTCCTTTGACTTTGTTTTGTTTTTTTGTTTGCTGTTAAAATTGGTTGTTAAATTTCTGTTCATTAAGCTGCAGTGATTATGATTGTCTGCAGTAAACAAATGTTAGATGTTTTATTAATATAAGATTTTTCTTTTAATTCTGATACTGCCTTAAAAATATAACACTATTTGGTAAGATTTATATTTAATCCAACTCAGAAAAGAGTGCTATTCCTCTTACATTTTTTTTAAAGAGCAAGAGGAAAACACAATTTACATTTAAAACTTAAATTTGCTGTGTACATGCACATAAAGACAGTCTGTCATTAACTGTTGATCAGGCAGTAACGAACAATTCTAACAAAAAATGAACACATTTTGAATAAAATGAAAACAAGTCTTACACCAGGAGAACAAGAAATGCTGGAAGGCTTGAGATCAAACAGTAACAGATTGGGAACAAGTGCGGCAGTTTAACGCAGGTGATATTTATCAGTGCAGGACAGACAAAAATGGAGGAAAAAATAGTAAAGACACAAGTAAAACTAAAAAAAAGACACCAGGAATGGCTAAATAAAACAAATAAACTTAAGCCTGAACAAAAAAAAAAAAACACGACATCAAAATGCAAATTTAGTATGACAACATGATGTAGGGATCAAGGTTAGAATCTCCATGAAATGAATGTAAGTCAACATAATGTCCTCTGGCAATGTGGAAACGTGACTCTGTGTGTGCATGTGTGTGTGTGCACGCGTGCGCAGCTGCTTTGTGATGGTTACATTTAGAGTAGCCTAGTAGGCCACTGATACTGTACAAGCAGCTATTTAGCCATATAAAAACACATGATTGACCCTTTATTTTATGTTTTCACATTAAAAGAGCTTTAAGGAACAAACCCATTGTGTGTGTGTGTGTGTGTGTGTGTGTGTGTGTGTGTGTGTGTGTGTGTGTGTGTGTGTGTGTGTGTGTGTGTGTGTGTGTGTGTGTGTGTGTGTGTGTGTGTGTGTGTGAGAGAGAGAGAAAAATACTGTTTTGTCTTTTTGTCTGATAAATGGAATGTGGCCTTTAATGTTGTTACTATAATATTGCATATATGTGGCACTTTTATCAGAATGACACAGTAACAAAATAAATTAGAAACATTTGCTTATTTACCTGTTATTAATATTACCCTAATTTCTGTTTTATCTCTGTAGTCGGACAGTAACACCAGTTTCCTCCGGGCTGCCAGAGCTGGAAACATTGACAAAGTCCTTGAATTCCTGAAGAACGGGGTTGACATCAGCACATGTAACCAGGTAAGAAAACTTAAACAACATCGGATTTTGTTTGAATTCTTGTATGCAGTTACATTAATTTGAAGAGAGGCGATAAAAATAAAAACTGTGACAAATTTTCAGGTTTTATGGAGTTATATTTTTCAAAACTCCATCTTTGTGTTTTTAATTTTAAATAATACTTTTTAAGTTTTTAGTTTTTTTTTTTAATCTAAATATTTATTACAACTTTCCAGAACTGATATAGCAATTGTGTGAAATAATATCTAAAATCTGCTGTTTAGTGCTTCAATGCAAGCTACTGTCAAACCTGCTCAAGCTAACCTTTGCCCTGCCGTGTCATGATGGCTTCAAATTCAAATTCAAATTCAAATTTTATTTGTCACGTACACAGTCATACACAGTACGATATGTAGTGAAATGCTTGGACAACATCACACAGCGAGTACCTTAACCTGCCATATCCCTTTACATACTCACAGCTACCCTCATAGCTACAATTACTCCCCCCCCCACCCATTCTTCCCCCCAATCTCAGCAGCTTTTGAAAAGGTCTGTCTCCGTGACAGCTGTTCTCGTCCCCTCCCCATACTCGCCCTGTCCCACATTCCGCCGAAGGGGAGGGATTGGAGAGGTTAAAATATTTCCCCCTACTCCTCTCTCCTGTCTACGTCAATGTGATTTACAGAAGTCACAAGACAGCCTAAAGGAGTGAGGCTACGTGAGCGTATGTGTTGTGTGTGTGTGCGTGCATATCGTTATTTTTTACTGTGTCATTGCTTGACTGTTATAGCTGGTTTGCAGCTATAAAAAGCCAACCCGTAGCTCTGCTGTTTGTTATCATGGGCACCATGGGCTCTGTTTTGTGCCCCGAGAGGGAAGCCTGAATATAGAAAGCTGTGCACACACTAATCTTCACATACACATACACACAGACATGTACATAGGCACACACACCTCCTGTCCTGCAACAGGAGAGCCTTGCCCTAATAGGATTTCTCGGTGGTCAGATGATCAAATTTGAGACCTTGTCAAGTGACCAAAAAATGTAAGGGACATTTTTATACATATCCCAGTTATTCCCTCATTATTGTGTGTGTAGAGGCCAGTATAATGTGCAGTGAATGTAATTTTGGACCTAAGCACGTTAAATATCTCCCAGCACATATGAACATAAGCTATAGACTTTATTTTATTCCAGTGATGTGTAAGTAAACCAAATTAAAGTTATAACATGCACATAAATGCATTACTTTTTTTCTCTTAGTGTTTTCAATAGCCAAATGTAAAATAATATAAAATAATGTGTGCATCTTCCCACGTGTGTATTTGTCTCTAATTCTGATTGCACGTGCTTAAATACATAATCATACATTCACAGATTCACAGATCATTTCTACACTTTTTCCACCTACAGATATATGCTGTGTTACAGGCAGGGAAGTCTGTTGTGTCTTTACCTTTTTACTCACAAATTTTAAGAGGAAAGACATTGACAGTATGGTTAAGTTAAAGCACACATCACTGGTCTTAATTTGTGCTGAATGTGTATGACAGCTGATGAGTGATGTCTCTAGAATGATTTTGTTAAGTCAAAGCACAACAGGCAGTGACATGACCGTACTGGAAGTGATGGCATGAGCCCAGGATTAATGCTTTTGATTACTGCAGTAAGATTAAAAAAAAAAAAAAAAAAATCACAATAATTCTGTGCATAAATGCAAATTTTCTCCAAAGACTTGAACGAATCACGGAAAAGCATCATTATCACAAAGCCATTATCTGAAATAATGTCCGATAATGAGTCATTAGAGTTAGTAGTCTATTGACAAGAGCCGGATAATGTGACATTGCAGTTGAATGACCCAATTTCCTTTTGCTTGTTTTAATGCGTTTCCGATTACCGTTCACAATGCAATCAAATACAGGAACTGTAGCTTAGTATTTTATCATGTTTAATGTTATTCATGGTTTCTTTAAAAAGTCTATCCATTCACAAAACACCACAAGAAGCTGCAAATGTCACACACTAAGTCATGCACATATTTTGAGTATCGCCCTTGGTGCTATATTCATTAATAACTGAAGAGTAAAAACCTAGAAAGCACGAAGAGAGTGGCAAGGGCCAGAAACTGGCGCCAAGGGCAGAAGGCTGCGTATATTCCTAGCTTGCCAAAGCCACTGTCATACTATGATTCTCCATTGCACAGATTTTATGAATGAGATGTATAAATAAAGTTGTAATGTTTTTTACAGATGATGTTTGTTCTTCCAGTTTTTAAGCATGGTGTGTTTGAGTTTTAGGATTTCAAAAGAGAATGAGTCACTACAGCTTATTCTGCATTTTAATACAATATGCCTATGTGCTTGTATTTGCGTGTTAGGAGTGTGTATAAGAACTGTTTCGCTCTTCACAATTAAAGGCCAGATTTCCCTTCTAATCTACTTAAAATTTTAATCCTTGGTGAGTAATATTACTCTTTACTTTAATCCGCATGCATTTACATTATTTGCTCCAAAATCTATCCCACTGTGACATTTATGACATTTACATTATTTCCTCCAACATCTTTCCCCTGTGACATTTGAGACAATAAAACGGCACCAAGTAAGCATGGTTGTTTATACCATGTGTGCTTATAACAAAGGTCAGCGGTCAAAGCAGCTTGAATGACAATCTGCGCTGGATGAAGCTCAACATTTTGTCTCCTGCTAGGGGAAGCAACAAAGTGCCAGGGATCACGATGTCCATTAGCTAAATGAAGCTTTTAGGAACAACTGAGCTCAGAGGGAAAGGAGATTTAGATCGGTTTGTGTGACTGTGTGTGTGTTTTGTAGGGTTTTCTTGTCTCTCCTGAAATACATAATGGCTGAAATGTGGCTGAAAGTATGATTATTTTGTGCCGTGTCAGTGAGTCTATCATTTCAGAACTGAAGTATAACTGAGGCTGGACTTTCTGCTTCTCAAATGTCAGCAAAGAGCATCTGATATAGCCTAGACTATTTTTTTCTCTTTTCATTCGTTGCCAGTTCAGTGGAAAAAGTCACAGATGGACTAACTGCATACTGATTTAAAATATACTGAAGTGATGATGATATTAGAAGGTTTGGCCATGCGACCGGACAAACATGATATGCAGTGTGATCATTGTGGAAGTGATAATGACAATTTAAAAAAATCAGCAAAAACATATATTAAAATTTAAAGTCTTTACTTATCAAAAGTGAGTGCTTGCTATGATGAGTCAGTTGCAGACCTTGCAGACCTGCGTGATGATGATTTAAGTGTTTGATTAGACTTGATTAGACCATGAGGAGCTTTCACACTTTAAGCGACTGTGCTGTGAGAGCATGTGTGACTATTTTAGCGTGATGCAGTGTGACCAACTCATAATCTGACATACATGAAACTGATTGAGAATGTGTCATAGACTGTCGATCGGTGGATCTCTGCAGATTTGATTAAGACACATAACAGACACTGGTCTAGTGCCATTTGTGCCGCTTTACTCGTAGCTCATTAGAAACCGTTTGCACAAACTGAAGGCATTTATGCCTTCTTAGGTTTTATGGATGTACCATAGTGATACGAACTATGTGTCATTTTTCACTCTTTTTAAAGTCATGTTATAAATCACTCAGCCAGACAGTCACTGATATACTTTGGCCTTTGAGGAATGCCCCCCTTTTTATTTTAAAGGCTGACATTTTCAGTTGCTTCTAAATATGATTATCTATGTTTGGATGTGTGTTTGGGTTCCCTCTATGACTGTGCAGAAATATGACACCCTCTTTGGCTGTTTGGCATTTAGCAACTCGCGAGAAAGAAAGAGAGGGCGTGTTTCTATTTGTGTGTGAATGTATATGCATGATGTACATGTGCTATGGAGGGGAAAAGGCAATGATAGAGGGGTTAGCAACAGCTCCTCTTTTATATCACTGCCCAAAAAGCATCCAGAGCTTAGAGGCACATTTCCTCGCTGTCATTCATCTGAATTAGCCTGCAGGAAGAGGACAGAGCACATAAACCTAGAAAGCTGGTTCTAAACCAGTATAGAGGAAGCAGGAGGTGGAGGACTGGTTGGAGTTCCATCACCAAAGACAAAAGAAAACAGAGCAAAGGATTCATGAAGGCACAGAATACCCAAAGGAGCGGGCATTTTGAAAGATAAAAAAAGAGCAAAATTTCAAAGATCCAAAGCACAGGATGGAAGAAAAGGAGGACGAGGTGAATGGTTTTTGTTTTGTTTAGAGTTTGTTTCTGTGTGTAAATGTCAGCGTCAGAAGAGGTACTGTGAGTTTTCGAGTGGGGATAAATCAGTTGTGTTGTAAGGGCTTGTTGGAGTGCAACATTTGAGGTCTGCTCTCCTCTTGTGCTGCTATAGTTCCTGTTGATAAATCTGAGGTGAGGCCTTTGTTATGAGCGAATTGAACTGTGAAAAATCAGCCAGTTTTTTTAACCCAAATAGTTTTTCTTCTGTTTCCATTCTTAAATGTCAATCTCTCCAACTGTGAATGAAATGAATGCCATAAATCATGTACAGTATAATGCAATGTCAAGTTGGATTATACCTTCATAAGTGACTATAAACTTAATCAAGATTTTTTATTGTTGCCAATTTTACAAAAATTCACACTTGTACTATAGTTTTCCTTTTTTGCAGGAGTATACATGATTCCATTAGATTGTTATTGAGCCAATTTCCAGTAGATATCGCTTTATGTCCTGTAATGTTGGTATGCCTTATCTTTGATACAGGGGGGTTGTAATATGATTCCCTGAGCACCACGCAGTTTCATTTTTTCTTCACGTGTTTTCTTGAAATCTTCTCTTGTTTTCTGTTTAGAATGGTCTCAATGCGTTACACCTGGCGGCTAAGGAGGGGCACAAGGAATTGGTGGAGGAACTGCTACAGAGAGGAGCATCTGTTGACTCTTCCACCAAGGTACACACATGATTTAGCTTTATAGGGTCTTTAATTGATATATTTCAGTTAATATAATTGTTGCTTTAATCGCTCACTATATATCTAATGGGTTTTTCTTTGGCTTGCATTGGCAAAGATAACTTTTTAAAGATAAAGCTAAATTTTTAAAAGAGGGAAAAAAAGATAAGAAAATTATTTTAACCAAAGGAGAAAGAAGGAGATGATGGAAAGGAATTAAATAAGTTGTAAAATACCATAAAAATCATTCCTTCTTTAGTGAATTAAGGAGCCATTGGGGTGGATATGAGGGTGATTTAAGATGATTATGAGAGTTTGATTGTTTGTTTCTTCAGACATTCAGTTTTATTAATTAATAAAATATTAATAATTGTATCATATATAAACTTAGCACAATGAGTCAGGAAATTTTTGATTGGCTGATGACTTGTTTGTTGTAAGAATGTTTCTTGGCAGTAAATGTTGGAAGCCCTGTTTAATTTTTTTCCATTAAATGGTGCCACATTGGTAAGGAAATTGCATTTGTGGGTTGAGCAGCAGAGTTGAGTGTGTCGGTTGCGCCCATGAAAAACCTCTCTGCCAATCCCAAACAGCTTCTTCTACTAATGACTTGTGCTTTGTGCCTCTGTTGTTAAATTATTATTATTATTATTATATGGCCAATATGTTTTGTATACTCAACTCTGCTGCTCAACCCTTTCCAACAGTATAAGATTTATTGCCAAGAAGCATTGTTACAACAAAGAAATCCTTACTTTTTGTGCTAAGTTTAGATATTGTACCATTCAGTCGGAAGGAGTAAGAGAAGGCGAGAGTGAATGTGTAGTGCGCTTTTTGGCAAGCTGCTTGTTATGTGAGTCTGTGACTGCCTCATGACTCAGGCTCAACAGCTAGCAGCAGTGAACAGCTGACACAGAATCTATCACTCTGCTGTTTGTGTCCTTCGAGTGACTTGAATACGTTTCTTGGAATTAAACCCAACTTTTACATCCTAAACATTAAAGCAGAAATGAAATGTTTGCATAATGTGATTTTAGCCCTGTAACACCAAGTGTATGTATATTTTTTTATATGTGTCAAACATTTCAATAAACATTCATTTTCAAAAATCAGAATTTTCTGGAATTTTCAGGGTTAAGACTGAGGGAGGTAAGAGACGACAGATATTTGGTTGGTGATCTTAACCCTGTTTTCTCTTTGCAGAAAGGAAACACTGCCCTCCATATTGCCTCTTTGGCTGGACAAAAAGAAGTAGTCAAATTGTTGGTGTCAAGAGGAGCAGATGTCAATTCTCAGTCACAGGTGAGAATTAACAAGAACTTTTACAAAATGCATCAGCATGCAACACAAGCAACAAGTATATGATGTGGTTTTGTTTTTGTCTGTATATCTCTTCAGAATGGCTTCACGCCACTCTACATGGCGGCTCAGGAGAATCACTTGGAGGTCGTGCGATACCTCTTGGAAAATGAAGGAAATCAAAGCATTGCAACAGAGGTATGTTTATCTTTCATATTGTTATATATACAATTATTGAAGGTAAAAACAATATGTAATATCTTGCCTATTTTCTTTTCTTTTCTCTATGAAGCGTGTAACCATTTAACTTTTTTTCCCCTGTGCTCCTCCAGGATGGCTTTACTCCACTTGCTATTGCTCTTCAGCAGGGGCACAACTCAGTTGTCTCCTTGTTGTTGGAGCATGACACTAAGGGTAAGGTACGCCTTCCAGCCCTGCACATTGCTGCCCGCAAAGACGACACAAAGTCTGCTGCACTGCTGCTTCAGAATGACCACAACGCTGATGTCCAGTCTAAGGTGAGGGAGGGCAACAGGGACAAGTTACATTTTATTGTTTGTGGGTTCCTTAGGGAACAATAATAAAACGGACAGACCAGGCCTCTCTGAAAATGCTGTATTGTACAGGTCCTTATTTTTTATTTTCAAACTGTGCAAACTTATAAACATACTCAGTGTTTTAAATTAAAAAAAAATACTGAGTGTTTCCCCTAACAGCCCTTCACCCTATTCCCCTTTTCTCTCTCTATGCATCATAACCAGATGATGGTCAATAGAACCACAGAGGTATACAGACTTATCACCTCCTCCTTTGATTCTGAATTTTGTCACTTCTGACTAGGGATGGGTATCGTTTAGGTTTTATCCGATACCGGTGCCAAATCGGTACTTTTGAAACGGTGCCGGTGCTCAAACGGTGCTCAAACCGGTGCTTAAAGAATGGAGAACACAAAATTGGTCCAAAAACCTCTCATGTTCAGCTGGTTTTTTGTAAAAAGATAACAATGTTAGCCTTTTCTGCAGCTATGGGGCATATATGGTATCACTCTTGGCTGGAAGCAGTGCTTAAACAATGGAAAAAACACAAACTTTGTCCTAAACCTCTCATGTTTAACTGTTTTCCACTTTTTCTTTGGTCATTTTAGCCTTTTTGTCCAGGGTGAAGGGAGTATCTGCCATCAAACAAGAAGACAGCTGCATGTAGCTATGATGATGTTTGCTAGTTCACCTTACATGCATTAATGTAATAACGTGGTTAGCCTACTCAACGTAAATTACACGAACAACATTAAGCTACTCACGCAGAGAAGAACGGCTGCCGCTGCATCATCATCCTCATCATTTCTGCTACACTGGCAGGGCTAGGGGCCAGGACTCTCCTCTTCGGGGTTTTTGGGGGATATTGCTAACTCCGGGTCAGATAACAGGCAACCCACCCGCAGTAGATGTGCTCGATGTGAGGTCTCGCAGCAAGCTATCATACGGCACATTTCTGGGCTTTTAAAAAAAAACGCTATGCGTCGCCAGGTGTCTCATCGGATTTGAGGAGTTACCTCCTTTGACAGTATCACAGTATCACCTTAAAGCACTTGTTGCTGCTGAGTTTGCATATTTTGCTGTGAAGTACAGCCAGACTTTTGACCGCTTCGCCTTGGACATTTTTAATCTGTAGCTCTGCTCTAAAAGAACGCACGTACCTGGCCCCGCCTACTATCCTCGGAAACGTAAAATGATTGGCTAGAAGTGTATCACAGCTCAGGAAAAAAAAAAGCACCGAAATAAAGCACCGAAATGTGCGCTGCTTTTCGGTCTGGTTACTACCGTTTATGTCAGAACCGGTGCCATCATGGCACCGGACACCGGTACCCATCCCTACTTCTGACCATTTTTTTCAGCTCTTTTGTTTTGATCTTGTCCTTACTTATTGAGGACTTTTGTGACATAGGGATACCCTGCATGCCAGAGTTTGCTGTATTAGACACTGCATGGCTGACAGTAAAGCACAATGTGTTTTATTGATAATCCCCAGAGAATGTCAGTTAATTACTGATCATTTATTTTATAGATTTTTGTTGTTATTTTTAATTGATAGGTCATTGAAATGTATTATGTTTACGAATTTTATACTGAACTGATAACCTGAAAGTAAAATCAGCTTTTTCTTTTACTCCTATCTTTCTACGCGTAACTCAGCGCATGTGTGTCCTTGTGCATGTTGATTTACTTCTCTGAAACACTTTGATCTCTGATCTTTAAGTAAACTTTGTTTCTTAATTAAATTGCACCATGTCTATCAGAATGGGAAGGTAAGGAGTGAACCGACCTGCAATTGTGTACTATGAAAATTTATATATATAGCTAATATATAAATGTTCATTTGTCCACCCAAGTAGAAACACATACTTGCGAGCGTCCATAGTGTTGCTTGGTGCTTATGAGTTATGTTTTGTCCTTTATTTCAATATATTTATGTATCCAAAAAACCAAGTTGATTCACCCGTAGTTTTTTTTTAGTAAGCATGGCTGAACTTGAGCAGTTTTGCATGTATTATCTATTGAATGTGCTATTTTGGGATTTGCTCATTTTTATGCTCCTTCTTACACAATGTTTTTCTTTCAGCACGCTCTTTCATCATATTACTACTTCAGCAGAGTCTGCTTCAGTAGAGTCTATTCCTGTATCTAACAATGAAAAGTCTTTCTTACTTTCTTTTGTTCACTTTCATTTTACTTTTCTCCTTTTCGTGATGAGCTGTTCTGCACTCTCTAACCTCTTTTCCTTTCACTCTGTCCCTCTCTATTCTCTCCTTTCCTATCAGAGTGGTTTCACCCCTCTGCACATTGCGGCTCACTATGGTAACGTGAATGTCTCCACCCTGTTGCTGAACAGAGGAGCTGCTGTTGACTTCACAGCCAGGGTACAGCCAAATTCCTGCTGTGTAGCTGTTTTTGATTTTGATCATTATAGAAGGGCATGTTATTTACCATCGTAGTGTTCACTTCTAATAAGCCTTTATTAATACATTTACCTCTAGCCCATTAAACATTACATTTCTTTCTGTATGTTTTACATGCTGTAGTTTTTGATGTACCTTTGTTTCTGTATCTGCCTTGTCAGAATGGAATAACACCTCTACATGTTGCCTCTAAGAGGGGCAACACCAACATGGTGGCCCTGTTATTGGACCGAGGTTCTCAGATAGATGCTAAAACAAGAGTAAGACTCAGATTTTATTAAAACCATAGTGAACAATAAATAAGTGGAATCAACAACTTTCCACGTCCTCTTTCTCAAAATCTTTAAACTGGATTAATGTGTGCGTTTGCTTGTGCATATGTGATTGTTCCGAAGGATGGTTTGACGCCCCTGCACTGTGCAGCCAGGAGTGGACATGATCCTGCAGTTGAGCTTTTGCTGGAAAGAGGAGCCCCCATCCTAGCTAGAACCAAGGTTAGCATATTTGCACTAGTATATCATTTAGAATTTATACAATATGAGTACTATTGTTCCTTTTTATATGCCTTTGGTTTTTATCTCGGCTGCTATTCTTTAAATTTTTTGCCTCCATATAGAATGGACTGTCTCCACTGCACATGTCAGCCCAGGGAGACCACATAGAGTGTGTAAAACTATTGCTGCAACACAAGGCGCCTGTTGATGATGTCACACTCGACTACCTTACCGCGCTGCACGTCGCAGCTCACTGTGGCCACTACAGAGTAACTAAGCTCCTCCTGGACAAGAAGGCCAATCCCAATGCAAGAGCACTGGTAAGGGTTCAAAGAAACAATAAGAGAAGCACCAAAACTGGTATTAACAGAAATTATCATGATATTTACTGATGCACATATTAAGATAAAAAGAGTGACACTATGGATCGTGAATATCTTGCGATTTACTAGTATGCTTATTTATATATATATTTATATATTTCCATATTCTTTCATATAAAATGTTCCTGAGGAATTTCAAACTGCCAACTTGGATTGTGAAGTCAGCATTGATGGTCTGAGTTGGAAATCTGACTTGAGGGGCAGATACAGTTAAAAAATTCTGACTGGGAACACGTATATTCTGACTTTTCACCTTCAAATTAAATGCCTCTTTGGTTTGGAAATGGTCAGAATACAGTTAGTTTTAATGATATATAAGAGTCCCAACAGTAGTAAGCATAGGGTTAATCAGATTATCAGGGGTCAGTTGACCCAAAAAGTTTAATAACTCCTGAAATATAAAATAAGGTTATAAAATTTAAATACTCCAATGCTACCTTTTTACTATAGAGACATGCATATTCCTGCTAATTTTTCTCTTACTGTCTCTACCAGAATGGTTTTACTCCTCTCCACATTGCTTGTAAGAAAAACAGAGTGAAGGTGATGGAGCTGCTGGTCAAATACGGTGCCTCCATACAGGCAATTACTGAGGTGAGATTGTTTTGGTGTGTCAGGATTTCATGGATTAGCACAGTATACTTTGTTGCTAACATTGTTCTAAATTTGCATTTAATGCTTCTCCTTGTTGTTACTGCTACTGTTACTGTCTCTTTTTTCATTATTGCAGTCTGGTCTGACTCCCATGCACGTAGCTGCTTTCATGGGTCACCTCAACATCGTTTTACTTCTACTGCAGAATGGAGCTTCTCCTGATGTTCGTAACATTGTAAGTAGTAATTTCTTTTATCAGGTCAGCGATCAGCAGTCGGAAATACACATCACAAAGTAAACACACATTTCATTTGTTTCAGTGCAAACACGTGAAAAAATGTACCCCGTTCTGGTGTACTTTTTGTGTTTAGCACAGTGTCCTAAAGCTTAAAAATCTTCTGCCTTTGATTGTCAGCGCGGTGAGACAGCTCTCCATATGGCAGCACGAGCAGGACAGATGGAAGTGGTTCGCTGTTTGCTGAGAAATGGAGCGTTGGTGGATGCCATGGCCAGGGTGAGTCAGCTGTAAACATTAATCACTCTTTCCTTCTGTTTACAGTAAATTTTTATATTTCAAGCACTGGTTTGAATGCCTGATGTCACCTGTCCCAGCTCTGCCTACAACATCACCGTTCATTCTAATTTTACTGCTTTTAAATGACTGCATCATTTCCGTTTATCCTTTTCTTCTATAACATGTACTACCTCTTTTCCCCTCAACTACAGGAGGACCAGACTCCCCTGCACATTGCATCCCGTCTGGGAAAAACAGACATTGTCCAGCTACTATTACAGCACATGGCCTACCCGGATGCTGCCACCACAAATGGCTACACTCCTCTCCACATTTCAGCCAGAGAGGGGCAGGTGGAGACAGCTGCTGTGCTCCTGGAGGCTGGAGCTTCACACTCAATGGCCACCAAGGTGAACAGAGGATGAATGCACGTAGACAGATAAATAACATGTGATAAGTTAAATCAGTGGAATTTTAATTAATCCCTTTTACATCTACAGAAAGGATTCACTCCATTACATGTAGCAGCAAAATATGGAAGCCTCGACGTAGCAAAACTTCTCCTTCAGCGCAGAGCTCTTACTGATGATGCTGGCAAGGTGAGCTGAAGTTGTAGAAGCAGGTTCTGAAACAAAACCCAGCACTGAGGGTAATTGTCTTAATTTCAGAGAGAGACACATTACACTTAATCTTTGAGCATCTGATTGTTTTCTCTGAAACACAAATTATGGAATAAAACTGACTTGAAACAAAAAAAACACACACAAAAACACACACACAAAAATATCACAAAGGCTTGCAAAAAGTTTCATTAAATCAAATGCTTCTTTTCACAGAATGGCTTAACTCCACTACATGTGGCAGCTCATTATGACAACCAAGAGGTGGCGCTGCTGCTCCTGGATAAAGGTGCATCGCCTCATGCTACTGCAAAGGTTAGGCTGAGTTTTAAAGAAAAATAAAGGTCCATGAGAAGCTCACACTTGTTTGCATGTACTGTATTTCTATCACAGTGTATATCTTCTTTCGTTCCTCTGTTTTAGAATGGCTACACTCCTCTCCACATTGCAGCCAAAAAGAACCAGACAAACATTGCTTTAGCGCTACTGCAGTATGGAGCAGAGACCAATGCTTTAACGAAACAGGGAGTCAGCCCTCTGCATCTGGCAGCTCAGGAAGGACATGCAGAGATGGCCAGCCTCCTGCTGGGAAAAGGAGCCCATGTGAACACAGCGACAAAGGTCACACAGAAGCACAATCTTTATGACATTTTTATTTATTAAAATAATTTGAAGTGGAAACAAGAAACACATGCACTCTACATACAGCTGTATAAAACTCTTTAGTTCTTAAGCTGAGTGCTCTATAACAACAGTTTTGTCTAATTTGTTCCATGAAGCAATTTATTACTATGTTAATAAATTGCTTCATGGAATTAATAAAATAAAAAAGTGTGAAGGATGGTAATGTGACATTGCTTTGTGTTTTACAGAGTGGACTAACTCCTCTGCATCTTGCTGCCCAAGAGGACAAAGTCACTGTAACAGAAGTACTAGCCAAACATGATGCCAACTTGGACCAGCAAACCAAAGTACAGACATGCATGTGCATGACAAATTTAACAAGTATACGCAAAAGAAAATTGTTACTAGTAATGAAAACCTAACAGTATGCTAATCTACAAGAATTTTCCTGTGTGAATGACAGTATGTCTTGCTTACTTTCTGTTTATTCGCTTTATGTTTACATGTTAATATTTAAGTGTATCATATGGACGTGCATGTAAATACCTGCCATCCAGAGGCTTTTTAAAAACATAAAGTCTTCATATACATCATATATTCAGGAAGCATTAAGATTGAGTTTAGTGCTTGCTTACAGAAGATCAGTGTTCATCTCTCACCCTCTCCCTCCTCGCTACAGCTTGGATATACCCCTCTGATTGTCGCCTGTCATTATGGAAATGCCAAGATGGTTAACTTCCTGTTACAACAAGGAGCCAGCGTCAACTCCAAAACCAAGGTTATATTTAAATCTTAAATTTGAAGCATGCAAGCTCTATTTAACTTAAACTGCAGACACAGCATGAAGCAAAACTCAAATATAGCATCCCTTTCGTTTTAGTTTCTACTGTGACTTAACAAAATGTTGTTGTCTTCTTTTTAAACTTTTGCCCTGCAGAATGGTTACACGCCACTTCATCAAGCGGCACAACAAGGGAATACACACATAATTAATGTTTTATTACAACATGGGGCCAAGCCCAATACTACTACAGTGGTAAGACACAATAGAGTCCAAGCATTTACTTTTAACATGTGAAATATGTTGTGGAAAAAGTTCTGCTGGTACGCTATCGTATATCCTTCTCTCTGTTAGAATGGAAATACCGCTCTGTCGATTGCGAAACGTTTGGGTTACATTTCTGTGGTAGACACACTGAAAGTCGTCACTGAGGAGGTCATCACAACCACAACTGTAAGCTCATGATTGCTTTAGCCTCTGGAAATGGAGCCAGGAAATTTTTTTGTAACTTAAACTATAACCTTTCTCTGTTTTGGTTGTCTGTTTTCCATGACTCTGAATGGTGTTACATTAGACGGTTACAGAGAAACACAAACTGAATGTTCCAGAGACCATGACTGAGATTCTCGATGTGTCTGATGAAGAGGGTAAGTTACTTAAATGTAGAAAACAAGAATTTAGTGTGCTGCTCATCGATATCAAGCTAATTTTTTTATAGGAAAAAACTACTCCAGTCATGAGACACAATAAGTCATGACTGAGCTTCATTAAAAAATTATACCTCATTGTTCAAAAGTTGTAAAAAAGTGTATTGTAGGTGATGTAGTTTTGGATCTGAAAAAGTGCTCGAAGGGTTGAAGAAGAGCCATTATCTGAGATGTCTGTGGAACTCATCTTTTCGATCCCCATATTACTTGCATAGTCAATGCAACATATATTACATATATATATATATACATGAGAGAGAGAGTGTTATTAATTTTTTCATTGGTCATAACAAGGTTTGGCATTTTTGTTGTATCTGTTTTCCAGGCGAGGACACAATGACAGGTGATGGGGGAGAGTATCTAAGAGCAGAGGACCTCCGTGAGCTGGGAGATGACTCTCTGCCAGGACATTATCTAGATGGCTTCAATTACATGAGCCACAACTTGGACAGGTCAGAAACAGCACACACATATTTTATTTGACAAACATCTAAATTTGCTCACAGCAAACCTTCCAGATCTGCTGTTAGCCAAGTTCATCATCATAAGGAATACCTAAGTAATGCAGATATATACAGAAAAGGTCTGAGAAGATTCACCTTGGTTTTTCATCAGGCCCCAACACACTCCCATTCACCAAAGTTTCCATCAAAGAGAAGTTCTCATTGAAGATCTGCTTACAAGTCACCAGGTAAGCGTAGTATCCGTAGTCTAACCTTCAATAAAGTATCTTTAGACACTCGAGGTGAGTTTAACCAGCCTGCTGATGCTTGTTGTTCTTTAGGTGTCAACACTGTCTAGAGAGCATGAAAAGGACTCATTCCGTCTGAGCTGGGGTGCTGAACATCTTGATAATGTTGTGCTGTCCTCCAGTCTGCTACATTCTGGGTATAAACACACACAAACACACACAGAGAAAAACTCACACTCCTTTCTTTCAGAGAAAATCCAAATGTTGGGACTTAACCCAGTTGCAAACTTAACATACACATTCCCATTATGTCTGGAAATACTGAGGGGTTTTTTTAAACCCACAATTTGTAAAATCCACAAGATGCCATAAACTTTTTGTGGACTTGCATTAAATCAGCTTAGGGTGCACACTTTATCCAAATTTCTTTAGTAAATTATCCACAACCAAAAGCAGAATTGTCTTTATTGTCACTACACACAGTTTCATTTTGCATGGCGTCTCTTATAGAAATAAATACATTAAGCCCATCTTTGGAAATTCTACCAACCTGTTTATGGTAGCAGTGCCCTCTAAAGGCACATTGACTTCAAAGTAAAATCAATTTTTTTTTACACTTGTAGCATTTTAATTTCAGAGTGAGCTTGGACATTAGAATTCAGACTAAAGGCTCCATCTTTATACACAAAGGTGTACATCTTGGATAAACAGGCTATGTGGGCATTTCTAACTGGATCTTCTCATTTGCATTTTGCTTTGTGTACAGTATGTGCAGCAGCATGTCAAAGGATCAGCTGATATTGATTTTTTTTTTTTAATGATTTACTTATACTCAAAGCATTATTCTGCCATTGTTGTGTATTTTCTGGTTCTATTTTAGTTTACTTGCTGATAAAGTCACCAAAGTTTAAGACACAAAATGGCATCTCGGTGCTTTGCAAGCCTTTATTTCAGTAAATCTTTCTCCTGTTTGCAGCTGTCCTTCAGCTTATATACCTCCTGCAACAAATTACTGACTGTTCTGCTGCTTGTGCTGGCTAATGCACTACTTCAAGGGTTATCATTATATTCTGAAATAGATATTCCATCTTTTACATGCCCTTATTTTTTTCTGGTGTACTTTTGGTGTATTTTTCATACTTTCTCATGTGTCTTTTCTACTCCTTTTATTTTTCCTGCTGTGTAATTATCTGTCTGGTCAGGTTTTCTCACTTTTACTCATTCTTTTTTCTCTCTTTCTCTTTTATTTATTTTGTTGTTGCTTCGATGTGCATTCTCTTATCTTCTCTGTGTTTGTGACTCTGTGTGTGTGTGTGTGTGTGTGTGTGTTGTTTTTGTATTCTGCTTCTAGCCGTTCCTCACCATGCCTAGACCATGACAACAGCAGGTGAAGTCTTTATTTTGTCTATTTTCTTATCTCCTTTGTGCCTTTACTTCTTTTTCTTTGTCACTTTTGAATGATTTTCTCATTTCCATCCTGTTTCTCTGCTTTATTTCATAATGAATGCCCTTACATTACCTGAAATAACCTGAAATAACCAGATTTTTTTTTATCCTTAGTGCAGCTCTAGCTGGCTTTGCCCTGTTTTTAATGCAATTTAATTATATCAGTTCATAATACAACCTGTGTCCTGACCAGAATCTTGCAAGTTAAAAAATTAAAGCAGAATAAAACCGAAAAAGTGTTTCTCCAGGATAAAGTGATATTTATTGAGACCTATTTGTTATTAATGTCTCTTCTCAGGTTACAAAAATAGCCTTTTCTTTTACCTTTACTTGATTCAGTTGCCTTGTGAGCATGGAGATTTTGCATCTTTATTTGTTTGAATGTCTAGAAACCAATTCATCCATTTCTGGTGCCTTTTCTTTAGCTTCCTGGTCAGCTTTATGGTAGATGCCAGAGGTGGAGCTATGCGTGGTTGCCGTCACAATGGTTTGCGAATTATTGTCCCACCAAGAAAGTGCTCTGCCCCGACACGGGTGACTTGCAGGCTGGTGAAGAGGCATCGTCTGGCCTCTATGCCACCTATGGTAGAGGGTGAAGGGCTGGCTGGTCGCATTATAGAAGTGGGACCCACTGGAGCCCAGTTCTTGGGGTAAATTTGGTTGAGTGTGCGTGTGTTTGTGTGTGTCTGCGCGCATCTACTAACAGTTTGTGTACTTGCTGGTGGCTTTGTACTATCTGGTATAAGTGTGTTTCAGTAGTTGTGTGGTGTGTTCATACTTTCTTCTTCACTCCCCCTCTGTGCTGCGTATGGATCAGTAAGCTCCACCTACCTACAGCTCCACCCCCTCTGAATGAGGGTGAGAGCTTGGTCAGTCGCATCCTGCAGCTGGGTCCTCCAGGAACCAAGTTCCTCGGGTAGGACCATGTGAGGGTGATACCCAACCACCCTCAAATCCTGGTTACACGCCCACCCGTGTTTTTCCCTTGTCCTAAAATTTGAATTTTTTTTTTAGTTTTTCATGATATATATATATTAATTTTTATAATTTATTTTTGTGGTGCTTCTTTTCTTTCTTTGAAGAGAAGGACAGCTTTACCACCTGACCTGTTACCTTAACCTGTTGAGTTTTCTTCATGCTTCCCACAAGCACCTATCTCCCCAATCATGTTTCTAGTTGGATTCTGGTCCTGATGTGAAATAGATGTTTATTTATTTTTATGTTCATAGTTTGTGTTTTGAAATTAATTTTAACTGAGTTTTTATTGTTTTCTTTCTTCGTAAATTCATTCACATGTCAACCTAAACACTATGCTATCATTGATTTTTCTCTGGAGTTAGCGCTGAAAAGCATTAATTAGCATTAGTCCAATTTGTATTTGCTTTTACCTTGTCACACCTTTTAGGCCTGTGATTGTAGAGATCCCCCATTTTGCTGCTCTGCGGGGAACAGAGCGGGAGCTAGTGATCTTAAGGAGTGAAACAGGAGAGAGCTGGAAGGAACACCACTGTGACTTCACTGAAGAGGAACTGAACCAGATACTTAATGGCATGGATGAAAGTAAGGGATCTGAAGTGGCCTGTGATGTATAACTGTGATCGATAGGTTGATATCTCAAAGCATTTTATGTAAAACAATACATGAATGCCATAAAACAAGCAACACTAGAGCAGGAGAGAGTTGTCTTATAGATTTTAAAATGCTAGTATAATAATGTGAAGCACAGTACGTAAATAATAAAGGGAAAAAACAAAGCACTGACTTTATGCTTTCTTTCACAGAACTTGATTCCCCTGAGGAACTTGAAAAGAAAAGAATATGTCGCATCATCACCAGAGACTTCCCACAGTATTTTGCTGTTGTGTCAAGGATAAAGCAGGACAGTCATTTGATTGGTCCAGAGGGCGGGGTCCTCAGTAGTACTCTCGTGCCCCAGGTCCAGGCTGTATTCCCTGAAGGAGCCCTTACTAAGAAGATTAGAGTTGGGCTTCAGGTGTGTACATTCCTTGACTGGTATACCAACAGAATATCCAAATTATGGCTATGAAGAAAAAAAATATGAATACATATTACCACATATCTTGCCCCAGGCTCAGCCTATTGATGTTGACATGGTGAGAAAGATTCTTGGTAATAAAGCAACGTTCAGCCCAATTGTCACATTGGAGCCAAGGAGAAGAAAGTTCCACAAACCCATCACAATGACAATCCCAATTCCCAAGACCTCCAATAGTGACACCACATTCAGTGGGGAGACCCCGACTTTACGTTTGCTTTGTAGTATTACAGGTAAGTATCTATAAATAAAACCCTTTGTTTTAGAAAGAAAACATCTTGGATGGCTTTCAGGCACATCTCATTGGATGACATATTGAAATGCTCCCGTGAACATCCTAATTTATTGTTCATGTTGTATTTGTTGCTTGTGCAATTGCTGTTTTTTTTTCATAATTTTATTAAGATTTCTATGTTTAAAATCTTAATATAAAGCTCTTTAGTCAATCTTTGATATTTTTCTTTGTGTGCTATTAAAAGAAATGACCTGATTTAATGGACGTAATTTATCAGAACTTCGTGGTGGTGGATGTATCTTATCTTAAGTCCAATAAAAAGACAAATGCTGTGTGAAGATTAAAAAATATTGCGTGAACTGTTTTCAGAGGTTGAGTAACAAATCATCGGTTTACCTTTCAGGTGGTACCACTCCTGCACAATGGGAGGACATCACCGGCTCCACGCCTCTCACTTTTGTTAACCAATGTGTTTCCTTCACCACGAATGTGTCAGCAAGGTAAATCCTTTATTTGTTGGTAAATGACGATGCACAGTTGCAGTCTTACGATTGAAGGTTATAAACGTTTATGCTTAAATTTTTACCTGTTGATACTTACCTAAAAGTGTCGTTCATTTGTAGATTCTGGCTGATAGACTGCAGACAGATCCAGGAGTCTGTTGGTTTTGGCACTCAGGTCTACAGAGAAATCATCTGTGTCCCATACATGGCTAAGTTTGTCATTTTTGCTAAGACACTTGACCCCATTGAGGCTCGCCTACGGTGTTTTTGCATGACAGATGACAAGATGGACAAAACCTTGGAACAGCAAGAAAACTTCACTGAAGTCGCCCGCAGCCGAGATGTTGAGGTGCAGTGTAATACTGGGGAATAAATAAGGCAAATCAAATCAAATTGTGTGCACAGGTTTATCTAACGAGGGTTAAACAGTAATTGAGAAAAGTAGGTCGATGTCAATTAATGATGGTTAAGTGGGTATTTAAAGATTTTAAATCAGACGCAGGTTATTACTGACTGATTCTTATTAATATTGGTTCTTTTTCATTTCTGGAAAGAAATTGAATAATATTGTCCAAGAATTTTTGTTTCTTTTGAGCCATGGAAACATTTAGATTTGTCATATCCTGATACAGGTACTAGAGGGGAAACCTATATTTGCTGACTGCTTTGGAAACCTGGTGCCTCTTACCAAGAGTGGGCAGCACCATGTGTTCAGTTTCTATGCCTTCAAAGAGAACAGACTGGCCCTCTTTATTAAAGTATGACTTTAAATCTATTAAAATATATAAAATGTTTACTTTTTTACTCAGAAATTCACAAATCTAAATATATGCAAGTCAGAGACATATTTTTTCCCCAAATATGAGCAGATTCGAGACACAGCACAGGAGCCATGTGGTCGATTGTCTTTTACCAAGGAACCGCGCACGTACCGTAGTCTTAATCTCAATGCAATCTGCAACCTAAACATCACCCTTCCATCATACTCAAAGGTCAGCTTTTAAATATTTTATCATGTATGCTAGGTGATTTTAACTTTAACTTTGAAACTGCCGCATTGCTGATTTCTCCTCATTTTTATTCTTTTATTTAGGAGTCTGATTCAGACCAAGATGGAGATGATGAGGTAAATAAAGTTTGTTTGATTTCAGTCTATAGCAAAAAACCTAGATGGTATAATTAGGTTGCAGCTTACTGTGATTTGACTTCTTTTTTTTTTTTTCAGAGTGAGAAGAGTGACAAGAAATGTAAGTTGTTATTTTAGTATTTGTGCTCTATTAGAAGTTAGTTTTCTTATATATATTGTCACAATAGACCAAGTATCTAAAATGCATGATAGAAATTCATGTATTGAGACATTGTAAAAACTATTTTCAATAGTAATGGGCCTGTATATTATATGATAGTTATGCATTTATGCATCACAAGATTAACTTGAGATTGCTGGTCATAAATATTTTGAAGTATTAAGTTAAAAGATTTGCCTGTTATATATACTAACTACTAATTACTACTACTAACATTGTATGCAGTTACATGTTTGTAACTGGAGGAAATGCTATGGCTGCTATACTTTATGTTCTCACTCCAAACTCCACTGACTTTCCTATCATTTCAATTTTCCACTATATTTGTTTTTATTAATTTCATACAAAGGTCAAAATAGTATTTTTTATATATATCTTCTCAAAATTGTTTGATTCTCTAGATATTTGTACTTGACATTAATCTTAACTTACAGATAATTATGTTTTATGATAATAACATTTATTATGTAACAAGTATTTTTTTGACATAATATTTTCTCATGTTAAACCTCAGCAGTTGTACGAGTTGCGTGTAAAAATTGTTATTCACAGAAAAACAAACAATATCATGTTGTTTGTGCTTGATTACTAGCCAATTTATTATTACATAATTCATGTTCTATGATTTTCTTTAGCCACTGCTTTCTCCTTTGTTGTTTTATTTCTTTAAATTATTATTATTTTTTTGTACTAAGTTACTTTCATTCACTCATTCACACAAATTTTAAATTTGGTTTACACTGTTTTACCTCACTATTTTTATTTTCTATATATGCTATCATGTCACAAAACTATAGGATTCTAGCAGTAACAACTTGTAAGCTATAATATTTAATAATAGTGAACACATCAAATAGAGTGTAAATGCTAAATATAACAGTATTTTATACTAACTAACAGTTCTATATATTGTGTTGCTTACAGTTAGTAGGTATTGAAAAGAGACTAAAACAGTCAAGTAACAGTGATTCTCTTACTTTGCTTACCTCATATTTTCACTCACTCAAATACCTTATAATTTTTTTAATTCAAAGTTTATTATTTAAAAAAATGTTTATTTGTTGGCAAACATGACTATAATAGCAACAATCTTGAGAAGTTTTGTTTGTCTGTTTTCAGTCCTTCTTGTACCTTTGTTCCATATGTAGGTTTATCTGTTTCATCTTGTTTTTGGTATATCTTGCAATTCATTTTTAATGCATAGTCAAACAATTTAGATTATTATGGTACTTATTTACATTCTATTCATTTTGTTACACCTCTTGGCTTTGCTTATGCTGTTGCTGCTCTACCGTTCTTCAAGTGTCTGGGAACTACTTTGTCTTCTTTGGTCTTCTTTTTGAGACTTCCTTATTCTCTGCCTTGTCATCTTCTAACTCTGTGAACTGAAGATGGATTTTTGATGGCATTATCTTGATGACAATTTTCTGATGTCTCTCTCCCCCACTTCATTTGTCCCTTATGTTCTGTACCCTTTTTGGTTCTGAAATATTTTTCACTGAAGACGATGAATCTGAATCAACGGAGACATTCTCCTTAAGAACTAATCAACCTCTTGACCCTGCAACCCTTGCGAGCCCAGATCTCCTGTCAGACACACAAGATGTCAGAATGTCTGCTACCTTTACTCCAGATATCTATGAAGAAAGAGCTGAAACTAATAAATCGGAAGAAAGAGAATCTGTGGCCACTGTAGAACAGTTCAAAGACAGAGTAGAAAAGGCTGGTGAAATTAACGATCGGACGAATGTTAGTAAACTGAGAGGACAACAAATTGATGATATCAAAGATAAATTTTCACTCTATGGGGCCAATACCCTTGAAGAGCCAGTCATAAAGAACATTGAGAAACAAAGTTTAAGTAGATCTTACACAGATGTTAGAGACATCACATTGTTCTCCCCCCCTACCACACCGACAGAAAAATGCCTTGGCCAGAAATCTGCTAGGACATGTGGTTCTCAAGAAGATCTTGTCCAAGATGGATTTGAACAGGTCATTGAGAAGCATGCAAACAAAAAACACCCCCCAGATATCAAGAAACCTATTCGGAAAAAACTTAGAGACAGATCGCGTTCTGGATGTAGCAGTTCTGAGGGAGAGTTGGAAAGGATGAGCTCTGAGGAGTCTTTAGATGGTGATACTATTCTTAAAGAGAGTAGCCTTTTATCCACCCAAGTTGTCGAGCCACCAGCTTCTCCTTTGGTGGTTGAGACACCTATAGGATCAATAAAGGACAGGGTAAAAGCTTTACAGAACAAAGTTGAAGAGGAAGAAGTGCAAAAAGATACTAAAGTCTTTACATACGATGGAAAATCTTCTATTACCGCAAAGAAAATGGAGGAAGCTATGCCAGAACTTCCCAGAGTTCCTAAGTCACCTAGATCTCAGACAGAAAGATTAGAGGAAACTATGTCAGTGAAGGACCTTATGAAAGCTTTCCAAACTGGGGAGGACCCGTCAAAAAGTAAATCTGGGCTTTTTGAACACCAATCCTTGCAGTCTTCTTGTATTTCCACATGGATTTCTGAATCACCAGGTTCGGAAACAGTGCATGATATAGAACAAAGACCTACACAGGAGCCAAAATCACAAATCCAAACTCAAAGGCCCACGATTTTCCATCAACAGAGTAGTGTCAAGAAAGGTGATCAAACAGACATCAAGGATGAACCAGCAAACCTAATCAGCTGTAAAGAATCCCAGTTCACTTCAGACAGTGTTTATATTGAAAAGATGGTTACATTTAGTGATACTGTTCAACGAGATGATGAAAGTGTTAGCCCATTGCGAGAAGTATCAAACTTGTCAGAGAAGGAGGGAATCTCTGTGAAACATCTGATAAAAACATTCCAGACTGGGCAAGAAGATCAAAAAAGTAAAGTGGGACCTCATTCAACACTGATATTAGATTCTAATGATTCTGAAGAGAGAGAGACAACTGAACAAAGTCCTACACAGGAGCCAGAATCACAAAGCCAATCTCAGAGACCCACGGTTTTCCATTCAAAGAGTGACGCTGATGTACACGGCATCATAAAGACAGACACAGATGATCAATCACAAAGTTTAATCAAAACGGAACCACAGTTAATTTCAGACATTTCCCTGTTGAGAAAGACAGTTACGTTTGCTGACACAGTTCAGTATGATGCTGTTAGCCCACAGCAAGATGTGCAAGAGTTTTCAGAAAAGCAAAATGTGTCTGTTAAGGAGCTGATGAAAACATTCCAGTCTGTAAAAGACCCCTCAAAAACTAAAGTGGAACTTTTTGAACACAAACCTGTGGCTTCCTCTATTTCAACATTAATATCCCATTCAGGAGATTCTGCAGAGATACAGAGTACTGAACAAAGTCCTACAAAACAGATAAATACTCAAATCCAAAGTCAGAACCTCACAAATGTACATCAACAGAGTGATGCCAAGCAATATGACCAGGCAGAATTGGTTGATCAACCAGTAACCTTAATCAAAAAGGAATCACAGATAATTTCAGATATTCCTTATGGAAAGTCACTAATATTTGTAGATACACTTCAGGGTGATCAATTGTGTCTTAATAAGGGGCCAAAGATGTTACATAAAGATGCCATGTCTGTGAAGGAGCTGAGGAAAACATTTGAGTCTCAGAAAGACCCTTTGAAGAGTAAAGTTGGAGCACTAGAGTCAGAGTCAGGCATTAAGTGGAGTGAACACAGTCCCAGAAATGAGCCAAAATTGCAAACCCAAATGCAGAATATCACAACTTTCCAACCGCAGAGAGATATGAAGGATTTAGAGGCCCAAACTGGCCCTCTACAGAATCCTGAGAGTTCACAACAAATGTTAGATATTTCTTATTTTGGAGAAACAGTAAAAAATCCTTATGGAATTCAGTTAGATGACGGAAGGGTTAGCTCTTGGAGTGATGATTCAGAGTTATCAAGAAGGATAATGCAACTCGAAGAACCGGCTATTAGAAAGAGTATATCTGATGATTCACAGATTAGCCCTGATCGCAGACCTTCTGAGGACTTTAGTGCAGACATAAAAGCTGAGCTGGAGGAATGTCCAAAGTACCAGCAGTTCAAGCAAACAGCTTCAGATGTCAGACATCAACTTGAGACACCTGAAGAGGAGAGCTTTGCTCAGGATTCTGATACTTATTTTGAGGAAGACATAAGTCCCAAGTATCTTGAGAGTCACAAACATAAAGGCATTGATAAATCCTCAGAGACTAGTGTTATTACAACATATCACTCCAGCACTGGTGAGAGAGACAGTTCTGAAGGACTCATGTCAGGACTGAGCAATGAAATCCATTCGTACTCTACTAAAGAAGATGGAATGTACATTATACCATCAGAGGAAGATCAAATCCAAGTAGAGATAAAAACATCTAGTCAGGCTGATGTAATTAGAGAGAAAGAACTCATGCCAACTTCAGTAACTGAGACTTCACTCCAGGAGGTTTGCATTGACAAAAAGGTACATCAGCAATCATATGAGCAATCTGCAAAACCAAAAGAGATGGCAGGGATGCTATCCCTGCTGAACAGTGACCTGGATCAGTACCTCAAGGACAAGCCAGTGAAAAGTGAGCATGCAGAGGAGGTTGTTGTTCAGGAAAACTTTGAACAAGTTATTCACACCAAAATACATCATTCTTCTAGTGCTGATATGAAGGATGATATTAATGATGAAGAGACACAGATTGATGTGGCTAAAGTAAAAGAACTAACACCATGTTCTATATCAGAGACTCCATTTCAAGAAACTTGCATTCAGAAAAGCTTAAGCCTACAACAGTCTTCAACGGAAAAGCAATCTACATCTGAGAAAAATATGTCTGGCATGTTGTCACTTCTCAATAATGACTTAAATCAACATCTTCAGGAAAGGCCAATGGCAGTACAATCTGAACCAGAAGAAGATCTAGTCCATGAAAGTTATGAAGAAACTGTATTGTCAAGTAATGATTTACAGGACAAACTAGGTGGTGAGGAAAATGAAGTCCTGCAGACTAATGTAATTACAGAGAAAGGACTCACACCAACTCCTGTGAGCGAGACTCCATTTCAAGAAAATTGCACTGAGAGAAACTTAAAACAACAAGAATCTGCAAGTGAAAAGAATATGTCAGGCCTGATATCACTTCTTAGCAGTGACCTAGTTCAACATCTCAAAGAAAAGCCAGTGACAATACAATCCCAACCACAAGAAGAGCTAGTCCATGAGAGGTTCCAACAAGTCATATTGACACGTGATGATTCGGAGGGCAAAATAAAGGGAGAGCCAAATG
Organism: Rhamphochromis longiceps; assembly: GCF_057381845.1. Lineage (NCBI taxonomy): Eukaryota > Metazoa > Chordata > Actinopteri > Cichliformes > Cichlidae > Rhamphochromis > Rhamphochromis longiceps. Next base: position 27,073,169 of record NC_140562.1, on the reverse strand, counting down.
AAGAGCTTCAGACAGATGTAATTGGAGACAGAGAAATACCAAGTTCAGTGTTGGAAACTCCATTCCAAGAAGTTTGCATAGAGACAAAGGCACACCACCAGCCATCTACATCTGAGAAAAATATGTCTGGCATGTTGTCACTTCTTAGCAGTGACTTATATCAACATCTTGAGGAAAAGTCTGTGGTAGTGCAATATGAACCAGAAGAGGATGTAGTCCATGAGAGATGTGAACAAACTATAGTGAAAGGCAATGATTTACAGGTCAAAATAGGGGAAGAAACAAATGAAGAGCTGCTGACTGATTTAATTAGAAAGGAAAAATTCACAGCAACTTTGGTAAGTGACACTCCATTCCAGGAGGTTTGCACAGAGAGAAAGGCACACCACCAGCAATCTACGTCTGAGAAAAATATGTCTGGCATGTTGTCACTTCTGAGTCATGACTTAGATCAACACCTGAAGGAAAAGCCAATGGCAATGCAGTCTGAACCAGGAGGAGATCTAGTCTGTGAGAGATGGGAACAAATTATAATAAAAAGTAATGATTTACAGGTCAAAATAGGGGAGGAGCCAACTGAAGACCCACAGACTGATGAAATTAGAAAGAAAGAGCTCATGCCAACTTCAGTAACTGAGACTCCATTCCAGGAGGTTTGCATTGACAAAAGGGCACATCAACAATCATATGAGCAATCCGTAAAACCAAAAGAGATGGCAGGCATGCTATCCCTGCTGAACAGTGACCTGGATCAGTACCTCAAGGACAAGCCAGTGAAAAGTGAGCATGCAGAGGAGGTTGTTGTTCAGGAAAACTTTGAACAAGTTATTCACACCAAAATACATCAGTCTTCTAGTGCTGATATGGAGGATGAGATGAATGCACAGACAGATGAACAGACACCGATTAATGTGGCTGAAGTAAAAGAACTAACACCATGTTCTATATCAGAGACTCCATTTCAAGAAACTTGCATTCAGAGAAACTTAAACCAACAACAGTTTACAACTGAGAAGAATATGTCAGGTATGGTATCACTTCTTAGCAGTGACCTAGTTCAACATCTCAACGAAAAGTCAGTGACAATACAATCCCAGCCACAGGAAGAGCTAGTCCATGAGAGGTTCCAACAAGTCATATTGACAAGTGATATTTCAATAGACATGATAAGGGGAGAACCAAGTGAAGACCTTCAGACAGATGTAAGTGGAGGCAGAGAACTAACACCAAGTTCAATGGTGGAAACTTCAATCCAAGAAATTTACATAGAGAGAAAGTCACAGCACCAGCCATCTGCATCTGAGAAAAATATGTCTGGCATGCTATCACTTCTGAGTCATGACTTAGATCAACATCTTGAGGAAAAGTCTGTGGCAATGCAATCTGAACCAGAAGAACATCTAGTCCACGAGAGATGTGAACAAATTATATTGTCCAGTAATGATTTACAGGACAAAATAGACGGTGAGGCAAATAAAAACCTGCACACTGATGTAATTAGAGAGAAAGAAATCATGCCAACTTTGGCAAGTGAGACTCCATTCCAGGAAGTTTGCCTTGAAAAAAAGGTACAATATCAACAATCATACGATCCATCTACAGAAACAAAGGAGATGTCAGGCATGCTATCCCTGCTGAACAGTGACTTGGATCAGTACCTCAAGGACAAGCCAGTGAAAAGTGAGCCTACAGAGGAGGTTGTTGTTCAGGAGAATTTTCAGCAAGTTATTCAAACCAAAATACATCAGTCTTCGAGTGCTGATATGGAGGATGAGATAGGTGCACAGATGCATGACCAGACACAGATTGATGTGGCTGAAGTAAAAGAACTAACACCATGTTCTATATCAGAGACTCCATTTCAAGAAACATGCATTGAGAGAAATTTAGAACAACCAAAGTCTACTACTGAGAAGAATATGTCAGGTATGGTATCACTTCTTAGCAGTGACCTAGTTCAGCATCTCAACGAAAAGTCAGTGACAATACAATCCCAGCCACAGGAAGAGCTAGTCCATGAGAGGTTTCAACAAGTCATATTGACACGTGATAATTTGGGGGGCAAAATAGAGGGAGAATCAAAGGAAGAGCTTCAGACAGATGTAATTGGAAACAGAGAATCAGCTTTGGAAACGTCATTCCAAGACGTTTGCATAGAGACAAATGTGCATCACCAGCAATCTACATCTGAAAAAAATATGTCTGGCATGTTGTCACTTCTTAGTCATGACTTAGATCAACATCTTGAGGAAAAGTCTGTGGTAGTGCAATCTGAACCAGAAGAGGATGTAGTCCATGAGAGATGTGAACAAACTACTGTGAAAAATAATGATTTACAGGTCAAAATAGCAGAAGAGGCAAACAAAGAGCTTCAGACAAATGTAATTGGAGACAGAGAATCAGTGTTGGAAACTCCATTCCAAGAAGTTTGCATAGAGACAAAGGCACACCACCAGCAATCTACATCTGAAAAAAATATGTCTGGCATGTTGTCACTTCTTAGCAGTGACTTAGATCAACATCTTGAGGAAAAGTCTGTGGTAGTGCAATCTGAACCAGAAGAGGTTGTAGTCCATGAGAGATGTGAACAAACTACTGTGAAAAATAATGATTTACAGGTCAAAATAGCAGAAGAGGCAAATGAAGAGCTTCAGACAAATGTAATTGGAGACAGAGAATCAGTGTTGGAAACTCCATTCCAAGAAGTTTGCATAGAGACAAAGGCACACCACCAGCAATCTACATCTGAAAAAAATATGTCTGGCATGTTGTCACTTCTTAGCAGTGACTTAGATCAACATCTTGAGGAAAAGTCTGTGGTAGTGCAATCTGAACCAGAAGAGGATGTAGTCCATGAGAGATGTGAACAAACTACCATAAAAAGTAATGATTTACAGGTCAAAATATCAGAAGAAGAAATCGAAGAGCTGCAGACTGATGTAATGGTAGGCAGAGAAATACTAAGTTCAGTGGTAGAAACTCCATTCCAAGAAATTTGCATAGAGAGAAAGGCGCACCACCAGCCATCTACAACTGGGAAAAATATGTCTGGCATGCTATCAGTTCTTAGTCATGACTTAGATCAGCATCTTCAGGAAAAGTCAGCAGTAGTGCAATCTGAACCAGAAGAGGAACTAGTCCATGAGAGCTACAAGCAAGTTATAGCAATAAAGGATTTCAAACAAGAAACTCATGCCTTATCTCCTGAACATAAAATGATGTCACCAGGAGATACAATTTTTGACAGCCTGGATATCACTAAAAAACAACCTTTAGAAAGTGGTTGGCACACATGTTCTAAAGAAGATGAAGGCCTGAAGAGTTTTTCATCTGAGGAAATTAAAACTGAATGGATGGTGGATGCACATGACTATAAAAGTGACCATGAAGATGTTAGTGTTGCTGTCTCTGATTCTGTTCTTTTTCAAGTACCAAGTAGTTTTAACACACTACAGCGACCGGCTGATTTAGAAAATCTAAACACTGTTGTATTTGATGACCCAGCTAATGAGTCATGTCATCGAGATTCACTAGAAGCTAGCCCTCTTGTGGAGGATAAATCGTCACAGAAATCCCCTGATTCAATTGAACCAAGCCCTACCAAAGAATCTCCTTGTCCAGACTCTCTTGAAGGAAGTCCTACTCAGTCAAACAATGCAGATGTTAAGATCCCAGCAAAGACTGCTGTATATGAAGATTATGCTTCCCAGCTCAGAGCATGTTTTGCTTATGAGAAAAATATTTACTCAGATGAATGTGAGCATGTTGAGCATGATAACAATCTTGAGACAACTGAAATACACAGTGAAAATAAAGAAGACAAATATTCTGAATCCACAAAGAGAGTAGCTCATGGTGAGAGTCTTCACATGTTTGTAAGGCAAGGCTGTTTTGACACAGAAGAAAGGGCGGTTGATGGCACCGATAAACAGTTAACACCAGAAGAGGAGATGTTTAAAATGGCTGCAAAGATCAAAACATTTGAGGAGATGGAACAGGAGTCTAAACTGCGGATAGAAAAATCTTTTGATGCTATTGTACTATCAGAAACAAATGGTCATGAAAATGGTGAGGTTGATCTTAAATCTGGCCCGGTTTCACAGTCTGTCCCACAAGATGCAATAGAGAAAATAACAGAGAAATGTGTGACAGAAAGCATTCACAGACAAAAGGAGGCACTGAATATTACTTTTAATAAGAAGGAAGAAACTCAGTCAGATCCTAAAAGTACTCACTCAGTTGACAGTTCACTGTGTTTAACTGCAACTCCAGATGAACCTGAACAAGAATGTGAGTACTCTGTGCCACACAAAGATAAAGACACTATTGGAGGTGCAGTCACTGACATTCCTTTTTCTGGCTCAGATGAACATCATTTAAATGATGACAAAGAAGTTGGATCACCATTTACAATCGGTTCAGCTTCAGTCAGCCAACCTCAGACTACGGTGTGTACTAAAGAAGGAGAATTTGTTGTAGAGTGTGAGGGTCTTTGCATTTCAGAGGACAGAAAAACACCAGATAAAACACCAGGTGATGAAAAAACCCCTGATCCATTTCAGTTTCAAGAGGGAAAGCTATTTGAAATGACCAGAGGTGGAGCTATTGACATGACAAGAAGCCTCGATGAAGAAAGGGAAGCATATGCATTTTTTCATATTGGGAAACATCCAGTTGATGAAGTTGTCCCAGAAGAGACTGAACACTCTCAATCAAAGTCTTTAACTTTACAGATGAATGATTATGTCTCAGATGTAACCCATCAAGAAACCCCAAATTCATATTTGACTCAGGGTACCAGTGACAAAGCATCTAGTCCCAATTCTGAAACTGTCATCGTAGCTACAAGTGGAAAATCACAACTTGAGAAGCCACTTACTAAAGTTCAATGTGCCAGCTCTAGCTCTGCTTTAGACATTAAAAGCCTTGAAAGTCTCGGTCTAAGCTATCTAGACTCTACCATAGCCGATCTTCAATCAGACATATCCACAGTCGCTCATTCATTCTACTCAGACCAGAGCCATGATTTCTCAGATGATGATGATGATGATGATGACGTTGAGGAGGAAGAAGACCAGTGCTCAGTCATAGAGATGGCCTTTTCATCTGGTCAGCCTAGCATGCCAGCATATAATCAGGACTCACCCACACCTTTGACAAAACCAGCCACGGCAGTTAAGGGAGATGGTCATTATAAAAAAGCCAAGAAAGACACACAGATATCTCAAGTTCATGGAGAAGAAAAAAGTTCCACCTTGGCCCGTAGGACTAGATCTGAGGCTAGTGACATAAATAAATCCTCTGTAAAAGACAGCAGGAGTTATTCTGATGGTAGTCAGCCCACTAATACAACTGACCTTTCCCCTTCCAAACTTACTGTAATGACACAAGAAAAAGCTTTACCTCATATGATCTCGACATGCTCTTCTCCAAGGAAAGACAGCCAACTGTCCATGACTATAGAAACATCTGTTAGGCCTTCTTTGGATACCGATGATATAAGTAGCGCTAGTCACAAGAGCCCAGATTCTGTTATCTTCACATATGACATTCCTGCTTCGCATAGTTCAGGTTCTGATGGCAGTAGAGTAGAGCCAACAGAGCATTTGTCTTGTGAGACAGTGGATGTATTTGAATCCAGGCCTGCCTGGAATGAAACAGTGGAAACTCAGATGCAGAGAGTCATCGATGACCAAACTTCAGAATGTACGGCAGGTATGGCCAGACTCAAAGTGGGTTTTTACATTCTTATCTCTTCCTCTCAGCTGCAAGAGCCTTTTCCCTCCTCCTAAGAACAATATCAACATTACTCATTTTGCATTGCTTTCATATGTTGTGACTTGTCTGGTCCCACCTTGCACAGCTTAGTGTATTTTGTATGTGAGTATGTGTGCCCCTATGTGTATATTTTTGTGTTGTGCATGTAAGTTACTTTCCCATCTGTGTTTGTGAATATGCAGTCTCAAGATTGAATGGCCATGTTGGCTAAAGAAATAGTCTAAGTAGTTTCAATGAAGACTTATTGATTATAGATGAATGAATGATTATTATATGAGAGTATTGTCTGTACTAATAATCCAGCTTTACTATTATCAAAATAAGGAAAAGCAGATCTATAACATTACTTACACTAATGACTGAAAAGCATGATGTGCTGACCGTGACTAGTCATTTGTAAGAAAACATTAATTCGTATCAAATTTCAGCCTTTATGTTATCATCTATGTCATTATTACAGATCTACATTTATTTTACAGCCTATAGCATAGAATCCTCGTGAAATATTATTTTACACGTACACATTCACATAACATATACTTGCAATATGTAAAATAAAATTTTACTCGGTATATTTTCACTTCAGGAGTTGTTAACATTTAATGTTTGGCTATGTTGGCTTTTTTTTTTTAGTCGATTGGCAGGAAGATGCTGACAGGAAAGAGGAGACATTAGCTATCATTTCAGATCTTCTTGGCTTCAGCTGGACTGGTAAGCTGTCAAATTATGCAATTAATTTTAAGTTTTATATTTTAAATTTTAAATACGCAATGTACTTTAGGAAGAGGCTGTATTTTAGGTAGAGGCTGTATTTACTGCATTTTTCAAATGTTATTTTAACTTTAACTCAACTATTCATCATCAGGAACAGATGATATTATACATAATTCAACCCTTTTGTTATTTGATTTGTTCTCCACCTCTCAAGAACTTGCAAGAGAACTGGAATTCAGTGAAGATGATATTCAGCTAGTGAGAACAGAGAATCCTAATTCCCTGCAAGAGCAGAGCCATGCTTTACTGCAGCGCTGGGTTGAACGTGAGGGAAAACACGCCACAGGTCCATAACATTTTGTCCTGCCAGATATGCCTTTATGAAATTATTTGTGCATTTGGTAGACCCATATTCAAATCGCTGATTGAATACAAATGTTTTATTTTCAGTTTTTACGTAATAGAAATGAATGTCTTCTAGTCATCTATTAATAAATTATTGATTCTTCCACAGAGGACTGTCTGATTAAGAGGCTGACTAAGATCAACCGCATGGACATTGTTCATCTTATTGAAACCCAGATGAACAAGTCAGTTCAAGAGCAAACATCTAGAACTTATGCAGAGATAGAGAAGACACTGGATCACAGTGAAGGTAGTTGTACTTCTTAGCACACTGAACACCCTACCTTACACCAAGCTCCCTGTGTGTTTACGTTCATTCATATATATACATATATATGTTGTTTTTAGTGTCAGTAGCCTTATCTTCAGTCCAAGAGGATGCAGATAGCCCCAGAGTCGTGAGAAAAGTGGAGTCAGACCGCAGACCACCCCCAGCTGTTTCAGAAGAGGACCTCTCAGTCGCTTCCCTACTGGATATTCCTTCGTGGGCAGAGCCTGTTGGACAGATCCATTCGGAGAGCATGCATGGTGACCTATTGGAGGAGCTTGAAATCCCGCAGTAAGTTATTCATTTGAAAATATTCCTGACTCTGCAAAATGCACTGGCAGTGCAACACAATGTCAGATCAAACTACTCCTTTTCTCAAGCCTAATGTTTCCCACCAAGTTGTCCTCAGGAAACAGAACAGTGTCCTATCCTGCTTCAGGCTGTTCTTTGTGTCATATAGTGGGTGCAGTTCTTTGGGTGTGTTTCCCTTTTAGCTTGTCAGATTAGGACTCTGAGATGCACATTTATCATCAAAGTCAGATTTTGTGACCTATCTTTCTTTTTGTTCTGCAGTGAGTTGAATCCTAACTTGTGGACCTCTGAGAATGTAATTACACGTGAATCAAGTCAAGACAACTTAGATGAGCAAGTAAGTATGCAGCCTACTTCAAAAGAAGCTGCATTTGGGAGCCAAGCAACTCAGGTTTATGACCCCAAAGTGAAAGACCAGGAAGCTCATTTCATCAGCTCTTTCCAAGGTGGAGCTCAAGTCAAAGATGGTCAAAGCCTAGAGCACTGTGGTTATGAAGACAAGCAAGGTCAATCCTGTGAAATTCACTCATCTCACTCATCTTTTTCTGTCAGAGACTTTACTCTGAGGCTGTCAGAGTCAGACAAAATTGAAACTGATATCAGTAAGCTTTGTAATGAATTACATTGTGCACCCTTGTTTTGCAGTAGAGATCCAGCCAGTTCTAGTGAGATCACAGCCCAGTTCAAGAGAGTACTCTATAGTCATGACAAGACCACACAGGTTTCAGGTGTGGACATGGACACCAAACCCTTCAAGTTAAGCAAAGAAGAAATAACAAAGTGCAATGTATATAGTGAAGTCATTCTGGAAAACTTGCCCTTCATTGATGACAATGCTGATATGCAGGCAACTGAACTCAATATTGCAACAGCTAAGTCCAGCAACGTGAATCCATTTAAAAATGGCATACAGACAATGATGCCATGCAGTCAGACAACCTGTCGCCCTCATTGTATGGCTTGTGACTCAACTGAGATGATCTGTAATTGTTATTCTACTACTCCAAACAGTAACAATGTTGTAGCAGCAGCAAACAGGTCCTGCATTACTGAGCCAGAGAATTTGTCTTTCCACTATTTCCAGCCTGTCACTTATCTCACACTACAAACACCTGAGTGTGGTATCACATTACCTTCCACTTTTATAGACTGCAGCCGATTGACCCCTGATTCTTTAGCATCTGAAGAGCAGTGTGGCTCCCTTTCTCCCGCTAATGAAAGTGGTCACTTCCTTCCAGATGCATGGATGTTAAATGAATCTGTACCTAGATTGTCATCCCCCGAATCTGTCATGTCAGTTAGTGATTATAGAGCAATGTCACCTGACTCTCCTCAGGGTGGGGAAAGAGTATTACCTCCAGACTTTTCAAGTATATTTGATGAGACCTATGCACTCTCTGTTATGTCTGAGAGATGTAGTTCTCCAGAAGTTACAAACAACTTCACTGAAAATGAATATAACACCTGTGAGTCATGTAGTTACGACCACAAACTGCTTTTTGGGTCAAAGGCTTTTGTTCCTGTAATTTCACACTCTAGACCAGTATCGAATGACTATCTAATCTCTAAATATAGTCCAAGACATGAGGGTGAACATTTAAAGAAAGAATCCAGAACATTCTCACCTGTGATAGTAGAAAATGAATATGATCTTTCAGTTCACAAAGGAATATCTTCACCTGACTTGTGTGCAGCTATTCATGACTATTTATCTACAGATAGGGATTGCCGACCATCTTCCCCACAATCGCAAACTTCTCAGTGCAGTTTTTCATTTCTTGAACTATTGCTGTCACAGCCAATTCGCACACAGCTAATGAATCAACACTGTCATTATTATTTACAGTATTCAGGAGAAAATCCATCCTCACCATCCCTGATGCCAACTTCTTACCAAAAATTCAGTGTAAAGGAAGCAGGTCAAAGTAGCCCTTTGATGGAGGACTATGTAGATTGTGATTGCCCTCCGTCTATCCCCCAGCAATCTGCCACATCAGTTTATCTTCCACCACATTTTTCTGCTTCACAGCACCAACATAATGCATGTGATGTCAAGCAATATACTATAAAGAATTGCTCATCTCATCTTAATCAATGGCGAGATGATAAAACCACAGATGCATCAGATTCATTGATATGTCACATGAAAGGACGAGAAATACCAATTATGGATTCATCTACTCTTACATGTGTAGAAGTCAAAATCATTGACACTGAAGACTTGGGCTGTTCAGCTAAAGAAGAAGAGTCATTTCAATTTAAGCCACTAGTTTCTGGAGTCCAAAAATTAAGAGAGGAAAGGAGTCAATCTTACCTTGATTACTGGTTTTCAAAGCTGGAAGCAGAATCTTTAGAAAATAATTCATTACCAGGGAAGTCAGTTGAAGATTTAACAACAAAGCCAAAATTGGCTCCAGAATACAATGAAATGAAAGAGACTATAAATTTGACTTCGGTGAAAGAATTATCACCTACCAAAGACCAACACCAAAAACTTGAAACTTGTGACAACTTGCAAAAAATATCTTTAGCCCAACCACTTGTGTTTGACTTAGTGGAGAGACCAAAATACATTTTGGACTTTCCAACGATAACTCAATTCTCTAACACAAAAAAACCCTTAAATGAAACTGTAAACAAAGACTGTCAGTATGCATTATTCACAACTGAGAAGGAAGCACTAAGGCCATGTTTGAAAATTTCACATACATCGCTAGGAAAACAGAGGGATTATGTATTTCCTGAAGATACAAAAAGTTTGGGGACCGTATGCACTCTAACTGAAAAGGAGTTAACCCTTATCAGTGACTTGAGAACAGTACCTACACAAGTTTTTGAGGATAACAAAAAAAATTCAAAAGATTTCTATTCTTCAGATATTGAACTTACACGCTCAGCTTTTAATGTAAAATCATGCCTAAGATTGCGGCCAAAATCTCCTGAATCATTGGAGTCTGATGATGAATTTAGTCCTCTCTCTCCTGACTCACCTGTTACTCAGTTCAGATGTCCCCATAATGAGTACAATGAAGAATTGCTAAGGCCTGCTTCAAGACCTTTGACCTATGCACAGGTTGTGCGAGGCTTTACACATGACAACGAATGTGACACTTTATTTGACTTCCAAATTAGTGACTTGAGAACTATGCCTTCTGCGTCTTCGCCATCAGAAGCATCTGATACAGAACATACCCTTTATCTTCTAGACGAGTGGGTGGTGGAATTAAGGCCACAGTCTCCTGAATCACTAGAGTCTGAAGGTGAATTTAGGCCGCTCTCTCCAGACTCACCTGTTCCTCAGTTCAGATGTCCCCATAATGAATGTAATGCGGAATTGTTAGGGCAAAGGTCGGTTACACCAGAATCAGCATTTTCAGACTGGGAAGATTCTGATTTGCGTCTGGAAATTATGTTTGATGAGATCAGACCAGTGTCCTCTCAGTCACATTCATCTGATTTTAGTCTGGATCTGTTGTCAGATAATAGAGCATTGTCTCCAGAGTTTGTGTCTCCTGGTTTGGACTTTTCACTCTTGAACAGTTGGCTGGCAGACTTTAGATCATCCTCCCCAGAATCTTTGGTGTCAGTTCATCAATGTCCTCATTCTTCTTCCATGATGTTAAGTCCAACAATCAGTCAACATTGTAACTACTACTTGCAATATTCTGAAAATAGGCCCACGTCACCTCTTTCAACAATGTCCGATAATGATGATTTAGAATCTTGTCTTGCACAAATGTTTGAAGACAACAAACCAGATTCACCAGATTCCTACTCTTCAAATGTTGAAGTTAAACACTCAGCTCTTACTGTAAAATCATCGCCTTTGCTGCCTGCTTCAAGAACTTTGACCTATGCACAGGTTGTGCAAGGCTTTACACATGACAACGAATGTGACACTTTATTTGACTTCCAAAGTAGTGACTTGAGAACTATGCCTTCTGCATCTTCGCCATCAGAAGCATCTGATACAGAACATACCCTTTATCTTCTAGACGAGTGGGTGGTGGAATTAAGGCCACAGTCTCCTGAATCGCTGGAGTCTGAAGGTGAATTTAGGCCACTCTCTCCGGACTCACCTGTTCCTCAGTTCAGATGTCCCCATAATGAATGTAATGCGGAATTGTTAGGGCAAAGGTCGGTTACACCAGAATCAGCATTTTCGGACTGGGAAGATTCTCATTTGTGTCTGGAAATTATGTTTGATGAGATCAGACCAGTGTCCTCTCAGTCACATTCATCTGATTTTAGTCTGGATCTGTTGTCAGATAATAGAGCATTGTCTCCAGAGTTTGTGTCTCCTGGTTTGGACTTTTCACTCTTGAACAGTTGGCTGGCAGACTTTAGAGCATCCTCCCCAGAATCTGTGGTGTCAGTTCATCAATGTCCTCATTCTTCTTCCATGATGTTAAGTCCAACAATCAGTCAACATTGTAACTACTACTTGCAATATTCTGAAAATAGGCCCACGTCACCTCTTTCAACAATGTCCGATAATGATGATTTAGAATCTTGTCTTGCACAAATGTTTGAAGACAACAAACCAGATTCACCAGATTCCTACTCTTCAAATGTTGAAGTTAAACACTCAGCTCTTACTGTAAAATCATCGCCTTTGCTGCCTGCTTCAAGAACTTTGACCTATGCACAGGTTGTGCGAGGCTTTACACATGACAACGAATGTGACACTTTATTTGACTTCCAAAGTAGTGACTTGAGAACTATGCCTTCTGCATCTTCGCCATCAGAAGCATCTGATACAGAACATACCCTTTATCTTCTAGACGAGTGGGTGGTGGAATTAAGGCCACAGTCTCCTGAATCGCTGGAGTCTGAAGGTGAATTTAGGCCACTCTCTCCGGACTCACCTGTTCCTCAGTTCAGATGTCCCCATAATGAATGTAATGCGGAATTGTTAGGGCAAAGGTCGGTTACACCAGAATCAGCATTTTCGGACTGGGAAGATTCTCATTTGTGTCTGGAAATTATGTTTGATGAGATCAGACCAGTGTCCTCTCAGTCACATTCATCTGATTTTAGTCTGGATCTGTTGTCAGATAATAGAGCATTGTCTCCAGAGTTTGTGTCTCCTGGTTTGGACTTTTCACTCTTGAACAGTTGGCTGGCAGACTTTAGAGCATCCTCCCCAGAATCTGTGGTGTCAGTTCATCAATGTCCTCATTCTTCTTCCCTGATGTTAAGTCCAACAATCAGTCAACATTGTAACTACTACTTGCAATATTCTGAAAATAGGCCCACGTCACCTCTTTCAACAATGTCCGATAATGATGATTTAGAATCTTGTCTTGCACAAATGTTTGAAGACAACAAACCAGATTCACCAGATTCCTACTCTTCAAATGTTGAAGTTAAACACTCAGCTCTTACTGTAAAATCATCGCCTTTGCTGCCTGCTTCAAGAACTTTGACCTATGCACAGGTTGTGCGAGGCTTTACACATGACAACGAATGTGACACTTTATTTGACTTCCAAAGTAGTGACTTGAGAACTATGCCTTCTGCATCTTCGCTATCAGAAGCATCTGATACAGAATATACCCTTTATCTTCTAGACGAGTGGGTGGCGGAATTAAGGCCACAGTCTCCTGAATCGCTGGAGTCTGAAGGTGAATTTAGGCCGCTCTCTCCGGACTCACCTGTTCCTCAGTTCAGATGTCCCCATAATGAATGTAATGCGGAATTGTTAGGGCAAAGGTCGGTTACACCAGAATCAGCATTTTCAGACTGGGAAGATTCTGATTTGTGTCTGGAAATTATGTTTGATGAGATCAGACCAGTGTCCTCTCAGTCACATTCATCTGATTTTAGTCTGGATCTGTTGTCAGATAATAGAGCGTTGTCTCCAGAGTTTCTGTCTCCTGGTTTGGACTTTTCATTCTTGAACAGTTGGCTGGCAGACTTTAGAGCATCCTCCCCAGAATCTGTGGTGTCAGTTCATCAATGTCCTCATTCTTCTTCCATGATGTTAAGTCCAACAATCAGTCAACATTGTAACTACTACTTGCAATATTCTGAAAATAGGCCCACGTCACCTCTTTCAACAATTTCCAATAATGATGATTTAGAATCTTGTCTTGCACAAATGTTTGAAGACAACAGACCAGATTCACCAGATTCCTACTCTTCAAATGTTGAAGTTAAACACTCAGCTCTTACTGTAAAATCATCGCCTTTGCTGCCTGCTTCAAGAACTTTGACCTATGCACAGGTTGTGCGACATGACAACGAATGTGACACTTTATTTGACTTCCAAAGTAGTGACTTGAGAACTATGCCTTCTGCATCTTCGCTATCAGAAGCATCTGATACAGAATATACCCTTTATCTTCTAGACGAGTGGGTGGCGGAATTAAGGCCACAGTCTCCTGAATCGCTGGAGTCTGAAGGTGAATTTAGGCCGCTCTCTCCGGACTCACCTGTTCCTCAGTTCAGATGTCCCCATAATGAATGTAATGCGGAATTGTTAGGGCAAAGGTCGGTTACACCAGAATCAGCATTTTCAGACTGGGAAGATTCTGATTTGCGTCTGGAAATTATGTTTGATGAGATCAGACCAGTGTCCTCTCAGTCACATTCATCTGATTTTAGTCTGGATCTGTTGTCAGATAATAGAGCATTGTCTCCAGAGTTTGTGTCTCCTGGTTTGGACTTTTCACTCTTGAACAGTTGGCTGGCAGACTTTAGAGCATCCTCCCCAGAATCTGTGGTGTCAGTTCATCAATGTCCTCATTCTTCTTCCATGATGTTAAGTCCAACAATCAGTCAACATTGTAACTACTACTTGCAATATTCTGAAAATAGGCCCACGTCACCTCTTTCAACAATGTCCGATAATGATGATTTAGAATCTTGTCTTGCACAAATGTTTGAAGACAACAGACCAGATTCACCAGATTCCTACTCTTCAAATGTTGAAGTTAAACACTCAGCTCTTACTGTAAAATCATCGCCTTTGCTGCCTGCTTCAAGAACTTTGACCTATGCACAGGTTGTGCGAGGCTTTACACATGACAACGAATGTGACACTTTATTTGACTTCCAAAGTAGTGACTTGAGAACTATGCCTTCTGCATCTTCGCTATCAGAAGCATCTGATACAGAATATACCCTTTATCTTCTAGACGAGTGGGTGGCGGAATTAAGGCCACAGTCTCCTGAATCGCTGGAGTCTGAAGGTGAATTTAGGCCACTCTCTCCGGACTCACCTGTTCCTCAGTTCAGATGTCCCCATAATGAATGTAATGCGGAATTGTTAGGGCAAAGGTCGGTTACACCAGAATCAGCATTTTCGGACTGGGAAGATTCTCATTTGTGTCTGGAAATTATGTTTGATGAGATCAGACCAGTGTCCTCTCAGTCACATTCATCTGATTTTAGTCTGGATCTGTTGTCAGATAATAGAGCGTTGTCTCCAGAGTTTGTGTCTCCTGGTTTGGACTTTTCACTCTTGAACAGTTGGCTGGCAGACTTTAGAGCATCCTCCCCAGAATCTGTGGTGTCAGTTCATCAATGTCCTCATTCTTCTTCCATGATGTTAAGTCCAACAATCAGTCAACATTGTAACTACTACTTGCAATATTCTGAAAATAGGCCCACGTCACCTCTTTCAACAATTTCCAATAATGATGATTTAGAATCTTGTCTTGCACAAATGTTTGAAGACAACAGACCAGATTCACCAGATTCCTACTCTTCAAATGTTGAAGTTAAACACTCAGCTCTTACTGTAAAATCATCGCCTTTGCTGCCTGCTTCAAGAACTTTGACCTATGCACAGGTTGTGCGAGGCTTTACACATGACAACGAATGTGACACTTTATTTGACTTCCAAAGTAGTGACTTGAGAACTATGCCTTCTGCATCTTCGCCATCAGAAGCATCTGATACAGAACATACCCTTTATCTTCTAGACGAGTGGGTGGTGGAATTAAGGCCACAGTCTCCTGAATCGCTGGAGTCTGAAGGTGAATTTAGGCCACTCTCTCCGGACTCACCTGTTCCTCAGTTCAGATGTCCCCATAATGAATGTAATGCGGAATTGTTAGGGCAAAGGTCGGTTACACCAGAATCAGCATTTTCGGACTGGGAAGATTCTCATTTGTGTCTGGAAATTATGTTTGATGAGATCAGACCAGTGTCCTCTCAGTCACATTCATCTGATTTTAGTCTGGATCTGTTGTCAGATAATAGAGCGTTGTCTCCAGAGTTTGTGTCTCCTGGTTTGGACTTTTCACTCTTGAACAGTTGGCTGGCAGACTTTAGAGCATCCTCCCCAGAATCTGTGGTGTCAGTTCATCAATGTCCTCATTCTTCTTCCATGATGTTAAGTCCAACAATCAGTCAACATTGTAACTACTACTTGCAATATTCTGAAAAAAGGCCCACGTCACCTCTTTCAACAATGTCCGATAATGATGATTTAGAATCTTGTCTTGCACAAATGTTTGAAGACAACAGACCAGATTCACCAGATTCCTATTCTTTAAATGTTGAAGTTAAACACTCAGCTCTTACTGTAAAATCATCGCCTTTGCTGCCTGCTTCAAGAAATTTGACCTATGCACAGGTTGTGCGAGGCTTTACACATGACAACGAATGTGACACTTTATTTGACTTCCAAAGTAGTGACTTGAGAACTATGCCTTCTGCATCTTCGCCATCAGAAGCATCTGATACAGAACATACCCTTTATCTTCTAGATGAGTGGGTGGCGGAATTAAGGCCACAGTCTCCTGAATCGCTGGAGTCTGAAGGTGAATTTAGGCCACTCTCTCCGGACTCACCTGTTCCTCAGTTCAGATGTCCCCATAATGAATGTAATGCGGAATTGTTAGGGCAACGGTCGGTTACACCAGAATCAGCATTTTCAGACTGGGAAGATTCTCATTTGTGTCTGGAAATTATGTTTGATGAGATCAGACCAGTGTCCTCTCAGTCACATTCATCTGATTTTAGTCTGGATCTGTTGTCAGATAATAGAGCATTGTCTCCAGAGTTTGTGTCTCCTGGTTTGGACTTTTCACTCTTGAACAGTTGGCTGGCAGACTTTAGAGCATCCTCCCCAGAATCTGTGGTGTCAGTTCATCAATGTCCTCATTCTTCTTCCCTGATGTTAAGTCCAACAATCAGTCAACATTGTAACTACTACTTGCAATATTCTGAAAATAGGCCCACGTCACCTCTTTCAACAATGTCCGATAATGATGATTTAGAATCTTGTCTTGCACAAATGTTTGAAGACAACAAACCAGATTCACCAGATTCCTACTCTTCAAATGTTGAAGTTAAACACTCAGCTCTTACTGTAAAATCATCGCCTTTGCTGCCTGCTTCAAGAACTTTGACCTATGCACAGGTTGTGCGAGGCTTTACACATGACAACGAATGTGACACTTTATTTGACTTCCAAAGTAGTGACTTGAGAACTATGCCTTCTGCATCTTCGCTATCAGAAGCATCTGATACAGAATATACCCTTTATCTTCTAGACGAGTGGGTGGCGGAATTAAGGCCACAGTCTCCTGAATCGCTGGAGTCTGAAGGTGAATTTAGGCCGCTCTCTCCGGACTCACCTGTTCCTCAGTTCAGATGTCCCCATAATGAATGTAATGCGGAATTGTTAGGGCAAAGGTCGGTTACACCAGAATCAGCATTTTCAGACTGGGAAGATTCTGATTTGTGTCTGGAAATTATGTTTGATGAGATCAGACCAGTGTCCTCTCAGTCACATTCATCTGATTTTAGTCTGGATCTGTTGTCAGATAATAGAGCGTTGTCTCCAGAGTTTCTGTCTCCTGGTTTGGACTTTTCATTCTTGAACAGTTGGCTGGCAGACTTTAGAGCATCCTCCCCAGAATCTGTGGTGTCAGTTCATCAATGTCCTCATTCTTCTTCCATGATGTTAAGTCCAACAATCAGTCAACATTGTAACTACTACTTGCAATATTCTGAAAATAGGCCCACGTCACCTCTTTCAACAATTTCCAATAATGATGATTTAGAATCTTGTCTTGCACAAATGTTTGAAGACAACAGACCAGATTCACCAGATTCCTACTCTTCAAATGTTGAAGTTAAACACTCAGCTCTTACTGTAAAATCATCGCCTTTGCTGCCTGCTTCAAGAACTTTGACCTATGCACAGGTTGTGCGACATGACAACGAATGTGACACTTTATTTGACTTCCAAAGTAGTGACTTGAGAACTATGCCTTCTGCATCTTCGCTATCAGAAGCATCTGATACAGAATATACCCTTTATCTTCTAGACGAGTGGGTGGCGGAATTAAGGCCACAGTCTCCTGAATCGCTGGAGTCTGAAGGTGAATTTAGGCCACTCTCTCCGGACTCACCTGTTCCTCAGTTCAGATGTCCCCATAATGAATGTAATGCGGAATTGTTAGGGCAAAGGTCGGTTACACCAGAATCAGCATTTTCGGACTGGGAAGATTCTCATTTGTGTCTGGAAATTATGTTTGATGAGATCAGACCAGTGTCCTCTCAGTCACATTCATCTGATTTTAGTCTGGATCTGTTGTCAGATAATAGAGCGTTGTCTCCAGAGTTTGTGTCTCCTGGTTTGGACTTTTCACTCTTGAACAGTTGGCTGGCAGACTTTAGAGCATCCTCCCCAGAATCTGTGGTGTCAGTTCATCAATGTCCTCATTCTTCTTCCATGATGTTAAGTCCAACAATCAGTCAACATTGTAACTACTACTTGCAATATTCTGAAAATAGGCCCACGTCACCTCTTTCAACAATTTCCAATAATGATGATTTAGAATCTTGTCTTGCACAAATGTTTGAAGACAACAGACCAGATTCACCAGATTCCTACTCTTCAAATGTTGAAGTTAAACACTCAGCTCTTACTGTAAAATCATCGCCTTTGCTGCCTGCTTCAAGAACTTTGACCTATGCACAGGTTGTGCGACATGACAACGAATGTGACACTTTATTTGACTTCCAAAGTAGTGACTTGAGAACTATGCCTTCTGCATCTTCGCTATCAGAAGCATCTGATACAGAATATACCCTTTATCTTCTAGACGAGTGGGTGGCGGAATTAAGGCCACAGTCTCCTGAATCGCTGGAGTCTGAAGGTGAATTTAGGCCGCTCTCTCCGGACTCACCTGTTCCTCAGTTCAGATGTCCCCATAATGAATGTAATGCGGAATTGTTAGGGCAAAGGTCGGTTACACCAGAATCAGCATTTTCAGACTGGGAAGATTCTCATTTGCGTCTGGAAATTATGTTTGATGAGATCAGACCAGTGTCCTCTCAGTCACATTCATCTGATTTTAGTCTGGATCTGTTGTCAGATAATAGAGCGTTGTCTCCAGAGTTTGTGTCTCCTGGTTTGGACTTTTCACTCTTGAACAGTTGGCTGGCAGACTTTAGAGCATCCTCCCCAGAATCTGTGGTGTCAGTTCATCAATGTCCTCATTCTTCTTCCCTGATGTTAAGTCCAACAATCAGTCAACATTGTAACTACTACTTGCAATATTCTGAAAAAAGGCCCACGTCACCTCTTTCAACAATGTCCGATAATGATGATTTAGAATCTTGTCTTGCACAAATGTTTGAAGACAACAAACCAGATTCACCAGATTCCTACTCTTCAAATGTTGAAGTTAAACACTCAGCTCTTACTGTAAAATCATCGCCTTTGCTGCCTGCTTCAAGAACTTTGACCTATGCACAGGTTGTGCGAGGCTTTACACATGACAACGAATGTGACACTTTATTTGACTTCCAAAGTAGTGACTTGAGAACTATGCCTTCTGCATCTTCGCCATCAGAAGCATCTGATACAGAACATACCCTTTATCTTCTAGACGAGTGGGTGGTGGAATTAAGGCCACAGTCTCCTGAATCGCTGGAGTCTGAAGGTGAATTTAGGCCACTCTCTCCGGACTCACCTGTTCCTCAGTTCAGATGTCCCCATAATGAATGTAATGCGGAATTGTTAGGGCAAAGGTCGGTTACACCAGAATCAGCATTTTCGGACTGGGAAGATTCTCATTTGTGTCTGGAAATTATGTTTGATGAGATCAGACCAGTGTCCTCTCAGTCACATTCATCTGATTTTAGTCTGGATCTGTTGTCAGATAATAGAGCGTTGTCTCCAGAGTTTGTGTCTCCTGGTTTGGACTTTTCACTCTTGAACAGTTGGCTGGCAGACTTTAGAGCATCCTCCCCAGAATCTGTGGTGTCAGTTCATCAATGTCCTCATTCTTCTTCCATGATGTTAAGTCCAACAATCAGTCAACATTGTAACTACTACTTGCAATATTCTGAAAAAAGGCCCACGTCACCTCTTTCAACAATGTCCGATAATGATGATTTAGAATCTTGTCTTGCACAAATGTTTGAAGACAACAGACCAGATTCACCAGATTCCTATTCTTTAAATGTTGAAGTTAAACACTCAGCTCTTACTGTAAAATCATCGCCTTTGCTGCCTGCTTCAAGAACTTTGACCTATGCACAGGTTGTGCGAGGCTTTACACATGACAACGAATGTGACACTTTATTTGACTTCCAAAGTAGTGACTTGAGAACTATGCCTTCTGCATCTTCGCCATCAGAAGCATCTGATACAGAACATACCCTTTATCTTCTAGATGAGTGGGTGGCGGAATTAAGGCCACAGTCTCCTGAATCGCTGGAGTCTGAAGGTGAATTTAGGCCACTCTCTCCGGACTCACCTGTTCCTCAGTTCAGATGTCCCCATAATGAATGTAATGCGGAATTGTTAGGGCAACGGTCGGTTACACCAGAATCAGCATTTTCAGACTGGGAAGATTCTCATTTGTGTCTGGAAATTATGTTTGATGAGATCAGACCAGTGTCCTCTCAGTCACATTCATCTGATTTTAGTCTGGATCTGTTGTCAGATAATAGAGCATTGTCTCCAGAGTTTGTGTCTCCTGGTTTGGACTTTTCACTCTTGAACAGTTGGCTGGCAGACTTTAGAGCATCCTCCCCAGAATCTGTGGTGTCAGTTCATCAATGTCCTCATTCTTCTTCCCTGATGTTAAGTCCAACAATCAGTCAACATTGTAACTACTACTTGCAATATTCTGAAAATAGGCCCACGTCACCTCTTTCAACAATGTCCGATAATGATGATTTAGAATCTTGTCTTGCACAAATGTTTGAAGACAACAAACCAGATTCACCAGATTCCTACTCTTCAAATGTTGAAGTTAAACACTCAGCTCTTACTGTAAAATCATCGCCTTTGTTGCCTGCTTCAAGAACTTTGACCTATGCACAGGTTGTGCGAGGCTTTACACATGACAACGAATGTGACACTTTATTTGACTTCCAAAGTAGTGACTTGAGAACTATGCCTTCTGCATCTTCGCTATCAGAAGCATCTGATACAGAATATACCCTTTATCTTCTAGACGAGTGGGTGGCGGAATTAAGGCCACAGTCTCCTGAATCGCTGGAGTCTGAAGGTGAATTTAGGCCACTCTCTCCGGACTCACCTGTTCCTCAGTTCAGATGTCCCCATAATGAATGTAATGCGGAATTGTTAGGGCAAAGGTCGGTTACACCAGAATCAGCATTTTCGGACTGGGAAGATTCTCATTTGTGTCTGGAAATTATGTTTGATGAGATCAGACCAGTGTCCTCTCAGTCACATTCATCTGATTTTAGTCTGGATCTGTTGTCAGATAATAGAGCGTTGTCTCCAGAGTTTGTGTCTCCTGGTTTGGACTTTTCACTCTTGAACAGTTGGCTGGCAGACTTTAGAGCATCCTCCCCAGAATCTGTGGTGTCAGTTCATCAATGTCCTCATTCTTCTTCCCTGATGTTAAGTCCAACAATCAGTCAACATTGTAACTACTACTTGCAATATTCTGAAAAAAGGCCCACGTCACCTCTTTCAACAATTTCCAATAATGATGATTTAGAATCTTGTCTTGCACAAATGTTTGAAGACAACAGACCAGATTCACCAGATTCCTACTCTTCAAATGTTGAAGTTAAACACTCAGCTCTTACTGTAAAATCATCGCCTTTGCTGCCTGCTTCAAGAACTTTGACCTATGCACAGGTTGTGCGACATGACAACGAATGTGACACTTTATTTGACTTCCAAAGTAGTGACTTGAGAACTATGCCTTCTGCATCTTCGCTATCAGAAGCATCTGATACAGAATATACCCTTTATCTTCTAGACGAGTGGGTGGCGGAATTAAGGCCACAGTCTCCTGAATCGCTGGAGTCTGAAGGTGAATTTAGGCCGCTCTCTCCGGACTCACCTGTTCCTCAGTTCAGATGTCCCCATAATGAATGTAATGCGGAATTGTTAGGGCAAAGGTCGGTTACACCAGAATCAGCATTTTCAGACTGGGAAGATTCTGATTTGCGTCTGGAAATTATGTTTGATGAGATCAGACCAGTGTCCTCTCAGTCACATTCATCTGATTTTAGTCTGGATCTGTTGTCAGATAATAGAGCATTGTCTCCAGAGTTTGTGTCTCCTGGTTTGGACTTTTCACTCTTGAACAGTTGGCTGGCAGACTTTAGAGCATCCTCCCCAGAATCTGTGGTGTCAGTTCATCAATGTCCTCATTCTTCTTCCATGATGTTAAGTCCAACAATCAGTCAACATTGTAACTACTACTTGCAATATTCTGAAAATAGGCCCACGTCACCTCTTTCAACAATGTCCGATAATGATGATTTAGAATCTTGTCTTGCACAAATGTTTGAAGACAACAGACCAGATTCACCAGATTCCTATTCTTTAAATGTTGAAGTTAAACACTCAGCTCTTACTGTAAAATCATCGCCTTTGCTGCCTGCTTCAAGAACTTTGACCTATGCACAGGTTGTGCGAGGCTTTACACATGACAACGAATGTGACACTTTATTTGACTTCCAAAGTAGTGACTTGAGAACTATGCCTTCTGCATCTTCGCTATCAGAAGCATCTGATACAGAATATACCCTTTATCTTCTAGACGAGTGGGTGGCGGAATTAAGGCCACAGTCTCCTGAATCGCTGGAGTCTGAAGGTGAATTTAGGCCACTCTCTCCGGACTCACCTGTTCCTCAGTTCAGATGTCCCCATAATGAATGTAATGCGGAATTGTTAGGGCAAAGGTCGGTTACACCAGAATCAGCATTTTCGGACTGGGAAGATTCTCATTTGTGTCTGGAAATTATGTTTGATGAGATCAGACCAGTGTCCTCTCAGTCACATTCATCTGATTTTAGTCTGGATCTGTTGTCAGATAATAGAGCGTTGTCTCCAGAGTTTGTGTCTCCTGGTTTGGACTTTTCACTCTTGAACAGTTGGCTGGCAGACTTTAGAGCATCCTCCCCAGAATCTGTGGTGTCAGTTCATCAATGTCCTCATTCTTCTTCCCTGATGTTAAGTCCAACAATCAGTCAACATTGTAACTACTACTTGCAATATTCTGAAAAAAGGCCCACGTCACCTCTTTCAACAATGTCCAATAATGATGATTTAGAATCTTGTCTTGCACAAATGTTTGAAGACAACAGACCAGATTCACCAGATTCCTACTCTTCAAATGTTGAAGTTAAACACTCAGCTCTTACTGTAAAATCATCGCCTTTGCTGCCTGCTTCAAGAACTTTGACCTATGCACAGGTTGTGCGACATGACAACGAATGTGACACTTTATTTGACTTCCAAAGTAGTGACTTGAGAACTATGCCTTCTGCATCTTCGCTATCAGAAGCATCTGATACAGAATATACCCTTTATCTTCTAGACGAGTGGGTGGCGGAATTAAGGCCACAGTCTCCTGAATCGCTGGAGTCTGAAGGTGAATTTAGGCCGCTCTCTCCGGACTCACCTGTTCCTCAGTTCAGATGTCCCCATAATGAATGTAATGCGGAATTGTTAGGGCAACGGTCGGTTACACCAGAATCAGCATTTTCAGACTGGGAAGATTCTCATTTGTGTCTGGAAATTATGTTTGATGAGATCAGACCAGTGTCCTCTCAGTCACATTCATCTGATTTTAGTCTGGATCTGTTGTCAGATAATAGAGCATTGTCTCCAGAGTTTGTGTCTCCTGGTTTGGACTTTTCACTCTTGAACAGTTGGCTGGCAGACTTTAGAGCATCCTCCCCAGAATCTGTGGTGTCAGTTCATCAATGTCCTCATTCTTCTTCCATGATGTTAAGTCCAACAATCAGTCAACATTGTAACTACTACTTGCAATATTCTGAAAATAGGCCCACGTCACCTCTTTCAACAATGTCCGATAATGATGATTTAGAATCTTGTCTTGCACAAATGTTTGAAGACAACAAACCAGATTCACCAGATTCCTACTCTTCAAATGTTGAAGTTAAACACTCAGCTCTTACTGTAAAATCATCGCCTTTGCTGCCTGCTTCAAGAACTTTGACCTATGCACAGGTTGTGCGAGGCTTTACACATGACAACGAATGTGACACTTTATTTGACTTCCAAAGTAGTGACTTGAGAACTATGCCTTCTGCATCTTCGCTATCAGAAGCATCTGATACAGAATATACCCTTTATCTTCTAGACGAGTGGGTGGCGGAATTAAGGCCACAGTCTCCTGAATCGCTGGAGTCTGAAGGTGAATTTAGGCCGCTCTCTCCGGACTCACCTGTTCCTCAGTTCAGATGTCCCCATAATGAATGTAATGCGGAATTGTTAGGGCAAAGGTCGGTTACACCAGAATCAGCATTTTCAGACTGGGAAGATTCTGATTTGTGTCTGGAAATTATGTTTGATGAGATCAGACCAGTGTCCTCTCAGTCACATTCATCTGATTTTAGTCTGGATCTGTTGTCAGATAATAGAGCGTTGTCTCCAGAGTTTGTGTCTCCTGGTTTGGACTTTTCATTCTTGAACAGTTGGCTGGCAGACTTTAGAGCATCCTCCCCAGAATCTGTGGTGTCAGTTCATCAATGTCCTCATTCTTCTTCCATGATGTTAAGTCCAACAATCAGTCAACATTGTAACTACTACTTGCAATATTCTGAAAATAGGCCCACGTCACCTCTTTCAACAATTTCCAATAATGATGATTTAGAATCTTGTCTTGCACAAATGTTTGAAGACAACAGACCAGATTCACCAGATTCCTACTCTTCAAATGTTGAAGTTAAACACTCAGCTCTTACTGTAAAATCATCGCCTTTGCTGCCTGCTTCAAGAACTTTGACCTATGCACAGGTTGTGCGACATGACAACGAATGTGACACTTTATTTGACTTCCAAAGTAGTGACTTGAGAACTATGCCTTCTGCATCTTCGCTATCAGAAGCATCTGATACAGAATATACCCTTTATCTTCTAGACGAGTGGGTGGCGGAATTAAGGCCACAGTCTCCTGAATCGCTGGAGTCTGAAGGTGAATTTAGGCCGCTCTCTCCGGACTCACCTGTTCCTCAGTTCAGATGTCCCCATAATGAATGTAATGCGGAATTGTTAGGGCAAAGGTCGGTTACACCAGAATCAGCATTTTCAGACTGGGAAGATTCTGATTTGCGTCTGGAAATTATGTTTGATGAGATCAGACCAGTGTCCTCTCAGTCACATTCATCTGATTTTAGTCTGGATCTGTTGTCAGATAATAGAGCATTGTCTCCAGAGTTTGTGTCTCCTGGTTTGGACTTTTCACTCTTGAACAGTTGGCTGGCAGACTTTAGAGCATCCTCCCCAGAATCTGTGGTGTCAGTTCATCAATGTCCTCATTCTTCTTCCATGATGTTAAGTCCAACAATCAGTCAACATTGTAACTACTACTTGCAATATTCTGAAAATAGGCCCACGTCACCTCTTTCAACAATGTCCGATAATGATGATTTAGAATCTTGTCTTGCACAAATGTTTGAAGACAACAAACCAGATTCACCAGATTCCTACTCTTCAAATGTTGAAGTTAAACACTCAGCTCTTACTGTAAAATCATCGCCTTTGCTGCCTGCTTCAAGAACTTTGACCTATGCACAGGTTGTGCGAGGCTTTACACATGACAACGAATGTGACACTTTATTTGACTTCCAAAGTAGTGACTTGAGAACTATGCCTTCTGCATCTTCGCTATCAGAAGCATCTGATACAGAATATACCCTTTATCTTCTAGACGAGTGGGTGGCGGAATTAAGGCCACAGTCTCCTGAATCGCTGGAGTCTGAAGGTGAATTTAGGCCACTCTCTCCGGACTCACCTGTTCCTCAGTTCAGATGTCCCCATAATGAATGTAATGCGGAATTGTTAGGGCAAAGGTCGGTTACACCAGAATCAGCATTTTCGGACTGGGAAGATTCTCATTTGTGTCTGGAAATTATGTTTGATGAGATCAGACCAGTGTCCTCTCAGTCACATTCATCTGATTTTAGTCTGGATCTGTTGTCAGATAATAGAGCGTTGTCTCCAGAGTTTGTGTCTCCTGGTTTGGACTTTTCACTCTTGAACAGTTGGCTGGCAGACTTTAGAGCATCCTCCCCAGAATCTGTGGTGTCAGTTCATCAATGTCCTCATTCTTCTTCCATGATGTTAAGTCCAACAATCAGTCAACATTGTAACTACTACTTGCAATATTCTGAAAAAAGGCCCACGTCACCTCTTTCAACAATTTCCAATAATGATGATTTAGAATCTTGTCTTGCACAAATGTTTGAAGACAACAGACCAGATTCACCAGATTCCTACTCTTCAAATGTTGAAGTTAAACACTCAGCTCTTACTGTAAAATCATCGCCTTTGCTGCCTGCTTCAAGAACTTTGACCTATGCACAGGTTGTGCGACATGACAACGAATGTGACACTTTATTTGACTTCCAAAGTAGTGACTTGAGAACTATGCCTTCTGCATCTTCGCTATCAGAAGCATCTGATACAGAATATACCCTTTATCTTCTAGACGAGTGGGTGGCGGAATTAAGGCCACAGTCTCCTGAATCGCTGGAGTCTGAAGGTGAATTTAGGCCGCTCTCTCCGGACTCACCTGTTCCTCAGTTCAGATGTCCCCATAATGAATGTAATGCGGAATTGTTAGGGCAAAGGTCGGTTACACCAGAATCAGCATTTTCAGACTGGGAAGATTCTGATTTGCGTCTGGAAATTATGTTTGATGAGATCAGACCAGTGTCCTCTCAGTCACATTCATCTGATTTTAGTCTGGATCTGTTGTCAGATAATAGAGCATTGTCTCCAGAGTTTGTGTCTCCTGGTTTGGACTTTTCACTCTTGAACAGTTGGCTGGCAGACTTTAGAGCATCCTCCCCAGAATCTGTGGTGTCAGTTCATCAATGTCCTCATTCTTCTTCCATGATGTTAAGTCCAACAATCAGTCAACATTGTAACTACTACTTGCAATATTCTGAAAATAGGCCCACGTCACCTCTTTCAACAATGTCCGATAATGATGATTTAGAATCTTGTCTTGCACAAATGTTTGAAGACAACAAACCAGATTCACCAGATTCCTACTCTTCAAATGTTGAAGTTAAACACTCAGCTCTTACTGTAAAATCATCGCCTTTGCTGCCTGCTTCAAGAACTTTGACCTATGCACAGGTTGTGCGAGGCTTTACACATGACAACGAATGTGACACTTTATTTGACTTCCAAAGTAGTGACTTGAGAACTATGCCTTCTGCATCTTCGCCATCAGAAGCATCTGATACAGAACATACCCTTTATCTTCTAGACGAGTGGGTGGCGGAATTAAGGCCACAGTCTCCTGAATCGCTGGAGTCTGAAGGTGAATTTAGGCCGCTCTCTCCGGACTCACCTGTTCCTCAGTTCAGATGTCCCCATAATGAATGTAATGCGGAATTGTTAGGGCAACGGTCGGTTACACCAGAATCAGCATTTTCAGACTGGGAAGATTCTGATTTGCGTCTGGAAATTAGGTTTGATGAGATCAGACCAGTGTCCTCTCAGTCACATTCATCTGATTTTAGTCTGGATCTGTTGTCAGATAATAGAGCATTGTCTCCAGAGTTTGTGTCTCCTGGTTTGGACTTTTCACTCTTGAACAGTTGGCTGGCAGACTTTAGAGCATCCTCCCCAGAATCTGTGGTGTCAGTTCATCAATGTCCTCATTCTTCTTCCCTGATGTTAAGTCCAACAATCAGTCAACATTGTAACTACTACTTGCAATATTCTGAAAATAGGCCCACGTCACCTCTTTCAACAATGTCCGATAATGATGATTTAGAATCTTGTCTTGCACAAATGTTTGAAGACAACAAACCAGATTCACCAGATTCCTACTCTTCAAATGCTGAAGTTAAACACTCAGCTCTTACTGTAAAATCATCGCCTTTGCTGCCTGCTTCAAGAACTTTGACCTATGCACAGGTTGTGCGAGGCTTTACACATGACAACGAATGTGACACTTTATTTGACTTCCAAAGTAGTGACTTGAGAACTATGCCTTCTGCATCTTCGCCATCAGAAGCATCTGATACAGAACATACCCTTTATCTTCTAGACGAGTGGGTGGTGGAATTAAGGCCTCAGTCACATTCATCTGATTTTGGTCCCGATTCTTTATCAAATAATAGTCCTTCGTCCCCAGAAAATGAACGCGACACAACTTCGTCCCGAAAATCAAGTCATGCTTTCAGAGAAAAATCAACTTCAGCCAAGGCTTTTTCATCAGATTTTGAACCTCTATCTTCTCAAAACCTATTAGTTAATAAAAACCATACCCAGGTACACACTTCATCTTTGCATTCCTTGCCATCACAGTCATATGAAATGAGATATGTTAGTGATTCTAGCATACAAAACAAAGTTTGTTTTCCCAAACTAATGTCACATCTTTCTGATCCAATGTATAAAGGAAAATGTCCTTGTTGTGATATTAGATTTTCTGAAACCATCCACCTATTTAGTCAAGTCAGTTGAACATCACAAAAAATATCCTGACGCAATAGTAACTAAAATGGTTCAGTTTTTTTTCTCTAGTATTTCACCAGTCACCAGTCATCTTTTTTTGCATAACAACTATTGTGTTATTAGATCTTCAAGCATCTCTATTGCAATGCTGAAGACACCCGTAATCTTGACTTATGACGTTAATTTATGATAAACTGTGTGATTCCCCTACACATATATTCTATTTATCCTTTATTCCTTTATTCCTTAGTCCTTATGCTCTTTTCCTCAATGCAAGTAAGGCCAACTAGTTACTGCTAGGGCTTCTAGGTACTACTAGGATCATGGGATTAACTCAAAATGAGCTTAATGTTCCCTTATGTGTTTTCAACTGTTGCCTTTTTTAGTGAATGTGGTTGTATTTTGAGCCCTAATTTTGAGGGGGGTTTGTTTTTTTGTTTGACCAAGCCTTTCATGTTCCCTAATGTGTAATGTTTAATGATTATCCACGCCAGTTAGGGCTGGTCAATATGGCCTAAAATCCATATCATGGTATAATTTGAAGCATGTGCGGTAACGATATATATCGCGATATATTCTTTTCTTCTGTATAACATACTTTACACACTATAAGGCAGGGGTCGACAACCCTGGGCACGCGTGCCAAGGGTTAACTGATGGCACGACCGTATCTGGACTGGCCATCTGGCATACCGGGTGATTTTTCGTTTTTATGGGCTGATTATGTATTTATTTATTTATTTTTGTAACGGTATAAACAATGAAAGGTGGTGGATTGGCCAGATACTGGTCGATGTGTAAAAATAACTCAGTTGTTTGTGGAAGCTCCGCCATAGCCACCACCAGAGGCCAGCGGGTGGATGAGGGAAAGGGGGGGCAGGAGGAGAGACCCGAGGCAGCCGCTGGTCCGAGTGTCAGGTGAACTGAACTTCAGGTAAGACGTTATGACCTGCAGTCTATCTGGGTCATAGAAAGACCAAGTTTAGGTGTAGTTTATTTTCGTTGTGCTGACTTTTTACAGTCAGTTACAATAACCCGTACTGCGTACTAGCTGGCGGAGTTTCTATACAGCTGGGCAGGTGCTATGATGTTACTGATAGCGAACTTTATTTTATTCATAAGGTTAGTTAGTAGAGTTGCCAACCGTCCTGTAAAAAACGGAATAATCCCATATTCAGAGAAAATATTACGCGTTTCGTATTGAGCTGAAAAGGAACACAGTTTGTCCCGTACTTCAGCTAAAATGGAAAAAGACACAAAGCAAATCAAATCAAATCAAATCACTTTTATTGTCACATCACATGTGCAGGTACATTGGTACAGCACATGTGAGTGAAATTCTTGTGTGCGAGCTTCACAAGCAAAGCTGGAGTTTTTCTGCGTCTTTACGCTGCACAGCTGTTTCTTCTTCTCTCACTCTCTCCCCCTCCCTCTCCTGTTGCTACTTCAGTCATGAAACTGATCAATGATCAGCTGATCGGCTATGCTTGTTTATCGCCCACTTTGCACCAGAAACAGGAAACCAGCGGAAACAGGAAAACAGCAACATCATCTAGCAAAGTTTTGCCAGGGGGCCAGGTAGGGCATTAACAGGGAAAGGGGGGCACAAAGAAATATGTTTCTTTCTTATTCTCATTTAAAAATATCTAGCTTTTATTAAATAATTATCTGAATCTTATAACCAAAGTTTTTATCTGACGTAAAATGTATAGAAATCATACATATACCAACAAGACAGTGTACATCACTGTCACCAAGGCGTTTGTTTTCATTCAAAGGCTTTATATCTTTAATACCTGGTGGGCCGGTCTCTAGTCAAAATGCCCGGGCCGATCTTTTGTCACAGTCCAGCCCTGGGCACGACACGCAGTGAGTTAATCTGAGAAGTTGCATTAAAAAATAAATGGCTGGGCCAGCGGTGCACATCACAAATTAGCTCACATAGACACACTAGTTGTGCCGCTTCTTAATGACGGTATCTTAGCTAACAACCACAACGACCAGATTCAACTTGTAATTGGCTAAAAATAACTTAGCTTACCAGTGAGAGGGACGTTGCTAGCTGACAGTTTTTTCAAGCGATGTTGAAATTTCCACATTCCGACACTTCAGATGCTTCAGGAGCTGTCCACTCAGCGCAGCATCAGCACCACAGAAATACACGGATACATCCGTAGACTCGAAACTGATCAAACCAGAAGGCTTTAATGAGCAGCTGGATTTGTCTCGCATTAACTGGCTGAGTTAATGCCAGTTAATGCGACATTGAAATGCAGCTGATTGAACTGAAAACCTCAACTTTGTGGGGGTGAAAGTTTGCAGAACTACGAACGAAGCTGGAATCCATAGCTGTGCGTGTTCATGGAGCTTGCATTTTCACCTGCTGGACATCACTACCTGACAAGTTTAACTGTCTTCAGAACATTGCAGAGGCATTATTGACAGTATTTGGCTCTACATATCTGTGTAAGCAGATTTTCTCTCACACGAAGAGTGTCCTCAGGTAGCGGTCTGCATGCTGGACACTTGTAGACCTGTGTCTCTGAGTGGGAGACCAGAGATCACATTAACATGTGTATCCCTGTATTAACAAACATGTCATATTGGCTCAGTTTATTTTTCTTATCATTGTTGTGAGGAGACCATAAAGAGCATTTGCATTTTCTGTTGTACAGTTCATTTGCTGTTATGGAGTTCTTGTTATGGATAAAAAGTGTATTTTTTTGTTTCAAAACAGCTGATAACTATTCGCTGATAGCTGCAAACATCTGCGAACAAATATAATTCTATAAAGTTGTTCTATATAGTGTGTAACTGTCAATATAGAGTTATTAAATTTATTGCTAATGCAATCATATGGCACATTGACTTCTGAGGAAATTTTAGATGGTACTCATCATCAGAAAGGTTGTCTACCCCCCGCTATAAGGCATAAAATACTTTCATTTTCTCAGAAATCGACAGTGTGCCTTATGTCTGAATTCTGGTTGTGCTTACTCACCTCGAACCGATTTTATGTGGTAGAAATCTGTCAAAAAAATGTTTTAGTATGATTTTGGTAAGCTATGAAGGCGCACAGCTTGATGGATTGCCGGAGCGTTACGGCTGCCGTAGTCAGGAGCTTCGCGGAGTAATCCGGGTCCAAAACTCCGTCTGCTTCAGGTCCCAAAGTCAAACGAAAAACTGTCTAAATTCTTTCATCCTTAATAAAATAATCAGCGTTGCTGCTTTACCAGGTGTAACAATTAAGTTTAACATCCAGGCATCCATGAAAACAGAATTTATTAAATTTAATGGAGTTAGAAGTTAGCAGGAAGTTAGCTCGCTAGTTTCCACTTAAACATGATATAGCATGTTCTGACTGAGAGATTTCTGAAAAATTAAAATGTACAGGTCTGCTATGACTTCCAACATAAATGAAAACAGACAGAAAACTAAACAGCAGTGATTTTTGTAGGGTTACTGAAGTTGGACTAGCTGGTATATAATGATGTGCTACGTGATCGCTAGCAAAACAGCTATGTTAGCATAACATTAGCACAGTGAAGCTGAAGGATGAACACTAACCTTTTTCCACTCGATAAAAGTTAACATGAGGATTTCTGGTGGTTAGGGACAAATGCAATTGCATGGCAGGATGCTATAAACGGACAAAACTTCAGTCAGGAGAACAACTGAGGTAATCCACAATACGAGGTTAGTCATTAATATACTGCAACAACATGGGAATAGAACAGCTGCGAGAGAATTCATCATTATTGAATCAATGGTACGGAAGTGGAGGAAGCGCAGTTTTTAGCTTTCCCCATATTCAAAAAGTGCTTCGTCTCTTTGCTATTACTGTCACCCAGCATAATTTGCAGATGATGTTGTTTGCAGCTGCTGCAATGCTTTCGACCAAAACAGGCACAGCTTGATGACGCCGTCAACATGCGCTATCACGGTAGAGCGGTATAAGTCAAAATCTCTACCGTTGGCCAAATTTATATTGTTTCTATCGTATACCGTTTCTACCGCCCACCCCTAATGCTTGTCAAGTTTTATTAAGCTCAAGTCTGCTGATTTTGTCACAGGCTTAAGGCTGTAATGCTGGAAATCCAGGCCACATTTTGGAGTAAGGTCTAGTCAAGGTCTAGTCTTGTATAGTGTAACCTGCATGTAACATCCTATGTGCATGCATAAGTGGACCATAGGTGTTTTGCTGGGTGTCTACCAAATATCAGGTAGTTTCAATGTTGTGTATGTCTGCTCATACTCAGAATGCAGTGTGACCAGTTGTTTATCTGTTTTATTCTGTCCAAACAAGCTTTTGCATTAGTTAGTAGAGTTACACCAGCAGAAATGCCTATCTGATGCTGTAGGGGCACATTCAAATGGAGGCGTGACAACATAAATTATAAATTAAAGGGTCACCATCTGGTCAAAACAGTTTTGTTCAGGAGTGCTGAGGTATTTGACTCTGATTTTAAGACATTATAATATTTGGTGCAACAAATAATTTAGAAAGGAAATGAAATGCTATATCTGTCACTATGTTCCCTGGATAAATAAAAAGTTAGCAAATGAATTGTCATCACATGGTGCAGATGGGCCACCAGAGGGAGTTGACAGGTGTTGTGCTTTGTCACAGATCATCTGTCTTCCACCAACTCAATTCTGTCTTTCAGAGAATAGACATTATAGGCATAACATTGTATATTCACAGCTCAGATAATAAAATTACCTATCTATCTAATCTGGAGAGACACTGTAATTATTTATGTTTTGCTATTTTTCTTTTATGTGATATGACCATATTATCGATTGTATACACTAGTTTTTATTGTATACAATGTGTATTGTACACTCTATACTTTAGAGTTTAATATTCAATCCTACGGGTCCCCATAAATGTACTGTACAAAAAAAGGTGTACACAGTCAGTTGTTGATGATTTGTTGCCTGCAATCACTAAAATTATTTAAAATTCAGATTAGAGTGAAACTCCCCAACAATCAGACAAAGCCCTATGCTCAAGCAGTAGTAAATGGACTGGTTCTTATATAGCACTTTTCTACTCTGATAAGGCACTCGGAGCGCTACAACTTGCCTTATTCACCCACTCATACAAGCACTTTTTTTTTCTTTTTCTATGCAATTGCTTTCTGTCTAAAATTCACACTCCAGTGGATGCATCGAAGAGCAACTTGGGGTTACTATCTTGCCCAAGTATATCTGGCATGCAGGCTAGTTCAGACAGAGGATCTGTTGCTGTTGGTTTTGGCAAGTAAGAAGAAAAAATAGAAGAGCATTCAAATAGATTACAAAATTCTGATTTCACTCTACATTAGTTACAGTCACAGATACATATCTTGAAACAAAGACTACACAAAATGAAACATCTGAAAACGAACCTATAACTCTTTACTAAGATATAAATAATCGTTTTTCAGTTTGTTTTTTAATAAAGCCTAAATGCCAAAAAGTCTATATTAGATCACAATAAACCACAGCTAGTTTTCATCATTTGAGTCACAAGCCATCTGTAGAAAACAGTGGTTTTCATCATGGTACCTGGCTGGAGGAGGCTTTCCAATGAACAACCTCAAGGAAAAAAGAATCCCTGAAGTGAATACAACTTGTGTATGAACAAAAATGGACACAACAATATCACATGTCCAAGACTGATCTTCCCAAGTACATGAAAAGCCCATGAAAAGAAAATCCACGATCAAGTTCAAGAGAAAAATTTCCATGGCATTGGTAAGGCAGCAAAGGCTGTTGCATATCAGTGAATGCAGTGTTGATTTTTATAAGTAGTAGCTTCCCCCAATAACAAGCAATGGCTCTCTGACCATGGCATGTTTGCATTAGAACAGGTAGAATGCCCTTTCTCTGAAGCAAAACTAATAGAGATTACCAATAGAAATGTATTTTTTATTTACTGTAGTTGCAGCAAATTTTTTGCAATATTTAGCTGTTCAGTTAAAAAACACAGAATTCTAAATTTGCCACAGCTGATATTTTTCTTCCTCTTTGAAAGTACATCCTCCGCCAAAGAATTTTTACATTTAAAACCCACACATTTTGCTTTCCCAAATGTATTGGCAGGGGCGCAACACCTTGGGTTGGTTGCGTTGATTCAAATTTTCACCTGATGTGTTTTTGTAACCTTTCCTTATAATGCTGTGTCATTTGGGCAGGTTTTTTGAAACAGTGTTATTATTATTGCAGTAATGCAGCTCAGCAAAATGCACTAGCAAATTTTATAAACTGCTGGATGGCTGACTTTATATGACATGGAAGTGACTTTATACTATACTTATGCATGTTCATCTTCACAGTAAATCAAATCTTTTGTTATTCATTTTTGCAAGTCTATCATAGTTGTAATATAATGTCTTGTCAATTATGTACTGCTATGAAGAATATTTCAAAAATATCGATGGGCATCTTAATAGGTCATGCCATGCTTTTTAAACCTCATGCTGCTTGTTAAATACATGTATTAACATATTTCTTAATATGTTAATTCTGTTTTATATGCATGTGCACTACAAGTGAACTTAATTATTTAAAATATTGCTCACTGTTCTTGTATTTAAAACACCAACTTGTCCTTGAAAAATCTTGGAAAATGCATGCGTCATTGGAGTCTTCCTTAAATCAACAACAAAACCACCCATGATATTTATTTTTAATTCCCACTTCATTGTACCATTTCTTTCAGGTGTCACCTGCATCTTCCAAGACAAATATTTCACAAGATTCACAACAAAAAAATCTTGAATTAGGACAGAGGCAGGTCTTTCCAGCAGAATCCCCATCCTTACCATGTGATTCAAATACAGTTTTCACTAAAAAACTAGAATTACCAATTCCAGCTAACTTTGACTTGAGTAAAGCACAATTTGACACCACAGTGAACAATCAAATTAGTGCACCACAGGAAAAAGACAAAATGTCATCTCCCACAAGTGAAGATTATGGCTTAGTTAAACCAAGCTTCATGACTCTAGAATCAGTCTCTCAAACAGCTCAAGATAGCCCAGATGCTGCAACTGTCATGTCCTCAGAATCCACACCAACACCACCAGGGTCTGGGTCCCCTCAGCTTGACCAGCTTCTGTCAGATCTGGAGGAGATGAAACTTAAGTTTAGACCAGAGGCACTTAAACCACATTCATCTGAATCCACCAACGAGATCCCTGCAGTTGACCAAATGTATGAGTTCCAAGATATTTTCCTTCAGGATCACAGCCCTGCAGAATATAGTGATATGCTAAAAGTCAATCTATCATCTGCTGCACAGTTTGCAGTAGATAACCCAGATATTCCCATTACAGAGCATCCACATTTCCAGACATCCATTCAGCTTGAACATGAAATGGTCTCAGTCATTCCCGATGTAACAAAACTTGTCATAAGCGTACCATCAAGCTCTGGTCTTCATAAAGACAGTTCTGAGTCCTCTAATGAATCCCTTTCGAGCCCAGAATCTTCCCAAAGACTTTGTGAAGAAATGGAACAACCAAGCTTTCATGTGGATGCATTTCAGTTAAGCACACATGGTCTAAATAATACTCAGAAATTTCCTTCAGTTGCTACAAAGAGCAAGTCTGACATACCTGAGAAAGATATTTGTTGGGAAGATGCTACAACTGACATTCTTCAGAGTCAAGAAGCACATGAATTAGCTATGCCATCTAATGACTTTAAAGGTGTGACAGAATCACAGACTAACCCAGATAGACTTCAGTTATGGGCAGCAAACTCTGTTGACAGTATACATAATGAAGATTTGTCTTCACAGTCTCTTTCTGATTTGACTCCTGAGACAGTGATATCTGCAAGAAATTTCAGCTTTGAAGAACTGGTGCCCAATTCCTCATCAAGGAACTTAAAAATATCTTCAGATGAGGACAGGACCAGTGAACACCATTCAGAAGGATCTCTGACTTCAGTAGACGATGAATGTTTTGACTCTGAGTCTTCTTCAGTCAAACCCAAAACTTATTCTTCTTCAGCCTCTGATGAAGAGTACAACTTGCCACCTGGCTATGCAGAGGCCTCCTCTATTTCATCTACCTATACTCAGATACCTTCAGGATACAGTCCTATAGTGCATAGTGGTGCAGACAGTCCAACCAATGAATATTCTGACCCAGAGCCTTACTTTGACTGCAAACAGGGTTCATCCGATTTCTCAGAGCCTGATCCTGATGAATCTGAGACAAGAGCTAGGTCAAGTGGAGGTCAAGCCCAGGATCACTCTAGAGTGCAGGAAAAGTTGAATCAAAAAGTACTGTTGTCTTCTGGAAGTGAAGATTACGAAGACGCTTCTTTTGTCCATGAGCCTATTTATTGTGTAGATGTAAAGAGAGAAGAAATGCAAGAAACATCAGATGAAGAATTCACCTTGTGTGAGACTTCACAACCACCACCTGTCTGTGAAACTGCAGCATATCATGATACTGATAAATCTCTGACAAGGGTAAGATGAGAGTTGGTAAAAAAAACTGCAAGTGTTTTCCCCAGAGCTGAGCTTGGCCAAATGACTATATTTGCTTCAGAGAGGAATGACTGCTGGTAACCCTGTAGACACGTGAATGGGAGCTAAAACTCCTTCTAACCCTTAATTTGTTTTGATTTCACATTTGACTAATCCTAACTTAGCATGTCACTTTGCTGCCTGTAACTAGTAGGATCACTCACAGTGATAACATGAGTTACTTTTTTTTTCATCAGTAGGCACATTTATTGTCATCTAGGTAAGAGCATGGTGTATTTTCTTTTTTTGTTTAATTATAGACTGCCATGTTGTACTTTCAGTGTAATGTACAAAACGACATGCAATCATCTGAAAGTGCAACATATCACTCTGCTTCTTGCTTGCTTTCCTGCAAACCTAGCATTCATGCTGTCATTCATTATTAAATGTCAATGGATTTGTGTTGCTTGGTCAGGAGATCAACGCTGAGCTTGGATCAATGTCAGAAAGTTCAGATGATGAATTTTTGACTGCCAGAATAGTACAAAGAAGAGTTGTCATTCAGGTATCTGATTTAGCATGACTGATGACGTTTTAAACCAGTGTGGCAACTAAATGAAAGCTAAAAACTTTCACTGTCAAGTTACAAATGTTTATTTTCTAACAACCTTAAGTCTTAACAGAAAGGATTAAAATGGGTTCAAATTAGATAACACACCCCTTGATTAACATGTATGAGCCTAACCTGAGAGTTTTGTGCTGCTGTGAGCACTTTTTTTCTTGGTTTATTTAACAAAATACATCTGAAAATGCAAGTTTGTTTCCTGTGTCCCGAAGTCTCTGTTTTCTCACTGAATTACTGCTTAAAAGTTGTGTGCATTATTATACTCGAACATACAGTTGCACTAATTTGTCAGTTAAAGAAGTGAATATTTCACTGACCCAAATGAGCCTGTATGATTATTAGTTGTCTTGTTTTCCTCATAGGCTGATGAAATGCCAGACCTCCCTGCCCAGTCGGTGTCAGAAGAAAGGTACAAGGATGAAAATGGACACATAGTTGTCAAAAAGGTGGAGAAAAAATGCACTATATGCATTATATGCAAGTATAAGTTAATCCTATATATAGTCGTTAAATGCATTATCTTGCTCAGGTTACCCGTAAAATTATACGTAAGTGTGTTTCCGCGGATGGTGCGGAGCATGAAGAGACAACCTTAGAAGGAGCTCCTCAGGGGTTTGTCCCTGCAGCGGAGGGAGATGGCTACTCTAAGGTTGTGAAGCGGACAGTCGTGAAAAGTGAGGGAGACCACACAGAGGTATGTTCGTTGCAGATGTCCTTCTTCATAGTGTTTTGTTCTGTTTTGTTTTGGGGTTGTTTTTTGTTTTGTTTTTTACCAAAAAATGGAAGGTGTAACATCTATACTGACATTAATATATAAAGTACAGCTAAATAAACTTTTTGACCTAGGTGACTTTTACCGAACGTGAGCATTCGTCATCATCAAGGCAGGAGACGGCTGATGGCCGCAAGATCAGTCACACGGAAAGGACAACCGTGTTGGAGGGTGAAAGGACAGTGACACACCATGGTGATCAGTCTTTGACCTCTGATCTGCCTACAGCCCAGGACGACTTCAAGAAGGTTTTTAAACACTTTGTCACCGTTATTCCCCAACCACATAACCACATATTAACATAATACTTATACATCAACATTCTTCATGTCTTAGCACCTTAGGTTTAAAAATAATAATAAACAAACAGCACATTGTGAAGATGTTTCGAGTTTCAAATGTATGTTTTTTATTATTTAATCACTTTGAATTAAGAGACTGTGTTCTCTGCTTTTCATGCCACCAGGCATTCGGTTATTTGAGTGGTTTTAGCGGAACAGAGCTCCCTCTGGTGGTAGAAAGAGAGACTATCAAAGAGGATGGAACAGTGGTCAGGAGGTGTGCCTACTGGAGTGCACGTGTGTGTGTGAAGCTTACTATTATTGACTAATGTTTGCGCATGTTCATTTGTGCTGGCAAACAAATTTTTTGTATTCTTAACCAATTCAAAGTCAAACGTGTAAATAAACCAGTGAGATGTGAGTTTATAATTTTTTAACTCTTGTGAACAACTGCAAGAAAATGTTGTCCCGTGCACTACATTAAAATTATTATTCATGCACTATTTAGTTGTTTTTAGTAAATCATAGTTTTAGTGATTACTTTGTGTTGCTGCTTTTGAGTAGTATAGAAGTTGAATAGCCTTAAATATTCCAAGTAATTAACAAGCAAAAGACACAAAAATGAAAAGGAAAAAGATACATTTTGACACAAATGAGTTTTGAGTAGAATTCCGTAGGTTTCCTAATGGTGGTATTTTACAAACAAGTTTAATTCAGGAAAAACTGGCTCAAAAGAAATTCCTTGGTTTGAGGAACCTGAATTCAGGTTCCACGCAGGGGACGACATGTTTTCAGCCTTAACAGTATGAGTTTTGCAACACAATCTTAAGCTTTCTCCACTAAGAAAATAGCTATGAAGTTGCTCACAAAAAATTGATTCCTTTCATCTAGTCATAGTGATTTCAGGTCCAGATGAACAGAATCAAGTTGTGGGGATTTCCTTACCTGGACGATCGAGCATGCATCAAGACCATGAAGTTGCTGTGCATGTGTGCAGCGAGTATTAATAGAGATGAGAAAGAGAGATCAATTTCTCCCATAACTGCTTCTCAGGCTCACTGTCCACAACTGAATTTAAAGTCCTTCTCTTTACATACAAAATCTTGAGTAATCAGGCTTCATCATACCGTCATCAGACAGTTTTATATTATCCCAACAGAGCACTTCTGCTTTCAGACGGCAGGTTTATTTGTGGTTTCTAGAGTTTCTAAAAAAGCTTTCACATTTCGTCCCCCATGTGGGTGATATAGAGTCACTTGATTATTGGGGTTTTCTCCAGAATACTATAGGGTCTTTACTTTACAGTATCAAGTGTCCTGAGGTGATCGTTGTTGGGATTTGGCACTTTATAAGTAAACCTGAATTTAATTCAACTGTGTAAATCCAAAAATGTAATGTTGGATTTACACGGTCTAATCTGTGTGGGGGTTTTTTTTCTCCTATAACATATCTGTAACTATAGCTCTTCCTTTACTTTATTTTCCACAGGTGAATTTTTTCAAAGATATTTATCTTTCTTTATCTATTTCCCCTCCCTGCCTCTTGCTACCTGTCCAGGGCCCATCTGCGTAAAGGTTGCACTCTCACACGAACAGTGGTTGAGGGAGCTGGGCAGCGCAAACAGGTCATTCAAGAGAAAGTGGACCACCCCAGAAAAGGATCAAAAACCCGTGATCTCCAACAGCATCTCCACCAGCTCTTTCACCGCTACTACGAAGAAGAAAAGAACAATGATGAGGAGGAAGGAAGAGTAAATGATTGAGTAACACTCTGCCCAACTCCCTCGTTGTGCCCATGCTAAAATCCCTGCTAGTCCTATGCATTAGTCACATGCAATCCTAGTGTGCACAAACACACCTCAAAGCTACCACAGTCTTCCCCTTTAGGACCTGGAAGATGATCTTTAGTTCTTGATTTGGAGTTTTTTCCCTGTGTGGTTTCAAAGTACTTCTGAGTTTCTTTATTTTATTTTTTTATCTTTTTGCCTTTTGTGACCAAAGAAAGCCTTTTGTTGATCTCCTGATTGTTTTACTTTCTGATTCAAGTTGTCTGATAGGTTTGTCTTATCCTGTGGTAGAGCAACAGAACACTCAAAGAAAACAGAGCGACACTATCCCCATCAAATAACTCACAAACCTCCGAAGTACATTTTACTTAAAAACACTGGTACTGCTCTTGGAGTAGGTGCTTGGACTGAAAGACGATATTTCACATTGCACTGCCTCTCACAACTTTCACAGATAATCCTTTATGAAAAAAAACAACTTCTCACTCACTGTACTAGCCTCTGCTTTTTTGATTCAGATGGTCAAGATATCACAAACAGAAAATCAGACTGTACTGACACTGAATTTAACTGCTGCTGTTGTGTTTCGTGTTGACTATGTGTACTCTGTCTTTGGGAATTATATATTCTATTTAATCTCAACATTACTGACATCTGTAGCCTAGGAATGAATAATCACTCATGTGAACTTAACAGGCATGACTAATCAACATCTGTCAGTTTGATCCTAGCTTTGACTGCTTTGTCGTTGTGTGGATTGCCCTTCTGC
Source organism: Rhamphochromis longiceps (assembly GCF_057381845.1). NCBI lineage: Eukaryota > Metazoa > Chordata > Actinopteri > Cichliformes > Cichlidae > Rhamphochromis > Rhamphochromis longiceps. The sequence continues at coordinate 27,032,078 of NC_140562.1, read as the reverse complement.
TTTTCTTTACCTTGTGTGTGTGTGTGTGTGTGTGTGTGTGTGTGTGTGTGTGTGTGTGTGTGTGTGTGTGTGTGTGTGTGTGTCTTTCATTCTTTATTATTATGTTTCAACTAATCATTGTTGACCTCCACTTTTAAAGTATGGATGTGATGAGTGCAGGTGTAACTGTACGTGCTTTAGGTTTGATTTTGTCTGTGCATTTGATGAGTTAAATACCACACTGAACGCTGGTCAAAAGTTTCTGTAGGTGATTTTAACTTGTTTGCTGATGTTTGTTTGTTTTTTCATTTTCGTGTAGAGAAGTTATTTAATTTAATAATTCAGCCCCTCAGGATTTGGCACTGGGAAATGAAATAATCCCAGTTTTCTAATATTACATTTGCGGTAAGATGATGATACACTCAGTGTTTTATTTATGTAAAGATTTGTTAGTTTATCTTTTGAATCCGATTGTTGAAGTAGATAAAGGCGGTTTTGTGTTATGTGTGTGAGTGAATGATTCGGCGTATGTAGTTAAAGGATGTGTAGCAGTTTCTGTCAGCAAAGAAAAGAAATGTTTATTTTACACAATTAGCATTTGCACTCCTGAATTTCAGAAGAGGAAACCTCCATGCTTTCTGTGCACTGCAATACAAGGTACAGAATATATCAGCCACAGGGATATACTCATTGTGGAGGGATTGCTGTAACAAAGCAGGTTGAGAGCTTAAATATATGATTATCCACAGCTCGGAGCATCGCTACTGTTTGTATTTACAACATGCAATGTATTTACTCTCACTCTCACTGTTTATTTTGTGATTTAGAGAAAAAAATGCAAATTAGTGGAGATTCACTGTGACAGATATGCTTTTAATTTGAAGACTCAGCATCCCTTCTCTGTGATGATGACCCGTTATATACATATACAATGCATATATAAATAAATATCTATAAAGGCATGTATTACTGTATCAAAAGTCAAGAATGCAGAAAAGAAAATGGCTGCAGTGTATCTATAGCTGAGAATAAAAATCTACAAATGTGCAGTGTTGTATCTGATTACATCTTTTAACTGTAAAATGGGCCATTTTGACATGCCAAAATAGTAGCTTGGGTGTATTGTTGATGGTTGTGTCTCAGGGGAGGTCTTGCATAACCAAGTTCAGAGCTTACTGGAACTGAGAATTATTAATTCCATCTGTGCTTTTCTAGAAACTACTTTACTCTGCTTCTTTATTTGCAAGAGGGCGCCTTGTCTGCATATTTGACCATGAATATCATGCTGGATTTTCTTCCTGACTTAACTCCAAAAGGATTTATGTCTCAGAACTGAACTGGGGAGCTTTTGTTTGTTGGGAAAATGTCTAATACACTACACTTTTTCTACTGTGACAAAGGAAAAATTATCTTAAAAATTGTCTTTTTAAATTCCTGCTACATCCAGTCCCATCAGTTTTATAATAAAGATATGTTAGGCACATGTACTTAGTAGAGTTTGTACTGCCTCCTGCTGGGCATCAGGGGTAACCCAGAAGAAACAGATTTCCATTTAAACTCAAGATAAATGGGTTGCATGAATTTTACCTCACACTACACATTTTCAAAGACACAGTTCCAGTCTTTAAAAAGTATTACAAATGATCCATAAATCTGCACCCATGTGTACTAAGAGTCAAATCAGCTACTTGGGAAGAAATGGTTTATAAACAGGACAGCTTTCATCACAGTGGGTTAAGAAATTGATTTGCCTAATTGACACATGTTCAGGTCTGTGTGAAATGCACTCTTCTGGAGATGTGATCTAAAGATCCTTTCCTTGGTTTAGCACCCTGCAGTTGTCCTTGTGCAATAGCCCGACAAAGCTAGTGAATTCAAGAACTTGTTGATGGTAAGAGGGTTGAAAGGTTAAGAAATCTTCATCCAAGGAGGTCATTTAAGGTTGAACTGCTTATTTAATACACTTTACCTCCATACTACCAAGGTAAGTAGAATCCAACTTTATTGATCATAAACACATGTTTCACCTGGTAGCTTAAATATTTAAATGCTTTCTCACACATTTTCAGTCCAGTCCTCACACCTGACCATTTTCAGGGGAATATTTTTTTAATCAATCATTCATGCACAAAAAGGCATCTAACTACAAGGATCAACCAGTGTTGTATCTACACAAAACAGGCAAATTAGCAAAGAACATATTTTTAACTGCCTCTTTAGACAGTTTGTTACTAGCAAAAGCACATAATTCTTTTCCATTTCTTTAGTTGAATACAAAAAATAGCCAAAGATAACACTTTGAGGAGTAAATGGTAATTTTGCAACAACAAGGTGATTCCCAAAGCGCCATCAACTCAACACTTGGCATATTTCGACATCGTGTACAATGTATCCTTAAAAAATTTGAGGAATCAGGACAAAAGAAGACGTCATAACAGTGATTGTCTACAGTCATACTATAAAACACAGCTGAGGCTCTGTCATGGTTTGGGGCTGTATTTTAGTCAGTGTTGTTGGAGATCTTGTCAAAATTGATGGAATTGTGAACAATAATATTTTGGTCCACCATGCAATACCATCTGGAAAGCATCTGATTAATAACAGCATCATTTTCAGCCGGAAAATCATCCCAAACACACTGCTAATGCAGTAAAAGCATACCTGCGTAGAAAAAAGATACGTATGCACACTATCAGTCATGGATCGGCCTCCCCAGAGCCCAGGTTGTACATGTTGTATTTCAGAGTATGTTTAAACATGAAAATGTAATATAAGTCTTTAAATATCCAAATAATCAGGCACAACAATATAGCCTGGTCTGGGCTTAGCATTTCTGAAGCACAGCAATCTAATCACACAGTGACCAAACCACAGGACACAAATGCATGAAAAATCAATACCAAAATAACACAAAATAAAATTAAAACACATCAATTATCACATATTTTAGCTGATTTATTTATTTCTTAAACATGTTAAGCCATCCATTGCCATGCTGGCAACAGTTACACACCAGATAAGGAGTGGTGCATTGCATTGACATCATACGTTTTGTCGAAAGAAATGTTTATCATATTTTCCCTTTTAAAAAAGAAGAGACAAATCAGTCGAAAAGAGCAAACAGTAGGGATGACAAAGACACTGCCATTGTCCTGCAGTGGTAAGACCACTGGCTAGCAGAAGCACTGATCGCCAAGGAAGACATCCCAACATTTATTACAGTCCATTGCACTTTCTCTCCTTCAATTTTCTGATACCATCCTCTTGCCTTGGTGCAACTTTTTCATTACAGTGCTTCCAGACCTATTAGTCCGACCACCAGTTTGTATCACTTGACCTGACAGAAGGCAAACCTTCTAGTGCTTTTGTGCCATCTTCATCATCTGCACCACCTCTATGCAATTGGCAAAATAACACACTGATATGACAAGAATAAAATGACAAAAGAAACCCTACATACAGTTATACAATACAAGTACAAACGTTATGAAAAATGAGCTTGTTTTCGTCTTATTTTTTGTACAAAATGTAAGTGGTGCTTCGGCAACCCGGAGTTTATTCTCCTCCTCTTAGATATGAGATTCCGATATTTGGATGGTAACAATAACAATGTTATTGTTTTTACAACAGTTCCATGATGCTGGAGGACATTAGAAACATTTGGACAGGACTGATGCACAACATTAACAAATACAAACAAACAAGTCAGTGACTGACAAATCAAACAGAAGATATAATAGTTTCATATGATCTTAGCACGATAACACCCCCCTCCCCCCACCATGCACTACACAATAGTCTTGGATTTTCATATATTACATATATGCTACATTCTCTTATTTCTTATTTCACTTATATAAAGGCAAACATATCTCAACGCAAGTGTAAGCTGCTCTGCTTTTCTTTACATTTAAATTAGTACTATAGATTGAAATCTGACAATTTAAACAGTATGACTTAGCTCATAGCAAACATAAATGTAGCTCATAAACTGGATTTTACGTAAACTCTTAAGTCCTCTGATAGCAAGAATAGCAATTTCAGTATTTGTTTTTGTTGTGTTTTGTGTTTTTAAACCAACAATCACAATGTATATACATCACCAGAACTAAAGCAAGCTCAATTTTTAACATTCTGATCTTCCAAATGTTTTTGAATTGCACACACATAAATACACATAAAAATACATAACTATTTTTTGGGGAGAGGTTACAGTTGTAGATCTTTAAACATCTCTATTTTATATTTAAAATGCATACCAAAACATCTTAAAAAAACAAACAAAAAAGATTTTTTTCTCAATATGCTTGTTTCATAATGTCCAAATACGGTGTGCAGCCACCCAGTGGTGGTTTCGAATGATGTCCATTAATAAAATGCCATAACAGTAAAATGTAGTAATACTTGTTTCCTGTGGTATGTCATATCCTTATGGAGGGGTCAAAGAGCAGTCATGAACTCCACTAGATTTGCTGATGAGGGTTCTTTTTTCTTTTTCTTTTTTTTTTATGTGACCACATGTTGATGTTCCATTAACTGAAAAGACAGAGAGCAACCATGTGAATCTTTGCTGACAAGACAGCATAAAAAGGATCTTTTGAGAAAACATATTAAGCCATGTAATGGCATGAAATGAAAAGCACACATCAGTGAAAGTGAAAAGTACTGGCATGGTACTGGCATGCAAACAGCTCTGCGATACTGTTTACTGGTAATATCCCAGAAATGCCAACAAGACACTTGCACAGGTGTGTTCAAATATAATGCCAATATTTATACTTAACCTTTGCAAAGCAAACAGTTTATACACGATATTATGATCATGCCATGCCAAGTGAACATTTCCCAGGCTCTCAATTCAAAACAAATCAGCAGGAGTTCTTTCACTTTTAAAGAAAGTCTGCACGGAATGCTTAAGGTGATATTTTATGTTATACAACTACAGTTTCAGCGCATTAAACAGCCCCGATCAAAAGTTTAAGAACACTTGAAAATGGCAAAAAATCATATTTTGCATGGTTGGATCTTAACAAGGTTCCAAGTAGAGCTTCAACATGCAACAAGAAGAAATGGTAGTGAGACAAAACGTTTTTTTGAGCATGCAATTAATTAAAAACAACGGTTAAACTGAAACAGGCTTTATGGATTTATGGATTTATAAACTATTCTAATCTTCCCAGATAGAAAGAAAGAAAAAAATCATCAAAAATCATTCAGAAACTTTTTAGCTACCGGTGCTCGTAGCACTGGTTTACATAATCTAGCTACAATACCGTCCAAACATATAGAGCCACCATGCATTTATAATATTTTGCTTCCATGGAGCCAGATTTTCTTTCTTTCCAAATTGGTCTTTAGCAATAATTCTCCTGGCTTTCTGAAGTTTTTTCAGTTGTTTTCTTTGCACAGTTATTCGACCTGGCCACTTTCAGAAGATGATTTGTTGTTGTTGCTGCTGTGGTTTATTTTGATTTGTGTTTACTTATTAGGCCACACAAATGAGACTATGAATTGTTCATTCATAAAAAGGTACCTTGCTGACAGAATTAACTAACCAGTGTTTGTCTACATATAACAGAGAAATGAACAAAGAACTAACTTTTGTATCTTTAGGCACCTTGTTACTGAGAGCCTTGTGGAAAAACAGTTCCTGAAGACCACTTAAAGATATTAGAAGAAAGCTAGCTAAGACAGTTCAGATTGTGTTGGAGAATAAAGGTGGTCACACCAAATATTGGCTTTGAAGCTTTGATAAAGTGATAGAGTAGGAAGCCCAGGACATAGAGGGGGGTTGTGGTTAAATTAATATTACATCATACCGTAATACAGAAATTCCCTGCTTTCTCAATAGTGAAGTGATAGCTGGTACTTATTTTTTATCTTAGTAGGAGTAAGGAAACTTCGGGGAAATTCAAGAGCGACAATGCCAAGCCTGGTATAATTATTTTTGCTCTAACAATAAAAGGATGTCGCTGAATCACAAAAGAACGCACACTTCATCGAACAGCTCATCCTGGTTACCTCCCTTTTTTCACCAAGCAGAAGCAAGAATGTTTCTCTAGAGGTAAGCATTTAACATCTAGAAATATAAAGAATGCTTCCTGCTTAAAGTACTACGACAGCTTCGTTTTCATATTCTACTTAATAATTCCATTCTCGCCGTTTCTGTTGTAATACTATATATGCAATAGTGCATATGTAAAACAGTCTTCAAGGTTTTCTGACTGCCCCTTTTCTGTTTCTTTGTCTCATCCACTACATTGGACAACGGCAAGTTTTATACCAATGTACTACAGCTTGATCAAAACATGAATTGAAGTTGAATATGTTGAGCTCGAATTCCACACAATGGTAGTATGTATATGAAACCTCATACCTTAATTTTTAAAAGAGTAGAAGAATATAGGTGCAGATAAACAGAATCATTTTTCTAAGCATAATTCCACGATCGTTGTTGGTTATATTCTGTAATATCATTTCCTACAACTTCATCTGAATAATGTTTGATAATTAAAAAATAAATTCAATGTCAAACAGATGTTTAAGTGTTTAAACAGATAATTATAATTACTGACTGAAATAAGCTATGCGGCTGGTTAAGCACAGAGAGTGTGCCCTCTATTGATTAGGTGCAACAGCCAACAGTGATCATACCCCGGAGCCCACAGCTGCATTACATTAGTCAGGTGGTACATCTATTTTCCTAAAACACATTTTCAGCTTTGCAGTTCTTACTGTCTCTTACTGGGGGATGCTGGGCGAGCCAGAGCGATGAAAGTGAATGTTCTGCCACTTTCCATCACGGCGGTGCCAAACTCGGGTCTCCTCAGACTGCATGGTGCGAGGCATGCCACTGCCATCCATGTATTGGGTCAGCCGAATATAGGCAATACATGCTGCATTTTCCCCAATAAGGTGCACATGTGGGTTCAATAGGATGGTGTGAACTGGCTTATTCCCTTTGGACAATGCTGCAAATGAAACAGAGAAAGATGCCACACAATATGTGAATGTTATGGGTAGTATTTCCCCACTTTCCACACAGAGTTGGCTAAGAATTGCTCCTTTTTATGTTAATATTATACAGCAGATACAGTTGCATCAAAAACAAAATGCTGATTCTTCTTTGGAGTATTAACTGATATGAAATCAGAGCAAGTGAAGTCTCCATATGTTGATGCTGGATAGTGGACAAGCATGGGGTTGCCAAGTGATTGAGGTTTCTGGGGCATATCTGGTTTATCTGAACTATTTTTACCCAGACTGAGGACATTCTGCCATTTATAGCAGTCATTATTCATGAGTGATTTTTTTTTTTTTGCTCCAAGGTTAGTCAATGCCCTTGTAGTTTAGCAGCAAATATGAACAAACTGAACTAACTATTGATATAGGACAAACAATCCAGTCCAACTCCAGTAATGTTCCTATAATATTGTCTTTCAACAATCCGAATAACTCCTTGGTTGTGAACTGGACTTTGTTATTTTAGGTATCTTAATCATATTATCCCTTTTTTGTGCATTATGTCCTCCAAATAAAAGTTTCCATAGCTCTGTGCACACATTTATCATTTTGACAAGCTTAAGTCAACTATTTACAAATTTATGAACTGGTGTTGACATGCACAGATGTACTTGATAGTGTGAATGTTGAAAAGAAGATTAATATGTCATACATTTGTTTTCCTCAAGTAGGGCTGGGCCATATTATACCGTTCACGGTAATACCGGTATAATGTTAGGCAACGATAGGAAAATGAAATATCGCGATAGAATATGAGTAAAACGCGCATGCGCAGTGCCTTTGTTTTCATACGCACATGGCCGATTGTTGAGTGAAACAGATGAACCAGAATTGGTTTGTAAAAATGGTGCAACTTCCGTGATGTGGAACTGGTTTGGTGTTTGTCCGTCAGATACACGACAAAGCACATTTTTTTGCAGAACATGCAAGCGGCCATCATTATTGTCGTATTTGTCGGACTAAGATGCTCTTAAATCTGGGAGTAATCTGGGTCCTAAACTCCGTATACTTCAGGTCAAACGAACACTGCAGCATCACTAAGAGTTAAAAACTGTCTAAATTCTTTCATCTTTAATAAAACGATCAGCATTGCTGCTTTACCAGGTGTAACTATGAAGTTTAACTTCCAGGCATCCATGAAAACAAAATGTATTACATTTAACGGAGTTAGAAGCTAGCAGGAAGCTAGCGGAAGTTAGCTCGCTAGTTTCGCTAGTTACCTAAGCATGATATAGCATGTTCTGACTGAGAGATTTCTGAAAAAAATCAAACGTACAGCTCTGCTATCACTTCCAACATAAATGAAGACAGAAAACTAAACAGCAGTGACGTTTGTAGGGTTACTGAAGTTGGGCTAGCTGGTATATAATGATGTGCTACGTGATCGCTAGCGACACAGCTATGTTAGCATAACATAAACAGTGAAGCTGGAGGACGAACACTAACACTTTTCCACTTATAAAAGTTAACGTTAAGGTTCCTCATGGTTAGAGACAAATGCAATCGCATGGCAGGATGCTGTAAACGGACCAAACTTCAGTCAGGAGAACAACTGAGATAATCCATCCACAATACGAGGTTAGTCATTAGTATACTGCAACAACATGGGAATAGAGCAGCTGCCAGAGAATTCAACATTAATGAATCAATGGTACAGAATTGGAGGAAGCAAGAAGAATGAGTTTAATAAAGTTTGATTTATCTGACTGCTTTGTTTCGCTTAATGTGCCTTATAATCCCGTGCACCTTATGGTCCGAAAAATACGTACTGCACACTGCAGTTTAATGTTGCAAAGCACCTCTTTTTAACTTCAGTGGATATTATACATGGTTATGCTCAGGATATGTCAGCCCATTTCTACTGGAAATGCCTTTTGGTTAAACTTTCAGCAAGGAATTTGCATTTGCACTGTTACATTTTTATAAAGCTTTAATGTACATAAAAACCAGCTTCTTGTTTAAGTGAAAATAAATGGAAGGTTGTCTTTTTGCGCTAGTAATGTTGTGGAGTTGTATTTTGTCTCGCATCAATTATATCGTCAGTTATATCGTTATCGCAAATTTTCAAATATATATCGTGATAAATATTTTTGGCCATATCGCCCTGCTCTATCCTCAAGGTCTTTTTTTATTTGGCTTGTTTCTGTTTTATCAGCTCCCTAAAGAGGGATTTCTATTGACAGCTCAGATTAGTAGTTGCAGTTATTTAGAATAGAAATATCCTTTATTGTCCCTCATTGGTGAAATTTAGCTGTTCCAGCAGCAAAGTAACCACCAGATGGAGAATGCAGATTCAAAAAAATTAGTTAGCAGTCTTAATGTTCGACTTTGTATTAAAACAAACTACAAAATGAAATTTTTTGTTCCTCCAGTGTAGTATATTGATTGTGTTTGGTCTCTTCAACCATATGTTTTCATCAGAACATTTAATGTAAACATGCAAGTTCTCCCCTGCTGAAAAATCAACAGTTCTCCAGACTGTGACTGAGATAAACAACTTGTGCATTAGTTCATTCATCTTGTCATACCAATGTAAGCAAACATATTTATACTAACTCTCTGTGTTTAACCTCCTAAGACCCGAACTCTTTCATGGTATGCATTTTTAATTTCTCTTTGCTATTTGGGCTGATTGGGACCTGATGAATGTAAAAACAAAGAATTACCAGATTTTTTTTACCTGACTTTTGTTTCTGAGAAAAATGAGATCAACATATGAGGACATTCGTTTTAAATTTTGATAGAACAGTGGCAGTAGAATGGCCTCGTACGTGGATATCAGGCCCTGGTAGAGCAAAATTTTGTATTTTGGTCTAGACAACCCAAAATGTGATGTCCACATATGTGGACACCAGGTCCTAGGAGGTTAAAGACTCCAGTACTGTTACTTAAACATAATCCTTAATTACTCCTAGTATCAAATGCTGATTCGAGGTCAGCCAGCTGTTTCTAACTCTTACACTAAAAGCTGGTAGATTTTAGTTGCAGATATCTTTTGCATAAGCAAAAGTTCTCTTCAAATTCTCTTTTTAATTCTGCAAATTCTCTTTCTAATTCCATTTTAATTTGTCAAATGTTACCCAGGTTGTTAGTAGTTTATCGATTTTCTTTTGAAATGCAGAAATTGCAGGCAATTCTCCATATGAGTCCTCAAGATACTGCTAGAGCAGCTTTTTTTCTAAAGTTAGAATTAATCGTCTTGAACCTACCATTTTCAAAATAAAAGCGATGGAAGTCATGTCCTTCCACGAGGTTGCCCAGGGCCTCAGGCTCAAAGGAAGTCAAACCAGGATCACAAATTTTCCTGTTCCACCAGAAACATAATGTAGCATCAGCAAAGAAGACAAGCAAATAAGTCTATGAAATTATATATATATATATATATATATATATATATATTAGGGGTGCAACGATACTCGTATCGATATTGAACCGTTCAATACAGTGCTTTCGGTTCAGTACACATATGTATCGAACAATACAAAATAAAATTTTAATTTATTTTATCAACTTTCCTTCTGACGATGCTGTCTGTGTTGAGCGCTCAGTGGATCAGCGCTCGACAGTGCAGCCTAGGCGGAGTAGTCAAACGCAGATTCACTGAGTGCAGGGCAAGCTAGCAGACAGAAGTTAAGCTCTCCTTGCAACATGGCAAATTGAACCTCCCCCACCCTCATTCAGATCTGGCGTTTGGAACTATTTTGGTTTTCATGTGACGTATGACCCTGAAGGTAAGCGCGTCATGGACTAAAGTAAAACAGTATGTTGGATGTGCCAGGCAATGCTCAATTACATGGGTGGGAGCTAGTGTGTTAGCGCAGTTAGCTCGTTAACGTGTTGGCCGTCCAGCCCCATGCAAGGGCGATCCGTGGTAGCTCGTTAACGGAGATTTGCCGTGTTGTGGCGTTAACGTCATTTCAACGAGATTTACGCTGACAGCACTAGTGGGAACACAACAAATATGACTGCACATTTACGCCGACATCATCCTAGTGCAAAGACAAGTGGAAGCAGACAAAAACAACAAGCACGCATGCTACAAACTTTACCCGAGTCATTTAGACAGCCGTTAGCACATGATTCTCCTTATGGGGACCTGATATGTTTAATATGCTGCTGAGAATATAGCCCAGAAGAAGCGTATAGTATAGCTTTTATTTTGGAAAGAGCCATTTCTCTATAATAAACTCTCTTTTCCAAAGATGAGTGATTCCTCAATCAGATACAGGGCTCGCAAAATCGAATGCCCGACGTCCTGGGGCTAGCGATTTTTCCAGTCGGGCTACCAAAATCTATCTCTGCCCTGTCCGTCGGCCTATCGTAGGAAGGAAAAATATATGTCAATGCTTTTGCATTCTTTCAGAAATGTAGCTGGGTAATTATGTCATTGGCATCGGTGAGCCACTGTCAATATGTGACATATTGAAATCGCGTTTGAATTTGCGCTTGTTTTTTGCTTTCACTTTGCAATCGCGCAAACTGTGTATAGAGAGCGACAGCACTGATTGGTGAGTGATGATAATTTGCGCACCAATTTCTCTGACATGTCTTATCAATCGTTAGCTTACTATGCAAACATGACAAGTGAAATCTCCCGCAGCAAGCTTAAACATGTGAGAGGTTGATCGCGCAGAGAATCGCTGAGCGTTATGTTAGTGCGTGTGTAAAAGGAGCAGGATATATATTGTAGTGGGTCAGGGCTGTTCGGGGTTCTGTTTGTACAGTTATGTTTTGTTTATGTTGCCATAGTGACGGGTGACGCCCTCTCGCTGCGACAGTGTGTCCTTCCGGGGTCAGAGGGCGCCCTGTGTGTTGTTGTTGTTGTTGTTGTTGCTGTGCTGTTGCCGCGCTGAGCAGTTAGCTAGCGGCAGTGTTCTTCTGCAGATGTCAATAAACGGCTGTGCTCCCTGGCTAGCTCACAGGAAGCAAGACCAAACGATACCTCCGTCTCCTCCTTGTCTGAGCTCGCCACAATATTTTAGTTCTGCTGAGCCAAATAAGACAGGTCAGGGTGAAGAAGTGAGAGCCAAAGAAAAGCTTACCACAAAACGGAAAAGTTATGACAAATCAGACTATAAGGCAAAAAGAAAGTGCAGCTTTATGGTTTCATGGACAAAATAATTTCTGTGGCTGCAATATGACGAGCTATATAACCAGGGCTGCACATAAGTGGTCCGCAGGTGTGCATTCGCTGTCAAAATAAAAAACAGGCACAAGATAAGAAGTTGCAAAGCGTGTTTGCATACATCCGATTTTCAGGAGGAGGACAGACATTTGTTTAGAACTATTTTAAAGATGTCGAAGAAGCTTCTTTAAGCAATTACTTTGGTGTTCCTCCACCTCCAAAGAAATGTCAGAAGGAGTCCGAACCACAAAAGAAGCGCGTATTCTCGGAAAAGTAGTTGCAGGAGGTGAGCTGGCTTCAAACAAATGATGAACGCACAGAGATGTGGTGCGGAATGTGCCGTGAAAATTTAATAAATGACAAATTAAAAAGGCATGAACATTTTTTTTGTATCGAAAAAATATCGAACCGTGACACCAAAGTATCGAACCGAACCGTGAATTTTGTGTATGGTTGCACCCCTAATAAATATATAAATATATATATATATATATATATATATATATATATATATTATTTGAGGGCGCCTTTCAAAAACCCAAGGTCACCTTACAAAAGAACAGAATTAATAAAAGAAGCAATAGTCATAGAATACATACAATAAGTTAAAATTGCAAAGCAGAACTTGACAACAGATAAAATCAGCACTAAAGCGAATAAGCCAGTTTGAACAGATGTGTTTTGAGCTGTGACTTAAATGCGGGAAGAGAGTCTGTGTTTATTAGGCCACATTATATACACATTATAGTTATGTTACTGGGAAAACGTGAACAGAAGGGAACTTACGCGTAGGCCTCAAAGTCTCCATTGTTGATAGATTCAATTAACTGCTCAGTAACTTTGATGATTTCTTGTTTTCGAGCTAAAACACAAGATCACAGAAAATCATCAGCTAAACTGGCATAATAAATGTGTTGTTACTATATTTCAGGCAAATGTTCAGAGTGCAGCTACAAATCAGCTTCAGATGAGTTCTACTCTACGGATTTGCAGGATTTTAAGGTTATTAGAAATGGAAGGCGCTCAAGAAAGGATTTCACAACATTTTTGATCATTCATGTCTGAGTCCAAAAAAAAAAAAAGCTGGAAGAAAGCCTCCCATGACTAATAGTGATATCAGGCAGGAAAAATGCAGGATGACAATATATTTCACCCAACAAATCTCAAATGAATCAAGACAAACCAATGTCAGATGCAAGTATTTGCTGTAAAAGCGATTTAAACTAAGTAATATTGACAGTTACCTTTATTGTTATTGGTGCAGGCTGGGGGATATTGAAAAAATTACTCAATTTGTGAAACAACAGACATGTTAAATAATATTTTTTTTTAAAAACTGTAAGAAGTCCTTCACCTTCAGACGAAAGGAGCAAATAGGGTCATAAACAGAGGTTTCATTTTATTGAAGAAGGGATAGTCACTGAGGAGTAACTTTCTTAAATCACAGACTACTGCAAACACCCAGTGGTCTAAGAAAAGGATATGATCTGAACATCACGAGCATGGCATTTGAGACACTTTATATATAAGGAACACTACCTCACAGGGATGACTGGGTAAGCAAAATAGGGCATCTTCCCCATTGTGGAGGACTTACTCTGAATTGAGGAGTTGGGAGTCTGTCTTGAGTCAGACATCTGTGAGGAACGGCTCTTAGAACTCAAGATACCACTCACTAAGCTGCCCAGACGAAGGGCTGAGATGGGATGATTGAATGATTGAATGATTGGGTGTCCAGTGTGTATAAAGGGCAGAAGACGTAACAAAGATAATCATGTATGGTGAGAGACATAGCGAAAAAAAGATTTTCTCAACAAAAACACATAAAAGGAGAGTAAAAAAAAATGCTGAGTGGAAACATTTAATAATAAAAACATAAAATGGTGGGCACAAAAGCAGCATGTGTTCCCATTTTTGTATTAACCTAGGAGTACATGGATGCAGTTGGAGGAGAAGACAACGAAAGAACAGAACAATTTCCATTTTGCAAGAGTTAAAAGCTAAATGGGAGCAGGAGTAGTTAACCTGCTGTTAACTGCGTAACAAAGCAGGATGTAGAAAAACACAGATGGGAGTGACCAGTCTGACTGGAAATCATGAGGACTGACTAACATTACCAGTGTAGCAGAGATCTGCAAGTCTGTAAACCATACAGTTTTTACTACCTTTCACATCTTCATCTTCAATGGTGGTGTTGGCACTCTCAATTGACTCCTGACAAAAATGACAAAAAGATTATGGACACATAATACATGCTTCTTTAATGATATCATGCAACATGCATTTGTAATACAATTAAGTCTTAAATGGAGAGTTTTAAAAGCTAAATGGTCTCATAAACTCTGATTTATGAGCAAATTTGCTTTATTCTTGTTGGTAAATTGGAAAACATTCCTGTTAGCTCTTACTAAGAAAGTCTATAGTACAGGAGCAAACAGACTTAATATTAAATGTAGCCATCAGTGAAAGTGAACTTTGTTTATGTTATACCTTGTTTCCATCCACAGGGTTGTGTATCACAGTTGTCTGTGGTTCCTAAGAAAAACATATAATAGGCACTTGTGGGAGCAAATACTTCAACAATGCAAGAAAAGTTATGATTGGGCAGATACCTCTGAAGAAAATGTATTTTGTGTATTTTCTAAAACTGACGGTCAAGAAGATGGCCAACCACTTACATCAATTACTCATTACAATCTTTAACTTTGTCTATCTGTAAATCTATTCATCACAATGTATCTGAGACCAAATTCAAATGTGTGCGTCAATTTCTTGTTTATTGTATTTCTCATTCTTTCCACTCTTTCTGTATTGTGTGGTCTTTTTTGCATCTGATTTTCTCTCAGCAGCCCTAGCCAGTGCCCTCACTTGGTAATCACATGTCTGGGTTTTTGTAGAATTGATCCTGGTGACCAGCTCAGTCTTTCTAATCACTCACCCAGATTACATAAGATTATAACATCAGCGGCCTTGTGTGAGTGTGTATGTGTGTTTGTGTGTTGGGGGTGGGCGTGTGTGTGTGATGATGGAGTGAGAAAGAGAGGAAAGACAGATGTCATGTGCATGTGTTCATGCGTAATCAACTTGACAGCAAATGGGAGGACAGAAAGTCTTTGACATCATGCATAGTGGCAGTCATGTGGCCTGACGTAGACAGCAGACACCATGCCCAAAGAACAACTATCCTCACAATCCTTACAGTCATGCACAGACCAACTATGCCAGTAACAAATCCTACAAAATGCACATGTGGATTACTGTCAGCAATTTTACTTTTAATTGCATATCTAACAGATGTACAGTACAATGACATGAAAGGACTTCATGCATGGTACAAATGAAAAGAGCAAGAAAAGAAGAAGAGTTTCTTAAGAAATACAAGAACACAAGAAGTGGGGGGGTTGAGGTAGAGGTTACCCTAACCACAGAACTTCATGTTCATTAGAGCTTAATCCAAACGTGTGTGTGTGTGCGTGTGTATATAAAGACTTAACTTGCTTTAACCCAACATTAACGGTGCATAAATTCAGCAAATCCAAACTGGCCAAGCGGTATATATCCCATGCATGCACTGCTAATTCAGATGAATGAATTCATAAATACATCAATCTGAATTATAAATATCTTTCATAGATAGCTTGATGAAAAAATCTGGAGCTGGGACATGCTGCACAGTTACAAAGGTCTATATGCACTATTTCATTCAGGGATAGTCTATTATTGGTGCTAGACATGTATTTCACCCCACGTTACTACAATATCCTTACATGTCTTTTTTAAAAGTTGAAATCTTCTTATCAAAGGTTGAGATCAAAAAGAATATGATCTTACAATGTGGAAAGGGTGAACCTGAACCTCCTCCACAGGATGTGAGGCAGGTACTAGAAGTTTTGTGAAAGAAGCTGTGAGTGTAGATGAGAATGTGTGTGTATACCAGTGCAGGGGCAGGGCCAGTGTCTTTAGGACTGGTCACTGTGTTGGCTTTGTTGTTGACCTGCAGGGGGGCAGTGTAGAGGGGAGGGACATGACACATACACACTTCTCAGACACACACACTCTCTCACATCGGCTACAGACCAAAGTGATCATCCCAACTCTTCTGTTTGAAAGCTCTAATTTCAGTTCCTATTATATGTTACCATGCAAAACTAAATTATGGAGATGATAAAAAAAAAGGATTTAACATAATGACATGTGAGACATCAGAGGCAGCTGGAAAAAAAACCAAACAAACTCTAATGTGTCCTAAAGGTCACACTCTGATGAAGCCAACAGAGCAAACAGATTTAGAGATTCCCAGAGCAAATGCTTGTGATTGTGTGCCTTGAAATCCTATTCGTGAAAATCAAAAACAGGACTGGAGCCAGGGGGCAACCCTAGAGCCCAACAAAAGCTGAGAACATTCTTGACTTTATGTGAAGAATGCGGGGACAGCGCATCCTTTGTTCATACAAATACCAGATGGCCTGGTTGTAAACCTTTTCAAAGTTTCCACAATGTACATATACATTCCAAAATATCCCATGTACGCAAGATGGTCAAACTCCCATGATCCTTCTTGAAAGTTTTGCAAAGGTGAAGAATGGAATCAGCAATCAGCCGGAGCCTCCTGTTCAGCACCCTGTTATAGACTTTCTCCAGGAGACTGGGCAGTGTGATACCCCAATAACTGGAGAACAATTTCCGGTCCCTCATTTTGAAAATGGAAACCCCCCCTCCTGCTGTCTTACACTCCGCCTCCAATCTTTAACAAGGCTCATTCGGACTCTGTGTCTCCAGACTCTCTGGGAAGCAAGAGGAATCCTTCCAGATTTAAACGCACTACACACAGGGGCTTTCAACCAGATGTTCCCAGTTCACCCTCACTAGTCGTTTGGGTTTTTCCAGGTCTGTCTGAGAACCTTCCTCACCATCTGATCTGGCTCACTCCTAGGTGGTGATCAGTTGACAGCTGTGCTCCTTTTTGTGCTTTTTGTGTCCAAGACATACGGCCTTAGATCACATGATACAACAAGAGAGACTGTTATTGACCTTTGACCTAATGTGCTCTGATACCAAGCACACTGATAAACCGTGTATGCTAGAGCATCATGTTACTCTAAAGAAACACTATAAATGACTATGGAAAACATGAGTTTAGGTAAATTCAATAAATACAAAAACTAAAAAGATCAATAATTTAAAAAGAGGATGATGAGACCAGAAACATAAGCTACGAACAAGCTAAGAAAACTAGGAAAGCTAAGAAAATAATACCCATTTCCCACATCTTTGAGTGACTGTCCCTGAATGATAATGTTGTTAAGTGCAAAATGCATAATAACAGTAGTAATAATAATCAATATGGCTTCTCAGACACTAAACATTCCAACAAAAATAATGCAAGAAACAAAGCATTTTCTTCATTGTGCAAAGCAGCTCACCTTAACGCCATCTGGCTTCTTGTTGAGCAAAGTCTTAGCTGCTGTAGAAGGAAAGACAGAGACAACATTTCAGTATGAGGTTCAAGAGAGTCTTGTGCCAGAGGCTACACAAACATGCAGCAAGCATATCAATTTGTGCTTATCTCCAAACTCCAGGTGCAAGATCCAACTGCAAGATCCATAATGCAATCCAACTGAAGCTCCAAATAACATAACTTCTGCAAGGCTGTTATCCTACTACATACTTACTCACATGTCAGGGCTGAAGGGTGGGTGGTTAATTGGGTGTATATATAGCAGGTGATGAAAAGGTTAATCTAACCAACTATCTCCAACAGGCTCACACACAACATTCCTAAGTCGACATTTGCCCACATACCCATGCACTTGTATATTTGCACCTACGCATATGCTCCCACCACTATTCCTTAACTTTATTTTCCGATGTTACATAGAAACTTAACACTAAACTGCATTACAATAATCCATGCTGCATCTTTCTCTAAATTTCTCTGAGATTGTAAATTAGCACTTATGCAAGGATGAGATTCTGTAGTACACTTTAAAATGCCAAATGTCATACTTTCATGCATGCGCGATTGGCTATTCCACACTATTTCCAAAAATGTAGGGGCACAGTATAAACAGAAAATACAACCAGAATTAAATTATCAACAAATCATTTAGACTACACATGTAACTGAAAATAATACCAAGGCAATTTGACAATTTTTTTAAAATTGCTTTTCATTTATTACAAGCATATGCTTATTTGGAATTTGATGTCAGTTGGGAACTGAGGAGGAGTGAGACGTTATGTAGCTTTGAAGGTGAAATGTTTTCCTATTTGTTGCTTAATGTATGAGTTCAGCTTCTCATCAGTTTCTGGCTTCTTGTGTTGAATTCTTATGTGATTATATGCCAGAGGTTTTCAGTGGATAACATGTCAGGAGTGCAGGCAGCTCAGCTAAGCAAGTGGAAGGTGTTGTAATAGATGCTGTCTTTCTGAAATAAGCAAGAACTTTCCTGAAAACAATGTGATCTGGATGCGTTTCTCTAAAACACAACATTTTTCACCTTTAACATTTTATACATCTTTACACTACTGTCAGTTATATATATAAAAAAAATGTTATTTGCATTTTACACAGTGTCCCAACATTTTTGGAAACATGACTCTAAATGAAAAATAAGACCTAAATGCCAATGCTTATTGGTTGGGCTCAACCTCATACATTTCACTGTCATTCCAAAAATCCTTACCTCAAATGGTTACCACAATTCAAACAAAAAAGGAAAGAAAATTGAAAAAGGAAGAAACTGATAAATAAAAAGAGACACAAATGAACAAATGCATTTCACTGTAGAATGAAAAGCAAAAGTAGTCTAATAAGAGCATGAAGAATATGAGATAGGTCAAAAGAAATGTATATTTAAAAAAAAGTTTGGCGTCAAAATAGAGAGAGAATGGTAGAAAAACAGCTTGAAAAATATAAATGACTCGTGTTTAGCAATGGCATTCTTATGCCTAGTTTCTTTTTTTAAAGTCTTCTAAAATTCAATTTTATTTCATTTTAAAACTTAGAGTTTCTCCATATTTTACCTTTTTATGGTGTAAGCAGCAGAAGATTCACTTTTCAGAGAGTACTTAACCAAATTATTATCAGTTATTAAGGTTTAATAGTTCAGGTTAGTTTAAGTGGGCTTGAAATAGTTATCCATAGTCAGTGTACTACCTACAACATTCATAGTTTATTCCCCTAGTACTTCCGATACCATCACCAATATCCTGCTGTAGACAAGGCTGGTTACAACCATTTATACTCTATGTATCTACCTCTTGATTCGTTGGTCTACCACTGTCTTCACTGGTTAATATATACTAATGTGTGAATTTGGTGTTTTAATGCCTTAGATTGAATCTAACCCTTTAAACCCTTAAAGTTTTAAAGTTGAGGCAGGTTCTGCTCATTACTGTTTTTAATCAAACTTTACTAGCTTATTAAAAAAAGCAGTATAATAGCTTTATATCACCTCAGTAATTTGTTAATCTCATCCATAATAGTTTTAATTTGCCAGTACTCATGTCCGCATCCTCTACTGCAGGTATTACACTGATGGATAAGTTCATAAATTCCCACTTTTTTAAAGATCTCTTTAACAGCTGTAACGCCTTTTTAGCTTCCAGTTTTGTTTTTTCCTTCTTCTTTTTTTGTTTTTTAGGACAAATGCTTGTAATTTTTAACATAATATGTTTGGGAAAACCAGGTTTTGGACACCATGCTGAGAAAGACATACCTGAGAAGTTTCTTGTGACTAGCAAAGTGGTCAATATTGCTCCCTGCATTGACAGAAAAGAAGGAAAGAAGAAGGAAATGATGATGGGCGAAAGGAAGGAAGAGAAAGAAAGAAAGATTGATTAAAAGGTTGTAGCAAGAAAGAGCAGCATAGCAAAAGGACAACTCGAAGGCTTTACAGAACAAGCAATCATTTTAAGTTATAGTGAGAAGTCTTGAGCAAGGAAAACAGAAAAGGAGAGGAAAAAATGGCTGGATGGATTGTTCTATATAAACAGAAGCATGAAGGACTGCCAGAAGTCTCACCTTGAGTTTCCTCCTGGCATTGAATTTCTTCAGGCATTCCACAGTCTCCTGCCTGTGCATCATGGAAGCGACAGTGGACCGTTGCTGCAGGGAGAAGATGAGAGGATTTGAAGGAATGGAAACAATGGGTGAGAAGAATGTATGGCTGCGATTTTGTGGGCAGTGCAACTGTCACCTTTTGTGTGTGTTCATGCTTTTTTTTTTTAATTTCTGTGTGCATCTGTGTGTGTGTTTGTGCAAATATTCCAACATCTGGGAGTGTGTTTGCCACATACGCAGATCCAGGGGTGTTTTAGGGCCTCTGCAGCAGTGATGCGTTTACTGGGGTTGATGGTTAGCATCTTGTTAA
Source organism: Rhamphochromis longiceps (assembly GCF_057381845.1). Taxonomy (NCBI): domain Eukaryota; kingdom Metazoa; phylum Chordata; class Actinopteri; order Cichliformes; family Cichlidae; genus Rhamphochromis; species Rhamphochromis longiceps. The sequence continues at coordinate 27,011,576 of NC_140562.1, read as the reverse complement.
TTAGATCTTTGGCCTCAGGAGTTACAGTGTCCCACTCCGGTGATGGGAACTGTTAAAAAAAAAAAAAAAAGTGTGTCATATATACAGCATATATACAAATACAAAACTACAGAGCTCTGAGGATTCTGTATTTGTAGCAAGCCAGGAAGAGAGGAGATAACATCAGAATTATTATCCAATTTTCAATTTCAGGTTTCAGATGTTATATTAGTGGAGAGAAAAATCTTTAAAGGCCTATACCAATTCAAAAATCACAGTGGCTGTGTCCTGAGCTCCCAATGATGCTACAGGAAAACTGAGCAGATGGCCAGATGATGAAATGATCCTATGTGCAAATTAACTAAAATAAAATGTCACTTTTTGTTTTGTCTGACTTTATTTACCATTTAGTTTTTTCAGTTTTGGATGATGTATATATGCTTACATCATAGGCCCCAGCCTTGATTTGTTGATAGAGGCGATGTTGATCCTCATCCCAGAAGGGAGGGTAGCCAACCAGCAGGATGTACAAAATAACACCTAGAACAAAGTGACATGCACACAAACCCATGCATTTTAGATCTTTATACTCAGATACTATTTGTTTATTTTAAAAAACAACATGAGGTTTCTTTATTTAGCACTCCACAAAACACTCAGAACAACTTAAAGTTTCAGTCCTTGTAAAAAAAAAAAAAACAGATGTCTTTGGACCCAGTATTAGATCCAAGCAGCTACAGTGAGACAATTTGAATGTTATTTACCACAGGCCCACATGTCCACTGGTTTCCCATATGGGTCTTTCCTCAGAACTTCTGGAGATAAGTAGCCTGGGGTGCCTGCAAAACCTGGAGGAGTAATATGAAAGGATATTTGGAAAGGCAGGTTCGTGCAGGCCGTAAAATGACTGTGAGACAATGAGTGTTGTCTTATGCTGATTTTTGAAATTTCACTTTTTCTTATTTTGAATAAGAGACTCTGCTAAGAGACATCTGTTGTAACATTTTTATTCACAAGGAGTCAAGGCTTTGGCTGCCATGTACCCTCTGTGGATTTAGGGTGGTTCGTGTGAAACTCTTTATTCCTGCCAAATATTTTGTTGACAGTGTTCTTTGGAAAACTGAATAACTCCAATATGTCACATGAAATCTATTATCACGTTGTGCTTTGGCCAGGATGCTGTCCAGTTCATGAACAAAAAGAAGCCTACGAAAGGTTTCTATGGGACATTTAAACCAATTGGTGTATGTGCCCCTACTTGTCGAGATTAAAGAGATTCTCAACAGATTAACACTAAATCCCCCTTTATTAGTATTGCCCCAAAACTTCCCTAACATTGTCAAACATCTATATGGCTGACTTAATATTATTTATCATTACTGATTGCTTGCTTGACCAATCAGCTATTTCAAGTTGGAAAATGGATGGATGAATACTCACCAAACCATGCCTGCTGGTCCCCCTGTACCTCGATAGCCAGCCCAAAGTCAGCCAACTTGACCGCCGCCCCCTTCAGCTTACTGGCCAATAGAAGGTTCTCAGGCTGGGGGGGGCGGAGTCAAACAGGTTAGAGGTGAGAGGTCACACGCTCTGGGAACAAGCTGCCCACAGACACAGATCTAAGATCAGATTAGCCATAGCAATCCCAATCAAAGCCATTAGAGGTCAGTGACACTAAGCTGCTCTTAAATCAGTGTCTGAGGCAACTCCCTTTCTGCCACATCAATGACAGAGAACAAAAATGTGCACGGGACCAGATCTCTACGTGACCACGGACATGTTTCACACTGGAGCTGTGGACTTGCTCCCCCAGCCTCATGGATTCAAAGGGAGTAGAGGTGATGTGTAAATTAAAAAAAACACTCTACTATTAGAATCCATGAGCAGGAACAAAGTGCACACTGCAGGGAGAAGGATACAGGGGGCAGCTGTGGTGGAACAGGAGACGTGGGTGTAAAAACAAGTGACTCTCAGCCACATATGTATAATGACACACACTGCACACTAAGACAATTTAGCACCATCATAAATTTATGAAAGCCAACAGCATGCACATATATGCACACACATTTAAACACATACGCACTAACAAAGGCGCAGGTGCAGAAAGGTCTTTGCTAACCTAAGGCCAGTTAGACAGTGTGCTCTAATGAATAATGCATTTCCTAACATTTAGAGACTCAAAACACAGGCAGCCTGTGAGCAGTCACTTTATGGCAGACGTATGACTCAACAGGACATAGACAGTAACTGACAACTAGACACAGCTACATAACGATTAACATAACGATGAATAAATCGTCCTAATTTTGAAGCATGTAAAAACCTGAAATTGCTTCAGCAAAGGAAATCCTAGTCACAGAATGGAAATCTCAAACTTGGTTATTCTTTCTGGGGTGTTTTTGCAGGCACAAGCTCACAATCCATTTAGTCACATTGAAAACAGCTTTTTTTTAGCATTCTCCTGCCTCTTTGCTTAACATCAAAATGCTAATGGCAAGTTGTGAGAATACGGGCTACCACTGGAATAGTCATGACCTTAAAATTTTTTTTCACATCTCAACATAATTTTTTACATAACTATGCGAATGGGGATCATTTCTGAGTGTCTGTCTTGTGATTGCCTCTATTTTTAACCAGCACTGCATTACATTACACAGTCATACATCTCACAAAATTACTGCCATGATAACGTCAACATACTTTCAATCTGTCTTCAACATATTAGAGGTATTAGAAGAGGTTCCTCATTCTCTACACGAGCAGGCAGGGGGGTACTAGCCACGCATACTAACTTAACATAGAAGAAGACAAGCAGGCAAGAAGAAGTGTCGGAATCTGGTAGGCTCGAATCAAATATTTGCAATATATTGCCTTTTATTACTTTTATTGCCTTCAAAAGAAAGAATGAACAATGTAATAATTAAGAAGGTTGATAATGGAGAATTTAATTTATTTATTTTATAAAACAAAACATAAAAGAAGCAAAACAAAAATATGTAAAGGACAAAATGGAATTTTCTCTCTGTTGCTACCAAGTCAGGACTTTTTGTCTGTCTGTTTGGTCAACAAGGTTGCAGCAATGTCTGTGGTCATACAAACCTTCAGGTCCCTGTGAACGATTCCATTAACGTGGCAGTGATGGACACTCTCCAGGATCTGCTGTATGCAGTGGCTGAGGGTGGGAAAGTGGAGGAATGAGATGGATCAAATTAAAAGGAGAGAGAGGGGGAAAAAAATCAAGAAAAAATATATTTTAAAAGAGGATACTAGGGAAAATAACCGAGAAGAGAAGAATAACCTAATTCATAACACTGTTCTCGTCATCAAACTTTTTATGTGAGATTTATGTGATATTAAGCCTCATGATGGGAACTTATTTCTGCAAAAAGTTAAAGTTAAAGACATGCATAACATAAAGACATAGATATACACACACACCCCTTTCTTTCTCCCTCGAGATGCAGCTTTTCAGCATAAAGCTGGCAGTGTTAGGTAGGTTGTGTATGATTAATATTGCAGGCTTTATGTCATTAATCATCTTTATAAATAACTCCGAGATCCCTGAGACAAGGTAACTATATCACACCTCTGAGACAACCATATGTGAGACACACAAACACACATATAGGCACACACAGTTGTTCTCTCGGGTAACAGACAGAGATGCATAATGGCTGCTTTGCTCAGCAGCGTGTGTGTGTATGTGTTACCTGGCATCAGCCTCACTGTAGTACTCCCGGGCTACTATATCTTCAAACAACTCCCCTCCTGTCACCCTGGGAAGAGAGAATGAGATCATTATTTAGTGTATTCATGATTCTGGCTGTCATGAAAACTGAAACAGACTTGTCATTTTTTCTATGGACTCAATTACAAAAATCACTGGCAACTTCAACTATTACACCTCGGTAGTATCGACTCTGTACCCCTTTTTGCCATCAGTGCTGCCTTAATTCTGTCAGCTGTACAATCATCATGTGAATATCCCATTCCACCAAATACCAGTGGTGTTTTACTGGACCTGGTGACAGTGAACGCCCTTCATTGTCAAGTTCAAGAAACGAGTTTGAGATTATATTAACAGGGTGTGTTATCCTGTTGGAAGCAGCCATCAGAGGATGGACACATTGTGGTCATAAATGGATAAATTGTTTAGCAAAGATACTTAGCTGGGTTTCGCATTTATATCAGTTGATACTCGGGGGGCCTTGCTGATGCTGCTCAAGGGATAGCTTCTCTTTTTCGGACCATTCTCTGTAAACCCAATAGATGGTTTTGTGGCAAGATCTCAGCAGTTTCTGAAATTCTAAGATCAATAACTGTGCCATGTTGAAAGCCACTTGAATCATCTTTCAGACCTTTGCATTAACAAGCAGCTGAACAATCTGAGAAGCTTCTTCAGAACTGAAGAAGCTTCTCAGATGAGAGGTGAAACATCTTCAAGCAACTTAAAGAAGTCCAGACACTATTCTTTGAAAGCTCCTTTGACTACGATGACCTGGATGACTGAGAACCTTCACAGACAGCTGAATAATGCTATACTGGAATGTGGAACGTTCCAAACGAAAATAAGAAAAAAAATGTTTGCAAGTAACTCACCAAATTACAGTAACTGGCTATTAGCATTCTAACAAAAGGGTGCCATAATAATTGCCATAATAATTCTTTAACATAGTGGACTCTAATATAATTGGGTATTTACAGATATCTTGTTTGAATGTGTTTAACCCTGAATTTTTTTCCCCTCCAGTGGTCATGGCTTTCAGAGTAAAAACTGAGCTTCTTCTATACAGGGTGTTAACATTAATAAGAGATAGTATATAAAAATTGGTATGGTGAAGAGAATTGACAGAATGTGTGAATGAGTGTTACTCACAGATCAAACACCAGATAGTGGAAACCCTCTTCTGATATGCTGTCATGGAGTCTTACTGTGGAGGAGCGCAAATAAAAAAAAGGAGAGAAAAGTGTGACAGAGAAAAGAAAAATCAGCCAACAGAAACAGACCAGCAGTGTGCAGCGGTGTCAACAAAGTTACAATATAACACTTAAAACATCTCAGAACATGTTACTAATAATAGATGACTTCTAAGTTTTCATAGTAAAGCTGTCAATAGTGATGGCTGTCGTTTGATGAAATCTCGCTTTCCCATAATAAAACCTAAATTATTTTGGAAGTAGCTATATGTCTATGAAAATCTTTACAATACTAAAAATAAATTCAGTAAAATTATAATTCACATCACGGCAATTATGACACCCAGTTACGTCAATTGAAGGTTACTAGAACTAATATTGAATCATGTGCAACTTTGCCAAAACAATGTCAGACTCTGTAGTTGGGACCACATGTTCTCCTTAAATTGCTGGCAGGAAACCTGTTCTTGGTAGGAGAGACGGCATCCATCCCACTTTGGATGGAGCAGCTGTCATTTCTAGAAATCTGGCCAAATTTATTAAACCCCCTAAGTCGTGACTATCCAGAGTTGGGACCAGGAAGCAGAGTTGCACTGTTACATGCCTCTCTGCAGCTTCTCTCCTCCCATCCCATCCCCCCCCCCCCCCCCTGAAAATACCATCTCTTTAGAGAGTGTGTCAACTCCCAAACAGTAAAAAAAACAAACTAAAAAGGAGCAAAAAATGACTTAACACAAAAAAATGACAAAGAAAGAACAATACAGTATCCACACTTTCACTGCTATGCAGATGACACACAACTTTATCTATCAATGAAGTCAGATAACACACACCAATTATTTTAAACTGCAGGAATGTCTTAAAGACATACATATCTGGATGTCCTCAAATTTTTGCTTTTAAATTCAGATAAAACTGAGGTTATTTTACTCGGCCCTGAAAATCTTAGGAATATGGTATGTAACCAGATACTTACTCTGGATGGCATTACCTTGGCCTCCAGTAACACTGTGAGGAACTCTGGAGTCATTTTTGACCAGGACATGTCCTTCAATGCATATATTAAACAAATATGTAGAACTGCTTTCTTCCATTTGCGCAATATCTCTAAAATTAGAAATATCCTGTCTCAGAGTGACCCTGAAAAACTAGTTCATACATTTATTACCTCTAGGCTGGACTACTGTAATTCATTATTATCAGGATGTCCTAAAAACTTCCTGAAAAGCCTTCAGTTAATCCAAAATGCTACAGCAAGAGTACTGACAGGGACTAGAAAGAGAGAGCATATTTCTCCTATATTGGCTTCCCTTCATTGGCTCCCTGTTAAATCCAGAATTGAATTCACAATCCTGCTCCTCACATACAAGGTCTTAAATAGTCAGTCCCCATCCATCCATCATCCATCTTCATCCGCTTTATCCGAGGCCGGGTTGCGGGGGCAGCAGCCTAAGCAGAGAGGCCCAGACCTCCCTTTCCCCAGCCACCTCCTCCAGCTTATCCGGGGGAACACCAAGGCGTTCCCAGGCCAGCCGAGAGATATAATCTCTCCAGCGTGTCGTGGGTCTGCCCCGGGGCCTCCTCCCGGTGGGACATGCCAGCTCACCCAGGAGGCGCCCAGGAGGCATCCTTGTCAGATGCCCGAACCACCTCAGCTGGCTCCTTTCGATGTGGAGGAGCAGCAGCTCTGCTCTGAGCCCCTCCTGGATGGCCGAATTTCTCACCCTATCTCTAAGGGAGAGGCCAGCCACCCTTCGGAGGAAGCTCATTTCTGCCGCTTGTATCCGCGATCTCGTTCTTTCGGTCACTACCCACAGCTCGTGGCCATAGGTGAGGGTAGGGACGTAGATCGACCGGTAAATTGAGAGCTTCGCTTTTACACTCAGCTCCCTCTTCACCACGACGGACCGGTGCAGCATCCGCATCACTGCAGCCGCAGTCGGTCCCCATCTTATCTTAATGACCTTGTAGTACCATATCACCCCATTAGAGCAGCTCATTCTCGCACTGCAGGTTTACTTGTTGTTCCTAGAGTATTTAAAAGTAGAATGGGAGGAAGAGCCTTCAGTTTTCAAGCCCCTCTTCTATGGAACCAGCTTCCAGTTTGGATTCGAGAGACAGACACTATCTCTACTTTTAAGATTAGGCTTAAAACTTTCCTTTTTGCTAAAGCATATAGTTAGGGCTGGACCAGGTGACCCTGAATCCTCCCTTGGTTATGCTGCAATAGGCGTAGGCTGCTGGTGGTTTCCCATGATGTACTGAGTATTTCTTCTTCAGTCACCTTTCTCACTCACTATGGCCTCAGTAGACCTCTCTGCATAGAATCATACTTTTATCCTGTCTTCCTTCACTCTCCTCAACCAGTCACGGCAGACAACCACCCCTTCTCTGAGCCTGGTTTTGCCGGAGGTAAACTGTTACTGTTAGAAAGTAAAGCATTACTACACTGCGTTTCAATATTAGGAAATTAGAAGAGTTTGACTTATATTATATATTATTGTCTTGATTTCAAAGCCACAGGATCAAAAACCTAACGCCATTGTTGCTCTCAAAATTTCAAATAGCAAGTACATCTCAGAAAACTACAAAGAAATTATTAGAGAAATATGAAACAACAGCAGTGAAGGGAAGAAAGAGCATGTGTCTATAAATGTGAAAACAAAGGAGGAGAGACCACTTCTTTCAGAGGTTTAATGAGAGGGGTGTAAAGGTTTAGAGAGCAGGTGTACGGCTGGTGTATCTTTTTGATGACTCAGCTGCAAGAGCACACAGGTGCAGCATAATCATTACATACCGTACTAGAACACATACACACACACACACACACACACACAAACACACTTGGTTTCGTGGTCTCTCCTCCTTTCTCTCTCGTAACTGTGTCTAGAACATGAATATCCCTAGCAGAAATCAGTAGAGACCTGAAAAGACCTGTTTTAATTTGCACAAGTGTGTGTGTGTGTGTGTGTGTGTGTGTGTGTGTGTGTGTGTGTTCCGAGATTTAGGACACAGCTCACCGATGTTGGGGTGCTTCAATAAACGACAAATCCTCGCCTCTCTCTCCAGCTTTTGATGATCTAAAAGAAAAATAGAGGAGACACAAACACAGAGATGGGTTATTTTAATGCTACTCATGATTCCCTCCTGTGATTGGCTTTATAAATAATAGAACGTGAAGTTGGATGCAACTTAGTTTTGACTCAGTGGAGGACACATTGCAGTATTTGGTTGTCAGCGTCTGTCTGTGTGTGTGTGTGTGTGTGTGTGTGTGTGTGTGCGCGCGCGCGCGCGCGGGCATGGTGTCAGCCGGCTCTTTTCCTTATCAGAACTGAAATGCTTGACAAAAATAATGTGACCTGATATGTGCTCGGTAATATGCCACAAACAGGCAGGCGGCAGTGAACAACAAACACAGTGAACGGCCACAGAGGATTCATATTGACCTCTCGCGTCGGGCTCAGCATAAGCTCCTCCAATGTACTTTTAGGTCCTCTTTGGTGCCCTGAGGGAAATCTGAAATCTGTATTCCCAAAATATACACTGTGCTGCAGTTTTGCAGATGTATCATACAATAGATTTATACAGTAATCCTTTTGAATGTTTAAAAGAAAATCTCATACCGTTTTTTTCTTCATGTTTTTAATTAAAATTTGTGTTAAACAATTAATCTGGATAGAATATGTTAAAATTATTTATTTTCTACCCCCTTTTTTCAGACAAAGGGTATTTTGAAATAATATATAATCAGTAATACAAAAACAGCTATGTAATTCTGTATTACACCAATGATGAGATTTAATCAGAAACTTTATGATATTTGTAGATTTCTACATCACTGTAATGAAGTGCTTTAGGTTAAAATAAACTGTGACTTTTTTTTTCCACACACACAGTAATATTATGCATACCATAAAACGATTTCACTCATATTCCGAAACCTTAAAGAAGTATATGCTCTACGGCAGTGACTATAATGTTCCACCTAAATACAACATCAGCTTTTGGTGAGCTTGTTTTAATAGTGGACCCTTAACTGATGCTGGGAGAACATGTACATGCTTCTTTACATGAAATCCACCAAATTTTATGCGGGGGGGAAAAGACGGTTTTTGGGAAGCAAAGAATAGAACAGCAGCAGGTATTAGATACTGCAATCTAACTGTACTGCAACAAAAATCCCAGACAGGCAATATGGCAACCCAGACAGCATAACATATCTCTCCTCGTTGAGGCTCAGACTGATTTTATCTGACTTAGCAAACATGAAGTGACACTCAAATCTCTCTGTCAGAAGAAACCCAATGTCCAGTGACTCTGATTCAGAATAAGTGAGTCATTGCAATGAGTAAGACAATCCGGTGCTGAGGCGACCTATTTCAGCTTTGCCTCAGGACAGGAGGGAGAGAGAGAGAGAGCAGGAGGTTCTACATTTTTCCAAAATAAAATAGGACGCCTATTTTTCACTCTCATCTGCCTCCTTCTTCTTCTCTTCTTGGTGCTATGGAAACTGTGGGCTCAGTGCAGCACAGAGGCAAGACCAGCAAAGAACACTAGGCTGCTTGTTCTCATTATAGGTCCAGGTATCTGTTTGTTTCGTGTCAGTGTAACGCACCTATAGGAAAACAATAGGCAAGCACAACAACAAAGCTAGTGAGCTTTAAATGAGACGGACCTTGGCGTGCACTCAAATATGCAGCAAAATGCCAGTATAAAACATATTATGACAGAAAAGTACTTATCCCCAAAGAAAGGTGACAAAGATGTTTGTCAGCCCTAGTGACAAAGTTTAATCCAGAATAAAATATATAGCATGAGCAGACAAAACTACAAAAAAAAGAATGTTTAAAGGCAAAAGAAGAAGAGATAAAATGATGAAACTACAAAAAGGTCTACAATGAATTGATCTGATTACTGTTGCAAAAAAGCTTTCTCGTCCATCAGCCCAAGCATTAATTACCAAGAACAGCCACAATTAACTTCATTAACTTAAAAAATGCTGTTTCTTTTCTTTCAACAGTCATATTGGCTCCAGAGGCGGTGATGAAACTGTGTAAAAACTTCCGAAAGGACTTGCATGCCTTCCTGCATGCAGAATTTCTTGCAGCTCTTCTGTGTGGCTCCAAGTCTGCCATAATGCCCCTGAGAACATGCCAATTTCAATTTTGCTGAAGCATACTGCCGGCTGTAGAGACAAGCATAACAGCACAGAAGCCCACAAACAGCGCCAGAAACAAGGGCAGCCTAGCCATTACTGCATGATTAGCAGGATTCTCTGAGCAAGGTCACTAATCTCTCCATCTCTGTCTTTGCCTTATTATGTTGCTGAATGGCACATCCTTTTGTGTCAGTATAACACAAAACACATTTTGTCTTCCCTTTGCCAATATTGAGAGAATCATTACTCACAAATATCTAATTTTCACATTTGCATTTTCTGCTACATTAAGTAATTGTTTTTTGTTTAGTTTTTTATAATACACCTGTGTTTACAGTACATCACTTAAGTCTACTAGCATCATAGCGTATTTTACACTGGTACAACAGCCAATTTGCTGTTCTTAAGGAATTTAACGGACTACTTTTCATTGTACTTTGCTTTATCAACATTGTTAAATTCCAGTAAAATAAAACAATACCCATAGTTTTAAGTATGTTTGCAGAACTTTTGTTAAAATGATAGTATGCACAATGCATTAATGCCATTATGTAACCATTATATTACAATTAACACACAATCTAGTGTTATTCTTTGTACACTAAGCAATAAAGTTATCTGACCTAATTATACCATACCTAGTAGCAATACTGAGGACATGGTTTAGGAAAGACTGCAGCACGTTTTCAGACCTCAAAAAAAAAATCAAACTCTGAAAATGATTTGAACCATTCTTCCATAATGCTCCATAATAGGTGGTCATGTTTGGCTGTGCCAGGGTGGTTGTATTTTTTTATTTTTTTTATTTGCAGTATTCATCGACTGTACTCTGTTATATGACAGCCTCGCTCCCTTTTTTCATCATTTTCCACCTCCACTTTTCTTTCTGTCTCTCTCCTCTCTCTCCCTCCTCCACAGGTAGTCCACCTCCTAGTCGGCTGGACATCTGTTGTCTAGCAACTCACGCACCAATCAGAGCGTCAGGCCTCTCCTCTCCTCTGCAGTGGAACCAGCCTTGAATGCAAATAGCAGATATTGAGAGTTCACACACAACTTTAAAACTCTGCAGAAATACAGTTAGAGCTACGTATGCTTATTTCCTAACTTAAACACGTCTAGTCTTGTAGATGAGGATGGAAAGTCAGAAATTGAGCTTTACAGATTCTGTAATGCAACAGTTGAGTCTCAAGATGCTTATGTACACAGAAAAAGTGCAGATAGTCTAAGGATTGATGAGTAGTGAACATTTGTCTGCAAAGGATGCGTTCATTTAGATAATATATTTTTTTGATAATATTAAAACTGTAGCTTTTTATTGGAAACCTCAGCAGCTACAAGATTAGAGAAAAATGCAACAACAAACACATGCAAAAGAGCTTAAGCATAACAAAGTTCTGTTCGTTCTGAAAAAGTGATACATGAATTTGTGACTTCCAGATTAGATTATTGTAACTCGCTGTACTCTGGACTCCAACTTGCTCACCTTCAAAGATTATAGCTCGTTCAGAATGCTGCGACTCGTCTCCTAACCGGAACTAGAAAGTTTGGCTCTATTACTCCAGTGCTCTCTGACTTCCATTGGCTGCCTATTAAAGTTCTGCTGCTTACTTTCAAATGCCTAAACAACCTTACCCCTGACTATCTCACCGACCTCCTCAGTCTCTATACTCCCAACTGTTCTTTACGATCTTCCAGTCAGTTACTTCTGGCCCAGCCCAGGCACCGTTTGAAGACTAGGGGTGATCGTGCTTTTGCCTCTATAGCACCAAACCTCTGGAATAGTCTTCCTGCTACCGTTCGTGCCTCTGACTCCATTCAATTCTTTAAAGCACGCTTGAAAACTTACCTATTCAACCTGGCTTTTTCCGGTTCACTAATTCTCAACGCACATTAATTGCTGTATCGCTACTCATTTCTCTGAATTATCATGATCTCTCCCTATCTCTACTTACTGCTTACTGCTGCACCTCCACCCACCAGTCTGTCAAGCTAATCAAGTTTGCAGATGACACCACCGTTATTGGGCTCATCTCGGACGGGGATGAGTCTGCCTACAGGAGGGAGGTTGAACGTCTGGTGTCCTGGTGCAGCCACAACAACCTGGTGCTAAATGCCCAGAAGACAGTGGAGATTATTGTGGACTTCAGGAAGCACACAGCCCCACTCCCCCCCATCATCCTGACTGACACCCCCATCACCTCTGTGGACTCATTCCGCTTCCTGGGTACCACCATCACCCAGGACCTGAAGTGGGAGCCCACCATCACCTCCGTCATCAAGAAAGCCCAGCAGAGGATGTACTTCCTGAGGCAGCTGAAGAAATTCAACCTGCCAACACGGACGATGATGCAGTTCTACACTGCAATCATTGAGTCCATCCTCACCTCCTCCATCACCGTGTGGTATACGCTGGAGCCACTATCAGGGACAAACAGAGACTGCAGCGTGTTGTGCGCTCTGCTGAGAAGGTGATTGGCTGCAGACTCCCATCTTTGCAGGACCTGTACACCTCCAGGACATTGCGGCGTGCAGCTCGGATCTCAGCTGACCCTTCTCACCCTGGACACAGTCTGTTTGACGTGCTCCCCTCAGGCAGGAGGCTCCGGTCCATTCGCACCAGAACCTCTCGCCATAAGAACAGTTTCTTCCCCTCTGCTGTTGGACACATGAACAATAACCGTATGACTGTCCCCGCCACAAACACATGACCCTACGCTGTGTCACTGCATCATTCCATGTTTGCACTGATCACCACCTGCACTCATGTATATATCTTTCTACGCAGCACTTTTAATTCTTATTCTTATGTATATATCTCATGTATATCTCATGCACATATCTTTCTACATAGCACTTTTAATTCTTATTCCTACTTTTATTTTTTTTCATGTCTATTTAATCGCAATTATGACAGTATGTTTGCACTGAAGCACCGCAGCAATTTCCTAATGTTGTAAACCTGCACAACATTTGGCAATAAACCCCTTTCTGATTCTGATTCTGCTTTTTGTTTGTTTTCTATACTTTCTCTATTTTACCTTGTTTTAATGACTTACTGTTCAGTGTAATCATTTACCGTTATTTTTACTGTGAAGCACTTTGGTGTACCCCCTGGTTTTAAATGTGCTATATAAATAAAATTGTATTGCATTGTACTGTACTGTAGTATGCTGTTGATTTTAGCAGAAAATCAAACCTTAATGTCAAACATCTTCAGTGTTGAGGGACTGCAGACAGTAACTGTAGAATGAGACAGTCCACAAGATTACTTGGTTTTCCTTTGAGAGCTTGTTTCTCATTTTTGCAAGCTTCATACAAGTTAACAGGATTGGAGCACAAAAGTGCACGAGCACAGGTGTGACTGCCTGCACTGGCATAACAGCGTGTTTTTATTTTTTTAATGCATGAGTAAATCGCATTTTACCCATTCACTCTTCAGACTGTAGCTGCAAAAAAAGCTGACTCTCAAAATGTCACAAACAATCAGTTATGACTGGCTGCAAAGCCTCACAATACTCAACTCTGCTTGCGCAAGCTTGAGTCCTGCTGTCACAGACACTAGTGAGAGTAATTTTGCTTATGTGGTTAAAACTGAAGCAACTGTGCCAACAAATGTGAATGTGCGGTCAGCTGTTTTCATTCAACCCTGTCTGGACCTTTTCTTGGCTTGATCTGGGCTGACCGTCTCTAAGTGTCCAAGTATGAGTGCTTCTCTGTCTGGCACAATAAAGACCACGATGATTGATAACTTCATTTAAAGTATACAAAAACATACCTATTCTTTTTTGTTCTCTTTTACTTTTATTATTTTAACTGTCATAATTTGTCTTTAATTAGCTGTGGTGTGAGAAAAAAATACAGCTACTTTGTTTGTAATGGCTGAAAAGTAGCCGTGTTCCTCTTCAATACCAAATGCACTTCTTTGTCTCATAAAACAATCCAACAAATTTGTTATATTTTTCCATGGCACAGTGCAATAGCCACAAAAAGATTGAAATATCTATTTAAGGTATTTACAACAGAAACAGTATCTTAAAAGTTTGTGGTGAGTATGTATTGCTATAGGTATAGATTTAACCTCCCCAAATGTAGAGTGATGCAAGGAGACTTTCAGTCAGCTCCTTTTCAGTCTACAGAAAAATACTGACTTGTTGTATTAGTCACTTCATAAATCTTAATGTCGTAAATAATCAATTTTCTATCATTAGCATTCCAAGTATGCTGCTCAGATTAGGCCTCCTACGCTTTGCACCATTTTAGAACAGATCACAAGTTACTTCTTTCAAAAGTCCATCCATCCATTTGCTTCTCCTTTTCAGGGTCGCGGGGGGTGCTGGAGCGTATCCCAGCTGTCATAGGGCGAGAGGCGGGGTACACCCTGCACAGCTCGCCAGTCTGTCGCAGGGCCAACACACAGAGACAGACAATCATTCGCGCTCGCATTCACACCTATGGGCAATTTGGAATTATCAATTAACCTATCCCCACAAACTGCATGTCTTTGGACTGTGGGAGGAAGCCGGAGTACCTGGAGGGAACCCATGCAAACACGGGGAGAACATGCAAACTCCACACAGAAAGACCCCGGCCTGATGCTGTGCGCCAACAGTGCAAACCACGGTGCCACCGTGCTGCCAAGTGAATGTATAAATATGCTAATTTGTTACTAGGGAATGTACAGAAACACAGCTCTTCAACCTGGACAAAGTGGGGACTGGCTGATAACCAGTTTGTCTGCTGTGTTGTGCATTTGCTCATTTTCTGTAATCTCCAGGTTTCTATTAGTAAAGGGTATGACTGTAAACCAAAGAGTTATAATAATAATAATAATAATAATGGATTGCATTTATATAGCGCTTTTCGAGAACCTCAAAGCGCTTTACAATTCCACTATTCATTCACTCTCACATTCACACACTGGTGGAGGCAAGCTACGGTTGTAGCCACAGCTGCCCTGGGGCAGACTGACAGAAGCGAGGCTGCCATATCGCGCCATCGGCCCCTCTGGCCAACACCAGTAGGCAAGTAGGGTAAAGTGTCTTGCCCAAGGACACAACGACCCGGACAGAGAGCCCAGGGATCGAACCGGCGACCTTCCGGTTACAGATGCGATTCCCAACCCCCTGAGCCACGGTCGCCATGTGTTCTTTCATTCTGAGTTGTTCTTTCTGTTCCATTACCTGTACACTTCAGTTGCTTGAGTTGTGTATTATTATTCCTTACGTTAAATGGACACAGTTGCAAGTTGGAAAGAACCAACCGTTAGCAGTAGGTTGCAGTGGGTTGCTGGGGTAAATACGATCGACAGGTTAGCAAGTATCATTTGATGAATTGTTTCCAAAGTGATTAGTAAAAATCCCACTGAACCTACAGTAAAGGCACAAAAACATTTGCAACAGCAAGCCCATCTTCAGTTCACCCAGCTGCAGACCCCAGTGAACCTCCACCTCTACCCCACTTTGTTTCTTTCCACTGCTGCTTCTTTCTTTTTCAGTCTGTGTCTGAAGTGTCACATCTGCAACCGCACTGCAGCAGTATAGTGCTCTCTCTGTGAGTGTCTTTATAGTTTGATATCCTGCAAGTCCAACACAAGCAAATTTTGGGACAACATAACACATCCAAACATTTTTATTAAAACTAAATAAATAAATAAAAACATTTTAAAAAGAACAAGGTAAAGAGGTCAGCTTTGAAACTAAAAAGCTAAATAGAGCCATCTTCACAGCAACAGAAGCAGACTGAGAACATGGCATGAATCTTTAAGTGAAATCATTCTGTGCTTAGTTTTATTATTATTGTTTTTTTTTTTTAGTTTTTTACATCCTCGATGTTTTTGCATCCATGGTGACAACAACTACAATTTCAATTTCCAAATGATGAACTATTACTTCTTGATATGTAACATTTCTGTTTTCTGTATAAAGTATGAGGTAATTTTACTTTCATTACATGTAGATCTGTAGTTAATGTTACTACTGACTTCAGTGTTAAGCGGTGACTTAATTAACAGGCTAGTATTGACAGTCTGACCTTTATGTCATAGTAAAACCACAGCACTAGTAGCTACATGTAAAGAGTGTAGTATCTATTACAAGGGAGGAAAAGAAAAGAAAAGACTTATTTAACATTTGGCTCATACATAGTTTTGGCCTACAAAGAATATTTCCAGTATAGTGTGCCTGTGTAAGAGTGCAAAATGCAAATGAGGAAAAAAATAATGGAAGGCATCCATGACAATTGTTATGGTTTTTTTTGTTTTGTTTTTTACATTTTATCCTTCAAAATAAATTATTGTAGGCGCTTTTATGTAAAAAACCAAACAAACAAACAAAACTGATATGTGAAAACACATTTTCTGTTTAAATTAGGTATCATGCATGTTTGGGAAGCTAAAAGGTCACTTGAGTGGTCTTTCATCAAATGTGACTCAGACTCCAGTTTTGCATGGTGACTCTCCAACTTTATCAGTAGCTGATAGGCCAAGTATGAAAAGCAGCACACTGGCTGACCCGTTCTTTCCAAAGTATATATTGCCAGTCATCAGGGGAGCTAATATCAAAATATTTTTGGAAGTGGGTTGAACAGAAAATGGCTCCTAAGCTAAAAAAAGAACCAATACTAGCTAACTCTAGCTTTGTACCAAAAAAAGAGTCATGAATAAGTAGTGATGCAGTTATCGATGATAATATGCCAGTTTATAATGGAAATAACATCCTTAAGACTAATTTCTTATATTTGCAATGATCATTACAAATATCTGGGGAATTTATACATATGTCCTGCCTTACTGGCTAAAAATATTGCTGTTACCAGTATAAAATATGCTAATTCTATATACCAGTCAACAATAACAAATTCTGATAATCAATTAAAAACTTAGGTAATCAATTAAGTAAAAATTCCAAATTTTGTTGGTTATAGCTCTTTGGATGTTTTGAGTGTTGGTCAGAAAAATGAGCAGCTGAAACCATCCTCTGGAAATGCCAATACATATTCAATTAACCCTATTAAACAATCAATAGTTTAACCACCAACGACGACAAACGTTTTCTGAAGTCTTAACGCTGATACAGACGCAAATGTTCAAACCACACACAAATGTACACACACAGACAGCGACACACCGCAACGGGGTCCTGGAATTGCGCTGCTCCATTTAATTAAGAGTTTTAATTAAAAAGATGTAGTGGAGTGAATGTAACATCCTCTGCTGCCAGCGGCTAAGTAGTCCTCTTCCATACCGTTCCCAGGGATCTAATGAAACCATCCAGGATGCTGAGACACCGTCACCCTCTGTTAGTTTGCAATAGAGGAAGAATTAAGAAACTGATAACTCCCTGGCTTTCTCTTCTGAAGAGAAACAAAAGGTGGCTGGTGTCAAGAGATAAAACTGCCCCAAGAGTCTTGTAACATACGGTAATGTCCGCATTTATCTTATACACTGTAATGCAGAGATATACCACACACACATTAGACTGATGTGTAAAAGTGGTTTAATCTGAGCTGCATTTTCTGAAAACACCTCAACAAGGAGAGACTCTCAAAATACTAGTTATAATCACAGACAAAGACCCCATTTTATTGCAGCAATCAAGCCCTACTGTGCTGCACATTCTTTATTTTGATTACAGCTACAGTACTGCGGTAGGAATTGTGTCCTGCAGCTCAGGAGAACTGGCAGCACCAAGGTACCAAAATACACAGTACAAAAGATTCAACTTGAGAATTTAATTTTTGCAACAAGAACAGGAATAATATAACCTGACCTGTTATTTAAGAAACAGAAAAGCCCCATGGAAAAAAATTATACATTTTATAAAATACAAATTAAACAGAAAAGTTGCAGCTCTCCATTTGCAATGCATGTCATATGATCAAGCTTTGTAAGAAATATATTAGTAAATATAAATACATGAATGGGTGTGCAGGTACATATGTGCAATCTGTGTGAACCATGAAATAGCATAAAAAGATTAGTCAACACTTAAAATTCTTTAATACAACTACCAGACCTAATTTATTCTGCATTTCTCTGCAATGCCTCCATTGACTTGACTGAACCATCCAGTTTTCCAGTTTTTATTAGCTAGGGAAGCAATAGTTTTAATGTAGAAGAGAAGCAATTTAATGGAGCTACTTTTTTTCTGGGGGAAAAAACACTGGAATGTCTTTTTTTCTAGTTTTAATTTTGGAACAAAGTGCAACAAGTATCTTGTGGGAAAATTGCATTACAAAGTAAAGAACTCGAGTCACTTGGGGAAAACCAAGCCAGGCCATGCACTGCAGACTCTCCAGTTAGACATGCCAGGAGCAGACTGGAGGCAGATGTTGTAGGAGTGTTTAGCTTATTTTAGAGTTTAGAAATGTGTTAACATAGAATGTAGAACTATTGTAGAGACATTGACACTGCCCTCAATGTAATAAAGGCCTCATTGTGTTGTGAACTTAGGAGTAGATTGTAGGAGACCCCTCCCCCAGTTAATGCTGAGTGGAAATTCCCCAGAGAATGTTTGGGTGGGGGTCTCAACATTTGTAACTGGATAACTGTGGTCTGGAAGGGAGATGGGTTTTATGACCTAGGGAGTCACCTACACCCACAGTGTTTTAACTGTCACGCACACACATCCACACGCACACTCACACACGAGCACTCACATAGACACGTGGGAACGCGCACATGTAGGCATTCATGTGCTTGTGCACATAGACACAGACACAGAGTTTGCAGCACACCGTGGGGGGTTTTATGATAGCGTCGCCCCTACAAAACTGTGTTTCACAGACAAAGGAGTGAAGATTTGGAGAGGGACACACCGGCCTCGTCTTCCCTTCTAGAAGTGCATGCTTAAATGAAGATGAATAAAGATGAATAAAGGTTTTGTGAAATGACTACTGAGTTCCGGTGCCGTCTCTGGATGCCTCGACGAATAAAAGAACCGGGGTAAAACTGATTTCGCAACAATGTCTGGACCACTTGAACTGCCTTTTCAATGTGGAGGAGCAATTCCTCTACTATGAGACCTTCCACTGACTGAACTCCTCACTCTATCTCCAAGAGTGAGCCCAGAGATGTCAAAATCATCACAGCGAAATGCAAATTGTGTCTGGGTGATAAGTATTTCCAGGCTGTGAAGTGCTCCACTTCAAACTGAAAAAGCACCTGCAAGTTAAGCATGGCTTAACACAACACTGCTGATGAGGCCTACTGAAGACAATAACAATGCAGGACCTATAGTTCAGACGCAGTCATGGCTAGCATTTAGTGTGGCTAAAATTGCCACTTCAAAGGAAACTGCTGGTTAAGTGATGTAGTAGATGCTTCTGCTCAACTGTCTATGCAATGAGGCAGTGTCAATACACTCATGACAAATGTACAGTTTTCTATGCCAAAAGTAGAAAATGCATTTGCAACTTTGCAGCTGTGCTAATCCATCTATGAAGTGACATCATTTTGAACTACAATGCACACTTTTACATATTTTATTATGAATTTTGTCTTCTAAGATTGTTTAAATATATTTATGTCTGTGACAATCTAATCAATATTCAATTTGTCAATGTTGAAATCATTTGGTACATGGCCGATGACTAAATGGTCATAAATATGTTCAGTGTCACACAACAGCTCTTTGTAGGAAGTAGGACAGTAACAATATGAACCATACACAGTTTACCTGCAGCAGGAGTTCAGACTAAATATTCTAAGACTCTGAGAAAGTAAGAAAAAAAATTAACATATAAAAGCACAGAGAAAAGGAGGGAGGTAGGCGATGCATTCAAATGTAATCTAATCTGTAACTAAGAATACCCTTGCTTTGTTGCACACATTGTACTGAACATTTTTTTAACCTTAAGTCAAAATTTTGTGATTTTAAAAGAGTGAGAGCTGCATCACTTATTTTTCACTTTCACTGAATGCATACATTGAATTTAATGGACAAAGTTGGTTCACGTTTCACATCTGCAAATCTAGAGCAGACTCTGTGCTGATGACTGCCATCAGTCTAATGTCTATTCATAGTGGTAGGACACATTTGAATAATAAGGTCCATGATACAGTATGTGGCAGACGGCTCTGTAAGAAATTTGGCATAATGCATCAAATTAATTTGATAACTTGATGCATTATTATACAGGAAAAAATATTTTTAAAACTAAGACTTAAAGTGGGATCTACAAACACACATTTGCTGTCCAGTGCTTTGTTAATTTGCCAAACAGCTAAACACTCACAAAAAACAGAAAAAAAGAATATTTTCAATACTGAGTGTATGTCAGGGTGTGAGAGCACAAGCAATATATTTTTAGCCTTTGAGTACCCAGTGAGTCATGTGATCCCCTTCTTCTGACTGATCCCTCCTTCCTTTCCTTCTCTCCTGCGTGCATATCTGTGTATCTTAACCACAGTCCTCTCCCCTTTCTCTCTGTTTTTAGTCCTACAGACCTATTGATTAATTTCTTTTTTTTATTATTATGATTATTTTTGTCAAATGGCTCAGCTGTCTCTTTATTGTCATCTCCTCACATATAGTACAGACTTTCGTCAAACATGTGCCAGGTGAAAGAAGATAGAAGAAGATAAACCACCATCTCTAATTTGCTGGAAATGATTTCCAGATTCACAGCCCATCTCCTTATCACCATGCCATGCTCAAAACAATGCAATGAGCATACTGGGGTATCAATCAATACTTAAAAATTTTCTAAAATTTCTATATCAACAAAGCTGAAAGCACACAACCCCTGATTAGCTTGAGTGCCAAATTCTGTATTTTTTAAAGATACCAACCAATTGCATTGGTATTAATGAGTACCAATTCTCACTAAATCAATTGGTTTCAAATTTCAAAACATCTGAGTTAGAGGAAGAAAGACAGCGAGACAGTGTGATGTCACTCCTACAACATTTTCAAGTACAATGATGGTGGTGTCAGCAAGGAGACAAAAGTAATCTCAGGGGTGGTTACACTTTTCAAAATGCAATGCAGACGACAGACTCTGCAACATAGCATTTTTGTACTGGCTACAGTAACACTTCTTTTGAAATCACCATGCTGTGCACATTTAAAGAACACGTTTTGTGAGATTGTATGTCTGAAAAAATAGTATGTAATCACAACCAATAATAGTATAACGTTACTATTTAGTACAGTCGTTCACAAACAGTGTCACATGACAGACATTGTCAGTGACCAAGGCAGTGTGCAAATGGTTATAGATACATAACAAAATATATCAACTGGGAAGTATGGACTTATTTTGTAATATATAATTTATTGTTTTAAAACAAGAATATGATAATTGAGTATCATAACATTTAATGTTTGCAATTTAACTATTAGCAGTTAATTGATAGCACCATTAGCTGTCTGTTAAGTTATGATTAAGGCAGCGGCTAATTGCTATGACTAATAATAAATTAATAACATTAACATGGAGAAATAGGCATCAAAGATTATCAATCCTGCCAGTATGTAGCCTTAATACAGGCTCCTGGTAATTTAACAGGATCACATTCTCTTTTGTCTAAAAACTGTCATGTTTCTCTGAAAGTACCAGAACGAAGGTGAGAAAAGTCTGCACCAAGTAGAAACAAAGGCAGTCTACCTTTCCAACTCTGTTTGATCAGCAATGACAATACTTTGGGGTTTTTTGCACTACCTAAAAGAATCTTAAATTTGTTTGTTTGTATTATGCTAATCTATATATTTTTTAACCAACTTTTAGTTTAATTTTTTTTGTCATTTTTCCTCTGTGATATCAAAACTGGCATTGAATATTAAGTATTTACTTGGATATCAGTATCGACAACCCAAGAGCACATCTTTTAAAAATTAAAAGTACAAACCAACACAACTAGGCAAGCTTTTAGCTATGAGAAATACAGAATGCACAAACACACACTTAAATACTGACTGACCATCTTCTCTATCTCACTCTGATTTTCTGTCTCTCTCCCTCTGCTTCCTTTCCTTTTCTTCCATTCTGTTTCTCCACTCTTATTCACTAACTCATCTGCTGCTCTAAATCAAATGCTGCATAATCAGGACTGCAGATTTTAGGAATCTGGCTGGTTCAATAGGCCCACCACATGTGTGCCTACTTAACTAGAAGCAGCAAAGGGCTAGGGCTTATCGCGGAAAGAGGGTAAGTCCATATTTGACACGCCAGCATGCAGAGTATATAAACCTCTATATTAACACACATAAGAAAGAGGAAGGGCAAGTACGTATGCACTTCGAGACCCACATGCACAAGTGGTGAGATAATTCTTTGCAGTATTTTTGGAAAATCTGTCCACGCAAGTGTCAAGACACTGATCCGTCTCCCAAGGTGTCTATTACAAACACTACACTCAGCAACGTGCAAAAGACTGTTAGGATATGGAGGAGAAGATAGAGATATGCTGCAATAGATAGATGGATTGACAGATAGAGCACATACTAACCTTCTTAGTTACTATTCAGTCAGTACTCACACATTTAAATATTACATTTTGGGTAAGAATTCGATGAGCATTTTAATTTAAGACTTTAAGAACTGAGAAATAACTGAGTATAACACTAAACATTTAATGTGCACTGTGTAACATATAATATACAGTGGGGCAAAAAAGTATTTAGTCAGCCACCGATTGTGCAAGTTCCCCCACCTAAAATGATGACAGAGGTCAGTAATTTGCACCAGAGGTACACTTCAACTGTGAGAGACAGAATGTGAAAAAAAAAAATCCATGAATCCACATGGTAGGATTTGTAAAGAATTTATTCGTAAATCAGGGTGGAAAATAAGTATTTGGTCAATAACAAAAATACAACTCAATACTTTGTAACATAACCTTTGTTGGCAATAACAGAGGTCAAACGTTTACTATAGGTCTTTACCAGGTTTGCACACACAGTAGCTGGTATTTTGGCCCATTCCTCCATGCAGATCTTCTCGAGAGCAGTGATGTTTTGGGGCTGTCGCCGAGCAACACGGACTTTCAACTCCCGCCACAGATTTTCTATGGGGTTGAGGTCTGGAGACTGGCTAGGCCACTCCAGGACTTTCAAATGCTTCTTACGGAGCCACTCCTTTGTTGCCCGGGCGGTGTGTTTTGGATCATTGTCATGTTGGAAGACCCAGCCTCGTTTCATCTTCAAAGTTCTCACTGATGGAAGGAGGTTTTGGCTCAAAATCTCACGATACATGGCCCCATTCATTCTGTCCTTAACACGGATCAGTCGTCCTGTCCCCTTGGCAGAAAAACAGCCCCATAGCATGATGTTTCCACCCCCATGCTTCACAGTAGGTATGGTGTTCTTGGGATGCAACTCAGTATTCTTCTTCCTCCAAACACGACGAGTTGAGTTTATACCAAAAAGTTCTACTTTGGTTTCATCTGACCACATGACATTCTCCCAATCCTCTGCTGTATCATCCATGTGCTCTCTGGCAAACTTCAGACGGGCCTGGACATGCACTGGCTTCAGCAGCGGTACACGTCTGGCACTGCGGGATTTGATTCCCTGCCGTTGTAGTGTGTTACTGATGGTGACCTTTGTTACTTTGGTCCCAGCTCTCTGCAGGTCATTCACCAGGTCCCCCCGTGTGGTTCTGGGATCTTTGCTCACCGTTCTCATGATCATTTTGACCCCACGGGATGAGATCTTGCGTGGAGCCCCAGATCGAGGGAGATTATCAGTGGTCTTGTATGTCTTCCATTTTCTGATGATTGCTCCCACAGTTGATTTTTTCACACCAAGCTGCTTGCCTATTGTAGATTCACTCTTCCCAGTCTGGTGCAGGTCTACAATACTTTTCCTGGTGTCCTTCGAAAGCTCTTTGGTCTTGGCCATGGCGGAGTTTGGAGTCTGACGGTTTGAGGCTGTGGACAGGTGTCTTTTATACAGATGATGAGTTCAAACAGGTGCCATTCATACAGGTAACGAGTGGGGGACAGAAAAGCTTCTTACAGAAGACGTTACAGGTCTGTGAGAGCCAGAGATTTTCCTTGTTTGAGGTGACCAAATACTTATTTTCCACCCTAATTTACGAATAAATTCTTTACAAATCCTACCATGTGAATTCATGGATTTTTTTTTCACATTCTGTCTCTCACAGTTGAAGTGTACCTCTGGTGCAAATTACTGACCTCTGTCATCATTTTAAGTGGGGGAACTTGCACAATCGGTGGCTGACTAAATACTTTTTTGCCCCACTGTACATTTTATGGAAATGAACAGCACCAGTAAATGCATAATGAAAAATGTAGCAACAACAATCCAGGAGACTGTCTATCTAATATTGAGCATATTCTATCTGAGTGAGCACCTATGTGGCTAGTTTTGGCATGTTTCAAATGGCAATATGTAGATCAACTTGTTATTATGATATTTCAAGGAAATCAGGTTGGTTGAGTCATTTGCTTACAGTTGAGTTACACAACACCAGGTGCTAGTGTTTTTTTCTTTTACTTTTTTTTTGGTTGGTCGGTTTTTAGGTAGTATAGCATCATCAGAGGGCATCTTGCTCTCAGACATGCCCGGGGTTGTCTCATTCTTGTGCGCACTAGGGAATGCAAATGCATGGGGTTGCTCTAGCAGTGATATTACAATATGACAGTCTTACATCATGTATGAGATACAAACTGGTATGGTTTTAAGTCACTGAATGTGAAGAGAAGTGATTGTCTGTAGTGTTTGCATGTCATCTGGAAATGATACAATTCTTGGATTTCCTTTGAAATTACTATCTAATAACAGTAGGCACCAATTTTAAATGTTATATATTGACAGCATGATATGGCAGCAAAACTGTCATTAAAAATTATGTGTCAATACTGTTTTGTGTTGCCTGTCTGCTACCTGCCTTTATGTAAACCAACAACATCCTGCACCTTTCCGTACGCCTTCCTGGTCGAAGAAGTGTAAAATATAACTTCTGTAGTCATCATCAAAGTATTTACTATTAGCTAACGATGACAAGTGGTTTGACTTGCGGGCAAATGTTATAGAACTATTCCTTTAGTAAAAGGTAGTAGCAAACACTAAACACCTCACGAGACATAAAACACAATTATTGTCATACAATCAACAAACAACCAAAAGAAAAAGCGCATATTCCCCAGAAATTGTTCCCCATCGCGTTTTATGGAACAATATTATTTTTGCAGATGGTTAAGTCTCAGCTCATTTTCAATACTTCATTCTCTATTTAATCTAATGTAATGATTCATAGTATATAAAATCACATTTTTGTAGTGTGGTTGTGAATAAGGACCACAAATCTTCAAATAAACGTTTTTTAATGAGCTCAGGAACACAGTATATCAAATATATATTTATTTTTTAAATGACAGCTGTCTGCACTGTCTGACATGGTAAACCGTCAATATCTACTGAGGGATTCAAAATATTAATTAAAAATGCAAAACAGCTGATTAAAGTTTATTCTGTCAACCCTGTGAGTTCACATACATGTTATTCTGAAAGAGCTGCTGGGTTCTTAATTTGTTAAACTTGTTTTATTAAACCAGAGATGGCAACAGCTGATGTCCTCTGTCCATTATCAAGGCTTTCTGCAAAAGAAGTTATGAAAAACTTTTTTCACACTACACTATAACTCCTTACACCTTGCATGTTTGCAAAGGTGGTTATGTAAGGAAAACTTGTACTTGTTCTGATTCTGTAGGCGCAAGCAACCAGAAAAAGCTGCTGGGCCCTTAAATGACGATCTCAGGCTATTGTTAACAGAACAAGACCATGTCTTCAAAACACTGGCCCTGTACAGATTTTAGTAGCATTGTAGTGAAGTGGGCTTAATCCTGCTTCCAGAGACAATAGCAAACTGTGGCCACAAGATGGCAGTAATAGAGAGGACAGATGCAAATGGGCATGAAAATAAAAAAGAACTCAAAATAAATATATAAACATGTCCTTTTTAAGATTTCATTAGACAACTGCTACTTCCCTTGCTTGCTTAGTAAGTGATATGGATATGGTGACACAGACAGAATGAAAGTTACCATGGTGTCACTGGTCCACTGGTTTCTTTAGTCCCGTTTTGAAATCTTGAGATGAGTGTTTTCACTGTCACCATCTTAGCTTAAGAAAACTAGATGTAACAAGCAAGAGCGGGACTTACTACATAAGTCATCTGCCAGTGACCATACTACAGATAATCCTGCATTTTGAAACACAGTATGACCAAGATTTACAAAAGTGTTTACAGAGGTTAAATCAGAAAACTGTTTACACAGGTTTATATGTGTTATGGGTAGACACCAAGATACATCTATCTTAAATTTGAGGCAGCCCCCAATGAGAGTGCAGGATATCACTGATTGGCATATCACATGACAGTAAATACATCATTGGGGCACCTAGGCAACCGTATCTGGAAAGTCTGAAAGTAACTAGCTGTCAGCTCCAAAGTGTGTCCAACAAGCAGTTTACTTCCAGTGAGTTGCTTTTATCCTTCAACAACCAATCAAAACTTAGTGCCTCTTCTGATTTACTTAGGGGTGGTCCTAAGCAACAGACCACACATTTGATTCATCACAGTCAAAATATACACAAATATAACATGTGCACTCCAGTCAGTTTAATTTCAAGTAAATTATTGCAAACTAAATTGTAGTTTGGAAAGAATGGTTCACATATACATAAATCTGACATTTTCTGTAGTAGACAGCAGTCACTGATTATCACAAACAAGCACACTGCAACAAAATCTATTGGCTGAAGAAATGGAACTGTAAAAGCACAACACATCACTGGATAGTAATCACAGATAGACTCTTAATGGCTCCTGGGTCACATATGTGGCTGCGCATGCATACGTTTGTGAGCGTGTATGTTTGCATCCCAAGCCTGAGGCAACCAGGCCAGCAGCTACAATTACAGTGATGGATATGAAAGAACTGGGTCGGCTTCACAAGAGATCTGCCCCTGGGACAACAAGACCAGCCAGAGCCCTGAATCAATAAGGAACACACTCACACGGACGCACATACGTACACACAAGGTTGTATGGGACAAACATTTGCATAGAAACTAGAGGACAAATATGAAAGCCATAAAAGGAGGGAGAACTGTACATCACAAAAAGTGCAACAGAACAATTACAGCATGACACATCACTTGACACGTATTCAGTTGTTTTTTTCTACAAACATAGAAAACATAACTATCCAAAATGCAGATGAGTCTCTTCCCTTCTGTGTGACTGTCTGTCAGTCACTCACTGAGTTTAATCAGATGCACACAAACATGTGTCCTAAAGCCTGTTTCAGAGTGAGCAATGCTCAGCTCATAGGTCAGTAACACTCAGGGAATGTTTCAGCTTGTGTTGTTGTATGTGCTTGAAAATGTTTGTGGTTCCTACCTCTGGCAGATAGCTTCTTAGTGTTGATGATTTTGGCAGCATACTCCTGACCAGATGAGATCTTTACGCACCTCCTGACCACAGAGAAGGCGCCCCTAAAATGGACATGCACACAAAAATACTTAGGGTTTTTATTCTCAACAGGTAAAAATAAGAGATATAATCCATACCAGTCAACATACAACAAAACAAGTTCAGAAAAATTGAGCTTAATTTTAAAAGACTAGCTTGAGTGAGCCTATGAATGTCAGCCAGATACCCTGAAAAAGGCTGCAAATATATCTGACTGAAATAATCTTGCTTTATTAAAAATCCAGCTGACGTTATAGTTAAGTTAATTAAACAATAGTGAAATTTCAATGTAAATTAGTTAGTAGTACTAAGTCTAGGTGCAGCAGTAACTCACTCTCACACACCACACCTGCAGTACACGTTCCCTAAACCGTCACACCCGTTAGCACCTGCAGACATGCCAACTAGCCTTCTTTTGTTTCAGTCACGTGCTGCTCTGGAGTTTCAGGCACATGTATGAAGATCAAAAAACTAGGTCAGCTATATTTGAAGGAGAGGAGCAGAGTGCTGCATCTCTCATCTGTAAATGCAGCCAAGGAGTGGTCCACCTGCCTCAGATCTGCTCAGCACTGCAGCCATGCCTGCGGCTTTGCTACTCAAGCTTTTTCTCTGTCTATCTATGCTTTTTCTTAACAATAAAATGTTCTCCTTCGTACCAAACCTCCTGTCTAATTCCATATAACATCAGAGACGTCAGTAAGAGTCAGTAAGAAGTAAGTAAGTATTGCCAAGATGATGCTGAGAATAGCCATTATCTCAAAAGAACTCTGGCCTTTCACTTAATTTAGTGCTAATTGTACATCATGTGATTTGATGAAATCAGTTTTACAAGAAAGAGCTGACTCTTGTCTTTGGTGTGTTTAATGACTGGCTGTTGAGTATATAGTGATGTGTACCATAAACATGTTATCTAACATCCTCTTGAGAGCGCAGCCTGCCACTAAAGCTTACCTCTAATTTATAGGGATTTGTTGAAGGAAATTATCATAGCATGACATGTTACATAAGAATTTTAGTTGACTGTCCAGTATGGTTAAGTCGCGTGGCACTATTGCACGCATATGTCAAGTGCATCTATACAGTCCTGCGGGACAAAATATACAGTAGCTGCAGAGTGAAACTGCCTGCAGTTACTAAATTCAGAGAAAATAAAAGGCAATAGCAGAAATGCGGTTCTGGGTTAAACACTGAACACTTTCCCATGATATTTTGGGTTCTTCAAAATATATAGTTCCAAATATAAATGTAATATACTGTTGGTCTCTGGTATGGACCATCTTATTGTGTAACTATGTAAAAATGCTTAACAAAGATGAAAATTGTCTTGGTGAAGAAATGCTCAGATAGGAGTTTCTATGTCACTGAAGTTCACAGAAGATAGTAAACGGATATAAGAGTTCTACCATCAATGACAGGACAGTGCTTTTGATTTAAAATGTATTTTTGTTATTGAACTGAAATGTTTATATGTATCATTCCAATCACAACGCACTTTTTTGCAAATGACGTCACCATTTTTTATATTAAATTTTTTTTTTCTTTACCTGAAAATCGATGTAAATCCAATTCATGGGTGTAAAATAACAGACTGTTATACTTTATATGCAGCTTAAAACTAACAGACATTAAAGCAAACTTAAATCCTTTCTGTGATGGCTTACACAGCAAAAGATGCTTGAACAGGAAGGGGATATACATACTTTTTTTTTTTTATGCAGTCCAATAGATAAACTGTGACAGGCACGTGTGGTCCTTTAACAGCCAAATCTGAGTTGTTGTGGGGTTTTTTTGCCATATTCCCTTTACTAACTTGTCTAATGGAACGCTATCATTGTATTGTAAACAGACAGTAGAGAGATGTCTAATGCCTGTGTGGGTGAAACTGTGCTTAAAGTATCAGTGAATTAAATGGTAATATGAAAGCAATACGGGTGCATTATTAATGCCAGATGGTGTAAGATGAATACTGCAGAGGATCATAATTGAAGGGAGCTGTGGCTTCGGTGGAGACTTGAAATCCAGGTTTCCTTTCAGTGATCAACTCTTCCAGTAAAAATACTCGGTGAGAGCTACTGGGAGGACATTCTTATACAGTTTTTGCTGTCAGTAAAATTCAACGCTGGTTTCAGACATCTTGAACTGTGTACACTGACTACTGGGTGCCGACCAGACTGCAGGTCAGTCAGCTGCATGACCACAAACATACACACACATATATTTTCATATAAACCAAGCCAGCCACCTTAAAAACATATACATATGTGTGCACAGGTATGCAGGTACGTGGATCTTTCTTTCACACCTCTCACTCTCTCTCAATGGTGAGGAATTCCCTGCCTGGGTCTAAGAGTGATCACGGTTCGGTTGCTTGGCTGTGGAGTGTGTCATCTCCATCTCGCCTACATGGTCTGCTGTCGCATTACTGAGTGTGTATTTCTGTCACGAGGGAAGAGGAGGAGGAGGAGGAGGAGGAGGGCTTTGGAATGGGGGGGTCGAGGCAGAAAGGGAGGGGTGTTTTAGCAAATCTCAGGCTTTCACCCACAGTAATGCATCTTTCCCTGGTTTCGCTTTTCAAAGAAAAAAAAAGGTCCTCGCCCTGCTGTGGAACCTCTAAGGTCGAGGCATCAAAGACTGCACAGGATAGAGGCAGATGACGACACGCTCCATACGCGTCTTCTTTCGTAAGCACAAAACGTAAGCAGGGCTTCAGATGTTGGATTAAAACAAATAGGATCCCATCGCACAGGCCTGCATGATATACATCAGAGTGTTTTACCCCTCTGCATCAGGCTTCATCGCCGCACTTATCAGCAGCGCGCACAAGCACACTCACAAAAACACACTCAGCCTGAAATCCGCGTCCCTAAACCAAGGCGGCCTATTACATAACAAGCTGACATTTCAAAAGGGATGATGCCAGATGATTGAAACAAAAAGGAAGAAGAACGCGTTTCCTTACTTCCCCAGCTCCTCGAACAGCTGATATTCGTCAGTGAATCTCGTGCAGATCGTTAACGCCATCCTGAAGGAGGTGCCAAGGACTGTGCGGAGACGCGGATAAGGTGCACTCACAAACTGTATATACCACACACAGTCAGCACCGCCCGGTTTTGTTCTGAACCTGCAAACCAAACGAAGGGACTCATGCAGAGCTAAAGCGCATCGACAAGAGCTTTAGTGGAATGATTTCTGCGGCAGAAACGCAGCCTGCTAGAGCGTACTCAATCTGGAGGCGTTATCGTCAGCCGGTCCTTTATTTTCTTCACATCCAGCGGCTTGTTACAGCTCGTGGACGCAGCATGTTGTGTGTATGTCGGTTATCTCCTGTGTGTCCTGTGCTGTAAGTGTTGTCTTTCTGCACGCATCGTACGCCGCACTACCGCACCTACCCCCGGCTGTGCGCTCAGTCCCGCCCCTTTGCCTGCATCCTCACGCAAGCCACTGGCAAACAAAAATAACAACATTAATAAATGTAACGTTGTAAATATTAACAGCATTTGGATGCACGAGTATTTTTGGCGTGTCTGCAAAACCTTTCTGAAATTAAAAAATCGCGCAAATGAAATGTAAGGTCATACATAAGCTAGAAACTGAATCATCCCTTCTTCTGTTTTATTTACATTCTTGATTTATTGATGATTAATTGTGAAGCATCAGTGGCAAAACAGTTGTGACAGTGCTGGCAGATTATAGGAAAGTGAAGCTGATGGTTGGTTGGCATTTTGTTTCTATTTACTAGAGATGGCACGATACCACTTTTTTATGTCCGATACCGATACCGATATCATAAATTTGGATATCTGCCGATACCGATATGAATCCGATATAGTGTTTTTTAATCAACAAAACTGTTTTTTAAAATATCTTGCTGCATTTTGCAAGTCTGCAAGTTCATACTCAAGTTTAAAACAACAACTACACTAAAGCTATTCTGTTATACCTGTATACAAAAAAAATATTTCATAGTTCAGCAATACTGATCAATCTAATAAACTTAGACCTACACCATCCTCCCTATTTCTAGTGTGGTTCCCCAGCTGCACCAAGGCTGATCAGCAAGCACTCCAGCGGGTGGTGAAAGAAGCTGGCAGAATTATTGGAACAAGTCTGCCAGAGATCAGTAATATCTTCCCCACTCGCTGTCTGAGGAGGGTGCACAGTATCCTGTGGGACCAACATCACCCTGCGCGCCACCTTTTCCATCTGCTGCCCTCAGGGAGAAGGTACAGGTCTATACAGGCCAGAACATCCAGACTGGCCAACAGCCTGTATCCACAGGCTGTGAGGCTCCTGAACTCTCTGCCCCCCTCTCACGGACAATAACCATATCCAACTTCTTAATAGCAATGAACTGGTCTGCATTGGTGCATCATATCTTTATTCTCTTCCCCCTCCTGCCCCCCCCCCCTCTTTCTTAAATAGATAACTATCATATCTGATATCATATCTCACAGTACAATAATATTGAATGGGTTGCATTGTTGTATTTTGTCATGTTTCTCAGGTCTTTGTCTGAATTTCTACGAACATTATTGCTAAGGATTGTCTTATTGCATTGGAGTCACACTGGGTTAAATATGTACACTTGGGTTTTAAGGGGTATTTATTATTTTCTTCTTTTTTTGGGGTTGTATGGAAGCCCCAAACGCAATTTCATTGTTCTTGACAATGACAATAAATAAATAAATACTAAATACTAAAATACTAATTCTGGTATTTTAAAGAGTACTTAGCGTAAATATTAAGCAACCTAACTAATAGGGTTCCAACTCCCAGCAACAACAAAAATAAATAAATAAAAAATAGGGAACCACCCCTCACGCGCCACCTCATGATGCTTAATCGACGTAATCAACCTTAATTTGATGCAGTGTGAAAAAAAATGCACAGAAATCAATTATTTTTCAAGAAATATTAAATAGATTCAACATCTTTCTTCAACAAAATTGCAGACTGCACAGATGGTACCTTCCCAAAGGAAAAAGTACTATAGCTTACTAGGGTATATATATTAGACTTAATAGTCACTATATACAGTAATTGACTTCTATTCATTTTACATCAAATTAAAACTTTGTGTGTCAGATAATTATTTATTAAAAGCTAGACATTTTAAATGAGAATAAGAAAGAAAAGTATGTCTTTGTGCCCCCTTTTCCCAGTTAATGCCCTATCGGCCCCCCTGGCTAAACTTTGCTAGATCCGCCCCTGCACAGTTACCAGCGTCAGCTACGTAGAAAAAGATCCTGGTGTAGAAAGTAATATTAAATAAATTCTAACAACAGCTTATCAAGCTTAAACGTGCTGCTGTTGTTCAGCCGCTGGTTTCCTCTTTCTGGTGCAAAGTGGGCCAAAAACAAACCAGAGAGACGGACTCACGACAGAAAAGCCGATCAGCTGATCATTAAGCAGTTTCAGATTGAAGTAGCAGCCGGAGAGCGAGAGGCAGTCGCTCGTTAAGCTTAACGCAGGAATGCTTTACAAACATTCAGAGATGGACTTACACACTTGCTTTACTTCTCTCGGGGATAACTTTGTCGGAGATGAAATGCCGGGTTGCTAGCGAAGCTCCACATGCTATCCAGACCACAGGTCCCGCATGCCACAGCCGCTCTATCACGTGATGCATACTGCTCCGACATGCTAACGTTCTGAGGTGAGTTACGGCGTGTTGCAAGTTTTGTGAGGTGCTTTCGTGATATTTAATGGATCGGATTACATTTTTTATTTTTCTCCGATATCCGATCCAGTCATTTAGGTCAGTATCGGACCGATACGTAATATCGGATCGGTCCATCTCTACTATTTACATCCCACACAAGCCCTGCATAGGCATACAGAGCTAGAGGGTTCTGCACAGTATCACAGCTGATCCTAGGACTGCACTCTTCGATTCAGATATTGTAAGTGGAATTTGCTGAAGTCACTGTCTTAGTATGGGGGGCATCAAGTAGCAAAAACAATCCTGATAGATGCACATGCTGTGATTTAAGATAAGCAACAGCCTTCTAGTATTAAACAGACACAAACAAATCATACAACTAACCAGAAGGAAGCTTTCTGTGTTTACTCTGCACAGATGCTATTTATAGGGCTGCTAACATGCTACTAGCTGCTAGCAGCCTTGACGGTACATGGGGGAAAGATGGCAGAGCTAATGCAATATAATGATTTATTTAACCACAGAGGTAACTAGGCAAACAAATCCAGAAATTCACTGAATTTAGATCTTTGGCGTGTTTATTGAGATGGTAATAAACACACCAAAAGGTCTAAATTCAGTTAGATAAGGCAAAGAACCAAACAGGTGGAAGTTCCACCTTCAGTTTTTTGGGTACTCACATCTCCACCAACCTCATCTGGACCCAGAACACCAGGTAAAGAAAGCCCTGCAGCGTTTGCACTTCCTCTGTGCCTTGAGGAAGAATAACCTGGACCAGAAGCTGCTGCTACCCAAAAGAGTCATTGGCTGCACCTCCCAGAAGCTGCTGTTTCAGGAAAACCAGGGTCATCACAGGTGACCCCGTGCATCCCACGCAACAGCTGTTTGACCTGCTGCCCTCTGGATGGCGCCTAAGGTCAATCAGGTCCCAATCCTCAACACTGGCAAACAGCTTCTTCCCTTGGACCACTCATAATGTCAGGAAAGACTATCCCCCCACACCCCACCCCTGGCCACCCACTCACTAATCTGAGCCATGATCTGAGTAACCCTCATCACTCAGGTCACTCACACACAGACTCAGACCGAGTCCATTACACTACTTTCAAGTACTTTGTAAACTATCCTCTAATGCCTTTCTGCTGTGTGGCTTCCTCTTGTTTTGTATATATATTCCTCTTTTTTACATATTCTTGCTGTCTTGTTATTTATATGTTTTCTTTCCATGCACAGTTGGTGTAGAGCACTCAAAATTTTGTTGTACATCAGTGAAAATGTTAGACCTTTATCTTTAATAGTTTTAAGATAATCGCGTTCAAACATAGCCTGACATTTCAATGTTTGAAAAAGAGACCTGAAAGTGGGTTGTTATCTTTAAAAAATCATGAAAAGTATTTGATATATGAAACTAAAATTTTACAGTACTCATTATGTATGTTCACATTTTGATTCAACCATTCCTTCTCACTTATCCAACTCATATTCACTACCTTTCCAAAGTATATGCTAACACAAAGTATGAAGGAGCCAAGGATTGTACTATCTCCTAAGAGATAGCCTATCCCAACACTGAAACTGGAAAAACTAATATACGGATTGTTTTCAATGCTTCGAATGAAATTCTTTGCAGTCTCTTTTTGCCTGAAGCCTAGAACAGATGGATATCTCCAGATGTTTTGTTTCATTCCGTGAGATGCTCTGCTAGGCCTGGCCTTTGCTGCAGCCACTTTTAGCTGCAGCTTCTTTGTTAGTCTCTCTGGCTTTGTATGTAATAACCAAAAGCATCCATTTTATTTGTATTCTGCCAGGTTTCAGGCCTTTTGGTGTCACTGAGGTGACCAGTACTTTCCTTCTTTAAAAGAATGTATTGATTTGGCCACCCCTTTTCCTTTTTTCAGCCTGTTATTGGCCCTTCACTTCCATCCACATCTGTTTTGCTCTTATTGAGAATTCTAGTGAAAAATACCACGTGTTAGTTCAACACTTGGAATCAACTTCACTTCTTTGGAATTGGCTACATGGCTATGGGAAATATGCACTTTGTTTGATTAAAAATTGAATTAAAAAATAAAATAAAATAAGAAATCAGGGCTGATTAGGAAGTGTTATGCACGGGGCGATCATGGCTCAAGAGTTGGGAGTTCACCTTGTAATCGGAAGGTTTCCAGTCTCGGTCGTTGTGTCCTTGGGCAAGACACTTCACCCGCTGCCTACTGGTGGTGGTCAGAGGGCCCAGTGGCGCGAGTGTCCGGCAGCCTCGCCTCTGTCAGTGCGCCCCAGGGTGGCTGTGGCTACAATGTAGCCATCACCAGTGTGTGTGAATGGGTGGATGACTGGATGTGTAAAGTGCTTTGGGGTCCTTAAGGACTAATAAAGCGCTATACAAATACAGGCCATTTACCATGCAGGCCAGCAGAGATTAGAAACCAGGAGGGGCTGATGAAAAATGGGAACTTCTGGGTCAGTGAGATAATAACAACAGGAAGAAAAATCCAAGGACATGTGTTCAGTAGAAAGGCAAAGATAAAAGCAAGAATGTGGTTTGGCAAAAGTGAGCATGCCCTGAAAAGCAGATTATAACACATATACCTGTGAAGTCAATTAACTTTTGAGGTAATTTTGTCTTGTGACCCCAACAAAAAAAAATTGTATCGGTGGATCTCCTTGTCACATTTCAGATGACAGATGGCCTCATGACATTCTCATCAATAATAGATGTTCCCTCTAAAATTACAGTTTTAGGACCAAAGAGGAAAAACTAGTCATGGTCTGACAAAAAGCCAATTACTTGATTATTATGTATTATGCCATAAGTGGGAATCAGTGGACTACTTAATGTAGGTCCACTATAACTAGTTACAACAGTAAATAATTACTTAGACACAATATGCATCAGTAATAACAATCTATTAAAATATGTAATGTATGTCATATATGTTACTATATCATCGAATGGGTGTTTTTCCATACAGAATATTTACAATATCTGGCTGCTCCTATTATTGATATTGTCAGTTTTGCAATATAAAATGTAAGAAAGGGCAAACAAGCTATTTCAATTTGACATTTTATTTGACATTTTATTTCATAAATACAGAAAAAAAATTAAGCACTTATAATCATAAATACATAAATACATACACACAGGGAAATAGGTAGCCTCCCTTTCTTCATGACAGTAGAATACATGGAGAATACATATACTGAAGTAAAAAAATAAGGTGTTTGATACAAACACTTCAATCAAAATTCTGTCATTTTTAACAGGTTTTCAGGCGAGTGGTACTGCTAGTTGCATATGATGACATTCATCTCGTGAAAGGAACACGGTGATTTCAGTGATTTTTGTTGGTTAAAAAACAGCTCGTTCATGAAGCACATCTCTTGTGTCGCTTCAGTTCTTCAGCTCAGGGTCTGCTGCTTGGACAAGAAACAGTAAAGAAGAATTAATTTGTGTGTCAAAAGTGGATTTTAACATTGTTTGATAATTTCTTAGTTTCTATTTCCTATTAAAAGAAAGACTGCTGTGTTGGCATACTTTTAGGTAAAATCTTACCTGGACATGATCTTGTTGATCACTTTCTTGACCCAGGGGGCCTCAGGATTAAGGCAAACCTCTTCACCTGTCCTTTTCAGTGTGGCACTGCAACACAAATCAGTGAAAAAAAACTAAAGTTTAGATAGAGAACTCGTGTTGAAGCCAACAAATCACAGTGACAAAATCAAGCAAAATTATCACTACTGAGATGGAAAGAAGACTTTGGCTCTTACATGATCTCCGTCTCCTCGCAGTGGGAGTTGGGAAGAATCAACTCCACCTTCTCGATGTGGCGGCCAATAGGTTTGCTTTCTGTCTGAATGCAACGGCAGTGCAGTTCCACTCCCATGCCTGTAAGAAGAAAGCAGTTGCACATGGTCACAAAGTGCATGCTGAAAACATTTAATGCAATGAAAAAGGATAGCATGAATAAAATTGCTTGTTACTGCTAAATTAAGCCATTAAATGACAAAAAAAAACATACCTTCACAGGTGGCCAGCAGGGTCAAAAGCACCACGATGGAGCTGACAATGATTCTGTTGCTTATCATTTTGCCTTTTAGAAATTCTGTAAAAACTAACAACGAAAAATAACAATGTTCTTCTGAAAGCTGATGAAGCCTGAAGCGCTAATCTACAACAGCTGTTTGTTTTTTCTTCTAGTCTGTTTGTCTTTCTTTCAGCTCCCGGTCCCCTCTCTTCTCTCAGTTCAGCTGCTCTGCTGTTTGACTCTATCCCTGAAGAGGCTCAGCTTTTAAAGCCAACTGAAAATGACTCACTTCTTGCAGATTGCGCAAGAGTGGACTTTCAGACCCGGTGTGGGAATTCACACTGAGAGCTCTAATAGTCTGATTTATCAAGATTTGTCACATATATCACCTTTGTGGAAAAACACTGTGACTAAAACTCTGTGATAATCGACTGATGCCACAGGAATGCTTCAGATTTTTTTTTTTTTCATTAACCAACTACGTCTGCATTCCTGTATTGCACCAGCTCTTGCACGAAGCTTAAAGATTGACCAAGTGGTGACTGATTCACAGATATAATATAATTTACACCTGAATGTAATTTTTGAATGACTGGTTGATGAATGTTAGCCTCCGTTTGTTGGCATGTCTCTCACATACTCAGTCATCATGAAAGTTACCTATTTGCATAGTTTTCATAGAAAACAAAGTGAAAATGGGGAAAAATGCAAAAGTGGCTAAATTCCTAAGTAAAATGTAGTATCACATTCGCTCATCAAGTCTTATAAGAGCTACAGTATTTTTTATTCTTAAAGAATTTCATTTCTTTTCCATATGAGATGGTAATTGCCTCCTCAGTAATTAACTGCCAACTTAATTTCGCTCAGTCCTTAAGAAGAAAAGCTAAATACCTGCTGTATTTCAACAGTGGGTATACTGTGAATATGTTGATCATGTACACATGCCATATATGCATTATAGTAAAAAAAAAATGCATATATGTTAAAAAGAGACAGAAAATAGTCAACAGTGCAATAGACTCAATACTTGAAATGTGCAATTCACTTGTATTTTTATTTTTTATTCCTATTTATTCTATTTATCCCCTTTGTATATTTTATTTATATTTGTCTCTGTATTTATATATGTGTGTGTGTGTGTGTGTGTGTGTGTGTGTGTGTGTATATATATATATATATATATAACAGTTCTGTAACTGTAACTTCGGTCGTTGCTGTGCTTTTTTTGGAAGTCGAATTTCCCAGAGGAACCCACCCGAGGGATTAATAAAGTTCTATCTTATCTTATCTTATCTTAAAATCCTTTCCCAGAACTGGACTTGAGTCTGATGCAATCTCATCTAGCTCAAACATGTCTGCTGACATGACGTCGATTCAATCATTCTCACAAAGCAGAAGGAAGTCTGAGCAAGAGAAAAAGACTTTAACTGTTGCTTCACTTAACAAATTAATGCTGACTAAAGATTTTTTTTCTTTCAGAGGGCAAAAGTCTGTCATTTAAAGGCACAGATATTTCCATATTAGTTGTAATGAATTTTTTTTCTGTTTTGTTTTGTTTTTTAAAATTGATTTTTGGAAAAATTGGATGCAATGACCAAAGGTCTATAAACCTATTAACCGATGGTCCCTTTGTGGTCACACCTAGGGATGGGTATCGAAAACCGGTTCTTGTTGAGAACCGGTTCCCACTGTTTCAATTCCTTGGAATTGTTTGCCGTTTTTGCAAACGATTCCCTTATCGATTCCAGTCGCCCCGAATGACGTCACCACGTTGCGGAGCGTCATTTACCTGGCAGGAAACACGGCGGCTCAAACGCTCAAAAGTTTGATTATACTTTATGAGAACCGATGACAACAGGGCAACTTGCAAAGTAGATATTTCATTTAAGGGAGGAAACACTACGAATATGCAAAAGCATTTGCTCACAAAACACGCGATGACCTTAAATGAATGTTGTGTTTTTAATTCCGCTCGTGACTCTCAACCCAGCAGCAGCGGTAACGTTTGCACGTCCTCTCCCGTTAATGCGGCAGGTAAATAATCAACTAACAGTGCATATTATGTTAGCGCAATCTGCCTTATTACAAGACCTGCCATTACTGTACATGTAGGTGACCATGATGAGAGAGACAGACAGAGTCTGGCTGGCACTCGCTGGTAGTTCTCGCTGCAGTCTACCGGTAGCGTCTCCTTTCAGGCCAGGATAGACTAATGTCACCGAGCAGTGACTCAGTTTGTGGTCAAAGGCTTGCACCCATTTGCCACAGCAGATGCCCCGATTTTTGGTAAGTGAATGTGTTTAATTGTGGGCAGGGACATTACTGGATATTCTTGTGTAATTGCCACAGAACAATTTATGTTATACTTTGTTATTGCTACAGAAGAATGTTGCAGCTTTAAGGCAGGGATGACTCCTGGAGTTGCTTTCTCACTGCATATGCTTTATTTCACAATCAGATCGATTCGATAACAAAAACATACAGCAGCTCCTCTCCTACTCCTAGCCCTTCGCTGCGGTGGAAAAAAGAACGACTTCAATCCCCTTCAAGGAACATACGTACAAAATAGTTTTCCTGATACACCAATGGGGCGTTCAATGCCATCTTGTAAATATGAGTACTCTGGCAGAGTAACAGTTCAAATGAAAAATACACCAGAACAAACAAGCAAACAAAAAAAGAAGTGTGGGGTACCTTTGAACCAATGAACAAAGTATAACAATTTATACTTTTTAACATAACCCGACCCCGTCAATATGTGATATGTCTCACAAGAATATTTATTTTATTATTTTACATTTACAATTTTTTTTCCTGGGGACCCTGTGACACCCCATTGAAGAGCCGTAGGCTGTGGATCTCTTAAGATCTTACTGTTGGGTTTGTAAGGCCATGTTACTCCTAAATTTCTATCTTGTTCAAAAAGAAGATATAAAACAAAGCTCTGAGCTAATCGACCTTAGTGTTCTCCTTTTTAAAAAAAAAAAAAAAAAAAAAAGAATCGATAAGAGAATCGATAAAGAATCGAATCGTTAAACAGAATCGAAAATGGAATCGGAATCGTTAAAATCTTATCAATACCCATCCCTAGTCACACCCACCTTCGCTATATAGAAAGGGAAAGCAGTTATGGTTAAACACAGAGCATGTGATGGACCTCAACGGAAAGTTTTTAAGTTAACCATTACGATGCTGAAATTAAAACTAACATATGTAGTGAGACATGTGAAGAAAAGATGATATCCGGCATGTGACCACCAGCAAATGTTAGAAATCAAATGACAGTTTACATCATCTGGCTCCATGAAATTCCCCTAAAGAAATATTTATACATATATGAGTGACCAAACACTGTCTATTGCTTGAGTTTGAGTTCTGTGCATTTAAAGTATTTCATATTTCCTGCACACAACAAAGAAAAAAAATATTTCTACTGTTATATGCAAGATTTCATTTTGCAAAGCAAAACCTATTTTAAGGAGCGTACTTTCGTATATTAGTGAGGACATCTCATTGGCATAATGCTTTAATTTTCTGCCATCACAAAGATGTTTAAACATGTACACACACACACACACACACACACAAAATACAGGAACTAGACTTTTAATTAAGAGGAAGTATAACAAAATTTTTTCCTAACCGCATGTTTCACAAAACAAAACTTCCACAACCTCATGTTGGCCCATCTTGAACCTAAAGCTAGAAGTTGAAGCAAAGAAATTCCCCTAAATGGAATAAATGAAATCAGACCATTTTAGGTGGATAATGAAAATGATGAACTATTTTTAACACCTATTTTGGAATTATTGTTAAAAGATGACTCACACTGTCAACTCACAATGGCCAGGTTTGAAATGACAAAACAAATATTGGATGAAACTGCAGTGCCATTTAGTGTAGGTATCTAAGAGGTGAGAATAAACTCTACTAACTTTTATGCAAGCATTCCAGTTTTTGCGTCCTTGTGAATCATCTCACTATCTACTTGAATTACAGTACTTGCTGCCATGCTGGTGCATGCTGGTAGCAGGCACATTCATTGAGATTTGACAACAACTGGGGTGGGATGAACTGTGCTTAAAAATGACATATATGGTCATGTTTCCTCAGAATGAATAGTAGGAACGTCTGTAAACCTTCAACTTTATGTAGCTCACTGATTTTCCCACCAATTGTGTGTTTTCATTTACAGATTACCACATTCTAAGTGAAGTATATAATAAAAAATAGATATTTTCAAACATTAAAACAACTCCAATCACCTCCACATTCACTAAATGTATATTGCCAAAACTATTCACTCATCTGCCTTCACACACATATGAACTTGAGAGGCATCCCATTTTTAATTCCACAAGGTTTAATTTATTTGTGTTTATGAAAATTTTTGACCATCGTTCCACAAGTGCGTTTGTGAGGTCAGACAAGGAAGTTGGAGGAGAAGGCCTGGCTCCCACTCTTTAATTCATCCAAAAGGTGTTCAGTCAGGTTGAGGTCAGGACTCTGTGCAGGCAAGTCAACTTCTTTTACCCTCCAGCGAAGACGGACGAAGCTGATGAAGGCTGGAGCGGTCCCACTGACCCTCCAGCAGACGACGAAGGCTGGAGCGGTCCCTCGGACCCTCCAGCGAAGGCGAATGAAGGCTGGAGCGGTCCCACGGACCCTCCAGCAGACGACAAAGGCTGGGGCGGTCCTCGGACCCCCCCAGCGAAGGCAATCCCGGACGAGCCCCCATATGTTACACCCCGGCCTAGGCAACCGGCGTGCAACGTATGAAAATAAAAATAAGAAAAAGACACACGAGAAAAAAACTAAAGCTCTCCACCAAAATCCCAAAACGAAGGTGTCTCAAACGAAAATATTAACAAACCCATTCACAGCTATTTACAACAGACTATTTATTTACAACAAAACACCAAACTATTTACAACACGGGGGAGATCGCGACCATGACACACTGAAACACAGGGTTTAAATACCTAGAAGGAGCAATCAGGGAATGGACCACAGGAGGGAAACACAGCTGGGGCAAATTAGACCTGACGAGACAGGGAAACGTAAACTGAAAACACTAAGATAACACAGACTTTCAAAGTAAAACAGGAAACACATAACAGTCACGCCAAAAACAACACACTGACAACACCGAAACGTAACATACGCCAAACTCTCTCATCATGTACTATGCACCTAAGCATCCACTGACCCTGCTCTGTGACTTTAGTTGGTTTGGGGCATATCTCAGTGTGCTGTTAGAGTGTGCTGAGAGTGTCACCAAAAAATTAAGGAAATTTGTTAAGTGGAGGACAAAACATGCCAGGTCTAAAAAACTACACATATCTACTGCAGATAAACAGTAACTGAAAGCCATGCCCTAAAGAAATAGAGGAAGAAATCACGAAAAAAAAAAGACAAAGGGAATGCAAGATATATCTGTCCCTTCTATTCCCTGAGGTCTCATCAGAAATTGTTTCAGTGGGAGTGTGGCAGTTAAAAAGCCATTTTTAAGGAGGGGAACCGGGAAGAAAAGGCTAATATGCTGTGCCAAAATAAACAAGAACGGACTCAAACTCAGTGGCAACAGGTCTTGTGAAGTGAGTGTCAACAGCCACTGCTAAAACTTGCTGAAAGATTTGTCATGGTTTGGGAATCTTGTCAAAATTCATTTAATTATGAATGCAAAAAAGTAACATCAGATTATAAACCATCATTCACTAACATCTGGAACTCATCTGATTGCTGTGTCAGTGATCACCGTCACTGTCAAAACATTATTGATGCACAAAAGGCACTGAATAGAAAACACACAATGGAACATAATCTGTCATGGGTTGAAAAGCCAGACTTCAACATGATTTAAGCAGTGTGGGATTACCTTGACAGAGACTTTTAAAGAAGGCAGCTAACATCCAAAGAAGAGCTTTGAATGTCCTTCAAGAAGCCTGTAGTCATTTCATTAACGAAAAGAAATAGCAAGGAAGCTTGCCTAAGCAAGTTGAGGTCGTGTGAAGAATAAAGGTTTACCTTACCTAAACCAAATATTGACTTTTAAGTTCTTTAGAATTGTGCAGACTGTTGTTACTGTCAACACTGTATTTCCATTTATGCTGAAAATGTGTAATACAGTAAAAAGTTAAACTGTTATTTTATCAGTATAGTAGACATGTATATTAAATGCATAGATGCTGACATTGCACCTTTTCACTGTTAAAGCAATGTAGAAAGATGAAATATTTTGGAAAGAAGTCAAGACAACATGCAGGAAATCTATTTCCTGTTCATAGACTCAAAGATATATACACACAGTATATACAGTGTGTGTATATACACGCATCATGGACATGAATGTCATGGCAACAAGGATTTCTTTGAACTGTTCTTTTTCCAGCGTGGAGTGATTGTACAGTGTACATATTTAATTACTAAAAAATTTTTGATTGAACAAGTTTGAATTTATTTTCTGATTTTCTCCAGTCCACACAGAGTCAGAATTATTCAGGATCAAACATATACATACACTCACTTAAATATTTTAATAAGTGGCGCTGAAAGTGCAACAGTGTCTTTCAAATTGACAAGGACAATGCCTATTAACTTGTGATTAGTGATTATGATTAAATGCGACTTGTAGTTTCTGTTTGCCAGCATTAAAAATGGATTTGTTTGACAGGACCTATTTGGTTGACCAACACAACATTGGGAAAGTAAAAAGAACTGAATAAAACCGGAAAAGGATAAGTTGGGAAGGTCTCTTGGAGCCAACAACTGCAGATCTCTCCATCATCAGTTCAAACAGTAGTGCATAAGTACAAGTTATTCTGATATGTCATCACTTTTTCAAGGTCTGGAAGAATACAAGAGATGATTAGTTAGCATGTTCAGAAACACCCCAGGAACCACCAAGGCTTAAAGCTGGTACAACAAACTAGATGAAGTAATAAAGGAGAAAGACTACCTCCAAGATTCTTCACCTCAAATCAAAACCCAGATAGTTTAAAACTTGGACACAAAAGCACCTGGTAAGGTGCAACTTGGAAAAATTTAACCAATTATTAGTGGGGGTGTATGTATATATTTGAGCCTGTGTGGATTAGAGAACCCCCCCCCCCCTCTCCCCCCCAAAGAAAAAAAATCTAAAATCCTATACACCCAATTCTGGAATTTTAAAGTAATTAAAGATATATGGCGTCTAAAGCATTCCACCCTGAAAAAATAACAGTTCAAAGAAATCATTAAAAGCCCCAAATTACCATGAGGTTCATGGTAAGACTTAAAAACCTGAACTGGGAAAACAAGGACTGAATCATTTCCTTGCTGTTGGCCAATTGTTCATTGTTTGCGTTCTGCAAGCTGATGGGATGAAGTTTTACAATATAACTTGCCTCCATTGAGACTCAAATGTAAACATCCCCTGGATAGTCTGAAAAACGTCAGGATGTTTAACAAATAAAGAATTGTACAACCTCTCACCCATAAACAATGAATACTTTAATCTTGGATATCTGTTGGGGGATGGTCCCGAA
Organism: Rhamphochromis longiceps; assembly: GCF_057381845.1. Classification (NCBI taxonomy): domain Eukaryota; kingdom Metazoa; phylum Chordata; class Actinopteri; order Cichliformes; family Cichlidae; genus Rhamphochromis; species Rhamphochromis longiceps. Next base: position 26,966,861 of record NC_140562.1, on the reverse strand, counting down.
GTACAATTTCACATGTGAAATCGCATCCCTCTGACTTTAATGTCATGCCAGGGCAAGCCTGCTGGCTTGTCATAAGCACCTTCTGTTTGAAAAGTTGGTATCTGCAAAGCCTTCACACATATATCTGGCTGAATATTAACAGGTTTGTGCTAGTTTTATTTATGTTTATAGAGGGAAACTGTTATGATCTATGTTTATTTATGCATATATGCAACACAAATTATACAAAGACAAGAAAGACAAATACAAAGTCTTTGGTTTGGCACAGATATCCATATTCCAGATAACTTGTTAGTACCATTTACTGACACAAAGCTATAAAAAGGCTTTAAGAGGTTTAAGAAAAAAAAAACCTTTTTCCATGGAAATCAGTTCTCTTGCGATGTACTTATCTTGGGACAGAGTCCAGGTATTTCCTTGCCAAAAGCCTGCTGCTGCAGCATGTATTTCTTATGTGATTCTTATTCTGTGCTCTCATTTTTTTTTATTGAGGGGGGGAGAAAAAAGAGTTCATTGGAAAGAGGGAGCAAAGAGAGAAAGGGGGTCTGCAGAGCAGACTTCATCACAATCTTTCAAAGAAGAGGGCTGAGCTGATAGTCTACTCACTAATCATATTCTTCAGATATATATCGTATCTCTTAGATAGTTTAGTTTACAGTCAGTTGCAGAAGAAATGTCTACTATCGTTGTAGCACTCCTGGTTTTCCTGACTATCCATGGAGGTAAGTATAGCTGAACAACTGATGAAAATACAAAACATTTATTGCTCAGAAATGTGCATTTGACACCTAATGGCAGCAACAGAATTTTCATTTTTGTCACGTGCATGTGAATTTTAACCTGCAATAGATGCTTGCCTTACCTTGTTTGTCTCCAGACACTAAAATCATTCTCTAACTTATCTAAAAGCCTCAGGTATCAGTCCTAGATGCCAATGCCTCTTTAAGGAGAAAAGGCCAATTGGACGTTTCATAAGCACCGTGGAGATTTACCCTGCAAACTCCTACTGCAAAAGCACTGAGATTATGTAAGTATTTCTATTGATTTGCCCTCATAAAACACTTGAACCATATGCATATATCTGCCGTCTCGTATCTGTCTTCGATCCTGCAGTGCTACTCTCAAGAAGGAGGGGCAAAAGATTTGTCTGGACCCCAATGCTCCATGGGTCAAACAAGTGCTTAAAAGTAAAAAGATTACGTGAGTGTAACTTTACTGTACTTTGGTAACTGTTGAATTGAATTGAATTGAATTGAATGAATGCTTTATTGGCCATATGCAGGTTGCCCCGCAGAGGAATAGTACCCCCCCCCGACTTACACACACAACAAAGATATCACATGGGAATACAGTCGGAGATCGGCAGCGTTGCAGAGAAAACACTGAAAAATTACACAACAATGGGAAAAAGTACAAGAGGAAGAAAAGAGACCTCTTCTCACGCTGGGCACCTATGGGAGGACAGCATGAGAACAGGAAACAAAAAAAACTCCTCTGCACAGAGAGCACATTAATGTCCACATCACAACATTAGAGCACGTGACTGGCCACAGGGGTGGATAGGGGGGTGGGGGGTAATCCGAAGGAACACAGCAGTCGTCCTACACAGCGCTACCATTTCAGCGCGGCACGCATACCCGCCGTCTTCCCCCGCAGGAAACAAGCATCGAAGGCGTTTGGAAAGGGAGGGGGAGTTAGTAGATACCAGTGCATATAAAACCTTATTTAAACAAGAAGCATATTACTTTTTTCAGAATCCGGATAAGCAGGGAGAGCAAGATGTCTGCAATGACTGAGAAACATATTTTAACACAACCCCACCTTCATTTTTTACATTAGGGTGAACTGGAAACCTTGTGTGGCTATTGTGTTTGCATGCTTAGTCATGGATCAGGAAAAGGTTCAATTTCTTACAAAAGGAATTAAAAGCACCCACTTCCCCTTAACATATACAATTACAGGAAGATATTCACGATACCAGGAAAACAGTTAATCGTTAATGATTAACTTGTCACTAGGAGTGTCACTTCCATTTTTTGCTTTTGTTAACAGGAAGTGGCTCCTACATTTTTGTTGGTTCTAATGAAAGAATAAAAAAATATACAACTGGTCATTTTATTGCATTCAAATTAATCAAAAAAATTTTGATTTTTTTTTTACATTTTTTTCTGTGAGCCAAGTGAAATAGTATTCCCCTTAAAACATGAACATTTTCTTTTCTGTAGGCAGACACCTTGAAGAATATACCTTCCCTGATTTGGCTAAGATGGACAGAGGATAGACACATGGAAAATAGAAGCACAGACTGCAGTTATAGAACATAAACTGGGTTTTGTTTGAAGGTGTAGAAGCAGGATTGTTTATACCCGTTTTCACTTTACAGCACTTAACTGTGTTCTCTTATTATTGATGTGAACTATCTGTGTTTGTATTTCCTTAAAAATATATCCTTATATACATTACATGTTCATTTATTAATACATTGTGGGGATAAACCTTATTAACTAACGGTAAGGAGGGACTAGATAGTGGGCAATGAGGACAGAGCACAACAGCAAGTCATGAAATGGGTTTAAAACTTTATTAGAAGAGTTGGCATTTAATGGTTTGTATATCACATATGACTGTGTGACTGTTCCATGTGCTGTGCTACATACCATACATTTTGTCAAGGACATTTTTGCTGCCTTTGAAATGTCAGGAAAAAATTGTGGAAAAATAAATCTATTAATCCATTTTCTTAACTGGTTATCCAATGCAGAGTCATGGTGGGGCTGGAATCCTGCCCAAAATGTCATAGGGTGAGAGGTTAACAGGTACAGTCTATTCAGGTATATTGTCCATTGCAGGGTAAAGCAAAAAGGAGAATTTCTTGGATTGTGTCATGTAGACTATGGCACACAGTGAGATTATATTTTCAATGGAAGGAGATTGCCACCTCTTGGACAAAGATGCATACCATTAGGATTGTCTCATTTACTGAATACCTCTATAGCAGCTGAAAGCAATTATGTTCTTTCAAAATTAAACAGTTTTTACTGTGCCCTTTTCAAGAAAAATCCTTAGCTGGTGTATAACCATAGTCATTTATGCTTCTTCTGAGCTGACTGCAGAACAACTAGTATTTTAGTTTTAAACACAGTAACAAAGTTAACAATTAAAAAAATGTACTATGTGCTTGTTTTGTATCATCACTGCTGCTTTGAATAAAGGCTTATGAATAAAGGAAATACAGTCACCTCTTTTTAGGACTGTGATTTCAAAAGCAACAGCAGATATTTGATCTTAACCTATGAAAGTTATGCTGACATACCGAATGTCACAATATTAACCATTTCCCAGTTACACAGCTGCTTTTTATTCCCCCTTTGACTTTCCCTAACTCTCTACTCCCTTCAGATCTGTTCTCTGTGGTTCTGTAACTCCTGTTTTCCTACTTTTCCCACTGACTTACATGCAAATGTTAACACACTGGGATATCATGTTGATTTACTGCCAAACTGTAAATAATGTTGCAATCTTGTTCTCAGTCTCCCAGTGCTTCCTATGTGAAAAAGAAATAGTAAAAACTTATATGTGATTACTCATGAAAGTGGCCACTTTCTAATTACTTTCATACATTGTTTTAGTAAGTATCCAAAACATACAAGTTTCATTATATAATTTTTCAAGGGATCTTATATCTGTTTTCACTCTTATATGCTTTTCATACAAGTTTCACACAAGACAGATACAAACTTTATAACATTTATATATATCTTTTCCATATGGGTTTTCTCAGCCATTATGTTGAATTATGCTTAGAAAGTAAAAAACAGAAAAAAGAAAAGAAAAAAAGAAATGTAGATCACATGCACGATGTTAGGTATTTTAGTACCATGGTAGCATTTACTGGATATTGTTTTATAGTGACATTATGCAGGAAAACTCTGTCATTCAATAAGGCCCCTTTTGTTTTAGTTATTTTTCTCTTTGACCCAAGAATTGATGTGTGAGAATCACAGGCTGGTACAAGGTTGAAATACCACAGAGATCACTCCCTCAGCTACATTAGTTTCTTAATCTTTTAGACGCCTGTTGAAGGCCAAATGGTTTGTTTCAGATTTCACTAATGTAAGAACTCTTCGTTTTGTGCCTTGAAAATATGTCGCTGAGATAATCACAATTGTAGCTGAACTAATAAACTACACAAAGGATGCTTCTTCACCCAAGGGCAGGAAGACGCTGCCTTATCTTGGTCTGTACTGGTTTAAACTGATAATCTGCTGTCTCATGAATTTTACCCTCTATATAAACTGTTGTACTTGTGAATAAAGTTGAGTCACTTTGGGAAGACAATCTAAAGCAGTCTCTGTTTTCTTGTTCTCCCAAGCTGCTCCCGAGCTGCTCGTACTAACACGCTGAATGGCATGCTTGAATATTACTTGAGAATATATTTGACTGTGTTACAGACTAAGGGACATTCTCTGCTGATAGGTGAAGGTACATTCTCTGCTGATAGACGTCCACGCCTCGGAGGAAGCCGATCCACGGAGTAGGCCCTGGAAACAGTTTCCTTCACACGATATAAATCATCATATACAGTGGGGCAAAAAAGTATTTAGTCAGCCACCGATTGTGCAAGTTCCCCCACTTAAAATGATGACAGAGGTCAGTAATTTGCACCAGAGGTACACTTCAACTGTGAGAGACAGAATGTGAAAAAAAAATCCATGAATTCACATGGTAGGATTTGTAAAGAATTTATTCGTAAATTAGGGTGGAAAATAAGTATTTGGTCACCTCAAACAAGGAAAATCTCTGGCTCTCACAGACCTGTAACGTCTTCTGTAAGAAGCTTTTCTGTCCCCCACTCGTTACCTGTATGAATGGCACCTGTTTGAACTCATCATCTGTATAAAAGACACCTGTCCACAGCCTCAAACAGTCAGACTCCAAACTCCGCCATGGCCAAGACCAAAGAGCTTTCGAAGGACACCAGGAAAAGTATTGTAGACCTGCACCAGACTGGGAAGAGTGAATCTACAATAGGCAAGCAGCTTGGTGTGAAAAAATCAACTGTGGGAGCAATCATCAGAAAATGGAAGACATACAAGACCACGGATAATCTCCCTCGATCTGGGGCTCCACGCAAGATCTCATCCCGTGGGGTCAAAATGATCATGAGAACGGTGAGCAAAGATCCCAGAACCACACGGGGGGACCTGGTGAATGACCTGCAGAGAGCTGGGACCAAAGTAACAAAGGTCACCATCAGTAACACACTACAACGGCAGGGAATCAAATCCCGCAGTGCCAGACGTGTTCCGCTGCTGAAGCCAGTGCATGTCCAGGCCCGTCTGAAGTTTGCCAGAGAGCACATGGATGATACAGCAGAGGATTGGGAGAATGTCATGTGGTCAGATGAAACCAAAGTAGAACTTTTTGGTATAAACTCAACTCGTCATGTTTGGAGGAAGAAGAATACTGAGTTGCATCCCAAGAACACCATACCTACTGTGAAGCATGGGGGTGGAAACATCATGCTATGGGGCTGTTTTTCTGCCAAGGGGACAGGACGACTGACCGGTGTTAAGGACAGAATGAATGGGGCCATGTATCGTGAGATTTTGAGCCAAAACCTCCTTCCATCAGTGAGAACTTTGAAGATGAAACGAGGCTGGGTCTTCCAACATGACAATGATCCAAAACACACCGCCCGGGCAACAAAGGAGTGGCTCCGTAAGAAGCATTTGAAAGTCCTGGAGTGGCCTAGCCAGTCTCCAGACCTCAACCCCATAGAAAATCTGTGGCGGGAGTTGAAAGTCCGTGTTGCTCGGCGACAGCCCCAAAACATCACTGCTCTCGAGAAGATCTGCATGGAGGAATGGGCCAAAATACCAGCTACTGTGTGTGAAAACCTGTGTGAGAGATACACATATTGACGGGGCCGGGTTATGTTAAAAAGTATTGTTGTTATACTTTGGTGGTCATTGGTTCAAAGGTACCCTACACTTCTTTTTTTGTTTGCTTGTTTGTTCTGGTGTATTTTTCATTTGAACTGTTATTCTGCCAGAGTACTCATATTTACAAGATGGCATTGAACGCCCCATTGGTGTGTCAGGAAAACTCTTTTGTACGTATGTTCCTTGAAGGGGATTGGAGTCGTTCTTTTTTCCACCGCAGCGAAGGGCTAGGAGTTGGAGAGGACCTGCTGTATGTTTTTGTTATCGATCTGATTGTGAAATAAAGCATATGCAGTGAGAAAGCAACTCTCGGAGTCATCCCTGCCTAAAAGCTGCAACACCTGGTAAAGACCTATAGTAAACGTTTGACCTCTGTCATTGCCAACAAAGGTTATGTTACAAAGTATTGAGTTGTATTTTTGTTATTGACCAAATACTTATTTTCCACCCTAATTTACGAATAAATTCTTTACAAATCCTACCATGTGGATTGATGGATTTTTTTTTTTTTTTTTTCCACATTCTGTCTCTCACAGTTGAAGTGTACCTCTGGTGCAAATTACTGACCTCTGTCATCATTTCAGGTGGGGGAACTTGCACAATCGGTGGCTGACTAAATACTTGTTTGCCCCACTGTAGCTGCACCTCAGTACTCATCAAAATGTGACTGTTCTTTTCATTAAATTTTCAAATTTGCTGAACCAGAACCTCTCGCCACAAGAACAGTTTCTTCCCCTCTGCTGTTGGACACATGAACAATAACCACATGACTGTCCCCGCCACTAACACATGACCCTACGCTGTGTCACTGCATCATTTCATGTCTGGCACTGATCACCACCTGCACTCATGTATATATCTTTCTACGTAGCACTCTTAATTCTTATTCTCATGTATATATCTCATGTATATCTCATGCACATATCTTTCTTTCTACATAGCACTTTAATTCTTATTGTTTGCACTGAAGCACCGCAGCAAATTCCTAATGTTGTAAACCTCAACATCTGGCAATAAACCCATTCTGATTCTGATTCTGATTCTGAAATAATATATATATACAGTATAACATCAAGAATCAAATGTAATCAAAGGTAAGCATTGCATTAATAGAATATTTTCCAAAAAAAACATGATAGGAATAATGGGAGATTTCCATTTGCACAATATTACAAGTCTGGCCTTTAAAGGGTCCTGAACTGTAAACTCTTTAGATGAAGCTGTGCTATTGGTGAAATGGTCTGAAAAAAAGAGCATTATGTACAACTTGTTTCCCAGTTCATGTAGAAAAAGATTTTAAAGATTTCTTCCTAGAAGGCTACAAAGCTGGCCTGAACCAAAAAATATGCAAATTGCTTGCTGGTATTTGTGGAAAAAAGTGGTAGGCTTGACCTTGACATTGCTGGTGTAACTTTGTTTGTGGTAGCATTATGTTACAGTTTACATCCATGCATATGCTTTTAAAGCAAATACTAGTGAACCATCAGGTGATTTTGAATTTTCTTCTGCTGACAGATAACTTTCTGGTAAATTATGTTTGCTTATGTTGCTTTGGTTAAACTTACCATTGATTGTTCCTTTGTTCTGGTCCTATATCCAAAACGTGTGTGGGTCATGATGTCATTAACTGCATCACTGGGTACAACCAAATGAAGGGTTTTTCCTTTTGTATAGTACTGTTTATTTACTTTAAAGTAACCTCTTGAGTTGTACTGTATGCAGTGTTTTACATTTCAAACCATTTAGCTGCATAAATGAGTTTGTCAATTGGATAAATAATCTTACTCCTGTTTCTTTGTTTAGATTGTATTGTTTGGTCTAACCTATTTCTCAATGGTAGAGACTAATGATGTTCAGGTGTGTATAAAGTCTGTATAAATCAAGTGAGAGTTTGACGACCGGGGTTGTTTTGAGATGGTAGAGTGGAGATGCCAGGAGATAAATAAATTTGACCAGTCTGCTGATTCTGTCTACTTATCACTTTCCTTAGTACTTGCTCTACAGTACTTGACTAGACTATTTTTGTTATGGTTTGTCTTGCCAGACTCAAACCCAGGACTCAGGAATGAAGGTTCAGTGAATTTATTTATAGTGTTGGTGCAGATAGTGCTACATGCAAAGTTTTCTTAAAGTGCTATGTTCAAAAGTCCCATATGTACAAAATCCACTGGAAGGAAGGTTCAGTTAATCCAAGTCCCCGAGCCTCTGAGTCTCTCGAACAGAATCGCCTAACTTGGCCAAGCAGCACTCTCACAGAACTCCGCTGCGCTGTCCTACGCACAAGAAGAGACACATTAGAAATTTTCACCAAATAAATTGGAAACAAAGATTTACAGACAGGCACAGTAAAGACTACCACAGTTACACAACACTCAGGTCGTGTCCAAATTCATGGGCTGCATCCTCCTGAGGCTGCATTTGTAGACCGATTACGTCACAGCGACGCGCCGAAAGCTGTCCAAATTTGTAGACTGTCACTGTCGCTACCCGATCCGTACCGGAAACCCATGGGTACCCCGCATGTGCAAATCTTACGTCACTTCCTCTCTTTGCCAACATTGCGACATTCAATATATTTCAATGATACGGTTAGTGCCCAGTTAGCTCCTAGCATTTCTCAACAGCTCTGCCTCCTTTTCGACTACCAGGACATTTAAACAATGGATAATCCGTATACAAACAAATTTATGCTTTTCTCCTCAACAGAGAGCGTTCCCCGATTGAACAACGCCGTAAAATAAGAAGAATGGCGCCTAATTACAGAGTTAATAATACAGACTTTGTAATATGTCACGTGAAGATTCATCAGCCAGATGAAGTGTTTACTGACAATTGACAGTGATAGCAGACATCACCATCACTATTCCAATCAATCTTCTCCACACAGACAAGCATAAACACACTCGACTATCACTAAATCAAATTTAACACACGTTTGTAATGACGCTAATTCAGTTTACAATATGGTTCATTCGATCGGTCAGCAGGCGGCAGTATCCTCGTACACTGGGGAGTAAACTCATTAAACGAACAGAAGAAGAAGAAAACCCCTGCACATGCGCGGTACGGATCGGGTAGACCCGATTTGTATGGTCCGACTTTGCACATGCGCAGTAAGGATCGGTGAGTTCTGATCCATAACTATCTTTTTATTTTTCGTTTTTGTCTACATCATATTGAAATGTTTCATTATTGGAAACATTTTAAGAGATAGTTATTATTCTTAACATCTTAACAGATACTCTGACCTGTAACTATCGTAAAACGCTTCGACCGGAAGTAGACATCTTTCGCGCATGCGGGGTACCGATCGGGTTTCCGGTACGGATCGGGTAGTGACAGCGTCCTCCTTTTCCCCGAATTTGAAGGATGGGTCGGGTGTGTCCTTCGTGGCCCACCATATCCCAGAATTCATAGCGCGGCCCAGCCAAACTCCAGTTTCCAACAATGGCGGCCGCTACTAAGTTTTAAAATTACTCTTACTAATCTTTCTGGGTCACAAAATAAACTTTTAACATATTTTCAGGCGAGAATGTGGGTATGTAAACATCAAATATCTTCTCGGTTTATCAAGATATCGCATATTTGCAAAAGTGCTTCGATGTTTTCAGAGACGTCTGCTACCCACCAGCTCGATAGCTAACTGGGAGCTCGAGGGTCACTGAAGCCGCCGAGAACGGCACAACTCCTGGCACATCATTTTCAGATCACCGCGGACTTAAGCTACTCAGGTTAAACATAATATATAAGTCACTTAGACAACCTAAAAATGTTATTGTCGGGCTTTTTTCAGTGTTTTGTTTTGTTTGTTTGTGAGTCAATCAGTTTGGCTGAGATTAAAGTTATTAGATTAGATTAGATAAAATAAAACTTTATTAATCCCCCGGGTGGGTTCCTCCTTGGTTTTCACACAGCTCACTAAACGTCAAACAGAAAACTGATAAAAAAGAAGTATGAGACGGTCGAGAATTTACGTCAGTGTCCTGTTATATTTTAGATAGCAAGGAGCAGACGGCCGAGTTTATTAAACTCCACCGAGACAGCGGTGACGCTAATCAGAAGTCTAGACCATCCAATTTCCCCAGACGTTTACTTCCGGCCTACCCGACCTTCTGAGGACGCGACCCACGTAGACCGCGAAGGCCGGGTCCTCAGGAGGATGCAGCCCATGAATTTGGACACGACTTGTAAGTCAGGACCCACCTTAAATACCAACAGGTGATACACAGGTTCTTGATTGATTCAGGTGTGTGCAGGAGAGGCTGGGGATCCCAGGAGGATTCCCCCCTGCAAAGCAGGTAACCACACACAGAGCAGCAAGCATACAAACAGAGAGAGTCAAAGAAATGTTTAGGTAATCCAAATTTACCAGACAAAGAACAAAAAACAAAAACAAAATAATCATCACCATACAGGTCTTTAAGTGACTTATTGCCAAGGTCTAATAGTCTAACCTCTAAATGTACCATCCAGTAAAGATGGAGGGAAAAAGTGATTTGCAGTTAAAGGAGGCTGACACTTTCAGCTCTTATATATTTATTGGAAGTTTTAGCAATAACATTTTTAGTGTTCATTAGAAGTTAGGAGTTCATGAAGAGTGTTCATTTACTTGGAATTAGCGGGGGAGGTTATATCAGTACAGAACTGAAACTGCTGGGCGACTCAAAGTCATCTAGTGCATCATAGCAAAAATATACTAAAACAAGGCAACATTTTACACTCCTGCTCTCTCTTCCTTCCTTTCTCTCTCTCTCTCTCTCTCTCTCTCTCTCTCACTCACACACTCACACACTCACACACACACAGATACACTGTAAGTACAAAATAATATTAAATAGCAATAATTAATATCAGCAGCATCATTCTGGCTTTTGATCCGCACTATGGACAACAGCCATAGTTAGAGACCAGGCAACAGACAAAATAATTGAAGCATAAGCCATAAACTCACACCACTCTTCAATTAGGCTATCACAAGCCCCAAACAGATTCAGCATTGACAAGGTAACCTAAAGACAAGTGTAATGTCCACAAGCCTGGAACAAAGAAGAGAGAGAAGCCCTTTTAAACCTCAGGTCTTCACAGAGAAGAAGCACATTCATTTATCTCCAAAAGTTGATTCTGTTCATCACAACGTAGCTTTTTAAGTGGGAGAAACGTTTTGTCACTCATCCAAGTGACTTCTTCAGTCTCAGCTGACTGCAGGTTTCCCCAATCTTATAAACAGTACATTTGCATAATGACTGAAACCAGCCCACTGAAGGAACAATGGGTTCATTTATAAAATTCTTTATTCAATAATAATTTCTGACCATCTTCTGTATTTCACACAAAAATATTGCAATATGAGTACATATTTTGTACTGAGACAGAGTCCAGCCCCTCTCCAGGAGACTGGTTCCAGAGCCCAAGCCATGCGTAGAGGTGAGCCCGACTATATCTAGCCGGTACCTCTCAACCTCATGCACTAACTCAGGCTCCTTCCCCACCAGAGAGGTGACATTCCATGTCCCTATTGCCAGTCTTGGCAGCCGGGGGTCAGTCCGCCAGGGCCTCCGCTCCTGGCCGCCACCCGGCACACAATGCACCCGACCCCTATGGCGCCTCCTGCGGGTGGTGGGCCTGTGGGAGGATGGGCCCATGTCTCCTCTTCGGGCTGTGCCCGGCCGGGCCCCATGGACTAAGGCCCGGCCACCAGACGCTCGCCCTCGGGCACCCTCTCCGGGCCTGGCTCCAGGGCGGGGCCCCGGTAACCCTATCCCGGGCAAGGTAAACTGTTCCCTCGATATCCTTTTCATAAGGGTCTTCTGAATCGCTCTTTGTCTGGTCCCTCACCCAGGACCAATTTGCCATGGGAGACCCTACCAGGGGGCAAAAGCCCCCAGACAACATAGCCCCTGGGATCCCTGGGACACACAAACCCCTCCACCACGATAAGGTAGCGATTCAAGGAGGAGAAAGGGAGCCACCAGGCTGAAGAAGGAGTCCTATCGGGCTTGGTTAGCCTGTGGGACTCCGGAGGCAGCCGACAGGTATCGACAGGCCAAGCGGAATGCGGCTCGGGCAGTGGCTGAAGCAAAAACTCGGGTGTGGGAGGAGTTCGGAGAGGCCATGGAAAAAGACTTTCGGACTGCCTCGAAGAGATTCTGGCAAACCGTCAGGCGTCTCAGAAGGGGAAAGCGGTGCTCTACCTGCACTGTGTATAGTGCTGGCGGAGCGCTGCTGACGTCGACTGAGAAAATTGTCAGGCAGTGGATGGAATACTTCAAGGACCTCCTTAATCCCACTGACACGTCTTCCGAGGAGGAAGCAGAGTCTGGGGATGAGGGGAATGACCCGCCAATTTCCGGGGGTGAGGTCACTGAGGCAGTTAAACAACTCCTTGGTGGCAGAGCCCCTGGTGTTGATGAAGTCCGCCCCGAGTTCCTGAAGGCTCTGGACGTTGTAGGGCTGTCCTGGTTGACACGCCTCTGCAATGTTGCGTGGAGATCAGGGGCAGTACCTGTGGACTGGTGGTGGTGGTCCCCATCTTTAAGAAGGGGGACCGGAGGGTGTGTTCCAACTACAGGGGGATCACACTCCACAGCCTCCCTGGGAAAGTCTATGCCAGGGTGCTGAAAAGGAGAGTTCGTCCGCTAGTCGAACCTCGGATACAGGAGGAACAATGCGGTTTTCGTCCTGGTCGCGGAACACTGGACCAGCTCTTTATCCTCTCAAGGATACCTGAGGGTGCATGGGAGTTTGCCCAACCAGTCTACATGTGTTTTGTGGACTTGGAGAAGGCATTCGACCGTGTCCCTCGGGGTGTCCTGTGGGAGGTGTTGCGGGAGTATGGGGTGTCTGGCCCATTGCTACGGGCCATTCGATCCCTATACAACCGTTGCAAGAGCTTGGTTCGCATTGCCGGCAATAAGTCGGACTCGTTCCCGGTGGGTGATGGGCTCCGCCAGGGCTGCCCTTTGTCTCCGGTTCTGTTCATAATTTTTATGGACAGGATTTCTAGGCGCAGCCAAGTGGCGGAGGGCTTTCGCTTTGGTGGCCTCAGAATCTCATCTCTGATTTTTGCGGATGATGTGGTTCTGTTGGCTTCATCGGGTGAGGGCCTCCAGCTCGCACTGGAACGGTTCGCAGCCGAGTGTGAAGCAGCGGGAATGAGGATCAGCACCTCCAAATCTGAGGCCATGGTTCTCAGCCGGAAAAGGGTGGAGTGCCCACTCCGGGTTGGGGATGAGTTCCTGCCCCAAGTGGAGGAGTTCAAGTATCTCGGGGTCTTGTTCGCGAGTGATGGGAGAAGGGAGCCGGAGATCGACAGACAGATTGGGGCTGCAGCTGCAGTGATGCGGACGCTGCACCAGTCCGTCGTGGTGAAGAGGGAGCTGAGTGTAAAAGCGAAGCTCTCAATTTACCGGTCGATCTACGTCCCTACCCTCACCTATGGCCATGAGCTGTGGGTAGTGACCGAAAGAACGAGATCGCGGATACAAGCGGCAGAAATGAGCTTCCTCCAAAGGGTGGCTGGCCTCTCCCTTAGAGATAGGGTGAGAAGTTCGGCCATCCGGGAGGGGCTCAGAGTAGAACAGCTGCTGCTCCACATCGAAAGGAGCCAGCTGAGGTGGTTCGGGCATCTGACAAGGATGCCCCCTGGGCGCCTCCTGGGTGAGGTGTTCCAGGCATGTCCCACCGGGAGGAGGCCCCGGGGCAGACCCAGGACACGCTGGAGAGATTATATCTCTCGGCTGGCCTGGGAACGCCTTGGTATTCCCCCGGATAAGCTGGAGGAGGTGGCTGGGGAGAGGGAGGTCTGGGCCTCTTTGCTTAGGCTGCTGCCCCCGCGACCCGGCCTCGGATAAAGCGGATGAAGATGGATGGATGGATGGATGGATGGATGGAGTACATATTTTCTGTATTTAAGTGGTAAAGTTTCAGTGCTTTAAACTTTTTTGCCCTAGTAGACCCATTGTCAACAAGTTCTGTTATGTAATGGACTGCTTTGATTCCTTCCAACATAAGTGAGGCTACTCATGTATACTCTTGACCTTATTCTATCATATACAGTGGCTTGCAAAAGTATTCAGCTCACTTGAACTTTCCTAAATTTTGTCACATTACAGCCACAAACATGAATCAATCTTATTGGAATTCCACGTGAAAGACCGATACAAAGTGGTGTACACGTGAGAAGTGGAACAAAAATCATACATGATTCCAAACATTTTTTACAAATAAATAACTGCAAAGTGGGGTGTGCGTAATTATTCAGCCCCCTTTGGTCTGAGTGCAGTCAGTTGCCCATAGACATTGCCTGATGAGTGCTAATGACTAAATAGAGTGCACCTATGTGTAATCTAATGTCAGTACAAATACAGCTGCTCTGTGACGGCCTCAGAGGTTGTCTAAGCGAATATTGGGAGCAACAACACCATGAACTCCAAAGAACACACCAGACAGGTCAGGGATAAAGTTATTGAGAAATGTAAAGCAGGCTTAGGCTACAAAAAGATTTCCCAAGCCTTGAACATCTCACGGTGCACTGTTCAAGCAGTCATTCTGAAATGGAAGGAGTATGGCACAACTGTAAACCTACCAAGACATAGCCGTCCACCTAAACTCACAGGCCGAACAAGGAGAGCGCTGATCAGAAATGCAGCCAAGAGGCCCATGGTGACTCTGGACGAGCTGCAGAGATCTACAGCTCAGGTGGGGGAATCTGTCCATAGGACAACTATTAGTCATGCGCTGCACAAAGTTGGCCTTTATGGAAGAGTGGCAAGAAGAAAGCCATTGTTAACAGAAAACCATAAGAAGTCCCATTTACAGTTTGCCACAAGCCATGTGGGGGACACAGCAAACGTGTGGAAGAAGGTGCTCTGGTCAGATGAGACCAAAATGGAACTTTTTGGCCAAAATGCAAAACACTATATGTGGCGGAAAACTAACACTGCACATCACTCTGAACACACTCTGTCAAATATGGTGGTGGCAGCATCATGCTCTGGGGGGACTTCTCTTCAGCAGGGACAGGGAAGCTGGTGAGAGTTGATGGGAAGATGGATGGAGCCAAATACAGGGCAATCTTGGAAGAAAACCTGTTGGAGTCTGCAAAAGACTTGAGACTGGGGCGGAGGTTCACCTTCCAGCAGGACAACGACCCTAAACATAAAGCCAGGGCAACAATGGAATGGTTTAAAACAAAACACATCCATGTGTTAGAATGGCCCAGTCAAAGTCCAGATCTAAATCCAATCGAGAATCTGTGGCAAGATCTGACAACTGCTGTTCACAAACGCTGTCCATCTAATCTGACTGAGCTGGAGCTGTTTTGCAAAGAAGAATGGGAAAGGATTTCAGTCTGTAGATGTGCAAAGCTGGTAGAGACATACCCTAAAAGACTGGCAGCTGTAATTGCAGCAAAAGGTGGTTCTACAAAGTATTGACTCAGGGGGCTGAATATTTACGCACACATTTATTAAAAAAATGTTTGGAATCATGTATGATTTTCGTTCCACTTCTCTCGTGTACACCACTTTGTATTGGTCTTTCACGTGGAATTCCAATAAAATTGATTCATGTTTGTGGCTGTAATGTGACAACATGTGGAAAAGTTCAAGGGGCCCGAATACTTTTGCAAGCCACTGTAGGTTCCCAGTTAATATTTATATTGCGGTTGCTGCCTTCTCCTGTTGTGAGCTTATTTTGCTCGCTATTTGCTCTGTGTAATATCCAAACACATAATTACCTCTCACTGCATTTGGAAAGATTTTGGCAAAATCCCATTGCAACCTCCATTAAATGTGCTGATGCATCAGTGCACATTCTCACAGATCTAAGATATCGTCAAGCATTATCAATTCAGTCAAACCTCTTATATTTACAGTCACTGAAGCATCTATTGGTTTTGTTTCATAGATAAAATTGAAAAGATAAGATTAACGGTCACAGCCTCTCTTCCTTGGGTGTTGCACTGACTCACCTTCAACTGGTTCTGTAAGGTATTTTCGTCTGAGCTGAGGGACATTGTGCAAGAAAATCCCCTTTTGCCCCTGTGATGCTGGGTCTTCTCATATCATACGGGATAGTGTAGATGCTAGTTTCAATCGAGTATCTGAAGAAGGTCAGCCTTTAAACAAAATAAATAAAAACCCACACCATCCTATCTCTAAATTACCACACATGTGAAAAATAATGGAAAAAGTTGTCATGTCACTACTGCTGCTTTCATGAACTCAAATGAGATACTATTACTGTCACATCCGCAGTGGCAGATGAGGGGAGGTTGGAAGTAGCACCCAAGATGCAAGCACTGACTTTGATGAGAGTGAGCTTTATTGTGACGGTGATAGAACAAACAGCAAAGGAGGTGGCAAGTGCTGAACCTAAGATTAACTAAACTGGAAAAACTAACACAAGCAGACCTGAAATGGAGACGCAGGGAGAATCAGGAAACCAACATAGGATGATGCAGGGAAATAACACAGATGAACCGGCAACAGGCAGGAGAACACACAGGGCTTAAATACACACAGCAGTAATCAAGGGACGAGAGACAAGAGGGGAACACACCTGGGAGAAATCAGAGCTGACGAGACAGGGGAAACGTAAACTGGACACACTCACATGAGACAGAGACCTTCAGAATAAAACAGGAAACTCACAGACACAGAGAACCAGACAAGACACTGAACTTACCAGATAGATTTACAAGCAGACAGTGTGACACCATGGACAGACAGAGGGAACACAGAGAAGTGGGAGCAGGCAGGCATAGATCAAAACCCTAACAAATGGCAAACCTTAACAAAAGATATAATAGAATAAACAAGAACATAGAATAATATAAAGAAAAACAAAACACTGAGTCATCAGACTCAGGACCATGATAATTACTATTTTAGTCAGACTTCAGAGGCATTGATGCCCCTAAAACAGCTTTGTTGAATGTGACCAATGATCTGTCATTTAAAATAGTTTCAGGAAGTTGTGAAGACTTGATTCTGTTGGACCTCAGTACTGCTTTTGATACTGTAGATGACAAGTCTTTTTTGTAATTCCCTGTGGTTTGTCTTGAAAATAATAACATTGGATGACTAATAACGTCTTCCAGTTAAACAGTGACAAACAATTTTTGCACCCTCCAGATCTCTTTCTCTGGAAATTGACCCTGTGCTCGAGAAAATGCTAACTTCCTGGTTTGAGACTGGGTGTGGGGTTGTACATTTCCAGTAGCTTTACTTTGCGGTCAATCGCTACTGCGAAGATATACTCCAAAATCATGTCCAAAACTCGAAAACGGAAAGATCGCGTTAAGTTACAAAGAGGAGAAGGTGGGAACACTCACCACTGTTGCGTCATAAAAAATCTAATGATCAATTTTGACGTTTAAAGAGTTTAGATCGATCAGTTGTTTACATCACTCAACACAAGCAGTACTGCATTACTGCATGCAGAAGACACATCGTCCACATTCAGAAGCACATCTCTGTATAGTGACTGGTCTTATGATTTAAACAGGAAAATGTTCAGCATTCAAACTACAGGACAAGAATAGTCAAACCAGATGTTTCCCCCATTATGTCGAGATCAGCTAGTCAAGTACACACCTACACAGCATGTTAACAAACCGTGAAAAAAGCCACACAAAAATGAGTGATTGCTGGTAACGGTTTCTATACATTAGTATGTACGAAGGGTATGTTGTGACTTACCTTAAAAATTACAGTGGTCCCTCGCTAATAACGCGGTTCACCTTTCACCTCGCTGTTTCGCAGATTTTTTAGTGCAAGTTTGCATGCTTATTTTTTCTTACGTCACATTGTGTCCTGCGTCCTGATCGCTGCAGACGATCTCATCCGTGCCGTCTCTCCTGTACAGTACAGAATCGCTGCATCGATCGCTAGCAGTGTGACTCTGAAGTGCAGTACTGTATGTCCACGATGCCCACGAAACGTTTTGCACCGTCAAAAAATAAAATTGGCTACTTGATTTCACCTATCGCTGGTTATTTTTAAAACATAACACCCGCGATAAACGAGGGACAGCTGAGAAATATAACATTTGAATCCATTTTCTCTTTTGCCCTGAGGCGCGGGGAAAAAATATCGACAAGTCGATGAACATCATTTACAGATATATTGTGTAAATGCCCAAGACATCTATAGAAATGTAAATCGCCGCTTAATTCATTCATTTGCTTAACTTGTTTTGGACCGTAAACAGGGTGCAAATAGGACACCGGAAACAAAGCTCCCCACAGGAGTTTCCGCACCGGAAGTAGCATATGCTAACGTGCACATAGTCAATTTAGGTAAATTCACCTCATATTTAAAGTCTTCAGTTGATCCAAAAAAAACTCCTATATTGACTTCATTTCATTGGCTCCCTGTTAAATCCAGAATTGAATTCAAAATCCTCACATACAATTTCTGGAATAATCAGGCTCCATCTTATCTTACTGACCTTATAGTACCATATCACCCCATTAGAGCAGCTCGCCTCTGAACTGCAGGCTTACTTGTTGTTCCCAGAGTATTTAAAAGTAGAATGGTTGGCAGAGCCTTCGGTTTTCCAGCCCATTTTTTATGGAACCAGCTTCCATGGGACACGTGGATCTACATCAAAATGATATTTGCGATGAAGGGGGAAAATGCGCTGGATCTTGTTTACACAAACATTCCCCGTGCTGCAGAGTTTGCGTGCTTCATTAACAAGCTGTATTGCCTGATCTTCAGTGTCAACACTTGCTAGTCAGAGTTCAATGAAGAAGTTGGTCTTGATGAACATGATGGTTTCTTCATCAAAACTTCCTTCTCCTTCAACTGCAAGATGCTTGAGGCCATAGTTGGCAAAACCTGGAGAAGATGCTGCTCCAAATAAGTGTACCTTCATCCCGTAGACAGTGAATGGAGTTTCAAGGTCACTGGTCTACCACCACAAGAACCATAGGTAATCGTGGTCACAAGCATGCACATGGAATTGGTAGAACGATATCACACATGAAAGTTCCCTGGGCCTCTTTGGAAGCGACACAAGACTCCGAGCAAGGTGTTTGTTAGCTCTGGACCAGTCAGGAGATGGTCATTTAGTGAAGTGCCTTGGAACTTGGCAGAGGCATCAAAGACGATACGAATCTTTCCAGGTTTTTGTGGATGATACACACCATGGTGTGGGATGTACTAAGCTGGGCCCTATTTCAGGAAGCCGGTTTAGTGCAAACTCTGAGTAAGTATACCCTGAGTTAATGAAAACTCTGGGTTTTCGGTTTCACAAAGCGAGTTTAGATTAATTCTGAGTGAGTTACTATGACGACACACTCCGTGAAGCTAACCTGCCCCCTAGCAGGTTTACTTCAACTAACCCTGACTTTCTCCGCCTCTTTGTCAGAAACCTGACTGTAGGAAGTGTCAGACATGGCGTGCTCCTTCCTTGAAGAGCCAGTAGATGTTGAAGCCCAAATTCTCCGCAGAGCTCTCCGCCGGGAGAGAGTGATTAGAGCGCGTTCGGACATTTTATCATTTCCTGATGATCTCCTGTGTGAACGTTACCGTTTTTCAGCACAATCTATAATTTATTTGAATAAAATCCTCAGGCCTAATATTGCTCATGTGACACATCACGGACATTCTCTCAGTTCTGTACATATTATTTGTATTGTACTTCGGTTTTTTGCAAACGGGAGCTTTCTGTATAATATTGGTGACGCTGAGCACGTTTCCAAGGCTACCGTCTGTCGGGCAGTCAGGAATGTTACAGTTGCACTGAAACGTCTCCTGTACTCGTTTGTGGTGTTCCCCGGTCATAGACCCACAAGATTTATCAAAGAGGGATTCCACAAAATTGCAGGTATCAGGATGAACGAAACTTAATTCATGATGTGGTGATACTTGAACTACTACTTAAATTTTACATTTATTCTCACGGTTCCCAGGCGTGATTGGCTGTAGAGATGGCACTCACATTCCAATCATTGCTCCTTCAGTAAATGAAGGAGACTATGTGAACAGGAAGTCTTTCCACAGCATTAATGCACAGGTACATAGTTCCCTGTAGCATTTCAAACTAACAAATTATTTCATTATAGTAATGGATGCTAATTTGTGTTCTCTGCACTGTGAAGATCATATGTGATGCTGCCAACATTATCACAAATGTGGAAGCCAACTGCTCAGCCTCTGTGAGTGGTGGTGGTGGAGGACCCCCACCTGTTTTTCGGGCCTCCGCTTTTTTTTCTGTTGGCTATAACGGGTCACATTTGAGCATACAGAGTAAGCAAATATGTACTTGTAATGTGCTCAGATAATTTCAATAAGTGCTTACAGAAAGAAAATTAATGTAGCCTCTAACTGCAATTGATTTACATCGGACAAACAGACCAAGCACTATGGCTCATAATACAATTACACCTTACCTGTTTGGACTATATTTTTATATTTCATTTTTACTTGCTGCCAGGAACGTTTGGGGCCTGTTGGGTTGCACCTGCGCTCACATCACGTCACAAAATAAAATGTATAAAATACAAAATAAAATAAAATATAATAAAATAACGTGTTAAATGGGTGGAAATCCCTAGATCAATGTTTAAATTAACACTCACGCATTGACTCTGTCGGCTATGTTTTGCCATGCATCCTCCCTTTCTTTTGCAGCTGAGGCTGTGTTACTTTTTTTCTGCGGAATTTGCATGTTATCGGCATATGCTGCCATCAGAATTTCGGCCTCAAGCGCTGTAAAATACATTGACCGCGCCTTCTTTCCCTCCGTCTCCATGGTGACTCGCTTAATCTGTGCTCCACTAATCAGGGCTTTATGTATCCTCGTGCGCGCGCTTAACTTCCCAGTCAACACACATACGTGGGGCCCAAATAGGGAGCATCAGGGCTAATATTTGGGGCCCACTTGGGAAACCCAACTGGGGTCCAGCTAATTTTGTCCTCAGTTTCCATGGTGGCCCCAAATGTGTTTGCCCACATAGGTTAATGACGGACCCTGGATGGGCCCCAAATCAGGCCCAGCCAATAAACAAGTGTGGGACCCAGATGGGTAGAAGTGGGTCTGATAGTTGGGGCCCACTTGGGTTACCCACCTGGGACCCAGCTACTTTTGTCCTCAGTTTTCATGGTGGCCCCAAGTGTGTTTGCCCAGATGGGCTAATGACGGGCCCTGGATGGGCCCCAAATCAGGCCCAGCCAATAAACAAGTGTGGGACCCAGATGGGTAGAAGTGGGTCTGATAGTTGGGGCCCACTTGGGTTACCCACCTGGGACCCAGCTACTTTTGTCCTCAGTTTTCATGGTGGCCCCAAGTGTGTTTGCCCAGATGGGTTAATGACGGGCTCTGGATGGGCCCCAAATCAGGCCCAGCCAATAAACAAGTGTGGGACCAAGATGGGTAGAAGCGGGTCTGATATTTGGGGCCCACCTGGGTTACCCACCTGGGACCCAGCTACTTTTGTCCTCAGTTTCCATGGTGGCCCCAAGTGTGCTTGCCCAGATGGGATTTTGGATACTACAGTAAGCTAAAATTTAAATCACCTGTACAACAAAGTCAGTTTATCTTTTTTATTAATACTGATTAATATGACATTTTAAAACAGTATGCAGTATAACAGTAATTTTTTATATACTATACAAATATTTTTTTTGTTTAGAGAACATGTTGACAAAAAAGGTCCCCAGTATACACAAAACAATAACAAATCAATGTTATACAGTTTAAACGAAAAAGAAATGCACTGAAACACAGCTTCTCACTCATTCAGTGATCCATTGGTCCTGAAAAAAAAAAAGTGCATTTTTTCACAAATAACATCAGATTTGCAATACTACTGGAGTTGTTTTGAAAGTTGTGCTGATCAAGTTGTTTGACTGGCTGGAGTTCCTGGAGCTGATTGTGCAAAGAAGAATATTGCACAAACTGCTAAACATAACTGGAAATTGTTCACATACCGTAACACAGTGAGGAACCAAAAAACGGTTTCGTGAGAGCTGTCTTCAAGTATGCTGCAAACCAGAGAGAAATATGTGGTCATTCCTGGCAGCAGCCATCACCCTCCAGAACAACATGAGCTGATGCCCCCCCCATAAAAAACCCAAACATAATTTCCCTCAATAATACAGTATTTGTAATTAATTTAATCTCCACAGTCTATCTAAACTGAGTCACTAAGGTATACCTCTCCTGCACGCGACACTGTGCCCTTGCCATGCGATTTCCTCCTCTATCTCTTGCACCAATAAACCACTTGGATGCTGCCTTTTCTGCCTCTTTTCTGGTAATCTGGCTTGTAAGAGCATTTTTTTTCAAGCTGCCTGTAAAGCACAGATATTGACCACAAGAAAGTGAGACTATATTACTGAATCTAAAGACACAGCTGTAATTCTCTTTTTTTGTTACATACTTATATTTATACTGTGACACGGCATAAGATCTCACATAAATGTAGAACCAAAGTATTAAAACCTTAAATCAGTGAGCTCGTTCAGTGAGAGACTGAGATTACCGAAAAGCACCACTGAACAACACAGGAAATCATTCCTGCCTGTGGCCATCTCCCTGTACAACGCATCCACTTAACACACTGTTTGCTGCTACAGCTACACATGTTTCTTTTCCAAATATTTATTTATAAGTGACTTATGTATGTATGTATGTATGTATGTATGTATGTATGTATGTATGTATGTATGTATATATATGTATATATTGTACTATTCTTAGTTAGCGTATTGTCTGTCTTGTCTTAATGTTGGTTTAAAATGGAGCACTGTAACAAAAAATAATTTCCCCCAGGGATCAATAAAGTATTCTGATTCTGATTCTGATAAATTGATTGGAAGACTGACTACAGCTGAAATGAGCATCTGTTATTCAAACATCAACAAAATATCTTACAACTAATGAGCTTACCATATAGCACTTCAAAAATCTTAAGCCCTCGAAATTCCCGCTTTCCATGGCGCCCAACGAAGTTATATTGCCTGGAAAGAGCATTGTCCATAATGAAGGCCATCATTCTTCTGGTGGCTTCATCAACAGTGCTCCCTCCGATCTCTGCCACAACAGCAACCTTAGGACACACAAGGACAATAATTTTACCGACAGTAGTACCATCAGTCACACCTAAAAGAAAACCTGCACAGCTACACAGTAATTAGGCTTAATAATTTTGATGCTATTTGATTGAGAAAGAGTTAAGTATCAAAGTCAAACACTGTCTGATGTAAATGCAAAGAGCTAAATGACTGATCCACCAAAAGTAATTTCTTAAGGTTTGGCGTGGCACAACTTGTAAAGTACAACTTATTTTATTTTCAAAAACAGCAACTTTTGTGGAGCTCACCTTCCGCCACTTCATTGCACTGACCATGTTTGAACAAACACCAACTTTCCTTAATCATAACTGCTAGCATAAAATGCAGATTGAGGCATTAATCAATTATTGTCATTACATCATTATTATTTACCACTTCTTTCAGGAAGACAGGGTCTATCAGTTTTTGTTCCAGTGCTTCCACGTCTGCGACTGTCCGGAGAGGAAAAACAGCACCCTCGGGTAATACTGCAGCAACTGGTCCATCACGTTGTTTGAGGAGAGACTGTAGCATTCGACTGTGGATCCTCTGAGTCTCCTTAATGTCTTCCAGGAGGGTTAGAACACGTACAAACATGCTGGTATTGGTGGCTTGTACAAGTTGTCTTGGAACTGGTTGTGAAACCACAGGTGAAGGAGTTGAGGGTGGTGGTAGCTGAACAAATGGATGAGTGACGTTCTGGTGGGGAGTTTCACTTGAATGTCTATTCTCCATTGCTGATGTTGATGAGGTCTCTGGCTGTTCCGCAGCGTTGTCCCAATCCTCATCCGAGCTTGACTGGATCACTGGCCTTAAAATGAATTTAAAAAAATATTAAAAAACCCCACAAACAATTTAGTTACTGGTTAGTCCTACAAACTAAAAACATTAATGTATAGTCCGGCATCAAAAGGAGTCTAAAACTGATTTTTAAAAGTCAAAAAGTTACAAAGTGCTATTTTAAGATCATATCTAAATCTGGTGAGCAGTAATGGTCTGCTAAAGATACTGTCAGCTTGTTTTTGTTTTTCTTATAATCACCACAATAAATTGTTGCTTTTAAGGCGTTTTAAAGAAACATAATTACCTCCTTTTCCGCTTCCCTTTTCCCAATCTGCTTCCAGAATCTGACTCAGTCTGCAGATCAGAGGTTGCTTCAGACCTCCGCAGTTTCACCCTGGCATTTTCATAGTTTTCTGTAAATTTTTGACATACATCAACAAAATGTTGTTAGTGAAATTACAGGGAAATTTTTTGTTCTGTCTTTAATGACAGAATATTTGGTAGCAATAAACAAAAATGCTTCTTACCAGCTTTCCCCAAGATGCGAACTCTGTACTGTGACCAGTTTGCATCTGGAGTAACTCCATCCTTTACAGCCTTATTGATATTGACTCTCCCTGGTGGCCAGAAACAAGAATCTTCCGCTGGTCCTGTAAACCACTTGCAAGGAATTATGGATACACCTCCACCATCCAGAAAATCAACAACTGCAAATGGATGCATGCTGGTGAGAAAGCAAAAAGAAGCCAACTAGTACAGCAGTGGCAATGCCACATATCCAGACTTCAGTGGCAAAAGCACCATTTTCTGTTTTAGTTCATCAAGTAATACAAGATTCATTTGTTTAGACAGATTTGAAACAAAGTAAATTCCAAGGCATGTTGAGTCCAATGGATAGCTGAAAAAGGCATTACAGTTTTCAAAGACCTGACACAGTGCTTTGACAACTTGGCAATCCTGTAAAATGTTTGCCACAATAAGAATTTTTCCCCCTACATTGAAACAGTTATCTCCCATGGAGCAAGAAACATATGTCTGTCCATCAGTGTATTTTCTGTACTGCTTAAAAGTTCCAAGATCACTTGTTATTGGTCCAGAGTTATGAGGCTGTTTAAGAGGAGAGGGAACAGACATCCTCTCTTTTCTTTTCTTCTGAATACTTTGCGTCTCATAGACGCGCTTGACAATTTGTTCCACAGGTTTATGAGGCCTCCGCACAATCTTTTTCAGTTTACCCAGGAAGGTTTCAAATGGGAAGCAGGAAATACTGTCCAAAGGTCCAAACTTTTTCGCATCTTCAGCTAGGTGTATTAAATTATGTACATTATAACCAACAAATTCAAGACCATAAATCGAACCAAAATCTTTCACAAACTGCTTTAAAACATCCTCTGCATAATCACAGTTCTCAATACACAAATCAGGACTAAGAAGAATTCTTATAGATACAGATAAAAGTATAAAGTGTCTATACATTTGGCTTGGTATATTATTAAATAAAACAACTGGGCCTGTGTAAAGCAAAAATTGTCTCAATTCAGTTGCTTTCCACATGCTAATTTCAAGGAGAGATCTTGGTTTCCTTGCAAAACTTTTAGGCAAATGTTGCCTGACAGAAACCATGAATGCTGAAATCACGGTTAGAATTTGCATAGACTGTCTGCATTTTCGGGGACCTTTTAACCAAAGATAAATAAGTTTTCGCATTACCCCCAGACACACAAGGTGCATATAGTCCAGCACAAAACCTGAGACTAGTCCCACACCCAACTCATTCAGAGGTGACACCCCAACCTGATGCTCTTTGTAGGCCATAGCACGAAAAGTCTCATCAGTCCTTTTCTCAGCAGAAATTTCAGGAAAACACAATCTCCTATTCACATACATGCCCTTTTGAGTGCACCGCTCACACGCATAATAGCCAGTGTGTCCCTTCACACATTTAAGAAAAGCACGAGCAGGTGCATCACAAATGAATGCATCTGGAGCAGCAACACTGAAATGGACACCATTATACTGAACTCCATCTTGTATAATTGCCCTTACATCTTGTACAAAGTCATTCAAGTACTCCTGTACATTAGAAGGTTTGGTTGTACCTGAGTATAACCCGATCACAAAAACATCACAATTTGGGATCTCCTTGATTCTACCCAGAATAGGCCACAGACTAACATTGTTGCTGCGGAATAAAGGTAGACCATCAACATTAATTCTAAGTGTTAGATTGTTTGTTAGTTTCTTTAAATCAAAATCTAAAAGCTCCAATGCTGCAACAATTGAATTCTTTAAACCAAAATGGTAGTATGATCCCCCAGCCACATTTATCACATTACATTTGCGGGCAGTTGACATCAATGTTCGAGCATCTAGTGGTACATTAAGACCTTTCTGTCTAAGAATTTTAAGAAGGGCAGACAAAGCATTATGTGACACATTGTATTCTGCAGCCCACTCTGCAAGTCCTTTTGTATCATCTGGTGTGTCTGAAAAAGCATCAGAATCGAAACAGTCATCGTCCAGATCAAATTCATTAAACTCAGACACCCCACTTTCAGAGTCTTCAGGAAACACGTCAAAGTCCAAAGCATCATAAAAAATGTCTGCAGATTGTTCATTTTGTGAACTGACTCCAGCATGTTCATCGCAATCATGGTACTCTTCCACAAGGGGTTTATTCTCAAAAGAATCTGAGAAAAAAATTAAGTCCTGATGATGATCTAACTCATTCTGCTGTGAAACGAGACGTAAATGTTCAACAACTTTCGCAGCTATTTTTCTTCTCTTTGTCCTCTCAGATTGCTCCATTGCTTTCTGAAAGATAAAATGTATAAAAATGATAAAATGTAGTATTTTTCAGTCACCTGGGTAACAGCTTGGATAGGTTACACTAACTACATCAACAGGTCCTTACTCAGAAATATTATTGGGGCCTGACAACTATCCAAAGCACATTTACATGTTATTAATCGTGGTTAATAAAGCCATTTTCTTAAATTTCATTCACTTTAGCATTTGGCTGTCACTTGTGTATTAGAAATATAGGAACAAAGATGTAAACACAAAGCGCGGAACCGATGCATCAAAATGTGTGAGATGTCAGCTTTTTCGCCGAGGGCAGGTACACTGACACTCCGTCAGGGCTGAAAGCCGACAGCTCACTAATTCTGATGATGCAGGTTTCATCACTCTCCAACCAAAATTAACTGAACCAGCAGCAAAAGAAGATCCAAACTACGCTTCATATTTGATAAATACTGTCATTAATTCCCTCTTGCTGTCTTGTTTTCACCACAATTTAAAAAAAAAAAAAGAAAAAAAAAAGAAAAATCACACTTCCTGCACAGCTCTCTCGTAGTGTACTTCGAGAAAAGTTTCCCCATCTGAAATCTGTTTTCCACATTATTCCCTTGCTTATTATACATCAGTGTACGGTTGTGCTTAGCGCTGTTGTCAGTTGTTTTTTTGTGCCAAATTATGCCAAATTGCAAAAAACTCAGCTTGTTCTCTAATAAAACCTCTAATAAAACCTCTAATAAAACCTCTAATAAAACCTCTGTAACTTTGCTCTGCTTTACTTCAGCAGCATCAGGTAATGTTCATATATTGATTCATGGTTTTCTTCAGTTTTTGTTCAACTGCAGAATATTTCTAAGGTTATCTGATTTAAAAAGCCACTCCAGGAAAATCTCCTTCATGTTTTTCTGTGTTTTATCCTCAGTTACTTTGGCATAAAGACATCTGCTGTGATGCTTACACCAGCCTTAAAAGCTGTTGTATTACAATAAAAGACCCTGACATCGCTTTATAAAGTAACAATTCTAATTGTTACAAACTCAAAAAAAGATTCCTACTAGTATATTTCTGGCATGAATCAAATTTTGAATATAAATGAATTTTGAAATATACACTGCTTCTTATGTCAAAGTCTGTAAAAATAAAGAAAGAGATAAACCACACATAACCCTTGCTACTATTCACTCCACTGTCCAACAGCAAAATCAAACCAATATACAGATATTAATAACTATTTAATGTAATAGTGTGACTATGCAATTTATAAGTAGCCATAGTCAGCCAAGTCATAATCAAAACAACAAACATCTCAAGTTTTGAGATCATTGCAAACCCTCCTGGCCAATAACCACACAAGCTGTCCATGAAGGAAGGTTGATAAAGGAGCATGCACAAAATTCAAACAAATTTAAGCCATAATGAAACAAATTAAAATAACAGTGCACATGCACAAATCAGGCACCAGACAAACACTTAAAGATCACAGATCTTTAGAACCACATCCAAAGAGCAATTGCTTTTCTTTTTTATAAATAAATAAATAAATGTGTAGATTCTAGCCAAATATACATTACAAAAGGAAAAAAGGAGGGCCACAGCAATCATAGTAAAAGGAGTTGGCACTGTGGCCCTAACAAGACCGATCAGTTCTGCTTAAATAATCAGTTTCCCTCATGTACAGAGCTTGCACAACAGTGAGAGGCAGATTCTAGAGTCAGTACACTATTTCTGATTAAGTTCTCACTAAAACAACTACACACATAAAGTTGCATGAATGTGTATGAAATGTGTATGAAGAAAAAAACCCAAACAAATCAAGAACACCTATATTTTATTTGCTTTTTCTGGAAAAATGAAAACAATGGCAAGAAAAATGATGATGTCTTCTACAGAAATAGAGTGCTCACTGATCTGCCTCTCTGACTGCTGTGCATGCTCCTGACACAGGGGCAAAAGCTGGGGACTAGTTGCTCATGGCCATGGCCTACCCTCATCACTTAGCGGTGAGGAATGAAGCTGATAAAGACAACACCAAAGCAATTTTGGTTGCTCTGATAGTGAAAATACCCTCCCATATTCCTCTTAAAAAATTAGAACTTCGTTAAATTGGTCTAATACAGTCCTTTATTAATACTAATCATAGAGAAAAACCAAGATAACATTTAAGTACAACTTGATGTTAAGTACACGCAGTAATTAATTTTGGTGCTAGTTAAGCAGTATACAGGACACCAGAAAATGCTTTCAAACTGTGAAAATTGGCTAAATCCAACATTACGTAAAAATTTCAACTAGCTTAGCATTGCTTGAGTGCTAGGAAAAAGTTTGCCAGCACTTGTGCCATTCATTACTTTGCAGCATCATAACTTTGTAAACATTTCATTTATACTTAGGGATTCAAATTAAGTCAAAAAAGTTCTTACCCTTACTGCAGATAAGTTCGTAGCTCAAAGATGCACTTAATCCAAAAATTGTCAGCTTAACTGTCAGCTTTGTCCAAGGGCGGGAAATGAAGAATGTTCCAGAATGGGGGGGGGGGACGGGTTCAAGAAAACCTCGTGATATTTCATGAAATAACGCGAGATTTCAAAAAGGGTTAACCCTAACCCTCCTACATGGAGTGAAATTTTTTTCCCACTCAAATGTAAAACCATTTATTTTATTTTATTAAGCGTCTTACAATTTTAAGTCATATCTGTTCTTTGTGTTTCACTTATATTAATATATTTTATATGTATATTTTGTTATTAATTAAATATACATATGCTGCCTGTGGCATAATTTATTATCAGTTATTTCATCTTAATTCATGTTTATACTTACACATGACTAATAATTATACTTAACTAAGGTCATTAAACTCAGTTGCCTGTTCATGCAACTTCCCATATGTTACCCATATGGTGCCCATAGAACATAGCCCATCTGGGCTGGCTCAGGTGGGTCCTACCTGGCTAACCCAGGTGGGTCCCAGATTGGATGCCCATTGTAAGCCCATCCCCACTTGGAACCCCCATAGCCCATGTGGGGCCCACATACTGGTGTTTACTGGGTTGGGGTTAAAGCAACTCCACGTTGACTGAACTAATTGTTATCAGCCTTTCTGAAACCGAATATTCTGAGTTGGACAGTTCGGGGTTACTCAACCCCGAGTATCGTTTTTCACTCTGAGTTTTCTAAACCGGCTTCCTGAAATAGGGCTCTGGTGTCTTGACAATGTGTTGCTCTGGGACCTTTTCAGCATCTCCATGGGCTAGGATCTCATCCATGAATTTCTTATAGTCCATGTAGTACTACTTGTTCTTCTTGAGCCTTTTTTCTAAACATTTGAGACGATGAATAGCACATGCCTTGTTGTTCAGCAGGTTAGGCCTTTCACTCTTGAATGGGAGTGGCATCTCAAAATGACCATCCTCCTTGTGCCTAATGGCAGTCTTATCTTTGTTAAAAATTTGAGATCTTCTTGAGAGACCTTTGTATCTTCTGCTGTTTCTCAACAAAGTCAGACTCCAACATCTTTAGGACCTCTGTGGAAGAGATCATTTCCTTTATTTGAGTTATGTAGACATAGTGAACCTTGTTGGTGAGGTTTGAAGAGGGCTGAATGTCAGGCACCACTTCCTTCACAATGACTTGGTGACTTACTTCGAAGGCATGTCCATAATCGAGACATGGATTTCCATAACCCACAATACTCCATCCCAGATCAGTTCTTTGTGCGAACGGCTGATTTTCCTTTCCAGACACAACCTCACAAGAAACAAGTGCTTGGGGGCAGTTTTACCCAATCAGCAGACCAACATCACAGCTTTGAAGTGGAGCGATCTCACTTGCAATGCATTTGAGATGAGGCCATGTCTGAATGTGATCTCGGTTTGCAGGTATACAATCTCTGGCATATGTTACTGGTAGGGAAATGGTCTTGAGTAGCACCCTCTGACTTGTAGACCTGAGAGCTTGCAACAGGACACAACTGTGTTTCTTGAAGACATGGTAGTGAACTTTAGCTGAGTCGATTCACCTTTGATATGCAGAGCTTGTGCAGTTTCTTCAAGAATAAAGGTTGTATCGCTCTGTGTATCAAGGAGTGCGTATGTAACCGGTTTCTGCTTCATCCCGCTGCAACAGTTCGGCCCAAACAGACTCCTCGACTCTGCGTTGTGTAGTGTTTTTAAAAAGACAAGGAGTCTCTGATCGTTCGTTGCCACTTTATTTCCTGAATTGAAACAACGGTGTATTATCAGTGCACAGGCTCGCCATACACCACTCCGCACAGCACACTCTCGTATGGCTACGGCAGACTGGCAGTGATTACTGCAGCAATATTACAATTTTTAGTATACAATAAAATAACAGCAACAACAAATGATGTACCTGAATGGAAACAACGGTGTATTATCAGTGCACAGGCTCGCCATACACCACTCCGCACAGCACACTACGGCAGAACATCTCATTAGCATTCCGCTTTAGCATACAGTTTCACACATTAATAAACAAATGAAAAGTACATAAAACTGGTGTTGGACATGTGTCCACTAAGCACTTATTACACTCGGTGCTCGTCAGCTAATCAAACATGTTTATGTGTCTGTACTACTTAGCTATATCGTGTGCGGAACAATACAACTCACCTCTCGTATGGCTACGGCAGACTGGCAGCGATTACTGCAGCCAGCCTCACCTAACCAGCCACACCGAGAGGGGGGCGCTGTTTCCCCATTACACTGATATTTGTGGCAAGTGGAATAATACCACATAAACACTGTTACATTCCCCCCCTGCTGAATTCCACTTGCACACTCAAATAAACAAACACCACAAACAAACAAAAAACACCCTTAAAAAAAAAATCAGGTACACCACAGTCACCATAACACAAACAGAGGACAAAAACCCAATAATCCTCAAAAAAAAAGAACAAGATAAAAAAAAAAATCCAATAGCTAATCCACAGCTATCAGCATGTGATAAATCTGTTCAGTAATACCAGGTCGTACAGTCACAAAGAAAATTCAGTCAGAGGACTATCCCCAAAGGAAGTAGAAGAAGAAGTTGGCCAGACCCCTTCCAAAAAAGAACAAAATATGCCAGTTACATATTTCATCACATCATAACTGTACGCCACTCCGACACAGAAAAATCAACGACAAATAATCAGTTTCAATTCTAAAGATCAAAGTCCCACTTCAACAACAATAGAATCAACTCACAGTTATCAACAATATTTAAACTTTAACAGGTCTCTGATGCATCATTTCAATCAACCTGGAAACAGGCTTAAGTAACCGTCCCACTCTCGATCTAGCACGGGTCCCCACCATCCTGCTAACATCAATCGGGTCTGCGTTGGGTGGAACAACTGTGGTTGAGACATGACCCTCAATCGTAGCTTCATTGTCCTGGTCACTGTCAGTAATGGCTGCCAACTCCGAAACAGAGGAGGCTGCAACTGGGGCCACAGACATAAGCAGGTCAGAATGTTGACCACCAGAGGTGGCATCTACCTGCTCCTTAGTGTCAACAAGGGGGACACTGGTACAGGCAAGCTCTCGATCCACCATGCTGCCTTCTGGTTGAGTAACCTCTGTCATCAGCGAGTCGCTGGACACTGCAGACGGTAAGTCAGACACCCAAGCTCTCGTCCTGTATTCAGCCGTGCCCACTGATGAGTTGCAGACAGCTTCTCCGTCGCATCCAACCATCAGCGAGCCAGACTCAGAAAGCTCATCTCCATCATCCTGAACTGAAACACCACTGAGAGGGAGGAAGTTCACTGGCATTATCAGGTTGCGATGCACAACTTTCACTTCCCCTGTGGAATCATCCATCAGCTTAAAGGTGTGACTCTCATCATTTTTGTCAAAAACTGTATAGACAACACTCTCCCAGCGATCAGCAAGTTTTCTTTTGCCACGTCCCTTTTTGTTGGCCAAAAGGACGTGATCACCAATCGCTACTGGGGCTCCCCGCACTTTCCGGTTGTAGAGGTCCGTGTGATGCTTCAAATTTTTGCGTGCCACCTCCTGCGCCAAATCCATGGCCTCTTTGAGGTCCCTCCTCAATGTCTGGACATATCGATCATAGTTCATGAGGTCTTGGTGCTCAATAACAG
Organism: Rhamphochromis longiceps; assembly: GCF_057381845.1. Taxonomy (NCBI): domain Eukaryota; kingdom Metazoa; phylum Chordata; class Actinopteri; order Cichliformes; family Cichlidae; genus Rhamphochromis; species Rhamphochromis longiceps. The sequence continues at coordinate 26,934,156 of NC_140562.1, read as the reverse complement.
AGCCAAAGATCACATCAATCGGCAGTCTTGGCACTCTGCCAAACATCAGCAGAAATGGCGCATAGCCAGTTGTCTCATGGACTGTGCAGTTATAGGCGAATGTGAGAGCTTTCAGTGCCTCAGGCCACCTTTGCTTGGCTCTTGGGGGTAATGCACGAATCATGTTGCCCAAGGTACGGTTCATCCTCTCGCAGGAGCCATTTCCCATTGGATGGTATGGGGTCGTGTGAGACTTCTGGACACCTGCCACATTCAATAGCTCGGCAATGAGCACACTCTCAAAATTAGCTCCTTGATCCGAGTGAAGGCGTTTCGGAAAGCCGTAGATGCAGAAGTAGTTATGCCAGAGTTGGTGTGCCACCGCCTTAGCAGACTGATTGGGGCATAGAAAGGCCTGAGCCATCTTAGTAAAGTGGTCTGTGACCACAAGCACATTCAGTGATTTGTTCGCCGAATCCTCTGCAGACCAAAAATCTATGCAGACCAGTTCAAGAGGCTCTGATGTTCTGATATTCTCCAAAGGTGCTCTCGCTCAGGCGACTTGCTAACAACACACCTTCTGCAGCACCGTACATACTCTGACACATGTTTGGCCATACCAGGCCAGTAGAATCTATGCCTGGCCAGATAAAGTGTTCGTTGTTGTCCCTGGTGACCGGCTTCATCATGGACGCCTTTCAGTACAGCGAGCCGCAAGGTTGGCAGAACAACATACAGATAAATCTTTGTCTTTGAGACGGGCTTCTTGGAGACTCGATACAGCACACCATCCCTCACAGTTAACTTGTCCCAAGCCCTTAGAAATCTCTTCGTATCAACCGGTTCACTTGCCCGCTCCCTCCTCGAGGGTCTCCGTCCCCTTTCCACATAGGAGATCACTCTGCACAGCACATCATCACGCCGCTGGTGTCCCACTAGGTCATCACGCAAGAAGGGTTCAGAGTCAGACTGGTTTGGCGTAAGCACAGTCTGAGAGCATTGGGGCAGAAGGAGAGCATGTGGCCACACCCTGGACTCATGTTCACTATGGGCCTGGAAGACAGCTCCCACCTCAGAAGATATCAGCATTCCTGTCTGTGCAACAGCCGTGCACTGCGAAACAACAGGCTGGTCATTGCTTGAGGCCTTATCAGCTGAGTGAACAGTCCATCTGAAGGCCTCCTGAACCCCACCAGTGGCGACTGCCTCTGCTTCTGCCAGAAGTTCCTTATATGGAACTCTTATCAAACGGTGTGAGGCCCTGGGGTGCACGAAGGGCTCCCTGCTCAGCGCGTCAGCAACCACATTTTTAGGACCAGGAATGTACTTTATGTCAAACTTGAAAGGCGCTAGCTTTGCGATCCACCTCTGCTCACATGCATCCAGTCTTGGCTTAGAAAGCATGTAAGTGAGAGGGTTATTATCCGTCCATACGGTAAACTGATGACCCCTCAACCAGTGATGGAACTTGTCGCACACCGCCCACTTCAATGCAAAGAACTCCAGCCTATGCGCTGGGTACTTGGACTGTGCATGATTGAGTGTCTTACTGGCAAAGGCAACAACACGGCACCAAGGCCACTGCTGGAGGCATCAACAGAGAGCAAAAAGGGCTCCTCAAAATTAGGATGGGCCAGGAGCACTCGATCCAACAAGGCCTGCTTCAGCTCATTGAAAGCTGCCCTGCATTCATCCGTCCAGTCCTCCTCACACAGCTTTGTACGCACCAGCCGGTGCTTTCGCCGTGAACCACAAGGGACTTTATCCCCAGATGTCAGCCGAAACAGAGGTTTTGCGATGGATGAGCAGTTCTCAATAAATTGTTGGTAGAACATTACCATCCCCAAAAATGAGCGGACCTTCTGTTGGGATGGGACACTCGAACCCTCTTCCATAAGGTCTGCCTCTGCAAGGGATGTAATGGATGCTATTTTGTCAGGGTCTGACTGTATCCCATCAGCATTTACAATGTGCCCCAGGAATTTCACAGACTGTCTCAGAAAATGGCACTTCTTTGGAGCCAACTTAAGGTTGTGAACCTGGAGTCTCTGGAACACCATATGCAAGCGCTCCAGTGCCAATTCTTCTGTCGGGGCAAAAACCAGAACATCGTCAAGATAACACAGCACACTGAGGAAGTTCTGATCCCCAAAAATGCCTAGCATCATCCTCATGAAGGTGGCCGGACTGTTGCACAGTCCTTGTGGCATACGATTATATTCGTACAACCCAAATGGAGACGTAAATGCCGTGTACTTACGGTCCTCCTCATGCACCTCCACATTATAATAACCCGAAGTCAAGTCCATTGTGGAGAACAATCCGTTCCCTCCCAAAGCAGCCAGTGCGTCAGTCGGATGCGGGAGTGGGTGAACATCTTTGACAGTTCTAGCATTAAGCCAGCGAAAGTCGTTACAGATTCTCAACTCACCGGACTAGTTCCAAACTAAGACCAGGGGTGATGCAAACTCACTGCAAGACTTCCGAATTATTTCCTGTTCCTCCATGTCATTCAAAGCCTGTCTTAGTTTTTCATAATGAGTCGGCGGCACACGTCGGCATGGCAACCGGAATGGCTTGTCGTCCACAACTCGAATTCGATGTAGGCAGCCTTGCCACAATCCAGCTTGTCTCTCGAGAAGATAGACTCAAACTGGGCTATGAGGCCAACCAGTTTTTCTTTGCCAGCCAGCGAAACTGCACATGAATCAATGTCGATATCAGACAGCCCCAGATTTTGCAGCACTGCATGTAGGGGGCTACAACCACTTGTCACCTCCTGTGAGGGTGAAACATCTGGCAAAGTGGAAACATCAGTGACTAGACTCTGCTCATCATGGCACCAAGCTGAGCCATTAGACCGTTGCATGTTCTGTTGCAAGTAGGAGCCAGTGGGGCTGAAGTTCTCCACTGCTGTACAGGGGGACACGTCAGCCAACTTCATGTTCCGTTTCAGTGTTATCGGCTTGTCAAAGGGGTTCAGCACTTTCACAGGGAGCCACCCATCACTGTTTAGATGCGCTACAGTTCTCCCAACCATAACTGACCTCGGTCCAGACTTTGACCCGGTGGGCTCTACAACGACAGCACTGCCCACTTCCCCATTATTCATTAGCTGCAGCCTGCCCCAAACAAGGTGTTCTGTCAAAGGCTCTAATGTTACAGCTCTCTTTAGCTTGACAGTTCTGATCTTATCACCAACATGCCCTGGGGCCACCACTCCTGACATTGAACTCAGCAGATTTTTATTAAGCTGTTCTTCCGCACTCAGAGTCTTGCTGCATTCCTCTCCTAAATGTCCCTCTTCCCTCAGGTGATTACCCAGATACCTCATTAGGTTACTGCCCAAAATGAGGTCCTCACTCTGCCCTGCAATCACCAACATTGGCACAACAACTTTACAGCCATATATCTCCACTGTAATGTCACACACACCTGATGGAACTGTCCTCGAACCACCACAGCCAATCAGGACGACATCCGTGGGTTGCAAGGTGGGGGTCTGCAGCACTGCATGATGTAATAGTTGGGGCATCATATTGGTGCTGAGGGTGCAGGCCATAGAGCCACTGTCAAGCATGGCTTTAACAGACACTTTGCCACCCAGGGTCACATTTTCATAGAACAGCTCATCATGCTGTTTTAGTCTGTGTGTGTTCTGAAGAATGGGTCTCCGGCCTAGCTGGCGCTCCTCACAAACAGTGTGTAATACAGATTCTAAATCATCAAAATCATCCTCTTTGGGGGCGATTTCAGGCCTAACACTTGCCCCCTCCACATGTAGGCCATCTAGTTTCCCAGCTGCTGGGTGGCTGATTCAGGACCCCTCACTCTGACAGACACGGCCCTGGGGCATTGAGCCCGTGTGTGGTCGCCAGCATGGCAGATGAAACATAGCTGATGGGCTCTACAGTGGTGATATGTAGAATGTTCAGTGTCAACACAAATCACGCAAGGCACAATTTTGTGTGTTTGGTTCCGGGGAACCCTTACATCATCTTTAGCAGGCAGCTTTGCTTGTCGAAGCTGTCCCTCCAGGACTTTCTCTAACAGGGCTATCACATGATCAAGACGATCAGTAGGTGGTTTTGCATGAAGGTCGGTAAGTGATGCTGAGGTAGAGGTTGGTGATGGTGTAATACACTTACTGTTGCCTGTCGCCTGCTGCACATTAGGACTCACCTCCTGTTGCTGAAAACTCAAGGCTGTCATGGCTTGCTGTGTGGCAGGCAGGATGAGCACCCAAAATGCAAACTCACGGACTCAGGGGATAAACTCAAAATCACAGCTTTAATGCTGGAAGGCAGATCACAGGAAATACAAAACTTAAACTGGGAACAATAAACTAACACTCGGAGAGAGACACAGGGAAATCCACGCAGCATGAGGGAGAACGCGACACAGAACTGAGGGAGACGCAGACATAAATACACCGAGGGTTAACGAGGGAAGTGGGAGCACATGGGGAACACAGGTGACACTGATAATCATAACGAGACAGGGCGGGGTGAACATAACATGACGTATACAGGTGCGGGAGTCCCAAAGTAAAACAGGAAGTACAGAGGTTCAAACAGGAGGAGAGAGAGCACGGGGAGAACACAGACATAACGGGCTGGGGAAAACAGAATAAAACACAAGGAGAGACGAGGGCTCACAGATACACAGGGGCACACAGGAGGTAATCAAATAAGGATCATCATAACTAAATAATCCTAGGAACCAAGGCATGACTAGGGAATGAAATACAAAACATACAAAAACTGAGAATACTGGGCCCACATGGCCCGGGACCATGACAAAGGCACTGACTGCACTAAACTGAGGGGTGCACTTCCGGTCCTTGCCATGCTCCAGCAATTTCTCGTGCACATCAGCAACCGTCCACTGCTGCAGGGGCTTGCACTTGAAAATAAGAGACAGTTCTGAGTCTGGACAGTGGCGGATAAACATAGCAGTCAGCTCTTTTGTCAGATATGCAAAGGACTTATTTTGTCTCTTCAGACAGTCTTCAGTCACCTCCATGGCTCTGTTCAACCTGAGCCAGTAATCAAACGGTGTTTCACCTGAGTTGGGTAGTGTTGCATAAAAATCAGCTAAAGGCATGCTTGAACAGGCAGTGTCACTGAAGTGCTGCTTTAAGATCTCAAAAATGGGCTCTGGGCCCCTCTCAAGACACACCGATGGCTTACTACGTATGCCCACCTTGACTATTTCTCGTGCCCTCCCCAGCAGTTTACTTAGCACATCATCAGCTTGTTCAGCAACTGGTACCCCTCTTCTCTTAAAAAAAGTCATCATCATTTCCTCCCATTCCTGAACACTGCATGTATCACAGCCATCCCCTCTAAAACACACAGGTTCTTTAACATCAGACTTTACAATCACATTCAATAGTGAGGGTTCAGATAACACATTGGCAGACCCAACAACACTGTTTCCCACTCCAGAGCCCAACCGAGATTCAAGACAAGAGGCAATGCTTTCCCCAATAGAAAACCCAATTTGCGTTGCAATCTCTGCATAAAGGTTCTCTTTTGTGGGACTGGTTTCTGATCTAGTATTTTGTAGATCATCACAGTTCCCAACAATAGGGTTTTCATTTAACTCAGCAAGGACAGGCTTAGGTGTGGAGGAAACTGGGGCTGTCAGCAACCTTGATCTGCCTCTGCCATATGAATGCAGAGGGGTAAAACCAACTGCCCCCCTTCCCCTGCCAAAACTGGGAAAATCTGCCATGGCTCAGCAATGTGTCCCTCCCTTTTTTTTTTTCTTTTTTTTTTTGTAACTCTCCAAAACAAAGAAAGCACAGAGCCCCGCCCCGATGTCTCTAAAGAACGCAGAAAATGGCGGGACTAAGAAAAGCCAGTCTCCCGCGACTTTTCCACCTTCCAGGAAGTAGACGGCCCCCGTTGCGGTCGCAGGATAGCAGGAGCTGGGGTCACGGCACCAGTGTAACCGGTTTCTGCTTCATCCCGCTGCAACAGTTCGGCCCAAACAGACTCCTCGACTCTGCGTTGTGTAGTGTTTTTAAAAAGACAAGGAGTCTCTGATCGATCGTTGCCACTTTATTTCCTGAATGGAAACAACGGTGTATTATCAGTGCACAGGCTCGCCATACACCACTCCGCACAGCACACTCTCGTATGGCTACGGCAGACTGGCAGCGATTACTGCAGCCAGCCTCACCTAACCAGCCACACCAAAAGGGGGGGCGCTGTTTCCCCATTACACTGATATTTGTGGCAAGTGGAATAATACCACATAAACACTGTTACACGTACACAAGAATTTCATGCTCTGGCTCACCTTTGGTTGAAACCCATACTGGAATAATGGAAGATGTGTGAGTGTTGTCAACATTCTGTGTGACTCTGTTAGAAGTTGCTTCACTTGTTGTTGGTGTGACACTGTCGTCTTGTGAGACGTCTGAGTTCATTTGTCTTGTCCTGTCACTGTTCTTGCTTTGATTTCTCCTTGTTCTCTCTTCCTTAGTACGATTGTCATGAAGACATGTTGGATGCCTTTTATTACATGTGTCACAGGTTTCTCTGCTTTCACAATCCTTGGAGCAATGACCAGATTTCAGATAGCCAAAACATAACTTTTTGTCTTGAGCAAACTTTAGTTTCTAGAATGCTCTCACTTTTGAACCTTCTACACTTAAGTAGGCTGTGACCCGACCTTTCACAGTACACACAACTAGCACTAACAGTTCTTTCATTTGAGTTAATTGCTAGCACCTTTGCTACATTGCTTCTGTTCCCCTTCAATTTCACTTGGCTTGAGAGCAAAGAGAGATGTTATAGGATTACAGGCACTTCAAACCCCTTCATTTGCAACATGGCTGTCTTGCAGCAGCAAAGGAAGTCAGCAAATGCTTGAAGTTCCATACTGCCTTTAGAGCTTATCTTAGGCCATGTGCCAAGTTTGTATCTGAAGGCCTTGGCTACGAGGAAGGGATTCCCATACCTCTCTTTGAGAACTGCCCATGCTGCATAGTATGCAGCCTCTGTGCCAAGTGGGAAGTAGCCTTCTATTGCCTTACTTGCACGTCCACTTACATATTTTCTCAGGTAATAAGTCTTCTCTTCAACTGGTATATTTTTCCTGTCGATCAGAGTCTGAAAGGAAATTTTCCAATCATTATATCTGATAGGATTGCCACTGAATATTGTTGGCTCTGGTACCAGAAGATGACTTGCATTAAGAGACACTGCAAATGCTTTAACCAGATCTTCTGTGTTCACCTTTCGTTGCGGTGGCGAGGAACACCGTTTGATATGCTGGTCATTTTTTCAGACTTGACTTCATTTTTCTTCTCAGATCTGTGGTGAAGTAGGTTGTATATTTCTTCATCTGAACATTCACTTTATTCATACACCTGCTGTCGAGCCTTTGCTGCAATCAGCTTTTTTACAGTAACAAGTCGTTCTACTTCTAGAGCCTTTTGTCTTTGTGCTATTTCTGCTTCTTGTCTTTCAGTTTTCTTCATATGGATATCTTGTTCAAGCAGAACTTGCAGAGCAGCCTCATTTGCTGTAACTTCAGCAGCTGCATCTTGTCTTTTAGCTGAGAGCCTGCTGGAGTGTCTGGAGGAAACCCTTGAATGAGAAGAGAGGTTAGTGTGGTGTGACTTGACACTCATCCTGTCTGAGGCTAACTTAGGCATAGACTCAGTCTCCTTCCATTGTTCATCCCTACTTTCTACATCTGAGGCTACTGACTTAGGTAAAGACTCAGTATCCTTCCAATGTTCTTCATCTCTTTGAACCTCCACTCTACTTGGGCTTGGGCACTTTCTTACAGATTCAACAATTGTCTTTGTTATGGCTTCACACATATCCATCCTCCATCTTGTGTCATTATCTGGAAATTCAATACGTCTCAACTCAACCATTCACAACCTTAGAAGCACTCAGAACCTTGGAAACATGTTCTTGTAGCAGATCCTTTGAGCACTGACCATCTATAGCTCCTTTGGCATCCTTAATGACAACGTTGACACTGCAGGTCTTAATGCTCAATTCCGATTTTTTGTCTGCTTGTTCACACCACAAATAAAATGTGACAGCAAACGCGCTCTAGTATGAACCCTCAAAGCGGCCCACATGCGCAAAAGAAGACATCACACACAATGCGCTCTGTTTAGACCCAGACCAAAACAGTACTGTTTGATTGATGGCCCTTACTATAAAGACTTATTTCTGACTTTACGTTTCCCAATTTTTCTTTAAGTTATAAAGTTATTTTTTTATTTACATATGGCCTAATAATGATCCTAATTGCTGTTTTAGAGAGGAGATTGTCATGAACCGAAGTTCCACGCACAAGCTGGACCCAGGAGCAGAACACACACACAGTGGTACGAGAGAACAAAAAATAAACTTTATTATAACTGAGGGTGTCCCGGGAGGGTAGAAGGGAAAAAACGCACGGAACCAGAGAAACCGAGGGACCGGGAGGCGAGTCGCGCTGGAACGCCGAGAGCGGGACCGTGGGAGGCTGAAACAGAAAAAGGAAAAAGGATTATTGGGGTGCGGGGAAAACGGCAGCATACGAGGGGAGGTAGAGTACGCGTCTTACGATGATAGCGGGGCCGAGGGAACCGGAGGGAGGGGTGAGGGTCCGTGGGGAGAAGCTCCAGAAAGGTCGAGGCGGCTGGGGCTGATCGGGATCCAAATTCCAGACGGGCAGGTGGACAGGCTGGTGGCTCAAACACGCCGAGCTGTGATCTGAGTACACAGGGCAGAGTTAGTGTTAGTTCACACGGATAGGTTTGCATAAGGGCTTTCCCGCAGGCGTTACCGCTGAAGGACGACTACGGACTGGCGTGGAGCAGCAGGCTGGGCAGGATTAAATAGTCCACCTGGTGATCGCCTGGGATGGGATGCAGGTGTGGAGTTAGCAGCCACGCCCACGGGAGTCCCATCAGCACCTCGGACGCCGGGCCGCGGACCATGACAGGAGATTATACAGTACAAATTTCTCCAACGCTGTCTTCCCAACATTTTCACTGGATGGCCAAGAAGCATTCACAATGTCTTCTCGTGCACTTCTCCGGCGCTGATAATTGGCATCTAACTTGTGTCAGTGACGTAAAAGACGGATTTAATGCGACATGACCGTTCAAACAGCAGTCGCTTTCTAAAACATCAGATATGTATCGGATTCAGTACCACATACAAAAGTGACCCAGATTGGATTTGAAAATATCGGATTTGTGCTGTTCACACTGTCATACCATGATAGGATATGGGTCGCATAGGTTCAAAAAAGTCAGATTTGATGCGCTTTTGCCTGCAGTGTGAATGTAGCCTATGTGCTTATCGTACAGTTCTTTGCCCTTTTCCGTCAACGTACGGACTCGTTGGCTCTGTCGTGCTCTTTGTGATAGTAGAAACATCATCAGCTGTGCCTTCAACTGCTTGTAGTTGCTCATCTGCAGAAAATTGTTCCACATCACCCTTTTCACTGATTTCTGGATTAGTCTCAAACTCTGCCATTGTTGGAGGGTTTTTTTTTTTTTTAAAATTTGTATACTTAGCCTTAATGTAAACGTTAATGCAGCATCTTAAATTTGATTTGGTAGTTGAGGAGCAAATGAATATTAATCTCAGCTTACTGTTACAACTTTAAAGCACAGTAATTACTGTTACTTTTTAAACATCACTTAACATGTATACTTAAGTCACCTTAGCTATAAGTCACCATTACATATCTTGTCCAAGCCAGTAATACTGTTTCTTACAGCAACTGCTGAAACCCACCATATGCACAATGCACAGGTTACTCATCACACATTAATTTAACACCGTATGAATACCAGTCACTTAAACAGTAGAAATGTAAACAGTGAGAAAAAATGATTTCAGTCCTTTGCTCATTTATAACATAATGGACCCAAAATAAATAAATGTACAAAAAATATGTCATTCTGTAACAATTGATTTAAATAGACCTCTAATGCATTTGCCATATCTGGCTTTTTGACATGTATTACTGAACAATCCCAACAGTCAGGAAGGAGTTTTCTTCAGTATCCAAAACTTGCTACAAACAGTGTAGGGTAACAGGTAATCAATACGGAACAAATCTCTCTTGCTCATAATTCGATAGGAACATTTCTATGATCACCAAAGTGGTTCTGGTTACCTGGCATGGAGATTGAAAACTGTGCAGCGCAACTCTACTGAAGAGATGCAGAAACCAAGGTCAGCTTTTCAAGACAGCCCCAAAATTCTTCACAACTTGTGTTCAAATGCGAGACAGTTGTCAGGTGATGACTGCAAGGAAGCTATGTCAGTGATGAGGCACTCAACTGACATGAAACTGTCAAAGAGAAAATGAAGGTGACATTTCAACATAGGCAAAAAGTGATTCAAGATCCAGCCACAGCTTCTTCTGTCCTGGACCTTTTCCCAAGATTTCTGGATACACCTGGCTTGGTAAGGCATAAAATGGTTTACTGACAGCTTTGTGGTTCCTTTGTTTGTTTGCCCTGGGAACAGCAAGGGCCAAACTGTCTCAAGACATCAGTGCAGCAAAGCAAGTACAAGTTTGGATGCAGTACTAGCTCTACTTTTAAGATTAGGCTTAAAACTGGGGAATTCCCATGATGTATTCATTTCTTCTTCAGTCATCTTTCTCAATCACTATGTGTTAATAGAGATCTCTGCATTAAATCATACTTGTTATTAATCTCTGTCTCTCTTCCACAGCATGTATTTTATCCTGTCTTCCTTCTCTCACCCCAACCGGTCGCAGCAGATTGCTGACCCTTCCTGAGCCTGGTTCTGCTGGAGGTTTCTTCCTGTTAAAAGAGAGTTTTCCCTTCCCACTGTCACCAAAGTGCTTGCTCATAGGGAGTCATATGCTTGTTGGGTTTTTCTCTATATAATAATAATGGATTACATTTATATTGCGCTTTTCGAGACCCTCAAAGCGCTTTACAATTCCACTATTCATTCACTCTCACATTCACACACTGGTGGAGGCAAGCTAAAGTTGCAGCCACACCCTGGGGCAGACTGGCAGAAGCAAGGCTGCCATATCACGCCATCGGCCCCTCTGGCCAACACCAGTAGGTGGTAGGTGAAGTGTCTTGCTCAAGGACACAACGACCAAGACAGACAGAGGAAGGGATCAAACCGGCAACCTTCCAGTTACAAGATGACCTTCCCAATCCCCTGAACCACGGTCGCAATACTACAATAATATGTGTATTATTGTAGGGTCTACGTTACAATATAAAGCGCCTTGAGGGAACTGTTGTTGTGATTTGGCGCTGTATAAATAAAACTGAAAAATTCATATTTTGTAGTAGGAAAGTTGCTGCCACTCAGGCTGAAACTATTTTTTAATACGACTTTTCACTTGATAAGCTTTTCTTTGAAACCTTCACGTCTGCCTTCCTAACACTCCTCTCAGTGGCTTTAGTCGTCATAGCAACCGGTCCCGGCAGGTGCACTGTGAAGTCATGTTTTCTCTTTCAGGTTTTATGTTATGATACCACAGTTTTGTCCGTTTCCATATGTATGTAGAGCCTATGGAGACGGGTATTCAGCTTACACAAGCGTGCTCCCGTGCCGTTCTTTTGAAATCCAACAAGGAATAGTTTGGCATAGGCTGAACGCTGATTGGTTAATAAGTGGGCCAAAGCAGACCCGAGAAACACGATGAAGCTACCATGTGCTCGTGTCCTTATCTTTCACAATAAAAGCCCCAGAGTCCTGAATGCTTTACAGTTTGACTGGAGCCATCATCCTGATAAGAAGCTGAATTTAATAGCTTACAAAGGTGAAGAGATTTGCAAGAGATTCTGGGGTATACATAAGAACCACATTATTGATTTAGAGTTATGAAATGAAAGACAGTAAATGATGTAACAGATTGGTGGCAGATGGAAGGGCATTAAAAGTGGTAATCTTTCTAAAGACAAGAGCAATATTAAATGTCAACAGGGTAACTGACTGAAATTAATATTTACCACATGTCAGAATAATTTATTAAATAAAATGTCTATTTGTGGTTGAGGTTCTGATCAAAATGTTTCAACAGTGACATCTGCAGGCTAGATGAGGTAGGGCAAGCCATGTGATTGTGCAGACAAGACTGGACTCTCACCTCTTCGGGATGTGATCTCTTACATGAATATAATGGACTTCCGTTTTTTCCATGCTAATACTTATTCTATAAGCTGTGAAGGACTGTTAAATTAGGAGAGAATGGATTTTGAATGGTGCATTAATCAGCAACAAAGCACTGCTGTGGGAAGGAAAGTGCTGCTTTTGTGGCAGAGTTGCAGGCCTCTCTGCCATAGCATTGGCACTGGATTTTGATATTGACAATGGACTGCTTCACTGTTATTTTGGTTGTGTATTGTGATAGTCTATCCAGTGATGTAAACACCAGTCCAAACTGTAACTTATCAAATAAAAAAAAGCATCTAACACATGAGAGAGAAAGAGACTGGTGGATGAGCTACAATGGCTTACATCAACAGAGAGAGAACTTTACTTTCATTAACCTATATTAATAGAAACTGCCTATACATTCAGAAAGAAAAAATGAAAGGTTTTTCTACTTTTGAGTGGAAATAAATAATGTACTTACTGTATTAAGTCCTTTCATCCTCATGCTAACCCTTTACTCACATTCTGTGCAGCCAGAAGCTACCAGAAAAACATCCATTAATTAGAGAGAACCTATTTGTTAACAGTTCAGTTTTTGTCCGCTCAGTGTGCAAATATCTCATAAACAGAGAAGCCATGCAAGTTCAGAGTGACCAAAACTCCACACTCCAGACTCAAACAAAGTAAAACATCATGCCCGTGTCACATGATATGCCATTCACACCAGTATACAACGCAAAGAAAAAAGAAAAAAAAAAGAAAATTTCTTCATCCTCTTCTCAATAACTGCTAATTTTATATATATTAGCCAGTATGTAACTGGTTAGGTAACAAATGATAACTTAATAAATGCTGTCTTTTACTGTTTTAGGAAAGAAAAACGCATTTAGTCTCACATTTGCTTCACTATTTATTTTGATAACTGATAATAAAACCTAAAGCAATATTTCTCACAGACTGCCAGAATAGGCCTATTGTTAAAGAGGCCCACTGACAATACTGTAACAGAATTAGCTAAAGGTGTGTTGAGTTTAGGCAATGGAAACCACAGGCATTATGGTTGGTAACCTACTGCTAGCTTTCTGTTTAATTTGTTCTGTTTTAAAACTTGCATCGTTGCATAACAAATAATCATATTTAGGCCTATGTTAAATTCCTTATGATTGTTCTGTCATTTTGCACATTTCAACAACAATTAAAACAGTTAGTATGTTTAAAAAAAAATACACTGTCAGGTTGCTGGGTTTTTGTTTTTTTGTTGTTATTTCTCTCCAGTGCACTAGAAAGTAATGATAATAGTTTTGGTAAATGAAGAATGCACAAAGGATTTTTTTAATTGATAATATATAGTTAATATTGGGGTGCTGAGGTGGGATTAGCGGGGGGGGGGCACCAAATTAAATTCCACTTAAGGCACCATAAAACCTTGGCCCGGCTCTGAATTTGGGGTCTAACTAGTTAACGTTCTTCCCTATACTTCAGCTTCCCCTTGGATGCACCAAGGGGGAGCTGAAGTAAACGCCCACTTTTGGGAAGCGGAAGATGGGGATCTTGGGTTTCTTGCTGTAAACTGTAAGCAATCGTCTGAACTCCATTTATTTCGATGGTACATCTGCAGTAATTATGATAGCTGTGAACTCCGGAGGATGCGAGGACAAAGTCAGTGTCGCAGGCATGCAACGCCGGATAGATGGCTTGTCTAAACGTCGAGCCGACATGTGTTGACTATGGCAAACTGGTAAAAGGTAAGGACGTTTGGGCTAGCGTTAGTTACGCCGCTAGCTAACCGCGTTTAACTGTAGCAAACTTTCAGGGCAATATTACAGGCCCTTAGTGGAGATATCGTTTACCGCTACGCAAAATGAACAGTGAGATTACATAATTCATATCTAGTTTTCGCTGTATTTTGTTTTTCGGCTAAAATTAACGCTGGTCGTGGCGCCATTTGGTGTTGATGTGCGAATATTAAAAACGAAACGCAGTTGAATATCCTGTTGGGTAATATTGTTGTGTAACGGTTTGCGCTTCCTGTTGCCTTGAAATGCGCGTGCGTGTGCACGTGTGTCTGTCTCCAGGTATCCCTCCCATCGCGGTGCTAACCAGCCGGCGTCTCTGCTGCCATGGAGGTGGGCAGCCTCCCCGTGGAGCTGTGGAGGGTTATCTTAGCCTATCTCCCTCTCCCTGACCTGGGCCGCTGCTGCCAGGTGTGCCGTGCCTGGCGAGAGCTCATCCTCTCTCTGGATAACACCCGCTGGAGACAGCTCTGCCTGGGCTGCCCTGAGTGCCGACATCCCAACTGGCCTAGTCAACCTCATCTGGAGCCCCCTTCGTGGAGAGAGGCCCTGAAACAACATGCCCTTGCCACCCGCACCTGGACTCAAAATGGTCCAGAGCTCCAGTCCTCCGCCTGCCTTCTCTTCTTCCGTCGTCGGAAAGATCGCAGGGTTTGGCACGTGGGGCCGGGATGTGAGTTTGAGACCCTGCGCGGAGCCCTTGGGGTGGTGGGGCCTTACGACCGAGTGGTGCTCCATCCAGGGGTGTATGAGGAGCAGGCTGAGGTAGCGCTGAAAGTACCGGTGGAGCTGGTTGGGTTAGGCCGACTGGGCGAGGTGGCCCTCCTAGTGTGTATGGAACAGCAGTGCCCTACTGCCAGGCTGTGTAATCTGGTGTTCATGCCACCCTGGTTCTCCACGGTTGTCTACAAGGTGCAGCTTGTTTCCTAAGAGTCTCAGAGTCAGATTGGCCTTGTCTATACACTCCTATAAACACAAGAGAAAATAGAATCTAATTATATTTCTTTGTTTCTTTCTGTCTTGCTCTCCTCTAGACATCCTGGGGACATGTCCAACTAGATAACTGCAACTTTGAGGGGGCTCAGCTGCAAATCCGCGGGCCAGGAACCTGCCAGGCTCGATTTTGCTCCTTCTCCCAGGGCAGCTCTGCACACTTGCTGGGAGTTGTCCTGAGTTTATTTGACAGCTGTGACTTCTCAGGAAGTGACACAGCTTCAGTGACTGTGGAAGGTCCCCCGGTCTCAGAAAGGAACTGGGCTTGTAAACATTTGGCAGCTCTGGCTAGGACGTTCTCATCATGTGGCCTATCTGAGCATAATGGTTCTCCCAAAGGACATCCGGCTGCCTCCACTGGTGGACATCAACCTCCAGGTGCTAATGTTAAAAAGGAGAGCATAACCATAGGTGACTGGAAGAGGAGAACAGGGGTAGATGCGGTATGTCAGAGGACAGTGATTGAAGATGGCTGGAGTGATGGTGAGCGCAGTGAGGGAGAGGAGAACAGAGACGAGTGGGGGGCCAACAACACCAAAAAGCAGTTTACACTGGAGTACAAAATCCCATGTGACCATCATGGCCTATCACATTTGCTCAACCCCCGGCCAGATGGCTCTCTTCCACTTTCCTCTTCCCCAGATCCCCCTTCTATGATCCCTGACCCTCTCACCCTACAGCAGGAATTAGACAGAGACCCGGAGGCTCACATGTTGGCAGCATCGACACTTGGCTGCATCCTCAGACGATGCCTCTTCAGGGACGGGAAGGGCGGT
Organism: Rhamphochromis longiceps; assembly: GCF_057381845.1. Taxonomy (NCBI): domain Eukaryota; kingdom Metazoa; phylum Chordata; class Actinopteri; order Cichliformes; family Cichlidae; genus Rhamphochromis; species Rhamphochromis longiceps. The sequence goes on along the minus strand of NC_140562.1, from coordinate 26,918,481 downwards.
GTGCATTTGTCCAATTATGGACAAGCTCGACTGGAGGAGAATGTTTTTCGTAGCCTGAACTACGCCGTGCGCTGCATCCAAAACTCCACAGTTAATAATGTTCCTAGTAACTTTGCTTCATACAAATGGCATGCATCTGCGATTGTGTATTGTGTGTATTTGGGAAACATATCAAGTTAAAGTAGCTCGTATCATTAGTAATTTAGCATCAGTGTCCTATTCAAGTTGCTACTTGATCACCTTCCTTTTCTATCTCTCCTGCTTCAGATCGTAATGCTGAGAAACGAGGTCTGCGAATGTCGTGCGTCAGGCGTGTTTCTGCGCCTCTCTGCTCAGGGCCTCATAGCAGAAAACAACATTCACTCGAACGGGGAGGCAGGGCTGGATATCCGAAAGGGGGCTAACCCAACCATTGTGGTAAATGCCACACAATTGCTGATTGGATTCCAACTTTTTAAAGATGCAAGCAAACAAAAAATTTCCTGTGATAGCATGTCCCAGAGCCTTTCAGCAGCATGTCCAGATATCATGGATGAGGAGATTTTTGTTCATTACTTTTCTAACTTACTCAACTTAAGAGCTTAAGATGCATAAAACAGACAGACCCAGAGTATGAATATTTATGATTTCCAGAAATGATCTATTCAGGCTTTCCAGATGAAACTAATTTCCTCAGTCTTTTTATCCATTATCAACTATTAATCCACAGTGCAACAAAATACACAGTGGTTTGCGCTCTGGGGTTGTTGTCCTTGGAAATGGAAAAGGTTCAATTCGAAGCAATCAGATTTACAACAACAAAGAAGCTGGGGTATATATTCTCTTCAGTGGAAATCCCGTGGTAAGGTAGGTTGGAGTCTGCAAGCAATTAATTTGGATATTATTCACTGTGTTCGTGTTTATCTTGAGACTGGAATTGTTTAAAAAGATAGAAATCTGGATTTTTGTAGAAAGCCTACAGCAGAGCTAGCTTCTTTTTTTTTTTTCTTTTGACACCACTTTTCTGTTCTCCTATTCATCATTTGCTCCGTGGGAACTTTTATCCCCCCCTTTTTTTTCTTTCTTTCTCAGTGGGAATCACATCTTCCAGGGCCAGGCTGCAGGGATTGCTATAAATGAGAACGGCAGAGGAACGATAACAGGTGTGTCAGTGGATCTGCTCCATTGTCTTATCCAGATGAACACACAAATTGACAAATGGCTTCTTTGTGTTTCTCCACTAATGTACACAGATAATAACTAATTTTAATTCCAGAGAATGTAATTCGAGAGAACCAATGGGGCGGTGTGGATATCCGCAGAGGCGGCGACCCTATCTTACGGAACAACTACATTTGTTACGGCTACTCAGATGGTGTTGTGGTGGGAGAGAGAGGACGTGGACTTATTGAGGGAAACCAGGTTTTTTGTATGTATTATTTATCTCTTAGAGGCTTCATTGTGTTTAATAGCTCATTTTCAACACCCCTGACTCAGAACAGTTTCAGTTCCCTCTTTCTCTGACTCCTTCAGGTAACAAAGGCTGCGGTGTGTGGGTTATGTCATCCAGCCTCCCACAGCTCCTAAGCAACTACATCATCCATAACTGTATGTATGGGCTGGCAGTGTTCTGCAGGAAGGACCCAGAGAACATTGAGGTCAGGGAGGGAAACTGGCCTGGGCAGGAAGGAATCGCTGGAGAAGGAGGCGGTGCAGACAGGAGGGGTGTAGAAGGAGAGGGACGTGAAGGGCAGGAGAACTTTAATGAAGAAGGTGAACTGTTTGCCTGGGACAGTGACCTGGACAGTGAAGATGAGCGCCACTCTGCTCGCCGCTCTATTAGCGTGGCCCTGGTGGAGAGCAACTGCATGAGCTACAATGGAGGTACTAAATTGATCTGTTTCATCAAATGCCGATAGAACGGGAGAATGAAAGACTGTTTGTCATTTCTCCATCTGTTTGTCCCTTCCTATAGCAGTTGGTCTGTATGTGAAGAGCACTGAGGCCCTGAATGTTTTCGCTAACCTGATAAACTGTAACCGTGGCCTTGGCATTGCCGTGCTGCAAAGCAGTCAGCTGACCCGACTTGCTACAAACTGCATTCTGGAAAATGGTCGAGGTGGTGTTGCGGTGGAGAAAGACTGCAGAGTGGAGCTTCGTGGTAATGGCATCTATGAAAACAGTGGCTATGGTGTCAGTTTCAGTGGTAATGGGCAGATTGTGGAGAATGATGTTGTTGGGAACCGTGGATGTGGAATCCAGGTCTGTGGAACTGCCGATATCAAGGTGGGATGGACTGAAGATCTCCAAACCTACTATTAGACCTGCATATTGTAGCTGTTTACTTTTATATTAACCATAACTTTATTACATTTGAGTTTTTAATAATTTTTTTGTCTTCAGGTAATGCGCAATCGTGTCCAACCCTCACAAGGCTGTGGGATTGCCGTGCTAGGGCCAGTTAAAGGTGTTGTCCATGACAACATCTTGTTCCAGGGTCACCGTGACAACAGAAAAGCGTTGCTACATATGGATCCTGGCAATGAGAGCTGTGTGCTGCGGAACAATAGCATTCTCAGGCATGATGACAGGTAATCAGTAGGCCCATTAAAAACTGGCAGACATTCAGTAGACCAGGGGTCTCCAACTCCAGGCCTCAAGGGCCGGTGTCCTGCAGGTTTTAGATCAACACACCTGAATCAAATGATTAGTTCATTACCAGCCTCTGGAGAACTTCAACACAAGCTGAGGAGGTAATTTAGCCATTTGAATCAGCTGTGTTGGATCAAGGACACATCTAAAACCTGCAGGACACCGGCCCTCGAGGCCTGGAGTTGGAGACCCCTGCAGTAGACCATCAGTGGAATTAGTGTCGTCACTTTCTATCGCTTCTGCTGTCTGTGCAGTGTCTAATAAATTACTAATAAATAGTAAGTGATCTGAGTAAAAAATTACTCAGATCTGCAGGTTAACTTAAAGAACTTTTTGAGGTCATTGCTTTTAGTAGGAAAGCAGTGGCTTCGTGGTGTAGTGATCACATTTTCCTTACATGTGAAATGATCCCCCAGTTCAAGACCTAGAGCCCAACCTCAGAGGTTAGAAGATGGTGTACTTGGAGAAGTACTAAGGCAGGCCATCTAAATATCAGGATACCGCTTGAATCAGTTGCTGCTGCCTCATCTTATTAACTTGAGTTCTGTGTTTGGGGTTTGGCTCCTTAGAGGCTTTAGTCCTTGGTTCTTTACCGTGTTGGTAGTGCGTCCCACCACACTGCAGTTCTTTTACTGGTTTTATTACCTCAGTGGAGAGCAGTGGTTGTTTTTCTTAATCACATTCCCTCTCTATTTATTAGCTTTGCTGGGCTGGACCCATACATGTACTGCTACAGTTTACTCTAATAGCAACGTTTTTGAATGAAGCAGGTTTTTATGAGAAGAAAAAGCTCTAAAAATTCACCGTTTACTCAGAATTGTATAACAGTCAGTGACAGCTAGCTAGTGACATAAAAAATGGTGTGCAGCTTAAAGGTTATTTCCCTCAGGAACTGCTGAAGATGAAAATGGTTTAAAAAAAAAAAAACAAATCGGGGTGGGGTGAAAAATAATCTTAAAGGGCACCTCCCAATTGCTGTTTACCCTTTCTCTCTTCATTTCATAGCTGTACATCTGTTCCCCCCTGGGTTATGGAAAACCCTCCTCCTCGCCCACTGGCCAGCTCCCCTGCTGGTCTCTCTTCATCCCAGTATCCCTCTGGACTTGGAATTTCCGTGACCACCAGGATCAGCGCAACTGTGGAAAGTGGTTGCCACAGCGGCAGCATGTTTTGCAGCATCCTGTGAATACTGGCAAGAACTTACAAGCCAATATGATAGCCAGGGTCAGGAGGTCAGCATCGGGTTGCACCTTAACTGCTGTAAACCATACACGTGGGGCACTGACTGTCAAAATAAGGGTTCGGTTAATTGTCCAAGTAGCTGGAGACGGCAACTGAAACATTAAAGGAGCCATCCACCCTCATTTTTATTAAGGTGGAAGAAGATTTTGAAAATCTGAAATTAGACTTTTGTACTTCTACGATTAAAATGCTACTGTACTCATAAAACGTGGGCTATTGAAAACCGAAGCTGGAGTACAAGACATTCATACTTCTTTGGAATCTGTTTGAGACTAGAGCTTTGCCTAGTTTATCATTAGCTCATTTACTGCAGACTTGTTTGGTAGTCTTATTTTTGCTTATAGGGACTCGCTGGTTAGGAAGTGCACATTTCTAAATCCTAGCAGGAGTCAAAGGCTTCAGAAATGGTGGCTTTTACAGTGGGTCAAAGTAAAGCTGTGCCTTGGTTGACTATTTAAGGGATGCTGTAGCGAGGGAAGGTGTATTCATAGCGTGAGGGCTTTTATGCAATTAAGCCAAAATTAAGATTCTGTCTCTTTCTGTCCTGTTTGTTGGCGGGTCTCTTCTTGCGTAATGTCCTCTATGGTTTTTAAAACTTAATGCACTTCAGCTTTTGAGACATCTCATTATTTCAGATCCTGTCAACATGCTGCACAGAAAACTAAACAGATGTCTGCATATGATTATGCAAAAAAAACTGTTGGTAGTCTAAGCTTTATAGTTCCATTTGTAGTCCACCTGCACTTAAGTTCGACCAACCAATCACATTTGAGTAGGTTTCGGTTTCAGAAGAGGGTTCGCATTTGCTGAAATATAATCTCACAACCATCCACTATTGTCTGACGACAGTTTAGCTTTTGTAACAGCTTATTTAATTTGTCTGCATTTGTAAAAAATAAATCAAAAGCAAAAAAAAGACCAGCAGACAGAAGAGAGAGGCAGTTATCCAGATATCCTGTCCACACACTCAGAGAAGGGGAAGATATGTAGTGTGCAACATGTGATGTCTACAAACGTGCCTATACGTTCCTGCTAGATGTTCTGTCATCTAGAATTTGTTTACAGCTCTTTAGTCTTTTTTTTTTTTTTTTTTTTTTTTCTATCTTTAAATGTAAGTGTGTCACATACGCCTTGAAGTTCACTTTGTCTACAAAAGCATTAACAAACAAGCCTTGTTTAATGCAGCCATTTGTTTGATATTCATTTCTTTCTGTCCGGTTCTCGGTTCTCCTTCGCGTCCTCAGTGCATCTTTTTGCGTTTCCGTCTCTCAGTGAAGTGATCGTATTTGATCAGAGGCAGAACAAGGGCGGCCAGTCTGCTGTCATCTTGCAGTTCAATGTTATCACCCTTGCCTCGGGCTGGTTTCACCAAGGTCAGTCTCATTGACTTTGCGACTTCAGTCATCCTATAGGAGAGCACAAGAATCACAATAGTTTACAGTTTAAACAAAAACTACAGAGTAAAGAAGGAGGATAGTAGTATCTGTGGTTAAGTCCACATTATTGACTTCATTAATGATTTTACTCTTTATTTAAACAATGTATGAAATGTAAGAAACGATTTTTAAAGGCTTCCTTTTTATTCCCCTGCTTACCTTGCCTCAGTGATTCCCAGGTCACGATGCAGTAATGTGAGGTCAGCTGTCATGTTACCCATATGCAGCAGCAGAGCTAAGCAGTATGCTGCTAGTTTGACCCGCATTGACGACGACACCATGTTCTGGATTCTAAACAGAAAAGTAAAGAAAGTGTGTCTTTTGAAAAGAATCAGTGCAGCAACAACTATACTTTTGTGGTCAGATGTTTACATAAACTCATCATGGCCATGAATGTCTGCCATAAATAATTTGGTGATTTTTAAAAAACAAAAAACAAAACAAAAAACACTTATTTGAACTGCTTTCCAGAGTGAAATGATAGTAAAGCACGCACCTTTAATAACTTATAGTTAAACAAAAATTAGGTGCACAAGTTTAAATTTATTTGGGATTTTCTGAAATCCACACAGGTCAAAAGTATGCATACAGATTCAAATATACACACACATCCCCACTAATATTTGGTTAATGTCCCTTAGCAAGTTGTACTAATGAGATTTTTGGCAGCCCTCAAGAAGCTTCTGGCATAATTCTGGCTGAATATTTGACCACTCTTTTTGGTAGAAATGGTAAAGTTCACTTAAATTTGTTAGTTTCCTGGCATAGACCTGGCTTTAAAGCACACTGAACAAATTTAAACAGGGTTGAGTTGGGTTTTTGTTTTTTAAAAGGCAATTCCAGAGGCTTAATGTTAGCCTGCTTTATTCATGCTAAAACCAGTTTTAATGTGTGTTTGGGGCTTCTTTGTTGGTTGCCACCCTCTCAGTCCATGGCAATGAAAAAGGTGCTTCACTGTGGACAGTAATGCTGGTGTTCCAGCAGTTTGCAGTTCATGGCAGGCTTCAGCCATGGTGGTTTCTGGGTTGTTCCTGACTATCCTAGCTCACCTTCTCTCATATGAGGGTGACATTTTTGGCAAAGTGATGACAAATCAGCTGTTTAAACTGATGATGTTGGAATCTGTAGTTCTTTCGAGGGTCTCCAAGAAACTACAGATCTCCTTAGATCTTCAATTAGTTTCTTGGACTTTTGCATTATTCAATCCAGTTGGTGCTATCGAACAATCCCTTCTTATGCTGCAAAGAGAAACTAAAAGATGTAGTCAATCACGATCACTATCGAGAAGCTAATAGGTCTTAACTTTGTTAAAATACATTGTAGAACCTTTAACAACACTTACTAAATTATTTAAGTGAGTATCTATACATTTGACCCCGTGTGGATTAGAGAAAATCCTAAATAAATTGAAACTTGTGCACCTAATTCTTGGTTTTTAAAATCATTAAAGGTGTATGCTGTACAATCATTCCACGCTGAGAAAAGAACAGTTCAAAGAAGTCATTAAAAGCCCAAAATTACCATGACATTCATGCTCATGATTCGTGTATATAAACTTCTTACAACTGTATATATTATTTAGCTTCCCTGTCTCGGTTTAGCATTTGGTAAATTTTTGAATTACTAATGAAATTATTAATTTAGTGAAACAAAATCAAATTCCAGATACATTTTTCTTCACTAGCTACATGTGTTTAACCACCATACCTGCCATTGTTGAAGGTCTCCACAGTGAACGTTTTAAACAGTTTGCCCTGGATGACGCGAGGGCAGCCTTCCTCTTGCCCAACTGTACATGCAAACATGAATTACTACAACCCTCTAATGGTGAAAGTTTGTATGCCACTTTCCACATCATAACACTAACAAAATTCACTCACACTTGCGGGTGACATTCCTCTCCCGAGCCAGTTTGAGGAGCAGAGAGAGGTAGAAAGCACAGCGTGCCGTTTTGTCTCGGTTTTCACTTTCAGTTGGCAGATTCTCTAGATGCTTCACAATACTCAGGCACCTTTAGGTTAAAGATAAAAACCACAAGATCAACCTCAAGTGCAAGAACACATTAATAAAATGTCTCTGAAGGTTTGGTTGCCTCTACCTTCCATCATCTTTCATCTTTTTCAGCTCTTCGGGGGTGAGTGCTGCCATTTTGGCACCACCCTGCTCCAAAGCACCAAACTCCACTGGGCTCAAGACTGCACATATTCGGTTAAGGGTCACCTGAACAAAGTCTGGTACGGCTCTAGATAAAAACCTGCAAACACATGCATACGCTAGTACCCCAGCTTGATATCTGGGATTCAAATGGATTCCTTGCCTTCCTATTTCCATAAACACATTCCTCCTCCAGCACAGGAATAAAAGATACGCTCATCAAATGGATAGACGTCCTCTCGTTTGTCTGCGTTTGCATTGCAGGGGGGAAGGTGCAGAGCCAGGTCTCCTTGCGACTCTGCGTCAGCCACTTCTTGCTGCAAAGCTGTGCAGAGAGGGAAGGTTAAGAAAAAAAAACCTGGAGAGAGAAACATTCAACTTCCAGATTTCTCCTAGGAGAGGCATCCACTGTGCAGCTTACCTTCCAGACCCTTCTCGCCAATCACAGTGTTGGCAGCCTTTGCCACTGCTTGCTGAAGGGTTTCACTGCCCACCTGATTCAGCCTGCGAGAGCTCAGAGCTCTCTTCTGCTTGTTGGTACCAAAGGCCTCAATCAGTAAGTCAACCTGAAAGGGAAACATTAAAGGTAATAACAAGATATTCACATTACACATAATTAAGCACAGATGTCTTGTAATGGACAGACAGTAGCAGCAAATGCACCTTTTCTCTGTAGGTCTGAGTAGTGTCCTGGGGTTTTGCACTGTCTGTTGTCTCTCCTGGTGACAAAAGTCAGAAAAAGTGACTCTCAGAAGGCACACAAAGCATTCCTTCCACAGCTTCTGGTCTTTATGGGCAGTTAGAAATAGCAACAGATATGTTATAGGTCTCTTACCTGGTATAACTGGTTGCATGTTGAAGAGCTGAGCTTCATGCACCTCCATCGTCATGGTCTGCTTGTTCAACACGCCCACATAATATCTAAAAAGATGCCAAACATCCTCCTTATCAATCTCCTCCTCGGTGACCATAACATGCCAAAATGTGCAGCAAAGACCTACTTGCAAAGATTATTGCACTTCATTGACCCCACTCCAAAGTTCTGCCCCACATAGGACAGTCTGTCTGACTCTGCAACCTAAATAAAAGAAACCAGGAAGAACACAGAGTATAGCAACATAGCCCGGAGAGTGCAGACACACGATAGATCCTCATCTTCCTCACCAGTATCCGCCTGGTCTTTTTCCTGGGGTTACTTTCCTCTGTGTTTTTAAACATGCTGAAATCCAGCTTGTCTTCATTTTGGACGCTGCCGTTGGAAAAGCGGACTGTGGGATTGAGACAGAAACACCGGGAATCAAAACCTCAAATGCGATCAAACCTCAATGACCGATGTGATTGTAGAGTGACACACGTGAGAGCCTCGGACACAACAACACAGTAGTGCCCACGTGTGCACCTAAATGCTTTAGAAATATAAACTCTACAAAGCCCAACCCAGAGTCATGTGTCATCATCATCATCATCCTCGTGAAAAATTCTACATAATAAACAAATGAGGACGACTCACCGACGACAGCTTTATCGGCTTCTTTCTCCTCTCCGCAGCACACAAACGAGCAGGAGGCGGCCATGACTGTTGTCATGATGAGTTTTCATGCAGGGCAAGAGTTTACTCCTCTGTACTTCCGTGTTCGCTTCGCCAAGCCGCTGCTCTAATTTCTCCAGTTTTGTTGTGGATACTTTACCTGGTGCCTTTCTTTATTTTGCCTGCACTGTTCCTTCTGCTATGTCTTTGTTCATTGGATTATCATTTATACGGGCTTTAACAAAATGAAAATGCCAAAGCATTTACCATCTCGATGCTGTTTATAATCTTTGGCTAACTGGCTATGTGTGGGGGTGCAGCAGCGACGCCTTGTGGTGAAACTGTAAAGCTGCAGCTTTTCACCTCGGGTGAGGTCATGGACGCGAAAAAGAGGTACAGCGCCGCCCCGTGAGTCTGGTTGGAAAAACAGTCTGTCGGCCGGGGGAAATATTAGAAAACACAACACAGCATGACGCTACCACTCACCAATAGATAGGAGGCATTAATATTATTCTAACGGTTATTCTGGCGCCGTGGCTGTGTGCTCAGCCTGGCAGCCGCTGGAGATCAACGGACACCGCGTCACCGTGCATCGCGGCCAGCTTTACGTTCCCACGGCCAAAACCAAACAAGCCGCTTCGGGGTCAAACCGTCAGGAAGTCGACCGCAGGGGGACGCGGGAGGTAGCAGCGGAAATGTTAGCTATCCACAGCTCGGCTTGAGGGGACATTTTGTCCAGTCTCGGTGACCGCATGCCGCTGCTTTTACTTTAGCTAACGGGCTATTTGTTGGGCTGAAGCCAGCTAACTTTAGCTAATCGGGGCCCTGTTCTCCCTCTCGATACCTGCATTTTCCGGATCTTTCAAGGTAACCTAAAGTACCGCTGGCTCTCTGCTCTGACTTACAGCACCAGCAGAGTGCTTCTTTTGTGCCATTTTACCCAGTCGCATCCCATGCTATTGTGTTCCATTGCAGTTGTGACGTTAACTGTGTGTAAAGACGACGGTGTTCAATAAAGTTAGACCTGTTCGTCAATATATGACTTTATAGCAAGAAGGCAAAGACAGTGGAAAACGCAACATTTGGTGCACAGTAATCAGTAACCAAAATAAAATGACAGCACCACGGCATCCTGGCTGTTCGCTAGTAAATACAAAAACTGGTCCAACTTCACCCCCATCACCATTCAGACATCCTAGACTGCATCCACAGGTACTCAAAAATGCACAGTTTCATCACTCAAGTAGAAGTGAACATACTTGTTTCAAAAAATACTGAAGTGCTGGATCCAGACTCTGAAATGCAGTGAAAATGAGCTATTTGGAGGACATTTCTATCAGCTGTTTTGTGCAAAGCTAACTTAACTTCATTAATAATATAAAAATCAAATAATATTATGGGAGTACAAACATTATGTCAGCCCAAATTCAGATGCAAACTCGCTCTATGTGCTGATGTAGCTACACCTAAGCAGAAAAATGAGCATAATCGTGGGTTCAAGTTTGATTCGAGTAGGTGTGAGATCTCTAGTTTTGTAGTGCAGCATCACTTGGAAGTAATTTTTATTGTAAGCACAATGAAATTTTCTTTGTTTTCGGGCTGTGATCAGCTGACCTGAGTTTCTGCTCTTGTTGGCTGTCAGGGCAGATTTGTGACACCCCTACACACTATAAAGGTAGAATTCAGTGAATTAATCTCCTTTCCATAACTTTAAATTTACGTGTTTCCTTGTTACAGTAACCATAAACGCCACATCTGTTCTGCACTGTAAACATCCCCACAGTACCACAGATTAACCGGATTACCCTGCCATACACTGCCTTTTCATGCAACCTTGGAATAGCAAAAGTTAGTATACACTTCACATAAGCAACACATCAGGTATAGATCTGGTATCAGTTCAAAAGTGTCTAAAATGAATGAGGATGTTATGTTTCAGCTTTAACTTCCCAGTCTGTTAAATGTCACGGAGCAGTCCTTACCTTTTAAAATCTAACCTCTCTCCATCCTCTCCTGTCTTACTTTGATAAATAAGCGTTTTTTAACATTTTGAAGTGTGATGAGTGTTGTAGTAACACATGTTGTGATTTATCACTTTGTCCCCAATTGTTTTATCCATTAAGATAACTTGATCTTATTTAATTTTTGTTTTTTTTCTCATGCATAATGGATTGTCAAAAAAGCAAGCTGCAACCAGTGTGCTACTCAATAATGTCAAGTTGGCAACTACATACAGTCTGTTTCTTGTAATACAGCAATTAACTTAGAACTATTGGTTTGGGCATTATGATGATAAGGGTAAGAGTACGTAGGGGCAGTAAACTGAATTTCCCAATTTGTTGAAGAACACTGAAGCTTGAAAAGCTCCAGGTCGCTGCTGATAGGTCAGATGCAGTGACATCAGTAGATCACCTGATCTTTGCTGACTGTAGTTCTGCATAACTAACCTACCCTCTGCTCCTCTGTCTGCAGGGCCATGGATTTCCCAGGCCATTTTGAGCAGATCTTCCAGCAGCTGAACTATCAGCGTGTCCATGGTCAGCTTTGCGACTGTGTCATCGTGGTAGGCAGCCGACACTTTAAAGCCCACCGCTCCGTGCTGGCGGCCTGCAGCACTCACTTCAGAGTGCTGTTCACTGTCGCAGAGGGAGATGCTAGCATGAACATGATCCAGCTGGACAGCGAGGTTAGAAAGAAAATGCTGTCAAAAAAGCGAAAAAAGTGTTTTTAGTCATTCTAATGGTGATTGAAACCACTGTGTGCGTTCTGCAGGTGGTGACGGCCGAGGCCTTCGCTGCTCTCGTGGACATGATGTACACGTCAACACTGATGCTCGGCGAGAGCAATGTCATGGATGTTCTCCTCGCAGCTTCGCATCTGCACCTCAACAATGTGGTCAAGGCTTGCAAACACTACCTGACGACGCGCACGCTGCCCATGTCCCCCTCATCCAACAGAGCTGCCCATCACCACCCACAGCAGGAGCAGCAGAGGCACAGACAGCAGCAGCATCAGCAAGTAGCTGATTTAGCAGTGAACCCGATGTTAGCAGCTAATGCTAACCTTGCAGCAAATGCTGCCACTTCAAAGCTGCAGCGCTCCTTCTTACTGCAGCAGCTGGGGCTCAGCTTGGTGAGCTCTGCTTTGGGTGGGATGGAAGACGACCGGGCGGGAAATGTAGTTGGCAGTAGGGTGGTTGACCAGAGGGCCTCCTTCCCAATCCGACGCTTCCACAAACGGAAGCCCTCTCTGGCGCTGGGGATTTCAGAGGAGAGACCCAGACAGAGACAGCGTCCTTTGGCGCCTAACCTCGGGTTGTTAGGAGAAGAAGGGGTGAACGCAGAGCGGGAGGAGGGAGCACTTCTCTCCCCGGATTCCCACAAGATGGGGGACGAATCTAAACTTGACCCTCCAATCACTGGGTTAGCAGCTGCGTCCCAAGATGACCCTCAGATGCCGAGTCAGTCAGATAGTGGACGCTGCGAGGAGGAGAACTTGGGGAGAATTCAAGGAGTAAACAAAGAAGAGGACATGGATGACCAGGATCAGCAGGACAGCAGAGCAGGGGTGAAAATAAAATCAGGAACAGAGGAGGAGGAGAACGAAGAAGAGGAGCAGAAGGTAAAGCTACAGGTTTGTCTCTTCAGTGGGCAGGAATATTTTCATAGTTAAAACTCTCCAGACCTCTCAGGCTTGTCTGTATGAAGTAAACAAACTTAACAGAAATCGTTGGTTTGATTGTCATTAATGCAACCAGGGGTTAAGGGATTGGACAGAAGAGGGAAGTCATAAGATCGGGTGTAGCAGTGCAGCTGGGGAAAATGACTCACTTAGAAATAAGTCACACATAATTTCTGTTCTGAGGATTTGATTTCCTTGCGGACGGACTGTGACAGCTGACCTGTGCTGACTCTGAGGTCCACTGCTCTTTGTGGGTTTTGCTTGCTGCAATTTACGAGATATTAGCAGATGTTACATGAGCTGTCGTGGCCACTCTCCAACCTTTGGGCGGTGTAATGTCTAAAGGTGGAGATTGGCAGGTGAAGGGTAGTAAAGAATGTCATCAACTTACATTCAAACTAATGACTGTTACCCTGAAGCCTTGATTACATTTTTCTCATCGACTTGGATCCAAGAGACATAAATTTGACCAGTGTTTTTGTGGTCTCGTTAACTAATGTGCAGATAATTGACATTACAGTCCATGAACTAAACACACACACACACCCCAGGCAGAAGAGTTCAAGCAGACTTCAAAGGGGTATAACAGGTGGGACAACTCGGCCATCGAGTTTCAGCTGTCATAACCAGTCCTAACAGTGATCGTGAACACCCATCCTGCACTTCATTACTGTAAACTGTACCACAGTACTGCAGAGTACCTACTTTAGCCTGAAAAGACTGTCCAGTATAGTATAGACCCCCCCCCCCCCCCCCACTCTGCAGCAGCAGCAGTAATGGCAAGGAAGCCATTTCTTGCAAAAGTTAACATGTTAATTTTCCACTAAATGTTTCCATTTATAGGCTAGAGTTAGAAAAAAATATTTATGATTAGAGGTTTTATTTGTTTTACAACTTATATACAGGGAGTGCAGAATTATTAGGCAAATGAGTATTTTGTCCACATCATCCTGTTCATGCATGTTGTCTAACTCCAAGCTGTATAGGCTCAAAAGCCTACTACCAATTAAGCATATTAGGTAATGTGCAACTCTGTAATGAGAAGGGGTGTGGTCTAATGACATCAACACCCTAAATCAGGTGTGCATAATTATTAGGCAACGTCCTTTCCTTTGGCAAAATGGGTCAAAAGAAGGACTTGACAGGCTCAGAAAAGTCAAAAATAGTGAGATATCTTGCAGAGGGATGCAGCAGTCTCAAAATTGCAAAGCTTCTGAAGCGTGATCATCGAACAATCAAGCGTTTCATTCAAAATAGTCAACAGGGTCGCAAGAAGCGTGTGGAAAAACCAAGGCGCAAAATAACTGCCCATGAACTGAGAAAAGTCAAGCGTGCAGCTGCCAAGATGCCACTTGCCACCAGTTTGGCCATATTTCAGAGCTGCAACATCACTGGAGTGCCCAAAAGCACAAGGTGTGCAATACTCAGAGACATGGCCAAGGTAAGAAAGGCTGAAAGACGACCACCACTGAACAAGACACACAAGCTGAAACGTCAAGACTGGGCCAAGAAATATCTCAAGACTGTTTTTTCTAAGGTTTTATGGACTGATGAAATGAGAGTGAGTCTTGATGGGCCAGATGGATGGGCCCGTGGCTGGATTGGTAAAGGGCAGAGAGCTCCAGTCCGACTCAGACACCAGCAAGGTGGAGGTGGAGTACTGGTTTGGGCTGGTATCATCAAAGATGAGCTTGTGGGGCCTTTTCGGGTTGAGGATGGAGTCAAGCTCAACTCCCAGTCCTACTGCCAGTTTCTGGAAGACACCTTCTTCAAGCAGTGGTACAGGAAGAAGTCTGCATCCTTCAAGAAAAACATGATTTTCATGCAGGACAATGCTCCATCACACGCGTCCAAGTACTCCACAGCGTGGCTGGCAAGAAAGGGTATAAAAGAAGAAAAACTAATGACATGGCCACCTTGTTCACCTGATCTGAACCCCATTGAGAACCTGTGGTCCATCATCAAATGTGAGATTTACAGGGAGGGAAAACAGTACACCTCTCTGAACAGTGTCTGGGAGGCTGTGGTTGCTGCTGCACGCAATGTTGATGGTGAACAGATCAAAACACTGACAGAATCCATGGATGGCAGGCTTTTGAGTGTCCTTGCAAAGAAAGGTGGCTATATTGGTCGCTGATTTGTTTTTGTTTTGTTTTTGAATGTCAGAAATGTATATTTGTGAATGTGGAGATGTTATATTGGTTTCACTGGTAAAAATAAATAATTGAAATGGGTATATATTTGTTTTTTGTTAAGTTGCCTAATAATTATGCACAGTAATAGTCACCTGCACACACAGATATCCCCCTAAAATAGCTAAAACTAAAAACTACTTCCAAAAACATGCAGCTTTGATATTAATGAGTTTTTTGGGTTCATTGAGAACATGGTTGTTGTTCAATAATAAAATTATTCCTCAAAAATACAACTTGCCTAATAATTCTGCACTCCCTGTAGAGGAATTTATCACCATGGCTTAATCCACCCTGAACCTGCAAATTACTGTTACAGCTGCTAAGACGACACAGGTCAACAAAGTAGCAACGCACTGTGACAGAAGAATGGGGAAATGGTTGGATGTTAATTCTTTATTTCGAAAGGACATGCTAGAAAAAATAAAACGTCTTAGTAAGGCAAAGCAGGCTTGTTCAAGAGATTATTTTAGAGCATCTGGTGTTACCCATTTGGGAGCTGGCTCTGAGGTTTCTGTGAGAAGTCTTTCCACAATAAAATTCTGTCCAACTGTGAGACCTTTAGCCAGTGTTGTGAATATTAATTCTTACATTAAAATTTGAGGTCTTATCTCCCTTGGCCTTAGATGAAACATTTCTTTCCTTTTCTTGCTTTTCTTAGGTGGTTGTTAAACGTGAGCCGCTAAGTTCGCCCGAGCCAGCTGATGAAATTAGCGACGTCACATCGCAGGCCGAAGGCAGTGATCGCCCCGAGCCTGGGTGCCAGGAGGACGAAGAGAAGGTGGAGCTGAGCCCAGAAAGCAGCGACCGCAGCTTCACTTCTGAACCCCAGCCCAGCTCCGACTCTCTTCTCCAGCCCAGCTCTCAGCTCATCCTCAAGGGCAGTATAGGAGGAGGAGGTGCGAACGGAGGTTTTGGGTGTAATAATGGACTGAGTGGCAAACCTGGTTTCAGCATTTCCAGCTTCCTCAGCCAAAAGGATTTTGCGACTGGCAGCTCGGGGATGGTTGCCGGAGAGGACGACCTTCCGAACACAACAACTGGGGATGCAGTAGCACATCGCTTTCTGCTGAGGCAGGAAGCTGCTGGGACTTCGAGCTCTGCTTCTTCCTCTCTTTTGCAATCAGGTCCACTCAGTGGTGAGAGTAGAAGCAGTTTTGGAGATAATCTGCAAGCCGATTCTCTGTTCCTCCGCCCCCTGCATGATGGTTTAGGAAGCCCCAGAGGAAATGGGGGAAATTCAAGAGGAGGACGTGGAGGAGTGGATCCTTTTGATTTAGAATTCCAGCGCTCAAGTTTGGGGCTTCATTCACTGGGACGGCCCTCAAGAGAGACAGGAGGAGCCAGCGGCACAGGTCTGAGTTATCCAGGCTACAGACGCATTGCTCCAAAAATGACCACTGGCATGGGAGGAGAAGAGGCAGTCGGGGGGATTCTTCAGGATGCTGCCTCTTCTTCCTCAAGTCTAGCGGGTCCCCTGCTCCTCAATGAGAACGGGGGGTATGAGATGAGTGGCAACAGGCCCACCTCCCTCCCCCCTCAGCTCACCCGGGCCTCAGCAGACGTTCTGTCCAAGTGCAAAAAGGCTCTCTCAGAGCACAATGTCCTAGTGGTTGAAGGGGCACGAAAATACGCCTGCAAAATCTGCTGCAAAACCTTCCTCACCCTGACTGACTGCAAGAAACACATCCGTGTCCACACGGGAGAGAAACCCTACGCGTGTCTGAAGTGTGGAAAACGCTTCAGCCAGTCGTCACACCTATACAAGCATTCCAAGACCACCTGTCTGCGCTGGCAGAACAGTAACATGTCCAATGGCTTGCTGTAGGAGCAGAGTGTGGAGATTAAAACACTAGGAATCAGTGTAGCTGCCTTTAAAGTCACAAAGCTGTTATAAAAATGTTTCTGAAGCTCTGACTGAACGGCCAGTTTTGTTATCCGCTCTGTCTAAACTAACTGATCCTGATCACAGACCAAAGATGGGGATGAAAATGTAACTTAATATAAATATATAACGTGATCTTCTCCAGGACCAGTTGATAAAGTTTCTGTTAAAAAATTAACCCCATAGAAAGATTTTAGGGATGTAGGACATGCAAAATTAGCATATTTATTTATGTTAATTAATTGCAAAGTGTCAAAGTGCACCCTTTAAACTTTACTGTATTAGAGCCTGACTGATTTGTCTGCAGGCCGATATATCAGCAAATTACCATTTGGCATTGATAATGGCCAATATGTGAAAATTTAAAAAGGAAAAAAACATATTTTAACAATTTTGTGAGCATAACACAGCATAAAAGATGGACATAGCTGCTGTGACATCACCCTTTGGTTTGTGAACTCCCATTATGAAACTTCAAGATGAGCATGAGGTGATCCTTTAGTGGCGATTCATTGTTAGTGGTACACTTGGAATTAAATTAGATTCAGTCATTGCAACACTCAGAGGCAGCTGTGCAACATCAGCACTAAAGACTGACATCATGTAAAATATTGTATTTAAATTCATATTTGGTGCATAATTGTAAAAACATGTAGCAGCTGACATTATTGACTGTGCCTTGTTCTGTGCACGGGCAGTCACATCCATTCACATTCATCCACGTTGGTCGCCATTATGAGTGTAAGTGCTAAAATCTAATGGTTTATTAGATGCAAGCAAAAAAGGTAGAGATAATCCAGTGTGTGGGAGAGACCTGGGTAATGCTGAAATCTGTAGCATTTTAACAGTTTAACCAGCTGAGAAGGCGACAGAGTATGTAGTCTTGTAACAGTGTTTTTATTCTGTCATGCGGTGAAATGTCATCAGTACTTTGTTAATTAATAGTCATCATGAGGAATCGAGCAGTGGACTTATTCAAGTCAAATTAACGTGACATGATCGTCGTCTGTGGTTGATTTTCAGTCTGTCGCTGACGTTGTTGCTGAGCTCATTTTAATGTTGAAAATGTTTTTGGTTAAAGGCCAAATAATTCAAAATGTACTCATGGAGGCCTTCATGTGGCATATGTCTGCAAGAGTAACAGCCTCACTTTAAAACATTTATACTTGTAGGGGGAAAATTATGAATTAGCCTGATTACCCTTCCACCACAACTGTTTACCTTAGAGTGAAGTTTCATTGTTTACTGACGTAAAACTATTACGGCAATCAGGAGAAAAGTTTAAAAAAACAAACGCATTTTTCTGTCTAAATTCATAAAACAGTTTATTGTGATTGTAAAAGATATGGCACTACGTGACTTTCAGCCATAGCTCCTCGGTGTTGTGCGTTTATTGAAAGAACGGCGAAGTTTCAGTGACGAGTTCAGCATGTGTTGGAGGAAAAAAAAAATATTTAGACATGTAAATACTGTATTGCACATTTCTGGTAAGTCTTTTGGAGAGGAGACAAAACAACTCCTAAAGATGTAAACATTGCGTGTCTGTTTGCTACTGTACTTGATATGAGTGCTTTATACGTGTCTCTTTACATATAATGTTGCGCCTGATACAAAAACACTGAGACAAATCAGTCTTTTTTTTTTACAGCTAATAATGTTTACTGGAACGTTGAACTATGTGACGACATCTTCATTGTAATCCAACCATCCGGCTCACCCAGCTCTTATGATCTTCCTTCTTCCTTTGTTATTCTGTTGTGCTGGAAATGAAAACAAAGTTCCACTAGTCTAGAAAAATGTAACATCACTAAAGGAATATTTCACATGGAGAAAGTAATTTTAAAAAACAAGATTTTAATGTTTTCATTTTTTGTTAATTACAAGAAATTTTGTGTTTTATGTAGCTGTATTTTAATGTAACTTGATAAATGTTGGGGAATGCTGTAAGTTACAAGACAACTATGTTACAGCTGAGGATGTGTACGCTTAAAAAAAAAATATAGACAGGATTTACAAAAATAATATCACATGAAGGTTTTCTGCTAGCAGACATCCTGCAGGTTGAAAAACAGCCTTTGGATGGCAGTATGTTTTTTGAAACAGTATTCATGCTGTGTTGTAGAGTTCTGTTTTAGTGAACTGGAATGGAAAAAAATAACACATTAATTAACATGTTTGCTTTTTGTATAGTTTAATGATTGGTGTATTGTGACACTTGAGCTGTCAGTGAGACAGGATCATTGCTTTCAATCCTAGTTGGCACCTTATTGTACTGTAGAGTCATCACACTGTTAGCCCTTTACAAAATGACACTTTTTAAAAAGGAAAAAAAAAGTTATTTAAAGTTATTTTCCCTGTAAATTTAATTCAGAACTCTATTAAAGTCATTTAAATGACCAGTGACGGTTCAGTCTTTAATCTGACTAAAATTTAGTCTGTTGCTCTGACTCTCACTCACATTCAGCTTCTTCTCTCGTCATGAAGCGAGGTAGCTGTAGCAGGCTTTTGAAAAATACAAAGGTAGATATGGGATCAGGCAAAGGTTTGACTGTTTACATGTCACACAAGCAGGTTAGGTGATGTCTTCTACAGCTGTTGTATTAATTATTAAATTATTATTAAAACTGCACTGACTGAACTACCCTCTGTATGAAGATGTTTGATTTCTTAGAAAGAAATGTGTATAAAAGTCTGAATTGATTATTAAAGTCACTGCCTTATGCCCTCTAGCTTGTAAAGCCGGACTTTTATTGATATGCCAAAATTGAAAGGTTTGGGGGGGGTGTTAGTTTGTTTTTGTTTGTTTTTTTCTGTATAACGTCCGTAGTGTAACAATGAGGTGGCTAAATGTTTGTCTCTTTACTCTTGAGTACTTTGAAGATTGTATAGTATGTTCAGGTGTTGTATAGGCTGAATAAAAATGCTATGAAATTCAGTTTGTGTGCAACTTTCTTATCATATACAGTGCTGTGAAAAAGCCTTGGCCCCCTTCCTAATTTCGTATTTTTAAATATTTATCACACGTGTGTTAGATCATCAAACTAATTCTAACATAAGACAAAATAACCTGAGTAAATACAAAATTGTTTTTTGTTTGTTAAATTAAGAGATAACTGTGATTAACCACACTTTTGGGGAAAGCTGAGTTCAATTTCCGTATCCACACTCAGGCCTGATTACTGCAAGACCCGTTGATTCAAGAAATTGCTAACATAGAAGCTGTCTGACAAAGCTAACTAGGCTAAAAGTTCTCAAAAAGCAACGCAACATGCAATGAGCAGCTGAGAAGCAATGTCACTGACACCTATCAGAGTGGAAAGAGTTACAGAGCCATTTCTTAGGCTTGATCCTGAATCCTGAAGGAGAATGTCCGGCTATCAGCTTTTCCCCACGCTTGAGTTGTGCAGCAGTACAATGATCTGAGCCAGGTTGTTCATGCGCCAACCCTCCAATGTGGCTGAAATATAACAATTCTGCAAAGAGGAGTGAGCCGAAATTCCTCCACAGAGATGAGTAAAAATCTTTTTGCAGTTCTTGCTGCCAAAGTGTGGGAAACCAGTAGGTTTATAGGAGCAATCACTTTTTCACCCAGGGCCTGCTAGGTTTGAATCACTTTTTTTTCCATATAATTTGAAAATCAGAAAGGGGGCAAAAACTTTTTCACAGCACTCTAGAATCCCAAACTAAAAAATGTGAAACTAGAAAAAGGAGACAGTTGCAACACTGCAAGGATTTACTTCAGTCAGCAAAATATATTTTGAACAGTAAGTAGAACTAATCATCCACTATTTGATCATTTTTTCAGAGTGGAAGCTGTTTCTTCTTAAAGCTTGAGCTCTTTGATCATCGGCTGCCCTCGCAGGCCCAGGAGGAGGTTGTTTGCCGCCAGGGAAGACATAGCATCACGGGTAGTATAGGAGGCACTCGCAATATGGGGTAGAATCACTGCAGGAAGAGAAAATATTAAAACCTAATGATAGGCAGAGAGGACCAAGTGTGATTTAAAAACCTGTTCAAAGTAGCAGAATGCCCACCACAGTTTTTGAGCGTAAACAGTGGGTGGTTGGTTGGCAGCGGCTCAGGAACAGTGACATCTAATCCAGCTCCTGCGATCTGCCCTGTGGACAGAGCTTCATACAAGTCTTCCTGGTTCACCACCCCGCCTCTGCACAACAGCAAAGTCAGTTATAGACTCAAAGGGCAGAATCCTCTCTGCTGATTGCCTACAGTACATATCCATTTCTCCAGATGCAAGTCACCGAGAAGTTAAATGATTAGTCATTCTAATTTCCTGTGAGTGAACTAGTCAACTGTGGAGGTCATTTTGTGAAACTGCGAGCAATTCTAATATCTCAAATGTGAATATTTGGATTTGAGGAAACACAATGGTCATTTCTTAAAACCGCTACCTTGCATTTTGTGTATTAAATGGTGATCAGTGAAGGAAAATAACCTGTTAAACATCAGGTTAATCAGTAATTAATGAGCACAACACTCACAGACCACTCTTGGGGTCATGCATGTATCAGGTAGGGATACCTGCTCGTGTTGATGAAGATGGAAGTCTTTTTCATCTTGGAGAAGAGGTTCTTATTGCAGATCTCCTTTGTCTCTGGTGTTAGAGCACAGCACACAGCCAGGAAATCTGACTGCTTTGCCAGCTCATCAAAAGAGACTAGAACAAGATACAGTGCAAGGTTATTAAAAATAAACTGAAAACTAAAATAAAACAAACCTTTTTAGCTGGTAGGAATCAGATGAAAACTAAACTAGATGCACTAATATCACTTTTATCATATTAGGTTTGTGGATGGCTCTTAGGACTTCAAGAAAGACTTATAAAAGTCAAAAGGTTTTAAGTAGCCTTATCTTTTGACTAGCCCCTTAAACCTGCCTCTCATCTGCCCTGTTGGCAGGGGATCTTTTGTCCACATATCATAGAGTAACGTCCTTGCTGGGTCTTCCTTACCATATTCTGCATTGATGGCACTCGCCAACTCAGGCCTGGGGGCCACATCTGTGTAGATAAACTTCCTTACTTTGAAAGGTGCCAGACGCTCAGCAATGGCCACACCTTTGAGTACAATCACACACTGTAAAAAGCTCATAACTGACAGAAATGGCAGTTTGACGATACGCTGATGTAAAGGTTGTCTTAGTGACGTGCTGCTTACCGATCCTGCCTAGTCCGAGAATACCGACAGTGCTGTTGGCCAGCTCATAACCACACAGCCACAGCGTTCTCCACGTGCCCCAGCCGCCACTGGCATCAGTGAGAGAAAGAGAGAATTTGTTTTGCACAGTTTGCATTTTTGCATGTATGTTTTAGTAAGTTTTCCACACATGTGTGATCTTATTTTGTATATGGCAGTACGTCTTGGCCTCATGTGTGGCCTCTATGAGCCTCCTGGAGGTCGCAAGCAGCAGAGCTACTGTCAACTCAGCAACAGCATCTGTCAGGACTTCAGGGGTATAACCTATACGGATTCCTCTGTAGGGGAACATAAACATTGCATACAACGTTACATGAATATTTCACTGCCTATTTGCATGTTAAGAACCTTTTTTCATAAAGGGAAGATCACTCTCAGTAGAGCCATGAACGGCATTCACACGTGTTACAATAAAATAAAACAGAAAGAGGGAACTCACCGTTTCTTCAGCTCATCCAAAGACAGATGATCGAATCCCACTGACATTGTACTGAGGACCTTCAGGTTTGGACCTGCAGGAATACATCACACATATAAAGACATGCAAGGCTGTTTGTTGCATTTAGGTTATTTGTCAAAGGCAAAGGGCAGACCTGCAGCGTCCAACAGTTCCGCATCAATTTTTTCTGTCAGCGTGCAAAGCAGACCATCTACACCTTTGACCTTCTGAAGGAGCTCCTTCCTGGGCACCGGTATGTCATCTGAGTCCCACAGCTCAAACTGCACCCTAGGGAAACAGAAATCACATGACTGAAGATTTAAATCAAATCCAGTTTTGAAAAAAACAAAAAAAATCCCAAATGCATGAGCACAGGTTTCACATTTATATACAGATAATGGTTCTTCTTAGAGATACATGATCTCAAAGTGCTTTTCATAGAAATCCTGGGATTTTAAGGTGCAGTGAAACATTTGTGCAGTTCTCTTTCTCAGGGAATACCCTTTAGACTATGTGCTTTATTTGACGAGACCTTAAGGCAAACATTAGCAGTCATGTTTGTTCAAAGTAAATGATGAACCTCAGACCAGACATTCAAACTGCTTAAAGTGATCACTGTCAAATCTCCTGCGGCACACATCGCGTAGTTACATAAAAATGCTAAAAAATTTGTTATTTTAAGTGACATAACAGGATACAAAAAAAATACTCACTGTCCGGATTTGCGGAGGATCTTCAGGCCCTCAGGTGGGATCTGTCGTGTGACGTAGACGCGTGGCAGGGTTGACATCTCCCTCTGGATGTTGCTTGTTAGACCCCCGGTAATGTTCAAAGGAGTAACGGCGATCTTCTGGAGCCGACGGAGTGCCATGCGACTGCACCACATTGCAGCGTAAGTGCGTGGGCAGAGTGTCCACAGTGTAGGATGAGTAGACTCTGGAGACTGTTGTGGGATTTGTGTGTGATTCTGGCTGCAGATCAAGGGGGAGGCTCCTTTGTGAACTAACCAATATGATAAAAGGGCGGGAGTCTGAAGGCCATTGCATAGTCTGAAGGTCTGAAGGTTAGAGATACTTATCCCTAGCCCCCCCCCCCCCAAAAAAGAAGCAAAAATCGGTCCAATTTTGTCTCTGATTATGGAACTAGAGGCACAAGCATAACTACCTGCTGTGACAAAGACAGTACCAGAATTGTGTTTTCCATCGAGTTGTGGTGTAAATGTTTCACTTAGCTGGTGAACTTTGTTTCTTTAAATGAGGGGGGGGGGACCTGAACATTGTTTTTTATCTTCTGCTTTCACTGGTTGCGACCAGTTTTTATATCTGGCTTTTTCCAACACGAGCCTGCCTGCGTTGTCATGAAAATAGAAAAGTTGTTGCTTGGTTGATTGCTTATTTTTTCTCAAACTGAAAAATAAAATACCCCTAACCCGTAATGGCTGGAGGAGGTATTGTCACACCTCAAATCCAAAGCGATAAAGCAGACTCATCATCGACAAGGTTGATTTAAGATAAGGCAATATTTTCTGACATGTTTCTGCTGTTTCTGTCCTGCTTTCAGTTGGATGGACCTTAAAATCATTATTGTGTTACAGGTATTACTTTTGTGCTATCTTTTTCTTTTATGAATAGAATGCATTGTTGTCACCATATTCACATATACAATATACATCTATACGGTGAAAAGTCTTAAGACACTCTTAATCACTTTATATTTTTATAGGAAAACGCGAAATAGACTCAGCAACTTATTGAAACATGTGCAAACACACATAGAAATACAGTATATAAGGGGAAAAAATAGAGTTTGTACAATTCTAATGAGCTCGGAAGTCAGTACTTAGTATTATTGGTAGAACAGTGTGTTATTTATTCTTTAACACAGCCTGGACACTCTTAACCTTTATTTCTTTAATTGTGTAGTCTTCAGGAATAGTTCTCCAGGCTTCTTGTAGGACATTTAAAGCTCTTCTTGAAATGTTGACTTCCTTTTCTTCCCTTCTCTGTCAACATGATCCCACACTGCTTCGGTAATGTTGTGGTCCGGACTCTGAGGAGGCCAGTCCATGACTGATAGTGTGTGTTTTTCTAACCAGGTATGCTTTTACTGCATTAGCCATTGCCAATCATGAGCTTTTCTGTTGGTAGTTGTTCAAAATGTGTGTTGATAATTCAATTTGTTTTGACAAAATCCCCAACACAACTGTCTGAAGTGCAGATTGAAACCATGACAGAGTCTCCACTGTGTTTTACAGACCATCACTTATAATTTGTAAACACTGACTTAGACACTAACTGTTCTACCTCTCTTCCGACCTCTTCTGCACATACTGATGAGCTTTTCTCCCTGCTTCCCCTCCTTAAGACTGGCTTCTTTTTTTTTCTTTTTTCTTTTTTTTTTGCCTGTCCCGTTTGGCTCTTTTGCCATCAGAATTGTTGTCTAAAGGCAAAGAAAGATGCCCAACGGATTTACTTTACCAAACTGACCATCCCAGCCTTGCCGTAATGGTCCATTTGATTCACCTTTTATTGTTTATTTTATTTTCACTTACTGAATACGGGACAGACTTGACTGGGGGAAAGAAGGGGAGAAAGAAAGAGGGAAAGAGAAACAGCTGAGAAGAGGGACGGGGGAGAAGGGCAAAAGACAAAAACCAACAGAACGGGCAGAGAAAAAAAATGCATATATCAATCACCTGGATCACCTGCTGAGAAAGAAAAAAGAAAGCAAGCAGAAGAGAACAAGAGTAATAGAATAAACAACATCACAATGATATATGGGAATATGACAGTAAATACTAGACTGGCTTCTTAACAGCCACTGAAACAGTGAACAGTAGATTTATTAAATCAAGAGTCAGAAGCATCTCCCAGGACCTGTGTCAGATATTTGTTAGATGCTTTACCTGTTTTATTTTTTAAAAAATTGTTAATTTAATTTACTTATTTTGTTTTTTTTCCCACTTCTCAGTTTCTTCAATATTATTAAAGACACACTGCACAACATGTTCAGATATGCCAAGTTTTCAGCAAATAAATCCTGTGTTTTTGTGGGGGAGAAGGGGGGGGGGGGTTCTGCTTGTAACAAAGTGTCTAAAGATTCCATTTAAAATTGGTATTTTTCTAAGTTGTCTGTTACGTTTAGATCCTTGAATTTGGTGCCTTTTAGCTATTGAATGAGTCATGGATCAGTGTTAGGTTTTTTAAAAAGCAAGCAAAAAGAAATGGGTGGTAACTCAAGATTACACCTCTGAAAACAAAATGGTGAAATTTTATTCTTTAGAAAAATGTCACCCGAAATCTAGTAAATCATCATAAATGTGTGTTATTTTATCAACAACACAAAATAAGTAACGTTTATTCACAAATATAGTCCTAGAAGTTTCCGTGAAATGATTGGTTGACGTTGGCCACGTGAGTGCGTTAACCCGGAAACACTCCAAGTTTTTTAACCAGTCACAGCCATTCATTCGCTGCAGCTCGCTGGGCTTACTGACAGGTACCTGCGTGTGATATTCTGACTAATTTTAAGTACATTTATAGCAGTGTTTACATATTGCTTGATAGAAACAACTATTCCTTAAACATTTGTCTACTCCCTGGAGTTATTTGTAGCCTCGTGTTTGTGTCGCCACTTTTAATGAGTTTATGAGAAGTGTCTCCGTAACCGGCACCGGGCAGCAGCATTAGCTAGCTGTAGCCGCTAGCGTTGAGCTTCGGCAACTTCATAAGTCATCTAGCTTTACTAAGGCACGTGTATTAACCCCTTTAATGTCGGGCTTTTTTTAAGCCGCTTGGTTAATTCAGTTCAGGTCAGCTCAGCTCGGTGGGGTCAACCATGTTGCTGACAGCTAACTGGCATCAACAGTTAGTTAGCTGTGCGGCTCATTAACAGCAGGGCGTTGGTTTTAAATCTATATCGCTCAATCAGACAAGGTTAATTACTCTATTTATATTTTTAACAGGAAGCATCTCTATCTTTGAGGCACTTGCTCTCCCCCCCTTCCCCTCCCACCATGGCTACAGACTCGATGGAGATTGACGACTCTCTTTACAGGCAAGCCTCACCATCCTTATAATTTGCCTTTTTAATGGTTTATATTACAACCAGCGCCGTTATTGTTCGTGGTGTTTCCATTCGTCCTTCTAGCACATTCCTTCACAGTGACTCTTCATCTCTCTCTCTCTTTAGCCGCCAGCGATATGTGCTTGGAGACAGTGCCATGCACCAGATGGCCCAGTCCTCAGTCTTTCTCAGTGGAATGGGAGGAATGGGAGTAGAGATAGGTAGGCAATATTTAATGGTTTGGTGTTTGTATGAGCCATGCAAGGAACTCTAACATGACTCTAAATCTTTTGGGTTTGGTTTCGCAGCAAAAAATATTGTCCTGGCTGGTGTAAAGGTAGGCGCGCTCTCTTAATATTACAGCAATGTGTCATTCTCAGCATCTTGCAAGTCCAAAGGTCTTGTAGTCATAATTGTTCGAACCTATTGTCCTGTTTGTCCTCTGTATGTACAGGCAGTCACGCTTCATGACACAAAACAGTGTGAGACCTGGGATCTTGGCTCCAACTTCTTTATCCGCAAAGAGGATGTTTTGAGCCAGAGGAGGAGGTAATGAACCCCACGGGCAGGACTCTCCTTACGCTCTTAAATAGGCATGCACCAGTGTAGCTTATTCATTCCTCATGAAGATGCCTTAAAGGAGCGGGCTGATAATATTGCTGAATAAATACATTGCAAACCATTCTCTTTTTATGTGAAACAGTCATTATTAAAATGACAAAATAACAAGATCAAAACCTAATTAATTTGAACTTGTTTCCTTTCATCTTGGTCTGTGCTTAAATTGAATTGATACATTTAAGCTATTGCTGCTCCCCTTTGTTACTGTGTATGTCTGTTTAACCATACCCTCCTTGCTTGCACAAGATAATTACGGACTGCACTAATCAAGTTGTGCAGTTGTAAAAACTTTACAACTGCACAACTTGATTAGTGCAGTCCGTAATTGTGTAAACTACACAACGATACAGAAATGGTGACACTGACAGGGACAGCACCATTGTCTGCTGTTGTCATCAGCTCAGCTGATCACTGTTTGGTTTCTGTTAAATCACAATTAGGTCACAAACAGTGAAAGCCACCAAAGTGACGATCCTTTCTTGTTAGTTTCATGTTGTGCTAATGTACCAAATAAAGAATAACATTTTAGTTCAGTTTAACTGAATATAATTGTGATTGACCAGTGCGTACCTGATACAGCTCTGAGTAGGTATCAGAGTGATAGGTGGTATAAACATTGAGACTGGTGCATCCTAACTCAGATACTTTCTCATGTTTACCCACTCCCTTGTGTTTCTCCCACAGGGTGGAGGCAGTGTGCCCTCACGTTGCAGAGTTGAACCCTTATGTCCACGTTGACATGTCTTCCTCTGCTCTTGACGACAACACTGATCTCGGTTTTCTCAGAAGGTACCAGGTAAGTCATTACCTTTCAGACTCCGGGTTGTAAGCTAACCCATGGTTAGTAGGACAGACATTTTTTTTTTTAATAGGTTGCTCCCACGCCCTCAGAAACCCCCTAGTGATTAAAAATATGAGGTGTAGAGAAGTATGAAGACACCCGCCCCTTCCCTGAAGACCAATGTGGCTTAACAAGAGTTTCCAATAGAAAGATTTCATCATAGAGAAACATTTCTGAATGTCAATAAAACTCATGAAGCTACTCCAGCAGTGTGATTCACTTCACAGCTGCCTCTTACAGATGTTCTAGTTATGTTTCTCCCCTGGTCTGAAGGGATGTTGAACCTAAAGGTCGGCATTTCATAACGGCACAGCAAGTCGCGAAGGGTTGATCTCGTTTTTATATCGATCATGTATTTGGCCACCAACTGGCATTCAATTTAAAATAAAATGCTTGTACGTAACTGCTTTTCTTCTCTACCGCATAGTCTGCTATGGACTCCAGGTAATGTTTATTGTCTGCTCTGCTTCCTCCTCTAGTGTGTGATTTTGACTGAGGCCAGATTGAGCCTACAGAAGAGAGTAAATGAGTTCTGCCACTCACAACAACCCCCTATCAGAGTAAGTCTGCTCTCCTTGTTGTGCTTATGCATTACAGTTGCACTGCGAGAGCTCACAGATGGGTAAATATTAACCAAAACTGTTGCGTGTGTATTGCTTCAGTTCATCAGCTGTGACGTGTACGGTATCTGTGCACGAGTGTTTTGTGATTTTGGAGAAGAGTTTGAGGTGTTCGACCCCACAGGAGAGGAGCCCAAGGAGGTTTTCATTCAAAGTATCACTCAGGTATTCCCCCCGACCACACCCCACAAAAAATAAAAAATGACAGATAAATAAATTGTTCCAGCTTTTCTTCAAAAAATTCAACACCTACAATTTGCAGTAAAGTTTGCCTGTTAATCTTCTGCTTAGTCAGTAAATGAGCGAACTTTGGGTGAACTTTTCTGCAAACTGTTTTAGGATAATCCTGGGATGGTAACCTGCATGGACAACCAACCCCACGGCCTACAGACAGGGCAGAGTGTTGTTTTCAGAGAGGTCGGTGGCATGGTGGAGCTCAACGGCACATCTCGGCAGGTTTCAGGTACTATGGTTACAATTTTATTACTGTAATGCATAACAGCGGCGTCTCCAAGATTATTGTTATTATTTGTACAAACTCAAACTGGTGTTTTTATTTATTTTGCTGGACGCAAATGCAAAAATGTATCTGGCAATGTCTTTGGTGACTTGTTTTCTATATGTATGTTCATATTAATTAAGTGTGTGTGTGTGTGTGTGTGTGTGTGTGTGTGTGTGGTTATAGTCCTTTCTTCTCACAGCTTTGCAATAGGAGACACATCTCAGCTACAACCATACACACATGGAGGTTTCTTTGTCATGGTGAAAACCCCTAAAATGTACAGATTTGTAAGTAGACTAGTTTTCATATTAACAGTGTTGTCCAGTTATGATTTAAAAACATGCAGATATGTTTAAATGACCATCACTTGTGTGTATGCTAACAATAACTCACAATATTTATTTCAGGAAACATTAGAGCGACAGCTGTGTGAACCTTGGGTCCTGACTCCGGACTTCAGTAAACCAGAGGTAAGAGGAAACTAGGTAGAAACTTATATCCTACAGAGGGGAATAGTGTGACATTTAAACATCGTTTTATTGCAGCTTCGTGACTCACATGGCTAAGAACAGTGTGAGTTAGAAACTGATCAAAACTTTCCCATGGCTCTCTTGCTACACAGTTGGTTCTCCTGACAGTATCCCACATGCTTAAACATACTGCCTTCACGTTTAAACAATAGAAACATGTACAGAGCAGAGATACCCTTTCTTTCACATTGATGTTTAACTAGGTTTACAAAACAGGTTAAACTAACGTAGACCCAGTGTTTCTTAGCCAAGTTCACAAATGCCTGTTTTTCTTTGAGTTTAAGAAGCCGATTTCTTCAGTCCTGTTTTAAATCTGCTTCTCAGGCCCCACTTCAAATCCATGCTGGCATGTTGGCACTGGACACCTTCCAGGAGCAGCACAGTAGACTTCCTAACACTGGGTAAGTAAAATTTCCATATCAGATCAGTACTTTTTACCCTCCAGTCTAATGTTGTGCTCTGCTTTCTCTGTGCGATATGATTGCTAAGCACTGAAGAGCGCCTTTTCTTTGATGTCATCAGGTGTTTACAGGATGCTGAGGTTTTACTAAAGCTGACTGAGGAAGTGAATGCAGCTCTCAAGAGCAAAGTGAGCTTTACTGTTTTCCACATTTCATCACTGCAAAGGCAGCCACTCATTGTCTGACAAATGACTGCATGCACACTGGTGTGATAACATTATACTCTCTTTTCCTCTCCTCTGTGACTCCTTCCTCCCAGGCTTCTGTGAATACTGAGCTAGTACGCTGCCTTTCAAGGACAGCAAGGGGTGCTCTCCCTCCATTAGCAGCAGCTGTTGGAGGTTTAGCCAGTCAGGAAGTTCTTAAGGCCATCACAGGGAAGTTTGCACCCCTGCAGCAATGGGTAGGTCACTAAATTTGAAGCTGTGGTTTTATAGCTCACTGTAAGCCGTTTTCCAACCCTGAAAGAAAGTTTTATTATCCAGTTTTGTTTTGTTTTATCGCATTTTTAGTTTTATCTTGACGCTATTGAGGTAGTCAAGCCACTTCAGCCTCTTTCTGCTGAGGAGTTTTCCCCTAGGGGTGATCGATATGATGGATTACGAGCTTGCATTGGTGACTCACTGTGTTTACAACTACACAAGCTAAGGGTCTTTATGGTAAGATTTAGAAGTTCTCAATGTGTTTAAGGTTTTTATTGAATCATGCTAGTTTACCCCAAAATAAATTATTTTATAGGTTGGCTGTGGAGCAATAGGCTGTGAGATGCTGAAAAACTTCGCCCTGCTTGGAATTGGATTGGCCAAGAGCTCAGGGGAGGTGGGTATTTATTCTTTATGCATTTACCTAAGTTTTACCTCACTGTGAAAAGTTTACTGGAATTTCATTTGCATATTTAACTTCTCAGGTGTGCATCACAGACCCAGACCTCATAGAAAAGTCTAACCTCAACAGGCAGTTTCTCTTCAGGCCACATCATATACAGGTGAATAGACGTGCATTTCTGCACCGGTCAGGCTCGGGCTTGGTCAGCGCATTGCTGCATTTAAGCCGTCTGTTTCCTCTCTGCTTTAGAAACCCAAAAGTACCACAGCAGCAGAGGCTACTCATGATATAAACCCAGACCTACAGGTGGAAGCTCACCTCAACAAGGTGTGTCCGGCTACTGAGAACATCTACAATGACTCATTCTACTCTTCATTAAACATAGTGGTCACTGCGCTGGACAACGTAGAGGCACGGAGATATGTGGACAGGTTGGTGAAGACATTGTAACGATGAACAGCTTCACTTCATTCACTTCAGTATTCGATGTTCAATGAACCAAAGTGAAGCAGAATCCATGTGTGATTATTGTGACCCCTGACCTCATGATTACCATTGTCATGACATGAATCTAGAAGTTGCAGTTTAATAAAGTATTTGTTGTCATTTAAAAAGAGTTTTTCCTTTTTTGTAACTTATGTATTTTCAGCCGCTGTGTATCCAATCAGAGGCCTCTCCTAGACTCTGGCACCATGGGAACTAAAGGGCACACCGAAATCATTGTGCCAAACTTGACAGAGTCTTACAATAGCCATGTGAGTCTGTGGAAGAGGCTCATGTTATTGGTTTTCTGTGCTGGACATGTGCAGTCCTGTCACCAACCTAAAATCGCTTTTCTTCTGCCTCCCAGAGGGACCCCCCAGAAGAGGAGATCCCATTCTGCACTCTCAAGTCTTTCCCTTCTGTTATAGAGCACACCATCCAGTGGGCCAGAGATAAGGTCAGGCAGCTGAAAGACCCAACAGTATTCTTTTTCCACACTGCAAATTATTGTTTTGAAAGTCTGAGTGTACTTCCTAATTTTTATTTTTTAAATTTTTGGCTTTCTAGTTTGAGAGTGCCTTTGTCCACAAGCCCTCCATGTACAACTCGTTCTGGCAGACCCATTCCTCGGCTGAGGTGGTGCTGCAGGTAAGGCACAAGTGCAGTTTTCACTGATGAAAATCACCCCAGCAGTGCAGCTGTTTAATCAATAAAAACAACTTTGATTGTGTGTGTTTGTCTGTGTAGAGGATGCAGGCAGGGGAAAGTCTGGAAGGGTCATTCCAGGTCATGAAGCTGCTGAGCAGACAGCCCACTCAGTGGGAACAATGCGTTGCTGTTGCTCGTCTGAAATTTGAGAAATATTTCAAGAGAAAGGTAATGAAAATACACATTCCTATCGAAGGGGCTGTGTGGTTTACGATTATGTTTTGTTTGGTTTTTGTTTGTTTTTTTCTTTTCGGTTTTTTCACTTTACTGCTGTTTTCATGTAGGCCCTACAGCTGCTGCACTCTTTCCCCCTGGACACAAGGTTAAAAGATGGAAGTAAGTGTTAAATAATCAGATGGAAACCAGAATCAAGTTATCAAGCAAATTAACGGGTATAGCTAATTCATAAATGGCACGTAAAAGTATTTAGTGAAAAATCTCCCAATTCCTCAGGTTTGTTTTGGCAGTCTCCAAAAAGACCACCAACACCTCTTGAATTTGACTTGAAAGACTCTTTGTAAGTATGCCCTTCTGCTAACCGATAAGCTAAATATACTCAGATATTCACTTTTAAACTCTCCTCTGTTCCCATCAGGCACTTTGCTTTCATTGTGAGCACTGCCCGGCTCTTCGCAGGGATTTATAACATCCCTTATTCAGAAAGGGTGGGTGGCAAGCATTTAAATCTAATCGCACACATACACAACACACATACGTAATGACTTACTGACTGTGCGATTGTGTTTTTCAGGATCTTTCTGAAGAGGCTATTACCAGGATTCTTGCAGATGTCAAGATTCCAGAGTACAGGCCCTCAGAAAAAGTAAGCTGTTCTGTTGATCTGAACTTTACACTTTCAAACAAGCCCCCCCCCCCCCCCCCCCCCCCCCCCAAACAAAAACAAAAAACAAAACAAAACCAGAAAACAAACCACCCTAATCTTTTTGATGTGACTCTGTCCCTACCAGTGCATAGAAACAGATGAGACGGCAAGGAAGCCTGATCAGATAAAGATGCCTCTAAGCAGTGAAGAGGAAAGGGACGCCATCACTCATTTGGAGCAGGCTATTGCTACTGACAGGGTCACACCAGGTATGCAAATACTCAACATATCCTTTTTCTTTTTTTTTTACGTCTGAAGGAGACACAAGCTGACTGACAAATTGAAAACGTGAAAGCTGGAGTGTTACATTTGTGATTAACGATTGGAGTGTGTGTCCTGTAAATTGTGCAGAACGGTTACGGATGAGTCCACTTCAGTTTGAAAAGGATGATGACAGCAACGGTCACATGGACTTTGTCGCATCAGCATCCTCTCTCAGAGCCATCATGTACTCCATTGAGCCAGCTGACAGACTTAAGACCAAACGCATTGCTGGGAAGATAATCCCCGCCATTGCCACGGCAACAGCTGCAGTGGCTGGTTTGGTGAGCACAGACCTTGAGATACTCGTGTGGTTTTTAAGGATTGCATCCAGCAGATAATGCTCATCATCCATTAGGTTATGTTTTGATTGAAGAATAAGGTGTACAATATGTTTTTAAAATGTTGATTTAATGGTATGGTAACCTTGTGTATTAATGTGATGCACTCAGGTGGCGCTGGAGTTGATCAAGGTGGTTGGAGGCTTCGGGTTTGAATCGCACAAAAACTGCTTCTTTAACTTGGCCATTCCTGTAGTCGTTCTTACCGAGCCTGCTGCAGTCAAACAGACACTCATCAGGTACACTCATCATATTCACGCTTTATCACACCTCCACAGAATAATGGGACTTTCGACAAATTACGATTTCATCCAGACATTGTGATGCAGCACAAGAGGTCGCCACAGTGCGTTGCTCTACACGTTTCATGTCACTTTTTTAAAAAAAAATTTAATATGCCGGATGCGCTTCCCGAAACTCCTCCTAAGGCATTTGTGTCTCCTGAGTCAATGATGAGCTCAGTTGTGGCTCCATGGTTTAGTTGTTAACATGTTCGCCTCACACACGAAAGATCCCAGTGGGAAACGCAAATCCAGCCTCACGGAGTCATAAGACAGTGCGGTGCTAATGCCTGGAAGAAGGGTTCGGAGAGTTGTATCCGGAGTAAATGTCTGTGCCAAATATGCAGATCCATTCACAGCAGTGACCTCTTGTGAAATAAGGGGATCTCAGATTTTTAACTGATGCTATGAAGTTCCGACTTCCAGTGGACTGTTCTGTAAGAAGATGTTGCTGTTTTTGGATTCTGTGTACTGAAACTTTCAAGTCCTGCACTCTTAGTGACCACTTACTGTTGCACTATCACAGCATCCATGGGGAAATTACATTTACCATGTTGTTATTATTATAATGTCATGTAGTAACAGCTCCATTGCATCTCTTCCAGGAACAACATCTACTACACCATCTGGGACTGCTGGACTGTCTTTGGCCACGAGGACTTCACTCTCTCTGACTTCATGAATGCTGTCAGGGTATGAAGCATTTACTCCCATTATCCAGTGATTTGCAGCTGTTAGATTATTGTATTCTTCCTCAGATTCTTGTTGTTGCAGAGAATATTTTCGTTAATGAGCTGTTTTGTTATTTACAGGAAAAGTATGGAATTGAACCCACTATGGTCGTCCACGGTGTAAAGATGCTCTATGTGCCTGTGATGCCTGGACACTCCAAGAGGCTCAAATTGACGTATGTGTTTTCCTCCAAACTTTTCCTTATTTCGTCTTTCTTTTTATAATAAGTGTTTTTGAAGGGAGTAGGCAATGAATGTGTTGCTTAAGGGCACATCAGAATCGGGAGGGTGGATACTCTTAAACAAGAGATTAAAGCAGAGACACTCACACTTCCCTCACACTGCCTACATAGTGTTTTCCTGGTCTAAACTTCCAGGTGTGTGCCTGTACATGTGCTCATTACATCGTTGTTTTTTTGTTTTGTTTTTTCAATTTGCTGAAATGTTCACAGTGCATTTATTCGTCTATCTTTGCCTCTGATTTTTCACAGGATGCATAAACTAATCAAGCCATCAGTGGACCGCCGCTACGTAGACCTTACTGTGTCATTTGCTCCCGAGGCAGATGGAGATGAGGACCTCCCTGGTCCTCCGGTCAGGTACTACTTCAGCCCCGATGGCGAGACTCCCTGACACCTCCCTCAATGTCATCCTCAAGCCTCTTGTGTCCTTATTTCCCTTCTTTTATGTAAATTGTTACACCCCAATTGCTTTGGCATGGGCCAAGAGTTTTCCCTCAGGATGTTACCTGACAAAGTCAAAACTCCTTGCCTTAGCACAAACCCCTCTTGTACTTCATGGAGCAAGAAAAGCCAGTCGTGGTCCCAGTTCCGTTTTTGTTTTTTTGTTGTTGTTTTCCCCTGTTGCCTAAGATCTAGCCAGTGGAACACAAGGAGTAGCACTTATAATTATACCTGTGTACATATACTTTGTTCCTTTTTTCCTTTTTTTTTTTTTTTACTCTGGTGAAATGCACAGCTCTGGTTGTGTCGATGCCTTAATTGATTATTAACCTTTTTTTTTTTCTGTTTGTGGCAGCGAGTCTGACTAAAATCTGTGTTTACAGGAATCTTTAAACTCCCGACACACAGACCCATTTAGTTGTTGTGTTCAACTTTTTTCTTTTTGTGAGTTAAACTTTTGGCACAATAAAAACAAGTAGTTGGTAGGCCTCGCAACATCTTCGTCCTCTGAGTTCTTTGAGAATATTGCCAACCACAAATTTGCCAATTATTTTCTGTCTCCCTCTATAGAAATAAAATTTAAAAAAATCAAGATTTGTTGTATAATTTTAAGGTGCGAGAAGTTAAGTGGACAATGGCAAAACCACCAAAGATAGTGATTATCATTTTGTCTGCAGATTCTTTTTTTTTTTTTTTTTCCCTCCATCACTTTGACTGCCTCATTATAAAACATGTTTCAAACACGGGGCATGGATATCACCCAGCATTTGAGAGCAACACACAAGCTTTGTTTTACTTAAAGGTTAAGCTGAAGTTGTTCTGCAGTCAGTCGGGTGTAAAATGACACCGTCAGTGTGTGGTGCACTTAAAAACAAAAAATGGGTTAAAAAAAAAAAAGTAAATTGTAGCTGTTAGTCTTACCTACCTTAATAAATACTTGGGTAATGACTACACTGACATTAGTTTGAGCAAACAAGATGTTCTTCATTAACAATACAAAAACTGACGTGAGTTTACTGTTTCACACATAGAAAAGCCTTATTTTGACAGACATTAATCATCTGGGATCACACTCCTGTGTTATAACACATTTGTTTTAAAAGAAAATCTTTGCTGTTCATGATTTGTTGTATTTGTTCATGAATGTCTGTGACATGTATTTATTTACTTATGCTTTTTTTTTTTTTTTTTTTTTTTTTTTTGGTTTGTTTGTTTGTTTGGGTCAGACTGAGCCTGTATTGATGAGCTCTAAGTAATGGTGCACTGGTTAAATAATCAATAATGAATAGTAGTCATCCAGAAAGTCTTTCTCCAGGTTTATAATTCTCCCTTTCATTAAGTTCCAGGTTAAAAAGAAGGCTTTCGATCAGTCTGTAGTGCCTACAGTGGCAATAACGTCAGTGTAGTTTTGAATGGAATCAGTTAAATTGAACTTTGTCTTGAAGATTAAGTCGCATCTTATCATCTGTCTTGGACCTTCTGGCTGAACACCACAACGAGATGCTTCCTCAGTGTTCCTTTGTTTCTCTGCTCAAAACCAGAGGTGGTGAAATTTCCTTTCTACAGCAGATGTCTACCCATAATGACAACACTTCTTGTGCAGTGAATTCATCATTTTAAAACAAAGCAGTGTTAATTACAGATACTGATGTATGTTCTTGTGACAGACAAGCTCAACCAGTGGTCCAATAAAATGTGAGATTTCAGGATGTCTTCAAAATTGAAGCTGCTGACTCGTTCTTCGAAGTCAAACTTTACAACAAATACAGACACTATGATTTGAATTTATTACGTCAGATATTTATAGAGAGAAAATATTACATGTAACTGAGGTTTGTTTTTTGTTTTTTTCCAAACTAAAAATATAATTTGATACAGTACCTTGGGAAATTAAATTATAAATACATTCAAAAGTTCATTCAGATCTCATAGTGGGACTGCTACATTTCATCATTGCCACTGTAGTGATTAAAAACATAACACAGTATCTACATAGTAATAACTGAGGAAAAGTGCATTGTGTCTGGTTTAAATATCAAACTGTAACATTTCATATATCGAGGTCCTGCAGGTTCCCCCAGCTGGGTCCCACTTTGACTTTGGCCTTCAACTTCACATAGAGTTTCACTACTGACTCCATCTCTCTCTTGACTATCTGTGCAACCTGACAGAAGCAGAGGTTAGTGTGAGAGACACTTCACACAGCTGTGTGCAACCAAAACAGTAATTCCTTTATGTACCTGTATGAGGTCTTCTTCTGTGGCTTCGTAGATGAGTTCATCATGCAGCTGCAGGATGAAGTAAGCTCCTCTGAGTTGTGATCTTCCAGCTCTGCGATGATTACGGACTGACGAGATTACAGACGTGATTAATTTACAGACTTAAACATGATGCAGGGGTTATCGCTCCCTGCATATTACATTAATGCAAAAAACCAAAAAGGAGATAATTTGTGTTCAGGTCACCTGAATTTGTGTGCTGGTGAGACGGAGGAGCTGCAGGATACGTATTTCGTAGCCGTTTCTGGATGTTGACAGTGGCAAGTTTAACAATATCAGCTGCAGAGCCCTGTACGGTTGTGTTCACTGCCTGCCGCTCTGCCTAAAAAAGTTTTGTGTTTTAAGGAAAAGGTGAAAAAAGTGGAAGAAGCACTGCATGCGTTTTAAATGACATGCTTCATATCTAAATTCTGTCAAAGAACTCGTGCTCACGTGAGCTTTGATGTGTCCATTGTTGCTGGTTATTCCAGGTAGATATCTTCTGCGACCCATCAGCGTCTGGACATAGCCGTCCTTTATACAGTTCCTCACAGTCTGTTTAAGAAAAGCATTGATCCCTGAAATGTCAGAAAGAAAATGTTTTAAAATGAGAATGTAGAAGTAAGTTTAACCAGTTTAAAGCAAACATGTCAGTGGTTCAAGCCCCCTCTACAATTGACCATGGTCTGCTATACTGGATTATCAATCCAACTCTTGGTCTTGTTATGCTCCTCAGCTTGTTTTAGTACTGATAATAACTGAACGACGTTAAGAAGTTTACACTTACACAAGTCTAATCTTCACAACACTGATAAGATTAGAAAAAACATTTCATACTACCAAAAAAAAACAAAAAAACAACCAAACAAACATTCAAGATCTTGCTGTGTCTCTTTTTTTCAAGTACAGGCACATAATTTCCATTTAATGTTTTTATTTTTTCCTGTTATCTCATTGTAGCTATAAACCCCTCAATATTCCAACCTGTATACTGCAGCACATCCCATGAACTGGATTGTCTCATATGCAGAATTTGTGTTTTTTAGCATTGTGTGATGCATAACAGTGCAGAGAATATGCATGCGTCTTTCAGATGGACTCAAATTGGATGAAGAAAAAGTCACATGGGAACAGCTACATTATGCGTGTGTGCAGCAGTCTGCGTGGGTGTAAGAGACACCGTGGCAACAACCGGAAATACACGGCTAATATTAGTGATATTACTAATATTGAGACATGTGTAGTGGGGAAGCCCCAGTGTATACCTTTGTATCTGGCTTTGAAACTCTCAATGTAGCATGCTGCATCATTCTCATCCACTCCCATTTGCTCTCCCAAAGACTTTGCTCCCATCCCGTAGATGATGCCATAGCAAATCTGCAAACACAGAAGCATGTACTCCCCTGGTGACCTTGCATGTGTGCATGTCCTTGCTGTCTACCCTTTCCAGCCTAGTTGTACCTGTTTTGCCTGTTGTCTGAGGCTGTCATTCACTGACTCTGGCTCGACACTCTTCCACTCAGCTGCAATGCAGCGAAACACATCTGCTCCACCATTCAGCACCTGGTGAACATGCAAAGTTCACAATTTGAGTTTACATATTGTTTTCTTTCCATTAACCAGATTTAAATTTCACTGACCTGCAGGAGACGCTGATCCTTTGAGAGATGAGCTAGCACTCTCAACTCCAGCTGGGAGTAATCAGCTGCTAATATCATTCCACCTACACAACAGTACAAAGCTTATAGAAGCGCCCGAGGCAAAGCTACAGGAAGGACAGGTAACCACTCATCAATATGAACTATACGTGGATGTACCAGTAGTATTATTATTAGAGAATTATTATATTAACCTGAAAAAGGAATGAAAGCATGTCTCATGCTAACAGAGAAGGCAGGGCCTTGTTCTGAAGTTCCAGCTGCGACTGAAGATACCACAGAGCGTCTCCTCTTTCTGTAACAACAGTGTAAAAAAATCATTATAGCAAGTCCACCCTGCTACATCACGCCGAGCTACTTAACTTTTAAAGCGGTTAGTTTTGGAAAAAAAATCCATTATTCTTCTTGCATTATTTTAGGGATGTAATACTATTACTCTGTTGTTGGCCTATTTCTACTTCTACTTCATAGACAGACCAATGAATATGAACAGAACATTCGGCATAATAAAAGAGATGAGCACAGGCAAATAAACTGTTCATTTAATTTATTGACTTTTTCCACTGGAAAATACTTTACAGGTTATTATTAAGTAATATGCCACATTTAACGGGAGGCAAATAAAACAAACTACATATTTTAACACATATTTTTAACACAGTTACATGTAGGGCTGCTCAATTAATCGAATTTTAATCACGATTACGATCTGGGCTTTCAACGATCATTAAAAATGACTGAGCCGATTATTAGACCCTCCCTCATGCTTTACTCTCGCGCTGCTCCGTGTGGTAAGTCAAGCGCACCGCTCTCCATTTCGAACACGCGTCACAACAATTAAGAGGACCCGAGGGAAGCTCGGAAAGCTAAGCAGAAGTTATTTGGAGAGGAGAGTGACTGCCGTTGGTTGAAAAGAGGTAAAAAAAAAAACTTCAGTGGTGTGGAAACATTATGGGTTGGCGGAGTTAGACGTGGATCAAGTAGACAGTGTGTAAACTTTGCTACGATGTAGTAGCTGCACCACAGAGCAACACTGCAAAGTTGACTAAACATAGATGTTTACATTTTTCATTTATTTCTTATATTGCAAACATTTGCACTGTTATCAGTATTCGCACACTATTTTATATTATTTTTTAAAGTCATTATTCA
Source organism: Rhamphochromis longiceps (assembly GCF_057381845.1). Lineage (NCBI taxonomy): Eukaryota > Metazoa > Chordata > Actinopteri > Cichliformes > Cichlidae > Rhamphochromis > Rhamphochromis longiceps. Next base: position 26,878,176 of record NC_140562.1, on the reverse strand, counting down.
ATACATTGTTATTGTTAACCCTTTAAAGCCGGTCAGAGCAGCACACTCCGTTTTGCGTAACTATTTTTAAATCCCTGTAGAACCTGAACCGCTAAGCTAGCGCAATAATTTGTTTTGCATATGAAACCGGAGGAGTTGTACTTACATCTTATGCCATCAGCTTGTCCTCGGTCACGGTTTCCTTCCACATAAAGCTTTGCAAAAATTGCATAAAAAGCGCTTGCAGGAACAAAAACATAATATTCCAGAAACACGCTTTGCCGATCCATCAGCTGTTCCTAACACTTCCCACTTTGAAAAAGACTCAACTCGAACTATCGCATTTCCTGCCCGAAACCGGAAGTGATGTCATTTTTGCGGAAAATGTAGTTTTTTACTTGTAGGCCTTAAGTAAAAAACTATACTATACTATACTTATACTAGTGTTTTTATAAGTCATGTTTGACTCTATACTTTTCTGAATAGTTGCTGGGATGCTTAGAACTCGAATTGCACAGCTGGAAATAGTTTATTTTGATGCACGTGCTGTTTTCTTTGCAAATTTGCATCATAGGATTGTTTTTTTTGTTTTTCCTGCAGTATATAAAAATTGCTGTATCTCCAAAATAAAACTATGAAGACACTCAAAATAAATTTCCTGTTGTTGTAAACTATTTTTTGCAACTTTTTTGTATTTAAAGTTTTGAGGGATAAACCTCTTAAATTTCTCCAAGTAGAAATATATGTAAACAAAACAAAAACGATTTTCAATTTTTTTGTAGTTTATTGCACTTGTTTGCAATTAATGTAGTTACTATGGACTTAATGCATACATATTATTAAAATATGGGCTATAACAGTTGTATTGATGTATAGCAACTTGAAATGCTCCCACAAATGGCACTACAGCATGTACAAAAAAAAAAAATATAAGCTCTGGCGGACTTGGTTCTATGGTAGGTCTTAAAGGGTTAAATAAATATCGTCAAATAATCGTGATCTCAATTTCAGTGAAAATAATCGTGATTATCATTTTTGCCATAATCGAGCAGCCCTAGTTACATGTACTGTAAAATAAATTTAAAAACTGCAGTCAGGCCTACAGTAACAGCTGCCAACTTCATTTCTAAAGAAAATCTGAAACTGAATTCATTTAGTGAGAAACGTGTTTTCTCATTTACATATACAGTTGTCTTTTTTCATTTTTTTATTTTCTTTTCTTTTTATTGACTGTCTTTGCATCTCATGACCTCTTGTTCGTTTCTTTCGCTTTCCTGTTTGTTTCTTTGTAACATAGAAAATGCTAAATTAAAAAAAACATATTTATATAATTAAAACTTGATGAATTCCCCTTTTAAAAGCAAAACACTTTGATCAAGTTTAACCTTACCCTGCTTTGGTCGTCCTGTAACAACCATCTTGTGAAGGTGGGCTCTCACCCACCATGGTGGGCATGTGAATCTCAAAGTCTTTGGGGACGTTCTGTATGTTTGGCTCGGTGAAACTCACTCTACCTGAGGACAGAATGAGCCGAGTCACTACAGGCTTCATATTTAACCTAAAGGGAAAATGTATTTGACAGCAGTGAAATCTCAGAAGTCTTCGTGTGCTGGTGTTTGTGTTTTACCTGTGGCTGTGTGTGTTTGAGCGATGGGGTATATCCTGTCCATCTCCAGTGTGGGGTGGTATTGTTTTTCCCTCTGCAGAGGGTAGACCACTTTAGTCAAGGCGTTAGTGATACGTCTCCACTCCAGAATTACACCTGGCAACGCGTGCAGCGGGCGAAGTTTCTCCAGAACATCCTGCTTCGAGAAATAAATGTTAGAGTTACGAAGCCAAAATAATGATTTACAGTTTTATAATATAATAAATACGTTTCTTGACAGCAATTAGGTGCAGGAGCAACATTAATTTGGTGAAATGTGAAATTGCTTCACCTTTGTGGTGCTGAACTGCTTCCCAAGTCGCACTCTGCCACCTGCCCTCCTCGTGTATCCCAGAGTTTTCTTACTTTTTGATCCACCTGCGTCACCATTTGGAGGTAGGTGGAGTTCTAAGAACAACACCTGCGGCATACATGTGAGCACACACAAGTTCAGAAGTCTTACTACGCTTTGCGCAGACTAATTGGCAATTTTACTCAAAAACGTAGCTGGGATGGAGAAGAAGTGTCTGACCTGTGCAATGTCATCGACGCAGGTGAGGGAGAAGCTGTGTCCAGCCAGAGCGTAAGCTTCAGATTCCAGCACAGACAGTTTGGCTTGCATGACGTGTTTTTGTCGTTCACACTCTTCAACACTGAAGCCGACTCCGTTCAGTTCCAGCAGGGCCAAACAAACCTGGGAAGGCATCTCTATGCTCCTGAAGAAATCTGACATATATGTACAATATTGTTAAACAAATGTCTAAACACATATTTCTGAACACATGGAGTGTGAGTTTCTATACCCAGTGTGCCCTCTTTCTCTAGCATGCCGGTCAGATGGTTCATGACGGCGTGTACGAGCACGCTTGTGGTTGCCGCCCTAACACGGGGACAGTGTGAATGTGCATTTCCAAGTCCGTCCAGCAGCGGTAACTCTTCTGGACAGTAGACAGTGACCATGTTGGGTAAAGTCCTCTCCTCACTGCCAGGGTCCAGCAGCCAACACGCAACCTGTGATAGATATTCACAACTTCAGCATGACATTTATTTTCTTTAACAATTTTTTCCCTCCAAGCATGGCAGCTGTATTTAACCCGTAATGTTATTAGTGTATCTGAGACGAAATGGACATTTATTTTTACATATTGCTGAGAAAATATGTTGATAAGTATAAGCAGATCATCTCTTATTGCTCACGGGAAAGATTGTATCTCTCGGCTGACTTGGAAAAGACTTGATATCCCCCTGGGTGAGCTGGAAGATGTGTCCGAAATGAGAGAGAAGTCTGGGCTTTTCTGCCCAGACTGCTGCCCCCACGATCCGACCCCGGATAAGCAGTAAGAGGTGGATGGATGGATTATCTCTTATCGTTTATAATAAATACAAAAAGTCTCAAAGTGTCAGCCTTACATATTACCAAGGTGCAATCACAAAATCTCACAGGTTGAGATAAAAATGATAGTTTAATATGAACTGCACTTGAATGGAGAAGTGTCAGGTTGCACACGTGACTTCAGTGTTTTTCTGTTTTCTCACCTTTGGGTCTTCACAGTTTCCTTCCAAGCTGATTCCACAGCTCAGTACAAGTGTCTTGTACACCTGTATGATGTCATATACAACTACCGCACGCACTTCATGACCAGCTGATTGGCTGCTCAGACAAGCTTTCACCTGCTCCAGCCTCTCATTTACTGGCAAGTCATTATCCAGTGGAGGAGGGGCCAGACTGGCGCTCAGGCCTAAGGGAAATGCAAACAAGGTCAACTGAGAAAACACTGTTAAAGAGCGAGCTGGTAACGTCAACCTGCATGTATTTTTCGATCGCTACCTTTGCTCTGCTCTTCCTGCAGGGATACATAGTATGCGTCTCTTCCTCCCCAGCATACAGACAATCCAATCAGAACAAGCCCTTCGCTGTTCCTTAATGGAAATCCAACAGGCGTGTTGAGCCTGTGCTGAGCTGCTGACTCTGCACAGAAAATAAATGGATGAAGTCACTGATCTCATCACAGGCTAATTTAGTGGTGCTTATGCTGACGAGAAAAAAATACAGGTGCTAAAGAAATTTTGTCAGATGATGCAAATATATTGAGTGCCTTGGAACTGCTTCACCCTAAATGACTCTTCAGTTACCTCTCTTGTGTTTCCCTCCTATTTCCCCCTCAGGCTGCTCTGTCCTTTCACAGGCCAAAGCCAGAGAGTAGCGCTGTTTTGTTTTCCACTCTTTAATGAACGTTTCAAAGAGGCGCCTGTCGCTTGCCACGTCTATGATGGAGAAAGTCCCGGAGTTGCTGGAACAGACAGACGCATCCTGGGACAGCTGAAGCGTGAAGCTTTCGTGAAACACAGGTGACTCTGTATCAGAGAGAGGCTGTGGGGATGGAGGAACAGAGTGTCGGGGAGGGCCGAGGGTCTCGCTGGTGGATGTGGTTTTCAAATTTGACTGCAGAACAGTTGTTAGTTCAGGATTAGGTAGCGTCTGTGGTTCCTGTCCACGTTTTTGGTGGTGATCAGTTGTTGATTCTAGACTCTTATTGTCAGAAGCAGAAACTACTGATCGAAGATTATGGTTTCCTGTGGGAGTTTTAGGACATTTTGCAATTGCCAATTTTTCTTGAAAGCGGCTTGACGGAATCGACTGGTTCAGTGGTGACTGGATGGATGAGGTGGTCAGCTTTACTCTTGGTGTAACAGGTGGTGTTTCCTGAGTTGGGGGAATGAGGTCACCAGCAGAGCCTGGTCTTTCTAGTAAATTTTCACTGTCACTTCTTAAAGGTCGTCCTTCTTTAGAGTTACTTGTAGCAGCAGATTGCTGTAACTTCTCCCTCTTTTTGCCTGCTTGCTTCGAAGACTCTGGTATCAGTGGAGCACCAGCTGTGTTTGCAGCAGCAGCAGCATGCGTTTGAATGACCGTGAGGCCTTCTGTTGTGTTTTGCAAGGGCTGGTCAGACATGCTAGGCCAGCGGTCAAAGATCTCTTGTAAACCAGGGCTACAATCAAATGCACTTTCTGGAGCATTTTGCTGAAAGGGTTGTTTAAAAACTGTATTATGTGACAATATGGCATCCATTTTCTTTTTCTTTTCCTTCTCTTCTCCTTTAGTCTCTACATGTTTTGCATTTTCAACATCTTCAATACCTATTTCCTGTCTCCCTCCTGGGTTAACACTTTCTTGTGTGCTACACTGTTTAATGTTTTTTAGATTTTTCTCATCATGTTCATTTTGAGGTGTAGTAGTGAGTTGTGGCTGCATCTGTCCTTCACACAGAACATTCTGCTCTGGGTTCACTTGCTCATGCTCTTGTTCAGTACCGTCTGCTTGTCTGAACAAACTCTGCCTTTCCAGATAGTGTTCACCGATCAGCAGCGAGTCACCCCACTCTGACAGGTTAAAGAAAGACTCGCCCCATTGGATTGCCTCCTGTTTCTCTGCTTCCTGGTTGGCAAGAAGCTCACTGCGTCGTCTCTCCTGGGTCGATGAAGCACGCTTTTCTTTCACCTCCTGGTTTATAGATTCCTCCTCATCTGATTGGTCAGGGATCTGGTGCGGGCTCAGATCCGCCAGCAGAGGGCTGTGATATAAGCTGTCAAAAAGGAAGCTACTGCTTCTGTTAAGACTCACAGAAGAGGTCTGATTAGGATCCGGGGCCTCATCATTAAATGCACCTTCATTTTCATCTTTATTCATGTTATCACCACCTCCTGGCTCAGGTGAAATCTTTGAGAAAGGAACAAATAAGTATTTATAAAGACGACCATATTCACACAATTCTAGCATAATATATGTTTCAGTCTCTTACCTGATGGCTGGTATTGAGGATGAGCTCCATCTGGCTATCTGAGAGAGAAACATTGAAGCTGGGGTGTGCTTTGTCTGGCCCTTTAAGTCCATTTGTTCTTTCATGTCCATTTTCCTCCAGACCTGCAGCTACTTCCAACAATTGATCTTCTCTTCTCTTTTTTGTTTCAACTTCCTGATCCATACATCGGACGACCTCATCTGTCTGTTGAACAATGATTCTCTCTGTCTGAGTGTCCAGTTCAAAGCTGTCACCAAAACTCTCTTCTCCCGTTTTAACATCCCCCTCAATTTCATCATCTGTCTTATCTCCTCCATAGAGCTCAGGAGATGAAAACTTCTCTCTGCCATCCATCCGTCTTCGCTTGGCCTCAGGAACAGTGGCAGAGGAGTCCGAGAGGGGAGAGTTTAATGTGTCTGGATTTGTAGGTGTACGAGGAGGGGTTTCGTGCATACGGTGAGGGGCAGGAATAGTTACTAGCAGCTGACCTGAATGAGCTGAATTTTTGACTGAAGAAACTATTGCAGGTTTCGAGTGTGACGTTTCTGCGGTCTCAACGTTATCTTGCAGATTTTTGTCAGTCTGTATGGAGTGCAGGACTTTTCTTAAGGCTCTCTTCAGTATACCAGGTTGCACAGGTGAAACAGTGAGTCCTGTGGTGCAGTCTCCTTTCACTGTCCTTGTGGAAACCGTTTGCTGTTGTTCTGCCCGTGATATTGGCGCTCTAAAACGTGGAAGCAGTATTGGAGAAGGTGAGGCCTGAGGCTGTGGTCCCGGTGCAGGCACGGGCAGGGGGCTAGATATAATCTCAGCCAACTCCTGTGTTAGGCTCTGTTCAGGAACAGGCTGATTTACTTGACAATTCTTTGGCCTGATTGAGACCGTGACTCCATCTGCGTCTCTTTCTTTTCGCTTTGCTTTGTGGCACTCCTTCTCTTCCTGCTCTGACCCTATGTTCTCTGCGTTTTCACCTTGATTTTCTGCAGCATTTGTTATTGATTTCTTTGTCACTGCTTTTGATGTTTCATTTTTTCTTTCTCTGTTTGCTTCCCCGATTTCTGGGTCAGATCTGCCTTCCTTTCTGGGATCTTCCAATATATTCTTTGATTCCATCACTCCTAACTTCCCCTGCTCTTTTCCTGCTTCCCCTTTTTCCCTGCTGTTCCTTCCCTCCATTTTCACTTCAGACATCTTTTCATCACTTTTACAGCCTTCCCTAATCTCTTCTCCATGATCATTGTTTGTCTCTGGTTCTTGTACACTGAGACACGAGGAGGACGAGGTGTCCGAATCCCCAGAGTGATCATCAGGGCTGTTTACAGCAGGAGCCCCAGGAGGAAGACTTGTAGGATCCCAGTGAATTCCTAACTGGGCCAGGTCTTCTTGAAGAAGGAGCCTTGCCTCAGACACTATCTCAACAGCTGCCTCCTGTTCTGTGAGAGCTCGTCCACCAGTCACCCAGACACATCGGAGGCTTCGTCTCTCAGCTGCCTCCACTTCACTCTCATCCACTGCACGCTTGGAGCTGATGAAGGCAGACAGTACAAGACTGGTTATAGGTTATAAAGTTCTCAGGAGATTATAACTTGAGTGCATACCTTTTGAAATTGAGTTTGAGTTTAGATGGTTTACCACACCAGCTACATTACGGGGGTAGTTTAAATTGTTTTTTAGTTTGATTCACAGTGCAGTTGTTCAATTGTTATTCCTTTTTTTTGACTGATGTGCATATAATTATGTTCCTCCTGTAAGCACATCAGGATTTTTCAGTTGCATTAACTTTAAAAGTTATTAATAAAAAAATTAATCCAGTTCATCTGAACTGGATTAATTAATAATACACTGATTAATTTCTTTGCAATATTATTTTTCTGTTTTTCCAGCAGCGTTCTGCAACATTTACCAGGTCACAGTTCTTGAGAAATGGAGCACAGGCAAAGGAAAAACCCAATAAATATTTCTGCAGACCCAGGTCGCTTTCTTTAAAATTGCAAAAAATGAAAAATGCACTGGCCTTGATGGAAGCAGTCTTATGTGCCTTATGCACCACTAAGATGCTCCGCCCACCCATTTTTTCCCATTTAATTCTTAAATACCTTTTATGCAGTACGTAGCACATTTGAAAAACTGTATCAGATTTGCTGATTAAAAATTTAAAAAGCAATGCCATTATTTGCCTAGACAGCAGAACCAAATAAGTGCCATTCTTCAGTGACCTATCAGGGACTTCATATCTTTAACACAAATACACACCTACCTCTTAAATGGGATGGCATTCCGCAGGGCTTTCTCAACATCAGCTGCGGTGGCCCTGGCCAGCTCTGCGACAGTGCAGAGGCCTTGGGTGTAGAGCGCTCTGGCTCGAGTTGCATTCAGAAGGGAAACTCTGACCAGGTCGACCAGCTCCCTCTGGACTCCAAAGCTCAACCTGGTCTGGTACTGGGATAAAAGCAGTTCCATGTTGTGCCAGCCAAGACGCTTGCAGAACACAGTTACCATACCTGAGGGAACACATTTACATGCTTAGTTACCAACATGTTGCTTTTTGTTCTGTTTTTCTTTCGTTTCTTGTTGTGGTTACACTGATCACTGATTCAACAGCATTTAGATCCATTCTGATCCAGCGAAACGCCTGATGCACACTGGAACGAAATATGTTAACATGAATTACCTTAGAAAATCTCATACTAACCTGACTGAAAAACATGGACAACTATGAATGATGGATACATGTCTATAAGTTATGTATATAGGTGCAGAAACACATTTAAGTTGTAGTGGAGGTAAGTCTCTCCTGCGTATCTACCACTCAGAAGTGTTCCTGCCTCTTGCATTGAGTTAATGTTCTTGTTAATGTTCTGTTTAAAGGTAAAGTTTTGTCACAAATTCAAAGGGTGCGTATTCTAAAGTGTAACGTGTTCTCTGCTGCAAGCCTCAGAAAAGCTTTACGCTCAAGCCTCCAGAGGCGCTGGAACAACTTGTCTGAATCTCTGAAGTATCTACCTGCATACGTGGAAGCAGACTGCTGCAGAGATTGTAACTGCCCACGACTGCAGTTGTATTTGTTTGCAACAGTTCCCAAAGGCACCTCATTCACCAGATCCTGCAGTACAAGAGTTGTGAAAAACCTGAGAGCAAGTGAAAGAAAAGAAGATGGGAATTACAAAGGATTCAGTCAAACAAAAGAATATACTTTTTCCAGTAATGAAATATATCCCTTATTTGTTTGGGGGTTGGGTTTTTTCCCTGTGCTTCTCATATGAGTCAGCTTTTAAACAAGGGCCGCAATGTTAGGAATCACTATGCACACAATGAACAATATAATGTAATCCAGTACTAAACCCTGATTCATCAATAACATTTCAAGGTTTGCAGCAGTTTGAGGTTCTGAACATGTGAACTGAAAACTAAATGTAAAGGATATTCAGTAAGTATATGTTATACACATGACTTTCAAATTATAATAAATGTGTTTTACCGTTTATGAATAGCCATTTGTCTGTGCTGCTTTTCTGTCTTGGCAACAAGTTTCCCGCCGACAGATCGTGCCAAAAAGCCTTCCTGGACGCCAACCAGTTCTGCTACTCTCTTCATCGATGATGACAGCTGCTCCCACAGACAGAAGAACTGATACCAATCTATGGTGGTCCACTCTGCGTACAGTGGAGTGATCTGAGGAGAATTTGGACACAGTATTTCAAATATTTAGATTTGGAGCAGCAGTGTGGAATTTTAAGAGACGTGTCCTCTCAAAATATTTTTGTTACCTATAAGAAAGTTAGGATTTAAGCACCATTAGGCATGTATCAACAACCTTAAGAGGTATTATATAGCCAACAGAAAATGTTCCAGCAAGTTTTAATATATGTACCAGGTACAAAATGTGCAAATCATTTTCCAGGACAAAACCCTTCATGGCCCGCTGCAGGTCTGCAAATATTCCTAGAGCCTCAGGAGGAGATAGGGAGGAAGAAAGGGTGGCGGCGCCAAGTTGAGTTGGACAGTACCGCTCATCTGGGTATGCAAAGACATGAGACAGAGAGCATATAATTCACTGAAAATCTGATAAGAAAATGATACTAGGATCAAAGAAAGTAAAGGAATCACAGTGAAATTAGTCTTTTATCAATTAACTGTGAAAACATTTTTTTTTAAATGTTGAAAATGACTATTTGAAATATGCATTTCTACCAGAACATAATATTATTGAAGGCCTATTCATCATGTGCCAGTTTAGCAGTGATATGAAAGGATATGAAAGGATGAATACTGCAGGATATTATCAAAACTGTGGGATTACCTTGTCCATCTTTTTGAATGTTAATAAATTCATTCTCCATCAACCATTCAACACAGGTCTCAATAGAGCCTTTACTGGCCTCTTCTTTGGAGACGTTTTTGCCATGACATTTCATGCTGGCAGCCAGAAGTGAGCACGAAGCATACAATCTCACATCTTGCGGAGTGCTGGCTACACCTCCAACGATTATCTGTGTGTCAGAATGAGGGGAATAAGGAAGACAAAACATTTACAGACATCTTGACGCAGCTGCTTGTTTAGTCACTGTGAGGTTAGGTAAAGTACCTTGACCGTACATCAGTTAAACTAGCGCAATAGCTGTTATAAAAGAAGGAAATAATCTACTTTAAGCATAACTTGTTACTATTCCTACCAGTTTGAATAATAATCATACCTCCAGGATGGCTCGTAGCATGCTAGTGGTAACACCTTCACCCTCTCTTCTCACCAGGCAGCTGCTGATTGGCTGAAGAGCACCTTTAAGCAGAGTGATACCTTTCTGACGCTCTGCCTCCTTACACACCAGCACACTTTCACCTAGAAGGAAAGAACAAAATGATAAAACACAAAATAAAACTCTAAACTTAATTTTTTTTGCAAACAAAATAAACTTCATTCATTCATGAAAGACTTCACACACCTGTAGTGTCAATTCCTTTTCTTCCTGCTCGTCCTGCCATCTGTTTGTATGTGAGCGGATCCAGCAAGTGACCGTTGAATGTGGGAGTTCGAATGATGACCCTGCGCGCTGGGAGATTAACCCCTGATGAGAGGGTCGAGGTGGCAGCCAGGACTCTGATCATGCCCTGGCGAAAAGCTCCCTCCAACACGTCACGTTCATCGAATGTTAATCCTGCAGAGTCAAACATTAACTCATATAAACATACTCAAAAAAATATTGCATTTAGTCTAGAACAATGGTTCTCAAACTGCGTGGCAGGCCCCAACCAGGTGACCAATAAGAAATTAAACTAAGTTGATTTAATATAACAATATAGTTATATTATTCAACAACTATTGACAATAGTTGTTGAATGTGGGGGCATCAAATTAGGTTTAATATCCAGTAGTCTAGACTCAGCTGTGGTTAAAAGGATTGCATAAATGTGTTCACCAGCATGGTGGAAGGCCACGCCCCATGGCACAGTGCGCTGCAGGATGGGGTCCAAACCAGCTGGAGTTCGTCTTAATTGAGCTATTACATCCACTAGTCCCTCCTGATCCAGACGCACTGTCTGAGGCTCAGCTTCGCTCTGACGCTCTGAGAAAAAACATACCAAACACAACACACCATAAGATTTGAGATAAAATTCTGTGACTCAAATATAATAAATTCATTAAAAAACTGAATGTGCATATCATAACATGCTGCAAAAACAGGCTATTGTTCTACCTCATTCTGAAATAAGTATTTAAGCTTCACAAACCAGCATGTCTGAGGTTGTAAAACTCTCTCGCGATAGTATCTGCCAGTTTCTCACACCAGTTCTTTGAAGGGCAGAATAGCAGCACGCAGTGGCCCTCTCTCGCTGTCTCATAGCACAAGCTTACTACGTGGTCATCATCACCCTATGACGTAAAGAATCTGTTAATATACTACTATTCATGACAAACTATGTCTCATCTCTGGACTTTACTCAGTTACCTTAACGTGGAGTGCAGGAGTAAAATGTCGGACCACAGAGAGACTCTGGTCATAGATGTTGCAGCCCACCTTGAGGTGCTCCTGCAGGGGTACAGGTCTATAGTCTGTCTGGTACAGCTCTGCACCTAACCAGCTAGCCAGGAGCGAGAGGTTTGGCAAAGTGGCACTCATACCGATTATTTGAATGCCCTCAGAAAGAGACCTGCAGAAAGACTAATTAACACTTTTGGCAGAGGAGCATGATTTTTAAAGACTGCAAATTCAGAAAAGGTCAGGCCAAAAAAATTAAATAAATGGCACAGACCCCATGCTGTTCTGCTTCTGTGCAATGTAGCGGATTTTAGTTAAGAGCAATTCCAGCAGGTATCCTCTTCCAGAATCTCCAACCATATGCAGCTCATCTACTACCACCATACCTTGAAGCACAAAAATAACAAACTCATTCTCTATTAATTATATCAATGAATGCAAACAATTAGGACTGCAAAGCAATAATATCTTTTAGAATTTAGTATTTCTGTATTTAGTAATTTACTGTAGTGTACTGACTTTGGTAAATTACTTCTTTTATTTCAGTTTATAAAATACCTGCAAATAACCCAAATGCGTTCAGTTTACACTGATAAAAGTGAGAAAAGAAGGAACTTCTTAAACTTGAAAAGCTGCAGTTAAGCAAAAGTTTGACATGACCGTCAATTGACGACTCAGTTGTTCAACTGTTTCAGTACTAGCACCTATAACAAATTTATTACCTAGAAGAGTCATACTATTCTCTTCAATGAGTCTGTTAAGAAGAGAGTTGGCTTTTTCTATGGTGCAAACAGCTACGTCCAGAGCTGTGAACCCTCCAGCAGCAGAGGTGCTGCCCATGTACCCCTCCACCCGAACTCCTGCCTCTTCAAATATGCTCTACAAGATAAGATACACAAGTGTGTTAGACTGAGACATATACACAGAAAACACTTTGTCCATAACCATATGCATGAATTTCTCTGTTCACTGCTCACGCACCTGAAGGTAATGCATCTTCTCTTTTGCAACAGAGACAAATGGCAGGATGAAGAGAGCTTTTCTTTTTGTCTCCAACACACGCTTTAACATCAACAGCTCTGACACCAGAGTTTTTCCAGCACTAGTAGGGGCTGAAATAAAATTTAAAAAAAAAAAAACACAAAACGAAACAATAATAATAATAATAATAACAGCAATACAAATAATAATTGAAAAGATTTTCCCAACTGATATGCCTGTTGCTCCTCCCTCCCCAAGACCCACTTTAGAAACCTTGAGATCATAGAGGAGAGAATAAAGAAAACATAAAACATTGAGATTCTTACCAGAATACACCAGGTTACCTCCCTGCAGCACCTGTCCAACAGCAAGGCACTGAGCCTGCCACTCAAACATCCGAGTCACTCCATGTTTCTGGTATCGGTCCAGCACAGGTTTTGGTAAGCCCCAGTTGGAGAGCAACAGCTTTTCAGCTTGGTCAGGAGGAACACACAAGGCAGGACCTACAGTAGGACACAAGTTATTACACGTAGTATTGAATCAAAATCTTCAATGCTTTGTTTAAAACAGATATGTGATCATGTCACACACATGTCAAATATGAATACAGTTTATTGAAACAGTCCAAATCTGGGCACACATGAACAAGAAAGCCATTCATACAAGCTGCAAAACTGGTTTACTAAAAGGATAAAATAGCCACGTGCTGCAGGGCCTCAAAACTGTGATCAGTGGTCGCACCACTGCCTTTGATTATATTCAATATGAGGCAACTTTATTTTATTTGGGCCTTTTTTCTTCTCGTCTTCATGCCTTTCCTTGTCTTATGTAAAATAGTTTTAACTGCTTTGTTGGCGATTGGTGCTAAACAAACAAAATCCCCTACCTCATGTCTCATCTAAGGGGAAGCAGCTTGGAAATGTTGCTATTGATATGTATGCTATGAACGTTGATATTGAAACCATGTTCTGAAGAGGGTTTACTTATCATATCAAATTTTACAACCTTGATTATTTCTGTGCACATTCCTAAGCTGTATGCAGTAACCCACACAATAGTTCATCTGTGTTTCGTCCAGCAGCCAGCTGAATGGTTAATCTAGCTCGACAGTTTTATGTCAGTGCCTGGTGTACTTTACCTGGATGAGGCAATGTGTCACTGAGAGTGCTGAGCTCTAAGCCGCTGGGGACTGTGAGCACAGAAGCAGACTGACTCTGTAACGATTGCTGGAGTTTGGCCCTCTTCATAGCTGCTGCGAGACGGGTGGGGCTGAACAAAATGTAGTCCCTGGATAGATGGCCATTCTTACTTGACCCACTTTTGTCTTCGCTAAAAGGAGAACTCTTTCTTTTAGACACAAGCTTCTGGCTGTGGAACAGAGCAAGAGAGAATATGTTGACAGAAGCAGTTCAGGAGGACATTAAAGAAATTATACAAAAGCTAGACAAGTTAAAACACACATGCTGGAAGTGCCTGCTTGCTGACTCTTTTGTGTGTTCTGGCAAGCTACAACGTTGACAACGGCAGAAGCAAGCTTTGAAGTAGTGCTCTGTGGATGTTCCACTTCCTCCGAGTCCTCACTGAAGAGAAGCTTTTGAGCAAGCTCTTTGCAGTCAGCTCTCCAAGTGGACTCCCCCAGCAGAAACACAGCTCCTCCGTTCTAAGACAAAAAACAATGCTTATGATTTATTTGAATCAAAGAAGGACAGAGAGAGTAAAATAAGCTGTTCCACTCACCGTGTGGTTGTCTTTGTTGCTGTTCTGTGATCCGTTTGTTTTGTCTGACAGGCTTGTTTTCTGTCTGTCTCCGTTTGGTGGCTCATCATGAGCTTGGAAGCTGTGCGCAGAAATAAGTGCATTCATTACTTCAACACGTACGACTGGCGATTATATTAATATTGGTGTCTCCAAGCAACAGCTGACTGTTCATAAATGTCATTGCAGATAAATGAAGTGAAACAGGTTACTCACCTTGTTTTCTTTTTGACCTGGTGCTGTCCCATGTAGCTCCTTTTTTTCTGAGGACCCGAGGTGTTCATGCTGAACAAACTGCAGAGGTTTTAGTGAACGCCCGAGTGAGTGGATGTGAATTAACATGACATAAATTTACCCTCGACACAGGCTTATAAACTCAATTTGATGTTCACAAAACAAAAGAAAGCAATAGTCAACCTCTTAAGTAATTATTTTAGTAGCGAAAAAAAACAATAAAAAAAACCTTTTAGTTTGATAAACAAATCTCAAATCAAAAAGACCGCCGGAGCGCCACCCCGGTGTTTCGCTAAAACTGTCCGACGGAATACAAGCTGTTCCTAAGCAAAGTTCCATTTAGCATCACTATTGCTACTACTATCTATTCTACATTGACTATTAATAATGATTGATGTGAATAATGATTGTGTAGTGAATAATGATTGTGTATTTACAGTGGTACTTTTTACTTTCTACTTTACCACTTACGTAAACGTAAAAGTAATACATTCTAAACCTTACTGAACCTTACAATATAAAAGTAAAACTATCCATTACACATAAAATGGGTTCCATAGCCATTCTTTTATGTTATAGTCTATTATCAAATTATTATAAATGAATAAGCAAGTATTTCATATTTGTAGATGCCCAGGGCAGAGGTGATTGAAGTAATTGTATATACTGTTGCGTGGTTTCATTTACTGTACAGCAGTTTATTTTTCTTTTTTCCCCTTTTTCACAATTTAGCTATTCTTCCCCGACCATACCGTATACATGCTGATGACGCAAAGAATACACATTAGTATAATATACCATGTATGTGTAGTGTAAATAAAACTAATACTGATAATTGACAAATTAAATAAAATGTTGTTTAATACATGTTTTATGATGTTTTATGTTTTGGTAAAAATAATTATGCTCCAGGGTATTTACTGAAAAACACATAATGCCTTAAATTCAGAAAAATTACTACATCGTAAAATTTTCGAAATTTTATGAAGTGCTACTTCTTTCCATTTCTTTTCTGGAAATAATGTGTAGAACAATATCGTCCTCTTCTTTTACTATAAGTTGGATATTTTATATCTATTTAGTCTGGTCCTGTTACAGTGAAAGTAAGTCTGCCTATTCAGCGGGGAGGAATAAAATATAGACCAAATATGACAGTAAACATTTATAATGTTTAAAGCTGAATATTCAATTCCGAACTTAAGATGAGTATGATCTACTCTGTTTGCCACGAAAGTGAAATCTGTCAGTCATAGCATAGGCCTTTACTCAAGTCTTCTTTCTTTCCCGTAAGTGCATATGAAATTCTGGGAGGAGCTATTTCCGTGGTTCAGAGAAATACTTAGGAAGTAGTGCCGAGATCCTCTGAACTGTTTACAACTCATATATAGAGTCACGGTTATGTTTGTCATGGTTATGAAGAAAAATATGTATTTTCCTCTGTGCAAAAATTGCTCAATGTGAATATTTGCTTTGTGAAAAATTGCAGGAGATAGATATCATACGATTTAGAGACCATTTGTGGCTGATTGGCGAGTCTATGTATGACTGTATCATAGAAACAATGATTATCCCATACTTGCTAAAATTACTTGCACTTGGATTTTGTTTTACATCTCTGTTCAGATTTTCTCCCTCTAGGCTCATAAAAATTTCCCTGTATGTTAACTATTCTGCTTTAATATAGTCTATAGTTATTTTTACTGACTGTGTTTGGAACACTGTGCTCTAGAGTTACTGGACAGCAAAAGGAAGATGCAGCATGGGGAAAACACTACCATGTTATTCAGTTAATGAAACGCCAGCGGTTTGAGCTGGGGGAGATGTGGGCGGGGCTTAGAAGTCTATCTCTGGCTGCATGGCGTGAGCGAGCGGCTAGTGGGCGCGCCCGCTGCGACGTTGCGGAGGCTTCAACATGGCGGAAGCCCTGACAACTCAGGAGCAGCTGGTAAGAGTCTCTTCGTGATTTTTTTTTTTCCTTTTTCGTTTTCTTGTAGTAGTCATTGTGTACAGTCGCCACCCTCAGTTTCTTCTCTAAAGGAGGTTTTTAAAAAAATCAGATTCTGTCGTGCGGTTATTTCTGGGAACGGGGCGGTGTAGTAAACAGCCCCGGCCCGTTCACAAGCCTCCTGTCGACCGACTCCGGTGTGACTGACAGTAGTTAGCATGTGTGTTAGCGCGATGGCGTTTGCTAGTAGTGGAAGGTATCATTTTACCGGCAGTCTGCCTTGAATGCTCACTTCCTGATAACTAGGCATTATGCGGACCACATCGATATGTTCATGAGTCTAAAGTAAATTAACCAGCGACCCACAATTCTTTACAGTTGGCCCTACTCATAGAGCTTGTAGTCACTTAATGGCTTTCGTTAGCCGTCCAGCTACCACATGCAACCTAGCCGCTAGCTAATGGCAGTGGCTATTGTTGACTTGCAGGGAATTTCCTAGACTGCAGTCTTACCAGTCTTTATAAATGATTTCGGGCTGAGCATTAAGGTTAAAAAAGATAAATCGATTGTTGTCTTTATTATTTATTGTCATTTTATACCATGACACGGTTAAAAATGACCAAAACCGCGACTTTGGACGAGTGTTTTGCTACGAGCCAACGAACTAGCAATATCTCGTCTAACGGATTTACTGTGGACAATTCATAGAAATGATCCTCCGGTTCGTAGCATTGTTGTTGCAATCACTTTCTAGTAAAAGGGGTGGGCCTGAGATAAATGACAAACATGAAATGTCATTCTGCGTTTCTGATTACAGCATTATATTACAGCTTCTGGCCTGATCTTCATCTACTTATGACAAGGTTAACGGATCATTGAGCAAAGTTAAAGGGCATACTTTGGATGCTCCCCAGATTTGCAGATCTTATCTGTTGATAGCTAATCACTTTCGCGCACACAGTAACGTCTGTCAACTAACTGCCCGCACCACTAACGTTTGTAGATTTTGGCTGCTCGTGTTTGTCGTCTTGGATTACATCTCAACCAAGGGAAAGCGATCATCCTGGTGTTGATGTACCGTTATTGGGTACTAGATTAATTATGTGGTCATGTAATTTAAATATGCCCCCTAAATAATGAGTTT
The DNA here is from genome assembly GCF_057381845.1 of Rhamphochromis longiceps. Taxonomy (NCBI): domain Eukaryota; kingdom Metazoa; phylum Chordata; class Actinopteri; order Cichliformes; family Cichlidae; genus Rhamphochromis; species Rhamphochromis longiceps. The sequence goes on along the minus strand of NC_140562.1, from coordinate 26,860,718 downwards.
TTCAATAGTTTTTGTCCCACTTAAAAATTTAGGCCCACAGTGATAATTCTCTTGATGTGTTAATACTTTGTATATAAGTATATTTTTTGCCAGTCAAGACCTTGCATCTTTTTGGCATATAATTAAGACTGTGCCAGGAAATGCACACATTTTTCCAAATATTAGTCTTGGATTAGAAAAAATGAAAGTCTGCATTCTGGTTAATTTCCAGTATGCATCAATTATATAGTTATTTGTTATAATTCATCTATTTTCTGCATAGGAAAAAGATATATACAGAGGCAGTAAAAACACCAGAAAAAAACAGTTTTGTTACTTATGGTTTCATAAAAAAAGTATAATAAAGACATTTTTATCAAATTATTTTCTTTGTAAAAAGGGAAAATGCATACATTTCTATTAAATAATGTAACAGACTCATGTGTTTAGTCATTCTCCAAAATCCCACGAGCCATTTAAACAAAACAAAGAAAACCCTGCACTGACATTTTCACATGGATAGTGCCACATGTTGGATGAGCATCTCTTTTGTTTAGGGCTACAATTAATAACAAATTTCATTATGAGACAAGGTGCTTAAGCATTTGGATGGGTTACGTTTGCCAAAAAACACCCGGTGGAGAAACACGGTATTTTGAATCATGTTTACAATGGATGTACATTTCTTTGTCCTTATTTGTGCACATATATAAAGCTTCTTTGTGTATAGCTGAAAAGTTAATTGTTGTCCCCATTTTTATACTTTTCTCCTGGTGCATTCAAATTTGGAGGATGGATGCAGAGTACTTGGAGCAAACAAGCTGACTGTTGTCTCTTGGCACATGAGTGCTTTTGTTGATAGTATCTTCCAGTAGCGCACACTTCACAATATTTAATCTTTGACAAAATTGTGTACTTTTCTTGTCATGTCAGCAATCATTCCCATATTATCTTTTGTTTTTTATGGATATCTTTCAAAGCCATATAAAGTTTTACACACAATCTCTCTTTTTTATTTTCTTAACGTGTGCCCATCTTTTCCCGTGTCTTTTCAGGCTGTAGAGGAGTTCCTGAGTGAGGTGCGGAGCAGGGAGCAGCCTCACAGCGCTGGGCTCGTCTCTCAACCTACAGCTGTTAAGTTTCTTATGGCCCGCAAGTTTGACGTCTCCAGAGCCATCGATCTTTTCCAAGCATACAAGGTATGGCATTGTTTCAACTAGTGACAGCAACATCTGTTTACCTTCTGTCGTCACGCGAACCCCATCGGGCTTAATTTGTGCAAAATAGTTCCAATTTTTCAGGTAAATATCACACATTGAATTTGTAATGATTTCTTAAGTGGTGTTTAGATATAAAATATAATAATCCTTAAAAATAATCATAGGCTTGTTTGTAAATGCAGGAAATCTTTAAAATGCATAGTGTTAATGCCCTATAAGTATATCTAATGACAGGGTTTCTGTTGGGGGGGGAAAAAAACCACAAGTTAGTTCACAGGTTATTACATCTCTCAATGTTAAACATTAAAATATAATTATAGTTATAACATGTAATTATTGACGCTTAAATAGTTATCTATTATCTGTTAAAGTTAAAAAAAAATGAACTGGAGTGGTACTTGTATCGCACTCAAGCAGAGCGCTAAGAGAGCTTTTGCACCATAACCAGCATTCACTAATTAACACATTCATACTGCACTTTTTTGTATGTCTTTAAATGCTTTTTACTTCTCACACACCTATGAATCACAATGCCCTGAACATACTTGTATAATACAGTGTATATAAAAATGTATGTTAATCTAATACATGCTAGCACTTTAGTGGAATAATTGAGTTCTGTTTAAAAACCAAAAACAACCCTTGAGTTGCAAGTTAATAAACTGGCTTTTGTAATACACAGACTAACAACTGAATACTGTTAAGTGTTTGTATACATACTAAGTCATCTATAAGCTTATGACTTTCCCCTGTCTCTCCTGTGTCTATCTTCATGTATGAAAATTAGAACACAAGAATCAAAGAGGGCATAATCAATATCAACCCTGACGAGGAGCCCCTACGCTCTGAGCTGCTGAGTGGCAAATTTACAGTCCTGGTGAGTGATAAAGCAATGATAAGTCACTTAACATAAAAGGAACTGTAGCTTATCATTTTGAATTAACACCCAAGAATACACAGAAAATTATGCAAGGTGGTGCTGGTCGTTAAAAAAGAGTTTTGTGTGTTTCTGTATGTGCATGTCACAGGGCTCATGTAAGCTTATTTTTGTATTTCTATGAATAGAAATGAAGTAAAGTTTTTATTTTCGATAAATTGATTTGCAGTGGTGTAACATGGTGATCTGTTAATATTTTTCCCAGCCTGGCCGAGACGCAAAAGGTGCTGCTGTAGCACTCTTCACCGCTCGACTTCATCGACCAGACCTCACCACCCATAAAGCTGTTCTCCAGGCCATCATCTACCAGCTAGACAAAGCCATAGAGAGGTAAAGCGTGAACCATAAATAAACAGTTTCCTATGACACTTTATCGTGTTATTTTGATCTGGTACAACAGTTCGTCCCCTGTGCTCTGATGTTAATTCATAAAGATAGAAATATCGATAAATGGGTTAATCATTAGCGTAACATGAAAAGTCCCTGATTGAAGACCAGGAGGAGGTATAAACACAGTCTGTCACAAGCTAGTCTATTTCATATGCCGATCGTAAGCCCACATAAATGGGAGGGTTGTGTCAGGAAGAGCATCCAACATAAAAATCTCTTGCTTTAGTGATTGATTTGAATAAAGGATCAGTTGAAAGGATCAGTTGAAAGTACCTTTAGAAATATAAAATAACTAAATGAAACACAGGAATTATAATAGATAAAAGTGTATTTTTAAGCACATTTATTTTGCTCTTTAACTGTAAAGATCTTCATTTCTTTATAGTGTTCAAACTCAAAGGGATGGGCTCATATTTATTTACGACATGACCAACTCCAGTTATGGAAATTTTGACTATGAGCTCTGTGTCAAGATTCTCAATTTGCTCAAGGTAAATATAAGGAGCATTTTTTTTTCTCACGTTGTGTTTGATGATCTTGGAATTCAAAAATGCTTTTCGCCTTGTTTTTTTTTTTTTTTAATATTTCATTATATTTTTATAGTGAAAAATAATTATATATTATATAATATATAATAAAAATATTTTCATTTTGCAGGGGGCCTTTCCAGCTCGTCTAAAATGTGTCTTCATTGTGTCCTCACCTCTTTGGTTTCGAGCACCTTTCGCGGTTCTTCGCCTCTTTGTACGCGAGAAGCTGAGAGAAAGGGTGTGTCTCTTAGTTTCATCAAGAATTTGCATCATGTATAAGATGTTTGTTGTTCATTATTTAATACTTACTTTTGTTTTTCTCCTCACCAGGTCTGCACAGTGAAAGCTCATGAGTTGGCAAGTCATATCCCAGTTTCCTCCCTCCCTGAACACCTGGGTGGGACATCCCAGTATAACCACGTGGCTTGGATTCAATCCTGTGTTAATGTAAACACAAACATTGTTCAGGGTGACACAAAAGAACATGACTGCGTGGGAAGCCTGTTGCGCTCTTATAGCTTAGAGAATAGCAACACAAGTGTAGATGCAACACTGTCCCACGCCCATATAAATACACAAATAGGTCCTGAGATAGCTGTGGCTAACTCTAACTGCTATGATGACAGCAACGCAAACCCACACAACCACTGTGTTGTGGAGAGCAGGACTCGAGGCCAAGGCCAGCACCAACATAGTCCAAATTCTGCTGTGGACAAATCGCAAGTGAACCACCAACACTGGAATGGCTCAGCAGTGAGCGGAGCCAACATGGCTGTCATTGGCTCCAGCGCCAATGCTAACATTAATGGTAGTGGCTGCCAAGCTCCTCCCCAATCAGACACTCCCCCTGATACACCCCTCTCAAAGAAAACTGATGGGGCTGTGGTGAGTGGCAGTGAGGGTATAGAGGAGGAGTATGAGGAGGGTGAGGAGGAAGGAGTGCCTCCGTTGCCTCAGAAATCTCAGCCTCGTCCACCCAACCAGCCTTCCTCAAAATCCCCACCGCTGTCCTCATCTTGGGGTCCTGATGATGAGAACCACTGCATGGAGGTGTCTGTTCACATGCCAGAGCAGGGAGCCATGACGGTGCATGACCTGGTGGAGTATGTGAAGAGGAAGAAGAAGAGAGGGATCTATCAAGAGTATGAGGAGATCCGCAAGGAGCCTCCTGCAGGCACCTTTGACTACTCTAAGTAAGACTTGTCAAGCTCTTATATTTTGTGTGTCTGAATTAAATGTATAATATCAGCCAGAGCTTCAGTTTGTTATGTAGCCTCACATTAGACTCATCTTTGCAGGAAATTGTCCAATCAGGTCAAGAACAGGTACAGTGATGTTCTCTGCCTCGACCAGTCACGAGTGCGACTGTGCCCACTCTCTAATGATGAGGATGAGGTAATAATTCATCTGTAGATACATTTCAATCAATAAATTATAAGTACGATACTAATACAATATTATTGTTTATCTCTGGGAATTAGTGAAGATTGCATTAGCATTTAGCTGAGATGAAATTCATGTTTATCATCGGCAGCTGAAAGTATCTTATTAATTTAAGACATTGAATGTTGGCCCAGTCTGTGTATTCAAAATGTTTTGAATACAGGTGTATCTGTGTTTTGGGGTGTTTTTTTTTTTTTTTTTCAGTTTTTGTTGTTGTTGTTGTTGTTGTTTGTTTTGTTCTTTTTTTAGACAGTGGTCTAAGTGTAGAATTATTTACTACAATTAAGGTTATGCACACTTTTTTTTTTTTTTTAACTGTAATGTGTAGCATCTTCTTATCCAAGGCAAAATAACTGAACGGTGAATCGCTCTGCTGTGTTTTGCAGACATCAGATTACATTAATGCTAGTTTCATGGATGGGTACAAGAGGAGCAATGCCTACATCGCTACTCAGGGTGAGAAGCTGTTCACATAAGTTCCTGCTTTACTCTTTATTGCTTGTAGTTTTGCATATTTTTATGATATAATGAGATGATTCCTTGAACAGCTCTTATCTTTCAATGAATGTAATTCTAAGTGCTTTAACTGGAAAACTGCATGACTCCTTCAGATATTTGTTTATTATGTTCTGGTCGTGATGTACGTCAAATGCCTCTAATGGGATTGTGAGATTGAATGGAGTGTGAAGATCCAAAGTGCCTCAACTCTTTTGAGCAATACTGTAGTTCTCCATACTGTGTAAAGAACTACAGTATGGATAATACTATAAATAGTACATGAGCTATTATCGCTGTTGCTCTCTTTATTCTTTTATTGTTTTGTCTGATCTCTACTGACTGCAACTGATCAGTCTTTCACTTTACTGACTTTCATTATTTTGGAATCTCAGCTGGCCGCATTGACAGATTTATCTTTTACATATGCCAGCTTTGCTCCCACTTCTCACCTCTTTTAGTCTAGAGCCGTACTCTGTTTCATCACCACCAATAATGTGACTTGCCAAGCTGTTTGTATGGTTTGTGCTTGCTCGGACTTCCCAGTCCGTCATACTTAATCCATCAACAGCAGTTCTTTAGTACATAGCCGCTTAGCTCCTACAGCTGTGGTTTTACCTTTCCGACTCTCTGTCGCTATTACATTTCTACCTGGAAGTATGTCTGTCTGTCAGAGATGTATTCATCCCAGCGAAATTTCACGTTGACTGCTGGGAGATTTTAGTATGGATATTATCTGTATGTATATTAAAATACAGCAGTCTCTATCAGTAGTCAGTGTAAAATTTCCATATGGATAATATCATACAATATCAATAAGGATAAGCAGAAGAGGATGGGTAATGTTCTCATGCTGGACTTTACATTTTACTAAGATAGCTTTTGACTGATTATCTTTTAATGGCTATTTAACTCTATCCAAGACAAATGTTCAACATGTCACTTCATTTTAAGGGCATTAAATAGTCTTTCGGGTGTCATTGACAGCCTTCCCACCATAAACTCTTAACCTACCCCCGATGGTCTTCTTGGACTTTTAGATGCTCTTGCTTTAAAAACATAGGTTGTTTTTCTCCCCATCATGGTTTACTTCTGAATTATGCAAAGTGGTAGCAAAAAAACCTATCTCTTGGAACACCACTACAAAAGAGTTGGATTTTGTTGTTCACAAAGAAATGTACAATAACCACATTCTTCATTAGAAGGATGCACGCTATCTACAGAAAAATCTACTTGGTACACAGATCTAATCAGTAGGGGTGCAACGATATTCGTATCGATATTGAACCGTTCGATACAGTGCTTTCGGTTCCGTACGCATATGTATGAACAATACAATTTTTTTTCAATTTTTTTTTTTCAATTTTTTTTTTTTTTTTTTTTTGTGTCCCGTTTGGATCTATAGCCATCAGAATTGTTGTCTTGAGGCCAAGAAAGATGCCAAGAGGATTTATTTTAAGTGGATCATCATATTGGTCCAGTTGATTGACCTTTATTATAATTATGAATTTATTTTATTTTCAGTTGCAAACGGGACAGACATGACTGTGGGATAGGACAGGGGGAAAGAATGAAAGAAAGAGGGGGAGAGAAAGAAAGAAAACCAAAGGGGAGAAAAAAAAAGAACAATACAAAATTTGTAATTTATTTTATCAACTTTCCTTCTGACAATGCTGTCTGTGTTGAGCGCTCAGTGAATCTGCATTTGACTACTCCGCCTAGGCTCGAGAGTGCAGCCTAGGCGGAGTAGTCGAACGCAGATTCACTGAGCGCTCAACACAGACAGCATGGTCAGAAGGAAGAGCGCAGGGCAAGCTAGCGAGACAGAAGTGGACCTCCCCACCCTCATTCAGATCTGGCATTTGGAATTATTTTGGTTTTCATGTGACGTATGACCCTGAAGGTAAGCGAGTCATGGACTAAAGTAAAACAGTATGTTGGATGTGCCATGCAATGCTCAATTACATGGGTGGGAGCTAGTGTGTTAGCGCAGTTAGCTCGTTAACGTGTTGGCCGTCTAGCCCCTCTCTGTATAGGGTAGCTCGTTAACGGAGATTTGCCGTGTTGTGGCGTTAAGGTTATTTCAACGAGATTAACCTGAAAGCACTAGTGGGAACACAACAAATATGACTGCACATTTACACCGACATCATCCTAGTGCAAAGACAAAAACAACAAGCATGCATGCTACAAACTTTAGCCGAGTCATTTAGACAGCTGTTAGCACAGGATTCTCCTTATGGAGACCTGATATGTTTAATATGCTGCTGAGAATATAGCCCAGAAGAAGCGGATAGTATAGCTTTTATTTTGGAAAGAGACATTTCTCTGTAATAAACTCTCTTTTCCAAAGATGAGTGATTCCTCAATCAGATACAGGGCTCGCAATATCGCTAGCCCGACGTCCCGGGGCTATCTCTGCCCTGCCTGTCGGGCTATTGTAGGAAGGAAAAATATATGTCAATGCTTTTGCATTCTTTCAGAAATGTAGCTGGGTAATTATGTTATTGGGTGAGCCACTGTCAATATGTGACATATTGAAATCGTGTTTGAATTTGCGCTTGTTTTTTTGCTTTCACTTTGCAATTGCGCGAACTGTGTATAGAGAGCGACAGCACTGATCTGTGAGTGATGATAATTTGTGCACCAATTCCTCTGACATCGTCTTATTAATTGTTAGCTTACTATGCAAACATGACAAGTGAAATCTCCCGCAGCTTAAACATGTGAGAGGTTGATCGCGCAGAGAATCGCTGAGCTTATGTGAGTGCGGCAGGATATATATTTCACTACGATGACCTGGATGATTGAGAACCTTCACAGACAGATATATATTTTAGTTCTGCTGAGCCAAATAAGACAGGTCAGGGTGAAGAAGTGACAGCCAAAGAAAAGCTTACCACAAAACGGAGAAGTTATGACAAATCAGACTATAAGGCAAAAAGAAAGTGCAGCTTTATGGTTTCATGGACAAAATAATTTCTGTGGCTGCAATATGACGAGCTAAAAAACAACACGCACAAGGGTTAGGGTTAAATTTAAAAACTGTACTTTTGTGTTAAAATATATATTTACAATTTTAATAAATGACAAATTAAAAAGGCATGAACATTTTTTTTTGTATCGAAAAAATATCGAACCGTGACACCAAAGTATCGAACCGAACCGAACCGTGAATTTTGTGTATCATTGCACCCCTACTAATCAGCTCAGGTCAAGGGAGCAAAGGACCCTTTTCTGAATGGTCAGGAACATAATAACCTGGCTCTGCTGCCTCATCCTTACCCACCCTCTTACTGTAATTCTTTGATGTTATTTTTAAAATGTCAAAATAGACTAGATTTACCAGCAGCTGATCACTAACACTTCCTGTAATTTTCCTCCTCCCGTTTCCCTCACTTTCGTTCCCTTTTTAGTTTGAAACTTCCCTCTGCTCACAACCAGTATCATTCCTTGTTTATGTTCCTCATTGATTACTGTAACGTCTTTCTTTTTTGTTTCTCTATCAAGTCCATCCACAAATGTTATCTGGTCCCAATTGCTAGTGGTCATATCATAACCAGAACTCCCTCCATAAGTCATTTAGTAAAACTTCATTGACAAAATCACATTTAATTTTGTCTTTTATTCATCAAGATTCTGCTCCTCGCCTTTTAAGCTGTTCCATAAACTTGCTTTGCAGTACCTCTCTTCTACTCTCAGATCCTGCACCGTGCCTCTGGACTCCCTCTCAGACATCTGTAATATTGGCATTAATCCACTTTAAAATTTCCCCTCAAAACTCTCTTCTTTAAACTGGCATATTCACCTTTAACTGTCACATGAACCCTCTGTTCTTAATTAGCTTATATATTGTAAAATAGTTTTATTGTCATTGATACTTCCTTGGTTACCATTTTTTAAACTCTTCTGTGTAAGTTGAGCTTTAGTGTTTTGAAAGACGCCTAAAATAAAATGTGTCGTTATTATCATCTTGTGTCCCTCAGGTCCTTTGCCAAAAACCTTTGCTGACTTCTGGAGGATGGTTTGGGAACAGATGGTACTTATCATTGTAATGACCACCAGGTGAGACTCCAGTTTGGATTGCTGATGTAAACTTTAATGTAAGGATTTTTACAAATGATGGCACATTATTGATGTGTTGTGAATGAGATGAAAATGGATTTACTGTGTCTCTCAGGGTGGTGGAGCGTGGACGTGTCAAATGTGGACAATACTGGCCTCTTGAGGAGGGCAGGACTGAACAGCATGGATACTTCTTGGTCAGGAATACACACATCCAAGTGTTTCAGGACTTCAAACTTTCCCATCTTGAACTGTACAACACACAGGTAGAGCACACGTGTAGTTTACATTTCTTTAACTCAGTTTAAGTCTTTTGAGATGAAAAACTGAGATAGGAGTTTCATTTGTCAATTAAGAGTTTCTAAAGAGTTTCTTTAAATTGTGAGAATGCTTTGTCAGTAGAAACTGTAGAAATCACCATATCTTATTTTCCAAAACGGCTTAAACATGCCAACTCACAAGAAAGAAGTGACTATCTTCTCTCTTTATCTGCTCTCCTGTGAAACCGTCTGACCTTTTAGTCTGGAGAGAGGCGGGAAGTGTGCCACTACCTCTATGTCAGCTGGCCGGACTTCGGAGTGCCCAAGAGTGCTTCTGCTATGTTGGACTTCCGTGAACATGTTCTGCAAAGGAGGGAAGCTGCAGTCCAGACCTTGGGATCCACCTGGAGAGGGCCTCCAGGGGGCCCCCCTGTGGTTGTGCATTGCAGTGCTGGCATTGGCCGTACAGGTAAAAACTATGGATGCTCTTGGCAGCTAATTTCTTAATCGACCAATTAAGGGGGAAAAAATTGACTAATCTAAAACTAAGAAACACTCAGATATCAAGTTAAATCTGAGAACCCTTCAATGGATAACCATTAAAACATTGACATCATTAATCCCGTTCTTCAATAATATATCTTGCTTAACTGTGCAGCACCTAACATTATCAACATTGAACATTGTATTCCAAATAGACAAGGAAGAGGGAAAAACACTGAAAATAAACCTTTCAAGTTAGAGTTGCGGCTCTAATTTGAGCCCCTCCTGAATGACTGAACTCGTCACCCTATCGCTAAGGGACAGCCCATCCACCCTTAAAGATCATTTTTGCTGCTTGTATCTACAATCTCATTCTTTTGCTTTTAAAAGAATAAGAGTGTTAACAAAAGATCAGACCTAGAGCAACATATTTATGGTCTTTCTCAATATTGATGCTCCATCTGGTGGCAGATGGCTGCATAACATTTAGTACATAGCAATTTACCAGCACTGGGCATCAATTCAAATGTTTACAATTAGATTACACTACTAGCACGTCTGGTACCGACTAGTAACACTAGGGATGATTAGTTGTGTAGTTGAATAGTTGCACACATCCTAGTAAAGATGTCGTCATCTGATTTAAATACTTTAAATATAGATTTATAGCGCTCTTATGCATCTTAAAGTAATCTCATCTGAGAGTTTTACTTTACTATTTGAACCTGGAGCCGGTGCCACTTTAAATAAATGGTAGCTAACCTTTAAATAGCCCAAGAAATTGGTTATTAAGTTTAAAGCACAGAAGACAGTAAAGCAATCTGCATCTGTCCCATAACACTTAAGTATTTTTTTACAGTGCCTGTTTAGCTCAGAGGGCTGATACTGTGTAAAAGGCTTCTCTTTAAGTTAAAGGAAATCCCTGCAGCCAGCTGAAGTGGGAGGACATGTTGGTCAATCTTCAGCCTGTTATTTTAAAAGTACCTCACCAGTGTGTGAGCCACTTTTGTGTCTTTATATATCAGTGCCACTGCCTTGCCTTCCTAATTGTAATTCATGCAGTTGATATACAAAATTAAAATCCCACCAAATGTGAATCTGGTAAACAAATGTAAGGTATTGTGTATGCAGGTCGTTTTGCCTTGTATTATTTAGACAATGACTTTTACTTGAATTACCTCTTCCCTTCTGCTGAGCTGTAGTCCTAACTTTTGCATTTATTTTTAGGTTTTAATCTGTTGTCTTGTGTCCAACAAAAACCTTTTTAATTGAGTTCTTTTAAGTGTAACTTCTCGATATTCATCCCTCATGGCTGTTTAGGCACATTCTGCACACTGGACATCTGCCTGTCCCAGCTGGAGGATGTTGGCACAGTAGATGTCTGTCAGACGGTGCGGCGGATGCGTACACAGAGGGCTTTCAGCATCCAGACCTGGGATCAGTACTATTTCTGCTACACAGCAATCATTGAGTATGCCCAGCGGAATGGGAAGCTGAGCCCAGTGCAGTGGTCTGACTCAGAGCTAGAGACTGACAGCGAGTGAGAGACATACGGAGGGTAATTAGATGAACAGAACAGTCAATCTAAGCAGAAGTCATAGGAATGAGAGTGAGGAGTGGCGATTCTGAGTACATAAAGGAGATGACTCTTCAGACATAACAGAGAAGAGGCACAAGATGGCAGACTCCCACAGTTGCTCTTCCTTCTTCCCACGAGTTGATAAACTGAGAAGGCAAAGAGCTGGAGAAGAAAATTCAGTGCAGTGGAAACTGCATTGACGAGCAAGCTGGCCTGCCAATTTCCAAGCCCCTTTTTAAAAAATTTAGCAAACTACAGGGGGTTTGGCCTGCCCCGAACCTGTGTTGTCGACAAAAGCAGTGTACGAGTAGCATTTTTATATTGACTTGCACATGAGAAATGACAAACTTGAACCTTACCCCTAAAAGCCCTCCAAACCCGAATCTTTGGTCCTTTTTGTATTTCTTGTCTCTTCTCAACTCTGAACAAATCTGTGACTGCAGATAAAATGTGTGGGGTATGAAAAGGTGAAACTTGAAAACATTTCTTTTTGTTTTTTCTTGGTTCTCTTTGAGAGAGTTTGTGTGACAGATCAGTGTGTGAGCCATTTAGTCCATTTCCATGTTGTTTTGGGGGGGGGTTCCCATGTTAATTTTTTCTATGGTGCATTTTCTATGTGAGTTTCATATTTGTGCATATGTAGACTAACTTTTAAAAGCCAAAGTCCGCAATCTGAATGCTTGGATGTACTCCTTACTGAGATATTATAGACTGAAGCCCATGTATATTCTTGTAACATACATTTATACATTATTGTGCATAATAACAATTTCTGAAATAACAGCAAAAAAAGCCTTGTTTAATATAATTGACTTAACTTTGAGGAAAGAATTCCTGTGTAGCGAGCCAGGCTATGACAAAATATAGAAGAGTTCTGGTTTTAAACTAATGTTGTATTTCAAATCTCTGATTTGTCAGGTCTAACATCGTCTTTACTGTTGGAGCGTTCTGATTGGACGATCTTAAGTAATTTGGCCTTAACTTGATTCACTGCCTCGTCCTTCTAAGACCCTGAACCATACCTTTAAACTGTACACTTTTATTTCCTCCCGTGGTTCTCCTTTTTTTCAATCTGACTCTTGACACCACAACTGTTGTTTGATTCCTGAGGTATGCTCTCCCTCAGATAATTGTGCCTTCACGTTTTCCTTAGCTTAATGTCTCGCTAGTAAGTAAAACCCAAACTAGTGCACTTGCATAAAACATGTTAACTTTGTGCCACACAGGACCCCCACATTTTGCCTATAAGTCCTGTACATAGCACACTATGTATAAATGACAAAGTAGTGAGTTATCTGGGAGTTAGCTTTGAGACGTGGTTATTATTTTATCATTTGACCTCAGGGGGTGTTTTTGTCTAGTGTCAAAGATCCATTTCTGGGTTTGCCTCTGGTAAATTATCATTTAAGGAAAAAAATCTATATCAACTTTATTTTGTATTTTTTACTGTATTGTATCCTACTGTATTTATGTCTTTGTACAACTTCTACATTATTGAAAATCCGTGAATGTTGGTACGATGCAACAAAGAATAACAGACCAGTTATTGCATTTGATAAGCTGAACAAATCGAACGAGGAGTGAACTATATATATTTTTCTTTGTTGTTCACAATGACATTGAGGTGGAAACTGTCACTTGCCATAGTATTTTCAGAACTGACTTGTATAAATGGTGATTGTTCAAGTTTTGGACAATAAGGGGTTGGGATGGGGGTGAGGTAGGGTAGGGATCAGGTAAGCTAACTTGTGTTTTTAGAGAGTTTATCATAGAAACGGTAACGTTAACATCCAACTGTCTGGTCCCCTTATGCCAAGGACAAAGCAAAAACAAACAAAAAACGTATTAAGAGCAGAAAATGGCAAAAAAAAAAAAAAAAAAAAGGACATGTGGCTACATTTCTGTTCATATAAATATATATCTATATATTATTATGGGATAAAGTTTATCAGCATGGATAGAGCCTTGAATGTTTTTGGGGTACTGGTGTCCGAGCAATTTAGTAAAGACTTTTTTTTTTTGGTGAATGTGGACCTTGCATCCTTCAATGCCAAAGGCCTAGGCTCAATCTGAAAGTGTTTTCCTGTCACACATCCTCAACAGCCTGCAAGCATGGACTTACTGGTGCAGTCTTGCATCCACGGACACCGAAAGACCCTGGAGCACCTTGGGAACATTGCTAATAAATATGTATAGCTAAAAAAAAGTGGGAGAGTGGGTATGCAAGAGTTTTGATCCCTGTGCTACATTTAATTTGTTTTGTAAGAAACTGAGAATGCAATGTGCATTTGTCACTAGTGTTCATTTAATGTCTCTTTTTGTGCTTGAAGTTCATGCGATTGAATTACAGCCTTTTACATGCTGTCAGCCCAGCTGTCCCATTAAAGAAATGGTCTTACTATCTTAAATGGATACAAAGCTAATGTGATCTCTTGGCTGAAAAAGAGTATTGCAAAGATTAAATGTGTAGTAAGAACATGTCCACCTTTTTCTCTTTCATTGAAATTGGAGTTACAAAATTGCTTTCACATACAGAAATGGGTTGATGAGATCTTTGAAGTATTAAGCATTCAGCTAACAGTCTGTGGTCTGCTCTTTGCACTAGTGCAGAAATGTAACAGTTTAAGTATTAGTTACTCTAGTGCAAATGTAATGTACTCGAGTTCCCTCGTAGTTCTACTTCACACCTCCATTACTTTCACTCCACATTATTTATTGGTTATGGTGTGGCGCAGATATTTTAATTAAGGCATGTAACTGAGACTGAGATTCTAAAATATGAGGCATAACTTTATATTAAAAGTCCACCTCAACCTACTTATCTTCCACATTAATGCATCATGGTAAAAACCTTAGGCATTACTCCATCTAAAATAACAGTTTCCAGTTAAACTGAGGTCTTGCAAAGTTATCTGAGATCCTGTGTTACAGTTTAAATATTTTCACACTGTTAGGCTTTGGAATCACGATTAGGTTTTAAGGATTCTGTTTACGCCCTATGACAGCTGGGATAGGCTCCAGCGCCCCCCGCGACCCTGAAAATGATAAGCGGAAGCGAATGGATGGACGGATGGATGGATTCTGTTTAGATCCCTTCACACTGCCAGTTCAAAACAGTATGACATAAATAAAGAATGGGTGACGATGTGACAACTAAGATAGTCAATTAGATACCTAAGCATGTGGAGAAAACACAAGGGGGAAAAAACTATATAAGAACTACAACATGCTGCAAAAATAAAGTACAACTACCAAAACCTTTTGCACAGAGAGCGTCACCATTAAGAACCCCATCTTTATGAAAATGAAAAGTTACCACCACTAATTTAGCATGTTTCAATGTAGCCATTATTATGTAGTATTACTAACAGACGTTAAGGACATTTTAGTTAAAAGAAAATCATGTTGAGCAAAATCTGCCAGTTGTAGATTAATTTCTTGCTATAGACCCTTCAATGGCTAAACTCGTCAGTGGTTCCAGAATTGGGCACAAACATTTTGCCGTGCAGCAGCATTAGATCAGTAAAAAAAAAAAAAAGGTAACGATGGCCTGCGCGGTCCTTTCATGCTGGCGCTTCATTTCACACCTGATCATGTCACAGCTGGCTCCTTATTTATCGAGACAACTTAACTCTAATGATATCAACCAGTCACAGACCTAAACCGGGAACAGCTATTACAAAGTGAATACATTTGATAGAAAGCAGGTATATTTGATCAGTTTTTTTAATAATGTTTCTTTAAACTTTTATATATTATTTAATATATTCTTTAATTTTGTAATATTTCTTTAATAAAAAGTGAACAAAGCAGTAGAATACCAGAAGTTACAGAAACTTTATTAAGAATAAATATACAAGTAAACACTGAATGTGTCCACTTTAATGTTACACTTGGACTGCAGATTTAAAAATTGTGAACGTCCTATGAAAGAGCATGTGTGTTTGTCTGTGTGTTGTTGTGAGGACAAAAAAGTTTCAGGCATCCCAATTTTAAAGCTTCATTGTCTTCAACAGTAAGTTGATGTCATCACAGAGCTTTTTGTTCCTTGAGTTTCACTGCAGCATCACCTGCGTATGTGATTGTTTTGAAAAGAGTTGGGGTGTGTTTCCTGGGCACGAGAGCAGGACGCACAGCAGACACTTCTGTAATATGAGTAAACACACAGTCTGGCTTGAACCACCACCATGCAGTTATGATACTTATCACTGCATAATGGATCTGTGAAGGAAAAGAGGGGGGGGGGAAGGGTAAAGATATTTTAAATAATTGTATTTTCTGTCTGTTGTTTAGTGCAGTCATCTGCTTGGAGCAACTACTAAACTGGCTAACCTTGATAGAAGAGGTGGGACTAATTTAATCATCCTACAAGACGCCAAGACAAAAGAATCAAATGTACTGTATATGGACCACATTAAGCGAGTTCGAGTTCTTTTTGTTTGAGGCAGTTGGATCTGGATCAGCATCTTCATCGTCTGAGCTCTCTGTGATGTAAGGGGTCTAACACTGACCGTTCAGTATGCAGCTGAACTGCTGTCGTACAACACTGCTTGGCATGCTTACCTATTTCAGCTACACAAGGCTGTTTGTTGCATTCTTCTCGACTCTCCAGGATAAAGCTGGGATCACAGCGATCGCTTGGGACGATGTTGTCAGCAAGACAACGGACCTCGCGCACACGGAAGCCAGCATTACAGGTCCGTGAACACTGAGGTCATAGGACGAAGACAGATTACACACAAACTAACCAGTTTGTCACAAATTGGTTCAGTTTTGTTTTTTTAAAAAAACACATGTTTTTAGATACTGAAAAATGCATTTTAATGGTCTCCTGTTGCACTAAAAAAAAGAAATCTTGTCCTTGGGATAACTGCAGATCTTTAATGAGGAAAAGTCTCAGTAAAAATGTAGAGTGGTCTATGACTTAAAGACATTAAAGGGGATACAGTGAAGCTGCAAGGAGTAGAGTTAGTCAACGTAAATGAGATTAAACATCCCATGCAAAGGAAAGAGTATAAGAGAGGTGAAGAAAAGAGGGCAGGCAGGGTGGAGTGGGTAAAGATGAATGTCAGGGATGATTTGTGACAAAAGGATAGCTGCAATGACAAAAAGACAGAAGGCCGAGGTTTAGGTGATATAACTGAGGATGGTGAGATTTTAATTGGGAGTGACCAGAATTGACAGAATTAGAAAGTATTATATAATAGGGGCAGGTCATGTTGAGCAGTTTGGAGACAAAGTCAGAGAGACAAGGCTGAGATGGTTTGGATGTGTGCAGAGGAGGAATAGTGGATATATTGGATAAAAGATGCTGAATCTGGAGCTGCCAGAACTGATTTAGACGTTTGGTACACTTACCGCACTCCACTCCGTAACATACCACTGGACACCACATGGCTTCAGTCTGCAGGGCTGAGATGTGATTGGCTTCGAAAGACTGGAACATTTTAACTGGTCCACAACTTCCATTTGACCATCGCTGTTTAAAATGCAAGCCACACTTCGGGTCTGTGTGCCATTCCCACACTCTGCAGAACACTTAAATTACCCACACACATAAGTGAGTCTTCAAATGGATGTTGTTTGCACAGTTTGCAATGATGTGTGTGTGTGTGTGTGTGTGTGTGTGTGTGAATAACCTGACTCCAAGGTCCTGTGTACCACTCCAGACGATTTTGGCATGGCCCTGAATCACATGATGTCACTTCTGGCGGGCGTTCCCCTTCACAGCTATCCAAAGGCAGATTTGTCACATGATCCATCAGGCATACTACAGACCTGGTTCGACTGCCTCTACCACACTCTGCAGAGCACTAAGGAGCATCACACACACATTTCATTTTATTTGGTCCCATTTTGAAATGTAACATTATTTTATTTGCACGTCCTGTCACAGTCTCCTCAAACACAATATCTAACACAAACAGTTTCAATATTACCCGCTGGCTCCAGATAGAGGTGAACCAGCTGCGTGCACAAAGTCCCATGTCACAGTTCTCTATAGTGTCTGGCTTCAGGTTCATGTTACACTCCTGATCATCATCCACATCGCCCTGGTTGCTCACACACACCACCTCCCTGGTGCGCTGGCCAACTCCACATGGTACTGAACACTAGAGGAGAAGATGAGAGATCTAGATTTGTTTCTCATGAAAATTACTGAGTTCCTTTTATTCAGTGACATGTAAATTCCTTTGCTGCAGCTATAGATTGTGAGTTATGCATGTTTGTCTTCCTAAATGCCCATTCATGGCTGTATTGCTGAAATGAATGGCACAAGATACACATTACACACAATGTTGTCAGCTAGTTATACTTTGCTGGTTAGTGGTAGTGCTTTTATTTTTACTCCTTTGGGTCTTCCACTCTTTACAGCTTGTATGATTTAATTGTTTCACATGCTCTACTTCTCCTGATTGGTCTCTGCACCTGCTCTTCAGCCTGCCCACCACCACTGCTGATTGATTCAAAGCTTCAGTCCTGTGCTCTAGTCAGGCTCCAGCTAATTGCAACAGCTGGCTTAAAAGAGGCAGCTGTGACTTTAGCTGTCTGGCTAGTTTTCTATGTTTGTTGCAAAAATAACATGTTATATGTTGGCTGGTATGTGTGTTAAAATTAAACGTACCTTAAGAAGTCCTGTTCTTTTTTTTTTGGGGGGGGGGGGGGTCTGTAAGTTGTTATATTACCATTTTGGATGGTTTTCCTACTCTAGAGACTGGGCTAGCTATAGTCTAGAGTAAAACGAACATCACATGTACCACACTTGGTTGGTTCTGGCATTTTTTTCTGTTTCTTTCCATTTTTTATGGTGTTTTGTGTTGTAAAACATTTTAACTGTGCCTCAGCCTTCGCCACACATACTAGATGATTGTCATTGCTCCGCTTTTCCTCTAGAGAGCTGAGGACGTAGCAGCAGTGGAGACTTGTCTGGATTACTTAAATACCTTAAGACTTCCCCCACGACTGATAAAATTACACTCCTCATACTACAGCTGTTCATAAGTATTCATGAAATGTGTGTTTTCTCACAGGGCTCCACTCTGATCGTATATCCCACTGACTGCAGATTTTCAGCTGGCACGTAGACTGGGTCACTGGCATGTCAGATGAACCGCACATCTCTGACTTCACAGTAACTGAAGTTTCTGTCCCACTGGCGTGAACGTCGGTGACTTGGCGGCAGATGACCTGGCGATGCTGGGTCCCAGGTCCACACCTTCTACTGCACTCTGACCACTCACCTACGTCCCAGCTGTTAGCCAAGAGAATAGAGACATGATGTGCTTTAATGTTGATGCATAAGTTTACTAAAGACCTTCACCAAATTGCCTTTGCCCTAGCTCTGTCTTCTTGGTGACCACAACTACTAAGTTCCTCTTTTCCACAGCGTATCTTCCTCCCCTTTACCCCCAACCAGCCACTCCATGAGCCTGGTTCTGCTGGAGGTTTCTTCCTGTTAACAGGGAGTTTTTCCTTACCACTGTTGCCAAGTGCTTGCTCATAGGAAGTTGATTGCTGGGGTTTTCTCTCATGTCACTATAAATTTTTTACCTTACAATATATAAAGTGCCTTGAGGGGACTGTTATTGTGATTCAGCGCTGTATAAATTAAAATTTTGTGTGACCACTTCCCCACCATCTTAAAGGTTACTCGTTAGTGTTTGTTTTTAGAGAAAAACACATCATACAAAAGGCTATCGCTGGAGCCCAAAAAGTGCTGCACAAATTCAGAAGTCTTTACTTTTCTTACTACTCATGTCTTGGTTTTATAGCCCTCTGTTTCTGCCACATTCCAAGTAAAAACATAAACATATATTTCATGATGACAGCAATCATGGATCACTGAGACTGTGGGCAAAATATCTGACAGACCCACAACCAAACATAAAGTTAATGTCCTAACATCTTGGCAGCAGTAAAGCAGAGTGGTATTTACCGCACGACATGAAAAATGAAGCCACACCAAAGAGATTTAGTGCGACTTACTGGCTGACTTATGGCTAGGACGTGTGCAAGTGATCAGGGTTCACCCCGAGAGTCACAGCACCATGTGGAAGTAATACTGTGTGCGTCATGTGTAGTTTATATGCAGCTCAGTCTGTGCATTAGCCACATCTAGCAGAATAGGACATCAGGTGTCTGTGGGTGTTGCTCACTATGCAGGACAGGGCTGTATGTTGCAGTCTTCTTCCCACTTTGTTGTTTCAATGGCAGGGTGACAAAAGTCAGCGGGAACAGCCGTCTGGGAATCCTTCTCAACACACTCCAGGACCACCTGACGCTTGCCTGGCAAAAACACAGACAAACACCCAGGGGGAAAAATTAAATAGGAGAGTGAAATATATGTGTGCTTATGCACAGTAATGTAGAAGCCCATTGTCCTAGAGACTGTTTCAGCTAGCGACTTGATTTCTTTATTTTAGTGGCTCTATGGTGTAGTAGTTTACATATTTACCAAACAAGTGAGAGACCCCTGGTTTCATCCCGGGAGAACATACAAATCCCTGAGATAATATCTGCCAAATCAGACATGCAGAGCTGCCCACTGTGGCCATCTTTGATTGTGTAAGCTATTATTATATGCTTTTCTTGTCTTTACAACTTGCCATTCCCGATGGCCCCAGGTGTAGATACTGTTAGCACTATCAGATTAAGATTTGAGAACTATGAACTAACTTCTTACCAGTGCCACAGGTTGTGCTGCACTCTGTGTGCCCGTTTTTCATCCAGGTGTAGGTGACATGAGACTCAGAGTTCACAGTAGGGTAAGAGGGAACCTGGTTGGGATGCCATGCCTCCTTGATGATGCTTTGTTTGGTCTTGCCATCATCATCTGGATAGGAGAAATCTACTGTCTCAGCTACAAGAAAGTTAGAGTTTAGAGGTTCCATGTGCCAGAGAAGAAGTGGGCTAACTTAAAATATAATATAACTTAAAATGTAACAAGTACAACCATAAGGCTGCCACACCGGTGGTTTTATTAATTATGGCTACTAAGATCTGTTTTAAGGACTGTGTGAATTTGTATGTAGGCTATTACAGTGGACAAACACTAGACTAAAACTAAAGCTGGGTGTGAACGAAACACTTTAGTTCACTGAAATAAAAACAAAAACTGGACGCTAGAAAAAGATGTAAAAAGACTGTAGTTGCAAAACTAACTAAAACCAAATTTTGAAAAATATACAGAAAATGACCTTATTCTTAGTTTTAATCTGGTTACAGCTGTCAAACCAACAAGTGCAAGGGGGCTTTACTGCATACTGTAAATATTTATAAAATGAAACAATGCTCATAATTTTGCCCCTGTACATCACCACAGTGGGTTTTAAATCAAACAAGATGTGAATAGTGTAGGCTTTCAGCTTTGGTTCACGGGGTTTAAGAAAATATTGCATCAACTGTTCAGGAATTACAGACATTTTGATACCCTGTCACATTTTCAGGGGATCCAAAACATATTACACATTTGACTGAGAAGTGGTTTCATGGCCAGGTGAGGCCTGAGGCCAAATCTGGCATAAGTGACAGCTTATCTTGTCTCAGTGTGTGGCAAAGGGCTCTTTGCCAGGAGAAAGTTTGACCTGTATCAAAAATGTCAATTAAACCCTAATCAAATGATCAAATGAACAGTTTTGCTGAAAACGATACGAAACGGTGTCACCCTGCAGTGCGATCTTAACCAAACACAAAGAGAAGCCAAAAAAGGGCACATGCTGTCTGAGGGTAAACCATAGTCCTGATAATGAGATACTGACGCTGTGGCCATACTGAGTAACTCAAATACAGCTTGTGTGCTTATGCATGTTAGTGAGTTTACTCACCCAGGGGAAGAACAGCAGAAGGTGTACCGGGCTCAGGAGCTAGGTATCGGTTTAAAGGCATGCTGTATTCATATTGCACAGTAGGAAATGGTTGTTGGTAAATCAGCTGTGAAAAAGAAAGAAAAAAAGATGAATGGCATCCAATAAGTAGTATTTTTTATACTATTTGTATTTGCAAATCTTAATAGGACTCCTTGGAAGGTATATTTATTTGCTACTTTTAATTCTGATAATTTGTCAGACATATAAAGAAACTAAATTTGCACTTTTATAACCTCGTATCTCATAATGAAGCTCAAATTGTTTTTAATTTTTATGGGCAACTTTGTCAGATCAGTGTTTTTCATTTTCCATCTCACATAGACGTGCAGGTCCTCAGTCAGCGGCCCCGGTGCAGTGATGGACTCTCCATTACGAGACCGGATCTCATTGGGTCGTCGATATGTCAGATATGTTCCCAGAGCAACGTAGATCCCGGGTCTATTGATTAGCCAGTTTCCGTTGATGATGGAGACACCACGTTGGCTGAGCAGAGCTGGAAAATCCCCACGATTGTTTACTGCATTGGTGCTTGTCATTCTGGAAATACTTGTGCTATTAGATATGGTTATGTGTGTGTGTGTGTGTGTGTGTGTGTGTGTGTGTGTGTGTGTGTGTGTGTGTGTGTGTGTGTGTGTGTGTGTGTGTGTGTGTGTGTGTGTACCCAGATAATTTGGGCTCTTTTTGGTCTCCTGGATGCTGATGTTGCATGCTCCTGCAGGAATCTCTGCAATCTTATGGTAGCCAACGTGAAGGAAAGTCCGAGAAAAATTCCCCTTCACCACCTCAAACTGCTGCCAACAGATACACTGGCACATGTTTTATGCAAACAAAGCCACAACACTGCACCTTTGTACATGTTCAGACACTTTCTGCTTACTCTCTTTACCATAGTTTCAGCATCACCCGAATTATTTTCAACAGTATAATCACAGATTCCGCTGGATCACATTACTGTTCTTTTTCTCTCATTTTCACTCGTGTATCTTGCTCTCCCTCCTCTTCCTGGAAATCCCATAGCTCACTCGGTCCAACAGTTGGTTTGAATTGGGGAATCTTTCTGGTCTTCCTCTCCAATCTTCCACAGTGCAGATCTCTATTTTGCAAATGAGTTTGGCTCATCTGCTCCGTTCCTGTCATCTCTCTTTTAACATTTTCTCTGGTTCTTCGCATTTGAAATTTTATTTACAGTCTGATATTACTCAGTCTGTTAGTGATTACTCTCAGCCTGAGTGGCACAAACAGAGATGATCTAAAACAAACAGGACACCCCCCCCCACCCCCACCTCCCCGAGGGCAAACTCAGTCCCACTCCTGCCTCCCCAATCTTAAAAGATTGTTACTTGCATTTTGCATCAGAACAAGCACGATCTATATTACAAAGTAAGGATATAACTTAGCATGCCATGCCTTCCCCTTGTAGCTCATACTCTATACCCCCCCCCCCCAATGAAAGTGTGGGCGTCTTACCTCCAGAGGGGACGAGCCACCTGTGTTATCCCAAGGAAGAGCACCTGTGGCTGGGGAGAGAAGACAGATCAAGTGCAGCAGAGCCAGAACTCGACCCTGCCCCAGATAGCAGGGCTGCTGCCACAATCCAGCCATGAAGAGACTGAGAGAGGAGGACAATCTCACACACTCACATAGACGCACATCTGTAATGAGGGGAGTGTGCGTTTGAGAGTTGGGGTTGGCTTATGGGGTGGGAGGGAAAAAGGACAGTTTGGGAAGGATGTAAAGAGACGTGCTGAGAGAACGTTACAAATGTAGGTGTCCTTTTAAGTGGATTTCACCTCCTTTACTCTTTGGTATGAATTCTGTGACAGCTCACAGAGAGCGTGTGTTTGTGAGAGAGAAAAATGGACAGACTCCTGTAGCGTATCCTAACGCTTGTCCAAAGACAATATTGCTCCCTTTGAATCATCATGCAGGATTGTGGGGCTTTAGAGAGGCATACTTCTTGCTTCTCCACCCACTTTTTGTTTTTTGCTGTATAAGGCTTGTTATGTTTTGAGTTATTGTTTTTATTATATTTTAGTGATGATGGGAAACACCTTTAGAAATTCTTTGGGGGAATTTCTGAGTGGCATTGTTCCCTGGTGATTTAAATTCCCTGAATAAATGATTCACATGCATTATTTTGCCATCTTATCATGACTCAGTTTACTACCATGTTGCTCTGTCCTTTAATGATCAGATCGCTTTTAACATTACTGTATATTCACTGGCCTGCATTCAAAACCCCACTGTCACACACTCCCAAGGTCTTCAGTTTGAGAGTTTTGGCTAATATTTTGGATGAACATGAATGATTTGGAGGAGTGCAAACACATATGGGTGTAATATATTACCTTGGCTGAATGTTTTAGTTCTGGGAAGAGGACTGTTTTTGCCCTGTAAACACACAATGTAGTGAAGCTTGCCTAGTTCCACCGTTTCATGTTGCGTAGATTGGAGCAATGAGAGTCAGGTCTATCAAAACTTATGACACAGAGCCACTTCGGGAGGTAGGGGGCAGATAAAAACATGTCTTACCTGTGTTGCTGAATGGAGTGACAACATTTCAGACCTGAAAAACCTTTTTCCCCCCAACAGACTGTCCTTCGATTGACCCTGCAGCTGTTCACAACATGGGTGTGAAATTGCCAGGATCAAAACTTTCCCAACTTCTCTGAGAGCCCCCTTCTTTGTGATTGTGTATGCGCTCATGTTTATGTGTGGACTCTAAAAAGATATATGAGACACATATGTGTGGATAAAGTGCAGTGATGCAATGTCTGTTGTACACAGCCAATCGGGCCACTGTTTAAAGAGGTTGAGTGAGAACGAAAATCTGTTATTCTGCAAAGCTTTACATCTCTCCTATTGAGTGTTTAGCACGAGCCCTCTGACTGGAGACAGTGAGGCAAAGTGCAGCACAACCTTTATGATAGCATGCACCTACATACACATGTTGTACATCTAAACACGGACATACATGCCCCTCTTTTTCTTTACTTCAACCCTCTCTGGCAACCATCCAGGTCTAAGACGCCAGTCCCCTGCAGTGAACACCCAGCAGCCATGGACTAATGACACAGGCATTCTGGGAACCTCCAAGAATCTGTCAGAGGATACTAGATGTACAAGACAGAAGCTGTTAGGACCACAATGTCTGTTTTTGGTTGTGACACCTTTATAGCTGCTACAGGATCTCTCATTATACACTCGCTGGAGGTGGTACAGCAGTATGGAGCTAAATATGTATGAAGGTAAATATCTTGCAAAATGTGAGAGCTTGTAGAATCTTACATTTTACAAGCTCTTACATTTTGCAACATGTTTACCTTCACACAGCAGCTCCTTAACGCAGAGATCTGCTTGAATGACAGCACACAGCAGCATATATCCCAAAACAAATGCAGGACGTGGATGCACAACCTGCATATTACACACATCTGCTAACATGATGTTTCTTATTGTTTTTAAAAGTTTCCGTGCAATTACACCAGGATTTTGTTCATGACATTTAGTTGCCTGACTGTTATGATTATGTACTGATGCTTATATGTGAAACTTTGCTGGCTGGACATGGCCTTGGCAGTCCCGGGCTGTCTGTTAAAACCATTTGCCGTAACAAAATTTGCTCTCAACAGCATTATAACCATTTTTTTTTTTAAATTCTTTGAGTTGTATCTTATAAAAGGACCCAGAGGGGGGAACACCCTGTGCCTTGCAGTACGTTACAATACATTCAAAATATGTTTAAATCTGCAGTAAACCTATGAGCTCATGCAGATTTTAGACTAGCTGAGATCTGTTAAAAAAAACACGGCTATTGCTTTCCAGACAATCAACCGTATGTAACTATTTAAAATATGTTTTCGTCGGTGTGTAAGTGATTGTGTATGTGTGTGTGTGTATGCTGACCACAAAGTACAAATGACACAAAGACAAAATAGTGACGTTCGAGATTTTGTTTTTTTAAAACCTCATACTGGTCTCCATTTTCCTCTGTTTTCCACTTTCCACCGCTGCTCTCTCCGCTCTCTTTTCTTCTTTTCACTCTCCCGTCTCCTCACACTCACTTTCTCCTCTGTTTGCTTCCAGCTGTGGTTATTTGATGTGCCTCTGTCCCATCCCGTCCAGCTGCCGCACAGACCAAATGAGTGGTTCTGTCATCCTGCTGACACCTGGACATCCCCTAACCACAGATTACTTCCCTAACAACCGACTCATTTCCTAACAACCACGAGACATACAGGATGGTCACTGATTAATCACTGAATAGCTCCGTAGCTTTGTGGTTGTCCCTTTACAATTAAAATAATCAGGGAAAATAATCAGGGGGGAAATAACTTTATACATCATCTGCAGTGAAAGTGCTTGCATTACAAGTGGTAGACAGAAGATGGGGTTCTGCTAAAATGCATTTATAGTTCACCTCTCACCTGTTTCTAATTACAGACTTCAGACAGGCACAGCTGAAGACACCTCTTCTGACACCTTAAATACATCTCTTCGGTCAGCCACTGCAATCACATACCTATAGGGTCAAAACAGAACACTTTCCACATTACAAAAAACACACAAGGCTTTCCTACCTGCAGGTCGTAATATACCTGTATATGAAAGCATGATTACCAGTATCATCATTCGTCCACAGTATATTGGTTTAAGTGTAAATACTTATACATAAAATATAAATATTTACTATTTGAGGTAATGGGAAACTCAGGAGGTTTTTTTTCTATTTCTTTTTCCATATGGGAATAATAGATGAACAAATCTGGCAGCATAGTGATGCAGTAGTTAAAACGTTGACCTTGCAGCAATTAGTCTGTGGGTCTGAATCTGTTCGTTGACTGGGGCTGGGAAATGGTGGACCCTGTGTCTTACCCAGTGTACGCTTGTATACGGTTGACCAATGGGAATAGGTTGCTTGGTGTGATAGTTTATATTATACTACATTATGTGGACAGCCAGGTGTCACTTTTACCAGAATCCACTGGCAAATGAAGGCAAACTGGCAGAAGTACAGTGCCATACGCTGGACAGTGTTCTGGTCCTGACATTTATGTGGGCTCTACTTAAACATTGTGGTAGACCCTTCCATTGTTGCAGAAGCCTTCCACACTATTGTCTGCCTCTCTGGAAAAAAAAAACTACTTTAGGAATGGTTTGGGCAACCTAGCAAATTCAAGTTGTTGACTTGTCCTCAATTCCCTAAAATCCAGTCTGAGTACCATCCGTGGAGACACTATCTTGCAGTTTTTTAACTAACATCTTGTTCCTGACAACACAGGATGCTTTCAGAGGACTTGCGGAGTGCATGCCTCAATAGGTCAGGCCTGTTTTGGCAGCAAAAGCGGGACCTACACAGTAGTAGGAAAAAGAGATTTCAGTGTTACAGGGATGAGTGTATGCATACCAAAACAAATAAATGATTTCTGACTGGCTGGGAGGTGTGTATTAACTTGTGGCTTGTTGGACTACTGAACCGTGTAAAGCCCAACAGAAATGCATTAACCCACATTGTACATATCTGACCAGACTAGTGCCATTAGTCCTTCCTATATGTACTCCAATATTTAACCATATTTAACCAGTATTTGTAGTTTTTGTATGCATTTAGAATATATTACTGTGCTACTTTAGCTGTATTTAGCTATATGTCAAACTACTAATCTGGGTTTTAGGGGCAAATATGTTTGTTTTGTACCTTCTTATATCCTATTTGGAAGTTAAAATAGAAATGCATACGCATTTAGCAAATAGATCATACATACACATAAATAATAAAGCACAGGTTTCCAAGCAGAACATGTATTGTAACAAGATGATGAAAATGATATTCATTTAACCCGTCAGGGGTTTTAATGTTGTCTCTGACTGGTAAAGTGAACCAAATATAACACCAAATATAAATACCATGTTCGATTTTTTTTTTAACCCCTGACTCGTTTGTATAAAAAAAACAACTTGGTAATTAACGTAATTCTGATTGTGAACCAGCCTGCAGAATGAAAACAAAGTTGCACTAACTGTGCTTTTTGTTTTACAGCTGCAGTACTCTTTTTCACCACAGGGGGAAGCACGAAGCGCAAACCGGAAGCAGGAAATGTAGTCACGTCAACGTGCGAAATTCAAACTTCTGTAACAAAACATCGGTCTGCCGGACTCGGGCTTTACCGTGTGGTTAACTGACGCTGCCGTCTTCCTCTGTTTTCGTTCAGGTAAATGCAGAATATCGAGTACTGTTTTGGTTCAGTTAAGGTTTATTGTAGTTACTTTTACCAACTGCAAGCGGTATTAATGATTTATGTTGGCTACAGTTATGCAGTAATTGACGTTAAGCTAGCTGAACGGTCACAAACCGATAACCAGTGAGTGCCAAACGTAGTTTTTTCGTGTCTGTTGCCAATTTTAAGCATTTTCCTCTCCAGGAAAGTTTACCATCTTGCGCCGGAGCAGGGAAGATGCCAATAGAAAGGACGGAGCATCGCGGAGCGGACGAGCTCCAAAGATATTATGAGGTTTATGAGACTATCGGCTCAGGTAATGCAAGGGTTAATTGATGCATTTAAGAAAACAATTACTATCTGTATCGTATCCTCTCTGAACCCTGTGTGTGTTTTTTCTTTCTTTCTGTTTTTTCCCCAGGAGGTTTCGCTAAAGTCAAGCTGGGTCGACACATCTTGACAGGAGAGAAGGTTGCCATTAAAATCATGAATAAAAAGGATCTTGGGGTAAGAAATGAAACCGGCAATAGAAAAATAGGGTCAAACACAAAAATATAGCTCAGAGTATAAAATGTCAGAAACAATTATCACAAGTTGTTGCATTCAAAAGTGAGGCAGCCTAGTTGTATGTTGGTGCCATTAGTCTATACTTGTAAGAGTTCAGTTCAGTCTTTATTTAGATCTGATAGTGAAACGGAGTGACAAGCAGTAAACAAATAAAAGATTAAATATTTACAAATATGTACCAGTTAAACTACTATTAAAACTGCTATGAACTACAGAGGGAATCATTCCTGGCTGTAAAACTCCTCCATCTAATGCACAGTACACACTGCCATAGTTACACCCTTTTCCACATCCTCTACAAAAATAATTTTAGAGTAAAATGTCAATCATATGTAATTTCTGTAATGTTCTGGAGATTGAGCTATTTGTATATATTGGAGCTCTTGGCTTTATTTTGTAACTTTGATAATGTATTGGATATTTAATTTAGTTCAGTATGTTACTCTTCTTGTTGTCTTGGAGCAACACTAACCACATAATGTCCTTAGCATTAATAAAGTATTCTGATTATCTTAAATTCAGAGTTTACACTAATGCAATTTCAGCCACTAGAACACAGATCAGAAAGTTATTGGTTGCATTTGTTGTCCATTTATCAGCAATAACAGCTGTTCAGCCAATAAAATTTGTTTCATGTTTGTCTGACAACAAACTGGTGATTTCCAATCGCACCAAGCAGTAAAATAAATTTGTGTTTCTATCAGAATTAAATTTGTTATTAACTTTTGTTCCTAAATGTCTGTAACTGTTAACTCAGTTTCACTGGCCTTTTGGTTTAGGTGCATGCAGGTCAATTAGTCATGACACATCATTTATAAAAATCAACAACTGACATTTGGCACTTTTCAATAACTATGTGCTGGAACTGCAATTCAAATCTTTTTGGCCGACTAATGATTCAACTGTTATGTTTGCTCAAGCATTCATTTGTTTACAATAAGAGTAAGATGACCTCGCCCTGAGTTGAACCTTTAATCTGGGGAGAAAAAGTCACGCCCTGGCATTTGTCCTGTTACCTTCCAAGTAATGCTGAAGCTTTTCTAACACCCCATTTTCCTCTGCAAACCGGACCTTGTCTAGAACAAGAGGTTTCAGAAAACATTAGTATGGGAGTGGTTCTTCTGAAATAACTCAGTATTTCGCTTGAGCACAATTCGCGGCTCTTGCTCGTCTTCAAATAGGCAGAACAAACAAAGAATAATGTTGTTTTTTTTTTTAAAAGAAAGAAAGTGTACAGTGCAGTAAACAGTATTTGTATGTATAAATAATTTACAAGAAATCCCTGTTTCACCTAGGATGACCTACCCCGTGTGAAGGTGGAGATCGAAGCCATGAAGAACCTGAGTCACCAACATATCTGTCGACTGTATCAGGTCATAGAGACCTCCACCCAGATATTTATGGTGTTGGAGGTAAGGGCATAAGCAATGTGTTATGTGAGAATGAATATAAGCTTAAGATCAATTTCTGGGGTTCTCCTCTCCCCCAGAATTTAATTTGAATAATAATAATAATGGTAAATAAAACTATGTTATCATTATCAACTTATTTTAAGTGATATTGACTTTTATGCTTATCAAATGACCTAAAATAACATGAAAAGCCACAAATTTCTTTTCGGTAAGGCAACACAGTTTTTTTTGATGCAACTATATGTGGGCTAGTTGAGATAATTATCCCCAAAACCTGCTTTGAACCAGAAAAATCCTGAATTCTTTTTTCTTCTTTCCCTCAATCTTTCATTTTACTTTCAGTACTGCCCTGGTGGGGAGCTCTTTGACTACATCATAGCTAAGGACCGCCTGTCTGAGGAGGAAACCCGGGTCTTTTTTAGGCAAATTGTGTCAGCAATGGCCTATGTCCACAGCCAAGGATACGCACACAGAGACCTAAAACCGGTAAAAAACAAACAAACAAAAACAACCACCAAAAAGTGTCATAGATCAGTTGTGGCTGTAATATGAATCTTAAAGTTTTTCTCTTTGAACTCTAGGAAAACTTATTGATTGATGGAGACCACAACTTGAAGCTTATAGACTTTGGCTTGTGTGCCAAACCTAAGGTATATTACCAAATTCCTTTTCCCTCTTTGTGTGTATTATAAATATTTAGCATCAGGGCGAGGGAAAAACGTTCTTAAGGCATTTGCTGTTTACCAAGGTACTCCTCAGTCTATTGTACAAACTAGTTCCATGCATAACACACTACACTGGTGCACGACGTGAGACAAAGCAGCACTTATGTAAAATTTGATTACCAGGCATATCTTTTTTCCAATCATATTGAACACAGAAAAACCACCCAGGGTCCTAAATATCTTTCTGAAAGGTTGTTTGTGAGTTTGGATTTTTTTTTTTTTTTTTTTAGCTACTTTGGAAAATGTAGTAGTTAGTTATGGATAAGGCTTTAGTGTATCCTGATACTTATGGATGTTGCAATGAGGAAAAAAATCTCAGACAAACATCCATTTTATTTTTTCAGAAGCATGGGGAGTAAAATAATCATAAAAGGAACACTGTTGTGTAGCACATCATAACTAAAACTTAGACATGTGTATGCATGCTGTACTCGATGCTGTGTATAATCAAGACCTAAATAGCATGTTGTTGCCTCTTGTAGGGAGGGTTGGGCTATGAGCTGATGACCTGCTGTGGGAGCCCTGCTTACGCTGCTCCTGAACTTATCCAGGGAAAAGCGTATATTGGATCAGAGGTATGACATGTTCTTTGGTAAATACAACTTTTAGAAATGCTGGGGTTTTAATTCAAAAATTTCTGAAGTCGCAGTATTTGCATTTGGCTTTCACCAAGATTTATGAATACCTGCCTGTTCCACGGTTCGAGTTTTTCATGGTGTCGTGATCACATTTGCTGGCGTGCAATTCAGTGCAACTGAGCTGTGAAATGTTATCTGTAACGCATGAAGCTGAAATACCGCTGTGTGGTGTGTAACTCCCTCCTCCCAGGCTGATGTATGGAGCATGGGAGTACTGCTGTTCGCTCTGCTCTGTGGACACCTGCCCTTTGATGATGACAACTGCATGATCCTCTACAGGAAGATTACAGTAAGAGCACTCTTATTTTTAAAACCTTTCCCTTAAGTTCTGGGTGCTGCTCCTCAATTTTTGTGGGCATTCAAGGAAACTCACAGCAAGCTGTTGTCTTATCATTATTATTATTATTTTTTAATGGGTTTCTTGATGACTTCTTTATTTTCAGAGGGGTACATATGATAACCCAAAGTGGCTCTCTCCAGGTAGTATCCTCCTCCTCAACCAAATGTTACAGGTCAGTCAGTTTATTTGCTCTTGTCTTTGTATACCTGTCAGCCTCTCAACCTGTGATATGTATCATTTGTTTACTGTTCTCTAGAAAACTTGATTCTTTTTAATTAAAACTGAGGTGCAAATCTTCTTTTTTTGGTTGAATTACAGTAAGATGCAATTATGCATTTGCCACATAAATTTATTATAACAGAACACCTCTTACTCTCAGTAAACCTAAAAGCATTTTCCAAGATTTGAAGGCAAATCTGTTTCTGCTACAGATTGTGGACTATGTAGTTTTGTGCAGGTTGAGTTGTAGTTTCTGTATGTGTCCTGCAGGTGGACCCAAAGCGGCGTCTGACTGTCAGACAGCTGCTGGACCATCCCTGGGTGATGAAAGACTACAACAGCCCTGTGGAGTGGTACAGCAGGCAGCCGGTATGGACAGACACACAAAAAAAACTGCATAAGAAAACTCCTAATTGCAAATGGTAGCGTTTGCTGTGACATCGCTTTTACAGCCTTTTTCAGGCTTTTCCCCCTTCTTTTAGATTGTCCAGTCAGCATACAAGTCATTGTTCTGTGACATTACCATAGTCCTTAACATCACTTTCTTTTTTTCATCGGGATTAGTGTATGAAACAAGAACAGTCTGCAAATGCACATCTCCACCAAGGCTGAAAATTCCACACTGTACATGATGTGGAACCAGATTAGTTTGTGATATATTCTTGAGATTTTGTCCAAGTTTTCTTATTTTTATGTGATGTGCATGTGTGAAGATAGGACTGTGATATGGATCTGTGAGGAAATGACCAGTTTTGCCCTCTGCTGCAATCCTGAAGAATCCTTCAAAACAAAAATCTTGGATCCAGATGAACTCCAAAAGTTAATTGGTACTAAATTAGGCCAAGCCTGAACCTCTGTGAACACATTTTTGATGCAAAACCTTCTTCAGCTGTTTTGAATAATCCTTCAAACAAACAAACTGAATCAATGAAAAACCTCCTTGGTGACGATAATAAAATTTGTCTGTTTGTAGCTTTGTGTGTTCACAGTTTAATCTTTGTTTTGTCTTTTGTAGCTTGGCTACATGGATGAAGACTGTATCACTGAGATGGCAGTAAACATGAAGCGATCAAGACAGAGCACCACAGCGCTGGTGAAGGAGGTGTGTGTCTGTATATGCATATTTCAGCATCATTATGTTGTATTTATCATATTATACTAGAACTTGTACTTAATTTCTGTTAGACATCTAC
The DNA here is from genome assembly GCF_057381845.1 of Rhamphochromis longiceps. Taxonomy (NCBI): domain Eukaryota; kingdom Metazoa; phylum Chordata; class Actinopteri; order Cichliformes; family Cichlidae; genus Rhamphochromis; species Rhamphochromis longiceps. The sequence goes on along the minus strand of NC_140562.1, from coordinate 26,828,159 downwards.
TTAAATACATCTTAAATTATCTCCCACAGTGGCGATATGACCACATCACAGCCACCTACCTGCTGCTGCTGTCTAAGAAGCAGAGGGGAAAGCCTGTCCGCTTGCGCCCTGAGCCAGCTGTCTGTGAGGACTCCTGCTCGCCTCTGCATCAGGGACTACAGGTCAGATTTAGGACCAGAGCTTCCATGATGCTCTGCTCTTTTAAAGCTGCTTACAGCTGATACTGATACATTTTGCTGTTATGGATTTTATTTTTTTATTCTATCTCTGTTAGACCAGAAAAGCTCTGCACTTCAGTGAGGATGAAGACGCTTTGATTGTGGATTCCTTGGACATTTGCTCAGACTACATCGATGATTGCCCCTGGGTTTCAGTTCCACAGCACACACCCCAGAGGGTCAGAGGTCAGCCAGATGGAATCATAAAAAAAGACACGGTATGTGGAAGTTGCTATAAGTATAGATTTCTCTTTTCTTTCATGTGTCTAAATGAGTAGACTGAAGAAAAAGGTAAACTCGGATTGAAAGCCTTCTCTTTAGACACGCTGTCCAACCACGTCAGAAGCTGGATGCGTTTAGTCGTTCCAAGTGGCCACGCTTTAAGGCAGAGTGACAAACCAGCCATTGTGGGGAAGGGGAGGCAGATGTTTAAATGTTTAAAAATGGAAAGGACACCCACTTTTCTCGCCAGGGTGGTAAACATAGAAAAGTATTCCAAATAACCACCTAATTAATCCGAAGCAGAGAGCAACCAATCCCTGATTTCTCTCTTACTGCCGTATGTCAGAAAGTACAGTCTGAACGGGAAGTTACAGATACTGAATGAATAAGAAATTCTCCAGCTGATACCTGAAAGAAGCAGGGGGATGAGGTTTTGGGTGCTTTCTGGCTATCTGAAATGCAGTTCAGATAAATCCCAAATGCAGCTTTTTTTCTGAGACACCACATTTGGGGGCGACCGTGGCTCAGGGGGGTTGGGAAGCGTATCTGTAACCGGAAGGTCGCCAGTTCGATCCCCGGGCTCTCTCTCCTGGTCGTTGTGTCCTTGGGCAAGACACTTCACCCTGCCACTTACTGGTGTTGGCCAGAGGGGCTGATGGCGTGATATGGCAGCCTCGCTTCTGTCAGTCTGCCCCAGGGCAGCTGTGGCTACAACCATAGCTTGCCTCCACCAGTGAGTGAATGCGAGAGAGAATGAATAGTGGCATTGTAAAGCGCTTTGGGTGCCTTGAAAAGCGCTATATAAATCTAATCCATTATTATTATCATCATTTGTCTTTTGGTATTTTTAAAGAGGCTGGTATCGCCATCGGTGGAAAAAGGACATCCTTCAAGCCCGACCCCAGAGAGAGCGCGAAAAGCGACACCTCGCTACCATAGAGAGAGGAACCGAGAACAGGCCAGCGAGAACAAGGAGAATAATGATGTCCAAGACAGAGACGTTGACATTTTTGCCTTGCCTCCACCTCGAACGCCTGTATCCAGTAAGAGGAATGCACGCCTCAATAAGAATGTGTTGACCACACCCAATCAAAATGCTAATATCAACAGCCCCAAACCCAGTGTGGCCACACCTAAAGGTAAGAATCATTTCTTAATAGATTCTTGGTCACTCAACCAAAGACAGAAAATTGAGTACCGTACAGACAGTACAGAGCTCAAGGCATCGTACAGTTTATTTGTACTGTAATTGTTGTTCTCAACAAGGGTTTGAAGTGCAGTGCCTATTAGATCAGATTCGCATTAACCAGCTGCCCCTCTCCTCCACTCACCCCCTGCCCCCCCTTCATTTATCCATCCCTCGCTTGGTCTTACACAGCTCTCATAATCACAAGTGCCACAACCACATGCCAAACATTTGCAAGTAAATTGTATTCTGGTAATAAACTCAGTTATTGGGTCTGTTTTTATCCCAAAGCCACTCATATTTCTGTGATTTAGCTGTCATTTTGCCACTGAAAATGGACACACACACACACATCTATCACTGTCAACTCAAAGGTGAGGTTATTATCAAGAAGCAGCTAATTCTGTTCACTTATCTGTGAATGAAGGACACTAATATGAACGGAGAATCATTAAAGTCTTAATTATTTGTCATAGCGACTTGTCTGCTCACATGTCCAGCCTCATTAGATGCCTCTATAAATTCAGCCACCAGCTCGCTGCAGCTGACCTAGTTGATGTTGAATCCTCGGAATACGGCTCAGACCCGCTCTCTTTACAGCCTCCTGCTCTGCAAACTACAGCAAAGTGCAAACGTGCTACCTGTGACTTACTTGTCCTCATATTTCTCTCTGACACACACACACACACACACACACACACACACACACACACACACACACACACACACACACACACACAGAGTGGTCTATGCGTGTCTGTCCCTAGGCGTGTGCTGTGACAGGTGTAGCTGTCTCTTTCCTTTGCTCACTGTCCCACGTGGGCTGTAGTGACATGTGTTCTCTTACCACTAAAGCCTAGCTCTCTTGTGTGTGCGTGTGTGTCAAAATCGTTATTCCTTTGTGTTCACAACTCCAGTGTCAAAGCCAGCCAGTTCGATGCATAAGAGCACAGGGCTGTTACCTAAGCGTTTTCAAATTTATTCTCATTCCAAACACTTCTCCCTGTTGAGTGACCTTGGGGTTGGTAAAAAACAAACCTTTATCCATGTTGTGTTAGCGGTATGCTTTATTTTTTGTGTTGTCTTTGATCAGCTCTTGATTTAAACTAGAGTTCCTGAGTGACAGTGAGTGAAACATTCAAACCCCAAGCTGACTATACTTCTCAGGAGCTTCACGGTTATTTCCCTAACACTACGATCTGACCAAAACAGTCATAGCCAAAAATGTATTATAAGAGGGGTTTATTTGACACTGAATTTCACATGAGTTATCAATTTTCAGTTTGATTTTTCCTTATTGGTTAATGAAATACTCACATATTTATAGTTAAATTATTTTGCTATAAAATTCTGCCGCTTGTTAAATTGGATTAAACCTGGATTCCTTCTCAGAGCCATCACAGGGTGGTGACAACGTCTGTGTAAAATCTATGGTGAAACAATCCTAGTGCTCACTTGATGCATGACTTCAGCAGGCACTGAAGACAGTCCTGATGAGTTTATGGCCTAAATCGATAATCGATAAGGCATACTGAATAAAACATGAACTGTGGTCTTTATTGTGCTTAGTGACACAAATAAAAGCAAGTATTCTTTAGGCTAGCCAACCAAATGAGCATTCGGTGTTTCTTGCTTTCTCAGTCAGATCCACCAATATGTATAGAAGTTCTGTGTTTGCAAGGTAGTAAGTTTTCAACTTTCTTAATGCACTTTTTTCTGGTAGGTGGAGACGGCTCATCCAAAGAGCACAAGAAGAGAGCAGCAGAGAACAAGGATCCTGCAAATGTAGAAATCATAGCCTTCAGCCCAGAGCGGAGGTGAGTAAAGGTTCCCTAAATGGTGCTTTCCCTTCAACAGAATTTATTCTTTACTTTTAGTCATAAGAATGGGTCATAAATGTGTTCTTGAGTCCTTGAAACCAGTAACATGTAAGCCAATGGGAAGGGCAGTTCAGGATTCCTGAGCTAAAGTGAGGCTTTTTTTTTTTTTTTTTTTTTCCTCTGTGCTCTTAAGGTCCAGGTCACTGGACTTGGCTGTCACAGGAGACAGTGGGAAGAAGAAACGAGGGGGAAAGATGTTTGGTTCCCTGGAGAGAGGTCTGGATAAGGTGATAACCATGCTCACGCCAAACAAGCGACGAGCTCTGCGGGATGGTCCACGTAAGATTAAGGTAATAGAAAGCCGAAAACCCCCAAAGCAGATCCATCATCAGTAAAATAAAAATTCAAAGACAATTAATTTACAGCAAAATGATAGAAATTCTGATCAGTGGCTTGGCTGTGTTTTCCACCAGGCACAGTACAACGTGACTCTGACCAGTCAGACCAATCCAGACCAGGTGCTTAACCAGATCCTCTCCATCCTGCCGGAGAAAAACATCGACTTCACACAGAAAGGGTAAGAATTCCCGTTACCTCCCTGTCTTCTGACTGGTTTGCTCACTCTTGGACCAAATGTTAATGTTTCCACATTGTTCCCATTGCCTTTCCTCCAGGTATACTCTGAAATGTCAAACCTGGGGTGACTTCGGGAAGGTGACGATGGCGTTTGAACTGGAGGTGTGCTTGCTGCAAAGGCCCGAAGTTGTTGGGGTCCGCCGCCAGAGGCTGAAGGGAGACGCTTGGGTATACAAGCATCTGGTGGAGGACATTCTCTCCACATCCAGTATTTGAAGGGGGGGAAAAAAGCACTTTCTTACCAGTATCTACTAGTCCTAAGTGAATTCGCACTGGCTTTCTTTGCTGAAGAAATACCACTGACTAACCAATGAGTGATGCAGATACATGGACAATGATCAGTCCTTCATTGTTGTTTGGAATATTGTCCGTAGGCTAGTCCGGAATTCCCAAAATACATGTTACATTAAATTTATGAGCATCACGTCTCAGGATCCTGTCTGTACAGTGCGTCTTGTTTTATGTAGAACAATTTTTAATTTCCATTTTCATAATGAGTAAGCTTTATGTAATTGATGTAAAGTGAGTTGAGGTGTGTGTCTGAAATGAAACGGGACTTCTTACACTATACCTTCCAGCTTCTTATTAACATATTTATGTCTTCTTCTTGTTGTTCTCCCCTGTAGATGCAAAATTTTTATGAATAGGATGAAGTGTAAAGAATGACTAATTCTCTGTACACATGTTTACAGCTTTCATCATGTTTTTATGTGGTTATATTAAATGTCCTTTTTTCTGTCTTGGTTTCTGTGTCACATGGTGTCTGTATGTTTTTTCTGAAAATGCAAAAGCAGCAAAAATAAATGATTTTCGCATTCATGAAGACAGATGATTGAGATGAATTCAGCTACTTTCTTAACTTCAAATGTTGTTTATTCATTCAGCAGTTGATGGAGCAGTGGTGTGTTTTACACTCTTGTCATCAGCCTTCTGTTCGTCCTCTAGGCTTCACTTCACTTTGGTAGAAAGATTGATGGTGATAGTTTATCTTAGCGAGTTTTTCTAAACATCTACCGTAAATGAAATGAGCAGTGAAAGGTGTCAAATGTCTGTAACGTTTCTCACCTCAGATACTTTTGAGTTTAAGACTACTGGCGAACAGACTTGTGGTTTTAACCGACATTTACTACAAGCTGCAAAAACAAAACAAAAAAATAGTTTCCAGTATTTTTAAGCGTTAGTAATCATTGTACAGTACACAGATAAAACATGGTGTATAAACATACTGCCCACGCATCACTGGGTTAACATAATAAAAAAAACTTGAACTGGTGTATCATGATTTTTATCATTTTTATGGCAGGAATGCCTGTGAGAGCATGATTGTTAGTACTAAGTGAAAGGCTGAAGTCATGATGAACATTACCTGCAATTTTGAACAGACCTAATAAATAAACAAACCCTGGTGAAAGACATTAAATGGTAACATAAAGACTATTAGTGCGCTTCGGCCCTTTGAGTAAACCTCCCTCTCCCCCTACTCTGACAGAATGCCACTTAATCATGACAACATTACAGCTGATCAGCATTTATTTGTAGCAGGTTCTCCTTGGTGTCTCAGTGGGGAGGAGAAGGGTAATGGTGGGGTGAGCTGATAATAACAGGAGGGGTTTAACCTTAATGGAGTGCGAGGGTAGGGGGTGGGACGATCATTTAAAGACAGGGGTGAAGGTTGGAGTTGGAGAGCGTCACATCATACTATGACATTCCAGTGACGGTAAATACCTCCTGCTGGCCTCAAGTCATTTTTTTAAGTGTTTTGGCACAAAAGCATGAATTTGATGTTTCATATAATTCAGTTGAGTTTTATAGTTGCTTCAGTGTGTTTTATATTGGAAGGTAAAGACTGCAACAATACAGAGAAAACCCCAACAATCAGATGACCCCCTATGTGCAGTTACTTGGTGACAGTGGGAAGGAAAAACTCCCTTTTAACAGGAAGAAACCACAACCAGGCTCAGGGAGGGGCAGCGATCTGCTGTGACTGGTTGAAGGTGGGAAACAGGACAAAAGATGCACAAAACATGCAGAGAAAAGAGTCTCTAGGTGATCTTTCAGCTGTGAAAGTATTCTTGATATCACCCCTCCCCTCAAACAGGTGGCGCTGACATCCCTAAAGTCAGTGTGGAGTGGTTCAGGCCATGCTTCTTTTCTTTTTTGTTGGAAAACTGGCACAACAAGGGGGAATGTTGCATAACTTCCACAAGAGGATTACTTAAGTAAAGCTGAAAACTTTGCTGAATAAAGGTCGGTGTGACAGAAGGAAGCAGGAGTGAGCTGATACACAGTGGGAGCAGTGTTGGGTGAGAAATTAAACTCTTGCTGTTGTTTTTAAGCCATGCAGACACTGTCCTAGATTCATGTGCGAGTGCTCGTGAAGGCTAGTGTAGGCATTAAACCTTAGTGAAGGCTTAATGTTGCTGTTGAATTGTTTTGTTTGTTGATTTCAGGATTGTAAGTGTGAAGCTGTGTAGGAGAAATGAGGCTATTGCTGGCTGTCAGTCTCATTCTCCTCTTCCTATGTAAGTAGATGTCTTTTAAAGAATGCAACCATCACTGATGAGGTTTAAAAGCTTTGTTTGATTCAGTCGTGTTTTGCTCTTATCCAAGTAAAGTTGTGTCTGTATGTTGCTAACTTTTCAGGGCTTCACAAGACTCAGACATCTAGTGTCACCTTGCACATGAATGCTCGTGAGGTAGGTTGACAAAAATAAATAATGCTATAAAGAAATATATAGTGTGTGTATTTAACGCCCACCTTTTGTATCTTTTAGGCAGTATCGATGAGTGAGGCAGCAGTATCTCTCCTCTTATCGCCTCTGTCTCTGTACTCCTGGATGACCTCCACGTTGCTCAGGTTCCTTCTGTCCGTCCCAGCTCTCGTCTTCAGCTCCTGGTATCACTCCTTGCTGCTGATCCTGGCTGGGCCTTGGTGTGTTGCCACTGTCTGCTTCTCTCTGCTGGTGACCGGTCTCCATGTTTCTCTCTACCTACTTCACCTCGGGCTGGTGGCTGGGGCGGTAGCCATTTTGGCTGTCAGGCAACACAAGATGGCTGACGGTGACACCCCCAGGGAGAAAGTATTAAGCCTACAGAAGAGCGTAGAAGGGCAGCAAACCAAAAGCAGGCTAATAATTGGTAAAAGAGCTGTCCAGCAAGGCTGAGTTGTGTAAAATGATGATGTGTGAATAAAAATCCACCTTAGTTAATTGCTTTTACCTTTGTTTATTTAATGAAAGTAAACTTTTAGTTGATTTTTACATAGATTCTGTGTTTCTGTCTTTTACTGGGTTTGGGACAACCTTACAAGGAAGCAAAAAGAAAAGGGGAGGGAGGAGGGCACTAGTGAGTCCTCGTGCCCTAAATGAGGGTGAAAATATATCTGCTCGTTGCTACTTTAACAAAGAGCCTGCAGTTGTCCACTTATCGGTCTCTCTCATTTTCTCTCGTCGTCTTTAAACACGGCCCCCAATTATCTGCGGATTGTTGTGCTGTTTGCTTCCCATCTGCAGATGTTATCATTAGACGTGTCTGTCAAATGGAGATGAGAAGATAAGAGAAGAACCGAAAATGTTCTGCATTCGTAACGTTTATGCAGCGGAGTCCAGCGGTGCAGGACATGCAAACCACATTCCTGAAAAACACTAATAAAGCGAGTTAACAGGGAGAGAAACTGCATGTGGTGGAGGCGTTGAGCCAAGGCGGCAAATGCTTGCCCAACCAAGTAAACCGCGTATGCAGACAAACTGTGGCTCCCTGATCAAAGTGAAGCATTAAAACTGCACAGAAATAACAATCTTATCAAAATGATCAACACTGCAGCCGAAGGGTTTAGCCGTTTAAAAAGTAACCGGTGAACTTTCTGTGCTGTTGTCTGTACAAGCGTGCGAGAAAGAGACAGAGAGAGACAGAAGGGAAATGAGGCTGGATCATAGAGATTTATTACATGGCCGTGGCATCCTAATTAGCATAAAGACTGGACTGGCCCACTCAAGCAGAGAATTAAAAACCTTAATTGTGCTGTCAGCCTTCCTCTCTCTTTCTCACTGTTGACTCTACTTCATTCCGCTCGCATTCGTCTCCTCCCGCTTTCCTTGCCCTCTCTTCTCTGCTTATGAAGTAGCGAGCGTCCGTGCCGTTTAATTGTTGGTGATAAATGGGAAGCAGGATGTTTGTAATTGTCTCAGAGATTCGTGTGTGTGCGTGTGTGTGCGTGTGTGTAGGGGGAAGGACGACAGAGATCGTCGAGAGGAAGAGGACGAGGAGAGTTATCCTGTTTTGTAAGAAGAGAGTGGGGAAGCCATTTATCAAATGTTTGTTTGAAGGAGGAAAATTAGCTTGGCAGACGCAGGCGAGGAAGTGCTAGTTGGATTTGATCCCAGGCCAAGCTGATGCTTTTTCCTAGTTGTTTAAATCTCCAACATAATTCAGTGCTCACATTATAGAAAGTAGAAATGTTTCATGTTTAAGACTTACAAATGTTTCAGATTCATATGGGGATTACATGATTGAGCAAATGGGGGTCAGAAATGATATACTAGACAATATAGTTCATATCCAAATGATTAAATCTGATTGTATTGCAAAATAGACTTAAGATAGTGTCCGAAATACTTTTGTTTGACAGACACTTCTGTATGTTAAGGGCTAACATACAGAAGTGTAAGTCAGGTAAGTCCAACAGTCTAAATTAAAACTGTTTGTCTAAAACTGATGTTCTAAATTGACCATAGATGTTTATTTTTTAGCCCTTCGATAGATTGGCGTCCAGGTTGTACCCGGTGTCTCACCCAATGAAAGGCCATGAATTTGATAAGCATAAGAAAATGGATGAATGACAGGAACATGGCAAAGAAACTACAAAAGCCAAAAAGCTGCTGAGGCGGAGGATGGGAAAAGACGTTATGAAGGTGGGACTGAAAAAACAAACAGTCTCTCGAGCTTTCAGTGAGTAATCTTTGCTTATTTCACAGGTGAAAAAAAACCCCCTATGACCAAATTCTGATTAGCAAATTGGAGCACCTTGAACTCATAATTTTTTTCCCTGCAAATGACCAAAATCAGTTAATAATTTATACGTCCATTACTAAACTATCTTATCTTGGATTTATTCTTCAACCTGCAGTTACTGTTGCCTGTATTTTGTCCCTGTCATATTATTGTTGAATAATGAGATGCACACTATGTCATTTTTATTCCTCAGACTACTGAAATAAATTGGAGGCTCTGCTCTTTTCTTGCCCTTTTCTATGGTAAATTATGGTATTATAGCTTGATTGAAGAGAAAATTATGATCTAGAAACTCAGAGTTAATCAAGTCAGATTTTACTGAACCTGCTTTCCACAACAGGGTCAGCGCGTTCGGGATTAGGACCCACTGAAATAGGTTCTTCATTTGGATTCTTTAGTTTTTAGCACTTGTAGCTTTGTTATAGCTTTTTCTGTTCTTGTACGTGGACTACACCTCTGACCATCACAGTGTGAATATTTGCCAGTTTCCTGAGATAAAATCCAGTGAAAACCCAATTAAAAAAAATAAAATAATGGCATTTATTCACATAAAAGATGTCAACATAATCTGAATAAACGTAATATGCTTGCTCGACTGGAGAAAAATTAGTTGGATGAAGGAGGGAGGAGGAACACAGAGGAAGTAGGATAGCACTGAAAGGCTTTTCTAAAGGAGGAGGAGGAAATGTTTTTGCGAGGGTCAGTCCTGTTTGTGCGTCTCTGCTGTCAAAGCCTCTCCTGCAGTAGCAGACGAGGTTAAGACTTAGGAGGCCGGGCCCTCTCATACGGCGTCTCCCTCAGCACTGACAGCTCACTGAGGCACACACACGCTCACAGACAACACGCACTGCCTTAAACTTTCCACTTTACCCCAGTCCTCCTACCTCCTTTTAATGCATCTGCCCTTCTCTTCCCTCTCTGTCTCCCGCTCTCCCTTTGCTTCCATTTCTCTCATTGTTTTTCTGTTTCTATCGTTCTTCTTTTTCTTCTCACTCTCTCTAATTGGTCTCCGCTAGGTTTGCTTAGACAGGCCTATTCATCATAGCACTATCCTCAGAGACAAACCCTCAGGGAGCAACGGGGAGATAGACAGAGTCAGACGGGAGGGCGATAGGGTCTGCCGCTTGTCAACCCACTTCTCTCCTCTTTTCCCCCTCCCTCTTTACTTCCCCCTCTCCCTCGTCTCTCTGCTCGGTACGTAGATGTCAGTTTTGCAAAGGGAAGTGGGGGTGAGGGAGGTAAAGAGGGAGGGAATGTAGACACATTAGTTAGGCTATTAGTTCAACAAGCTGCTTCCATGCCTGTCAGTGGTCCAACATCCAGCCACACGCACACACTATTCTCACATCTGACATTTGTTACATGTAGTATCTGTGAGAGAGTGATTGTGAGTGACGGGTTGAGTGTGGGGGGTGGAAAAAAAAAACTTTACATGGAGCTGAGTGTCTGTCATTTCTGGTGTCCGGAGAGCCTTAATGAGCAAAACACAGCATATAAAGACTTTCTACAACCCTGCTCATTTTTACCAGTGTCACTGTGTATTGCATTTCTGAGACTTCAGTGTGTGAGCGGACGCGTGCGTATGTGTGTTAACATGATCGCTGTTGTAAAGGGCAAAGAGAAACATGTAGAGCTTCATTGTGAGAGGTCCAAATGTCTGCTTTGATAAGGTCAAACAAGATTTTTCCCACTGTAAGTGTGTCAGAGAGTTTCTCTTCTCTCCTGATTTGATGGGCCAGCAGTCAGAGCAGCTTTCTTCTTCTTCTTGAGATTTGCTTGACTTAGGCGGTAATAAAACCGAGCGATAAAAGGTACACATAGAAAGTGCTTGTATGACATTTGTAACACAGGTTCAAGTAAGACAAACACTTTAAGGATCCCTGGACTCGACTGCTCCCAACCTTTTTTGCTTGTGACCTTTAATAATGAAGGTGTGTCTGGTGACATGATAAAAATGTTTCCAGGATTCATTCAGGATTATTTAGGGCTTAAGCATGTCCGGTTAAGTCAGAAGTCATTATATATAATCTTGCTGGGACTGAATTATTTTCTCAAAAATAGAAAAAAAAAACCGAAATTAGAAGGTATGACGGGCACTAGTAGTCCATCATATTAGAATACAATCACGTGAAAAACAAAGTACACCCTTATGCTTCCATAGGAATTAAGAGGCCAAGTAGCAGCCAGGTGTTGTTGCACCATTCAGATGTGTGATAACACAACATCAGAGTCATCCCAGGAGTGGACTTCCATGCAAATTCACCCTAGGGTCAGACCATCCAATATTCAGAGAAACACATTTCAGTCTCTACAGGCCTCAGTTGAGATGTTAAATACAAAGCTTAATATCTCGTAAAAAACATGGGTGCACAGCTCAGATTTGCAAAGTTTCATTTGATCAAATTAAAAGACTTCTGGAACAATGTTCTTTGTAGATTAAGTAAATTTGTTTAGTCGTAATGCATAGCACCATGTTTGCAAAACTCAGCATGAACACCTGATGCCAACTGCCAAGCACGGCAGTGGAGGGGTGATGATTTAAACTTCTTTATTTCCTTCATTTGTTGCAACTAAGTCATATTTATATATTCATGCTATGGTCTCCCTAACTCTTCACTGAGCTATCTTGAACCTCAACAATTCTCTTACTTGAATTAATTGTCATCTGCAGCTACTGAGGAGGGGACAATTTAAAAGCAATCCAGTGTTTAACAGACTTTTCCATCACCAGTGTTCTTGCCTGCTGATAGACCACAACCACAGCTGGAAAAGACGGTCAAATCAATGGAAATAAGATGCAATTGAAACAAACCAGGAGATAGCATAGCATTAACTATTCCCCATCCTCAAAGATGTCTCAAGATGTAAACTCATAGCAGAAAAATCAAGGAGAATGCGCCTGGACATGAATGGAAAGAAAGCAAATAGAGATGGGAATGCAAACACAGCAGAAGTCATGAATATGCAGCACACAGCTCACCCCCTGCTCCATCCTTTTCCTCTGTATGTTTTGTCAGATTCTTGCTGCCTTCTCCTCCTGTTTGATTCAAATCCCCTGCTCTCTCACTCCTAATACCTCTTCAGCATCTCTTCTCCTAACCCCCCTCTCTCGTGCATGAGCCCCTCTTCACTAATCATCTGAGGCCCAATTATACTCAGTTGGCCCCGCACCACCTCACTACAGGGGCTCTGGAGGGCCAAAATATACCGATGCTGACTGACGTTAATTTGCATGACTTCTTGGCCTCCATAAGTACCACTGTTGTCTGTCTTCTGCCGTTGCATAGGAAGCCAGAGGAGGAGAAGAAGAGGTAGAACATGTCATGTTATGTAATCCGAAGCACTAGTAGGAGAGTAAAGAAGGCAGGGAGTGTCGCACTGCTTTCTAACTAAGTAGTGTCAAACCCTTATTTTGCAGGCAGACATGGATCTGACAGGTCACACATCGGCTCTCTATCTGCCAGGCTAACGTTTCTGGCAGTTTGGCAGTGTTTGCCCAGATATCTGTAGTCTACTGGCGGATGCTGTCCAAGATAAAGACAATGTTGGATAACACCTCCCACCCACTCCATGACATGCTGGTCAGTCACAGGAGCACGTTCAGTGAGAGACTGAGATTACCGAAAAGCACCACTGAACGACACAGGAAATCATTCCTGCCTGTGGCCATCTCCCTGTACAACGCATCCACTTAACACACTGTTTGCTGCTACAGCTACACATGTTTCTTTTCCAACTATTTATTTATGAGTGACTTATGTATGTATGTATGTATATATATGTATATATTGTACTATTCTTAGTTAGCGTATTGTCTGTCTTGTCTTAATGTTGGTTTAAAATGGAGCACTGTAACAAAAAATAATTTCCCCCAGGGATCAATAAAGTATTCTGATTCTGATTCTGATTCTGATTTCAGACTACGCAAACATAAATCTCCCATTTATTTATTTATTTTTCCTAGTGTTTGTTCTTTAGCTCATTTGCAAATAAAATTTTGGGCTTAAGAGGTTATCAGATCTTTCAGGATGCCACTTCACTAAAGAAAAACAGATACAGTAGAATTATATGTGGCTAGTTTTTGCTAATACAAGTTTTTAGATCCAGAAACTGCACATTTTTTAGACATGCACAGACAAACAGCAGCACCAATATCTGTGTCTCCTGATTTTAAATTCCTAATGTGAAATTGCTCATTGGCAATGTGATTTTACTGTCTTTCTGTTACTCACAATCACCAATTAATAAACTGTAGTACGTAGTGGAGTATGTACAATTTAAATTGTGTAGTTTTAGCAAGCTAAGCTTTGGTTATTTTCTCCGCTCCACACCGTGCGTAGTTGTGTCACAGCTGATTGAGACAGGCTGGGATGGCTGCTGTAGCCATGGCTTTGCATTCATTGTTGGAATTGTGTCTGTGACACATTAGCTTAAAACCTGCGAAACACTTAACTGCACACAGAAACTGTGAGAGCACTAAACTCCTGGCTGAATATTACATTGAACTTACTGAGCTGCTTTAGTAACACACAGTGCTGTTGATCACGTAGACCTTAAAACAAATGGACTGCCATGGCTTCTGGGCGAGTTCGACATTTACCATCTTGGCTTCATAAGGCCTGATCCTGGATAAATAGGGAGGTTGCATCAGGAACGGCATTCACTGTGGCAATTCCTCAGGGAATAAGGGAGGGGCTTGAAAGTATCTTTAAGGTAGCCATGACCTAGGACATCTAACATCTTTAACATCTTTACTGCCTGTTTCTAACTAGGACAATATCGAGAGAGAGAGAGAGAGAGAGAGAGAGAGAGAGAGAGAGAGAGAGAGAGAGAGCGCATCACGGTGTATTAATAAAGAGACTTAGAGAATCTCGAGTGAGGGCAGAGTGAATATTTTCTTGTAGACTTCTGTAGAGTCTGCTTTTTCTCCCAACCACAGCACTGCTCATTAGAAACATTAAGTTTTATTGAATAAATGGCTTTATTTTTCAGCCCTAGATGCCATGTCCATCTTTAAGATACAGTCTATAATTTAACAGAGCTCTTTTGACTAATTTCAGTGGGAGCAGTATTGTAGCGTACAGTTTTGAGCCATATCCATACCATCACAGATTCAACCACAAATGCATTTTTAAGTCTGAGCAATAACCCCCAAATATCTGCAGAGAATATCTGGTTATCTGCTACTATACACCAGGAAAAATGCCAACGGTTGTATATGAATACCACAAAAACAACTGCAAAGAAACCCAAAAGAAGGTGAGAAAAGCCCTCAGTGGTCTTTTAGGATTCAGATGAATAGAAGAGAAAAATGAAGGCTGGAGAAATGTACATGGAAGCACCAGATTTAATCTTGCCTAGGAATTCGTCCAACCTCGATAGCGGCAATAAAACAGCGCTTGTTAACTTTCACTCCAGTGTTAATCCTTTACCGTATGATGCATTTTTACACAACATTAAAGGGTTGCCTTTGGTTGGCATGGAACTAGAATAAACACACACACACACACACACACACACACACACACACACACACACACACACACACACACACACACACACACACACTTCTTGCAGTTCTGGTGTCCTGGGCAGACACCCAAACTGTGGACAGCCTGGCCTGTGTCTCAAGCTGGGTATGTGCTGTTTTCTGTGTGTGTGGCGTGTTGTCGCCATGTCGTGGCTTGTGTCCTATTATCACCCCTCTCCCCCTTTCTCCTCCTCTCTCTCTCACACACACACACACACGCACACACACACACACCTCTGCCCCCTTCTGGACTCGGCCAGCAGCCAAGACTGCAGCACTGGGACACTCCATTCACTAAGATTGGTGAGGTGAGAAGAGGGAGGGGGTGAGATGAGATGTGTGTCCCCCAGGATGAAAGCAGCTCTGTGGGGTCACAATGAGACACAAACGGCCACCAGCTCTGTCAGCAGCGTCTACTGTCCATGACTGAGGCTGAATGTACAGGAATGTGGTATTTATGCCAGAAACAACTGTTTAGTTTGTGTGAGTTTGTGTATCAAAAATCAAGTAAACGAGCAGCTAAACACTCACTCAGAAGCTTTAAATTCCAAAAAATTATTTTTATTCTGAATGACCAATAAAATTATGGCAAATATTTACAAATAATTACTTCTTAGTTTCACATTACAGGTACATAAATGGAATAATTCACCAACAACAGTCACTCAGGTGGACGGATGGACAGGTACACAGACTGCGTATGAAGAAATGCATCGAGCAAACTGCAATTTAATATTTCACAGTAAACTCAAAGCCATGAAATAAAATAACAATAATATTAACAATAAAAATATAAAAAATAAGCATAATATCAAATTCACCATTTACTTTCAGTTTTCTGAACAAAACTGATCGCAGTTCAGGAACAAAATAAACTAACAAACAAAAAGTGAAGAAAAGATAAAAAGAAGAAAAATCAAGTGATATGATATCTTTGGCAAATTCGCACTGCAGTAAAATACATTCAAATATTAAGACAACACACAACACACAAAGAGAAAAAACACCAAGTTTTGTTTGCAACTACTAGAAAATTGAATAAAAAACATACAGGTTTTCTTAAAGAAGCATTTCTTTTTACTTTTTTTTTTTTAATCCTCCCCTCTAGAATATTTGAAGGCATTTCTCGTCTTCGTTTTTGTGTTTGTAACTCTTTTTCTTCTATTTCATATGGTTTTTGTACAAGAGTTTGTCCTTTAAAACAGGCATCACAGGCTTTGGTGAATGTTACAGATATGTTATCTTTTTTGTCCCATTTTAATGTTGAAGAATAGAACACACTGAATCGTTGGACCCGAATTAAATTTTTGCCTTTTTGTCTTTTGTTTGTTCATTTTATTTAAATTCATATTTTATTTTATTTTATTTGGACCAAAATGTCACAGATATAAATATCTCTTCAAAACCCCAGATAGGAAGTCATGGACACAAAAAAAACTCCAGATTGTTACACGAAAGGCCACAGTAAGGTGAAAAATTATGTATCTATTCTTTTTTTCTTTTTTTCTTTTTTTTTGATTGAAACATCTGCTTAAAAAGCACAGTTGATTTTTGTAGGCTGAGTCGTGTGTATTACTCCTCTTCCACAGTTGAATAATATTAAGATGTACAGAACATTGTAACACTTCAGTATGAGATCTGTCCAGAGCCTAGTTATATCAGCAAGCATGAAACAGATTGTGCCACTAATTGCTGTCAAGATGTGATGCTGAATTCCCCTCAGGTTTTGGGAAGGCAGTAGCCTTCTTCATGGATTCATATTGAGATACAGTCAGGCAGTGCGCACTCGGCAAGAAATCATAATAAAGGAGAAAAAAACTCATTTGCATTTATTTCAGGTTCTTATTTGACTTGGAGCTGGGATCAAAATTCAGGATGCAATTTATTTTCATGGACAGTAAACTGTGGAAGTGCTGCAAATGAAATGTATTTGTTTGATCTGAAACTGGTGTTTCTTTGTGTTTCAAAATGCTCTACAGCCACACGGAGAGGAAATAGGAAACAGGAGATGCGAGATCTCACAGAGTGTTCTTGTCCAAATAAAGACGCCGGCAGCAATATTGCCATTGAAATGACCTCGCTTTGGCACGAAAAACACCCAGCTTGATTCCTATGCAGAATTTCTGACAGGACAGCGAGCATCACGTCTGAGGAGTCAGTGGGAAAAAGTGAGAGAAGTAAGAAGGAAAAAGGATTAATAGGGCTGTCTGAAGAAAAAGGGAGGACTTCTGAGGAAGGTCACAGCCCTGAAATCAAGAGAATACCTTTAATATTCCTAATCCTGGTGGTGTGGCAGTGGGGAGGAGAGGCGAGATGGGGAGACAAGTGCATGAGATATGATGAGATTAGGGCTGAGGAGGGATGGGGGGGGGGGGGTGAAAAGGGATGGGATGAGCTTCTGATGGCACAGCAGGTTTGGCCTCCCCTGGGGAACATGGGGGCATAAGAGGAGGGGCTACCACCACTTTGCAAAGGACAAAAGGAGGGAGCAAGAGTATGTCTGTACTTATATTTATGTGTGTGTGTATGTAGCCTGCCTCTGCCTGCCACGCTTTCTATAGTACCACCCACGGTGACTAGTCCCCCCCCCTTCATCACTGCAGTCAATGTCATAGCTGCCAATCCAAACAGCTGCCGGCCAGTGAGAATCCAGTCTCTCCCAATGTGAACCAGTCAGGTCAAAGCAATGGCAAAGCAAGCTGTGTCCCTATGAGATGCATAGTTAACCAACAGTCCTGTTAATATGTCACTGGACTCTGGTCTACACTGAATGACAACCACTGAGTTTGACTTGTTTGATTTAGCAAGTTGATGCAAGCGGACAACTGGATTTACCTCCTGAAGGAGAATGACTTCAATCAATTATTTCTTATTGTATGCGTGTGTGTGAACATGTTTAGACATCTTTGTGAGGACAGAAAATTGGCATGCTACTATACTTGTGGGGACCAGCAGTGCACTTATGGTGACAAAATGCCTGTCCCTAGGAGTTTTTGAGGCTCAAAATATGGTTTTAGTGTCAGGGTTACAATTAGGTTATGGTTAGGCTTAGGCTGAGGGTTAGGCATTCATTTTTGATGGTTAGGGTAAGCAGCTAGATTATGTCAATGAGATGTCCTCACTAAGATATGAAATTGTGTGTTTCTTTTAAATACTGGGGTTGGAAAAAAGAAATTCATTTTATTAATGAATAAACTTGATATATTTCTGTCATGTTCTTGGCTTTTACTTTTACTTTTATATATATATATATCGGAGCACTAGGTGCGGTGACTCCCAAGCTAGGCGAGTGGCTCCAGCAGATCCCAGGAACAACATCGGAGATCTCTGTCCAGAAGAGCGCAGTCCTGGGAACAGCTAAGATACTGCGCAGGACCCTCAAGCTCCCAGGCCTCTGGTAGAGGACCCGAGCTTGAAGGATAAACCGCCCGCAGGGGCGTGCTGGGTGTTATATATATATATATATATATATATATATATATATATATATATATATAAACATAGTTTAACCGTGATCTATGTTGTGGATATCTCCCAGAAATTGAACTTTTCAGTCACCCATTTCAGAAATATGCAAATATTATGCACTTGGTTGATGTTCGGATATCTTTTAATGACCCTAAAGTTGGAAAAAATATCTCACTGTCCCGCTGCAACCAAAAAAACCTCCTTGAGATTGGTTTGGTTGATGGCAGTTTAACGGTTGCCGTTGTTTTGATGGAAGATGCTGTCTTACTGCAAACACTCATCAAGCAGTAGTGAAACTTGTAAAAGTGTGATCCAAAACGAAATGGAGACCATTTGCCTTCACCTTTTGATAGCAAGCATCCTCCTGCAACCACTTGCAAACTGGTCAGGGAACACAATTTTTTCGTAGTTACCAGTGGTTACCAGTGTCACCAGTCTCCAGACCTATGTGACTGAGGCTTCAGCAGCTGATTTCTCAGCAACCTTTTGCAACCACTCACAACTCATTGGGGTGATACTCATTTTCCCCTAACGATGGGTGGTTGCCAGGATGTCACTAACTTGTCTAGGCCTGGGTGACTGGCTCTGTAAGCAGGTTTTTAGCCCATTAGCAGGTTCTGCATATACTTGTAGAACTGGAGTTGTGTCCTGTGACTTTGCTGACCCATTTCTTTATGGTCAATGTTCCCACACAGACACTACCACCCACTAACAACGTGATCATCTTAGGAGCTTTATCAAAAATGAAAAATGTTGTGCTATGTCAAAATTTGGGATTATTATCTAAAGATAACTAAGAATTTTGAAATAATATCATAGAATTTAGAGCTACAGATGGGGGAAAATATAAATAAAATAAATTCAGTGGTGGAAACAATCTTCCATGACATGACCTACTGTACTGCCACACAAAAGACAACTCAACAAAAAAAGACATCTGTCTTGGTGTCACCAGAAGTTTAGTCTCAGCTGAGTCGCTTGGATAGAAATCGTATGGCTCTGGCACTGTCACTACAGCTGATGAGTGAGGAATCAATCACTGACTTTAATACAACCAGGACTATTTTCTGCTTTTCGTTGCTGTAGCTGCTTAACAACATCTTTTTTTCCTCCGGGTTTTATGACTGAAAAATCCACATTCGGGGAGATTTATTGACTAATGTGGGTGCTGTTAGATCAGCTGTCAGAGCCGCGATGACACTGTTGTTGCATTGTAAGAATCACTGTGAGTTATTGGTACTTTAATCACCTTTATTTATTTGTAAAAGGCTTTGTAAAATCTTCAAACCCTGTGTTTGCCCGGGTAAATAATAAGACTTCTGTTAAATGCGTTGCAGGGAGGAAACTGAATCTAGTTTTAGTGACTCATAGTAGGTCAGGGGGATGTTGACATATAAAACTAAAGGCACTGTCCTTGTTTTCAGCTGGTGTGGTTCAGGTTCAATAATGCCTCAGAAGGATCAAGAGAAAAAGACAGAAATAAGGAAAGGCTCCCGCTGAGGCGCACGCTTGTAACACAGCAGGTGAGCCGTCATAAGAATCTTTCTTTAGAGTTGTGTATTCACAACTTTTAAGGTCTACAAACGTGAAAGGATCCACTCTATTACTATTTCAAAAAATCCCAGAAACAACAAATATTGAGAAACTAACAGCTTTGTTCAGGGTTTATAGTTATTGTATGTTTATAGAGCTATATATTATGCCTCACACTGCAGATTTGGTGCCTTCAATCTGTTTGCTAGTAGACACTACACAGTAGCAATGAAGCGCTACACTCAGCCACATATACCCAAAACAAAAAAGGAATCCAAACACTCGCAGATGATGGCCAAAAACAACACCGCACACCTTAAGTCTTTTTATAATAGAAGAAAGCTTCGACACTAAAATCTTCAGTGTGAATAACTGAAATCGCTATTGACATTGTGACTTCTCTTTCGCTGATTACTGTACAAGTCTGGTGAGGACAGAATTGAAACTGAAAAAGGTACAGGCTAAGGAAGATATTGCCCTCTCACAAGACCAATATATCGGCCCCTCAGACATTTGGGAAGGGAAAACACACTGATTTCAGATCTGTGCTGAGGGGCAAATCTGTCCTTGTCTGTCTGTCTGTACGAGATGGGTAAGGCCTCAACCCTGGTGTCATGCATTGTCACAGCGCAGAACTGATGTGGCAGACAAACAAACGAAAAAAAATAATAATCAGGTTTACTTTTTTTTCACAAAAGCAGTACTTTTATAGAAACAATTTCAGGATTTTAAACAAGCACATGTTTTGACACATACTCAAAACGGGGAAAAGCAGAAGAAGTACTTAATGGTTCTGAAAGGAAGCTGAAAAAGTAGAATGTCACCTTAAGAAGATGATTGAGTCTCTTTGTGCTTTTGTAAGAAGTCAGCCGATCCACTAGGGGGGCCCATCTTTGGGGAGTTTAAAGACAGAGATAGAAAGAGAGGGTGCCACTGCTTCCTGTTGGTCTTTGGCTGATGCTCGACTGGATCAGCAACAGGAGGGATACTCCTCACATTGGGTCTGATCCAGTCTAGCACCAGCCTTCGTTTGGACACTTAGGAAGCAAAATAAAAACACAAAAAACTTATTAAGTGGCACCTTTGTCAACTGATACCAGGCAACAAACTATAAACAGGAAAATCGCAATCTGATCACACTTATAAACAAAGACTTCTTATATTGAAAGTTTTTTCAGAATTCATATTTCACTGCGTCATCGCCGTCGTCATCGTCACTATTCTAGCACAACAGCGTGACACTATTATAAATCATTACAGGCATTCACTCTCATCACGGAGTGCAGCACAGAAAAGCTTCTTAATATATTACTCTGTGTCTCCTCCATTATAAATAGCTCTTGATCAGGACTAAATCTTGTCTGGGGAGGTAGGATACCACCGTCCTGTACTGTAACACAACCTGATGGAACCGATTTTGGTCCGATGTGAAGATGAGTACTGTTTGTTTTACAGTAGTGGGCTCAGATTTTAGGCTGTGCTTTCCTGAAAAGTCTCTCTATGTCTTGGTCAGTGGCTTTCAAACCAACTCAAATGCAAGTGTGAATGTAAGGCATGGATGTATTAAAAGAGCTGGGGCCTCATTTATACATTTTTATTATGTTCAAAGATTGGTTAATTACTTGTGTTTAATTATGTGACGACCATTGTTTATAGATCTCAAACCAACCTAAATTGACGGCACCTGTAATTTCAGCAGAATTGTGGGTTTAAACAGAAATAACCGAGGACCAAAACAGAAAAGAAAACTTTTTTGAGGACAAGCTCTCTTAAGTAGATTAAGAGAAAATAAAAGAGAATCCAAATTTGCCAGTGAATCTGATTCTGATTAGCAGGAAAATCATGGACAGTTCAGACTTGCAAATTAAGATTTTACGAATGTAACTTCATGTTATAAATGAGGCTTTTGGATGCAGCGATGTCATTCAGCACGTCCTTCCAATTTTTCTAGTGGTCAAATTCAGTATTGCAGGCAAAAATACCCACACCTCAAAAAACGTTTTTCCCCCCCATTTCTTGAAAAATACAAAAGAGTCATCTGTAGAACTACTAATGTTTCTACCTCTGATAGGTTGGCCCGTAATCGTTCTGTTATGAATTTATCTGTAGGCGTTGACATCCAGTATCCAGCTCCTCTTAATACATCCACTATGTGAGGACACAGTTTTCTTACCAGAAAATTGGATCATGCTTGACTTCAACTACTAAAACCCCACCCCTGAACAGCAAACATCCAGTCATGGTTTATTAACTATCTTTAGGCGTGCCAAGTTTTGGATTTTTCTACACGCTGAACCCGTGTGCATGGTGCAGCAGTAGAAATCACACACAGCATTTAAGGAGTCTTATCTTCTAAACTTTTTCCAATCCTAAAAGTAAAGAATGAAGAAATGAGGTGAGATGCAAAAATGCTCACTAGCTTACATACTGCATAGTGCACTGGTAACACAAAAGGATTGGATAGTTGACAGTTGTGTGATAGTTGTGTTTGTCGTAAGCAATCCGCCGCTTTAAAAATGACTAGAAATTCAGAGCATGTATACTCTGCAGAACTGGAAAGCTTGACCACTATAACAGTAACAAACGGGACAGGGCGAACATGCGTGACCCTGAACGCTCCCTTTGAAATAATGTTATCTCATTTGATGAACATTTCTGAGGGTTCCAGAGGAAAATGTGTTGAATCTGTGGCAGAACGAATAGAATGGTAACGATATGGGTGATTTTGGTCAGTCAAAGTTAGGATGATTGGATTGTCTTTACTTCACTGTAGCATGGCATAGAAAATTGATTGATTAATGTGCGGTCATAAAAATAGCCTACTGTTTGAAAAAGTTGATTTTTCTCTGATCAGCTTAAATAATTTCATCAAAAATATTCCCAACTGGAAAACCCAGAAGGTCACAATACAGATAGTTTTAATGCTACACACAGTCCGCTGACTTTTGGTTTATGACTGGTTAAAAACTAGATAGGAATACAAAGGCTTGATAGTGTGGGAGGGTCCAAATTTCCAAAATCTACTTGTTTACATAATCGGTTATTGACCTTGACATACCTGTGTCCTCACAGTATTGTATACCCAAACAGTATTGTGCTGCAGCTCAGGAGTGTATTCGTTGGTTTAAGTGTCACTCAAAGAAAATGCAAACTTCACCGATGTCAAAGATTTGAATTCTTCTCCTCTTTGAAGTCCAAGCGTAGGCGAGTTTGTACTGAGCGGTTCCGATGCTATCCATCCCTCCCTCATCTCCTTCTCCTCCTCACCCTGCGACTTCCTGTGTCTACACGAGGGTGTCAGTGGCGGTCGTAGGTGGAGGCTGTAGCGGTGGCAGCAGGGCCTGCCCCTCGTGATGTTGCACTGTAATAATATGGCGATCCTGGAGGGGGAAAAAAGCAAACACACAACTTTTTTAAGTCACTTAACTGAAAAAAATATGAAAACGTGATGTGAATCCAGGTTCTTTAACCTTGGGCTTTTTTCTTGTCTACATAATTAGATTATTAAAACCTGTAATTTCTGCCATGTAAGAGCTGAAAGCAGAGAAAATACATTATTTTAAAATGGTGTGTGCTGAGCAATTTACAGGCAGAAACAGAACAGCGATGGGATTTATCTAAGAGCTGTGTTTGATGGAGTCCAATAAAAGGTTTTTTTTTATCTCTACTATTAAGGCCTAACTAACCATCAAGCATGATCGCTTCATGGTTAGTTATCAAGTGTTTGTATTTCCCATTCAAGCTACAGTTGACCACAGTAATCTGCTAGTGACCTGCTAGTGGTGCCACGCCCTCTTTGCAACCGATTTATCCTAGCAACTGTCAGAAATTACTCGCTAACTGCTTAGAGGTTACCAGGCGGTCACTTATTCCACTGTGATAACAGGCTAAATGTATAATAAAAGAAGTTTATTAAATGTGTAATGAAAGACGTTTTGTGATATTTAAGGATTTTTAGTATTTAAAGTTTTTGAATCATTTCACACAAAAAACGAATATTGAAGAAACTGCTTTCATTTGATCCCTTCAGTATATCTGACAAATCCTGATTAGCAGCTGTAAACCAGGTAAAACTGAAAGTGAACTAAGCAAGAACGTAGGCAATTATTCCTCTGTGGGCAGGAAAAGTACTTTCTCTTTCAAATAAGTTTGACTAATCTGGAGATTTGTTAATACGATTGTCTTGTTCTTTTGCTCATTTCGCTTCCCCGTGGACTTCTGTCGCAATGTCATCACACTGACAGATCGCAGCAATTAACTTGGTCAGAATAATTTTTTTTTATTACAGCTAGAACTGATGTTTAAAATGACAAAAAACAGCAAGACGGCTGTAATAAATCTGAATTCTCCCTGAACAATTTACAGCCTACTTAAATATGGTGTAAATGTGAAACGAGCAGCTTCAATTTTCTGTTCAGATTATATTTTACTTTGAATGTGAGCAGTGAAAGGCAGGGATGAGATGACATGAGCTGATGGAGCTAATGACAGAAAAAATAGTCTCTCTTTCATGTACAACCAATAAAATTAACTCCCTGACTCTTTCAGTCTTTCTCTCTCTCTCTCTCTCTCTCTCTCTCTCTCTCTCTCTCTCTCTCTCACACACACACACACACACACACACACACACACACACACACACACACACACACACACACACGCACACGCACACACAATCGTAGTGACAGTCTAAGCTGACACACTGAGTACAGCTCTACTACTGCTGATCCCCTGAGTCTATTCTCTCCCCAAGGGAGAGGTCAATTCAATACTGTAACCCCAAAGACACGCAGAAACCCACACTTACACACCTCAATACACACAGAAAAAAGCAGTCACCTGCACACACACATCCACACCTGTCTCCGTTCCTTCCATCAATCAGCCTAGCTGTGTGTTGACAGGTTATGTCTGTCCACAGTCCAGGTAATCTCAGGAGCCTCTTTGGGGAAGTGAGGCATTAAGCCGACCTGACAAACTATTTAGTCTCACTCAAGGTTTCAGACGCCCTCTTCTCCCCTTTTGCCTCTTCTTGAAAAACTCCCCTTTCTTTCATGTCTCACCATTTTCCTCATCCGTTCCTTATCCTTTCTTTTGTATCCAAGGCTCTCCCTTCCCCTGCCTTCAATCTTAAGCCTTTCAGTGTCTCCTAATGTGCATCTTGTCCTCATATTATGTGTCCACTCATCCGTTATCATAAACTTCCGTTACAGTCTCTCTGCATTTTTTCCCTTTTTGCATGCTCTACTGTCAGCTTTCCTCATCGTGGCATCCCCCCGTGCATATACAGCACCTGCGTGCTCACAAACACAATGCACTTATTTCTGTTGTACTCTCTTCATCTGCTTCTTTTGTCTTTCTCCACCTACCTTGCATCTGTCCTGCCTGGCTGGTGAAGAGACTGGAGGAGCAGCCGATTTCCGTCCCCAGGAGAGACCCATAATCCTGCTGAAACACTGGGGACAGAGGGATGGAGGGAAGGAGGCAAAAGGAGAGGTGAGGAGAGGAAAGGGTGGGGGTATGCTAAAGGTCATCACAGCGTGACCTCTCTCACCTATTGACCTTTTAAACCATCACCTTCTGACCGTTTCACCTTTAATCATGACCCTGAAATGGCTGCTTAGACAATGACTTTGACACCGACTGTTTTAGCTCAGGGTTAATGCCTCCTCTTAAACACTAATGCGGAGATGTAAAGACAGCGTTGGGATGTCTTTCAGAAACACACATCAATGGTTTTGGAAGTTAAAGGAAATGGATGCTGCCAAGATATCTAAAAACATTTGGGGGGGGGGGGGGGGGGGTAGGTAATGCTTGCTGCTTATTAGAGTCCCTCAGATCAACACTGGTGACTCTTTGGGACTAAATAAGCTGTAACTGTTTGTTGCTTGGGCAAGCAAACAGCTAAGATTCTAATATATTATATTACTAACATCATTTCTTTAGATTAATTTTTAATCTAAAGGTGACTGAAACTTAAAACAATAGGTGGTCAGAGTCACTTTCCTCCATGACACCTATATATATTTAAAAAAAACAAACAGTTAATTCAGTTCATTCCTCTCTTGCTATATCTGTTCTTCAGATCCATTCATGCCAAAATTGCCTGTCATTAAAAACAAAAAACCCTCTGCAGACTGTCTGCTACATTACTACAAAGAATGAAATGTAATGCCATGAAAAAGATAAATAGAACAGTATTAGAGAGGGTGGAAGTGGGATGTAAGGTGGAATGTGATGAAACTCCACAGAATACGCTACAATAAACAATATGGGATACACCAACCTAATAGGCTGGGGTTAGGAAATCTCCATGATTCATTGTACGTTGAATACTGCGGATGGGAATATGGACTTCCGGAAAAATCTCCCCCTGTAGGAGAACAGAAAACAGAGACACAAGACATGGTTAAAAACATTAAAGGACAGGGAGGAAAATCCCATCTTGGTTTGGTTTAGGTGAGGACTAGCACAGTTTTAGATAATATTCAGGATATTATTCTTATCTCGTTTGGCAGGAACACATGCTTGTGGAAATACTTTGCTCTCTGAAGCTTTAACCGGCTTCTTGTGTTCAACAGAATATTTTACAGACTAGGTGATAGGGACAGAACAGGAGAGCTCGGTGCGAATGTAGTGGTCCTGCCATACAGTGGATGATAGTGTAGCTTTTCTCCCTCATTTAATACTTACTGTCTGGGGTCTACTCTTCCTTTTGCCTTCCCCTCCTGCTTTTCCCATCACCCCTTCCTCTTTATTTTTCTCTCTCGTCCTCTGGCCCGCCTGACTGCAGCCCGCCCGTCACCCTTCACATCAAAACAACATTCTCCTCCATTTCTTCTCCTCTTTTTTTCCTCCACATATCTCTGTTGACTTGCTCTCTTTTTTCACTCTTTTGCTCTTTCTTTTCTCCTGAACCTTCACTCCTCCCAGGGGATCCCTCTCCCATAGCTGACAGTCACAGACCCTGATGCCCCCTCCCTCCAACCACCACCCGTTCCTCCTCTCTCCTTCTCGTTCTGTCGGTTCTGCCTCACTGCTCTCCAACACCCCCTCTGAGTGTCAGCCCCCCTGCTGCAGAGAGAAAGACAGAGAGACAGAGAGGGAGAAGGCGAACAGCAGAAGAGAGTTGCTTGCTTAATGAAGGTATGATATTAGACAGAGCGAACAAAAAGGAGGATAATTTGCCTGAGAAGTGCTGAGATAAAACGTGCCGGAGCTGGAGAAGCAAAGTTTGTAGATTATCTCCTCGACTCATTCCAGTCAGCTCATGGATTCGTGCAGCTTTAAAAATGCACTGAGAAAAATTCAAATGCCTGCACTGTTTGTGTGTGTGTGTGTGTGTATATATATATATATATATACACAAAACAAGTTTTCTTTGTGCTAGTGTGTGCATTTATGTGTGCGTTTAGCTGCGTCTGTCAGGTGGGGTCGGGATGTTGTCTCCATGGCATCCGTGGGTGCGAACATCCTCTCCCTTGTCATCACCGTAGTGACGGCAATGTGTCAGGTTGTTTAGGAGACGAGGAGCGGAGGGGAGAGAGGAGGGGAAAGAAGGCTCAGGGGTCTCCCTGGTGTAGCTCAGTGTCAAGGTCGCGCGCACACACAAACACACATACACACAAACAAACACAGCACACGCATAAACATCCAGCAAACCAAAAACACGCACACACACAAATATGCTGTCAAACCTGAGGACAGGACGGGGTGAGCGCAGGGGGACAGGGTGACAGGGTTACCCATCTTTAGACGTGTTGTTCCTACATGTCCACTGAGAGTGTGTGTTTCTGCGTGTCAGTCTATATGTGTGTGTGTTTGTCACAGACTGAATGATTGGGAATACAACTTGTAAACAGCATTGTTTTTTGACTTTGCTTCCCTCCCGTTTGTGTCTCTCCCTTTATTTTTCTGCAGTGTATTTCACACTGACCACGACCACCACTGCAAGTCTGAGAGAGAGCGAGCGAGAGAACAAGAATAGCGGCTTAGGATTGAAACACAAAAGCATCGTAGAAGGCGGAGTGGAAGGGAATGAATGAATTAGTCGTGGGTCACTGGTGATTCTCATTAAAAACAAATTACTAATGTTGAGGAGGGACAGCTGTGCTACTGTGGCTGGTTTCTAATGATACACACACACGCACAGACACACACGCTAAAGAGAAGCGCAAACACACAAATATATGCACACAAACAGACACACGCACCACCCCCTGGGAGCACTGTCACCCACAGTGTGGACAGACAAGAAAGAGGAAGTGGTGAAGCTAAGTATAGCATCTGAAAACACACACGCTCTGACAAACATCCAGCAGGAACTTAGAGGATATGTACGTAGAGATGGGTTGACATCATGTGTGGCGAGAGATGACACAGCTATGTACATTAAAAGTAAAACAGCTTTAGCAAGTGTGCATTTGCCATTACTCATTTTGTGGTGACAAGTCTCCACTGTGGGAAGAAAAAGTAAGTAAGTTGTAAATATATTCATTTCAGTATGACCTGCTTTTAGGGTTAGGTTTGAGGCAGTGTTGCATACTTGCATGCTTAGAGAAGGTAAGTCTCCACACATCAGTGTAAGGTGATGGAAACATGACTGTGTGTGTGTGTGTGTGTGTGTGTGTGTGTGTGTGTGTGTGTGTGTGTGTGTGTGTGTGTGTGTGTGTGTGTGTACTCACCAGGTACCATTCCAGTGAGGGAGGGGGTGGAGTAGCTGCCCTGTCCAGTAGGAGGGACATGAGGAGGGTAGCCTGGCAGAGTGGTGCTGGCTAGATCTCGACCTGTAATCAAACACACACACACATTTGTTGTCATCAGTGTCTTCCTACTATAAGTGCTATTACACTGCCCTGTGTCAAAAAATAACCTTTCTACTGTTTTCCAGAAAATAATTAATATTACATAATTCACTGATGCTGAGTTGAAAATGGCAATAAAATTATCATCACATTTAATTTTCTCACAAAATGTGAATCCATTTTTCGCATAGGGCCCTTTTTTACTCATTAAAATTCAGCTTCTTTAACACAATTCACATATTTTTATAGGTTTCTTTTAACTGGACAGAATAAACAATTGACATGGATGCAAAGTTACTGCTTTTGTGCAGTAGGACAAAAGGCTGGCTCTGGAGCAACCTGGATCGTGCTCACAACCCACTGCACCCAAAAGATCTTCAGCATCACCAGAATAAACGAAGTCATCATCCATTAGAAAGAATGGAATAAGATCCTTCTCACAATGCCTATAAGAGGAAAGTCCGGTTCCTGGAGCCAGGAAGCTTTTCTCACTGAGTCTAGACTCAAGCATCTCATCTGCTTCCTTTGTCAGATCCGAATCTGGTACTAAGTCATTTAACTCTGACTAAGTGAATAACCGGGGGACAACTGAGACACTATAAGAGATCTTCAAAGTCTTCATCACTACATTGTTGCAGGCAAAACATCATCAGACTCCTTTCTCTCATCAACTAAGCCAGTGCTGATACCAAAGTAAGCAAAACATACCCTTTTCTTTCCTTCTTTCTTTCTTTCTTTCTTTCTTTCTTTCTTTCTTTCTTTCTTTCTTTCTTTTCTTTTTTACAAAAAAACTGTTATTTTTTTGCTGCAGTTTGGATGTAGTGAAGCTTCCACGGATGCAGCAAAAAACATCTGGATCATGATTGGCACTTATATATATATATATATATATATATATATATATATATATATATATATATATATATATATACATATATATATATATATATATATATTAGGGGTGCAACGATATTCGTATCGATATTGAACCGTTCGATACAGTGCTTTCGGTTCGGTACGCATATGTATCGAACAATACAACACAACAATACAATACAACATTTGTAATTTATTTTATCAACTTTCCTTCTGACGATGCTGTCTGTGTTGAGCGCTCAGTGAATCTGCGTTCGACTACTCCGCCTAGGGTCAACAGTGCAGCCTAGGCGGAGTAGTCGAACGCAGATTCACTGAGTGCTCAACACAGACAGCATCGTCAGAAGGAAGAGCGCAGGGCAAGCTAGCGAGACAGAAGTTAAGCTCTCCTTACAACATGGACCTCCCCCACCCTCATTCAGATCTGGCGTTTGGAATTATTTTGGTTTTCATGTGACGTATGACCCTGAAGGTAAGCGAGTCATGGACTAAAGTAAAACAGTATGTTGGATGTGCCATGCAATGCTCAATTACATGGGTGGGAGCTAGTGTGTTAGCGCAGTTAGCTCGTTAACGTGTTGGCCGTCTAGCCCCATGCACGGGTGATCGGCGGTAGCTCGTTAACGGAGATTTGCCGTGTTGTGGCGTTAAGGTCATTTCAACGAGATTAACCTGAAAGCACTAGTGGGAACACAACGAATATGACTGCACATTTACGCTGACATCATCCTAGTGCAAAGACAAGTGGAAGCAGAAAAAAAACAAGCAAGCATGCTACTAACTTTAGCCAAGTCATTTAGACAGCTGTTTAATATGCTGCTGAGAATATAGCCCAGAAGAAGCGTATAGTATAGCTTTTATTTTGGAAAGAGACATTTCTCTGTAATAAACTCTCTTTTCCAAAGATGAGTGATTCCTCAATCAGATACAGGGCTTGCAATATCGCTAGCCCGACGTCCCGGGGCTAGCGATTTTTTCAGTCAGGGTACCAAAATCTATCTCTGCCCTGCCCGTCGGCCTATCGTAGGAAGAAAAAATATATGTCAATGCTTTTGCATTCTTTCGGAAATGTAGCTGCGTAATTATGTCATTGGCATCGGTGAGCCACTGTCAATATGTGACATATTGAAATCGCGTTTGAATTTGCGCTTGTTTTTTTGCTTTCACTTTGCAATCGCGCGAACTGTGTATAGAGAGCGACAGCACTGATCTGTGAGTGATGATAATTTGCGCACCAATTCCTCTGACATCGTCTTATTAATCGTTAGCTTACTATGCAAACATGACAAGTGAAATCTCCCGCAGCTTAAACATGTGAGAGGTCGATCGCGCAGAGAATCGCTGAGCTTATGTGAGTGCGTGTGTAAAAGCAGCAGGATATATATTTTAGTTCTGCTGAGCCAAATAAGACAGGTCAGGGTGAAGAAGTGACAGCCAAAGAAAAGCTTACCACAAAACGGAGAAGTTATGACAAATCAGACTATAAGGCAAAAAGAAAGTGCAGCTTTATGGTTTCATGGACAAAATAATTTCTGTGGCTGCAATATGACGAGCTAAATAACCAGGGCTGCACATAAGTGGTCCGCAGGTGCGCATTCGCTGTCAAAATAAAAAACACGCACAAGGGTTAGGGTTAAATTCAAAAACTGTACTTTTGAGTTAAAATATATATTTATAATTTTAATAAATGACAAATTAAAAAGGCATGAACATTTTTTTTGTATCGAAAAAATATCGAACCGTGACACCAAAGTATCGAACCGAACCGAACCGTGAATTGTGTGTATCGTTGCACCCCTAATATATAACACCCAGCACGCCCCTGCGGGCGGTTTATCCTTCAAGCTCGGGTCCTCTACCAGAGGCCTGGGAGCTTGAGGGTCCTGCGCAGTATCTTAGCTGTTCCCAGGACTGCGCTCTTCTGGACAGAGATCTCCGATGTTATTCCCGGGATCTGCTGGAGCCACTCGCCTAGCTTGGGAGTCACCGCACCTAGTGCTCCGATTACCACGGGGACCACCCGTGGTAATCGGACCACTCATCACACACACACATATATATATATATATATATATATATATATATATATATATATATATATATATATATATATATATATATATATATAGGACAGTTACAAGTACTTGGGGATCCCGCAGGCGAATGGGAACCATGAAGAGGCCGCTAGAAAAGCTGCAACCACCAAGTACTTGCAGAGGGTCAGGCAAGTCCTGAGGAGTCAGCTGAATGGTAAGAACAAGATCCGGGCCATCAACACGTACGCCCTGCCCGTGATCAGGTACCCTGCTGGGGTAATAGGCTGGCCAAAGGAGGAGATAGAAGCCACTGACATAAAGACAAGAAAGCTCCTTACCATGCATGGAGGGTTTCACCCCAAGTCCAGCACCCTGAGGCTGTACGCTAAGCGGAAGGAAGGAGGCCGGGGACTGGTGAGTGTCAGCACCACAGTCCAGGATGAGACAAGGAACATCCAAGAAT
This sequence comes from Rhamphochromis longiceps, assembly GCF_057381845.1. Lineage (NCBI taxonomy): Eukaryota > Metazoa > Chordata > Actinopteri > Cichliformes > Cichlidae > Rhamphochromis > Rhamphochromis longiceps. The sequence continues at coordinate 26,796,357 of NC_140562.1, read as the reverse complement.
ACATTGGGAAGATGGCCCCAACTGACCGAGTGCTCAGTGAATACCTCAGGCAGCAGAAACCCAAGAAAGAGGAGGGAGACGAGGAACCATCATGGAAGGACAGGCCCCTGCACGGTATGTACCACCGGCAGATAGAGGAGGTGGCTGATATCCAGAAATCCTACCAGTGGCTGGACAAAGCTGGACTGAAAGACAGCACAGAGGCACTAATCATGGCAGCACAAGAACAAGCTCTGAGTACAAGATCCATAGAGGCTGGGGTCTATCACACCAGGCAAGACCCCAGGTGCAGGCTGTGTAAAGATGCCCCAGAGACAATCCAGCACATAACAGCAGGGTGCAAGATGCTAGCAGGCAAGGCATACATGGAACGCCATAACCAAGTGGCCGGCATAGTGTACAGGAACATCTGTGCCGAGTATAACCTGGAAGTCCCGAGGTCAAAATGGGAGATGCCCCCAAGGGTGGTGGAGAATGACCGAGCTAAGATCCTGTGGGACTTCCAGATACAGACGGACAAAATGGTGGTGGCTAACCAACCGGACATAGTGGTGGTAGACAAACAGAAGAAGAGGGCCGTAGTGATCGATGTAGCGGTTCCGAATGACAGCAATATCAGGAAGAAGGAACACGAGAAGCTGGAGAAATACCAAGGGCTCAGAGAAGAGCTCGAGAGGATGTGGAGGGTGAAGGTAACGGTGGTCCCCGTGGTAATCGGAGCACTAGGTGCGGTGACTCCCAAGCTAGGCGAGTGGCTCCAGCAGATCCCGGGAACAACATCGGAGATCTCTGTCCAGAAGAGCGCAGTCCTGGGAACAGCTAAGATACTGCGCAGGACCCTCAAGCTCCCAGGCCTCTGGTAGAGGACCCGAGCTTGAAGGATAAACCGCCCGCAGGGGCGTGCTGGGTGTTTGGTTTATATATATATATATATATATACATATATATAAATTGAGATTTAAAGGAAAATTGATTAAAACCAAACTGCAAAATCTTTCTCACAGTGATGAGTGATTTCAATTAATATCACTTAATGAAAAGGGTAAGCAGTGTTTTTATTTTACTAAATCCTGCAGGAGCAGGGCATCCTTTTTTCCTTTTGTTTCCTCCAGTCTTGTTTTCCATCTCCTGGCATCTATTAATTTACCAACTTCCCCCGTCTCTCGTTACCTGAATCTCCCCTTCCTTGCTTTGTCTGTCACTTGGTGGATAGGATATATAACTGCATTAGACTACATGACAGTGTGTCGACCCAAATCATTTCTCTATGTTTGCGCGCAGTAGACACTGGAAGTGCGTGGAGAGGGTGCCCTCCATTCATCATCATCATATACACACACTCAACCACACACACATGCATCAACACCCTCCTCCTGCCCCCTGCACACACACATTTATCATCATCATAAACAGCTCGGATGCTAACACCATCAATCCCATTCACTTCCCTTCCACTTAACCACCACTAACTAAGTGAGGAGGAGGAGGAGGAGGAGGAGGAAAGGGGAACAAGGTGGGAGAGGAAAATACAGAATATAAAAAACAAGAAGAACAGAAATAGCAAAAAGCAAAAAAGAGCAAACAGGTACGAGAATAAGAGAGGAGGGATATGTGCTAGAAGGTCAACAGCCATAGTAGATAAATATTTGTTTTCATGAGACAGTGAGTGAAATGGTTTGGACATATGACCGGGAGGGTTAGTTGATATATTAGAAAAAGGATGTTGAAAAAGGAGCTGCCAGGCAGAAGGAAAAGAGGAAGATGAGGCAAGGTGGTTGACATGCAGAGGGTTGGTGTGGCACAGGTGGAAGCTAGGGACAGGGTGAGATGGGGACAGATGAATGGCTGTGGTGACACCTAAAGAAGAAATTGTTGAGTAAAAACAATATCACAGTATTAGTTTTCTCCATCTCCCGTATAAGTAACCATCCTGCACTCAAAAGTATTTTAAAGAAAGTATTAAAAGCTTAATTCAGTCATCCGGTATGGCAACCTGGATTTATAATGTCACAATCTACTATTTTATTTATATTTTATTTAGTATTTTATAAACTGCCTGTACATTATATTTGTTTGAAATTTATGGTTCATACATTGAATAAAGACTCAAGAACATAGACTGTACAGTAAAGATGGACACAGGAGATTGGCATGAAGTGTAGCCAATGCTGAAATGCTTTAAACTAGCAGTACCGATAATGACCAGCAGAGGGCAACTCCTCAGGTCTGATTGTGTAGAAGTGTGTAGAAGAAAAACATCCCATCGTTCAGTTTATTTATTACTTTTTTAAATGTTTTCCTCACAAGCTTCAATTTTTAATAGTATTTTTCGATACAGCATGATGAAATAAATTATGATCTATTCAGAGTACAATAACCAATAAGCAGGATGTGCTTTAGGGATTTGCTACTCTTGAATTAACAATTCAAAACAATGTAGACCTGCAGTGTGGTTTTTCAGTCAGATCTATGCCTTGCTTCTTTATGAGTTACACAAATACACATCTGGTCAGTTTTGTGTTGTTTTTTGTGTGTGTTTTTTTGTTTGTTTAGTAAGTTGTTGTTTATCCTATTTAATATCACACTGAATAACCCCTAACCCTAATCAAGCTAGCAACTATTGTGAGCATTAGCTTAATAAAGGATCATTTTAAAAGACCAATAAAGAATATGAAACTGCAGAACAGCAGTCCACACACAAACAGGCAAATTCTAATGGCTAAGCCAATGTTACGTAAGTGGACAAATCATTAATTGTAAAAGGTCCTGCTCTGGTCAAACAAAATTCAGCCAGTAAAAGCAGCACACTTGTTTTAGTTTGAGTATCTTAGAAAAAGCGGAGCAGGAGACTGGCAGATGCATTAGTCTAATGTCTGCAGTGATGCAGAGCCTATAACAGGATGTTGTGGAGAAGAGAGTCGAGCGAAAAGCAAAGCTGTGGGTAGTCAATGAAAACTTGAGGATGGATGGATGGATGGATGGATGGATGGATTTTATTGCAACCCATCAAATATTTGTTGAGCCATTTCACTCAACACTATTTAAAATATCTAGTTTCATAAATAAAAGGTCTGAGATCAAGGAAGTTGAATGGCTGGCAAACATTGTCATGTCTATGGATAATGTGGCCTCCAATTACATTTCAGCAAGTATACATAGATAAAAAATCCCAACTGTACATGTTCCCATGCTAGGGAAAGTGGACAAATGGAGCAATAAAAGAAAAACAGCATTTATGGTCCTTATCAGCAAAAAATGAACATCTTAAATCCTTTCATTTTTCTGTCCTCTTTACTTCCTATTTCCTTCTGCACCTCCCTCTCTACTTGTGTTTCTCTCTCACATATTGCTTCCCCACTCCAGCCTCTATCTGTCCCTCCCCGCCTCCTCTCTCCTGTCTCGTGTAGTAAAGTTTTTCTCTGTGTTTGACGCGACAGCGAGGCATTAGTGCAGACGGGCTACTCATCCGCTCAGGGTCAGTGCACAGGGCAAGGAGGAGAGGGAGGAGAGGCTGAGAGAGAGGAGAGATGGACTCTCTACAGCCCAACTCAGAGGGGGCAGACAGGGCCAGATCCTCTGAGGTGTGTATGCATGAGTGTGTATGTACACGAAAGTGCACACAGCGTATTTGTGCATATGTTTGCCAGTTGTATTGATGTATCTGTTCTCCACAGCTTTCCTGCAGAGGTCAACGAACAAGTACAAGTCTCCTCCACGCTCACTTGCAGCTACAGATGAACACACATCCTCTGCCTCTCTTACTCTCATACTGTCTGCCTATCTAACTCTCCCATTTCAGCCAGCCATCAAAGCAACACATGTCAAACCTGGAGGGATCAAGCGGGCACAGTGTGTGTCCCTTTGTGTGTTTTTGTGCTATAGTAGACTGGGTGAAGTTCAGGATAAAATAAAATGCCCTACAGATTTGGAAAGACCTTAGAATTGAGGGATGAGAGTGTGAGCGTTGCTCTACAGCATGTGTCCAGTGTATCACCACTTCAAGGATGCAATAACATTGCGTCAAACACACAGACGTCTGATCCCCTTAAGGGAGCTCTATTCTCAGGGAAAAAACAGGCAAGGAAATGTATGCATAATATTCAGAAGGTGTGTGTGTGTGTAACAGAATGTGTGTGTTTGCATGCATAAGCAGAAATGGAAATTTTGATCTTGCTCTCTTTTGCTCATGCTCTCCGTGTCTCGCTCTTTCTCTCTTCCAACACGAGCAGGTAATATTCCTCAGTGGTTTCAGGCGGCAAAAACGAGCCCATTCCCAGATATCCCAAATTCCCAGCTCTATGATTCCCCTCATTACAGATGGGAGCGTCAAAGCCTTGTCCAAGTGCTCCCTGGTCTACTCTTAATTAACCACTGCCTCTCCCAGTGCCCCTAAATGGAAAAGGAGGAATAGATGAGGCTCTCACTTTTCATCCATCCTTCCACCTTTCTTTTCCTCCTTCCCTCTGAGTTTCCTTCCTCCTTTGAGATCCAAAGCGTTAAGCTCTTTAAGCCCTGACAATTTTGGAGCTCCTGCCACTGCTGAGGTAGACTTAAAAAGCCTTTACTTTACTCTCTGGGTGTGTGTGTGTGTGTGTTGTTTAAATACGACTGTCAGAGCTCCAGCTAAAGCTTGACTCTAAAGTATAAAACACCAGAGTTTTGTCTTCTGACTAAAATATTTTATGGAATTTTTATGTGTGAATTATGGGATTGTGCAGCAATAGGTTAGCAGTTTTAATCCTAAAACTAAACAAACCCAAGCAATCTTTTAATTCTCTCTTTAAAAACAACAACAAACATTCACATTTTTTTCGTGTAACCAAATAGGAGGGTAGTAATTATAAAAGAATTCAAAATCTCACTCTTCATAGTACACATGCACTACTTTTTTAGTCTCTTTCATACATTAAATATCCACAACAGATCATTCCTCTAAAAGGCAAGAGCAACATGAAGAAAAGAAATGTGTACAGAAACTGATTGGAAACGGGTCATTACCAAGTGAAGCTGAGGTTGGAAAAAATAACTGAGTACAAAACTTCATGGAAAATTAACATTTATATGAAAACCCTTTATTTAGTCATTTCAAAATGTCTCTCAGAGGTGAAGTTAAGATTATTAGCTAGGTGTAACTTTTACCTGGAACTAGTGAGTAGGACTGTGGACCAGAGACGCTGGCTCCTAACTCTGCCCCTGTGCCCGGATTGGCCAAACTGTTCTTCATCTCATCCAGTCCTCCTGCTAATGAAGCCATGGCTGAATAATCTGACGTCTGGAAGAAAGGAGGAAGTAAACAAAGGGTAAACTTATTAACAAAAATCGAAAACAACAAGTACATGTTATGAGGCTAGCTTGTTGTTAGATCTAACGCGGATGCAGTGTTTGTTACATCCTGCTACATTTTCAGCATGCTGCACTTTCCTCAGAGCAGAGAGCAAAAGCGCTTTAGAATGAACACAAACTCACAGACACACACAGACTCACACGCACATACAGAAACACACCTACAGCTGAGAGTTTATTGATCTGTTTACAAAGACAGGGATTTACTGTACAACCAAGTCCAACAGTCTATAACCACAGGATCAGCTTGCTCTTTCTCTTCATCCCTCACACACACAGGATACATAGACACCCGTATATATATCCACACATACGCGCTGGCATTACATAGACCACGGCTAACACAAAGCCTCTTGTCTCCCCAGATACCAACAACAATAAGAACTGTGATCATCTCAGCACACCTACACACGTTCTCCCAGTGGTGTTAACCCAGCATACACACACGCTGCAAAAACTTAAAAAGCACTCAGAGAAGGCTGAAGTGACAAAACAATATGTCACTGTCTGAATGTGCAGTTTCTTTAGAAACAAAATAATATTGAAGTTTAAAAAAAGGAAGGCTGAAAAGAAATAAAGAAACATGTGATAATGTGATCCAAACAAAAAAACACTGCAAAAAAACAAAACAAAACCCACAAGCACATGAAAGGAAATTAGCTTAACTAGCAAGACACACAAAAGAAGAAACCCAGAAAATACAACAGTATGCTCGTACAGTACACAAATGTCAAATAACTCACTGTCCACAACATGGGTTATGATCTTTGGATCATACGGACACAACTTTGAAAGAGGTCTTTAATAACCCAGCCTGGCTGAAAGGCAGTGAGATGGGTGGATAATGGAAACTGTCCGCTAACCTGTGTTTGACCCCAGCACAGAGTCACGACCCATCCATCCTCATTTCTCTACTAGACAAGTGTGTGTGTAATTATGTGTGGTCCAGACATTACTCATCATGCAGGGACTTAAATCACTGTACACAGTGACTTACTGGGGACTTACCTCTTATTGGGACAAAATCCCCGTCATGCAAATGATTACATTTTAAGGTGAATATATGTCTTTTTTGTAGTGTTGGGCAGGTAGGTAAAGGTTAAAGTCATGTATTGACCTCTGAAGTCAGAGATACGCACATTGCCGTGTGTGCAATAATAATATTAATAATAATAATAATGATAATAATAATAATAATAACGAAGGCTGTGCAGAAATTGACACTTAAAAAAAAAAAAGGTTGGCTCTCAGCATCAGGGAGTTTAAGCTCATCTGTTCCTTAAAACGCAGAAAAGGAAGTAACATCATAAGTAAGTCAGTGCAGAAAAGAGGTGCACTAGAAATAAAAATGTTTGTGTGTGTGTGTGTGTACACTAATGACACCAATCAGAATTTCCTTTAGGTGATGAGGTGAGAGTTTTGCACTGACCCTTTTAATGCGTCTGCATCTGTGTGTGTGGAGGTGTAAGTGTAGGCATGTGTTTGTGCTCACTGACCTCTTAAACACCCCTGTGCTCGTCAACACACAACACAACCACTGGACTGTGACCTGCCAAATAAGAGCTTACGCAGTACACTACACACATCCTCCCTCACTCTCTCTCTCTCTCTCTCTTTGGACTTCAGACACACTTTTAAGCTCTCTTTTCTCTCGCACATCAAACACATCACACACATCACACCTGTAGTTTCTTCATCCAATCATATGAGCTATCACTGCTCAGCCGCCCTCCCCCCCTTTCTCTTGGCCGCTCTCTGTCTTATTATAATGGTGTCTAATGTGTCCATGTATCCGTGTGTAGATGGGGGCCAGGCAGCAGCAGCACCAGAGAAGAAGGGGTCTGCCGTGGTAATTGGCCATGATGAAGTTTGGCCAGTGGGGTGACAGGCCCGCTAAGGAAGATGGATCATTCTCATTCGCCCCCGTAAATGTTGTAAATTCCACCGCTCATACAGCGCCATCAGCCCTCATCAAAGAGGAGGGACGCAGCTGCCGGGCCATGGAGGGGTTGGGGTTTGGGGTTGGCGATGCTGATGGGGAGGGGTTGTTCGGGGCAAGATGGGAGGAAGCAAGTAAAGGTGGCAGGAGGGGGACCTGGCAGATATAAAGGGTCGCTATAAAGAAATAATAAGGAATAAGGAGGAGACAGGAAATGGGGCTGAGATGGAGGGAAATGTTAATCGATTGATAAATTAGTGGGATAGAGAAAAGAATGTAGAGCAGGGCACTCAGCAGCAGCAGCATCCCACCAATATATGGTAATACTGAGAACTTGGTCATTTTTAGTTTTTCTTCTGTGACCAATGAGTTAAAGGATTTGAAGTTAACTAACTCACAAACTTTACATTGCTTTGAATCCTAAGTCTTCACATTCTTGGATCTGTCACCCAAAGTGGACTCCCAGGATCAAATTTCACTTCATTACTCCACTAAAGTTACACATCATGGACGGCACTCACTGTTTTCAGCGTTTTGTTTTCATTTTATATAAATGCAGCATGTTTTTTAGGGTATAACATACACAATTTCTCATTGGTTGATTATTGCTGTCTGCTTCGATGCATTTTCTCCTTTCTTGTTTCGTTAACTCTGTCCTCTAAAGGGTTAGCAGATAGCAGTCCTTTATCATAACACTTTAACTCTTTAAAAGCAGCTGCACTAAGTTTTAATTTCACTCGTTCTATCACTGTGTCTCTTCCACGCAGCAGCTTGGTCTGCTGAGTCAGAAATGGGACAGATGTGCCCAACCCAGCCAGAGACACACGCATAAACACAAACAAGCACACAAATACACACACAGACCGGCCCTTCTGTACCATTTGCATAATAGTATTTCCTATTTTCACCACTTCCAAAATAGCTCGTGATTTCTCCATCTCCTACTCTCTCTCTCCCATTCGTCACATTGGCTTGAGTGCTCCTGATGGAAAATTGCTTGACTATAAACAAATACAATTCCCTGAGTGGCCCACAGACTGAGACAGGGATTGTGGGGAAGGAATTTATCTGTGCTCAAACTGAGCGTGGCAGCAAGGGGAGGATACTCATTTCCAAACAGCTCCTTATGAGTCACGGGGCCGCTGTAGGCCACATGAGAGGAAGTTTTTACATATTTTATACTTAATTAATTTATCTAAGTTTTGCAGTTGTTTACTGTTATACTTCTTGTATGCATGATTTAAAAAAAAACGTTTAGTGTAGTGATTACACAATGACGCAAAGTCTGCTGGGGTTTTTTTTTTTTTTTTCAAATTTGAGCAGCATGGTTGATGCGTCTGATCACACTTAAATAGTTTCAGTGTTAATAAAAAAATGTTGTGGCTTTGTGCATCTAAATCCAATCTTCACCTGAAAGCTACTTTTAACTGCATCCAGACGCCCTTTCTGTTACAACCCCACAGAGATTTGTGTCTCCTCCTAGAAACAAAAAGTGTATCTTTTACTTTTCAGTTAAATGTGTGAACCACTACACTCTGGAGCCATCAAATTCAATCTCTAACTGCACTGTGAAATTTCCTACAGGATACTTTAATAAGCTCATGCTATAAAGCGATGAATTTAGCGTTATTTCTAGTTTCCCGACTACTTGTTTTCTCTTGATTTATTATTTGTTGTGTGGGGAAAACATTCTGCGGTCAATGATGAGACGAACTAGCTGAAATGACCTGAGATGCATTCTTCATTTTTGTGTTTAGTGCAGCAGTAAAGAGTAGACAGGAAAGAGGGGAAGACACAAAGGGTCAAGGGGCAGATTCAAACCCGGGCCGCTGCATTTCAGCCACAGGGCATCTGAGCCAAACTGGAGCCCAAGATAGAAATCCTTTTAAGTAAAGAAAAAAAAATCTATAATATCAGTCTCATTTTTCTCCGTCCACATCTCAGTGTAAACTGCTTGGTACTGGGGTGGGCGTTTGGACCCAGGGCAGCACGGATGGGCGGGGGTGCTTGTCAGCCCTGCTGATTTATCACCTGGGTAATAGAAAGTGATTGAAGGGAAATTCAAATGAACTGTCTCTGACAGGCACACATGCAGACACACATACGAGCACGCACACATAAATTAATAGCGGGGCTTAATAGACTACAGGGTGAAGTGGAACAAGAGCAGGAGAGGCAGATGAGATAAAAGCAGGGCTTGTTAGGAAAGAAAGATAAAGAAAAAGGTCTGAAATAAACAGGATAGACGAGTAACTACTGCTGACAGATAAAATAAGATTTGCTTGCGAGCGGTATTGCTTTTGGTCTCTTCAAGTGGGACGAAGGAAGACAAAATAATGAGTAAGCCTCATGTTTTAGTGCAAGAAAGCTAAAAAATAATGAGGAGCTTGACGTAACCACTGAGATTACAGTTTATTAGTATAACACCTGAATCTGAGCCTCTTGCTCTTCTGTCTTTACTTTGGTTTTCACAGTTTTGGACACGTCTTTGTCCGATGCACACACACTGACACGCGTTTCGTAAAAGACGACCCCATACAAAACATCACCAGCAGGGACAAATCTGTCAGGAATGTCAGTCGCAAGGCAGGGTGACCCCCCTTGACCATAACCCCACCAATAGTGGTTACTGTGCACACTCACGCAGTGGGAAAAAGGGGGGTTAGCAGAGGTGGAGGACTAGATAGTCATGTAGATTTGTGTGTGTGTGTTTGTGTGCATGTGGTTGTGATTGCTTGGGTCTCTTTGTAATGCACTTCTTGAAGCCAGTTTGACCCCAGTTTGATTCCCCTATCCCAGACACCGACCCCAGTGGCTTGACCAGGCTCAGACAGGACACTGACCTATGAATCATGGGTATTATAGTCTTGAGTCCCAGTCTATAGAGCTACTACAGCCAATCCCTGTCGACCTCTCGCCCTGTGCCACTCAAGTCCCCATGTCGGTCAGAGGAAAGAGAATGGACTAAAAAGCCAAACTCTGCCCTGTAGGTCTAAGGCTGCAGCCTATTTATGCTTCCATATACTCCGACTACTCGGGAGTTTGCTTGTACTCTTGCCCTTGGCACTGACTGAATAAATAAACCAGAAGCAGTGTCAGCTTGAAAGCTCGCTGAAACAAAAATTTCATTTTGAAACATTGGCCAAATATTTCCTTAATATTGACCGTTGGGCTGCTGATTAGAAGGCATCTGAGAAAAGGTAGAGAGAATACAAATGCTAGCTTGTTGTCATTTTGTTATTCAGCATACCACTTACACCTGTCTATTCCACTCAGATTTACATTAATTTACTCCTGAGAAAGGGCGGGAGGTCAATTTAGATGCAACATTAGGACACACAGACACACCCTTTCTCGCTCTCGGTTTTCTTGTCTCGTTTTTTCTCTTTTTCTCTCACATGCAAACGATCACACGCATACGCACATTCCCAAGACGCATCAGCATGCGGACAGCGGCACTGCCGTCCCACCAAGCAGCAGGAAGTGAGGTCATAATGAGAGTCGGGTCAATATGTTCATTAACCCCTGTAGTGTGTCTACATTATAGGAACATCAATAGAGCAGGTCTGACTCATCACAGTGTCTATCAGACCAAAGAAACTCACAGCGGTTTGTCAAGCCAACAGTGAAAACACGACTTGATGCTGACACTTTGAGAGCTCAAAGCAACATGAAAGAATTGGGGAAAAGACAGGATGAGTGAAGCGCTTGGATAGAGAGAGAGCTTTTTAAAATGGGATTATTTGTTGTGCAATGTGACAGCAGTCAGCAACATTGACATGGCATGGCAAGGCATAGCAGGCAGGCTTTTTTTTTCTAAAAACAGAGACAAATATTTTATACGACAGTCAGATAAACCTTAAATGTTAACTGATAAACTACAAACTAATCTGGCTTCTGTACTATGTAAATCCCAAAATAGTCCATTACATTTTCAGGTTTCCTGCCTTACATTTTTTTCACTATCAGCAACAAAAAAAAAAAAGAAATTTGCACCTGTGTCCACTGGAAAACCCAAATAACTGTCATATTGGTGGCAGTTTGAAACTCCTGCACACTGTCTCTTTAAACGATGTGACTTGTGCCATTCAACAGTTTTGCTCTTATTGATGGAAAGACCAAAAACAACAATGTGTTAGTCTAGCGCTGTTTGCTTTAATTTTGTTTGCATGTGTGGCACGCAACCGTTGAGCATTAGTTCTTGGATGTTTTTATTTGGAGATTCCAGGTTGGTGAAAGTAGGCCGTCTTCTAATCAAAACATATACCCTGGTGTAAAAAAAAGCGTATGCTTTTTTATATTCTGCTTATTTTTTGTCAGAGATTGTAAATAAAAAAAACACACGTTCTGAAAAGGATGAGAGGCCCTTTAACCTCTGTGCTGCAGTTACACCTACATCCCAGGTAGGCCCATGTATTATTTTCTTGACTATAACCAGAGGTTGTGAAGGGCCACGGTTAGCGGGATAAAAAAATGTATGTCTTTGAACGAGGACAAAGCACTTGTTAGGGGGGAAACATATTTGTTGCTTTGGATCTTTTCATGGTCTTGTAAACAGTAAGAAAAAAAATGTCTGAACTCAGCGAAAAAAGACTTACAGTATAGGATGGCTGAATGGCTGTTGTGCTGTGACAGTGACTTGAAGTACACTGCTGTGTCTGGTGGCCGTGAGGTGATAACACAGGAACCGCCACTTCTGCTTTAGTCAGCTCCTGTTTGTTTTTCATGAGCGGTTATCTCCTGTCACAGCCCCTATTTTTCATTAGCCCACAACTACATTCTTGTTGACTCCTAACCTCTTCCCAACCTCAGCCTCAGCCCAGAGCCTGCACGATGCCTCGCCCTTACCTTGCCAGAATCAGGGCTCACATAGAGGTCAGAGCTGGACTGGATTGGACAGGATGGCTGTCTGTCAAAGAGGCGGTCCAATACCTCGATCTGCTGTGGCGAGAATAGCTCCCCTCTCATCTGCTTCCTGAGGAAGTCCCGCCCACTGTGGCCGTGTCCATTGGCCAGCGGTGACTCCTGCAAACCTGCACAGAGAGGACAGGTGAAAGGAGAGGGGTTAGACAGGCTGTAAATGCAGAATTTTTAAGAGAGGAATGATAACTGAAAGGGAGAGGAAATGAGCAAGATAAAAGGAAGCTTTTGCGAGTCTGGTTTATGTTATGGAGGGAAAACCCAGACAGACAGCGATAGAGGAATGAAGGGAGTAGTGAAAGCGTGTGTTGACAATATAAATCACTAAGACAGATGTGGAGAAAGAAGTTAGTGGACTCAAATGAACTCCAGTGAACTGATTTAAGACTGAGCGACTTCATAGATTGTGGAGGCTCAGAGAAAATGGTATACAAATGCAATCCATTACCAAGCATACGCTGTCTCTCCTTCTTGATCTCTAAAAAGTACACTCACTCTTCTCATATATACACACTTGTCCGTCCCCTCTCGTCGTATCACACATACACACACATCCACACAAATATATATTGCCACGGTATCAGTATTAGACTGTGAGCTCTCGTATCCTGCAGTTATTGCAAGGCTGAGGGACTGAACGAGACAATTATAAGAACTCTGAAGAGTCGCGGCCCACAAATGATTAGAGAAGAGAGAACGAGAGAAAAAGATAAAGAGAAAAAGGGGATGAGGGTGAAAATCCCCACTATAGAGCCAATTCAGCGTTCCAAACCACTCCTGAGAGCCTATTTTAGTCCTGGGGGTCACTGTGTGTTTAGTGTGTGTATGTGCGTGAATGTGTGTCCAGGGTAGTGATATGACAGACAGGTGGAGAGGGGGGAGGGGGCTTCAAATATATATATATATATATATATATATATATATATATATATATATATATATATATATATATTTGTTTAGTGTGTGTATGTGCGTGAATGTGTGTCCAGGGTAGTGATATGACAGACAGGTGGAGAGGGGGGGAGGGGGCTTCAAATATAAATATATATATATATATATATATATGTATATATATATATATATATATATATATATATATATATATATATATATATATATATATATATATATATATTTTTTTTTTTTTTTTTTTTTTTTTTTTTTTTTTTCCCCATTTGGAGTGAAAATACAGATTCATTTGCACCAGACTAGTTCTAATAAATAAAAAAACTGAAGAAAGAAAGAAAAAAATGTCTGTCTAACCATATTTAACCTCAAGGGATGCTTCCTGTTTTGAAATTCTGTAGTTGTGGATAACTTTTAATACCACTACATGTAGTTACTGAGACCTGTGCTACTGCAGGGGAGACTATATTCTTTTTATAAAGGTTTGAGTGTTTGTTAAAATGTAGTATTTCAGATTTAATGACTTCAAAACTACAGAAGTGAGTTTTGCTAATCTGATTGTATAAGTCAGTGAGAATTTTAAATTACTTCTTCTTTCATTTATGAGCAGGAAACATTTTTCCTAATGACTTTGTGGTCTTATTTACTAGTTTTCAAGTTTTAATTGTATTCATTTTGTTAAATAGTTGTTACCCATCTGTATAAAATAGATGATAAATCAGAGTATAATTCACTTTGTCATAAAGAAGTAACTGAGGTTTCAACTAAGGACTGAGCTGAGACAGTGTAGTAATCTATAAGAATGACAGGTTTCCTCTTTAACATAGTTTTACTTAATCTTATTCATTCTTTATTTGTTCTAGTCACATTCCTAAAAACATAATCTAAAAAAGGTTTTACGACATAAGCAAGAATTACTGGTTTAAAGCAAAGATGCAATGGGTTTTAAGTAAGCAAGTTTAGCTAGATTACATTGAGGAAAATAAGGTGTTTTGTGAGTATACCTGAGGAGTCAGAATTAATTGATCCTTTGTACAAGATAAGAGGATTATGTAAGTGTACATTTTACATCCACAGTAGCCTAATAAGGAAACTGACAGTTTGTTTGTTTGTTTGTTTTTTCACTTTTTCCGTTGTTTTGGTTCATTATTTAAGTGATCTCTGTGCACATCCAAGAGTGACAGGCAGAACAAAGACTATGTTAAAACATTTGGTAGATTGGCATATGGCACTGTGACGATATAGAGGTTAGCACTTCTCCTCTAAGCAGGAGGTTCTGGGTTTGAAGTTGTTTGTGGGCTGTGGCCTTTCTGTGTGAAGTTTGTGTGATCGCAATGTGGCTGGATGGATTTTTTCCAATAGTCTAAAAAGTTTCAGGTTAAACTGGCTATAGGTGTGAGTGCAAATGCACCAGGTTAGACTGAAAACCTTTCCTGGATGGATGGATGGATGGATGGATGGATGGATGGATGGATGGATGGATGGATTACAGTCCCAGAGTTGTATAACGGTACCAAAGCTGGTTGCAAAATGTTTGCTTACAGTTTGATGTGTGTTAGCTAAATTTCAAAAGTTGATAAAAAGGATCAGTCTTGGCACAACCTGTGGCTTTGGATCAATTCAAAGACTTCTAGCAAACCTTTAAATCTTCAGACAGTATCCTACAGTGCTGTGTCACACACTAAACCTCCCTCTACATCTTCAGTACACAAAACCCTCTCTCACAAACAGAGGTTTGATCATAATCTCTCTCTCTCTCTCTCACACACACACACACACACACACACACACACACACACACACACACACACACACACACACACACACACACACACTCATATACAGATGCTGGGAGTAGTGTGTGTATGGTCCAGGTCTCCGGTGACAGACCAATCAGGGTGGGAGATAAAGCCAGTATGATGCTTTAGCCTGGTAACCCAAGGCAACCCATTTAATCCCACCGGCCAGTCCCCATGATGGAATTCAATTGATCAATCATGTAGCTCTGATGGCACCATTTCAGCCAGCTTATTGCTTTCTGCTTTCTCTCTGTTGCACACACAAACTCTCTCATATGTGCGCAGACACACACACACACACACACAAATGCACCCTGAAAGACTGACCTGTGTCTGTCATGGTGGAGCATCCACAAAGAACCAGAGAAAGACAGAACAGGGGAGATGACAGAACCTGGGCCTTGGTATGGATGTGATTGAGGCTGTGAGTGTGGGTGGGTGGGTAGCTTGATATCCGGCTGGTCTCATTGTATCCATGGATGGGTAAAGAAACTCATTGCCGTGACGGGTTAAATCCTATTCACTGTTGGATGCGCGCACACACGCACACACACACACAAACACACACACACACACAGCTGCCTCTATCTCTGTGATTCAGTCTCAGAAGGGAAGCGCTTCTCTTCCCTCTTTTTCAGAGCAGAACAAAACAAACAATGAGCCCTTATTGTTCTCTCCTTTCTGCCTTTTTCCTCTCTCTTCCGCCTTCTCTGTCTGTCTCTCTCTTTCTCCCTCCCTCCTGCCTCTCTTGCTCTCTCTCCATCACAGTCGTCTTCCATAACAGCCTGCTGCTGCCATTTTTCCCAAGAATCCAGAAGCAGTTGAATTATTAAATCCAAATACCCTAAAGAATTAGATGAGTTGTCACTTATTTGTCTGTTTTCCTGCCTGCTTATACATGCATGTCTGCAGAGGTTAGAACACCACCAGTGTGCTCCTTTTTGCTCTTGACATAGATAATCATGCTGATAGCCTAAGTGTCACAAGTCTGACCTCACAGCCCCAGCTCTTCCCTGCATGTGTGTGTGTAATGATTTTTTTTTGTCTGTGAGAGTGTGTATGTGCCTGATCCAAACTCTAGAGATCAAAGTTTTTGTAAGCCGGGAGGAGCTACGCGCGAAGGGCGACGATCCCCTCCCTCCACCCTGCATCTCTTGCTCACTCCCAGCATCTTTTATTTTGTAAGCTGCCTCATGTCACAGTGGATGCACAAGGGGGTGAGAGGTCAATCTGGCATTCTGGGTAAATGCCATTGAAACTATTTGTTGTTATATTTTGAAAAATGTGCATGACTTAAAAATACTGAGAGTGGATTTCCCCTCACAGATTTGAGGAAGAAAAAAACAGCACTCCCTTTAGTGACCGGCCCACCTGTCCTGAACTCCACATGCATGTTGGATGCTTGCACACACACACACACACACAGCAGCAGCAGCAGCAGCAGAAGCTTCAATGTGTAAAGTGAATAGGTTAAGGTACAATAGTCCCCTTTTGGCCCCAGAAGTCAAGTTCTTCCATTCACACCCATTCATCTCCTTTCTGGCCCCAGTCACCCCCAACTTCCCCTCGCTTTGGCTGGGGGCACAGGTCACCACAGGGTTTTACCCCCACAAACTCCTCCTACCAACACACAAGAACACATACATACACAACACAAGCTACTGATCCCTCCTTCCTGTGTTCACGTGCACAGCAGCTGTTTGATATGCTCATGGCTAACAGTTTCCATTGCACGCGTTGACGTCCTCACAAGCACATACAGCAGATATGATATGCAATGATATGATATAAAAAAAAACAGCAATTTCATCACAACAAACTAAGCATCATTTCACTCATACTGCGCACCTTGCAACAGATTAGGATGGCCAGACCAGCTCAGCACCAGAACTACTGATTTATGTTTTACCAGTTTTAAAAGTCAATGGCCTGGAGAACACGTTCTAATGTAGATGTGTTTTTAGCAAATCGAGGGGGCAATATTGTTGACCAGATGGCAACAGTTCAATTGAGGAGTCAGTGGGGTGCCTCTTGTGAGCTAGAATATCATTTGTTTTATTTATACCTCTGTCTCTGTAGATACATTCCATTATTGAAAACATAATATTTTCCACAACACATTTAATTCAAAGAGTAAACACAATCTGCTGCAGGAATTGAGATGCTGTGGACACCAGGGAGTGTGGAGTTCAACAACATGTAGCAATGAGAGACTAAATAATTGGTGGAGGCACAAAATGAGTTGGTACCAAGTTAAAATTCAACTTCATGGGGGGTGATTGAGTGAGACAGATGCAAAGAATACCACTGACTGATGTGAGAATTATGGGAATTAGACAAGAGGTTTACCTACACTAGCAAACAGCCTGTCAGCTACAAAACAATGGATGAACCACTCTGTATGTTTACTGATGTTGGTACAGTTTACTGGCTATATTGGCAGAGTAGCAGATGATGTAGTGGGACAGAATATTTTCAGTAACAACTTGTTTTTTGTGGTCAAAAGGTTTCTTTTGTTCAGTTTATGTGGTCACTCCACATGCTCCAGTATAAGCTTATGGCTTAAGCACATTGCGAAGCAATTTGTAACTAGTTGTACTGGTTTATCAGCAGGGTTAGTGGATTTAATCATTAGGAAAAGGTATAACTTCTCATACCAGTTTAGGAAAGAGTCAATGGCCACTGTTAATCCTCTCTGTCACGTAGGAGGCTCACTAAAAGAGTATGGGCTGCATATGTAATAAAATGCCTGTTTATTAAGCATGCAGACCATGCCGCCTTAGGATCATCAGAGGATTCAGCTAACATTAACCTGCTCTAATAAATGAATTAATAAATAAAAATAAGAGCTGCAGTGTGTTTGGGGATTTTTTACACAAAAAACTCAGGAAAATTGCAACAGACTGACTCAAGGCTCCCCCCCCCCCCCCCCGCCCCCCCAAAAAATGGACCAATGGTATCATTGTTCTAAATGCGTTCTGAACTACACAAACTGTCACATTGCTGTATGTGTGATATATCCACCTGTACAAAGAGAGACAGACAAAGTCAACAAAAGAGCCTTGGTGATGTCCGGTGTGTCACTGTAGTGTACTGTGGGTTTATGCCTTCCTTCTCCGTGTGTAAGAATGTCTGCAAAGACGGGCATATGGCCGTGACTCGTCGTCAGAAGCTTGCCTTATTGTTTGCCTGTGTATGTGTTTGTCTGTCCATGTCTGTGCATGCTGTTCCCCCTGTCGCCCCTTGCCGTGTGTGTGTGTCATTATCCAGCGGGGGCTGCTCTAATGGAAGCTGTGATTAGCAATGCTGTTAATTAGACCACAGAGCCAACCGCGCAGACCTCTGGCACAGAAACGCTGCAGATAAAACACACAAGCGAAACGTGACACGGAGAGACATAATGCTCGAATGATGCTTTCTGAATGCTTCAATGAAACGAGAAGTGATACAATGTTTCGATTCGAACTGTGAAATGGAAAGTCCAGCAGCAGTCATAGAAAACCGGCAGACAGACCACACATGTAGCACATGGTGTAGTGTGTCATGCACATAAAGAACAAAGTGAAACAATAATACCGCTAATTAGGCTACAGATACTTTCCTTCAGCAACAGATCTGACTGCAGAGTTTCTGCTGAAGACAATACAGCACAGAATGGGGTGGATTAATACTTCATATTATTTATGTCAAAGAGGCATGGATGAAATCAGTCAGAGACCAGTTTCACTGTGGCCGTTCAGACTTATGATCACTAACACAGGTGAATCTGTTAATCTTTCAGTCTTTACTCTGTCAGTGAGCCAAAATGTGGACATGACAATCACTGTGCTCTGTGCAAGTGCTCTGATCTTATTCAAGAGCAGCAACTAAAATCAGAGTCCCGTCAAACTTAGTGTAAAATTTAACCGAATATATCTAAAACATTTGAATTTGATTTGTTTCTCTTCAGTTCTGTTGCGCAGATATCATACATGCACATCAAGGTAAGTCAAGGTGTGCATGCGAGATAACTTAATGAATACGAAATGTGGAAAATGTGAGGGAAAATTGCCATTTTACATTTGTTTCAAGTGTTAATGTGAGAAAAGGCAGTTTCCTCATCGTGTAGGTTCTTTGTCTGCCCCAGTTTTTAAAGTCTAGAGTGTGTCTCAAGCTTCACCGGGTGTTTAAGCCTGCTTTTAGAACACTATGTCACATTTTGCTTTTATGGATACACCAAGTCTTCTACCTCAACCTTAACTTTGTAACATATTTTGACGTTTTATGCAGTTGCAACAGAAAGACGGAGGAAACCCCAACCAGCGGATGATCGCTGAACAGGATGAGAGTGCAATTTGTTGTTATTTTGGATTGAGCTAAAACCTCATTTATCAATGGACAAACTGTTCACATAGTAAGTCAAACTTTGATCCAGTGTATCAATGATATATGTGTGCATGTCTCTATGTCTGCGTTGGGTCTAAAGTCTTTGTACTCTACTGATGGTTAAGTGGGCTGAATCCGAGCATATCAAGGTGCACCTGGGATTCACCTGGAACCTGCTGGAGTGTTCTGAAAATTCATCAGCAGTGGGAAAAAGGATCCCACACTGTATCTGTGTGTGTGTGCGTGTGTGTGTGTGTCAGGGAGAGAGAGAGCGAAATAGCCCCCAGTGGCATTCTGTCACCCCCTCTCGCTCCGACATCTGGTCCTGTCTCATTTACCGTAGGAGACCGTCTGTGTGATGGCTTTTTAATGCCACTGACACCCCCCCACACACACACCCCCACACACACACAATCAAGCAAACACGTGGAGGCAGATCAGCGTACACAAATATATACATCCAGTACCTATGAGCACATACACAAGCTCGCATATACATTAGCACGCAACATTGACCAAGTATGACAGAAGTATATGATCGATAGTGCGTGCATGAGCTGGCCTCTCGGGTTGCTATCCCATGAAACACTGTTAGTAAATAAATCTGCGTTCCTCAATGAAGATATTTTATTCACATGTCCCGTTGCTGTTGCTTGTGTGTTAGATTCTCGTGTGCCTTGTGCATCCACCAGGAAAAATTAGCAAAGTGGGACATATACAAAGCATAACTGTTTGCTCACCTTCATCCCTCTTCCTCTTGCCTACATCAGCAGCTGAGCTGATACCCAGAATGCCGCTGATGGAGTACGAGGAGCCGGCCGAGTCGCTGGTCACTGCTGAGACCTGTGTGGCTGGCACGGACGTTGCTGCAGACAGATCACATGACAATGCCAACACTTTAAAGGATATACTGAGAAAGCAAAAGAACACCCAAAAAACAGATGACTGAAATGAGGAATTACTTAATCTCAGAGTCGTATTGTAAAATAAAATGGGGGAAAGCACAACACATTTATTGTGTTATGTGGACACTTACTCTTGTAAGCTGTGTGATTTTATTAAAAAGGCATAAGTGACTCTTTAACTCACTGAAACATTTGCTTTCAATAAAACAATTACTTATAAAGAAAAGAGTGTATTTTTTAAAATGTTCATGTTTTACTTTATGATCACATCTCAGATAAAATGATAAGAAAAAGAAGACAGCAAAGTGTTTTATGAATTTCTGGCTGTTGCTGAAATATCACAGACTGTATATTTTAATGTACTGTGTCACAAAACTCTATAAACACTCACCAAAATGAACTGAATCCAATATATTTGCATGTGTCTTTGGATCTCATTTGAAAGCACAAATATTTAATTGAAAATAAACAGTAAGCTATAGTTTTTGTGCACAAAGCTCTTTCTGAGAAATTCTTCTGTGTGTCTGTGTGTGCGGATGCCTTTCAGGCTTGAAAAACAACAATCAAGTGTCCTTATTCATATATTTGTGGCATGATTGCCACACAATATAAATCTTAATTATTATTCTTTTTTAAAAAATCAATAAAAGTCCATTTTTTCTCTCTAAATTTCACTCGGTTGTATCGGCTAAATTGAAACTAAAGGAAAAGACACAAAAGACCAGCCTCTGTTAGTGTTTTGCTCTTTGTTGTCTCTTCCTTTAATCTTCCCCCTGGAGGAGACACGTTCTTTGCCGGGTGACACAGCGACATACTTGTCACCGCTTCAGTAACACGGACACACACACGCATCCTGCAACCTCCTGACACGCAGGCACAGGCTTAAACATACAGTCGCTCACTTCTTGGTCCCTTATCTGTACCCCTGTAAGCGGACGTGGGGCTGAGTGACAGTATGGTATCCCAGGAGGGACAGAAAGGTGTGGAGACAGACATACTAATCCCCTCTCCCAGCAGACCCCCCAAACAGAGAAAGACAAGACTGAAATGGCAATAAAGAAGAAGGAGGGGGTAAAAAAGGCAGGTAAACCAGAGGATCAAAGTCCCTTCAAGCCGTTACTCTTTCGCTAACGACAAGGAGAGTATAATGAATGCATATCCCTCCTATTCCCATCACTTGATTTAGCACTTCAATTATCTGATTTTCCTTTCTCTTTCTTTTCACTCTTTTTTTTATCAGAACGTAACGCTTTTATTCTGCAAATCCAAATGTTCAATTTTCCGCCTGGGAGTGGGACCCATTTATCTGTGTAATCTGTAAGCGTGTGTGTGTGTGTGTGTGTCGCTTAAATGTGAGTAAAAGGCAGGAGTCAGGGAGCAGTGTGTGTGAAATTAATTTAGATTAATAGACAATGTGCGATTATGAAGATATGAGAGACTCTGAAACACAATCCACTGCAGGGCAAAGTGAGGAAGAGAGAGAAAGGCTATCGTATCTGTGTGTACGCTGCGATATTCATCGAATAAAAGGAAATAATGTTCAAGCCATAGATGCCACAGATATAGTCTTTCAGTGTCTAACAGGATAATTAACTGTATACTGACAAAGGTTACGGGTCCTTTATTAAAAATATATAATGAGAACCTTCCGATAAGTCCTTTAATATTTGTCTGGTTTTGGATCTCATCCAGCTGCACTTAACATAATTTTAACTCGTGCTAATCGAAACTAAAGCAAAAGTTTACCTGTTGCTAATATACTCAAACTTATTTTCAAACTACTATGTTGCTCAAACAAAACACAGCTGAATTAATCTGACAAAGGGGGCAGAAAGCTGTGTATCCTTCCCCACTAATCACTGCTTGTAGCAATATGGATGAAAAAAAATGTGTTTATGAATATGCATAGTGTAAAGTTTGGTGCATAGGTCACAAGAAGTCCATTAACCTATAAGTAATAATTTGGTGATGTAACTGAGAAACCGTAAATATGATCTTTTCTAGCCCGTGAGAATATGCCTCACCAGGTGCATCCTCGCTTTGAACTTGAATATCATTGTAAATAATCAATTTCCAGTCATAACCTCCAATAATCAAAGAGTTAAATGCTTGCCAGTGTTGCTAATCTAGTACCCATTTGAGAAGGAACTGATAAAGATCTCTAATGCTTTGATATTACAATGACTTGAGCATTTTTGTTGACTTATTTATGAAACAGTTATATTTAGGATGACATGGTTTCACGCCGTGGATCCCTTTGATTGTTGTTATTGGGACTATTGTACGTCTTAATAGTTACATTGTACACTACTGTAATAATGTTACCAGTGTGCTTTCGGTTACAGTCGTCATAGCGGATGGGCCAAGAATATGAAAGCTTAATATGTAACTGTTATTTTATATCCAGCCGGTCACCTTTGTTTGATCGTACCCTACCTTACTCGTTCTTCAGTCAGCTCTCGGTTGGCCCAAAAAGGCTAAATGAACCTGACCATCACACAAAACTCTGGTAAAAAAGAAACAAACCCTAAACATACTTCTTACGTGGAAAATGACAATCTAAAGCTGACTGTAAGGATGCAATGTAGATTTGGAACTTTGTGGCACATAGCATCCTGTCTTCACACAGGTCCAGAAACTCTGTTTTCTTGTTCAGCACAGAAGATCCTCTCCGGAGAGATTTACACAAAAACACTTCTTTTGTTAAAAAAAAAAAATTGGCTTTGATGGCTGGAAACAGGATTTTCGAACAGCAACCTACCTAGGTTGTGAGCCGACACTGAGCCCGTTTGACCAGGCTGCTGCTGAACCTTAGTCCGGATGATCCTGCAGGAGGAGAGAGGGGATATTAGTGTGTGTGAAGTGGTTTGTGTGAGTGTGCGTGAGAGAGATCCTGAGTGACAGAGAGAACATGACCATCGTGGGAGCAAAACTGTGTATATGTGTCCGTGCGTGTGTGTGTGTGTGTGTGTGTGTGTGTGTGTGTGTGTGTGTGTGTGTGTGTGTGTGTGTGTGTGTGTGTGTGTGTGTGTGTGTGTGTGAAGTGGCTGAGGCAGGCTGACATGGCAGAGGGGCCTCACACTTCCTGCTTGGCTGCTCATGCAAGCCTTTTCTTCCTCTTTCCTTTCCTTTTTCTTCCTTTCCTCCCCTTTTTTCCTCTCCTCTCATTTCCTTTTCTCCCTTTTCCTTTCTTTCCTTTCCTTTTGTGTCTGTTTCTTTCCTTACCCCCACACACCTTCCTTCCCTTTTGTCTGCCTCTTTTGCTCACTCCTTCTCTCTCTTATTTCACCATCCCTCCCTCTCTCTCTCTGCTTCTATGCTCAGGGGAAAGGGTTGTCATTGTACCATCGTGTTGAACCACTGAGCTGCAGCCACTTCATACATATGGAGACTGGGGCCTCTTTACTATTCTCTTTTCCACTCCCAGACTCACACACACATAAAACACAGAGTATTATATTGCTCTGAGCTCTACCAATAGGCTGTACCTGTTGCTATACGCCCAAACTCAAACAAACATACACAAAGCATGCAGACCGTCGTACCTGTTAATGGAGCTGACGCTGGGAACACTGTCGTTGTCACAAACTCTCTCTGCTAGGAGCCTGTCCCGGATCTCCCAGGCAAACATGGTGGGGTTTTGGCGTTTGTAATCGGCGATTTTGTCGACCACTTTTGGTGTAGCAACCTTTGGTTTGGATCCCCCAATTACCCCAGGGCGGATACTGCCCGTTTCATAGTACCTGCCAATTAAAAGACACTTGCATTGATCATACGGGGAGGAACGAGAGGACAAGTTAATAGAATCATATGGAATATGAAATCTGCAAATTCTGTTTTTAGTTCGTTTTTTTATGCATACAGCTCCTTATTAAAATGTGCCAAATCCAAACCTGAAAAAAAACTTTAATTAAAAAAACATAAAAGAGAAACAAGGCCGAGTTTAGTTGGGTTAAAGTACTTAATCAAGATTGTGCCGCCGCATCTGAAAATATTTCAGTTCAAGTTTCCATCCAAATAAGAATCTGAACATGCTTTTTTTTAAAAGCATGAGGTTGGTGCTCTTCTTTACTTTCCTCATTTTCTCAAATATACATCAACAGGTGTGGAGTCAGATCTCGAGGCTCTTCACAGCACGAGGACAGTGAATAAACTAACACAGAGCCCAACAGTGTGGCTTTTTTTCTGTGTTTTTAACAGCGAATGGACAACAATGTAGGTCAGTGGCAGAGAGGAATAAGATACAAATGTGAAGGATTTTTTTAAAATAAATTTCTCGTATCGGTGTCCTTATCCTTTAACTCCTCTTCTTTCACCTATTGAAGCTGAAAAGTGGCCAGGTAATTTCTGTGACAGAATCAAATATGCTGAAATAATTATTGGGAGTTCTGTTTCACTGCTAAATCGAGTAGAAGGGGAATCTAGACTCCAAAGAACCCAGATATAACATAAAGCAGCTTTCTGCTTTACTGCCCCTCTACTTCACCTCTCTTGGTGGTGGTTTGAACATTGCTCCACTTGGACTCAGCTATTTTCCCTTCAAGCTCTCCAACAGAGGAATGACCTTCCCTCCTGTGGTCAGGACTTATTTCTGGATTACACACCAAACATTGGACGTGCTCCTCCTGTCTAAGGTCTTTTTTCCACTCACTATAGACAGCTAACCCCCCCCCCCCCCCCCCCCCCCGAGTCTGTCATGTTGCCATGTCAATTAAAATAGTTTTTGTAGCCTGTAAATCTTCTTAGTGTCCAAATTTTTTGATCACTTGTGGTTCTTGTCCTAATTTGCTTAATTTGAGGTATGAAATGGGTGTGATTATTTGCTAATCCTCCATCAGCTGCATCTTTTTTTTTAAATTGAATTTGAATTTCAAACAGAACTTTTTATTTGGGTAATTCTGACAATTGAAACTCCGTGTTGGTTTGGGCTGATCTTTTGATGTGGCGAGGAATCACATCGCATAAAGCAGGGAAGATCGCAAAAACAGCTTCAGTGCCCATGCGCTGCATGGACTTATGAATATTGCATTGCTCAGAATGCAATGAATGTTTGGCCCAAAGGTGGCTCATATCTGCCCACATGTGAATTCAGTCACAGTTCTCCTTAAAATGAGCCTGATGCCAGTTGTGTCATAACTTTTGGGATATTTTTGGCCACATAATACTTTCTAGGGATGTACCTGCCCAACAGCTGTGGAAAGTACCCCAGATGAGGTCCAAATGTGTCTGCTATATAGGCTTAAAATCCTCTTTAACCAAAAAGGTTCTGTATTAAATCGAAATATTGCCGTGGAAATATTTCCTCTTGAAAGCACCTTGAAGATTTAATGATTGCACTGTGTATTTATAATCTGTGTGTGGATAGAGTTTGTATCAAAGACTTTGTATTTATTCACACCGGTCAGATAATGCTGGTCAAATATACTGCAAATTCGAGGGAATCTTTCTGTATATTTGATCCTTTCTTTTAGTTTTCTTTATTTCTGTTTTATTTTGTATCTTTGACTGATTTGCTCAGCTCCTTCTCGCAAACAGAGACTCTGCTCTCGTTGGGATACACCTTGTTGAATCAAGGCGTGCTAAAACCCTCACTGCCAGTTACATAATGTTGCCGATTTCGCTGCAGATGTCAGAGTCAGCTGAAAGGCTAAATGCAATAAGCTCAAACACCTGTCACGCAACATTTTTAGGGCCTGACTCGTCCCGCGATCGGCTTCTGTTCTCTTAAGCAATTTCACGTTATTACGCAGATGCAGGAAGAGGATGGCACCGACACACACACATGTGCACACGGGACGCACTCACACAACCGTTTCATGTCCACCATGGCTATGTCATGAATGTATTTGCATGCAGAAGGGGCATGGGGGGGACAGGGGGTGGGAGGACAGCAAATGCGCTACACAGCTTGCAGAAAAAAGGGGGGATGCTGTGTGTGGATGCAAGCTGTCAGTCAGTCTTAAACCTGCTGCTGCTCTCCTCTCGCCCTCTCTCTCTCCACTGTACGGTAGAGTAATCCTTTCCGTGAAGATGCGAGTTCCTGTAAATGTGCACTTCCTTGTCTTTCTTTCTGTGTGTGTGTGTGTGTGTGGGGGGGGGGGGGGGGGGGGGGGGGGGGGAGGAGGAGGTGAGTGTGTGTGTTCCACATTTTTGACTATTCACAGCTGGAGTATAAACACAGCTAAAGGAAAAACAATCTATTTTCAAATGGAAAACTATTTAAATTATTCACAGCTGAATCATTGGTGAATAAATGAGCGTAGTTATTGATATCTGCACAACGATGAGCCAATACACACACACACACACAAACACACACAGGGTGGTAGAGTTGGTGTTTTTGTTCTGCTGGCACCAGAGAGAGAGGAGAGGATAAAACAACCCTCCCTCCCTCCTTCCATCCCTCGATCCCCTCCCCTCCTCCCCCCTCATGGTAACGCTTCAGTGAGTTGAACGGCCAGGAAAGGGGAGAGAGAGAGAGAGAGAGAGAGAGAGAGATAGAGAGAGAAAGACGGAAAGAGAGAGACGGAGAAAGAGAGGCATGGGAGAACAATGAGCAGCACATTTTTTGATATAGCTGAGGGTCGCTGTAGCTAATCCTTCCCCTCCGTCCTCACAAATGGTCTCTCTGTCTCTCATTCGTTTTTCTTTTTCCTGCACTCGTCTTCTTTAACACGCCTTTTCCCTTTTGATTGTGTCCCTTGTTCATGTCTTTCTCCCATTCTCCATCTCCCTCTGTCTTTTTTTGGTGCAGAAATATGGTGCCACTTTCATTTTGATGCTAATTCCAAAAAGTGATGAATCTTTTCCCTTTTGTCCCCCTTTCTTCTCTGAGGGATGGAACGAACAGGGATTTACTCTTGAATTTAGCTTTGAAAAAGGCAGAGGGAGAGACAGAAAGAGAGAGAAAAGGGGGAGTGAGGAGAGACACAGAAATATAGGGGGGGGGGGGGGGGGACAAAAAAAATACAGGATATAAGGAGAGGGGAGAGGAAGGTGAAAAGCAAGAAAAGAGCAGAGAACCGTGTGAGAGAAGTAAGAAGCAGAGCGAAAATGGAGGCACTTTGGAAAACGCAGCTTGTGCATGTGGAGGAAACTGAAGAACACAGCAGAACTGACACCAAAGGAGTCAGTATGACCTTACAGGAGCTTCAGTCTGACACATGCTGAACCAGCCTGTGTGTGTTCTTTTCACCTGATGGAAAAAAAACTAACCAGAAAAACACAAATAAATCCAACAAGTAAAGGTGAAGATACTTGGTCTTCCACTGCATCG
Source organism: Rhamphochromis longiceps (assembly GCF_057381845.1). NCBI lineage: Eukaryota > Metazoa > Chordata > Actinopteri > Cichliformes > Cichlidae > Rhamphochromis > Rhamphochromis longiceps. The sequence goes on along the minus strand of NC_140562.1, from coordinate 26,768,904 downwards.
TTTAAAGGTTAACTTATTGTGAAAAGGGATCCTTTAAAGTACTGAATGAGGAGGTTGATGTGTTTTGATCACACACACGAGTGTAGGTGCTGGTCGGCTTCTTACCTGCCCAGTATCTTGCTGACACATCCATGACTGACTCGTAGCTGGCGTGAGATGTCGCACGGCCGAACCCCCTGATGGGCAAGTTCTACTATTCGCTGGCGAACTACATCTGGGAGGGGTCTGCCATTTACGAACACACCTCCAAGCTGGTTCACGCCACCATGTCCTAGAAGAGAATGAGAATTTGAGATGGGCAAGAAGCCAATGAGGAACAACAGAAAGAAATGCATGAAAAATTGCACTGAAATCAAAGATAACCTTGAAATCTAACTCGATATGCAACCAAAAAAAAAAGGACTCAGTGGAAATTAATTACAAAATCCTCTCATTTCCTCTGATTACATTCTTGATACATGGCAGACAGTTGGATAGGCAAGAGTCAAAGATCTTGATGTAACTTTTTCAACACAATCAAACATACAAATTGATCCATTATCCTTATATTCGCATATCAAAGACTGACCAAGACTTGGTTCAAGTTAAAGGTCAAAACAATATCAGACAGAAGAACACAAAAACTTAACAGCTTCACTGTATAAAGTAGCAGCAAAAACCAGCTTGTTTAAGGGCATTTCAGACAATCTTTACACCTCATATCAGCACTAAGGTAGTCTAGTCTGCAGCACAGCAGTTAGAGGCTGCTTCCTCTATTTTGGGAAAAGGTCAATTGATTGGTTCATATATAGTGCTTTTCCATTCTACTTAAACACTCGATGAGCTTTATTTTAATAACATCACTTCTCATTCAGTAAATTGATGCTGGATCTGTGCCATTAACAGCTTGTTTCTGTACATTTACATTTGTTTGCCTGAGAAATAGTTACTTCAGCAACACTTTCTAGGCTGCAGTCCCACAGCTGTTGGCCCTTGGCTTAGCTGGCTTAGCTTAGTTAATTTACTATCTCAAATACATCTGTTTTCTCTCCCGCCTGTGATTTATCCTGCTCAGCATAATAATACTATTCCAAAGTGCAAACTTTGCCCAATTTCACCAGGGACAGGCTAAGCAAAGATTTTGAGTAAATGAAGGGATTTTAATTAATTATTGACCAAGGCCTTGCCTTGGCCCCTTAGCGAAAGACACCGCTAATATTCCCTCTGAGGGATGAAGGGATGAAAGTACAAGGAAATGAATGAAAGACAGCAAAAGTAGAATAGAAGAAAAGACTAGCTGAACCTTTGCATAATTGAATAAACTTCTTCTGTATCCATAAGTCACAGAAAACCACAGCCGTCTATTAGAAAGTTGCATAAACAGATTTAAACAGCAGCCACAACTGACAAGGGCAAAACTGCAAAGGAGAGTAATTTATATATATGCACATGATCTGTGTCCATCTAGTTTCTTTCAGCTCTCCTATAGTAGAAAATATCCAAGCTTCTACTGACTGGAAATACATTTTGAGCAGGTCAGCAGCATATCACAGAAGATGCACTTAAACAGACTACACCATTTATACATTTGTAAACACCACGCTGTGAGACCCCGTGAGCCGGGCCAGGTCAGAATCCTGGAATTTGGGGTAAATGATTAAACTGCATCCACCAACAGAAATGCTGCATGTGAGCAGAAAACAGTAAGAAAGATCAGGACTGGTTCCCCAGGTTTCTTAAACATATGTGTGTGTGTGTGTGTGTGTGTGTGTGTGTGTGTGTGTGTGTGTGTGTGTGTGTGTGTGTGTGTGTGTGTGTGTGTGTGTGTGTGTGTGTGTGTGTGTGTGTGTGTGTGTGTTTCCCTCCAAAGGCAAAGTTTAAATGAAATAGAAAAAAAATTTCAACCATTTAATCCACTGGCTTTTGTATTACCATAGTGATTGCGTCTTTAGGGGAAACACACACACAGACACACACTCTCCCACACACACTAATCCTAGCTGTGGGGGTAATAGATTTTAAACACATTACCCCAGCAGGGATACCCCCTAAAACACCGTGCTGTCCCCTGAACCTGTCCCCCTGTCCTCAACTTCTCTCCATCAGCATAAAATAAAGAAAGACACACACACACACACACACACACACACACGCACTTTCGCAGCTTTCTCCAGCATAAATATAAATAGGTCAATACAGGAGAGATAAATACAAAAATGTGAAGAGTGGAGAGTCTCATTCTGTGAAATCAAACAAAGCTATTTCCAAATGGCTAACGTGGACGGCGACTCGCTTCCTTACTGCTTTATTTTTTTTTCAGATAGAAGAAGTCTCATTATGCAGACGTCTGCTGCAGAGCACAATTTGAAAAGCAATCGCTCTTTATGAAAGACAGGAAAACGCAGGCAGAGTAATATGACCCTGTGAGCTGGGCTCAGCCACAGCTCAGAGACAAGCAGCATGAACTTTACCATCAGCTGTGTTTAATCGATTTGTTATTTACTTTTAAACCTGTTCAATCAAAGAAGTCATTCACCCAATTAGCGCTTATGTATTGTCATTTTTCATATTTCCGCTCTACACGTTTAGTGGATTCATCGGAGGAAGTACTGCAAAGCTTCTGTAGACTGTTTGCTTCGTATAGCATCAGATGTGTTACTATCCTGGGTTTGGATGTCCTAAATTTATAACAAACTGGAAGGACGGAGTTCGGAAGACTTCACAGAGATTTGAATGATGTACTGTAGACGCTACTGAGTCACACTTCATCAAAATGTCAGAGCTTTTGGGAAATTTACTGTAGAACAGAGACTAAAGGTCCCTGTCTGCTCTAACTCTATGAATAAGAAATGTTAAATCTCACCCCTTTTTATTAACTTAACAGTGGATTTGCAAATCATTCAGTGCTGAGGTACCATGTTTTTTTTATGTTCTGTATGCAAAAGGTTTCTTCGTGCTTTCATTATATTTCAGATGGCTAATAATACAGTAATGTTACGTTGAGATATAGCAGTGGCTGAATGAAGAGGACCATTCACCTGAAATAAGAAACGTGTTTTATCCTTGTGATAAGCTCTTCATGAGTTCTTGATGTCTATTATCTATTTTATTTTCCAAAATAAGAATTTGTACCTCACAACTGTTCAGTGTGCTCTGTTTTATTTCCCATTAAGGACATTTCTGGCTTTCAAAGGCTTTTTTCATACTAACGGGTACTGTGAACTTATTGCTCTTGAAAGCATACACAGCAACGAGTCAAATGGAACTAGATTTATTTAATTAAAACATCCAAAATCACAATTTACAAATTTGCTCCGGTGGGCTACATAACTTGAACAACATCATAGCCCCCTTTATCACCCTTAATTCCTCCAGTAAACTTCCCAACCATACGTTTTGTAAAACATGTGAACAGATTTTATGTATTTATCAGAAAATTCATAATCAGAATTTAAGTAGAAGAGACGAGCCTGCTCATAGTCATTCATAGGCAGTCAGTTGACCCTCCTGGAGCCTACAGGGCACCCCTGACCCTACTGTTTTTGTAATAAGGGATCAATTTGTTGATCTACTAAGACTTTACTGGGAATACTCACTGCCCAGTCCTGTACAGCATTCGCAGAGACATCTCAAACACGTACAGTTTCAGATCTTCCTTAAAGCAAGAAAGAGTCAGCTGACCTCCACTGGAGAAAGTCAGCTCTCTGACTCTTTTTTGACATTCTGTGAATACCTTATAAGGTTGTCTAAATGTGTAAATGCATTTCTCCTCCTCCTTTCTTTATTATTATTTCCTATAACCTCTCAAGGAATAAAAGAAGGTTTTTTTCTAGAATGGTTTATAGAAGCCTACTGCGCTACTTCCTCCTGACCAAAGGTATCTGCAGAGAAGACGCTCCCTCGCTCTCGCTCTCCCTCCCTCCCCCTTCCTCAGATAAGAGTAAATGAAATGGTTCCTTTCACCCTTCCTATCTGGGCCAGGGCATGAAATACGCCTTGCTTTGTAAAGAGATGGAGAGGAATGACTTGTGACCTACAAAAACCTCCCGATAACTATTTATTCACTTATCTGTGTATTTACTGTTGGTATTAGGCGTTCAGACTCTCACCATTCTTGGGGTAGGCTGTGTGGATTATGTGTTTGAAATTTATTTTTCTAAGCCCATAAATACTGATAGGGAGAAACGCAAATCTATAAAAGCATTTGTTTATCGGCCTCAGTAGCGTAATTCTCTGAATACGCTGTACAAGTTCTCATTTCAGAGGGTTATATGCCATGTTTAGGCATCAGGCTGGAGAGGTGAACGGTGCTAGCCCAGAGCAAGGCCGAGTAAGAGAACTCGGAAGTTTCTCCTAATTTTAGAAGAAATGATTTCCTTTCTTGTCCTTAAAACTAATTACAGAAGAAACCCGGGCTGATGTTCCCACAGCTGGGTGGGTTTACTGACAGATGCCAGTAATTCATCCCTCTGACCAAGCAAATTAACCACTTGCTCACAGAAATTCAATCAGCAGCTCAGGAGACTTTGTTGCAGAATGAAGATTTTGCCAAATTACTAGCCTTGGCTTTTAAATATCTTTCTACTGAACCTCTGAAGTCTCCAGAGGTGGTGGTAGTGTGGGGGTGTTGGCAGAGACAGCAGCTTCATTTTCACCCTGCCAGGGGACCAGCGGTCACTATGCATCCCTCTTGTATTTTATTTATTTACCCTTTATAGGAGCTGCCTTAAGAACCCAGCGCCACCTTAAACGTTTGATTGATTCACTGTTTCCGGGAGGGGGAAATACAAAGATAAAGCAGAATATATTCGCGCTCCCCCATCCAGAAAATAAGGTCCATTAGGCTCTCTGTCTCTCTCTTCCAGCCACATTCCTCAGTGTCTCTCTTACTCTCTCTCTTTCCCTCTGTCCACATAGCTCTCTCTCTCATCTCTCATCTGGGCCGTCACGGCCTGACGACTCAAAAATAAAGCAAAAGAGAAATCGCGACAAAACGCCACCGGTCCCCTCTCTCTTTTCTCCGCTCCCTGTCTTAGAGGGGGAAGAAAGGAAGAAAAAAAACAACTAGAAATTACTTTAGGCCGAAAACCTGTTTGGAAAGTCGCCTGCGAGAATACAGATGAAGCAAATTTCCTTGAGCAAACAGTGGATAGATCGGTGAGATGTGCCAGGCGGGCGTTTTGGACGTATAGTGCTATTTTGTATTTTCTTTACGTGAACAGAGGGATAATTAATATTTGGTGGAAGAATCGAGGCTCAAAGAAACTCACAGAGGAAAAAGTCCCCCAAAACTAAATAATTTAAAGTAAACTTCATATTTGCAGCGGACACTGATTATGACGATGGCGTCTGAGTCGATCTGTTGGATTAAGATTAATCCATTTTTTCCACATTTCTTTGCTGTTGTTCCGGCTCAGTGTAGCTCTACATTAGAAAGTCAGATCTATATTTTCTTTACGCTATAACTCGCGAGTCTCTACGGTAGGCCACGGCCTCGCCTACTTAATATTCAGCATGCCTCTATTACCATTACAATGCGTGATTATGAAATTCAACTCATTACCATCACAATTACCTGGTATAGATATTTTAAATATCCCTATTTTATGGTGTTGCTCGTGGTAGAAATAACTCTTTAAAGTTAGTGAGTGCTCAGGCTTGTTATGAGCCACATATGTGGGCTATTCACGTTTCAATCATCGTTATAAAAGTGTGTAAGGCAAATGATTGTAGGGAATGAGATTTTAAGCAAAAATAATAGCAAGAAAAATAATATTAATTATAAGTGTCAGCCGTGTAGGTGAAAAACCTCCGATTTTTGTCAAATAAAATATTTGGGAAAGGCTTTTGGGACGAACACGCACTTGTTACGCCCTCACAATAACACATGAAACTTTAGGATCGTGTGTTATTGCCTCTGCTTTAAATTTAAAAGTCTGTGGCCCGTATGCTTCACAGACTTCCTGATGAGGTGAAGTACACCTACACACCCGTTTGCACGCACACACGCACACCAACACTGGCATGGAGCGCACATCCAAACTCTCCCAACAACATTTCCACGCGTCACAGTCGATTCCTCCCGACCTCTCTCTCTCTCTACCTTTGACATTTTTAGGTGTAATCGTTTTAAAGCGTCTCCGCGCTTTGACATATATAGCTTTAGCCCCGCCGCTGCCATCAGCACCGCGGATCATTGGCTTTGCTGAAACGGCAGGGAAGAGGAAACGTGATTCGTTCTAGCTTTTGGATACGTGTGTGCAGCACTTTTTTTCTCCTTCTTCTTCTTCTTTTCTTTTCTTTTTTTAAATCCCACAGAGCAACACACCGTGGGAAACTATGTCAGTCACATAACACGGCTTCTCTCCGGGACTAAAGTGCAATATAACGCATAATCTATTAGCCACACGCTGAAACGCTTGTAGGACGCTTTATTTGACTTTTGAGTGTAAAGAGAAAACACAACATGTACTGCCACCGTGCAGCCTGCTGATTTAGGGGGTGACATTTTTTATGCAAATTTGCAAAAAAAAAAAACAAACGAATTTAACAGTTTAAACGTCTTTTTGAGCATCAGCCTTCAGTCTTTACTGCCTAACACTCTAAATACAAAACACTGCAGTAGTTTCAGTGCGCACTGTAATAAACCTGACATTTTGCTTATAATTACAGCAGAGGTTTTGTGCTCAAATTCAGAATGATTAATATTAGCAGAAGACTTTCTTCTTTTGTTATTATCACTGTTTGACTCTTTCTTCATAAATACGCACAGGTGCGCAGCAGCACATTTTTGGAGAGGGGAAAATGAACCGAAAAAACAAAGCAGGCTCCGCCATGTCACGACTGAGTGACCAAAAGTTGATCCCCCTCCTTCTGCACAGCCTTCCCCTGCATATATGTGTGTGTGTGTGTGTATATATATATATATATATATATATATATATATATATATATATATATATATATATATATACAGCTACTCTGTTGAGGTGTCCTCAAGCAAGACACTGAGCTACATAAAACTGTGTCCTGCTGTGTGGTAAAAACGAGGGCTTAGTTTTTGTAGGTACTCGCATAAAATCTCAAAATCTCCCGGATCCGTGTGTGTGTGTGTGTGTGTGTGTGTGTGTGTGTGTGTGTGTGTGTGTGTGTGTGTGTGTGTGTGTGTGTGTGTGTGTGTGTGTGTGAAGTGCAGTCTAACCTGGTTATGTGCAGAAACACTGCGGTTACTGTTTGTGGATCAGGTTCAGCTTTTAGTCATGCTTTGTTACCCCAGTCTCTCTCTCTCTCTCTCTCTCCCACTCTCTCCCATTCTCTCTCTTTCCCTCTCCCCGACCCTCTCTGACCCCTGAACTTCTTCGCTTCAAAAGAGGGAAGCACAGCAAACCATCTCCCACAAAACATCAAATCCGACACAATGTGCGCAACCTGCATTTCATCACACGATTCACAAATCCCCTCAGCTCCTCATTCTACCCAAAACTCATGTCGATTTATACTTACTTGACATTTTAATATGCACATTTATGAAAAATGATCCAGCTTTAAATTGTAAGAAACAATTGGTAAGGTAAGTAATACAAAAAAAATGTATAATTTCATAAGATATAAGATTTGTAAATGTTTTCTGTCCATATTTAAAGACTGAGAAAATATCCACATTGTAAAGTCACTTATAATTGATTTTTTCAAATAATAATAAGAAAGAATAACAAGCAGCCTAAAGATACGCGTGCGCAACATATTTGTAAAGTACTTTCAAACAATCCAATATTAAACACTTTTTGTATTTGAAAAAGAAAATGCCTAAAATGTTTGTTTTGTTTTGTTTTTTGAGTTCTCCGAAATCGGGAGCTCCTATTTAAATTAAATAAAACAAAACAAAAAAACACGTTTTCATATGTTTTTGTATATATTCTTACAAATAAATCGACATTTCAATTCTTCGAATTATGATTTTTATTTTTTATTTTTTTTTATTTTTTTACTCTTTGCTGTTATTGTTGCACATGCACGCAGAGCTGTCGGTCTGGGAGACAGTTCAGTTCAGGGCAGATGCAGATGAAGGAAATTATAAACGCATACACTTACTGTGCATTGCCGCAAACGGGTCGTGCTTACAGTGAATCTCCATCGGAAAGATGGGGCTGGAGGGCCCCAGCGAGCTATTACGAGTCTTTAAAAAAATGCCAACGGACTCCTCGCTTCAGTCGGCCAATATTACTGAAAGACCGTGACCTCCAATGAATGAAAAGCGCCTGTTTCCCTTTAAAAGAGGGAACTTTTTTCTTCTTCTTGATTAAAAAATAAAATACGATGCTGGCAAGGCGACACTTTGTGATAAACTGGTACAACGATATTAAAACATCGAAAATGGAGGATTTGCAGTTGGATGGGGAAGAAAGAACCGGCCTCAAAAATATGAATCAAAGATGGGCCCCCTCCTCATGGGGATGGGACACAACAGCGGGTCTATTCTGGCGTCTCCTAAACCAGAGGAGGGAGACGACGGCGTAAGCTTTCATTCCTTCAGCTTCTCATTATCACCAAGTTGCACCAGTCCCGGGTCGTAAAAATATTGAGGTAATGTTAAAAGTTTTGCCAAAAAATAAAAAATAAATACGCAAAATAAACAAAGTAGCCTTCCCTCCTTTCTCTCCTTCTCGGTCCGCTGGCCGTGACCCCTGAACTGAGACTAACCCGGCGGAGGCTGAACTTTCTCCTCTCAGTCTGTTCAGAAATATTTAAAAAGACAAACATTAAAAAGAGCTTTTAAAAGACAAAAATATTCGTTACAGATCCACTCGCGGCTGTATTTTGTCCCAAGTTCTTTTTTGCACATTGCTTCTTGCGATAAGTCGTCCTCGGTTGCTTCTACTGGAAAACTCGGTTATCTCCCATCAACATAAAAAACCATGAAAGACAGCGGATAAGTGCTCACATCTTGAAGATTCACATCCCCCCAAAAAGAAAAGTAAAATACAGAAAAAGTGCACAGGAGGAGGGTGTGGGGGGACGCGCTCTCCCTCTTTCTCAACAGAAGGTACTGAAGATGACTTGATATCTGTTGCCTTGTTTGAAGGAACGAAAGGCAGCACTCAGCCCTCGGTCACTCTTTCTCCTTCCTCCTCCTTGCTGACCAGGAACCCTGCACAAACGAAGATGCGGGCTTGTGCGTGAGTTTTGATTTCTTTCGCGCCGGAGAAGAAAAACAGTTCTCTCCGAAATTTAAGGGAAAAAAAGATCTACTTTTCTCCGCGCTCAAAGCACAAAAAACGCCACAGACTGCGATTCAAGTCTGTACATAAACGGGCTTCTTTAACTATACAATAGAAAGCTGCCTGCGCCCAGCATCCGCGGTGGCGCACGGCGAGTTTCAGGACCTGGTCTCTTGCGGACAGCGCCCGCGCTCCCAACCCCCTGGAACCCTAACCTACACGCGCCGGCCAGCTGCCCGTCACTCACAGGGAATCTGGCCAATCACAGCGTGAGCGCGAGCCACACGTCACCGCCAGCCCCAGATAGAATCGGGCGGGGGAGGGTGGCGATTGGCTCGAGCGAATCCCGTAGACCAATGACGCCCCGCAGATTTACGCGTCAGCCAATGGTGAGGCTCAGCGAAGGGACGCCCGGCTCGGGGAGTAGATGATCATATGTTTAATTTCAATTAACGAAGTAAAAAAAACCTAATGCCTTTATACCCATTTGCGCTCAATTTATTCATGTCAATATTAAATGGCTAATTAATTGAGTATTACTAAAAATGAGGCTTAGTTGCAGCAGGCTTTTATAAATGAAGGGATGCTGAAGAACTTAAATAGCTAGTGTCCATCTTTCTGTTGCATGAGTAACTGTAGCTGTAAGTGGACAAAAGTAGATTTCATAGGCCCACAGCCTTTCTGGGAAACGCGTTTGAGTAAAAAATAAAAATAAAAAAAATAAAAAACTAAAATAAATAAAATCTTTATATTCACGTAAGCACAGGTCTACCAAAGTCAGAGTGTTTTTGAAAACAACTGGCCCTGCATACTTTCTCTGTTTCCTCCCTCTTCCTTCAGCACAATGCTATAAATCTTTAGCTAGGGGGACAACTGGGAGAAAACATATGAAACATGCATTCCCACTCATTACCTAATTGATCGCGGATCCAAACGGATGTCGGTTTTTACGAAAAGCAATTGGCGAGCTGCGCGTTTACTCACCAAACTACAAGAGGGGATTCAATACGCGCTCGTCCCACCTGATTTGAGAGGGCATATCGAAGCCTCGCTCCGGTAATATTAACCAAGCAAATAGCCTAAAGCATGAGCCAAATTAAAAAGTGTTATTTCCCTTCTTCCTGTGTCTAGACATTTAATCGTTTTGGTGCATATGTGCCGCATGCACATAAACCCCTCTGATTAGATATATTTGTACAGTCATTCACAGACACTTAAACAGGAGGCAGAATCGCACAAGTCATTTCTGCCCGTCTAACAGCATCACTAAGCATGCGGCTTTTGTTACAATCTGTCAAGTCAGTGTCACAATGGAGACCTAAACAACAACCACAACAGTCTTTAGGTTATTCTGCCTACCTGTCAAGCTTGTCCTCAAAAGACCTACGAGCTCGATGTACCTCAAGGCAATGCACAGTTATGGAAAAGGTCAGTTTGTGATATGATTGAGTCTATTTAATTTTTTAGATTAGCAGATTTCTTGATTTGCAGTTGTTAGCGTCTTTCCTCTGCTCCTCTCATGATCTGCACTTCTGCTCATTTTAAAGCGCGCATCAGCCCAGAGAGCTCATGTAAACTCAAGTACAGCATAACTAGAAAATAAAAAGTTATCCCTAAAATGAAAAATAACACATTTTGACGCTGTTTCAGAAATCTTTCTGAAAAACTGGAAGCTTGGAGGCTTTGGGGTTTTGCTTTCTGGTTAGACTGGCTCCTCTGTATGGGATGTTTGCGGAACTAACCACGAGGGGGCGTTCAACCTTGGGCAACACCCCCTTACGCGCATGCAGGTGCACACACATACACACGAAGACAAGACGTGGCCTACAGGAACTTTACCATGAACATACCTTAAGTTAAGTCCTCCAAGTAGACCAGTGAAGGCCTAGAAGGACCAAAATATCTCCTAAAACAGGAAGAACAATAATCCCAGCACGGGATTACTGCATATCAAACATTTTCTTTCTTTCTATTCTTTTTTGTCTGTTTCACTAACCCAGACATCCAAAACACAAAATACGTTTTCATGAATCTCCATTGATTCCACGTCTCTGTTCTTTAATCCACTGAAAGTAGACCCTGTTTTCAGGATCCACGCTAATCCTCATTCATATTTCACATCTCTTTGCTGAGTATTCATCAGTTATGAGGCCTCGTGGAAAAACACGACAGACAGCAGACGAGCCTCATTCTGTTTTTAGCCTTGCATTTTTCTTAACATTAAAATAGAAAAAAAATTAAAACACAAAGAAGTAGTAGTAATATTTTTAATTTTGATATTTAGATTTGCCACCTACACCTCAGGCCTGAATTTAGGCCACAAGACGAAACAAAATGTCGAAAAGCAGGGGACCGCTGATAATACTGAAAATTCTCTGAAGTGGGACCAAGAGTGGAAAAAAAAATCTCCTGGCCTCGTGACGTTTAAAATAGGCCTAAATGAACCTAGTTTTAAAATATGACAATATCTCATTTTACTTTCTATATAAATATACTAGTAGTAAATTCGTAATATATATTGTATTGGCGGAGCAGGTTATTTTGCTATCTTGGAGGGGTCTCCAAACAAAGACTCAAAAACAAAACCTGCCATATGATACTTTACGTATTTCTGTCACTGAATCCGTTCTCCTTCTGCACCCAGTCTGTTTTTATTTACTGAGATATAGACACGAGCGCTTCTCTCCCCACAGAAGTAAATTACAGCCGTCGTTCTTGTCTCTCCGATTTGCAAATTAAATACATAAGCAATTAAAAAATCCAAACACAATCAATCATGTATACAAATTGTTGTTGCTTTAGGGTTTGAAATTTGGAGAAAACTTCAATCAGGGTAGGACGACTTTAATCCGGGGATCCAAAACCATTACCATATTTCATTACCTCTCCACTGCTGGAAACGGGAGGATGGGAGGGTGGTAGTGGTGGAGGAGGAAGAAGAAGAGGAGGAGAAGGATGAAGGGTTTGTAGACTTTTTTAAACGTTAGTAAGAATGTGGTGGAGTTGTGCTAATCATTTGGAGGCAAATTGAACCCACTGTTGTTGTTTAGGAGTTCCCCCCTTTCACTCCTGCTCTCCCCTTTTCCCTCTATCCGCCAAGAAGGCTTCGGCTGTTTTGCTTTTTTACGCCCGAGCCTCAAAACGAAAAAGCAATGAAAAATTAATAGCGCATGTTAACTCCACCAGCTCGTTTATTACACGCCCGCTGACTGTAAACATAATGAGAAAGCTCCCGTATCTCTTCTTAAGTTTTCATTTGCTTATAAAATATAAAAGTCATAACTAATAAATAAAATATATGGACTAGAGAGTGAACCGTCTTGGACTTCCCGGGGTGGAACTCGACCGTGTGCCAAGCAGGTAAATCGCTGAGACTGCTTGTCCCACCCACAGGCCCGATCAGATGGTCCTATTTGTAATCATTTGGCTCTTTCATAATGCAAGTAAAGACCAGTCTGTCATCTGCCAGGTGGAATAGAAAGGCCTCATGGCCGTATATCAGCCTAGTTTCTCTACTATGATGGGGCACTTGAGGTCAAAGCTAAAGCAGGCTACGCCATGTGAGGTCATGGTTGTCTTTCTCCCTCCCCTCCCCTGCCTCACTTCTTTCTCTCTTCCATTTTCATGGTATCGGTTGTGCATCACATAGTGTACTCTGCACAGTTTAGTGAGCGTTTTGGTCAACAACTTTTATACGGTGGCGTGTCAGCTTTGACTTTTGGAAAACACAAATCCTGTAGCTGAAGCTTGAATGGTCAGAGTAGTGCAGAGCAGTTCACTGGGTTTCCGAGGCGCCTGCATAAAAACAGGCTGGTAGAGAATGACGCAGAAGAATATACGCAGAGAAACGATATCACTGAGTGGGTCGTATTACTCTCAATACACCTGTATTTTACTGTGGACAGAAGACAGGCCAAGGGGAGCTAACATCATATACGAGTGTTGAAAATGTCTTATAAGACAGATAAATGCCTTGCGTGTTGTTGTTGTTGTTGTTGTTTTAATAATAATTCACAGAAATAACAGCCAAGCTAAATGGAAAGAATCGAGTTTTTCTCTTTCACGCACTACCAGAAGCTTTTCTAGATTCATGTTCTTCCCCATTGATTCTCCTTTGTACTCCAGGCACGTATCTTAAAGTGAGAGGAAACATGGAGAGGCCGTAGGTACAGGCCCCGGGCCCAGAAGACTTTACACATCAGCATGGGAGGGGCCCTCCTTTAAACTCTGATTTCCTCAGTGGCTAAAAGGCTATCATCCAATTGCTACAAATCCCATCGTTTTCACCGTTTATCAGGGGCTAGGCCCACTCCACAAAAGACTGCAGAGGAGCCCTGGCTTGTCTTACAGAGCAGTGGCATCATCTGTAGAGAAATTTTCAAAGAAGGGTGACTCCAAGATTTTAAAAAAAATTCTATTTCAAGACAAAGTGCCATGCTCTCAAAAGTCCTCCTTGACGCAATATAGTATAAATGAATGCGCAAAACAGCATTAACTGCAGTCTGAACCTCTATTAAAAATGTTATTCAACAGCTGTCTTAAATCTGTGAGCGTACATTTCAATATTCTTTCTAACAGGCAAAAGGAGGGGTCATGAAAGCAGATGTTGCTTTTCTGGAGGAAAAAAAGCTGCGTGGAGCCCGTTCAAAGAGGCTGATCACCTACCCACAGTTTCTTAATGACAAACGACGTTTTATCAATGCAGACACAGCGGGCAGCAATATGAAACGATGTGATATCCATTGGGTGCCATAACAAGGTCGATGGCCTGATCCATTGCTGTACCAGACCCTGCTGTTTTATGAATAGGCCTATAGGAGATTAACCTGTTGAATAAAATAATGGAGACACGAAGGAAAGAGTCGAGTTCACATCCTTTAGAGATTTGCATTTGACTGAAACGACCAGAGACGCCAACTTCTGTTTAACAAACTAGAAAAACAAATATCTCACATGGCCACCCTCACAAGACGCATTTTACACACATTTGTGAGACGTGGAGATACACAGGGACCACGATCTTGCGCAAATCCACGTTGCCTTTCAGTTCTAATCACCCACTCGGTACTAAGCTAACCCCATCAGGTGATTGACCAACACGTGGAGATGACCTGAAGCTCAATGCCACCCAAACCCAGCAACTTCAGCCACTTTTCCTTCTATGCCAGCAAATGACGAAAATAATAATAAATACAAAATAGCAAATAAACACCAAAACATATCTTTTAAAGAAGCAAAATTATAAACCGACAGCACTCAGGCACATTTTTTTTATCTTCTTTATCTCTTTAAATGAAGCCTAAGGAATTTCTAAAAGACAGCAACACGAAGACTAAAAGTTTCTGCACTTGTCCACAAAAGTCACAAACTTGAGAGAAAACATTGCAAGTAAAGCACGTTTTACACTTCAAAGTTAGCACAAAAGTTTACGGAGTGTTTCATTGCAGAGATCAACTCCAGAAACTTTTGTATAGTTTTTGTAATAGTTTAATAACTTGGAACGGCTTTAAAGCAAGTTTTTTTTTTTAAAGAAACGTTTGTAAAAAGCTAAACTTTAACGTCAGTTTAAAAGTTTTGTCGTAAATAAAATTAAAAAGCAAGAAAAGCACAAGTTCACTAGATAAGCAGATGAGTTCTAGCTCTTGATGAGAGCAAAAATATAGCCAGAGTGAGACGGCGCGACCCTACCTGCTCTTCCCAGCCGCAGCGCAGGACTCTTGGGCCCCTGGTCCATGTTACTCGGTTAGAACAGGGGGAGGCGATGGAGGGAGAAAAAAGGAAAAGATCAAAAACTTTTTTCCAGCGTCTCCCTCTCCTCCTCCTCTCTCTCTCTCTCTCTCTCTCTCCCTCTCCCTATCTCTCTCCCTTTCTGGGGCAGTTTTCTTCTCTCCCCCTTTCTCCCCCCCCCCCCCCCCTTTTTTTTGTCCCCTACTTTTGGGGCGACTTGTAGGTTGAAATAATTCGACCCTTCCGCTCCCTATTGCACTCCCTGCAAGTGCTCAGTCAGCTGCAACTAAACGCTTTAGGTGGAAAAAAGGGTTCGGGGGGAAGCGTGAAATGATCACGCCGAGTAAAAGAGCCGCTTTCTCAATGTGCGCTCATGTCCTGTCCTTTTCCTGCACGAGCTTGCACACACAAATTCAATGGGTGTACGCGCTCACGTGCACACATTAACGTGCACTCCGACGCACGCGCACGGCCCTGCATACATAACATGCAACTTACAACCGCCACCCTTCCCTTCAGGGCCGCGCCCCCTCCCTCGCATCTGTTACCAAGTTCCACTTTACTAAACTTTCCCGCCCACACCCCACTCTCCCTCTCTCTCTTTCTCCCTTTCATGTTAGATTCATTTCCTCTGATACCTCTGATTCATTCCCGGTTGATTGCTATGCAGGTTGATAGGTAACATTACAGCGCCGTGCGTAAAACTAGTGCGCTTTTTTCTTTTTTCCTTTTACTTAGAAATAAGAAAACGTTGGTTCACAGGTGGATTTCTGTTTAGTGTCCTTTCAGTGTCTCCCAAAAGAGTGCTCAAAGGAGTTTCTCCAACTTCTGTCCTCCTCTGCCGGTCTACACCTGTTACGCAGGATGCTCTTTACGCACGGACTCAGAGACTTTGGAGCAGGTGCAATACGTCGAGCTACAACTTCAGCTAACGTCACTGCTCTGCAGTTGGAGCGTACAGTCTTCCTCTGCGTGTATCTCGTGAAAAGAGTTTGTTACAAAATGGATAGTTCTGGTCCTGACGATATAGATCTCCTGATTTAGTGTTCCTTTGTAGGCTTTTCGTGTTATTACGGTCAGGTTTTGCTGTCGCTTTTCGTCAACAAGCCCAAACACGCAAATGCCCCCCCCCCCCCCCCCCCCCCCCCATAAATTATTATAAATACATTTATTACATTTATTGATACATTTGCAACCTTTAAAATCAAACAGATATTAATCATAAGGCTGTTTAAATAATGACACTTGAAGACCAAAGTACCACTTTGAAGGAGCAATTTTAAAAGAGTTTCGCAGCAGCGTGTTCAGTAAAATTTTCACCAATAAGAGGGCATGAGGTCAAGCCGGAACGAAGGGGTGTCTCATGCAGCAAACAAACGCAATTGAATTATGCTTAAAAGAGGACTGATTCCAGGCGAAAAAACGTGGAAACAGCAGTACAAACGAAAGTGAATTTAGTGTAAAAGACAAACACACAACAGTCCTAACTTAAGACTTCACCGCCAGTTCCTGCCGATCGTGACCATAAACAGGAATTAAGATTTAAGAGCGAAATTGAAGCAGTGGGTGTGTCTCTTTACTCGGTGTCTAACTTCTTCTTGCTTTCCTCCAGACAGCTGCGGGTCTCAGGGTTCACGCGCAGCCCCGAGACGATTGAGTGAGGAACAAAGCGCGAGACAGCGACCCATTTTGCTCTGCTTGTCGCCTCGCGCTGCAACACTACGACCCTGACCTTCGGCTCGCGCCCACAACATCAAAACATCAACATTAATGTTTCCTGTGTGGTGGCGAGAAAACAAAGAAGGAGGCTCTACTCTGACCTTCAGGCGGGGAAGCAGCCGCAGATAAATCAATTACAGACTTTTATGAGGAAAATATGAATTTATGCCGTGTTGGAATGGACTGTAGGCCACTTATGCGGGGAAAAGTTAGTCAACGGGATCTTTTGAACCCGCCTTTGCACATCGCACAGAGTGATTTGGTTAATAGTGCAGCCTGGTGTTGTCACTTTCCAGGCTAATGATGATTAGGCCTGCACACACTAACGTGGATTCTGTGTTTTGCCTGCAGGGGAAAGCTCTCGAATCCCCGGCAGAACTGTCTCATCCTTATCACTTCATGGACCCCCAAAAGTTGAATCTGTATGCAAGGCCACGGCTGCGGATTATTCACTACATTTCCTAAATGTGTGAGCTCGTGGAGAGAAAAATGTGCAATTATCTGCTATTGGGCTCTTTGAAGAAACCACACTATTGCATTCTGCTTGGTTTTAATTTGTGTGTTTTTCCTTAGTCTTTTCCAGAGACGCACATAAAGATGAAATGCACATCTTGCCACAATTATAATTTCAAACTACAAAACATAAAGCGGACACAGTTTGAGGGAGGGGGTATTTTTAAATCAGATTTGACTGGTAATTAATCTTCACTGTAGTGCAGTGAAATGCAGAAATGTGTAACGATTTTTATTAATCGCTCGAGGCAGTATAATAATAATAATTATTATTATTATTATTATTGTTATTGATGAAGATGATGATGTTAATAACGAGCTATAGACCATAAAAGGAAAAATTACTGTTTACATAGTGTATATGTAAAATAAATATATACATCACGCATTTTAAATATATTTATGTAACAATGTGCACATAATTATTTGGGCTTATATGTTGCGTGTATGAAATATTTTACATGCAACAGGTTTTTTTTACATTATTTATTTATTTTGTTATTTTTTATTGTTTGTATTTCAAACATTTAGACAAGAAATAGTTTTTCCTAAATCCCTAAAATCCCATTTTTTTAATTAATGAATTTATTTCTTTTTTGCAGTCTTTCATTTGTCTCTCCACTTTTTTTTGTTTTTGTTTTTGTTTTTGTTGTTTTGGCCTGCAGGACCTCTTCAAAGAACTCTCCACAGTTTAGATATTAATCATCACTTGTTTGTTTTTCACCCCGTACTAATTAATGTAATTAATATGAGTGGGGAGTAGCTGGATCGGTGACCCGAGCTCTGACCGAGCGGAACCGGAAAGAATCGCATTAAAGCGCGAGATAGAAGAACTAAAGGGACGATTAGAACAATAAGTAAACACGTAAACACAGGCGGAAATGCTCCTCGTCTCTGTGGGACTTTTGGCTTTCACCAGACCGGTTTAATTTAGTGTAAACTACACGGAAAAGACAAAGGCTTATTGCAGGCCTGCAGTTCTGTGGGGTTTCATTGTGTCAGTGCAAATACTTTACTATTAAAAGTAAAGGCAGGGCATTTGGACAATGACAGTTTGATTATGCTGTATTTAAATGGGGATCCAACTATACACAGCTTTTAATCCTATGCCTGGAGCTAATGTGTGCCACTGTAATGCTGGGTTTAATTTATATTTAATAATAATAAATTTGTATATCAGGTGAAGCAATACACTTTACTGCATTTCCCATCAACTGTAGCAGAGAGGAAAGCATCAGAAATAGAAAGTAGTAGCACCTTAAAATATACTCAAGTGTTCATTAAAATATTTTGTCTAACTTCAAAATGAACTACATTTACATTTCAAAAGAAAATTTAACAAAAAACACCCAACTTTACCTGATAATGATGTTTTGTTTGCTACCTAAATGTTATTCTTAAGTCCAAAGCCTCACATTCATATCAACACTGTATTTTTTCATATTTAAAAATGAAAGGGACAGAACTATTTAAAAGCAGAGTATACTCTGGACTTATATCTTATATACTTCTTCATTTTACAATAAAGAAAAAATTAAAAAATTGTGGTTTTCCTGCTTTTATATATTTGTTAATCCTTCCTTAAATTCTGGAGTATTTAGTAACTTTTGTTTTTCAGCAATGTTATATGAATAAGTCTCACTCAGGGTTTCTAACTTGAGTGTGTATTAGGTATGAGTTAAAAAAATACTCCCTCTCATCCACTTATGTGTTACATTTCTTTACAGTACATCAGAGAAACCTAATACCGACAGCCTTACAAAAAACCCCAAAAACTTACCTCTGGTGCTCATTGTTTTCCTAGAAATACTCAGAGCCACAGTGCTGATTGAGCTTACCTCTATATCCCTGGGATTTAATTCAGAGTGGCACTTCACTGTGGCGACACAAGGTTCCCTTTCTGCGGCCATGGTGCCTGGGTGTCGTTGTGGCTATAGAGGCTAGAAAGGGGGCTTAAGGGCTGCAGGGCGGATTGAGAAATGGGACACATTATTTGTCCATGAAACATTATGTGACACAACATGACACCAGGCCATTTGTATGTAAAGGTAAACATTTCAGCGTGACAATTCGACAAGAGCGGACAAGGCTACTGTCAATGTGGTTTTATACTTGCAGCTGAGAAAGAGGTGTTGTGGCATCGTGTGGTGATGAAGTGTGTATGTGGGACTTTGTGTGTGTGTGTAGAGCTTGTGTTCACAAATTTAATCCCCATAGACACAAGTCACTTGGTCTGGCCTGAAAAGGTGTTGTCAGGCTTGCTCTCTTGTTTTTTTTTTTCCAATTGAAAGCATGGACAGACTGTTGATCACAGAGCTTCACAAAAACAGTTTCCTCTGGGTGTGCACACAAGCGTGTGTGTGTTTCACCTGTACTTGACATGCATTCAATATGAAAAAAGATCATCGTCAGAGAGTCCTGATAATGCAGGTTAGATTTTAAGCTGCAACCTGAAACAAATAAACCCTGGAGCATCCCGGTGGCATCGCTCTGGATCTCCACTCTTCTTTGTTGGCTTGTTGTCTCTTAATTTAAGAGATAGTTTAGTTGTGAGCCCTGATCAGATGCATTGTACTTTCTGGTGTCAACAGAGTGTCCAGCCACTGTGTTCAGTATTGTAAAACAACTAATTTTAAATGAATTTAGCATCATATCATGAAGTACTTTAAGTGTCAGGTTTGTCATTTCATCCATATGGCCCAGGCATAATATGAGGTCATTTGTGGCTGATCTGTGTTACAAATTCTATGTCTGAAGAGAGGTTTGGAGATCAAGCTTGCTAAACTTTGTGTAGAACTGAGAAAACAAAGAAATATTCTCTTACATGGTACAAAATTACAAGCAATACCCCGGTGACGAGTTATCATTCCCCTCTGGTTGTGCTTTATCATTTGTTCCTTCCTGCCTGTGAGCTTTGCCACTGATTAGTACATGCTCTACTTGGCATATTAACTCCAGAATCTACTGAATCTCTCTAATACACCACCAGTTTCTTATCCCACAAAGCTATTTGACGCTGCAGTGTCTCTTAGAATTAATGAGAATGTAACACCTGCATTAATGTGACCAAAAAGATCAAACCTTGACTGAGGCGACAGATACGATAGATTACATGCGATGCAGTGAAAAAACCCCAGTGATGATGGGGCTTATACATTCTGTACATCCAGAATATGTGAATGACTTCAGCACTGAGGGCCCCATATGGGTGACGCACAGGAGCCGTTTTTGTTCAGAAGCGCTGATCCAGGGAGAGCCTTTTTTTTAAGGGAATTCCTTCTGCCCGGCTGCTTCGATACAGACCGGATGGTTGAATTTACATATATACAGTAACAAGAAAGCATGTGGCAACAGTAGAAAGGGAAGCAGACCTCTTTTAGAGAACTGAAACGAGCTGATGCAACCAGTTATGGATGGAGTAAACATCTGAGCAGATGCTGGACGCGTTTTTGAAACACCTTACTATTACTTCTAGATCTCCGCTATTATTTTCCTTTTTCAATACAAATCAGCTCCACAACTGTTTGGCTGCTATATTTAGATTTTTATTTTTTAAAAAACTTCTATAAACATTAAATGTGAAGCAAGAAGGCAAATGCAGAACATTTAAATTTGGAGTGGATGCCCATCATGTTAATTTTTGAGAGAATGAGCGCAGATTAATCTCTTAAACCCCAGTTTAGCTTTTTGGGGCTTGTTTTTGTTTTGTTTTTTTGGTTTACAGTTTGACTTGCACAAAATATCTCTCAAAATTTAAAAAGCTGGGAGACTGTAGGGCTAAAACTGGTCATATTATTTTGAGACACCTTTACTTATCACAAGGCCAGGATTGATTCAAGCTCACCTTCACCTGCTTTTAAAATTAGAGAGCGACATCAGCTCAACAATGAGTCACTAAAGACTGATGCTGTTATTGAACCTGTTCTGACAAAAAATTCTTAACTTGAGCTGCACCAAATAGAAATTAAACACTTCTGTAGGAATCTTATAGTTAGTAGAAAAAAATATGAGGTTTATTAAAAAACACGTTCCTGTTGGAGATACTCCATTGGTGGTATTCCAAACCTGCTGTTGAGAATAAAATATTTTTTGCTTTCTTAAAATATTCTGCTCTCTCTGGCCAACAGCAATATCTATCACAAACAAACTGACATGCATATTTCAAAACCAGTGACATTTTTTTTATTTTTCATTCGGACTTATATAGTTGCCAACCATTGTCCTCACAACTGATTATTAATTGCATGCTTACGCTCAGGTAAGCATAGTCCATGGTTTCTCATAATGCAGTCAGAAGCTAGAGGTCAGATTTTTGCCAGAGAAAGCAAGTGTTCCACTCCATTTTGTACAGGTTCTTCAAATCACAACTGCAGACAAAAAGAACAGAATTGGGGCTTTTTTTGTCATCAGTTACACACTTACAAAACAAAAATGACCATCAGCTGTAGAATATCGCCTTTACACCGGAGCGGCTGACAAGAATCCAGCTTTGATAAAACATTCCGGAGAAAGCTTTTCCAAGTCGTCCGATACCAAATGGAAAGAAGGGGCCGCTATGGAACATACAAACACCACCAAATGAGAGCAATGACATGCTTCTTTTAACTTCTTCTCTTCAATAAAGATCATTCATCAGGCAGAACCATCCCTTCTGGAATGTGTGATTGGAAACGAGGGGACTTTAAATCCCTCTCCCGGACACTCCATCCATCTTCAACACGCCACTGGTCTGGGCACCACTGGCCTGGAGATGAATCGCTGAACCAGATGCCTCCATTCAGCCGATCTCTTCTACCTTCATTTAAAATAATAACAGTAAATACCACCAAATGCGTAGAACCCAAAATCAGGCAGTCACATCACAATTTCACTGGGGCAGTCAGGCATCGCGGACCTGCATCCAATTTAGAGAGATACAGGGAGGCAGAGGAAGCAGAGGGTCCCACGCCCACCCGTCTGCACCTCCTAAAAACAAAACAGGTGCACAATATTAAGTATGCACCTGTGTGTACGCACAGGTGTGTGTATGTGTATGTCAGAGGTATACATAGACTAGAAAAGGTGATAGTGTTGTGACATGAGGTATAGACTAACCTTTGGAAGGAAACAATCCAACTCTGTGATGGCCTTTCCTGTGATGACACGCATGGAGAAACCTCAGGAATCAGATGGCATTCACCCTCTGATTCCCTATCATAACGCCATTCTCTCACCACTATTATGATGGCGACATTTATAGCAGGATATACAGAGCTCGTAATTATTCTCATGATATGGAGGAGAGGAAGAGGGAGATGGATGTTAATGTTACACAGCTTGCACAAGAGCCAGGATGGCGTAATTTTGCTGTATTCTACGTGTCATAAATATGACTGATGGCGATACCCAGTCTGTTGAATTACATTTACATATAGATTTACATTCCCATCAACATGTAATAAAGGCACGGGCCTGAAGGTTCATACTAGTCACTCACACATTCATGCTCACACCAAGTGAGCATACCTACATATTCAGAGGATTTACAGCTGGTATTTGGACCTTACTGTAGATGTATACATCAGAGAAATGATGCAGTAAAACAACATATAGGGCCCTGAGGGATGTTTTGTTTGCAGAAACAATATTTTTGGAAGTAGAGCAGCCTGGCTGACTTCAGTGTCAAGTTTGACAATTAAAAGTTTAGCAGAGGAGGTTCGCGTTCATGAATCACAAAGAAAATCCACCTTAAGTACGCAAGACTTGAATACTAACTGTTGATGATGGAGGTCTCTTACTTTGTTGACAGTTTTGGACATTTTGTCTTTGTCAGCAAAAAGCTGGAAGCAAATGAGAGGAAATGGGTAGATTCCCCATTTGGACTTAAACCAAATGAGTATCTCCATTCCCTTGGCTGCCAGCACACTAACAAACTATTTAAACCAGTGGTTTCATATGATGATGCTTAGCAGTTAAAGTAAGAGAGAAAATATTAATGAAGCCTACCTGCGCAAGCAAACAACCTACAAACAACAACAAAAATCTTTTTTTCTTCTAATTCTTAATTGACAGCCTTCTTAAATTATCTTGTGGTACCATGAGGGATTATGACCTTCAGATCTTTTGAGATCAATACATTTTCATTTCATCTTTTCTTCATTGAATCAATGTTGGAATTTTGATAAGAAAATGAATTTCTAGTTGAATTGTTGTAAAAGAAATCCAAATCAAAGAAGAATAATCTCCTTTTATATCAGAATAGGCATCACAAGCAGGGGTGCCACCGGGGGGGTGGGGGGGGTGGGGGCAGAGGGGGCATTGGCCACTGCACCCACACTCTCTCTCTCTCTCACACACACACACAATATAAGGCAGGGGAGACTGTCCTATATTGGTAATAATGTAATAATGTTACAGAAACGCTTGAGCCAATCCCTGGACACATCACTGGTGGATCTCAGGGCCAACACAGAAACAGGCAACAGTTCACACTCTAACATGATGTAATATTTATTTGAGAATCATTAAAGCAGTGGACTTCCAGTCAATCAATCATTCAAGACAGATTATTTTGGAATTCAAAGTCTTCTTTGGTTTTCATATAAACCTTTTTTTTTTTGGTAATATCAACTTTAATAGCAGGCAATTAACCAGGCATATAATTTTTTTCCTTCTCTTTTCATTGCGATATTTTTGAGTAACTTATACAGCATAATAAAACAGGAAGTTTTGTTTTTGGTGTGCCACCCCAATATTTTAGTAGACCGCATATGGCCAACCCTTTGAAAACATTTTGGAGGCACCTCTAATCATAAAATGAAAACATAGATAAGGAAAAACAAAACTAAATGTACAAGCAGGACTTGAAAAAACAGTGCATATCTTTGTCTCTATATAATCAATTATAATTCACTATAGTAATTTAGTAAAAAACATTTTACGAAACATTGTTTTTAAAAATTTGCTGCTTTAAATTTTAAATGTTGTGTTTGTAAAATGCTGTATTTTATTATTTTGTCTCTGTCTCTTTTTTGTTTAGTAAATTGCGTTTTTTCGTCGTTCTTTCTAGCTCTAAAAACCCCATAATTACTACCTACAATACTGACACAACACAGGCTTGTCAGTTGTTAGTAATGAAAATAAAAAGACAAAAATACTTATTTTAGGCAAAGGGGAGAAAACGAGCGAAATACAGTCTCAAATAACTATTTATAGAATAAAGGCTCTTCTTCTTGGTATCCTGTAAAAATTACCTGTGTTGGGGAAATCATGACCTTTCAGTGTCCGAGATGCACTTTGTTTCAACACTCATAACAGTCTTCGCATTCGACGTGAAATGTTACGGTCGGCCAACTTATTTTCCTCGGACAAACCCGGAAGTTGTTTGTCTGTCTCCTGTGCTGGAGGCGCAGGAAAAGCAGCTCCAGCCTCCGGTAGCAGTACCTTTCCAGTTTGTTTCCAAAGGTGAGCTCATACACACTGACATTATATATTAAGCACACACAGTGGTGGCCTTGAGTAGGGCTGCCTCAGCTCCTTGTATTTATGTTCTTTCATGTGTGTTTGAGGCTGAAACGCTCCATTGTTTACATCCGAGCAGTTGCTCTGCTGCTTAGAAACACGTGGATGGAGTGGACTGAGACATGTCAACCAGGGACTGCCGATACGCTAAAATAACTTTTAAAAGCCCAAAAAAAGCTTAGCGAAAATTTCCGAGCTACCTGTGTTTTATGGCGTGTTACTGTTTAGTGAAGCCTCGGTACTCTGATAAACAGCTCGCATGTTCCCCAGTAAGCTAGCTCGTTAGCATTGAGCTAGCCGGGGTTACCATTAGGCTAACTACAATTGGAGAGTACACAGTTATAAAACTGAAGTTTCTGTTTGTCACTGCAATGTAACCAGGCTGCTGGATGTCCGAGATGTCTGCCTGTCACTCTAGTCTGTTTTTGGCAACCTAACTTAAGTCAAATGACCGCTTGGATGTTATAAACTCCACATTGCATCCATAGCATAATCACACATTCACTAAAATTAAAGAAAAATGTATGTATAATCAAAAGGCCTCATTACACAGTTTTGTGCAAAAGGTGACTTCTGATGTTTGTGTGTGTTTTAAACTTGTTTTTTTTCTTAAATTGTTAAATAAACTCTACTCAGCAGGGTTCTTGGAGGGGTTATATATATATAAAATAAATAAATGACCTGTTTTGAAAGTATTTTTATAACTGTGTAATTGCACCTCCAATACAATCAATCCACTCCTTTTTGGTCACTAAATATATCTTTTGTAGAATTGTGATGTTCTACAAAACTGTGATGTTTACTGGGATACATAAATGATATCTAAAAGCTTCTTTGTCAGAAACTCATTGCATCTTCTACATTGTAGCAGGGAAGTTCTGGCTTAAAATTACTTATTATCATTCATGAAAGATATGTTTCACATAAGTTTCACAAATTACAGGCCAATAAGTCATTTACAACAGGTTAAATATGGGCAATCATTTTTTGGTAGACACTAGAAATCACCTTTTGGGAGATGATCACTCTTTTGCATGGCACTGGTTAAAAAGTGAATATCTAGCAAAACATTGTCTAGTATTCAAACTGCTGACCTGTAATATGTCAGACATATCTTCCTTGAATGATATCAAGGTATTTTGCGCCAGAAGTGCCATATGCCAAAATGGACAGTATTGGTTATAATGTAGAACACAGACTATGTACAAAATGCAGAATCTTAAGGACATTTGTCTTTATTTTATCTATTACTCCCTTCAAAAATCATGCTGAAGACAGTTTATGTAAGAAAAAGATATCAGACATAAAACACACAGAAACATAAGAAATCACTTTTGTCATAACGCTTGTTCAATACCTGGCTGATACTGATTTTTAAAGATTGCAGTGGGTGGTATGGTGGTGCAGTGTTACCTGTTGCCTCACAGCAAGAAAGTCCTAGGTTTGAATCAAGTCTGGAGCTTTTCTGTGTAGAATTTGCATGCCTGCCTCGCAGCCTATGACAGCTTAGTTAGTTTCCAGCCTTCTTGCAACCCTGAAGAAAATAGGAGGATGGATGGATCTATTCCAATGTCAGTATATCAGCCAGTATGTTTTTGGATAGCATGTAGTACTGCAAAAGTGTTATATGTAATGTAGTCACCAGTCCTTAGCTGGGCAAACTACATGCAGACACCATTTAGTTACCTCAAGTTAATCCAAGCATCTTATAGGCCATTATCCTCCAACCAATACATTAATTGATTATATTAATAGATTATTATTGGTTCAATAGAGTTTGTCCATTCTTTTAGTATTGTAAGTATAAGATGGCCTCCTAATTATTAAGATGATGATATGCTTTGTTTGAAGAATTGTGCTCTGAATGATATAAGAAAAGATCAGTTAAGTTGATTCAATGTTTTTTTGTTTTTTTCTTTTCTTGAAACATAAAATGTACTTTTCTTAACTGCTCATCCAGCTCAGGTGGATCCCAGCTGTCTTTGGCTGAGAGGCGGATATCCGTTTGTCATGTCTGTAGGGACAAATGACCATTCACGCTCACGTTCACCTCTCTGGACAATTTAGAATCACCAGTTAACCTAACATGCCTGAATTTTACTTAAAGCTTCTCAGATACATGCACATTCACAATTGAGCCATATGTAGGTGTTTTCTGTTCTAATGATTAGTTAAATCTCACAGCTATGAAGTAAATTTTCAGAGTCCCCAGTTCACTTTTTTTTTTTTTTAACCAAAACTACAGATAAATTAAACCTTGTATTTCCTGTTTCGGTGTAAACCCATAGGGACTCACGTGTGAATATGCACAGCTGGCTAATAGAAACGTCAGTGCTTGATATTTGTTGATCTCTACTAAATTCATTGTGTCCTAATGCAGCATTTGTAAAACGCATTTCAGCTGCATTCATAGGTCTTATCATTCATAGGTCTGTCTGATCTATATTAAATCAGACATTTAGACTGTGAGCATGATTAGGATTGAAACTGAAGTAACTAAATAGAATTTAGACACCTTTGCATCTTGCCTGTTGTTTTTCTCTTCACTTTTTTTTCCTGGCATGTCAAAAAGTTTTCTGTGGAAAACCCCTCTCTGGTTTTGGTGAAGCTGAGTTGCTTCACCAAAACAGATGCAATGGAGCTAACAGAGTCCAGAGGTGTTGTTCAGGTAGCATTTTAATTGAGAAGATTAGGAGGAATCACCTGTGTTGTCAGACCATGACTGTACCCGGCCTTTAAGTATAGTACATTAAATTCCACTACTGTAAAACACAGTGAGTCATTTGTCGGCTCCCAGTCCCTGTGAGCTGCTGAAACTTTCAACACAACGGTCGCCCCTCACCAACCGGTAAGATTTTCTGTCCCTTTAATCCCTTGTGGCTGGCTTGTGACCGTGTAGCGTGGCTTTTATGCAGTGTGTGTGCGGCCTGGGAGCCAATCATCTCCAGCCATCATGGCACAGACACGCAGGACTGGACAGAGCAATGGGCCGGTGCCCCTTCTCTGTCCACTTTGTGTGTGTGTGTGTGTGTGACTGTGTGTGTTAGAAAAAGACAGACAAGCACTGGAAAAATTAACACCACAGTGCGTAACCAGCTAATTCAACAATTTTTTGGTGTCACGTTAAGTGTTATTTAAAGTCGTCACCTGGCAGGTAAAAAAACTTGGGTCTTGTTTGCTTGAGCCAATGAAGACAGCGCCGATGGAAAAAAAAAAAAGTCTACATGTTAAAAAAAAAAAAAAAAAATCGGAGTTCTCTTGAGCTGTGTCCGCTCAGATTTCTTAACAAGGCCTCATGGTTTTCCGAGTAAGATGGAAGTTTCCTGTAATTGATGTTGGCCTGTGTTTCCTTCAGTTCGACAGCGCTGTGGATACCCGCCATATAACTTAAGAGAGGAAAATGACGACAGCACAATTCTGGTAATAAAGTAGAGCTACTAATTAGTCTTGTATATTAGACCTGACGTGGTTGATCAGTGTTAAATATTTGAATGGTGGGATAAAGATTTCATGTGCACAGAAAAAAAAGAAGAAATTCTAAACATTACTAGAATTGGATTGGTATTGATGAAGATTTTGTAGCTGATATCAG
This sequence comes from Rhamphochromis longiceps, assembly GCF_057381845.1. Lineage (NCBI taxonomy): Eukaryota > Metazoa > Chordata > Actinopteri > Cichliformes > Cichlidae > Rhamphochromis > Rhamphochromis longiceps. The sequence continues at coordinate 26,740,656 of NC_140562.1, read as the reverse complement.
GCAAAATGAAAACTAAATAAGTTAAATTTTTGTATTCAGTTTTGAATCTTTTGAAAAACACACTCAGTTAGGAGAAAGATTGGTTGCAGCAAAGGAGCACATCTTTTTCTAAAATTAACAAATGTACACTATTATGACACTAGTAAAAACACAATTTGCTATTTGTGCCTTATTTTCCCGAATAAACCGCTGAGCAGGTGAATCTGAATCCAAAGTGATGCTTTGCAAAGAGAATAAATAGAATAATCCTTTAATTGTCCCACAAGGGGAAATTTGGGTGTAACAGCAGCAAGAAAGACACATATGCAAACAAACAGTACATAAGACACAGAACAGAAACATACACAATTTTTACATATTTACATCAAGGACAATGGTTACCAAAAACAGAGTACTGTACCATTATTAAATTAAATTAAATGAAGTTAAGAGGCAAACCCTGGTTATAGTGTGACTCGGTTGATAAAATAGTGCAAGTTACAGCGCTGATGTAAACCTCTGTTTGTTGGGAGCAGTTTTGATTGTACAGTCTGACAGCTGCAGGGAGGAAGGACCTGCGGAAACGCATAAAGAGCTGCTGGTTGGTGAGCTGTTATGATTGCCTACTTAAAGCTGGTTTATGTTGGTGATGGTAACCAGTGTTAGCAGTTTAGAAATGAATTGTTAAAAAAAGTGAAGTTTCCCACGCGTAAGAATTTCTTTTGATTTTATTTTGACTTGCATAATAGAAAACTCTTTGATTTTTTTTTATTGTGGGTAGATTAAGCCTTTTATTTCTTTGGGATTTTGGAAATGTGAAAAGAATTTGATTGACTCGTCTTTACAAACCAAATGATAATAACTAGTGGTCAATAACTGTAGGCTAAAGTAAACTGTCTGTTTGTTCTTCTTTTTCCAACTATAACACAGCAGTGTATTAATAATGTATAATTTGATGCTTGATAATGAGTTAGACAATGTGATGCTGTATTATGTTGATTTTGTGTGCTTTTCAGCCACTGAAGTCGCCATCTCCTCAGGTGTGTGCATGTGGTTGTGAGGATGTACAGTGTCTACCAGGACCGGGAGAGATTGGAGGATGATCTCTATCAAGAGGAAGAAGTGGACTCTGATGGGTCAGAGGCCAACAGCGAGGTGGAGTTCCACCTTTATAGCCAGCTCCACTACTCATCCAACCTTGGGGAACTAGAGGAGCAGGAGGGTGAAGAAGAGCAGAACCATGAAAGAGAGGACACCCGGCAAAATAGGGTTACAGATGGTGATAGAGGACTAGAGGAAAAAACAGGCATCAAGGCTCTGACACCTACTAATGGCAGCCTGCAGCAACACCTGAAGCAGAAGAAGAAGAAAGAGAAAAAGGACAAGCCGAAGAAGAAAAGTGACTCTAAAGGTCAGAGGTTGCCATCATCACTTTTCGAGGAGGTCATCGTGATCGACTCCGGCCCTGACGTCATCTCAATCTCTGACGATGACAGCGCTGAAGGTGATGAAGGGATCTGTGCTTTAAAGGGTCGAGGCATGCAGACTTCCACTCCAGCGCAGCAGGTAGAGCAAAAAGTGAACTGCTATCCATGTGTCACATTTACTTTGTTAGCCAGTATTACCCTGCTGATGAACTGTAGATAAAGTCATTTTAACATCAGTCAACACAGTGGCAGAGTAACTAGAAAGTTTGCAGAGTAGTTGTTGACACAGAAGTATTTATATTTAAGATACGTTTAAAAAAATTAATTAAAAAAAAAAGGTAAATGCAAAAATAAAGACACATTTTATGAAACATATTATTTATGGTGTTTCCAGTTTATTAAAAAAAAAATCCGTCTGGCTTAGGGTAGTGTTAAACAATCTGCAAACTTGTCTCTGACATGCATAAACAAGAAAATGTGTTAAGAAGCACCTCTGAGCAGATTAAACATGCTAAGGAACAGATGCTTTACCTCTGAAACAATTCCTGTGGACACTGAAACAGCGCTGAAGCTCAGCACGTCAGTTTGCAGCTGCACCCTGTAGTCTTGGACTTAATTGCCCATCCAATTTGGTTACTCCTCCAGCCATCCAAGATCAGCTGCCTTTTGGTGCCTTGGGTATTAAGTCAAACCTTAACTTAACTTAAAATCTGAGTTTGTCAGTCATAATCAAAACTGACTGAATGTTGATGACAGTATGTGTGAGCGGTAAGTCTGCCAGATGTCCGTGTGAAGAGTAAAACCAATTTTTTTACTTCAGGTTTTGACACTAATGCAACTTTGACAAACTAGGCCAGCTGGGGCCTCATACTAGCAGCAGATGAATGTTTGCATATGGTCTTGCACAGAATGGGGTCAGGGGATTAAATCCACAGTTCCCAGTCACTTAAATATGAAGCTTATTACAAAAGGATGTCCAATGGCTCAAATGAGCTGTAAAAATAGATTACGCCCAGCATGTGGACATCTAACTTTGAAGACTTTTATGAACGTCTTCTTAGACATAGCAAAAGTCACCATAAAGTTAAATCCCCTTTATTTTGTAATTTGTGAGACATTATCAGAAATCTGGCTTCCATCTTCATTTTTGATTTTTTTCTGTCCTTTGCAAGCTACTTCTCAGTGGTCACTGGCACCAGGCTTAATTACTGCTGTTTTCCATTTTGAGCTGTAGCATGGCTTGTGAATGACTAGGTGCTGCAGGTGTAATGCTAGCAGTGAAGTAATGATGTTTAACAAAGGACAAAGCAATTTCACAAACCATCACCTTTATCGCTGCTTTGTCATTTGATCAGTTCAGTAAAGCTGCAAGGTAAAAAAATAAATAAATAAAGGATTTGACATCTGATGCACACTAATTGCGTGTATAATTCATCCATGTAGGATGCTCAGAAAAGGAAAAGGACTCCAGGTGTGCCTGTGACTGTGGAGTCCAGAAGTTCACAATCGGATTCAGAAGAGTCAGAATCCGAATCTGAGTCCGATTCATCTGATTCGGATGGCCTGGAAAGCTGGATGATCCTGGGTCAAGGGAATCAGTTTGGCGACCACTCCATCTCACTCAACCTGGAAGGAGGGTCTCACAGCGAATTGGGTGTGTTGTGTGTCTGTCTTTTGTGACCTTATTTAATCGTGACTCCTGTTTGTACTGAGAAATAGTTAGACCTACAGTGCTGTGAAAAAGTGTTTGCCCCTTTCTAGATTTCTTATTTATTTGCATATTTGTCATGCTTACATATGGAAGCCCGTTTCCGCCACTAAATAAAAACAAAAAAGGTAGTATCCATAACTCAAAATTTCGAGTTACTTTTCTCAAAATTTCGAGTTAGCTCTGCCAATCAAAAATATATGTGAATGAGGTCGCTTTCTTGTTACCCGGAAGCATATGGCGCAGAGGAACGCGCACTCAAAAATGGATCCCAACAAATTGGCGCTTTCGCGAGTACGTTTGCTGATAGTAACACCATGTGATTCAGCTAATAACACAGGGATTTCATCATTTGTGAAGCCAGGCTGAAAACACTCAGCAATCTGTGCATTCACGACTGGATATAATACCGGTAGCTTAGCTGTAGCATTTGTAGCTGAGGGCTTCAGCTTCCAGGTAACAAGGAATTCACGTAGATTACTGATTGGCAGCGCTAACTCGAAATTTCAAGTTACTTTCTCGAAATTTTGAGAAAAAAAATCGAAATTTTGAGAAAATAACTCGGAATTTTGAGTTACGGATCCTTTTTTTTTTTTTTTTTTTTTTTTTTTAGTGGCGGAAACGGGCTTCCATACTTACATGTTTCAGCTCATCAAATAAATATTTTCACGGCATTGTATTTGGGCTGCACCTCTTGTGTGGCCCAGTTCATTCAGAACACTTAGTCTACCTGCACAGCCCATTGATAAGAAGCAGGCGTTAGGCTGCACTGAGAACAATCTGTGTGAATGCGTGTTTGTACATACATAAGCAGCATCTATGTCTGCATGTTTACGAACTTGTAAGCTTTTAGCATTCCTGGCACCGTCTGCCCAGCTGCTCGCTTCTCTGATGCATCTTTAAATATGTTTGTGTGCATTATGTATTGATATATGTGTGTGAGTCTGCAAAAGTGTGAATATTTGTGTTTATAACATATTCTGGCTCTAATCAGCATGCATGCGTACATACACGTGGATACCAGCAGTCATAACGCTAATGCCAAAAACAAACAAACGGAGAAACGGTAACGCAGGAGGAGAGGGAGGGGAGGTTTGGGAGAGATGGGAGTAATCAAAAAATGAATAAAAATGTTCCCTGCAAATCTCTTCAGATCTACACATTATCTTAACCTGCAGCCTCAGCAACCTCTCCGGCTCCCTCCTCCTCCTCCTCCCTCCTACCTAACGCTCTCCCATCTCATTCTTTTATCCTATTTTCTCACTATTGTGCTCTCTCTCTCCCACTCTCCCTCTCACCGTTTCTTCCTCATTTGAATTTCCCTGGGCTGATGTTTCTGCAAGAGTGCTCACTGCCTCCTCTACACACAACTGGGCTAAAGGAGGGGGTCTGTAGCTGGTGGGAAGGCTTGAGGTTTGGCCTGGTTTTGGGAGGAAAGGAGGATTTTAGGTCTCTGTCTTTCTCTCCCTCTCTGTCTCTCTCGTCTGGTTTCTCTCTGTGATCTTTGGAGCTTGACCTCATGTCTGCACATGGGGGGTCATGGGTGTGGTGTGGATGGGGTCTTAAAGTGAGAGGAATCGGGGAGGGGGGGGGGGAGTTTTTCAAAAAAAAGGAGAAATAAAGGCGAGGAAATTAAGGGATGAGCCTGAGTAGTCTTGAACTGTGCCTGAATTTAATACAACTCACTAATTCAAACTTGGTCCTGAGTATGTTGGGCGTTTACACTAAAAACGGGCCAAAATATAAAAAAAATTTTCTTAAATCTTAAGAAAAAATTCTGAAAAGCACAAAAACTAAAATTGAACTGATCCCAGATTACCGTTTTCTATTCATTCCAAAACCGATAGGGCTTATCGTGGGGTGCTGTATGAAAACTATTAAAACACATTAGTGAGCCACACTCCTGCCACTGTAAAACATTTCCAAGTGCACCAAATGTGCCATTCTGCAGATGCATTCCCTAAGAAATACATCGTTCACTTTTTTTTGAAACAAAAAAAGCTTCTTTTAGAAATAAATGGTGTTTTAAAAAAATAGATGGTAACCATTAGAGCTAAAAGACAGAAGTTTGCTTTATGCAGTTTGTTTTATGATTAAGCAAAATTCACGAACTGTGTTTTAAAGGTTGTCACCTGTTAATTAAATTAATAATCAAATAAGATGTCTGTTGATCTCAACTGAAAATTTGGTTTTATAGCTCTTTGAAGAATTATGAAAAAAATATTTAGTGTTATTAAATCTTTGAGAAAAAACTAACAAAAAGTCAAATGATTTAGTGTGTACTAAATGTAACCTGACTAGTAGTGGGTTTTTAAGGAATGCAAGAAGTCATGATAATCAATATATCTGCATAGATTTATACACGCATCTCTAAAGTGTTGCATACTCTGCTACATGTGCTGCACGTTTTCAGATGGGTTTAAATGGGACGGCACATATTTATGTGTGACGAGCCAGTATTGGACCGATAATGTCGCTTGCTGATACATCTTTGTGTGAAGTACGCGCTGCAGCTGACTTGAATGTATGTTTGGGACACAGTTTTGATTCCCTCTTGCCTCCACCTCTCTGATGGTGTAGGTTTAAAAACACAATCGTATGCTGAATCATTTTCTTCTTTTACAATTCATTTCACAAGCTTTTTTACTTGGAAAAGATATTCAGAGAAAAAGGCCAATTTTAGGTCGCTGAGATATGGTTGTTTGAATTTTTATGGCAACCTTAATCTTAATCGTTACATCCATAAACCAGGGCTTCAAATATAAAGATTGATTTCTGTTTTTTATATGCCATGTTGTGAGTTCTGTAGCTTTGGTTTCTGCATTTGTTTGTGTGTGTGTGTGTGTGCGCATGTGCATGCGTGTGTGTGTGTGTGTGTGTGTGTGTGTGTAACCATTTTGCACAGCAGCGACTAATAGTATTTGTACGCCTAGACCCCATCTCAGCATCACCATCAAATCACATTCACTACACTTAGTCTCTCCCTCTCGCCTGCAGAAATTTAATCTGTTCATCCTCTTTCTCTCCCTCTTCCGCCTACATGTTGTCACTTGTTCACATACTTTTACAATCTAATCTTTTCTCACCCCTTGAGATAAGTTTTTTTTTTAAATAATTTTTTTAATCAAGAACGTGAACACACATGCACACACAGTCTGAGTGGCTATCTGTCACCTAGCTGTTAGTAGCGGGTCCTGCTGGGTGGATCTGTAAGGACAACGAATAGGTAAAACAAAAAAAAAAAGAGAGAGAGAGAGAAAAGATAGTTGAGAGAAGGAGGGTGAGCGAGGGCCGTCTGCCTGTCCGGCAGCTATGCAGCAGCAACCAGACGGAACAAGAGAGCGAAAACAGGTCTTCCCAAAATCCAGCTCAGTGCCTTTCCCACCCGAAGAGGTGTGCGTCTACTTCCCCGTGAATGAATCTGCGGTGTAGGCGGGGTGTGCTGAAGCTAAACTTGAATTGTAAGTGGTTAAACTTCACTCTATGGTCACACTCCCCCCCCCCCCCCCCCCCCCCCCCCCCCCTCCCCCCACCCCCAGCTCTCTCCTCTTCGCTTTTTTTTTTGTCCCCTCGATCTTGGTCAGTGCACACCAAACTTTGTTTGAGGCTTAGAGTCAGCTCTGGCTTGCTATCAGGGTGGCCGATCACATCAGAGTGAGCCTGAGTGTGTGTGTGTCAATGTGTGTGTGTTTCACTGAAAGTCTTGGTGAATTAGAGAGAAGTGAGTGTTTGTATGTAATGGTTAACTCTGACTCAGAGAAAAGCGAGGTAAGTCTGTTCACTTCTCTCCTCTTCTTCCTTCATCATTTTCTGTGTGCCATCTTTTATAGTCCTGAGAGGCTGTTCCATACTCAGATTTGTTTGTGGAAAGTAGTTGCACAAATGTTTTCAGCTTTAGATATGTGTGAATGAGCCACACTACTTTAGGCCTAAAGCTTTCTTCTGCTGCTTCTTGCAGCATCTGTGTACTCTAAAGTTGCATGCCAGTGTACGCACAAAGTGAAATACGGATTTAGCTGTGTGTATTTTCTTTTTGCTCCGATTATGTGTGAGAGTGCACGTTTATGTACAGGGCATCGGGATTGTAAAATGAGATTACAATGGCACGTTGGGTAGTGCAGTAGGTGTGCGTGTGCATGTGTGTGCGCGCGCGCGTGTGGGTGGGCGGGCGGGCAGGCGCTGCAGAAGGGAGACATGGATAGGATCAGCTCTTATCTTGGCTGCCCAGTGCCACACGAGGTGTAACGCCACACCCACGCTACCACACAGTGTGTTTGAACAGACACACACACACACACACACACACACACACCATGAAATCACTGTGCCATAGTTTGACTTGTATTATCCTTTTTTCTTTTTCTTTTTTTTCAGAGGATATGCAAATTAGATGAGACTACAGTGTAGGCCTAATATTAGCGCATGCAAAATAAATGGTGGAAATTCAGTTGAATGGCCGGTGCCTTCATATCTAAAAAAAAAAAAAGCTTTTGATTGAACAATCATTTTGATGCCAGCGGCCTTTGAAATGTAATGACATTTGGAATCGAGTAAATGAAACAGAAGGTTTTTGTAATGCAAAAAAGAAAAATCTCCTTATTGAGTATTCCATATTTTGTTAAAATTAATTGAGCATTTACTGCTCATCTTTTGCTTATTAAGATGTATTTATGTTGTGTAGACTCATTAAAGATTTTATTATTTAGCCCCTTGCAGCATTTTTGGACATGCTTTGCACTGTACACAGTGCAACTTGTTAGCTTGTGTTATTTATTATTGTGAAATATAGTGCAGGATAATCCTCATGCTGTTCCTGCAGACTCAGAGATAGAAACTTATCATTGTTGGATTTCGTGTTTGTGTTCTTCTGTTCAATTGTACTTTAAATATTAGAAAATCAGCACAGCTGAATTCTTCCTTCTTCTAACTTAGCTTCAGGACGTCTTTTGCCAAATGGTTTCATAAAGAAAATTGAGTAAAATAATTGCTTACATATGTGACAAAGAACAGGATAGAGGAAGTAGAAATTGTGAAGCACCACTTGAGTCTATATCTAAAAAATCGTGGTGGACGGACAGGTAGTAGAGCTCAGCATCAGACAGAGGTAGAGAGAGATGAGAGCGGTAGAAGCCAAAGTGGATGAGACAGGCCTTGAAAAGCATCGGCCACGGTGTCGGTCTGTCAGGAACGGTTTGTCTCCAGGCTAAGATCTCAGAGTGGCTCGAACACGGCCGGATTTCTGTCTGCACAAACTGATATCCAGCGCTGTCTGTCAGCCCCGTCTGTGTGTAGCTGATGGTTCTGCTGTTGAACCTTCCCACATAAGTCGTGACCTGATGTGGCTCTGTACAAAGCTGCGAATCTGGTTCAAATGCCATTATTTTTAGGAAAAACGAAAGCAAATTTTTGTCTCACGAGCCGTTTTCAGATTTCCAGCACGTCAGCTGCACTTGAAACTGTTCATATGAAGCTTTAAGTCTGAGCCAAATATGAGTTGTCGCAATGTCATGATGGATTGATTTTGAAATTCATTTAAATGTTAGATTTATAGTTTATGTATGTGACATAATCACATTTATTTTCTTATTAAAATGTGTTTTGAAACTGTAGCGATAATAGTTTTTTTTATGTTTTATATTTTGCAACATTTTCTGCATCTACTGTTATTCAAATTGCAGAATTATGGTCAAAATACTGCCCCTGCTTTTAGTTATCACGGACACGTTTTAATTTCAGCTGTGCTGCTTCTACTGCAGAGTGTCTTTTTTTTTGTGTGCAGATATCTGGAGTTTATTTATACCGCTTTTATCTGCATCTGGACAGAACAAGCCATCCTGTCTGAAAGTAATCTTTGTCAAAATAATCTATGAAAATTTTGCTATTTTTTTTCCTGGAAACTTTGACTCAAAAACACCCACAGACATCTGCGGTTGCGGGTCCAGGTGCTCATTTGTATTAATGTGGCTGTTTGTTCTTCAGCGTGAGTGAGGGGCAGCATTTGAATATAATCTAGGAGAAAACATTTTGGCTACATTTACAGAAACCTTTGCACAGCCACCATCTGTCGGTCAGGGAGTGGCATTTTGATTCCCGAATTTGAGATGGTTTAAATTTGTTTTATTTTTTCACCCATTTTAGTTTGATTTGAGATATTTTTTTATGAAATGTGGTTGTTTTGTTTTTAATATGTCGTATTGTAGAAATGAGAGGACGTTTGAGAGCGAAAGTGAAGGTGCGATGCCAGGTTGTGTGTGTGTGTGTGTGTGTGTGTTGGAGTGTGAAGGTGTGCGCATCTAAAGAGAAAAGTGTGTGTCAGCCTCACCACGCCTGAGGTGAGCCCAATAACCGTGCCATGGCCCACTGGAACGAAGTTTCACCATCTTTAGTTCCGAATAGAGAGAGAATGTGACATTAAATGAAATGGTTTTCAACGCTTTGCTTTTTTTTTTTTTAGCTGCCGCTGATGAACCGTGGTTTGGGATTTTTGTCTTTTTGAGCGTGAGATGTAACATTGCATGAGAGGGGCTTCTTTTAGCAATAGCACACAACCGGCTGCTTGCGGTAACTGTGGCCTGGAGGAAGGGGTAATAAACTGGAGACCAAGGGGGTCCCTACTGTAGTTTAATGCGTATGTATGTGTGTGTCTGTGTGGGTGGGTGGGGTGGTGGGTGGATTGAATAGGGAATCCCTGTCTTCTACTTGAACCTTTATTTAACCAGGATATCCCACTGAGAGCAAGGATCTTTTTTTCTTTTTTTTTCTTCCTACGGAGACCTGCAGCAGACACAGTGCCCTGAAGCTACAGTGTAAGACATCTTGACAAATACACAACAGAAACACACACGCACACAGACACCCACTCAAGTCTGATTAAATAAAACTTCTAGGCCTCAACACCTTAATCCTGCATTGTTTGTCCTTGCAGTCTGCTTGGTCCTGTAACTGTAGCTTTTGGTCAAGTAGTTACACAAAATGTGGCCGTTTTCACAAACTGTCTCATCCTTTAAATGAAGGACTGGGAGGGAAGGGACACAGAGGAGACTAGCAGAGAGGAAAAAAATGTCAATTACAATTACCAATAATAATCATTATAATTAAGCAATCACTTAATAAGAAATCAAATTATTGTGGGGGGTGACAGTGGGACAGAGGGAGGTCCCGTGGGACTGTATTAATTTCTATTCTTTTATTTGACCCGAGAACTTTCCCTTTATTGTCTTTCCTTGGTTTTTGGGCTAGGAGGGGTTGTCGAGAGGGCTTTATTAACTGGTAGCCTAGGGTGATGATTTTTTTCTTTCTTTTTTTGGATGGTGGAACGGGGTTTGAGGGATATGTATTAATATTAATACGTTTTTGGGCTGAGGAACAGGAGGAAGAGGACTGAGCGATGGAAGGGTGAGGGGGGGCGTAAAGGCAGTCATGGATCCACAAAATCACCCCTTCTCCTCTCGCTTCATTTTTAGCCCTGGTTCACCTCTACTACTTCTCAGAGCTCCGGCACCAGCAAAGAGGGGAGCTGTCTGTTTTGAAATCATAAGTTCAGTTTAACAGTCAACAGGATAAGAGGGAGAACCCCAAACACACAAATACACCTCATTTAGGGTTTGTACACTTGCTTCGGTATGCAAAGGGTTGCCTAATAATAGCAAGCCAATGTTTTTCACAAGGTCCCAGAGGGGGTGTGGGTGTGGGTGTGTGTGTGTGTGTGTGTGTGTGTGTGTGAGAGAGATTCTTGGCAGTGTACCACACAGACACACCACACAAGTGTGCCTGTTTAGCAGTTTCCTCTCCAGAGGCTCCTGGCAGTGTGTATGTGGCCATTCCAAGGCTTCTCCCCATGTCTCTTAATTAAGGCACTCCTCAGACAGAGACCAGCTGGGCCTGGTCTGGCCTAGCTGGCACTCACTAATTTCAGTCAGTCCAACCCTTCCCTCATCTTCTTTGCTTTTTTGTTTCTTTCCTACTCACCTTTTCTCTTCTGCAGATTTCTTTGGCCTTTGTTTCCCTCATTGATTGACTTGTACGTTCTTGGATTGCTGCATATCGATGGAAGTGCCCTCTGCATGTTTATAACATATGTAAGCTTAACTAGTTGACCTTTCCATCACACCTGCCTTCAATAAAGCACTAATTAGGAGTCCCATTAGTATCTGAGAGTCTGCTAGTTAATCGGCCCTTAAATACCAGGATATAGGTGTTAAGGAACACGTTAAATGCTTAAGCAGTCGTCATGAGGGGGGGAATACCATGAGAAAATAGAAAAAAAAATATCAGTGTTTATTCTGTGTGGGATAAAATAAATGTAAAGGGAAAAAGCTCTCTAAATCTAAGAAATTATCCAGTCATTTTCTTCCTTTTAAATTTTTTTTTTTTTTTGTAGTTCGTGGCCGATGTTCTCAGACACACTGAAACATTGTGTATTTAACTGGCAGGATATGTCATGCCTCTTTGGTCACATCTCTTTTGAAAGACTAAAATGGACTTACATTCCTTATGCAAACAATGCAGAAAAATGGTCGCTGTCTCTAACTCAAATGTTGTGACCAACCAAGATTTCCATAACTTCATAAAGGCAACATAATATATCAACATGATCTACTACAGATGGCTACAGCAAGCGTATGCTAAGGACAAGCGTACATCCATATCACAATCTGCTTTTCTTCCCTTAACCCTTCAGCTCCACCCTCCTTCACTCCATCCATCTCATCTCTTTATTCCTCCACTCCCATTCCCAACCATGCTTCCGTACAACAAGACCAAGCCCTGGTTACGGGGCTTGTTGCTATGCCAGGTTGCAGGCTTTTCCTGAGTTAATCCAGTTTCTATCCAGGATGCATTTTAGTGTTTTCACGGCTAGCAGTGGACACTATGTCCCGCAGTCTACATTCAGACTTCCTGTAAAGAGGTTTAATGTGTCTAAATGTGTGATTTATCAAATTTCCTCAATATTGTATGATTAACTCTCCTTGCACACATGTGTAACCGGTTTGTGTCTGTGAAGTTTAAGCCTTCGCCTGTGCGTGTGCTCCTGCGCACACGCATGCCTGTGCATTTGCACACCTAGGCCGCCCCTTTATCCGGGGGATTATGGTTAAATGAAATGCTGAGATTCTGGCGGCGAGCGACCGATAAAGCCGAAGTCGGCGTTAGGAGAGAAAATTAATTATTGGGGATAAAATCAAGAGCGAAGGAGATAGTTACCGACTCGTTGGGGAGTTTAGTCATTGATATTTCGGCACAGGCTTCCAGACAACATGCAGAGTTCATCACACCCTTAATGTGATACTAGTTTTGTGTGTCTAAGTGTGTGTGGATGCACCTTCGAGCTGGGCTTTACAAACTTTTAAATGTTTTGGTTGAGGATCAAAAAGCCTTTGGGTTTTAACGCAGCCGACATACTGATGTAGCTTTTTTCCCCCCCATTTTTCCCTGCGGATCAGCTGGAATGTCCTCGGGGTTTCCAGCAGCTCAAGGACTTTTATCCTTTGAGTATTCACATTTCACAGCATTCAGTCATTCTTGTCTCCATTAATGTAGGTTTTTCTCAGAGCAAGATTTAAACAATCTTAAATTAAGTTAAAATTTAAGTGGAGCTGATGCAAAAGTCACATTACTCTCTGCTTTAGTTGTTTCAGCCAACTGGTACAAGTAATCCTGCCAAAATTACACTTTAATCAAAGCCAGGCTTCTGAATTTCTCTGATTACTCAATTAAAAGATAATAACTGTCAAGAACAGCAAATAAAAAAAAATAGTATGAAATCTAGATTGTAGAAGAACTTTGATTGTTAAGTTTCCCATCATGTTGCAGATTTAGAGGCACTTTAAAATAACTGATACCACTACTTTTTGTCTAGCTGGATGATAAAAGAAATCTTTCTCTAGCATTCACAGATTTTGGCTTTCATGAAGAATTTGTATTATTGTTTGTAATCAGAGGAAAGACATTAAACCTAATAAAAAGGAAAGAGAAATATCTAAAATACAGTGAAAAACTACACTTTCAATTCACATTTATAATACTGTGTTTTTATATTTTACAGATATGTTTTTTTTTTATTTATTGGCAGCTCACCTTTATATCACCCTCTTCTCTTAAACAATCTGTGTTACCAGCCACTGTTTTCGGATCATGTAGACTTTCAAAGAGTTGGATTATTTTTATTTACTTTTTTAAGTCTTTGGTTCCAAGTGTTAAAAATCAGCTATGGACAAATACCCACCCTAAAGGACTTGATCTTTACAGATTAGTGTGTGTGTGTGTGTGTGTGTGCGTGTGCGTGCGTGCGTGCGTGCGTGTGTGTGTGCGTGCTGTGTGCGTGCAGGTGAGCATTTTTTTTTTTGTCCTCAGAGTGGAGACTGATCAATAGTAATTGGGTTGAGTGTATCAGGCCTGTTTCTGTCCTTTGTACTGTGGGCCTTTTGTAGATGGACACAGTGCCAGAAGAGAAAGGGGACAAGCGAGGGAAACGAAATAAAGGAGAAGAAAAAAGTGGGGGTAGACGGAAAGAAAATGGACAATGTTTGCAAGTCGACGAGCATGACCAACTCCATCAACTAAAACTGTGGAATTTGTTCAGTATCACATACTAATATATATAAAAAAAAAAAATCCAGAAAAACCCTTTCCTACCATTCTGTGTCTTCTGTCTTTCTATTCATTCACACTAGAGGCATAGAGAGTGTATGTAAGTGTGTGTGTGTAGGTTTCTAGAGCGGTGGGGATCTTTTAAAGAGGTGTGACAAAACACAGATGACTCGTTAAGTTGCATTAACGGGGGTCTCACTCCTTCCTCTCTTTCTCCCCATGGTTTACAAAATCAAGCACACTTCCAGAGTATCTCTCCATCCTCATCCCTCACTCCTCTGTCTCTTTTATGACTTCCATAAAAGCAAGTGTGTTGAGTGAGCGTTGAAACTCCAGCGGTATTAGCAGGGAGGCATTAGGCATAAACTCTAAGGTATATTAAAGCAACGGCCCTGTTGTTCATATAAACACGCCAATTCAATTTAGCCTGCCCCATGGGGAATGGGATTTTCAGCTGCTTCTGAAAGAGGAAGAGGAGGAGGGGCAGGGGTTCTTGGAAGGAGGTAGCACGACTGGTGGATGAGGTAAGACGAGAAGAGGAGGTGGGATGAAGGGATCTTGGAGAGGTGCAGAAGGAAGAAGAGGGAATCGGGAGGGGGAGTGTGGTGACAAAAAAAAGAAATAAAGGTTTGGCACATGTGGAGATTAACATATTAGACTGGTGTGATAGCTAGTTGCTGGAATTCATTATTATTGCTGCATTAACTACTATGACGTAAGCTGTGTGTGTGTGTGTGTGTGTGTGTGTGTGTGTGTGTGTGTGTGTGTGTGTGTGTGTGTGTGTGTGTGTGTGTGTGTGTGTCACTGACACATATACACACTTAGACTGGCAGGCATGGGGGCTGCCAGCATCTGTGGTGTCTGCACGCTTGGACAGAGCGTTATGTGGGAAACCCTACAGTTATATTATTCAATCCAAATTCAAATGGGCTTGTCAAGGAAGCTCCTGCTTTTTATTACCTGTCAGAAAAACCAAGGGATGGATGGAAAAGAGGGGAGCGAATTAAACGACAGTAAATAAGACCCCCCTATCTCTCTGCACTCGCCCCCCTGCCAGTCTGCCATTCCTCCATTCGCTGTATTTTGGAGAGACACACAGACACACTTGGAGATTTTGACAGCATGTTGTTGTTCAGCTCTATCTGTAGTTTACCTTAACCAGTCTAGTCTGTCAATCAGATGCTGGAAAATGTAATTATTTTGTTCATCACCGAGTCTGAAGCCAATATGGAATCAGCTTAGCCAGTCAATCGGGCTGATGGTAAAGGAAAGGGGCTCAGACATTTATTGAAACTCATCTGATGCCTTTTAGAGGTCTACAAATGAGGAATTATGGGAAAGTAAATAAAAGAGGGTGTGAGTTGAGATTGAGGTGGAGGGGATTTCTTAAGAATGACTTCTGCATGTGGGAAGTGAGGGCATGGTGTTTCCTCTCTTTGCACGCACACAGATCCTGAATAGCCTCCTCCCGTCTTGCCCCTTTCAGCCAGGCATAACCTCTGCCATCTGTCCGCCCCCTCCTCTTCCTATCTTCCTGTTTTTTCTTTTTTTCTCTCCTCCATTTCAGCCTCCTCCACCTCCTCTGCTCTTCCTCTTCTTTCAGCCCCCCTCCCACCTCAAGATGTTCATTTAGGGCCCTGTTTCTTAACCTATACTCTCTGGTGGCATTCACAAGATTGTGGAATATTAGTCACGTGTCAGGGGAGTATCCATGTATCTCTGATAAGAAGAGGAGGGAGGAGGACAGTGGCAGGGTGTTTGGGTCGTGTAAAGCCAAAAAATAAAAAAAAAAGCCTGCTTTTTACATTTTCAACCACATCACATGAAATCAAAGGTCCTGTTTGTGTTGTGTTTTTTCATATTGCAAGTACTCAGTTCTATCATTGTTAATCAGAGTTTGAGTTTGCACCCCTTTGTCGGTTTTGGTTCTGATAATTCATTTCCCACTTTCAGTCTGTCTTTTATGTAGTTTAAAATAAAGAAAACTCAAGCTGTTTATTTGATATGGTTCCATAATTGTTAGTTTGACTCAATAAATAGCGAGAAGAATTGTATGGTTAAGTCATTTTTACTTTTTCAGACTAAACCATTGAACAGTGACAGACATCTAGAGGTCCAGTATGAGCCTGGAGATGCTATGTGATGGATCCTTAAAGTCTTAGGCCACAACCAGGCCATCCCTATATTTATGTATGTTGCAATATGTTGTTGACAGTTACTGATTTGTAGATCATTTGAGATCAAAAATAGGTCTTTTTAGTTTGAAATAGGTGATGTAGTTTTACTCCCTTCTGCACCAGAATCTAACTTCTAACTTCTGCCTACCAGGTGCATAGGACAGCTGGTTGCAGCTATATTTGAGTGAAGTGATAAAAGAGCCATATTAGGCACTCCCTTTCTAATCCTCTATTGTTCTTTGTCTGTCCCCTGGTCCACAGAGGGGCTGCTCTAATTAAAGACTAATAATTGTATTGTTTTATAAAGTCTATAGAGACAAAGATTCTGCTCTTCAATCATTCACTCCCTCCAATGTACCCTGCCGATCGAGGGGCTATCTTGCTGGTTGAAGTCTACAACCACAGCAGTGACGGGCTGTTTTGGGTGTGTGTAAGAGAGGGAGGGCTGTGCGGCATACACTAGGAGGAGGAAGGAAAAAGCCAAATCTAAATTAAAACTTTAAAGCACTATTATTTAATTACCCTAAAGGCTGTGGATTTGAAGGATTGAAAGGGTTTCTTTGTTGGTGTGTGTGTGTGTGTGTGTGTGTGTGTGTGTGTGTGTGTGTGTGTGCGCGCGCTTCCACTTGCAAACGAACACACACACACACTGCTGTCCAGGATTATTTCCTTTTTTTTTTCTTTTTTTTTAATTTGCCATTTCTTCTCAAAGTGTGTGTGAGTATTCATGTATGTGCTTGTATGTGCATGAGACCAGAGTGTAACCCCTTATTGGCTGCCCTCTGCTGTTGTCCCTCCTACACACACACACACACCCATCCATGCACACATGCTGAAGCGCCGGCAGATAAAAAGGCATTATGGTGAATTCCACTTAATGACAAATTTTTAATTTGGGGAACAGGGCCTGGTGAATGGAGCTTAATTACCGGGGCCAAAGATCCCTCGGAAAAATAACCCCCTCGACGTGCCCAACCTGCCCGATAATGGAGCGCTCCGCAGAATGGCTCAGATTAACCAACGCCGTTTATCAACCACCACCCCACCCCACCCCACCCACTCCCCCCCTTTCTGTATAATAACAAAAATAACAATCATGAAAATTCTATCTGCCTCCCAGCCCCCATCACCCCGCTTCTTCTCTCGCCTTTCCACCCTCCCGCCCACTGCCTGGCTCACTCCCGCAGGAGGAAATTCATCAAAATGAAATTGAGGTTGCAACTCACTGGTTTTATTAAAATATATTTGCCCCTCACAGACGATGCGTGTTGTGCCACAGAAGACAAAAGGGGCACCATGAATAATTTGGTCAGATATTTTTTTTTTGTGTAATGTTTTTGACATTTTGCGTCTGCTTACACAAGTACGACTTTAGCCATGAAATACTTGTTGACTATAGTCTGCTCTACCACAACACTGATTTAGGGAAACTCCATCCTGATTTTTTTTTTTTTTTTTTTAACTTATGGGTAGCTTTAATGAAGCTGAATCTTTTTTTCATTCAGGCAATTATATAAGCACAAAGGATTAAACTTTAAAGTTGGAAAATTTTGGGATTTTGGAGTGTTGGTTGGGCACTGCCAACACTTTGCAATGTAGTCATTGTTTATTTACATGGCTTTACCATTTAGAGACGTAACTGTAAAGCTTCATTAAAAAATGTCAAACAATTAGTTAATGGGCAAAAAACATTTGACTGGCTTGTCAGACTTCAATCTTTTAATAAATCTGTTTGGTATGAAGCTTACATTTTTGTGAATACATATGCATTTGTTCCACTTATAGTGTCTATAAAAATACAGTTATTCAGAATAACTCTTCTAGACTGCTCCATCTCTTGATTTATGTGTTTTTGTTTGTTCTTAACAGCCAAAAAAAAAGTGCTGCTGTAGCTTTAAATCAGTCTATAATCTCCCAAGTTCACGGCTGTTAAAGTCCCAGACAATGATCTAATCCGATACTGAGACATGAACAAATCATTGTGATAGTAAGTGTTATGTAAAAAATATGAGTTGTAACTTCTTCTTTTTTTTTTTTTTTATTGTCATGTAATGTGTCATCAGCACCAGCGATCCAAGCATATTTATGGCAGTTAAATGAGTCAATTTTCAATTCAGCCTCCTTTTTTGAATCATCGGTGACGATATGATGGTACAAGTCAGGACTGTGTCTTTAATAAGAGCCACTCTGGTTATCAGCAGATTGATGGAGATAATTTCTAGTTTGAATTGAAAATCTGCGCTAAAGAGGCAGCTAACGGATATTAAAAAGACACAGTGACTACGTGTCTCCTGTCAGTCCCGGACACGTTTTGGCTCAGTTTTGGATAACTCGAAAACACGTACACAGGCACACTGGGGGCACACAGCCTCGTTCACTTTTCTTGGCCTTCTCTGGTCCCCGTTGTTGTGTACCCTGATTGGACCATGTGGTTGCCATGCGGTTGCCAGGCCGCGCCCCTGCTGTGTGGTAATTGGTGTCTGTGGTGCTGCTGCGTGGCGATGGTACTTTGACTGACAGGTTTGGCCACCTGCCCTGCCCTGCCTGCCAACATGGCGTGGAAGAGGGTGAAGAGGAGGGGAGGAGGTGGCACAGGCTGGCAGGGGGTGAGCGCTCGATGTGTCACGGAGGAGGGGGTGGTGGATATATCAGATAATCAGACGGGCTGTGTTGAAATATGTGTTTGCTGAACATAAGGCAGATTCAACAGGGACCACGGTGATGGCATCCGTCTTCGGTTTTTCACCGAAATGGCAAAAAATTAGTGGAAAATCATTTTGGTTCTAGTTTTAAACATTGTCTTTGATAGTAATTTCATCCTGTTTGATCAAAGTGAGGCTAATGAACGCTTTCTGGGCTGTTTTCCAGAATCTTGTAGCAGAAAGAAATAGTTTGACCACCCAAGCAGATGTGTAAAAAATCTGTCTCTTTGGCGTTTTTTAAAATCTGCTGCCTTTGATTATCTGGCCGAGGGTCAAAACCATTACAGTCGCTGGTTTCTTTAGGTTCTGTGGTCATGACCACAATTTTTGAAATAAAGCTAATATAACTTATAGTATTTGATATAATGTTCTCTTGAGTTACGCTTTGAGTCCATGATGTTTTTGGCAGTATGACATAAGACATGTCATACTGCCAAAAACATCATCACGAGCATGAAAGAAATATTTTAGTTTTTAAAAGATATTTTTGTATTCCATTGTTTTTCTTATTAATTACACTAAAAATAAGAGTTTTCTATGCACTTCTGTGCTTTATCTTGCAAGTATATCAGTATGCCTCCTGGGCGGTGGTAAAGTGACAGAGTAGCACAGTTTGCCTTTGCCTGTTGAACTGACAGAAGGAATATGTGTAAAATTACAGGCACGTGTGGGTCAATTTTAAAGATCCGTATATGGACCAGGTGCGGCTCTCAGTTGATGACACCCATCTTTAACCTTTTTGACTTGCTGGTTTGCCACCATAGCATAGATGAAATTCACCCACAGACATATAAAGCAAACCCTCCTATGTGATTTTTTTTTTTTTACGGAGGCAGACAGACTTGATTCTCTTGAGGTAAAAACAAAGACACCCTAGTTGTTAAATAATGTAAATAAAGTCTAGAAATTAAACATCCTCATATGTTTCTCATAAAGATGGCAGTACTCAAAGCTTGAATCGTTTTCTACATAAGGAGTGAACAGGTGTCAGATTTAAATGTGCATATACAGTCTTATTGCTCTCATAACATTGATATTCATAAGTTGCTTTATATTGCCCAGTTAATACCAGGGAAAAGAACACAAACTGAAATATCCCCAAATATCTCTTATCTTGTAAACTATTATAAGCCTGAAATGAAACTTTGTTTGCCATGAGATTTTCTGTCTTGCCTTAAGAATCTAATCATGAAAAAAAGGTTTTCATAACCCTCAAGAATGTTTTTCTTTCATTCCAGACAGATTACAGCAAATCCCTTTTGTAAATGATGCAAATATTTGCCACAGAGCATCAGCATTCACGTTTTTTCGGGCTCTAGGTATGTTTATATCCACATATATACATTGTTTTGTTTTTAATTTACAAAAAAGTATTTTACATATTGGCTGAGGTGATTCAAATCATTGAGGATAGTGCAGTTGTGAACAGTACTGTAAAAAAAAAACACAGCACAAATAATATCATTTTTACATCATGATGTCACAGCTGGTTTCAACTGGTAATGGCAAGAAAAGCACAACTTCATCAAACTTCAGTTTAACGAAATGACCTTGTCAGGAGTAGGCAGTACCCAAACTGGGAGTCTTATGGAGCGCCGCACCAATCAGTCCCAGATGCTTGTGTGGTCCTATGTGTAAATTAATTTCCTACTCTTGTTAGGCCAACATGTACACCACCAGGAACCTGAAAATACCTGAACTGAATCCAGTCACCATTCACATAATTATTACACTTGTGCTTTTGAGCCAAAACATCTCATGTGGCGTACCCTCTTCTTCTGCGCTGCGAGACTGGAGAATTGGTGCCACCAGCTGTTTATCTAAAAATGTTAGTGGGTGGAAACATTTGCGCTACATTTGGATGGAAACCACCTCTCTCTAACAGAGAGATAAGTAGAGATTGGAAAAAAGGAATTTGAAGTAAGTAGTGTGGTTGTACAGCTGTTTATCTACTCCCTACGTGCCAAACATCTGCACACTAGGGTTTATGACAATATGATTAAAATTTTCCAAAAGGCTACTGTCAGTCCAACAACTGTGAATTGTTTATTTATTCGTGGAGAGTTTTGAATACATACAGTTGCTAGCTTTGCTAGCAACATGCAGCTAGCTTTGCTAGCAACATGCAGCTAGCTTGGGTTTCAGGACAGCATGTTGGTTCAAAAATATGTCACAGTATGGAGTGAAGACATCGACTCTGATACTTTTCTTTCTGCGATGCTGGGTTTCCACAGCACTGTATCCGCTAGTCATAGTAATAAAAATCTCCGCCAATCTTCTGTTGTGTTTTACGGGCTTGGTCAGACTTTTCTCTCAAATTAAAGAGAGGAGTTAAAAATGTGGTGCTCTGTACATGTCTGTTGGACAGAAGGGAAGGCTGTAGGGCAAGGGTGATGTCACAAAGGAAACACTTTCTTGTACACACTCACACACACACGCACACACTTAGAGCATGCACACTCCCACCCACCCTCACCATTGTCATGTATAGTGTTGCTAATCCAGCCCTGTCGCTTTGGTATCAAACATAACCTCCAATTTGGGAGGGGGTGGGGGGGGGGCAAGACCTCTTACACATTCCCTTTGTGGGTGTGGGTGTGTGTGTGTGTGCGTGCGTGCGTGTGTCTGTGTGTGAGACGGTGCCTGTGTGTGCGTGTGTATTAATGGGTCTGGTCAGCAGCTTGTATAATGGGCGGGCTGGCCTAGGATGCCTGTTTAAGTGTCGGGACAGGGAAAAAGACTGGGGTAAGGCAGATCCATTGAAGCCTTTGATGTTGCTGGGACAGAGGGGAGAACAGCTTGTATATGACACACACACACACACACACACACACACACACACACACACACACACACACACACACACACACACACACACACATTTTAGGAAACTGGTAACTGGTTAGAATTGCAGTTGATTGTGTCGTTGATGTTCTCAGTGCTGTCCTTGGTTTACCAGACTTAAACCATCCTGTCTGGGCCTCATCCCATGTGTGTGTGTGCACGTCACCCCAGGAGAGCTGGGTGTTCATGGTTCATTAGCCACATGTACACTTCCGTTCTGTTCTCACTGGTAGAAGAGACAGATTTAAAGCATTCACACACATACATCCCCCCCACCCCTTTTGTTTTGTTCTGCCGACTCTGATGAACAGGAACGCAGCCTCCTCCCCTCTCCTCCTCATCTTCTAGTAATCAGGGTACCTATGAGACAGACAGATAGCATCTGTTGCCTTCTCTCCCCTGATCAATCTCTCCCTCTGTTTCTCCCCCTCTTCCATGTCATTGTGTTGCATTTCCCGTGACGATGGAGTGATGAGATAATGTACGAGATGTCCTGCAGAATCTAAGTCTTTGGAACCCTCAGTAAACGCTGTCAGTGAGCTGCTTCAGAGAGTCATAGCAAATGACTTGAGCACCACTTGGTGCTCTTAACATTAAACAACCATTTCTCTCTTCAGGATATTTGGGTTTAGACCACTAAGATGGCTGTAAGGAATGCTTTGCCATTAGATCTGCTCAAATTGAACAGTTGGAGTCAACATGGCGGAGGCCTCTCTTGAGTGCGTTCAGCTGCTCGGTGATGTCGCTGCCATCTGCTTTTTGAGCTCCAGACTCCTTCAGATCTGCTGGGCCACGATGGAACGAGGGTTTGGTATTGAACAGGGCCTCAAGGTTGATTAGCATATTTTTACCCTGTGTACAGCCCCCCTCCTTCTTCTTTCCTCTCCTCTCCAGCACCCCTCCACCCATGTGTTTGATTCCTCGGCCGTGACAAAGAGCTTCACCCTTTATTTGGTGTGTTGTGTTGGTGAGGTGGGGGCATCGAGTTGGGGGCGTTGGGCTGGGGTGTGTGGATAGGGGGTTAGATTAAGGGAAAGCTTCCTGCTCTTTATTTGGGGAGTCCCCCCGGGAGGTGCTTTGGGAATGACTTTCGTTGAGTCACTAACGCCTGCTCACACACATGCACACACACACCACACACATGCACGCACCTTTCACCCCTGCCTTTTTTTCCCCCCATTGACTGCTGGATACCGGTGACACACATGCGTTCTTCATACAGAGGCCCCCCAGTATGCTCACACTTAGATCAGTACACCCCACCACCACCATCACACCCACCCTAAACTACTACAGTTTAATATAAGTTACTTCAAAGTGATGTGCATAGACAGAGACAATGTGATACAGCTTACATACATAATAAATGTAAATACTCAAAACCTGAAGTGAACATACAAAAGCAAACCAGAAGATTAAACAGTCATCTGTCGCTGTACTTTCCCCACCCCCAGCAGAGCTGAAATAGTTTTGTGGATTCATTGATTAACTGATAGAAACGCTATTCTGTGAAATTGATAAATTAGAATAAAAATGGTATCTTCTAGCTTTTTCAGGATGAGCCTTTATTTAGTTTTTTACTTGATGTCTTAAAAATTGTTTTATTCAGACAGTTTAATATTAGGCATTACTTTGGGCTTTGTCATTGTATTTATAGTTAAAACAGCTAACCAATGAATAAAGTTACTATATGGGGAAAATGTTTTTGTCCCCTTCTTGATTTAAATGTTTCAGACCATTAAACAAATTTTATTATTGGACAAAGATAACCTGAGTAAAATAAAATGCAGTTTTTGAATGATTATTTTATTTATTATGGGAAAGGAGCTATCTAAACCTACCTGGCCTTATCATAAAAAGTAATTACCCACTTGCCAAATCACAAATTTAATGTGATTAACCACGCTTTTTGGAAAACTAGCCACGCTCAGGCCTGATCACTGCTAGATCTGTTGAATCAAAAAATCATTTAAATAGAATCTGTCTGACAAAGTGAAATAGGCTAAAATATGTTAAAAAGCAACACATTATGGCATGATCTAAACTTAAAAACATCTGAAAAACAAAGTCATCGGCATCGATCATTCTGGAAAGGTTTACAGAGCCATTTCTGAGGTTTTGGGAGAACCACAGAGCCATTATCCACAAATGGGGAGAACATGGAACAGCGGCGAACTTTCCCAAGGGGTGTCCGGTGTTCCAAAATTACTCCAATAACACATCAACGACTCATCAAAAAGGTCACAAAAGAACCCAGAACAATATTTAAAGAACTACACGTCTCAGTTACCTCAGTTAAAGTCAAAGTTCACAATTCAATAATCACAAAGAGACTAAGAAAAGATGGCATACACTGGTGATTTGAGGACAAAACCAATGCTAACCAAAAAGAACACAAAGACTTGTCTCACATTTGTCTTACAGTCTTGGGGGTCATCAACATTTTGATGACCCCAACATTTTGAAGACTTTTGGGAAAGACTTTCTGCAGCTAAGCGGATGGCACAACATAGAAGAGCTAACTTGTAAGGCCAGGACTCCGCAATCTGTTCACACCTACAAGCCAGTGGACACTCTTTCAATGATGAGCATGTACACATCCTGGACAGGGAGGAACGCTGCGGGGAGACAAGGTGGCCGTTTATTTTAAAAGGAAAGACCATCTCTTAATTGAGAAGGAGGCCTACATCTTTCACAATCTTTCAGTGCTGTGATTGCAGCCATTACCCAACTCTGTGAATAATACTCATGGCCATTGATCAGTGTTCATTGATCAGTATTTGGCGATCTGTAGTCATGACAATTTATATATTAATGATCAAGAAACTGACCTGACAGCCCATTCTTTGTCAGTGGTGTTAGTTTCAGTCATAATGCAAATGTACCATTTATAAGGCTGGAGAAGCCTGCAGTCAGCTGAGACTGAAGAAGTCACTTGGATGCCTAACAAAACATTTCACCCTCTGAAAAGGCTACGTCCAGATGAACAGAATCAACTTTTTGGGAATCATCTATGATGGTGGATTATATCTGCTTAATTTAAGGAGAAAAAAAGCCCTAAAAAGGGAAACTGATGCATTATCATTCAATTTTAGCAGGCGTGTCAGTTCAGTTAATTAACTTTCTGATTTGCTTCTGCCTGCTACTTTCTCCATTTTCACCTGAGTTATTTCTTTTTCATCCTAAATTAACTTATTTCCGTTCACTTTGCTATACACCTTATAGACATTTGACCACTGCATCATGAATATATAGCAAGAAGATGCAATACAACATCTGTCTGTTGGGATAATTTTTCCTTTTAGAGATGATAGGTATAAGGTAATACCAACATCTTTACAGGTCGTTCTCCAAATTTATCAGCTATGGGAGGACCATCAGGTGATTTTGAGTCAAAATTTCAAGCTTACCTATGTGATGACATTAGGTTGCTTGCATTGGTTTTTTGTTTGCTTGTTTTTGTTTTTTTTTGGAGGTGAAGGTCGTGGCAGAAAGAAGCCCCATCCAAACAGCAGCCATTTTAATTTGTTTGACAGGGGAGAGAGGTGATAACCTCCCTCCGTAGCCGCTCACCCGGGGAGGAAAGGTGGGGGGGAAAGAGAGGTAGAAAACAACGAGAGAGAGAGCAAAAGCAAAGGAAGGGAGGGCTGAGCAGAATGGCGATAAGGGGCTGGATAGAGTCAGTAAAAGAAAGAACAAACGAGAGTGGTGAAAAAGGAGTGTGGAATATTTGATTATGGCTCAAGGCTGTATATTTGTCTAAAAGCTAAAGACTGTCAACCAGCAAATCGCAGGGGTCGACGGATGGGTGTGACTTTATGTGTGTGTGTGAAAACACGCCAGCTTGTGTGGGTCATTGCTTATCAGAACATAATTTATGCCGAATACACATGTCTGTGTGTTTCTGCGCGTATGTTTGTGTGTATGTTACGATTTCTGGATGTCAGTTACAGTTCTCTGGGCCTGAGGAGAATACAGCGGCCTCCCTCAGGGTGCTGTTAGTGCCACTCTCATACAGATGTGCTGGGCTGCGACTGTGTCAGTTTCTGTGTGTGTGTTTGCGTGTGCGTGTGTGCATGCATACCATTCTCTTACAGGAAACTAAAGTTATTCCTCAGGGTTTCCTGCTGGGGTGGGATCTAGACACTTGAATCTATCAGTTCTTATCAAATATTTGTTCCAATTGTTGTTTAATGTTACTGTGAGAAAAGATTTCAAAAACGATATTTTCCTCTTGTTTTTTTCTCACTCATTTGTCATATAAAGCCCCACGTTTGAATGCAGCTCTGATGTTCATCCATTGTAATTGCTTTTAGGCACTCTTAAAAACCATGGCTCACGACTTGTGTGTGTGAACATGTTATGCTTGGTAACTGCAATCCCTTTGTTATTCTAAAATTTGCAAATTGTAATTGTTCACTTACTTTCTTGTATTAAAGTGCTCATTACCCAGTAACTGATGAATTCATGTCAGGTTTTTTGTGTTGGTTTGTATTACATTCAGGAATAACTAATAAACCTTATAACAGAAAAATAAGAGCCTAGCATAGTCTTCTCCCTTAAATTTGTTTTAAAATGTATTTTCTTCTTCTCTTCCAGATGTTGATGCAGAAGGTGAAACTTGGTTGGTTTCAGACAAAGACAAGGAGGTGGGTGGCAATGAGCAGCTTTTTAGTGCTTTCTGTTTGTTGCCGCTTTGTTTTTGGTTTCTATCAATCAAAATCAACTATAAATAAACATAAAAGCTAGTATTTGCATTACTCATATAGTTTTAACTGTGTTATTTTATACTGAAATGATTATTAAGAGTTCTGGTAAAAAAAAAATCCTAATGCAAGTTCAACATGTAAAGCCAGCTCCATATGTATTATTAAATAACAACAGGCCCCACCTGGTCATGAAACTGCCTGCTCAGTCTGTTGTCCAATTATGTTTGAGCATCTGGGGCACTATGTATGAAAGTGAAAACAGTTAAAGTAATACTTCTGTAAAATCCCTTCAGTCCCATCTTGATTGTTTAGTGTGAAATTCCCGTGGTAGTGTACAGAGAAAAAAATGTGTGTTCGACCAACAACTTAGCGACTCAGTCGTAGCAAAAGTATTGAAATGGCCTCAAACATTTAAGCACTGAAGCTGACAGAATATCCTAGTTAGCCTAGTGTTGGTGACCTATTGCTTAATTTTAATAAAATGCAGCCACACAAACAGCTGACTCCAAATATATATTTATTAAATGTAAACATCAGTAAGTTAGACCCAGTAGCATGAGTTTTTTTCCTCATAGCTGCCAAAAAATATTGAGTTCATCTTGTAAAACTATTGATGCAGCTGCTTTGTCCTTGTGTAATTAACACCAACAACTGACAGAAAAGTGAATGATGAGGCTTTATCGACCAAACACCAAGCACTAAACCCTGTGGCTATATATCCTGTATGGCTACAGAGTTTCTTGATCCTTACACTAACACCGTGATGCCATTAATGCACTAAACTTGTGTTTTTCAGGCTCAAATCTATAACAAAAGAAAAGGTGTCAGGATAGCAGTGCAGCGGGTGTCGAACAGATACTATACTGATAAGAACGTCAACTGCCGAAACTGCAACAATTTTGGACATCTCTCCAAGAACTGTCCTGACCCTAAAGTGAGTCCTGATCACCACATAGTGGCTCATATAGCACTTTTATAAGTACATAAAGGTTCTAACCACGTTTTGTGTGTGTATGTGCAGAAGTTGCTGCCATGCTTTCTTTGTGGGACTCCAGGCCACCCAGCCCGTGACTGTCTCAAAAGGCACTGCAACAACTGTGGCCTGCCAGGGCATCTTTATGATTCCTGCAGTGAGAATTCATACTGGAACAGACATTGTCATCGCTGCAACATGAAGGGACACTACCCTGACGTGAGTATTACACCCACTTTTATTTTACTTGAGAGTCAGACTTGCACTAGATGATCCAGAATTGTGGATATGCAAACATTATACGCATTTCAGAGTGTTGAACATTATATTCCCAAATCATGGGAGCTATGAGAATCCTTCATTTCTCTGTGAAGGTTTCCCATGACGATGGTGAATGTTGTTTCTGTTGGGCAATAACTCCTGGCGTTGTTAGTTGTAAAGCTGATATGTAGTTGAGGTGTTGGCTCTGTGCAGGTCAGTCAGGCTCTTCTAAACTAAAGTAATGTATTGCCCAGCTGAGACTGGAAAGGCCTTTCCCAAAAATCACTTTGCTGTGACTTTAATATTTTCTTCCACTGAAAGTAAGAGACCACAGAGCTCAAACACATGTACACTTATAGTTTTAACCAGAGAGCCAGTTTGACACAAAGAAGCTCAAACTGCATAACAGGACCAAACTGAACACATGCATGTACACATGCTTAAAGCTGAGGGAGGCAACATGTTTTGGGGTAAAATGCATATATGAAGAATTACTGTACACACAACTTCACTTTGCTCTATGATAAAACATGGGAACTGCCACAGATTGATACTGCGGCTTGGGCTTTTAATAAAAATTACTGCTGAACATAGAAATCAAAACCGCCTTCATCACAATAAATGTGGTTTGTTTTTCACTTTTTCTTTCCACTATCATCGTTTTTTCCACCTCTCACTCCCTCCCTCTTTCGCTTTCAGTAATAATGAGTGACCAGGGGTCAGCAAACGCTGCTGTTCACATTAATTGATACACTTCAGTAATTACAGCTTAGTTATGTCTCTGCCATGCTGCATATTCCAGCTATGGGCGCGTGCGTGTGCGTGTGTGTGTGTGTGCGTGTGTTGGCACTGAAGGGTGAATCTAATGACCATCAATGACAATTATCCCGCCGCAGTGTTCATTACCTTGCCCATTTACACTAATGCCACAGAATGGAAAACCCTGCAAGAAGTCAGTCTGTGTCTCTCCACCTCACACCCCACTCTTTCTCTCCCTCTCTCTCTCTCTCTCTCTCTCTCTCGCTGTCTCTCTCGCTGTCTCTCTCTCCTTCTCGCGCCCTGTCTCTCCGTCAGTCAGTCATGTACTGTGCTCTGTGTAATGGATGAGTAACCAGGTGAACACCAGAGGGAGAGTGTAGGCCAGGACACACATAACCCAATTTTTTCTTTTTCTCTTGCTCTCTCTCTGTCTCTCTTTCTCTCAATCTCTAAACCCATTCCTTTCAGCTCGTCATCCAGATCTTCAAATTGATCTCATTCTACTCTTTTGCATATTGTTTTCCAACAGCAAACAAAGGTGCAAAGTTGTGTGGCATTGTAATTACCTTTTTCTTGGAACGTATCACTTTTTTTCTCCTCTTTTCCTTACACTCACAAATTATACTGTATGTATTAGTGTCTGTGTTTGAGAGAGAAAGAGAGTCAGGTCTCAGTCCCCTGGGCCTTTCTGTGTCTCTCATTAAAGACAGACGGTTGATGGAGCGCGAGTGTGTCGCTCGCCTCGCCTGTCGCCCTCGACAACAACACACTACCCTGGCGGTCTGGAGGGAGAGAGCAAACGGGGGGGGGGTTGAAGAAAAGAAAAGAGCTAGATGAGAGGTGGAGGAAGATGCAGCTGTTGAAATTCATATTTGTTCTTGTATGTATTCAAATCAGAACAGATCACATTAAGCCAGAAAAAGTACCTACTGTTCTCACAGGCTGCTGTTTCAAGGTCGGGATTTGAACCCACACTTGAGGTCAAATTAGTGACTTTTTAGTGGGATTGTAATTTATATATTTTACAAAATATGTTGAGGAACTTTGGTGTGACTGAACAGTGCTGTTTGCACAGAACAGGCTTGAATTTGTCTCCCTCATTCTGTCTCACACACTCTCTTGACTCAGTAGGTATGTAAGTAGATAAATCTTGTTGCCTGCGGCATTTTCAATTTCCCAGTGGGAAGTGGTGGCGGTTTGGAAAGGATGTTGGAACGCTTAAGGAACAGCGTGGAGAAGCCCCGGAGATAATGCTTTAGCCACACTGGGACAAAACGACTGACTGCTTTACTTACCGACTGACTGCAGAGAGACACATGGATAGAAAATAGTTACTGAGAAATCAAGGTGATCAGACTCTAGAGAGAGATGCAAGAAGAGACTTATGGTCTTAGACGGGCAAGCAAATGACTCCGTGGCCTGCCAGGAGTTTCCATTCAGCCTCTGAATTGTCTTTCTTGTCTTTTCTCTCACCAGTTAGACTTTCATACCTCTCCCTTGTGTTTTAAAAATCTGATGTTGATGTTTTCAAAATGTTTTGTCCTGATTTTGTGTGTACTGTCAGAGTCCAAGTAAACTGGTATAAATGCAGTTTGGTCCACAGGTTTTTGGACAGTTTATCTGTATTTTTTCCTCTCTACACCAACACAGTGGATTTTAAAAAATCAATATGTGACTGAAGTGTGAACTGCATTTATTCATAGTCCCAAATATTCAGTGGCTCAAAAATAATTGGACAATTGAGTGATAAACAAATTTAGGAGATAAAGAATATGGAGTTGATTCCAAATGTTGAGCTTTAGTAGCTGTTAACTGGATACCTGAGGTCCAAGGTGCTGTCAGTGCAAGTGAAGGACGCAATCATTACGCACATACTTTAGGAGTGGTCAGGTCTACAACCTGGTTCAGTCTTGAAAAGAAGTTATAGATTAGACACAAGAGACACCTTTATGAATGGAAATAACAGAGGGTTTTCAACAAGGTGCAAACCATCGATTCCACTCAAGAATAGGGAGGTCAAAAAACATCTAAAAGAGCCTGCACAGTGCTTTAAAAAACCCTCTTTGAACAGATGAAGCCAAGATTAACGTGCACTAGAATGATGGAAATAGAGAAATATTGAGAAGAAGAGAAGCAGTTCATGGTCTGAAGCATACCACACCATCTGCCAAACATAGTGGAGGAAGCGTAATGGATGACGTGGACATGTATGGTTGCCAGTGGAACTGGGTCACTGTTTTTTTAGATGAAGCGACTGCAGATAGAAGTAGCAGCATGAACTCTGAGGTGTACAGGGCTGTGCTGTCTGCTCAGCTCCAGCGTAATGTTGCAAAACAGGTTGGACAGCAAATGGATAATGACCCAAAGGATAATGCAGACATTAACTAACAATAATATTCTTCAATGGCCAAGTCATTCACCTGATCTTAGTTCAGCTGAGCATGCTTTTTACTTACTTGATTCATTGAATTTAATTTCAGTTCAGGTTTATTTACATAGCACCAAAGCACAATAACAGTTGCCCCAGTACACGTTTACTGTAAGGTCACTGAAAAAAGAGAGCGTAGGGAGGCAGGACTGAAGACAGACCTGCAGATTTTAAAAGCACAGACTGCAAAAATAAGGACTCCATCTATGTATTAACTACTATAAAACTATTCTCTCATTTTTTTATTATGCCAGTTTGTCCAATTACTTTCGAGCTTTTCAAAATGGGGAAAAGTGACTGTAATTTCTAAACACTTTGTTGAATACTTCATTAAAAACCCTTGAATTAAAGTTGAAATTCTGCACTACAATCACATCTTGATTGTTTGATTTAAAGTTCATTGTGGTGGAGTATAAAAAAAGTGTTGTTTTTTTTTTACAAAGCTTTGTAAAAGGTATTTAATGACACAGTGTGTGTGTTTTTCTTTTTCAGGCTTGTCCAGAAATCTGGAGACAGTATCACCTGACAGTGAGTATCTTTTCACAGAAAAACTCTGTCAGCAAGTGTCATAGCAGAATTCTTCACACTCCTTCCATTTCTCCAGTTATTAGTTCTTTTTTTGTGAAAGGAGGCTAATATTGTATCAGGTTCAGTCCTGAAAAATGAGAAAGGTCCCGCTTCTTTTTTAGAAACGATGCCAAAGTCGAACAGACTGTGTGCAGGGGAAAGGAGTAAAGTGTAGGTCAAGTATACCTTTTGGATCAAGGGTTCAGATGGTGTTCAGTAGTTTCCTCTGCTCGCACTCGAATCTTGAGCTCATAGATAAAAATTCTGAGATTTGTATTTTGCGTTTGTCTAATAGCTCTTTAAAATAAGGGAAGCTGCTTTTAACTTGTGGTATGAATTCATACAAATGACAGTAAAAGTGAAAACAGGAAATCATTAAACACCAAATGTGTTTTTGTTTTCTATAGAATGTTTCACCAAATATGTCTTAGTTTAGGTTTGAATTTTTTCTTCAGTGAGTACAAGTGGAAACTTTTGTAAATGTGCATATTTGATTCATTACTTTACTGAAAATATTAAATATGTAACTAATGGTACAAACAATTTTTGTATTATTATATTCATGATAAATTATTTAGCAAAACAAAGGAGGTAAAAGGAGGTGACCTGAGAACAGCAGAACGAGTGGTTTTAAGTGGAAAGTCCCAAAATTTATTAAGCTTGGGAAATTGTGAAAAGCAATTTGTGTGGGTTTAGTTTGCACCACGTTTATGTAGGATTTCTGCTCAGAGTCTGAGTTAAAGCCAAGAAAGATAAAAAAAGAAAAATGATGGTAGTGAGGAGTGATAAAGCCCAATCTAAATAGACATCTTACCTTCTGAAATTTGTCTTAAAAAATACATAAAGCAACATTGTAGTGAAACATATCAATTAATAGCTCATTAAAGTATTTTTCAGTGGAAAATACTAACAAAAATAAATGTACTTAATTGTAAAACTTTGCACTAGCACTAAGCCGGACTCTCACCACTGCTGAATTAGAGTAATTGATCTTCTTGTTACATTTATTTTTGAATCGTCAATCAACGAGGTGTTTCCATGAGTTTCATAGAGGCAAAGGTGTCATGTGATTAGTCAATAAGTCAGTCGTGACTGGTATTGACTTTGCCCTGTAGCAGGTAAGTGAAGCGTGGGGGTAAGAAATATAGTAAAATATTAAAGAAGTACTAAAAGTTATGGGAAACTTGTCCTCCTCCTTTTCTTTCATCAAGTGCTCATGTGACATTAGTGTGTGTGTGTGTGTCTGTGTGAGACAGAAACAATGTGTCAAAGAGTAGAAAACTGTTTGACAGTCACATGGGCCATATGTCAGTGGGGAGGCATTTGCTTATTTATATCTGTGTGTTTGTGTGTGTTTATCCAAAATCTCAAAAGATAACTAGTTTTCTTGGCTTCTTACTTCCGTGTGTGTGTGTCTGTATGTTTGTGTGTGTGTGTGTGTGTGTGTGTGTGTGTGTGTGTGTGTGCATCTGAGCGAGGGGGTGATATAGACCTCAGCCTAAGAGAAAAGAGCAGCTTGTTTGTCAATTAAAAGACGTGATAAAGCATGAAATGGGCTGCCAACACCACGTGGGACGAGGGAGTGAGAGAGGGGGAAGAAGAGTGTGTGTTTGCATATATCTTGGCATGCACTGTGTGTGTGTTAGGGGAGGTCTGTCACTCTCCTCTATGGAGATTAATTAGCAGGGGCTGTCTAATGAAAAGGCAGCATCGTTAGCGCTAGGGTAGCACGGCGGGAGAGATGGAAAGAGGAGGAGGAGGAAGTGGGAGGAGGGAGCGGGACAGAGAAGTTCCAGGGGAGACGCTGGCAGAGAAGATGGGAGTTGAGTTTAATTGTTGCTCCTGTGTTTGGCGGATGAGCCTCTATGATTTACAGCGGAGTTTCACTTTGAACCACAGACGAAACGAGAACATGCTGACGAAAGTCTCCGGTCGCCTTGCGGGATGATGAAACCATTTTGTTTTTTTGTTCCCCGCTGCACTTCCGCATGTGCGTTTGTGTGTGCAATGGTGTGCTTTAACGGGTGGAGGATTGTGACCCAGGTCTAATTGAAGTATTTAAGCCATTTAAGCACTGGGAGCAGAAGGTCGTTACAGATCCAAACTGGCATGGGGGCTAGGGGCCTGCGCAGACACAAACACAGTCTCACACATACAAACACACCCACACACATGCATACACAGAGCTCCTTCTGTTTAAGACAGCCTCATTTTATTCATGATGCTGCTTATGACCCTGAACTCCCCAATGTGAGAAGGTGTGTGTGCGTGCGTGTGTGTGTGTTTGTGTGTGTGTGTGTTCGCTTTGGGAGATGTGACTCTGTCACCTTCCGCTGGGCTCAGCCAGGTGTGAAAAGGCATTCTGTCAGACCTCCCTGCTACTGGGTCCATTTATCCTTCGCTGTGTGTGCGTGCTTGTGTGTGTGTTGGGTCCGTTTATCTTCCATGAGTGTATCTGTTGTCTGCCTGCACCTGGCCCTCAACTAACAAACTCCTCCAAACCACACAGTATAGACCACAAAGCCCTGGGGTATTTACCGAGAAAGTACGATACTGACACACATGGACACACACAAACACACACAAACACACACACTCCTCCTACAAATATATAGAGCAGCAAATGGGGTAAAAAGATATCCACAACATTTTCATTGTGTCTGTGTCATACAGATTTGAGCACCTTTTTTTTTAACACAACTGTAGCACTTGTAGAAAATGTAACTGTTTCCTTTTTGAAGAACGGAGTTTACTTCTGCTGTTCAGTCTATCTTTCTTTTTCACTCTCCTACGCAAACACCACTTCACCCGCCCACCCACAGACGCCCTGTTTTTTTTCTTCTCCCCCTTTCTTTTCCATTGAAGCTTACAGTGTGGGGTCACTCCTTTTCCTGCAGACCCATGTCACTACCCCCATGTATGTTATTATGTTCTTATGATTTCCACCTAATACTCTACATACTAAATATAACACAAAACTCCCAAAATACTGGTATTATCTGGCTGAGGTCGGCCGGTGCAAAGTTCTGCCATCGACATATGTTTTGTTTTCCAGAAGGCCCTGCCGCCAACATGACTTGTTTGAACTTTTCTTTCGGTCTGTTGGTCATATGATTTCTGTTACGTGGGCATGCCTACAACTACACCTGCACTCAAGTTGCTACACAAATGGCTTTTTAAAATTTATACAAATTGCCTTTGGCCACTTCTGCATTGAGGTCAGACTGTGGAAAGTGTGACTAATAATTATTTTCATTTACAGTGGGGCAAAAAAGTATTTAGTCAGCCACCGATTGTGCAAGTTCCCCCACTTAAAATGATGACAGAGGTCAGTAATTTGCACCAGAGGTACACTTCAACTGTGAGAGACAGAATGTGAAAAAAAAATCCATGAATCCACATGGTAGGATTTGTAAAGAATTTATTCGTAAATCAGGGTGGAAAATAAGTATTTGGTCAATAACAAAAATACAACTCAATACTTTGTAACATAACCTTTGTTGGCAATAACAGAGGTCAAACGTTTACTATAGGTCTTTACCAGGTTTGCGCACACAGTAGCTGGTATTTTGGCCCATTCCTCCATGCAGATCTTCTCGAGAGCAGTGATGTTTTGGGGCTGTCGCCGAGCAACACGGACTTTCAACTCCCGCCACAGATTTTCTATGGGGTTGAGGTCTGGAGACTGGCTAGGCCACTCCAGGACTTTCAAATGCTTCTTACGGAGCCACTCCTTTGTTGCCCGGGCGGTGTGTTTTGGATCATTGTCATGTTGGAAGACCCAGCCTCGTTTCATCTTCAAAGTTCTCACTGATGGAAGGAGGTTTTGGCTCAAAATCTCACGATACATGGCCCCATTCATTCTGTCCTTAACACGGATCAGTCGTCCTGTCCCCTTGGCAGAAAAACAGCCCCATAGCATGATGTTTCCACCCCCATGCTTCACAGTAGGTATGGTGTTCTTGGGATGCAACTCAGTATTCTTCTTCCTCCGAACACGACGAGTTGAGTTTATACCAAAAAGTTCTACTTTGGTTTCATCTGACCACATGACATTCTCCCAATCCTCTGCTGTATCATCCATGTGCTCTCTGGCAAACTTCAGACGGGCCTGGACATGCACTGGCTTCAGCAGCGGAACACGTCTGGCACTGCGGGATTTGATTCCCTGCCGTTGTAGTGTGTTACTGATGGTGACCTTTGTTACTTTGGTCCCAGCTCTCTGCAGGTCATTCACCAGGTCCCCCCGTGTGGTTCTGGGATCTTTGCTCACCGTTCTCATGATCATTTTGACCCCACGGGATGAGATCTTGCGTGGAGCCCCAGATTGAGGGAGATTATCAGTGGTCTTGTATGTCTTCCATTTTCTGATGATTGCTCCCACAGTTGATTTTTTCACACCAAGCTGCTTGCCTATTGTAGATTCACTCTTCCCAGTCTGGTGCAGGTCTACAATACTTTTCCTGGTGTCCTTCGAAAGCTCTTTGGTCTTGGCCATGGCGGCGTTTGGAGTCTGACTGTTTGAGGCTGTGGACAGGTGTCTTTTATACAGATGATGAGTTCAAACAGGTGCCATTCATACAGGTAACGAGTGGGGGACAGAAAAGCTTCTTACAGAAGACGTTACAGGTCTGTGAGAGCCAGAGATTTTCCTTGTTTGAGGTGACCAAATACTTATTTTCCACCCTGATTTACGAATAAATTCTTTACAAATCCTACCATGTGAATTCATGGATTTTTTTTTCACATTCTGTCTCTCACAGTTGAAGTGTACCTCTGGTGCAAATTACTGACCTCTGTCATCATTTTAAGTGGGGGAACTTGCACAATCGGTGGCTGACTAAATACTTTTTTGCCCCACTGTATATTACTGATAAATCTCTCTGATTTTATAGATTAATAAATATTTTTGCCACTGGTGATATTTCAGATTTATAGTGTTTATATGATTGAAATAAAATAGAATGGCACACATTGGTGAATTATTACATATACACCACATAATCAGCTTTAAAGACCAGTTAAATATCTAATGGGCCAATTGAACAGTCTTTTTGACAAGAGGCTAAAAGAACCATATTTCTATTTCATAGCTAACTACACGCAAGACAAAAAAGAGGAGGATGAGAGGACGGAGAAGGACAGGGTGGAAAGACTGAAGTCATGTAGGGACCAGTAGGAAAGCACGATTAAGGGGGGGATGGATGGCTGGAGGGATGATTGGATGGGGAGCGAGGTTTAGTGACCTGCTATCTGTATTCTGGCTGCTTTAATTCATGTAAATATCATGCATAAATGTGTGCATGCATACACACAACAAACATACAACTCCCAGTCACTTTTTTTTCTTGGTGCCCAGACCCTGCTCTGTTGCATTAAGACCAGAGTGCCACCCTCTGGTAGAAAGTGAATGCTCCCTTGCCTTTAACCAATGAGTGTATGTGAAGTGGGAATTATCTTTCTTCTAACTTTTGAGACTCTGAACGAGGGTTAAAGCTCAAGCAAACGTCCGGAATGCTTGTTTTTTTACTTTAATAGAGATCAAGTGTCTTTACTAAAGAAAAAGAAGAAGTAGTTTCAATGTGTTTCACCTTTATAGCAGAAATATATGTATGAACAAGGGAGAGGGAGGAAGGCAGAGGCAGTTGGAGAGGGTGGGGGAGAACTGCTGGAAGGCGGGTGGGGGTTAATGGTGAGTGCATTAAACGGTGAAGGAGACAAGAGAGTGAGCAGAGAGAGTGAATCAGTGCGCCCAGAAGCTGATTGGTGCAGGTATATCGGTGTGTGAGCATTGATTGGCCTCCCTTTAGATAGTAATGGTGACACCTGTACATCGGTGTTTATTGATCAGCAGCTCTGCCGAGTGTGTGCGTGCGTGTGTATGTGTGTGCTGAGCCAATCTTGCGATCGTGTCAGGGTGTGTGAATTGATCTTTTCCTGTGGGACAGGTGTGTAAATGTGTCGGGGTTGCCCGTGAAAAAGCGCTCCGTGACCTTCCTAGTCGACTCCAAAATGAAGCCGTTTTAACTCCCCCTCTCTTTCTCACCTGACTGCCTTTCTTTCCCCTTTCATTTAGCATGTTGTACCCTTTTATACATTTTTGTCTGTCCGTCTTTCTTCAGAAGGTATGCTCAGTTCACACATGTCTTTGTTAGCGCAAGGTTAGGACATTTTGCCCCTTAAATCCTCTTATTTCTATAGGAAAAAATGTCTCGTTAAGACAGTCGACTTTTCCAAGGTACAAAATATTTCAGGAATCCTCATTTTCTTTTCTTTGTCTGTTTTAAGTTGAGCAGAATGAATAGCTGAAGAAAAAGCTTTACTCCAAAGAGGGTCTCCCTCAGATTAATTGTGAAAAAAGACAGTTTAAAAAAAAAAAAACTTTAATAAATCCCTCCGCTGTTGTGTAAAATAGACCTCAGTAGTGGTCGGATGTTTTGGCTGGTTTCTGTGGGGTTTATGACTTTGGTTTATATGACCGTTTAGAAATAAATATATTTACTGGATATTTAGAGGTAAATGGTAGATAATGTGTGTAATCTGATTTTTAATGGACAGAAAAGAAACATGGCTGCACTTTAGCTGTTATTCTGGTTTGAATTTATAAACATTTGTATTATTTCAGTGCAATATCATAAATGTTTTATTGCAGTAATATTAAATACAATGAAGACTGATCAAATCCTGGTGTTATTTTACAGTTAACACATTTAGATATTGTATTTGATTTCGTACGGAATTAAATTGCTGTCTGCGTTCACACAATTATTAAGTGGTATTGTTTGCTGACCTCTCTCTGTGATTGGCACACCATCTTCACCTTCATAAAAGTAAATGTTTTAGTGCTCTGAGTGTCCAAATGAGACAGATTAAGCAAAAGCATTAAGAGAAGATTGTCCTGATGCCCACACCAGCTGCGTTAAAGACAAATGAACAACTCTGATTGTATTCCTCCTATCGAAGTCCTACTTCTGCGCTGAGATCAGCCTTGGGCTTTTCTGTACACTGTGTGAAGATAGAGCGCCATTCAGTGGTCAAACAGGCAACTGCACTCCCATACGGATGCAGGGGAGGGATTTTAAGCCAGATCTTTTCAGGAGGTTTTTTTAACATCAAAAGTATTTTTACCCAGCATAACAGAACATGAATGGACTTGTGTGTTTAATTTCACAAGTAGTCTACACACATTAAACATCTCTGAACCCACCCGCCCCTCTTTCCCACCAAACAAGAAATGAAACCAACAAATACAACATGAAACACACAAACAAAAAATGATGTTGCCTTGGAGGATCAGAGGTAAACTGATTTTTTTTTTTTTTTTTTTTTTTTTTTTTTTTTTTTTGGGGGAAAAGCCAACACTCAACCAACCAACAGAATAAATATTCAGGGGGACGGCACAGACAATGGCGGAAGCATAAATGTTACCACGAGGCAGTACATGGATATGGGAACAGAAAAGAAGGCAGGAGAGCTTAAAAATCAGACACTTAGGAAACAGTAAGACATTATATGAAAGTTACAGCATACTCAGCCAAAGGTGCTGCTGTTAAAAGTCTAATTAAACCAGTGTAGGCTGTAAGTTTGCATAGAGAAATGGTTTTATATGAATGAACACTTAACTGTCACTCAGACAAAACTTAATTAAAATCGCACTCTTTCCCGCAGTAATAATATACCAACATTAAGTCTTCTCACAGGTTTAAGTTTGATCTTTATTCCACTTTTTGTTCTGTCCTTTCTTCTGTTTGGCTGACCGCTCTTTTTTTTTTTCTTACAAGAATGTCCTCAATTCAAAGTGTGCTCTGTAAAAATCCTTTAAATCCACATCTATTCAGTGAGCTGTTTTTGCTGTCTCATCATTGTACAGTACAGACTGTCCAGTCTTCTCACCTCGCCGTGTCAAAAGGCCCTCAACTCTTTATTCTCCCTCAGACTGAAGCGCTAACAGCACCGGAGGAAGGGGAAGGTGTTTGTGAAAGGAAATGGCTTTTGTGTGTCTTCAGTAGTCAGACGGATAGCACAGTTCATAAAGCAGCACAGGGCACCTTATAACAATCTAACTTCAGATGATTTATTTTAATTTCAGTTTCTCACGTCATCAGCATATTGTCATTTATAATAATCAGTTGTTTCGATTGTTTCAGTCATTATTAAGGAATCATGTTAGAATTTATTGGTACGGGCTTTTTAAGAGTCCCAGTTTCTGTTTTATGTCATGTTAAACTGATTATATTTGAATCGCATGTTGGTGATCAAAGAAACAAGTATTTTTAAAAACAAGATCCTATACGCGGATTTTTCTAAAATCATCAGATTTCTGGAAGGAAAAAGACAAATTAATTATTAAGCAACATTTAGTTGTATGACAAATCATCACCTTGTACCAAACTTGCAAGAACAAAGAGTGTTTAAACCTCAATGGCATTATGTTGTTTGTTATTACACTGTTATTACATTGTCACTTAAATTTTTACATAATTGATTGAAATATATATATATATATATATATATATATATATATATATATATATATATAAATAATTTAGATTAACAACGCTGAAAGCAACAACCCTTTCAGGAACCAAATCCATATGTACCAGCCACTACGAAGACTAATATCATTTTTATAAATATTTAAATTGAAATAACTTTATCAAATATGTGAAGAACTGTATTTGGTTGTTTGAAGCCAAATTTTGATCAAATTTATTTAGTAAAACTGCATTTTTTTTAGTTCATTCCTTCATGGCGACATTATGCAGACAAACTAGTTCTGCTTGTTTGGGGTTTTTAGGTGCTTCCCTTCCCAAAATACTTTGTTCAAACTACAAACAAAGGCTTAGAGGTCCTCATCAAAGCTTGCACACACTTTGCTATCCTCAGTAAGAAGACCAGGGACTCTGTATTTTGGAGTTTATTAGTATTTGGTAAAAGTGTCTTTAGATAATCTACTGGATGCACATGCAGGACCATAGGAATGTAAACAAATGCACATGTTCACGCACACACTCACACACAGGTGCAGTGTTATCAGAGGTCTTGCAGGCTTGCAGGTCATTGTGAATTTCCGCTTAGCTGGATGGTGTCGATTTGTGTGTGTGTGTGTGTGTGTGTGTGTGTGTGTGTGTGTGTGTGTGTGTGTGTGTGTGTGTGTAGCTGGCTGAGAATGTAAAATTAGGATTTGAAATACTGACCAGAGCATAAAAGACGCGGTCCATCTGTATGTAGTATATCTAAATCCGTGTCTCTCATGTCCATACGTGTTGTCTATGGGTCCTATATTTAATGAAAACACAGCCTCACGCTGGCCACAGCAGAAAAGAAGCCTCTCCACTCAGCAGTGAGCACTAAGAAAAGAAATCGTACAACTTGGTTTTGAATAGATTAGCTTGTATCCCCTGTTCCGCCTTCCACGGTGTGACCAGATTACCGCCACTTGCTGCCCCTAAAGGGGGGTTTTCTCCAGAGGTGGCAACCCACCGCCTCCCAGCTCTGCATCACATTATCGTTACATTCCAGGAGCATTTTTTTTTCCTCTCTAAAGAAAAAAAAAATCCAGACTCGTACTGATTGTCTACAAACTGATTGACCAACTGACAGGAAGAGATAGGAAGAGCCTCTGGGAATTGCACTGTGTGAGTGTGAGT
The DNA here is from genome assembly GCF_057381845.1 of Rhamphochromis longiceps. Lineage (NCBI taxonomy): Eukaryota > Metazoa > Chordata > Actinopteri > Cichliformes > Cichlidae > Rhamphochromis > Rhamphochromis longiceps. Next base: position 26,699,882 of record NC_140562.1, on the reverse strand, counting down.
CCTCACCGGGTGCGGGGTTAGGGTTTCGGTCTTTGTGAACTGGGAGACACAAAGAGGGCAGGAATCACATCTGGTTATTTGGAGGATCCACTTCCTCTTCCTCATTCATGGCCTACCTAACTGCAAACATGCCCACCTCCACCTTCAGCAGTCTCCTTAAGCAGATGGATTTTTGTCATTCCTGTTGATGAGTGACAGTAAACACGGTTTATATGCTTTTTTTTTTTTTTTAATTATTCCATAACAAAAGGAGGATTAATGGTTAGGTCTGCAGTTCATTCAATGCATCCTGTCTGGGAAGATGTACACCTTACAGCCATTTCATCTCTCTGATTCACAACAGTCTAATTAATCCTCCCTGTTAACCTAATATGTACATAGTGGTATGTTGCACACACACACACACACACACACACACACACACACACACACACACACACACACACACACACACACACACACACACACACACACACACCACAAGGCTCTGTTTGTTTTGGTATGAGCCCAGTAGTCTTGTGTTGTGAGGCTGCTCTCTATGATAAAGCATGCAGAGTTGGTCCCCTGTGGGTCCAGTAACATATGCAAACCTCTCCCTATTGCTGCAATAACATATGCAAAACAGCGCTGCTGGCCCCGGCCCCTATGCTCCCACCACCCGTTACTGTTCAGATCCCGCCCCCCTCTCCTCTTACACACACACAAGCCTGTTTGCTTCTCGGATTTTGTTTGATAACTGTGTGTGTGTCTCAGTGTGTGTGTGTGTGTGTGTGTGTGTGTGTGTGTGTGTGTGTGTGTGTGTGTGTTCCTTCAGATTTTAGTCTGTAACAGTCTGAGCTTTGTGTTGGCCGAAGGATTATCACAGCTTTGCCACCAGCAGCTAAGGCAAGGAGCAGAGGCGAGCAGGGCTTAGAGAGACACGGTGTATGTGTTGGGACAACTGTGGGAAAACACATTTGTGTGTGTGACAGGGAGAGAGTGCTCATGTATCTGTGCGTGCATGCATGAGAGGCCACGGATGGTTGGTTGTCTATGTCCACACAGTGGAGCCCTCAGGACCTTCTCAAATACCCTCGTACAAACTAACACACACACAAAAACTAAACCAACGCGTCATTCCTCTTCCCAGTTTCAGTCCTTTTTTTATTTTTTAGGTCAGGCTGGCTTTATGCTTTATGTGTGTGATCAAAAGCTCTTTAGGTATCAAGGGAGTCTCTCCTGTTGTGTCTGATGCTGAAAGTCTCTTCTAATGCTTGTAAGCAAGTTTATGAAGAGACATGGACATTCTCAGGGTCTTTTGGGAAATGTTTAGGTAAAGCAGATATTTTTTGCTCATGTGCAGGGTTTGTTTGTGGTTCAATCCCTGTCTGCTCCAGTCTTCATGCCATTGTGTCCTTGGGCAAGACACTGAACCCCGAGTTGCTGTCTGTAAAATGACACTCGAGTGTAAATGTGTGTGATTGTTAGATAGAAAGCACTTAGCTGCAAAAAAAGCTTGTGCAAATGTGGTATGTTGTATAAAGCACTTTGAGTGCTTGGATGGAGTAGAAAATGCACTATATAAGAACCAGTGTATTTTCTATTTAAAAACAAAAAGATGATTTCCTGCAGTATGTGCCTATTTACCTAGAGCACTGGGTCACTCTAACTTTTTTGACTGCTAAAAAATATAAAAGGAAGAAAAAAAATCACTCTGTAGGTGAACGAAAATGCATAAATACTGAAACAATCAGACTTTGCATCGGCAAAGATACCATTTTCTAATTAAATCTTTTCAAATTAGCTACATAGTTTCTTTTCTTTTTTTGAGGTTGCATGAAATACCTTACTGTGAGTAATGATCACTGTGCATCACAGCCAACGGTCCCAATCTTTAATTCAGGTGTTTTCAGTCCCATTACCACAGGTGTATAAAATCAAGCACCTAGCTGTGCAATCAGCCTTTATAAACACTTTTTTAAGAATGAGTCTTTCTAAAGAGCTCACTGACTTTGCGTTTTGTCCTGTGATTGGATGCCACCACTGCAGCAGGTTAGTCTGTTACATTCATTCCCTCCTACATGTTTCCCAATTAGCTATAAGTCATATTTTTGAAAGTGTTTAGGAATCTCTGAAATGATCTGGCCGAACATGTAAAGTTACAGAGCAGTATCAGCAAGTGCCGAGGCGAATAGTGTGTAAAAGTCTAAATGTCCTCTGGTGTTAACATCAGCACAAAAACTGTGTTCCAACAGCTTCATGTGTTACCACGACTGAGCAACTCCTGTAGGTGACATGTGCAGGTGGTACATGTGCTTTTGTCCATGTAGTGTAGCATCCACTGATGACCACCACAGCCAGCTGTGTTATTCAGGTTTTGATGGAGGTGTAATTTTTTTGTTTTTTGTTTTTTATTGAAATACTTATCTTAACCCACCAACTGACAAACATTAGCAGTGCTAGCATATAATGGCTTCCCCTTATCTAAATAATTATTTTAGCTCTTTATTCAGTCCTGTTCATTATTGGTGATTATTCCACTCAATGTTGGTACATGGCATTAATACGAAGCGAGTAGACTCTCCATAGACATAATCTGTGTAACTCAAGTTAATGCCCTTCACTCGCTATGAGTGATCCAGAACTGAACACATACCGACCAACAAGGAAAACATGTTGTTTTGCATAGCCATTGATGTTGACTCCAGTTTCCCACTCGGTTTAGACTTCAGTGGAAATGTTCCTGCTGCAAATTTATACTAAAATTATGTGTCATATTAGCTGTCGCTGCACAGCCATAGCTGTCACTCCTCACTAAACCATTTAAAAAAGATTTAGAAAGGCACCAAGCTGCGGTGATCCCTTAGGGCCTCACTCTGTTTAGATGCCCGTGATAGGCAGTGTGAGATCAGAACAAGGAGAGGAAATGAGTGAGGGATAAACGTTCATCCCGTTAATTAATATCGGATGAGGTAGAGAACTCCTCGCATGCACACGCACATTCACACCAGGTATTCACACAACTATCACAGGTTGGTGTGAGAATAAGAGGGGGATTTCGTTTCTCTCTCTCTTTTTTTCTCCGATGTCTCTCGTGCTTTCATTCATTCTGTGATCAGAGTATGTGGAGATAACGCAAGCCCAAGGTCAGGGAGAGGGAGAGACAGAGGGAGACCTACAGCCAATTTACATGAAAGATGAATGGAAAGAGGGGCAGGAAGGGTGGAGGTCGGGTGGGGGGCTCGAGACAGGGGCTGTGATCTCCTTGGGGTGCACATGTGTATGTGTGTGTGTGTGTGAGAGAGAGTTTGTGCTTGCGAGAGGTCTGTGATCTCCTGGCCTTTGTGATGGAGATGGGCCCGGCAGGCCTGACCCGATAATGACGCGACGCTCTAATAGCATTCATCCTTTCTGCCGCAAAACTACTCAAGCGGAAAAGAGAGGGAGAGAGAGGGGAAAAGTGTGAGGTGTAGATGTGGGTTTGCAGGGGTGTGTACGGAGGAGAGGGTGAAGCGGGAGGGGATGGGGAGGTTACCTAAGCTATGTTTAAGAAATGACGTGGGGCGCAAATCATTTGTAATCTCGGAATCAGGGATGAGAGAGAGGGAGGGGGCAATTTCTGCGCAGTTTTGTGGTTGTGTGTTTTGGAGAATAGCATTAGGGGTGTGTGTGTGTGTGTGTGTGTGTGTGTGTGTGTGTGTGTGTGTGTGTGTGTGTGTGTGTGTGTGTGTGTGTGTGTAAGTGTAACATTAGCAGTAAATGCACTCTGCCTGTGTCTCCTCTCTCTCTCTTTATCAGTGTATATTAGCTGTGGGCGCTGGAGCATGGAAGGCTTTCAGAACACTGGCCCATAGGGGACGGGACCCCATGTCCAACAAACACTCACACACACACACAGTCTGACGCACACAAACACAAACACACACAGTTACTTATCATACAGGGTCATTACAGGCCTCTAACTATACCTCGGAAATCAGTGGTTTATATCAGCGCCCCATATTCTCTGTACAATACACTGCAGTCCGCTTCATTGAGAGCATGGGAATGATGGCAGAGGAGAGGGAGAATGAGACAGAAATGGGAGGTTAAGCCACCGTTTTATTGTGTCCATCGTGTTTATCGGGGGGGATCCGATTGTGGTTTTTATTTAAAAATATATTTTTGATTATTTTTTTTTTTTTAACAGACTAAGCATGGCCCTCCTGTGAAGCAGCAACCAAAGCGCAGCAGACACTCTCATGCCTACTGCTACAACTGCTCACAGAAGGGACACTTTGGCCATGTAAGTAACCCTCACTGTCTTTCTTTAGTCTACGCTGAATTGTCTGTTATATTACATGTGTAGGTATTTGCCATTTTGTATACACCAAAAGAATAAAGGCCAAAGTGGAAGCAGATTCTTTAAAACAAAAAGAAACAATATTTTCTTTAAGGGATATATTTAATTGTAAGTACTTTTATTATTTGATTAAATAATTCTTTACTACTACTGTTAGGTCCAGTACTGCCTGACTGAGAAAAGTCACAAAATGATCTCATAATTTCAGTTTACGCAGCAGTTTGAGTCAGCAAGTTGAAATTTTGAACTAATAGCTTAAAACTTCAGCTTGGCTCTTGACTGGCAATTTTTATTTTTTTTGTGTGTGTTTTTTCCATTGTAGAAACAAGCTTCCATGACCCATTTGAACCAGGAACAACCCTGAAATTCTTCCAGCTTCTATGTTAAATAAAAATAAATAAATTCTAAGAGTTCTCATTATTTGTATTCTAAAATTTCATAAACGCTAAGCTAAAATATCAAATCATCAATAGCTTGCTGCAAAGTCGTCACGTGAAGTTAAAGATATAAATTTTTTGCAGCTTAGTTATGTTGAGAGGTTAATTTATACTTAACTCATTCACTGCCATTGACGTCTATAGACGTCAATTGAAAAACTTACGTTGACTGCCATTGACGTCTATAGACGTCAATGGCAGTCAACGTAAATTGAACTGAAGCCCACCAGCAGTAAAAGTAGACCTGCAAGGAGGTGCAGGGTTTGCGCACGTAAGGGATTGCGCAGTGAGACAAAAATGTGGTGCAAGTGGTGGTGCAAGTCTTGTTGTGTTTCACTGCCAGCCATTTTCAAACGGCTGGCAGTGAAACACAACAAGAGTTAAAAGGCTATGCCAGCTTTATTACGAGGCTCAAATAGCAGCTTCATACAGATGTTTCTGGTCAAAATGGACTTTTTTGACAGCGGATAAGGAAACAAACACACAGACAGAGATTATTGTAGTAAGATATAACCTCCTACAGGTTTTTGTAATCAACAGCGTATTTCACATCCAACGTCTTCGGGTTTACTCATCAGGTTCCGCATGCGCAGAGTTGTTTTTTCTACAGATTCTAAAAGTAACATAATCAGCGGGATTTCTGTAGGATTGGATTTGACCTCATGTGCTGCGTTTTTATTATGTCATTTTAAATATATTGCAGGCCTTTTAATTCTGTGTCTTGTGTGTTTTCCACAGGCATGTATAAGACAGAGGATGTTCAGTGGAGTGCATCCCACAACCTCATTGATTAACCACTATGACACTGTGGAAGAGATAAGCCGCAGACAACACAGGATAAAGATCAGGGCTAAAGGTAAATCACATAAAGAAATAGGCCAGTAAATATCTATCCTTTTTATGGCTGCAGCTATTATTCATTTTTAGGCCAACGCCTCTTAGTAGCGTGTCTTGGTCTAGGCGCAGTACTAAGCTTTCCTCCATGGGCTAAAATCCTTGGGCTATATGCTTAAAAGCCTGGTCTGTGCCAGGACACCAACTAATTTAAATAAACTCTACCAATTCTGCCAAGAAGAGCGGGCAAGTGTGCAGCCGGAATTATACCAGAAGCTTGCTGATGGCCACCAAAAGCATCTGAATGAAATTCAAAATTGTGCACTTGCTTCTTGTTTTTGTTTTTTAAGTCATTAAATGGTAAATGCCCTGTATTTGTATAGCGCTTTACTAGTCCCTAAGGACTCCAAAGCACTTCACACTACATTCAGTCATCCACCCATTCACACACCCATTCACACACGCATTCACACACTGGTGATGGCAAGCTACATTGTAGCCACAGCCACCCTGGGGCGCACTGACAGAGGCGAGGCTGCCGGACACTGGCGCCACTGGACCCTCTGACCACCACCAGTAGGCAACAGGTGAAGTGTCTTGCCCAAGGACACAACGACCGAGACTGTCCGAGCCAGGGCTCGAACCGGCAACCTTCCGATTACAAGACAAACTGCCAACATTTGAGCCACGATCGCCCCACAGCATTAGTGACCTATGCTGTGCAATCATTCCCCCCTGAAAAAAGAACTGTTCAAAGCAATAATTAAAAGCTGTTCAGCGTGTGAACCGTAGTGTTGCACAGTTGCATATGAGAAAACCGTGTTTGGAAAAAAACTAAACACAACATATCAGCAGAAACACCTCACACCATCTGTTAAGCACGTTGGTGGAGGCGTGAAAAATTGTGCTTGTTTTGCATCCACTGCAGTCTACTGTGAACTCCTCTGTATACCAAAGTATTGTAGAGGCTTGGCTGAAAACAGAACAGTGATTAAAGCACAGCAGGAAAATGAAGAGAATCAAGGTGATGCAGTGACTGAGTCAAAGTCCAAACCTCAGCCTGTGCCCGTGCTCAGCAATGATTTGGCGAAGAGAACTGTGCACAAACAAGTGCCTGCAGACTGAAGCAACATTGTAAAGAAGAGGGGGGGGGGGGGGGGGGAATTCCTCCACAATCATGTCAGATACTGACAAAGTCGTGCAAAAAAATTACTTTTGTCAACTTTTTGCTCCTAAAAATTGTTTCATAACCTATTCGGTCCTTGGGAGTACTTAGCTCTTCAGACTCTGCTTCAGCATTTTGGCGTCGCTTTGTTAAACAGATATTAGTCATGTGAGGTTGTAGTTAAATGCTGTTAAGGACCAAATTAATATTTTATGTCTTGGCACATAAGAGTTTTTATCCATCTGACTTTGTTTTTTCAATCATAAGAGAAAAAGATGAAAATCATCTAATCAAATCAGATCCAATTAATTATTTTTGTTTTTCTTTCCCCAGAACTGAAGAAAAATGGCGGTTTTCAATCTTTTTCTGAGGCCCTTCTCACACCAGGACCCCCAAAGAAGAAACAGAAGATCAGCTTTCATAAAACCAACCACCAGTCCTACCATACCCCTCGGCATACTCCTAACAACCACAATCCCAGGCCCAGCCATTTATTTTTTAATAATAATGACTTAAGTGCTGCAACACCCAAAACAAAAAAGTTTAATAAGTACAAACAACAGGAAAGCATAGGCAATGTTAAACCATGGAAACCTAAGAGACCTGTGCCCACCTCGAGAAACCCGCTGCCAGCCGCTAAACCAATTTTCGATGAAGCAGAAGACTTTCCCAGAGGGGGAGGGATGGGAGAGAAGAGGAAGAAGAGGAGAAAGAAGAAGAAAGTGAACCATGTCCCTTCAGCACAGCCAGGGGGACACACAGAGAAAAGATCTAATCCTCTCTTTGGCTCTGTTGGAGGAAAGGTGCATGGGCCTAAAGCAAAGCAAGAGAAGAGAAAAAAGAGGAAAAATCAAGCCCCCGCGACTGCTGACAAAAAAACTGGTGCGCAGATGTACCCTGCAGACGATAATCTGTTCTTCATTAAACAAAGAAAGGGCAGAAGATAGCATCGGTTTGTGTGAGGTTTCAATGTCAGAGTCTGTCAGGGCTCTGATCTCTAAAAGCAAAAGTTAAGACCGTGACTTTTAGGGGCGTGTCGCACGTTTCGTTAACTCAGGTCTCGACATAAATACCTGAAATTATTGTGGCTTTAAGGGCCTTCATGGGACCTTTTCACAAAATATTTTAACAACAGTCAAGAGTTAGGTGATGTGTATGATTTTTGGAAATATTAAAAGATGCTTCATTTAGTTGCTTCACCTCCAGGGTCCTGATTTTGTTCACAGTGGCTCGAAGTCACATTGTGATGCTTGAACAGAGCAGCATCTTTAATCTTGTTAATAACAGCTTAAAACGAGTCAGAACGCTGAAGCTGTTTATTTACTTTCCCCATGTGGTCAGTGTGAGAATACAGCTGTCCCCAGATTTAAACAGGAAGTGGCCCTTATGTTTGGAAATTGACTATGTATAAACAGCAGTTCACAATTTAGTTAGTCCAGTAAGTCACAGTTCTGTGGATTTTTAATGAAAAAGGATCATGGCCTGAAAGGAATCTGGATAATATTTGCGTAAAACCAAAAAGGTTTACTAAAACAGTTTCAGGAGTAATGGTGACTTAAAATTTATTTCTTCCCATTGGTTCCATCGTGTTGCAAAAGTCTCATTTTAAAAAAAGAAAATTAAAAATATTTGCAAGTTCAATAAGCTGATTTCCCTGTGCTTCTGCTTTGAAAGTAGTTTTTTAATGTTGCTGCTGCTCTTGGAACCAGAAGCCAGTGTATATTTAAACACGTGTTTGTGACTAATTTCATTTTCAATTTTAACTGAAGGGTAAACTGCTGCTCTTTTCTGTAACCAACCCATGCGCTTGTAATTTTTCTGTATTTATGAGCACTAATGCATCTGTTACGTACAGACTAATAGAGCAGTGATGAAAAATCAGCAGACGCCTATTTAACCGTGATCCTCTGTCATTTGATGTTGGAGAACTCTGTCAAACCTGAAAAAGATCGCTTCAGTCAGAACACAAGTATTTCTTGTATTTATTGAAGGTGATCACTTTCAGGAATGTTTTCTTGTAAGCGGACAAGTGGACTCAAACCACTGGTCCCAGATAACATGCATCACTAACATGTGGCCCCAACAGTGTTGATCATTTAAAATCAGTTGTATGCGTTCTTATTTGTTATTGTCGTAGCTAAATGAAACCCTGAAATAGGAAATCGTGTGAAGTGATCCCTTTGTAATATGACCACTGGTTATCCAAAGTGTCTGAGGAAAAATAAAACTTGAATCTCTTCTGTGATTGAGGAAGAAAGCTTGGATTGCTTCTGCGCTCGCAGTTCTTTTTTCTTATCTTCAGTGTCATTGTTATTCAATACAATTCATAGCACTTGGCTCGGGTTGATAAATGTCATAGTGGAGGTTGATGGATGAATTTTAATTTTCCCTATGCTGGGGAAAAATAATTTGTGATCTATAACAATGAGTCACAAACTATTTGTTAAAAACCCTAAGTGGCCTACTGTTGACATTTTGATTGAGGTCCAGTCTTTCCACAGACTGAGCAACAGTTTTTCTTTACTATTTATCTGCTGTGTAGCCTTGTGCTTTCATGATTTCATGTTTTCAGACGATCAGCTTGTCAATTTTATCTTTATTTTTGTGATTTATTAAAGGCACGAGGTAAAAGTACACTGAAGACTGTCAACTGCTGCAGAAGATAGCTATATGAAAGTGCCATTTTTGTACGTGAGAAGAGCAATGAACTTGGTGATAGATGCTTCCAGTATGCATTATGGAGCCTAGTGCTCTGTGAAGGGCGGTAAAGACCGGTGGATGCTGTCACTTCTCCTTAATTTGGCTTCAGTCAGTGAACCCAGACAAACTACAGAGACAGCTGATGGAGGGATTTGAATGTACTTGCCTGTGTTATCAGACATGAGAACTGAAAGATTAAAACTACACTCACACTGGGTCAGAGTGATCCAGACTTATTGTTCGAAACAAGTTAAACTCTTACACAGCTTTGATCTTTAATTGGCTCTTAAAAACATGCTTCCATTCCTCAGATGAATGAATCACAGTATAAAAACATTCACTGATAATCATCTTCATATTTCAATCTTTCAATTTATTTACTTTAAAGAGGATATACTTTATATCCTCTGCTGGTTTTTACTGACAGAACAGAAATGCTGATGAAGCTTTAAAAGGACACAGGGCTGCAAATGGAATTTTTTTTTTTTTATTTATTATTTCTGATCAAATAGTCTCATATGCCACAGGGCTCCTGTCCCACTCTTGGTGTCAAATAGGGGGAGGTCCAACAAAGGTCTGACACAGACTCTGATGGATACATCTGGCCCTTTTTATCTACTGTTCACTGAAGCCTCATCACAAATGTTCTACGTGGAAGGGTGGGTAGTAAGAAGCCATTCTTACGGAAATGTGGAGAAAGGATAAGGTATTCCAGATTATACAAACGTTTCACTGAAAATCAGTGGCAGCAGGTCACATGGGGTAGTAAGACAGAAATTTATTGTTTTAGTTCAAATCATTTCAGTATGTATGTAGGCAATCAGGAGAGAGTTGAAACAGTGAATGTCTACAGACATCTGTAAAACACCTTGGAGGCTCTGTCTTGATTTGGGGCTACATTTCAGCCAGTGGTGTTGGGGAACTTGTCAAAATGAATGGAATTATGAACACAGAGAGGTCCCTTCAGTTTTTCATCCACCATGCAAGATCATATGGAAAGCATCTGATTGGCAGCAGCTTCATTTTTCTGCATGACAATCACTGAATGTAGTAAAGGATTATCTACTTCCCATTTAAATTGTAAAAATGTAAATAAATGAGAGTGGGTTAAGACTTTTGCACATTACTTTAAATACTGGTACCGTGATTCCAGTGACTGCTGTAGTTGTGTAATTATGGTTTTTTTCCTCTAGGAAAACAAAGATTACGCTTTCTGTAACAGTTTTGAAACAATCTTTCAATTAATTTTCTCTGGTTAAAATCGATGACTGTATAACTGTTTTCTAGAGTCATTGGTTAAAATAGTCCATGAAGGCCTCGCGCTTGTTATTAACCACAGTTACGACAGCTTCTGAATGCAACACGCAGGAAGCTCGTGACGCAGAACGTCGCTCCGCCCGCAGCAGCAGGCAGTGGTGCTAACATCTTCAGTTTTTAGCCAGAAAAAGTTACTGAAGGAGCGCGTTGATCTCCCATGAGCATAGACACTGAGCTGGACAGACTGTTGACTCTGGCCAAGAAGAGAAATGGAGAACGGTACGTCCTCAACCGGTGACGCCCAGCTGGACCAGTCTATACGGCAGTGGCTGCAGTACGACAAGGTGAGCTGACAGCTAGCGTGCTAGCTCAGAGTGCTTCCGCTTTGCTGTAGTCATCAAACACATTCAGGGTTATCTTTGTACGAGCGATTTTATTTATTCTCGGGCGATACATGAAGATTCCAGTTAGTAACTTTGTGAGTTTAGTGGTGTCCTTGACTGGTCCTTTCATTTAAGCATGCATCAATGAACTTTTTGTGATAGTGCTCAATTTAGATTTTAATTTAAAGTTGTAAAAATCTGCTACTTGTTTACTATAATAAGTTGATATAAGTTTATATTGACTTGGGTTTTAATTTATCTGTATTTTCTGTTAAAGAAGTGCCCATTTCCCACGAATTACCTCAAATCAAGTATCTGCCATTGAATTACTAAATACATGATTATTATGCCTAAACCAAGAAGCGCAAAGAAGAACTGGATTCTTCTTTCTCTGTGAGAATTAGATGATAGCCTGTTAATAGTCTGGATAAGCATAACAGAAAGTAGATCTGATCTGTCATTTGAAAGCAGAATCTCATGTGTCTTAGATCTCGGCTTATAAAACACTGTAAAGGAGGATGTCCAGTTTCTTTAGCATTGTTTTGTCTCAAATCACCACGGACTTTCTGCTTGACCATCACCAATTTGCTAGAAGATTTTATGGTCTAATATTTGGACATATATAATGATCAGTGTGAAATTTCAGCTTCATATGTCGTTTACTTTTCAAGATGTATAGTTCTGAAAATTATCTCTTGATTCATTTCCACCATATCTTTTTTTTCACATTGCGAAATCTGAGGCCATGTTTGAGCATGAATCAGAAACTATTAAAGATAAAAGCCTGAAATTTTTCAAATTCTCACCTTAAAATGAACCAGGATGAGATGGATCAAAAAATGTCTGATTATGACTGGTTAAAGAATAAATAAACAAAGAAAGTAACCCGAATTATAAAGTCCAACATTTGAACATATAGTAATAATTGGAAAAGAAAACACACTGCAAAAAAGACAACTTTCTGAATGGGACATAGATGTATTTTACAAAAAATGCCAAATAAAACTTTGTCAACATGAAAAAATGCTGTTTTCATTCAACTTTAATCTGGATGGAGCAAATATGACAAATTTTTCTACAAAAGCAAAAATATAAGTAGGTCCTCTAATCCAAATAACGCAAAATTCTGGAGTTTAATGTACATTAAATTCTAATAATTTCACATCAATCATTACATGCGCCCAAATTTTAAACCATAAACTTTTCAGGGACGTCAGATGTGGACGAACAGAACATATTGTAGAAATTTGATGCTTTGAGATGAGAAAGACCCTTAAGCATTTTAGCTAGAAACCGTCATAATTCAAACTTTTTTTTTTTTTTTTTTTTTTTTTTTCTTAAATAATCTTTGTCAGCTATTTTACATCCAACCAACAAATCAAGTCAAAGAAGCCCTTGTTCACACAAAAATAGAAGAAGTCGTTCTCCGGGTTGCGTAACTCGTGACCACTCCACGAACACTGACCTGCCCTCCCCTACTAAATTAGTTTGAAGCTATTTTACTTCCAAGAACACGAGAGCTAAATTAAAGTCATCATAGAGCCCTTTTGACATTTCACCCTACAGAATTAATACTGATCTGCAAGGTTTTAACAATTACAGGTAGTTTTTCTCTACTTCTCCTCCTGTCTTACGTGTAAAATTAAACCAGTTGTGGATTTCATGGTAAACTGAACTGTGCCTACTTTATGAAGCCAGTCATCTGCTTGTGAGTGACCAGTGGTGTTCCCCAGGGCTCTGCTCTTAGACTTCTCTTATCTTAGACAGAGAAGTTTCCACTTGGGTTACGTATCCACAAACATTCATCACTGCAGGTTTGCTTTCTTTAAAACCAGAAGTCAACTTGTGCTTGTACTCAAGTGTCTGTTGTTACTGAGTCTTTTTCATTTTAATGATTATAAATCCATAACCCTCTGTTTGGTCCCCAAACGTTTGTCCAAATTTTGCAGGAGACTCTTCCTCCTGTCTGCAAGCATCAGTTGTTCCTAATATTATATTTATTTTTAATATTTACGTCATTATTTTTATAAATACTACAAAATAACAGAATTATTTAGTGGAAAATAATTTGAAATTATAAATCAGTAAAACAGAATATGACTCAGATTTTATAATAACCCAGTCAGCTGCTGGTCATACATTCTGGTATGTTGGTCATTACTGAAACAGAACCAGTCACATGGTCTTAACATGCTTACAACACAAATGTATAACCAAACTAACCCGGCTACTACCCGACTATCAGACCTACACAAACACAGTCATTCTTGGCCTTAAAGACATATGGGATGTCACAAATTAGGTCACACTGGAAAAAGACCCCAGATTCATTAGTCTTGAGATAATTGTGTTACAGCGGCTTCCTCAGGGGTCCACGTGGTCAGAAGTGCCGTCCTGTCTGGACGTTCTCATAGTAATTCCTAAGTAGACTGATTCTTACCCTCTAAACTTTCCTGTTGTCTATAGAAGCTTTTGTGTTGGGTTTTTTAATGCTAACTTTATCATCAAGTGACAACACTGTAGACAAGATTTTAAATCTTTAATTGTGTTCGTTTATTTATTTATTAATTTGTGGATAATAAAACATTTCCCTTCCCCAGAACCCCAAAACGAAATCCATGGTGCAGGATATGGTGAAAGAGGGAAACATGGAAGCTTTGAAGAAGTGTTTCTCCTCCAGGATGGAGTTTGGCACAGCAGGTCTGAGAGCAGCCATGGGGCCTGGCATATCCTGTATGAACGACCTCACTATTATTCAGACCACACAGGTGGGTCAATACTGCAGCTCAATACGTTTCAAGTCGCATGCAAAGTTGAATGTTTCCGTTTTTGATTTTTAGTCTTTGTTTTGTGAAGAAGTTGAGGAATGCGAAGTATTTTATTGTCACCCAAAACCCCCCAAAATCTGGTTCACACTTAATTTTATAGCTGAATTTAAGATCGTATAGATTGCTTTATAGCACTTCATAGTTTATTCCTGAGTTGCTGCCTGTGTGTGAGTCAGACCTTCCCCTTAGTTCTTTTCTGGCTCTAGAATAATGGAGATTGCTGTTTTTGCACTGAAGATCTGACACTGCAGGATCGTGAAACTATATATACAAGCAGTCCTTCAAATCACTGATTTGTATAAAAGCTAGCTCAGTTTTATGATGATTGCTTTTATTCATATTGTTCTGAATATATATCCAACTTCATGTTCTGTAATTATTATTTTGTGATTTTTATCTGATTCATTACATGATTGAAATTGTTATAATCCGGGTTAAAACCCATCCATAGTTTGTGCCTTTTTTGTGAGAGGTGCTGTGTGTATATATATTTATTTAAAGTTATTATCAACCATTCTCAAGACCTTTCTCTTGTATCTTCTAATCGTTTCCTCCCTGACAGGGTTTCTGTTGCTACCTGGAGCAGAGTATTGGGAACCTCAAAGAGCGAGGGGTGGTGATTGGGTACGACGCTCGCGCCCACCCTCCCAGCGGGGGCAGCAGCAAGCGTTTCGCCAGCTTGGCTGCGGCTGTATTCATCAGCCGAGGAGTCCCTGTCCACCTCTTCTCTGACATCACCCCCACGCCCTTTGTGGTAATCACTTGGTTTCCTGTGTTTTCATCACTTGGGTGTTTTTTTTTGGATGTTGCAACACGTATTCAACACAGTCAAAAAAAATTAAAGCAAATTCCAATTTAAAAAAAAAAATCCGCTCACTTTCCTTCAGTGTACAGTGCAACATGTTGCATAACACATGTAGCAGTCATCAGATTATGTTCACTTTGAAGAAAGAGGATCTGTGATTAGCAATTTAGGCTTTAGACATCAATACCACTTAAGTCTTGTTTGTATTTCCAGGTGATTATTCAATATATCTATTTATCCACTTATTTTATTCAGTTTTTGCTCAATTTTCCTGTTGCATTACTTATTTTCCTTGTGTAATAGTGAGAGCAGCACGCAATATTTATCTTGTTTTTATATTGCACTTTCCAAAGCCAAGCCGTAAAGTGCTAGTCCAACACGTGAAAAAAATAAAATACATAGAACAACAGGTTTCAACAGGTGATTTTAAAAAGCCAGCAGATAAAAATAACTTTTAAGAGAAGATTTTAAAGACTGCCTACCTCAGATGTTCAGTCAGGGAATTCTGTATGGCTTAAGAAACAAGCATAAAATGTTTCAATCACTTCTAAAGCTATGAAGTCGTCAGTGAAGAGCTGCAAAGGCTGCTGTAATGCTCCCTCTGCTTCAGCTACGTGTTAGAAGCCTAGCAGCTGCATTTTCATTTAATAGTAGCCTGTTTATGTTACGCTGGTGTAAGTAGTCAACTCTGGAAGAAATAAAAGCAGGACCTTGTTAAGTCATGCTGAGATAGGAGTGAATGGATTTTAGGTGTCTGTCTAAGCTGGATGAAACAGGACTCCATGAAATTTTAGACACTGTGCATCAAAAGATGTCAGATTCAAAGATTAGCCCTGGGTATGAGCCTACTTAGACCAGAGGAAAGATCCACAATCATTCAGCCTTAGTGAAAATGTAGACTATATCTCTGCAGGATTTGCCCAAAGGCCAGCATGCAAACACACAGCAGTGGTTTAGGCCCGTTCTCAGTAGGCATTCATCGATAAGTCAACCAAATATTAGTATTAGCCAATATCTGCCTTTTTCTACTGGCAATCGTGGCTCAAGAGTTGGGAGTTCGCCTTTTAATCTGAAGGTTGCCGGTTCGAGCCCCGGTTTGGACAGTCTCGGTTGTTGTGTCCTTGGGCAAGACACTTCACCCGTTGCCTACTGGTTGCCTACTGGTGGTGGTCAGTGGCGCCAGTTTCCGGCAGCCTCGCCCCAGAATTTCATAAAAGCGTATTCCTCGTTCTCACTTTTTCATCCTGATTTTATCTTTCACTGCAGTTTTGTGGGAAAGAAAATCTTTGTGTAGCACAGTTTTGTTGTGAGTCTTCAGACAAAAGGAAAACGAGGGAAAACGTCTGCTGCTCAAATTCACCTGATGTTCTCCCAAAGTAATTAAAAAAAAAAAAAATTATATTGACATTTTCCTTAAGTGCACCTTGATCACGAGTAATTGCCTCCATGATGGCGTTATAGCAGAAAACATTTTAACCATTTGGCTCTCAGTAGAAATGAATCCAATCCCTCATAGTAACCAACTATAACATTGTTTTATTAGTAACATTTTCAAATAGGCTTTCTTTGTATTTCTTAACTTTTTTTTGCTTCTGCATGGTGTTCTTAAAATATTTATCATATATGAGGTACTATTGTCTTTCTCTCATTCTCATTGTAGCCTTTCACAGTTTCCCACCTGGGTCTGTGTGCTGGTATCATGGTGACGGCCTCTCACAACCCCAAACAAGACAATGGCTACAAGGTAAGACCTCATCATTGCCTTGTCTTTCTTCCTTAAATGCATCAATAGCTTACTGATAGTTTTATTTATAATCTCTGCTAATTTAAAAATTACAAAGTTCCAATTTCTTTCCCATAAATTTCTGAAACATTTAGTTTTTTCTGGTTTTGTCCTAGGTGTACTGGGAGAACGGTGCCCAGATTGTGACTCCTCATGACAAAGGTATATCTAAAGCCATTGTGGAAAACCTGGAGCCTTGGCCTGAGTCGTGGAACACGGAGGAGGCTCTGAAGAGCACTTTGCTCAAAGACCCCTATCAGGATATTAACACAGAATACTTCAAAGCCATCCAGAAACACTGCCATCACAGGTGCTGCATAGATACACAACTTGCTGAGCAGCATGTACCATTTAAAACATGCTAGCGATTCTACTGTGTAATGTTTTAAATGCATAAGCTGCCATGTAGGCCGTACAAGTACATGATGCTTCGAGGTAAAAACTGTGGATATTCATAAATCATGTTTTGACTTTTTTTGCAGGGAAATAAACAAGAAGTCAGAGGTGAAAATTGTGCATACATCTGTGCACGGTGTTGGTCACACGTTCGTCCAGTCAGCATTCAAGGCTTTCGATCTTCGTCCTCCGTACGCAGTGGAGGAACAGAAGGATCCAGACCCCGAATTTCCCACCGTTAAATATCCTAATCCTGAAGAGGGAGAGGGAGTCCTGGTGCGTAGTCAACATTTGTCACACCCAATCATATGTACAGTTGCGTCCGTAGGTTTTTGGACAGTGACACAGTTTTAATGTTCACGATCATGGTGGATTTTAAATCAGATCATCAAGATGTGATTGAAGTACAGACGGGGAGTCTCAGTTCAAGGGTTTTTACAAAAGTATCGCATTACTGTTTAGGAATGACAGAATAGCCCTGTACACTTAAGAGTTCATCCTGCGCCTGTTTCACTTTGTTTGACGATGACACACCTTCCTCTTTGAGAGTATTCTTGACATTTTGTGAAGTTGTTTTTCTTAACTAAGGAAATAATTTTGTAATCATGCACTTATTCTTCTTGTATTGAGATTTCCAGTGTACAGAAACCAAAATGAAAGTACAACAAATGTTTCACTGCCCTAAAACATATACAGCTGACTGTAGTAGATGACTGGTTTTGGTTGATTGTGTAACAAGTGATTGGTTGTTCTTGCAGACATTGTCATTTGCA
The DNA here is from genome assembly GCF_057381845.1 of Rhamphochromis longiceps. Lineage (NCBI taxonomy): Eukaryota > Metazoa > Chordata > Actinopteri > Cichliformes > Cichlidae > Rhamphochromis > Rhamphochromis longiceps. The sequence continues at coordinate 26,682,200 of NC_140562.1, read as the reverse complement.
CTGGCAGAGAAGGAGGGGGCCTCTGTGGTGCTGGCGAATGACCCTGATGCAGATCGACTGGCCATTGCTGAGAAGCAGGAGAGGTGTGTTTGTGTGCATATACAGCTTTAATAGTGTTTGCAGCAGAGTTTGACACAAACTCATTGGGCAGGTTTATTAGGGTTGAATGAATAAAAATTATGGTGACCCACACATTTTAGAGCTACTCAGGACCTCCAGCTGCTCAGTTCCGGGTCTTCTTTGTCATTGTTTTACATGATGATTTCATCTTTTCAGTTGGTGAATGATCAGACCACTCTGCACCCAGACTCTTGTAATAAATGCAGTGTGTAGTTCGGCATCATCTTGCTGAAATATGCAAGGCCTTCCCTGGAAAAGATGTCTAGATAAGAGCATGTGCTACTCTAAAACCTGTATATACCTTTTAGCATTGATCATGCCTTTCCAGATATGCAAGGCACCAATTCAGAGATCAGAATCAGAATCAGAATCAGAATACTTTATTGATCCCTGGGGGAAATTATTTTTTGTTACAGTGCTCCATTTTAAACCAACATTAAGACAAGACAGACAATACGCTAACTAAGAATAGTACAATATATACATATATATACATACATACATACATACATACATACATACATACATACATAAGTCACTTATAAATAAAGATGCAGCCTTTTGAACTGACTGCTGATAACATGCCGGATGGTCCCTTTCCTCTTTAGGCTAGAGAACAAAATGTCCATTTTTTTTTCCAGAAATAATTTAAAACTTCTATTAATCTGACCGTGGATCAGCCTTTCTGGATCTTCTTCATATGTAGCTTCTCCTGATTAAGCTTTAACCTGAATTTGTAGACGGCGAGGTGAACAGAAGGGGGTTTCTGAGCCCACGCAATAATTTCCATGACAGATTCATGCATGTTTTTAATGCAGTTCTGCCTGAGACCCACTGAAGATCACAGGCATCCAATACTGACTTTTGGCCTTTTTCACGCGCACATAGAGATTTTTCCAGATTCTCATAATCTTTTGATGACATTATGTGTTGCAGATGAGAAGATGTTAAAAGTCTTCACAATTGTTTCATTGAGGAAGATTTTCGCAGTTTGTAAATGCAGCTTTTTGCAATTTGGTGAATCTCTGTCCATCTTTACTTGTACGAAACTCTGCCCTCTCTAAGATCTTCTTTTTATACCAACTTATGTGACTGACCTGCTGCAATGTAACAGTTTAAACATTGCATATTACAGAATGCTTTGATGATCACAGATCGATGACCCTCTGCATAAGGTAGGTTAGCTTGCCTTCACTTCCATAACCTCTGTCTGTGTCTGTGTTAGTGGACGGTGGCGTGTGTTCAGTGGTAATGAGCTGGGAGCATTGCTTGGCTGGTGGCTATTTCGCTGCTGGAGGGAGCAAAACTCCGACGCTGCTGCTGTGAAAAACCTCTACATGCTGTCGAGCACAGTCTCATCCAAAATACTGCGCGCCATTGCCCTGAAGGAGGGATTCCACTTTGAGGTAACAAAGTTGTTTTTAAAATAAGATCAGTTAAATTTCCCCATGCATCAAAAGATTCTGTAAGATGGGCCTAACTGGAGAGGAGTGCTTGTATGGAATTCCTGCTAGTAATCGTATTTAGAAGAAACTGAGATAAATTTTAAAAAAAAGGGCTATGAGACTATTTAACAATACTGTTTTAGGTTTCACCACCGCACGTGTTTCAGATTGAATGTTTCAAACCATTCTCCGTGGTTACTGTTAACCAAATTTCTTACATAATGTTTGGACAGGAAACACTAACAGGGTTCAAGTGGATGGGTAACAGAGCCAGAGACCTTTTGGACCAGGACAAGACCGTGCTGTTTGCCTTTGAAGAGGCCATAGGTATTATCACACGCAGCACACACACGAATGACTGTTTTCAAACTGAGACCAGTCCTGATTCATGCTTTGTGGCTAATGCACACAATGATCTCCACAGTGTCACAAGCTGAGTTAATTTTAACTGCCTAAAAGTATTCAAGTAACATAAATTTGTGTGGGATCAGTTGATGACAACAACATTTTTCTGTTTGAGTTTTTGGGAGCTCACAAGATCTAAACTAAAGTTTAAACTCAACCTAAATCTAAACCTTTCAAAAACTTGCTTGAGGATTAAAAAATAGCCTTAAAGTGATGGCAGTAATGAAACTGAAATGTGTAGTCACCTGTTGGTGAACTAAACTAGATATATAAAGTGCACAGTGACATGGAAAAGTAAAGTTACTATGAACGGTTAAGTGAGAGGTGTGTGAGCTGATCGCTGAAAGACATGAAGTTAATTTTTAACTTCTTTTGGGCCTTTCAGCTTCAGAGACCTTTATCCACAAACGTCTTCTGCTGTGGCAGCTGTCAGCAGCCACGGCTTCTCTAAACAGCTACCTGTGTCTATGAAAGTAAAGAAAGCTGGTTCCTCATCTCATAGTTTAATCAAGAAGTGGCAGTTAACAGGAACAGAGGAGGTTAAGTTGAGATCTGTAAGACCAAAAAAGGGAGAATTGCTTGTAGGTTTGCTAAGAAGACCAAGGACAACCCCTGTTTAACTGCAAAAGACCTTCAGAATGAGTCACCAGCAGTGCACTGAGGACTAAACAAATATGACCTTTATGGAAGTGGATGAGCTTTTTGGCTGTAGTTGTTTCCACTTGCAAAGCTGAAAGTATTTGAGTGGGAGAGGGAACAATAGATCCAGTTTAATATCAGCGAATAATTCTGGAAGCAAAGGTCACACCATTTCATCTCTGACAAGGAAAGTATCACAAACTCACCTCAGACTTCACAGTGGACTAATTCAAGAGGTGCAAGATGATGCAGAGCTCTCACAGTCCCCTGAACTAAACACCACTGAAAACTGTGACCAAAGGTTGCATCATTACTGTGAATAGAAGTGCTTCACTTTCTTTGTGCCGTCCTGAAGTATACTTGCAAAATATGAGTCATCAAAATTAAACATGTAAAAACATCAGATTCATGTGATGTGATCTCAGTCTTGATTATTAAAAGGTTTGAGCCGTGCTGACAGTCAAACACAAAGGCTGAGTTAAAAATAAAAGTTGTTTGGGGTCAATACGATTGTTAGTAAGTCCAACACACACATACAACATAACAGCATAGTTTCCAGCATTCCTATATAATAAGATTATGATACTATAATTGGAATCTCATTCCTTTGGATACACTGCTACTAAAAGAAGTGGCAGCTGACTACAGCAGCTGGAGGTTTATATAGTCTAAGTGAACTCTGTGTGTGTGTTGCAGGGTATATGTGTAGTCCCTCTGTATTGGACAAGGATGGAGTGAGCGCTGCAGCCATAGCAGGAGAGATGATTTCCTTCCTGGCGACTAAAAAAATCAGTCTTTCTCAGCAGCTCACTACAATCTATGAAGAGTAAGATGCACACACTTGCGTACATTTCACCTTAAACTTTGAATAACCTAAAACTGCAGGCTCTAGCTCTGTCTTTGATTATTTCTTATCATCAGGTATGGCTACCACATCAGCAAGAACTCTTACTTTATCTGCCATGACCAGGAAGTGATCCGCAGTCTGTTTGAGCGTCTGCGCAACTATGGTGGCACAAAAGACTCGTATCCCACCGAATGTGGTCGTTTTGCCATCGACGCTGTGCGAGACCTGACCACCGGATACGATAGCAACCAACCCGATAAAAAAGCTGTAAGGGCACAAACTTCACACCTGCAGTTCATACACTGAGAGCATAACAAACCTCTTAATTACACATTATAATTGTGTAAGAGTTTCCTTTTAAAACAGTTGTTAGTTTTAAACTGCAGAAGTTTTGTGTTTTTAATTTTGCTCGTCTTTCCAGTTTTATTTATTTTAGTGTATCTCTCCCTCTGTCCATCTAACACTCCTTCCTCTCCTCTCTCAGGTTCTTCCCACGTCTAGCTCCAGTCAGATGATCACCTTTACCTTCTCTAATGGGGGTGTGGCCACCATGAGGACCAGCGGCACAGAACCAAAAATCAAATACTACACTGAACTCTGTGCTCCTCCTGGTAACAGGTAGGTTACTTTAGAGGCAAAGCTAATATAAGCAAACTATAGAACTGTTAAATTTTTCTACACCCTGCAAAATGGCTTTATACATCTTCTTTTGTCTGATATCAGCCCAAATCCTGAAGGAATTTAATGATGGGCAAAAACGTTTTTTTGGGGTTTTTTTTTTTTTTTTTTTTTTTTGTAGGAATAAATAGTTGTTTTATTTTCTCTGAAGATAAAGAAACTCCACAGTTTGAAATGTCATAACTGAACAGTGCAACTCTAGTAATCCCTCATAAATGTCAACGGGTTTTTTGTTTTTGTTTTTTTGTCTCTAACAGTGATGTGCCGCACCTGAAGAAGGAACTGGATGACTTGGTTGATGCCATCATTGAAAACTTTTTCGAGCCAGATAAGAATAAGCTGCAGCCAAAGCCACAGTAGCTCAGATGGGTCTGTAACAACAAGCAGGACAAGCTGGGCTTAATATCTCTGACCAGCATGCCACGTGTTGTCTGAATTCTCCAGACGAGATTCTTTTTAATTCTGGCTTTACATCAATTCATAAACGTGTTAGTGACAAGTTAACCATGTGGCTCTTTTACAATTTGGAGAAATCATGTTGTTGTTGATGATAATTAGTCATTTTAAAATGATCTCAAGGGTCATGTGTTCCTATATTTTCAGTAGTCAAAATGTTTCACAGCTTCATGTTTTTGTTTTTTAAAATTCAGTTTACCTCAATGCCGGAGATCTTAAAGCGCACAAGTCCAACCATCTTACACCCACAGCCATTCCTGTTTTCACACTATTATGCGTTCTGTATTTCCTGTTTTGATGACATGCATTCCACAGTGTGCTTCAGCATCATTTGCTTTGCTGCTAATGTCAAGAATTAGAGGAGTGTGTAAATGAGAACATTAAAAGTTTATAGCGCCATCAAGTGGAGACACCGACTCCTCGTTTCTTCATACTGTATGTTGTTAGAAGTGTTAGAAGTCAGAGGTTTTTTGTTGTTGTTTTAACTTATTTTCAGTTTAAATTCATTTGATGGAGAATAAATAATGTGCGTGTTCCGGTATTCTTCATGCTGAAAAATACAACTTTACTAAATAAAGATTCTGACTGTACATGTGGAGGTAAACGTGAAGTAACAAAAAAAAAAACACAAAAAACGAGGGGACACACTATCGATCTGTTTTGTGAGTTCCACGACGCGCACATTTGTCGCCCCTGCATCCTTCGCCAGCGCGCACACTCAGCATGCACTTGTCATGCCCCATCTGAGTACAGAGGCGAGGAGGACGGTAGGATTTGGTCTATCTATATTTAACTCGAGCTGAAGACGGCTCGAGCTGTGTAAAGGGCTCTCTCTCGTTCCTCTGTAGGCAGTTACTCTTACACCATAAGATTTCTCTCGGTGGTGGTTCTGCCGCTAGCCACGACAGACCGGCGTGACCGGGGCAGGTAAGGAAGGAGGAGAAGATGAAAATGTTAAACTGATTAAAACCGGACGTTGTGCGCGTTGGGAATCTCGGGGTAAACAATATTTGGTGCGGGGAGCAAATCGCGCAAACCCCCGTGCGTAAAAATAAACGGCTACGTGCGTAAAATGACCAAAACCCCGTTACGATCCGTTGTTTGCCGCCCGCTCCTTGTATAAAAAATAGCTTTCACTTCCGCGTGATGCTCTCGAGCAGCATACAGATCTTGAACGTAGCACCGCTGATGAAGTTAACGATTTATTTATATTAAGGCAGGTATGAAAACGTTTGCCTTTTGCTTTTTCGGGACTTTAACGTGATCGTTTTGGTTAAACGGACAATGTATCTTTACTTAATCTTGTACTCGTGTCCTAGTATTAAGGTTCTGACGCTGTTGTGTAATTTCTCACGGATTTTAAATGAAAAACGTAATGTGCAAACACAGGTGAGCGGTTCTGTAGAGCTGTATGATTAGATGAAGTGAGGGGGTCCCTTTCCCCTCTGTGACAACTAACCGGTCAAATATGATATTTGAAGGATTACCATCATTTGTTTGTGTGTCCTTGAGAATGTACCACTGAGTCTCACACACAAATCAGGTGATTCATAGTGTCCTGGGGAAACTGGCCTCATTCTACACTAAAAGCAAAGTCGAGCAAACATCAAGCTACAAGATTAAGTTCTAATTTGCAAAGTAAATGTTTGTGTAGCACATTTGTGTTCATTTGAAATCTCATAAGATCAAGCTAGATTGCAAATGCCTGCGGCTGTCCTTTCAGCTGTTTACTGGCTCTGATCTCTAACTGATATTTTGTAGGTGAAGTGGAGGCAAGCAGCTGCCTCAGGTCACAGACATCATGGAGGGTCTCTACTTTGAAGTGAAGCCAAGAAGGAGTGAAGCTCTTGGACCAGGGAGCTCTGACAAACCCCGTTATAATCTAACTCCAAACCACCGCTCATGTCCTTCACTTTCACATCTGACCTCTGCCACGCAGTGTCTTCAGAAGCTTGGGAGGGAGAGGATTGCATCATGGGGGGCAAAGATGGAGGTGGAAGGAGAGGAGGACGAAGTACGATACAAACTGACCATGATTGGTTTTCGGAAAGTCCACCATTTGACCACCATGGCTATGCTACCCTGGGTGGTGGCTGAAATCAGCAGGTCCCAGCCCGGTGAGAGGGAGCAAGGTGGTGGGGTGCAAGCTGGGGGGTCTGGAGGTAGACAGCTGGGTCCTACTTCACGCAGTCAGACAGTTTTTCTGTGTGTGTCAGCATCAAGGGTACGATGTGTGTCCACGCTGGGAGAGAGCCTTGTATGGGACCCTCTGACACACACAGTTCTGTTTGAATGTCTTCCTCACCATGTGACCAAGCTAATTCACAACAGCCAGGAACCCAGTAGCTTTGCCTGCCTGGTGAAAGGCACACAGACTTGTGCCTGCTATGTCTTCCAGTGCCAGTACAGAACTAAGGTATGTATAAGTGTGTGTGCATGTGTTCTTGGATTTAATTACTTCAATCAACAATCGGGTAGAGCGTTTGAGGCTGTAGAAATAAACTACACATGTATGCAAAGTTACAAAACAAAACGTGTTTCACAATAACACAGAACAGCTTCAGAGCTATGGTAAATAAATGCACATGAGCCAAATTAGAAGTCCAAAAACGTCAAAGGGAGTTCTCTCACGACAAGCAACGGCATATGTCAACCACAAACATATCAACACAAGCTCAGCTAGTCAAAGTATATGGAAACACAGCATGTCAGATAATCTGGAGCACCAAGGTACAGATGAGAATGACACGAGGGGATCACCAGCCGTGTGACGACCTCTTCCTTATGTTTGCACAAATGACAAAAAGCTGCCTGAGCATTCAGTGTGACCGCATCAGTATTTATTATGACAGCCCACAGAGAGAAACTGGATCTGGCTTTGGCTCGCTTGCGGCCCACATGCTCCGTGCTTTTATTCCATTCAGCAACACGAGCAAACACAGACGTGCATTTGATCCACTAACAGTGACACACTGAGGACCAACACACCCCTGACCTCTAGTCCTTTTACCTTTCCTCCACATGACATGCATGGCCAAAAGCCTGTGTGTTCAAAGTGAAGTTGCAGCTGGTGTTAGATCAGGCCCGAGACATTCGATAGCATGCCATGCCCAACATGCCAGAGACTTAAAAGAGTTGGCCAGATTAGGAAGATGGAGACAATGAAGGGTACTCGATGTGAAACGTGATGAGTCAGAGAAGTCAAAATACAAAATGTCACATGTGCACCGCAAGAGAAATACCAGCACGCTTCAGTTATGCCTACAGCCATCATTTACTGTGTGGGGTAATGTAAATATCACTGAGTGTACATCTGTCTTAAATGCACACATGTGTTCTTCAGCATTTGCACAGCGGCTGCAGACATGCCTGGATACGCCTGTCTGTTTTGTTGATCAAGAGAAAATGAGCATACTTTACATGAAACGTGCAGGATGTGAAACAACGTTACCATAGAGATCACTTCCTGTCGCACAGATCCTGTTATGATGTTATGTTTGCAGCAGAGTGAGCGCTTGTTGTTTTCATTACCTTTTCGAACATGTGACCATGATGATGTCAGGCTGACCACCTGTTGCTCAGGCTTCTCTCGCAGTTACATACATTCTAATTATAAGTGGCATCTCTACACAGTGCTGCGGGGCTTTAAATAGTGAGATAATACAGTCTTTTCTTTAGTGTTTTAAATGTTGTCAAATAAGTTTTTATTAAGCAGAATAAAAGTGCATACTTTACAGCAAGATGGGAATCTAGAATGAACCCTCACCACCAAAAGCACAAAAATCATCAGATTTTGAGTCAAATTAATTTTACATAACCTTACATCACAGACTTCACCCTGCCTCTCGCACTATGACAGCTGGGATAGTTGGCAGGAATGAGACAAGATAAGTTTCTAAATCTTGTGGAGGATCCGGATCATCTGGAACAAGGCACAGACAGCCAGGGGAAGAGAGAGGCATCAGGACAGATGAATGTCAGCACACTGAAAATAGGGCAGAGGAGAGGAAATGGGGAGAATACGGGAGAGGGAGCTTTGAGGACAGCAATTAATCTAATCTCATCTAAATTAGGTGCAATACATTTAATGGGAATGAGACCTGGATTCATAAGCCTCAGCACAAATCCTGATATTCTGATTCCAGAGGAATTGACCGGCTTTGGATAAGGGCATCCAGCCTCGTGTTTTCTTTTCAACTGTGAGGATAGACAGGAGCTGAATATGCTGTGGAAATTACAATGTAATTGTGTTAAAAGATTTGAGAAAATCAGACAGCTATGAGAGGGGCATGCCCAGTCACAAACTGTGTTTCATCCAAAGCATCTCACAGTCTGATGGTGGAAGACGGAGCTGGAAAAAAGTATCTCTGCAACAGGCATGGATCGACTGAGAAAATGACACAGTTGTCAAGAGTCTCTGTTCAACCTGCTGTCTGAGCTGTGTCAGCCACACACACAAACACACACAATATCGCTCTTTGCTTCTGGAGTTCTTGTCACTTGTCACACCGCAGTAACAGCAGTTTCACACAATTTGACACATTTCTCAAATGGGGCATTTCAGTTTGGACTGTTGTGATATGAAATGTGCACCTGAACATACCAGATCAGGGTTGGTTCATGGCTTTCTGGCTTTCTTTATGAGAACCGTGCCAAGTAAAACTTTTGAATCAGAAAAAATATCTGTATTTTTTTCTTTAAGCACATATTCAGAGTCAGAGAAAATAGAAGTTCCTGTTCACTGCAGGGGACAAAGAATGTACCACCATGAAGGATTTGTTCTTGTTGCTGCATTAGTGGTTCCTCTTGACTGGTTACACGGTTATAATTTAACTGCCTCCGGACAGGAAATGCAGCTCTCTGCTCCATGTTGTGCCATGTCATACTGTTATCGCAAAAGAAGCTATTATATTGGATCTCCATATCTGCAACTGAAAAACTGTAGAGTTGCTTAACAGTGCAGTTGAATATACACATCTACTTTTTTTTAGACCACTAATGTTATAGACATTTAAGGTAAGTGTGTTTTTAGATGGTTGTCATTACTATTTCAGGAGTAACACTCTGTTACAGGTGCCACTGTGCTTTGCAGTTTCCCTTGTGTGTTTTGTAAATGTTTGCAGGGACATGGGATCTTTTTGTGGTTAAAAATGAGACATTATGGGAAAAAGAACCACCAGCACTAAATTTAAGTACCTCAGCAAGAAACATAAACTTCCTATTCTCTATCAAGGGAGAGAAATGATCTCAGGAGGTCGGTGGGGCCTCCCCTTTCTGCTGAACTAGTAAATAAGAAAGTAACCACTGGGTGTCACCACAGAGGTGTCTAAAAATCAGTGTTTCGGTGTGAAAATCTGTTTGCATGACTTTGTATTTGTTGCTGTGCTTTTGTGTGATTTCAGCTTTAAATTTACGTTTTACAAGCCAGCTTCTCTTCACTGTAACTGGTGTCCCTGTGCAATCTGTGATTCGTCTGGCGAGTCGAGAGCAGAGACGAAGGTTTGTTTTGTTTGTCAGGTTTAATTTGTTTCTTGTATCTTGGTTGAGAGATGAAGCACAGGGAGATATTATTACATTTTGTTGCAGCTCCAGATCACTTGCATCAAAATGACTAAATAAGACCTTGGAGGAGAATGTGCTCTCTGAGTGCCTTTGTGTTCATTAGCAAAGTTACTAAACCTATTTTTCCTTTAATGTATGGTAGTTACTAAAGAATAGATACTACAGTGCTAGACTGTTTTTATTGACGTCTACTAATTGAGGAGTTACCACCATTGCACTTACAATATTTTATTTCTTGCTTCGTTGGTAATAAAAAGGTAGCATTCATGAACACCAAGGGTTTGTTTTAATCACTAATAGGCTACCATTTGTAATGCTGAACAGTAATTTGTGAGAGACTTTGTTGAATAAAATGCATTGCTTTCTTTGGATATAAATTGATGACTAAGCTATGCATAATAAATAGACGAATACGATTTTCATTACACAACTTCCCATTTTATCTTATTTTTATGGGACTGTTATTTTTGCAATTTCAGAAGAATAATTTTAATCCACATTCAGCGATTCAAGTTTATTAGATATCAACAGTGAATGGTAAAAAATGCTATTGCACTTTAATTAATCAGTGCTTAAAATAACTACTTTTTATTTAATCCTATAACTGTATCATTGTACAAGCCGTCCACTTTTCTAGGCATGTGCTGTGAAAAGTAACTAGTTTAAAATGCAGTGTGGTGCTCTAGCAAACTTCAGTATCATCTAACGTTGGTTGTTCGGCGTGACAAAACTGTGTCAAATGTTGACTTTGACGTTAATGAAGACTTGAAACTTTTGCGCCACAAGTGTGCTTTTCATCCCAAATTCTCCTTCAGTGGCACTCCCCAAAGGCTGTGCATTCCTGGGTGGAAATGTTGTTTATATCAGCGGTCCCCAACCTTTTTTGCGCCACGGACCGGTTTATGCCCAACAATATTTTCACGGGCCGGCCTTTAAGGTGTCGCGGATAAATACAACAAAATAAAACTAGTACCGGTACCGAAAAAAAATAAGATTTATTCGTAACACACGTGAAAAGACTCAGGAAAACCGAGTTAACGATAAAAACGATAACAAAATAACGATGAAAACCGATAAAAACCCTGAAAACCATACATTTCACACCTGAGCCTCAACTCTCGCGGCCAGGCCCGGGGGTTGGGGACCGCTGGTTTATATAACGTCATGTCGACGAAAATAACAGATCTGCATTCTTGTAACGGTAATGGGAAATCCACCCTAATTTCTGCCGCCGAAACTTTGACTGCTCCGGGACAGGAACTGTGTCCATTTTCTCAATACGCGGAGGAGGATTTGGCTACGACAAATCAGACGCAGTCTGTGGTGAAGGGAAACGGAAGTTACCTATTTGCTTTCAAAATAAAACAGAAATTTCGTTAAAGAGTAAGGGATTTACACGTTGAGCGCTGGAACTGTTTTATTGCGAATGTGTGTACCGGAAGCTGAATGATCTTACGCTTGCGAACCTAACGGCGAACGAACAGCAGGATCCACCTCGGCTTCAGGGAGAAAAATCAACTTTCCAATGAAATGATATTGAAGCGCTTCGCGCTGGCAGGGACGAGTTACGGAGAAGTAACAATTCAGATTTAGTTTTTGTCAAGTTTATGGCGGATGGGATGAAAGCGCGATTCCAGCGATTCAGCCTGTTCAACAACAAACAAGAGTCGAGAGATGTGAGTGGAGTTTGAAGGCGTTGTTTTACTTTGTGTGTCATGCTAAAGTGGACAGTTAGCTAACGTTGAGTAAGCTTTTACATTAGCTAAATTTTCGCAACCTGTTGTTAGCTTTCGTCTGTGGTGGCCTTAGCCTTTTAAAACGACTCCAGCAGAATAGTTGTTACATGTCTAGTAATGTTTTGTGTAGCAGTTAATGTATTTAACACCAAATAATTTCGCTCGTCTTTATTCCAAATGTGCTTTGCGTTGTAGTGACTACTGTACTTCATCCTGTCAACTGGATGCTACCGTTCAGTTCATTGTGACCCTACCATTGGTTCGGGTGTAAAATGGTAGCTTTGGGTGGTCATTCAGGCTCATACAGTTCACAGAAGTTTGATTGAAGCTGGAAAGTGTAATGAGTATTTACAATAGATAAATATGTCTACTTTTGAAACTTCCTCTAAAGTTGTCAGATCAAAATTTCACCTCTACTATGGTGCTTTCATGCGTGTGAGGCCATCTATAGATGTGTTTGTGAGTGAAAATAAGTTGAATTTGAATGTCACATGCACTGTCAGTAATGTATTTACTTTATTCCCTGCAGAGTGCCAAGAATTAAGGCATTAACACCTCACCTTTTACTCTTCAGAAATGTGATGGGGCTTTTGACACTTTTTTCCTTCTAATTTACATAATGGGCCTAATAAATAATTTGTAAGTGAATCGTCATTCTCCTTACAAGTTTAGAGAAAGATCACTGTGGGGGAACGTTGCTCTTCCCGTCCTCACTCACAGTATTGTTTAGCATAAACCATAACTGTGCTTAAGCACTCCAGTAATAAAACAGGGTTTTTCCTTTCCTAGATGATGTCAGAGCTCCTGCTTCTGTAAATTGTAGGTTACTAATTGTCAGACCCTTTAAAGAGCCGAATACGTGAAAATCCAGTCTGCTTAGCTGCTGCCAACTCAAGCCAAATGTAGGTGTATGTGAGCGTGTGAGTGACTCATGGCGATATCACCTCCAGATCCATTGTGCTCCTGCCAGTGCTGTAGTCCTGGAACAGGAGGCACGTCTTGTATGGCATATTAGTCATAAAGTCTGTCATGAGCTATTACGTCGGCAGTCTGTCTCTTTTGAAACTGCTTTGATTGCATGCAAGCTCAAAAGCTCATACTGAAGTGAAGCTCAACCTTTGTGCTGTAAAATATCAGGGACATTTTACAGAACCTTTGTCACAGCAGCCTTTTTTTGCATGTTATGGTAGGTTGTGGGATTCGTTGGTCTCAGGATCTTGTGTCTGCTTTTTGCTGATGATGTGGTTCTGTTTGCTTCATTGAGCCATGACGTTCCTTTTGTACTGTGGAATTTGCAGGCAAGTGTTAAGAAGCTGAGATGAGAAGTAGCACCCCCAAGTCTGGGGTGAGGAGTATAAATGCGTTGTTCGCAAGTGGTGCTGACACTGTCACTTCACTAGTTGATTGATATTCCCATGCCTTCGGGAGTGACTGAAAGAGTAAGATCATGCATACAAGCGGTGGAAATGAGCTTCCTCCGAAGAGTGTTTCGGCTCAACCTTAGAGGTAGGGCGAGGAACTATCATTCGGGAAAGGCATCGAAAATGTCCAGTTGAGGTAACGCATCTGATCAGGATTTTTCCTGGGTGCCTCCAAGGTGAGGTGTTTCCAGCATATCCTATGGGGAGGAGGTCTCAAGGCACAATGGAAAGATTAATCTCTCAGCTGGGTTGAGAACAGGGGAGAGGGAGCTCAGACTGCTGTCCCTGTTACTGATCACATGAATTAAAGCTCTGAACCAAAGCAGAAAGTAACAGCTGTGTTTTACCTAGAACTTCATGTCAAAATAGCTGGTGGGAAAAAGGTTGATTTTGATATCAGTAGAAGCGGGAATCTTTTACCATGATAGTAACTCATTATTTGTTGAGTTTTGACTAAAATTATTCTTCAGTTGGAACTGCTAACAAGTATTATCAGGTTACTTTGAACCCAATTCTTTACAGAGCTTAAATTTAACCTTCTCTGGTAAAACAGCTGATTTCTGACTCAGCTTGGAAAGTACCGCACGCAGCCTTTTATTTTTTGACCAAATAAAAAAACCCAAAAAAAACCAACCCCAGAAGTGATTGAAGTTAATGATTATCTAAACTGTCCAAGAGAGCCTTTAGAGTCCCCTTTTCCTTTTTGGCCACCTGCCTTTTCCTCCCTCATTTTATGCGACTTGGCTGCTCTTTTCATGTGACACACTCCATGCTCTGTAGCAAAAACAAGCTAGTAAACTGGAGGCACCTTCGAGTCGTTATATAAATAACATGTCCTTGTGAACTGTCAGACTGCTTTTTGCCTGTTTGTCTGGGAGTCTGTATCTAACCATGTCCATTCAGTGGCTGTTTGCCTCTTCAGTCACTCTGTCAGCTCTACCATTTCCACGGTACAGACATTCAGTCTTCTAAGATGAAAACATTGAAGGTGTCGGGGATCTTTACTGACTTAATTTATTCTCAGTCAAGAGTTCACTCTGCACTGCGTTTAAACAAGTCCTTACATTGTGGGCTTGTTGTTACTATTGAATGAGCTCATTGTCAGGGGTTGTCTTTTGTGCTGAAGTAGTTTTTCAGTCTGTTGAAGTGATGTCAATATGTTGGAAGCTTGTGGTTAACCATTTTCAACCATATAAAATTGCCCTCTTTCTCCTCATTGCGCTTCGCTTTCCGTCAGCAATGCTTCTCGTTTCTTGGTTATACATTGAACTTTGAACTTGGCAGAGCTCCACGAGGCACAAGACTCAAGCACATGATCATGGGAAGCAGAGAAGTGGGACTTTCAGCTGCCTCGTCATCTTTGTTGTTCATTTTCATGTGTCTTGCTGGTGCATTAGTGGGTTTTAAGGGGCATTTCTCCTTAAATTGTAATGTTTTTTCCCAGCATTTCTAGTTTTAATCATTCAAGTTAAACGTCTGTTTAGGCTCAGTCTGTGTTTAAAGTGAAATTATCAACAAAATGTTTTTTGGTTGGGTTTTTTTCCCCCCCCCCTCCTCTCACCCCCAGTTATGGCAGATGGCTGCCCCTTCCTGAGTCTGATTCTGCTGGAGGTTTCTTCCTGTTAAATGGGAGTTTTTTTCTTTCCACTGTTGCCAAAGGAGGTCATCTGATTTTGTGGGTTTCCTTGGTTTTTGCTGTTTTATTGTAGGATCTTTACTAGGGCTGGGCGATATGACCCAAAATTCATATCTCGATATTTTTTAGCTGGATGGCGATATAAGATATATATCTCGATATTTTTTTTAAGCCATAAAGTAAGAACAAAAAGAGAGTTCTTAGTCAAAGCTGTGTCCCAGATGTCACACAGGCACTTTTATTAACATACAGCACAGATGTACATGAAAAATTACTCAAAATTAAATTATGAGCATTCATTAAATAAT
Source organism: Rhamphochromis longiceps (assembly GCF_057381845.1). NCBI lineage: Eukaryota > Metazoa > Chordata > Actinopteri > Cichliformes > Cichlidae > Rhamphochromis > Rhamphochromis longiceps. Next base: position 26,666,947 of record NC_140562.1, on the reverse strand, counting down.
AATGCTCCATAAATAAAAGAAAACAAGGTTGTTTTTGTGCTAAACAAAGAGCTCACAATTGTGCGGTCAAAATGTAAACTAAAAGACGCTGAGCGTAATAACAAAGACAGACAGATTTCACAGCTGCTCGGTTCCCAAGTTTTACTGCGTGACTGACAGCCTGGAGTTTGAAATCCACTTCATAACCACGTACGTCTCTTACAGGTGCTATTTATGGTCCTTATACACACACACAATACGGTAATATTACGTTGAAGCACAGTACGTATCACTCCGCGAAGCTCCTCGGTAGCCGTAATGCACCGACAATCTATCAAGCGGTGCAGCTCCGTAGCTTACCAAAGTCGTACTCAAACATTTTTGACAGATTGCTGAGCGCCGTGTACCACATAAAATCGGTTCGCGGCCATCAAGCACAACCAGAATTCATACATAAGGCGCACTGTCAACTTTTGAGAGAATGAAAGGATTTTAGGGTTAGCGCGGTTAGCTCGTTAGCGCGGTTAGCTCGTTAACACGTTGACGCTGTCCAGCCCCACGCATGGGGCGATGCACAGTAACTCGTTAACGGAGATTTGCCGTGTCCATCTTGTCGCTGCCTGCACGTGAAGCGATGGGGGAGAAGGGGGAGTTGTCTTCAGTGAAGGCGAGGCGGAGTAACGTTGCGTAGAGACAAAAGTGGACGAAAGAGAGGCAAACTTGCGGCTCCACAACTATAATTATAACGTAACATAGACTATATCAATATAAAGGATATTGTCACATCTTATATCTCGTATAAAAATATATCGATATGTTTTAAAAACTCGATATATCGCCCAGCTCTAATCTTTACCATACAGTATAAAGAGTCTCCAGGCAACTGTTGTTGCAATTTGGTGCTATATAAATAAACCTGAATTGAAATCAAATTGAAATTATTTTTGTTTTAGAATACATATTGTTGGGTTAAAATAGATACTTTCCTTTGGAGTATAATTAATTAATTTAGTTATATACATTCATCATGGTTTTAAATTGCACTGCTGTGTTTTAGTTATTGGATTTTGGTGGTAAACCAATGATGTGAGTCTCACTGCACTGGAGTTCCTCAAAGTTATAAATAGCCCTGGGGTCAGATAGTTCTGAAAGTCTAGCTATAAAAAATATTTAAAAAAGAACTTTTAACTGAAAAATATTTCCATATTTATAGATTCTTTTTAAAAAGATTGTCAATGAGATTATTGTTTTAAGAGTTTCTTATAGGGGCCTCTTTGTGGAAAAAAAAATACATTTTTACAATATTCCTCAGGCGCTTACCTACAATTTTGTCCTGGTTCATGTTATATTCTGATGTTTGAGGTTTATTTTCTCTTTCTGAAAAACACCAACAGGTTTGTTTTGTTTACTGTGCCGACCTGCAGCTTCTCTTTTGCTGTCTTTCTTGTGTAACTTCCTCCTTTTTTGAGGCCATTACTACAGTACTTCTTTTTAATTGTGGTATGGTGTGGGACATCAAACTTTTTCAGTTTTGTTCCTCTGTGAGAGGCCGAGTCTGTGGGTCACCGCCTGAGGCCGTCCAACTGCCTTCCTGTCTGAGATCGGCTTCATGTAAACGTTCCACTGTGAGAGATAATGTGTGCTGTGTGCCTTTAGCAAGGGCTGCACCCTCACAAGCAAAACTTCTGTCAGCTTTGCTTCAAACCTCCAAAACAGATGTGTTAGCATGCTACGAGAAGTATGGAAGAGGAAGGAAGCAGTAGAGGAGTAGTCACCAAAAGGTTATATGAGAATAGATTAAAAAGCATGATGACATACAAATGAATTTGACTTTTCATTCACCAAATTTAAATTGAGCTATATTTCTAGAAAGCTGTTTACTGGATTTCTGCATTAAACTTCTAAAAACTATAAATATAGCTTTAGCTGTTTGTCATTCGCCAAATTACGCAAGAATCTCTGCCTCCTAGTTATGTGAAGTGCATTTTACAAGGCAGTGACTACCTGATGTAGAAGAGGGCGATAACATCGCCATGCCGTGCAGTTAAACAGGTTATCAATTACCAAGTGCAGAAAAAATGAAACTCAAGTTGTGTGTAGAAATACAGTAAGATAAAGTCTTAACAAGGACAGTAAAGAAGTGGCTATTCAGTATCTTTTGTCACAGAGAGACACAAAAGAAGTCGGAGGAGGAGAGCCATTGGCAAGGACTAAATGTATCTGTTGGTTGAAGTGTTTCAGAGTCGAGCAGTGAAAGCAGGAGGAAGAGGAAGGGGGGTGGGGTGCAAAGCAAAGAGTCTGTTGTTAGTGGACAGATAGCAGACTTCACTCTTCACAGAATGATTAAAAGCAAGTAGGCAGTAGAAAGCAGAGAGTGAGAAACATGGTGTCTAGATTCCTGTGTGAGTGAGTGACAGTCAAAGGAGGAAAGGAAGCGTTGTTTCAAGAGAGAGGACCACAAGATACTCAAAATGATATATAACAAGTATCTTTGAGTCTGAATAAGTAAAGGGACAAATACATTTTTAAAAGAAAGCATTTATTAATTGTGATGGATTGCTGCTGCAGTAACTAGGTTTGCAGTTGGTCGTAGTGTCATTTTGGGGTATTTTTTTCATTTCCCCTGCTGATTAAGTTATTTATTTGAGTGATTCAAGCAAAAATGTAGTTGAAAGAAATATAGTACTGTGCGTAGGTCTTGATTTGGCTCTCATCTCTATATTTTACTTCCAAAGATTCAGACTTTATTGCAGTTTTTATAGTGGCCTTGACAAGTAGCTCTCCAGACTTTATGAAGGTATGTCAGTTTTTATTTGGACATTGGCTGCTTTTTCACTCATTTTCAGTCCGAATTATGTGCTGATCTCAGCGTGGTGTACAGTCTCTCTTTAAAAAAATTGAGGAAAATGGATAAGGGCAGGACAAAAGAAGAAGTGGCAACGCTTACAAAACTATATACAGCACATGAAGAGTATCTGAAAGTCATGTCATTGAGATATAGGAGAGCAGCAGAAACCTGGCACAGGACCTGAGAGATGCATCAGTCTCATCAGAAATGGTCTCAGAGGAATGGAGGCTGTCAAGAAGGCATCCTTAAGGAAGAGGCACAGGGAGAAAAGCCTGAGGTATGCCAGATGACTCAAAAGCTGGACTGAAAATCAGTGGGAACAACTTTTCTGGCGTTATGAATATAAATTTGAACATTTGGTTTGAATTGTTGCCAGTGTGTACTGAGGTGGTCAGAAGAGATTTACAACAGTGAGTATCTGTTGCTATCTGTAAAACACCATGTAGGCTCTGTAATGGTTTGGGGTTGCATTTCAGCCAGCAGTATTGAGAATCTTTTAAAAATTAATCTTGAAATTAGTTATAGGATAAATTTGTTGCTCGTGTGCTTTTTTTTTTTTTTTAGCGGGGATTCAACTGGACCCAGTACTTAACTTGTATCTGTATGCCATATATTCAAGAAGAAGAAATGTAGTTGATGGTATTTAGCTGCATTTAGATGCAACTGAGAGCAAAAAAAAAGCTGGAAACCTGGGAGTAAGAAGTAGCCAAGGATTGCAAGTCTGAACTAGGGCTGCCACGATTAGTCGACTATCAAAATCGTCGACAACTGATTTAATACTCGACGCGTCGTTTGAAGTTTTGTAAGATCACAAAAGACGCAGGAATAAGTAGTAGGATTTATGAGTGTAATAATGGACTGAAACAGAAGATGGCAGCACTGCATGTACAAGGATGCCAGCCGGTGTTAAACCCCGAAGAAGAAGTAGCTCTGTCCCAGAATTCATAGCGCAGCCCAGCTCAGTTTCCAACAATGGCGGCAGCTAGTTAGTTTTAATATTACTCTTATTATTCTTTCTGGGTCACAAAATAAACGTTTAACATATTTCAGGCAAGAATGTAACTGTGTAAACCTCAAATATTTGCTCAGTTCATCAAGATACCACATATTTTTAAAAGTGCTCCGACGTTTTCGGAGACGTCTGTTACCCACCAGGTCGATAGCTAGCCGGGGGCAAGGCTCACTAGAGCCCGTGAGAACACCGGACTCCCGGCAAATCGTTTTCAAACCCACCACCATCTTTCGCTACTCAGGTTAAACATATATAAGTCACTTAGATAACTTAAAAATGTTATTGTTTGGTTTTTTTCAGTATTTTATTTGTTCCTGAGTAAATCGGTTTGGCTGAGATTAAAGTTATAGTTTTTACACAGCTGAATAAACGTCAAGCAGACAACTGATTATCAGAAGTGTGAGATGCTTGAGAATATACTCCGGTGTCCCGTTATATTTTAGATAGCAAGGAGTTTATTAAACTTCACCGAAACAATCTGCAAATTTCATTAAAATTTAATAAACTAGCATCTTGTCCTTATTTTTAGTTAGCACAGACCTTAAACACTTAAAGCTGTAAGCTAATGATAGTTATATAAGAGCAGATGGATGCTGGTGCAATAAGCTGTACATTTTATGTCCAATGGATGCACGATCTGATTAGTCGACTAATCGCAAAATTAATCGGTGACTAGTCTTACTTACTTAGCACTTAGTTCCTCCTACGCCGGGCGGCGCATCGGGCAGCTAGTGATCTCCATCGATGTCGGTCAGCAGCGACTGCTTCAGCCTCGCTGCTGACTAGTCTACTATCAAAATAATCGTTTGTGGCAGCCCTAGTCTGAATTCCTACCTTTGCTTGTGTTTGGTGGCAGGTTGGGGTGGGTACTGAGATAGTTTTGGATCTCGTCAGTAATTACATTTCATAATCATTCCCTACAAAAAAGTTGTTGTGCACTTGTCTTTTTAATTTAAACTCTCACCACTAAGACCAAAATGTTTTGTGTACTTGTGTGCTGCAGACACAAATCCGAAAGCTTAAACTGTTGGTGTGTCACCCAGGAATGTATTTGGTAATCCTGTAAGCGCTGCAGTGTTGTGCACAACCTTTAAAAGTGAAGTCCCAAAACTGAACAGTACTTATGAACATACATGGTTATGTTCGAACCCTTCATAATGTTTTTATATCCTTGAAAAAAAGAAAAAGGAAAAGGCAACAAGTCAGAATACTTATTACACATTTGGCTGACACACCTATCCAGAGCAGCTTCCAGGTGAGGACAGAGAGTTATGTGTTTGTTTTGCTAAAAGCGCGCACCTCATGCTGAGGCAAGACACGGCAAGACCTTGCTGGAAGTTTGTCTGTCAGACTGTAGCTGCTCAGGCATCTGTCATTAATGACATCACCAATGTGGCTCAACCGCTGCTTCTGCTTAGCTCATCTGCTTCCTCCTTTTTGTTCCTTGGTGTGGTACAATGATAGTGTGGTCCACAATAGGAGAAGGACATATACTGTAGACAGCAAAAGGTTGTTTTCTGATTTGTATGGCGTTATCTTCTGTCCAGTGCTTGTTTGTAAATAGATTAAAACAAGGAAGTGGGACCAATTATCCAGAGAAAAGCCTCAGGCTGTTTGAATTGATCTCTCTGGTCATGCATAGCTTTTATAACTAGAGCCAAGCAATAAAGTAAGACATTAATCAAAGTGTGTGCAAGAAAATAAAATAAGCCTTGCAAGAATCACAAAATACATTAAGCTACCTGAGTGGCTTAATGAGTTGTTTTGCCTGGATAACAGAACGTTCTCGATGTGTGAGTAATCAGGAAAAGGCTTTAAATTAACAGCACAGAGTGTCCCTGTATAGGAAAATGGTCAAAGAGTGAGCTTTATGTAACAAAGCCAGTATTGAGGATACACCGATTGTGCGACTAGATCACACAGCATCCCAGCTTTGTTAGGCTTTCTTATATTTCTCTCTGTGTCACTTTTCCATCTTTATAATTGGCACACGCAACATGTCAGACTCTTCTAATGGTAATGGACCTTGTGTTAATGTGGAGAGTGTAGCTACAGAAAAGGGCTTTTGTGTGGGGAAAGAACCCAGTTACAGTTCATTTGTTCTCAACTGTCCCCTCTCAACCCTCAGAGCTCTAACCGGTCCAAACGGACACAGCTAGTGAGCTTAACTGAACTTGAGAGACAGATATTTCCCTTAAGAGGTAATCCAAGTCCAACACAGCTAAGAGGAGCCAGGGAAAGAGTGAGTATTAAACTGCAATTGCGAGGTTGCCAGAAATATGTCTTAGATGGACACTTCTGAGCTCTTTATTCTTGATACTTATTTAAATATGCAACTTTTTTCTGAAATGTTCAGCACAACAAGGCCAAACAACAGATAACCTAAAACATTTTGCCTTAAATTGAAACATAATGTCTAAGTTACCTAGGAGTGCTCTTCATTGCTCTGTTGTGTGAGCTTGTGAGTGTATAATATGTTTTGTAGCATTGCAGTTTTTTCTCCTTTTTTTTTCTTTTCCACCTTTTCTGTCTCTGTTATCCTGTTTAGTTATATGGAGGAATAGGAAAAGACTTTTTCCAGTAAAAATTTGGATTGAAATTGTACCTACCATAAGATCTCAATGCAGTGGTACAGTTTATAGGGCAAGAGAGGAAACTCGAGAAGATTCAGAAAGAAAAGAAATAGGTGCATCTAAAGGGGACAGGAGTACAGAGCCTGCTTTGAGGTCCCAATTTGGCATTTTTTTTCACCACCAGAAGACAACACAAGGGCTGCTTTATTCAGGGGTCTCAAAATACTCTTCACACCATTTGGCAGGTTAGCTCATAGTGAGGTGTGGCATCTACATCGATGGATGGAAAAGTTGTTCTTTGACGTACGCCTTTTGTGTTTGTTTTAGTTTATCTGCTGTTGCTACTGTAGGCAGCCACCTGTTTGTGGACATGCAACCTGAATGCATGAACAGTGTGACGACTCAGTGAAATCACCACTTTAGAAATAATAAGGGAAGTTTAAACTAAAACATTAAGTGTCACGTCGATGCAGTGGTTGGCACTGTCAGCTAATAGACTGGCTGGCTGGCCTACTTTGGCTGCCTTCTACACTCAAAAGACATGAATGTTCAGTAAATTGGTTATTCTAAATTGGCCATAAATATGGATGATTTTCTATCTCTCTGTGTTAGCCCTGCGATAGGTCACCCCTGGTAATCTGTCCACATTGTATCCCACCTGTTGTCTCGTAGGCAGGCTTCAGCTATATACAGCTGAGGTAGAATCCAGTCACTCTGTGACCCTGAATGAATTTATATGGATGAAGGATTCAAAAAATATTATTAGAAGACGAAATTTGATGGTAGTGCTTGAACTCACGCAAGAGTAAAGGTCTCAGTAATGAGTTATTCCCTGTGAAATGTTTACTTTTGCACCTCATGGGGTTTTATTAGTAGTGTTATAAATATTCTTTCAAAAGAAAAAGACAAGTAAGTATGTCAGCAAGCATTGCCGTCGAATAGTAGTAGCAATATCAAATGTCTGAGCCCAGCAGGATTCGTATCAGTGTAAGATCGGTGTAAAATACATTTTACTCAAACGTTCAAACATGTATGTGATGACTTTGGAGTCCACAAACAAAGGACCACACCAGGTCAAAGCATGTGAACAAATGAAATTTATTTTACACAAGTAGCATCCCCCCCCCCCCCCCCCCAAAAAAAAGCATTACTAAACATTAACTTTGAAGATCTGAAACTTAAACATAGTGCTGAATTGCATTGTTTGCACATAGTCAACAGGCTATAATTTCCTAAAGACAGTTTTGTTGTTAGATGAAATGTGTAGGTTATTGTACTGCACTTTTATGGATACATTAAAAAAAGTAAAAGTATTTTTACAGTGTACAGGTTCAAATTTGTAATGTTGTTTTGGAAATACTTCTGTTTGAATGTCAATCATTCGTGTTGCTGTGAACATATACAGTATAGCTGGCAATGTTGATGATTTTAAATAAATTCCCCACTTGGCTGGTTGGGATTGAAGAGAGATTAAATGCATGATTAAATGTTTTTGAGCATTTTGTGCATTTTGAGTTAAGCTTTTTTTCAAAGTTGTTTGTCTTTGCTTAGGCTCAAATGGATGTAATGTGACACTAAGAGCTCGGTTTTCTTCCGCAGTCTCTGTTTATGCAATTAGTCTAAAAATAGGTTTTCTAGCTAAATGCCTTACAATTACATAATGAGTCCTTACAGTACTTCTAATGATGTTCTCGTTATCTTTCCAGGTTCCTGAGATCATCAGTACATTGAGGCAGGCTGGCAAAAGCTCGGCACGCAACAATGACATCACCACCGTTTCCAACAAGGCTTCCACGGGTTCTGGAGGCAGCGATTCGTCTGAAACATGGATTTACGCTCTCTCTGCTACTACAACCACCTCCATGGCACCCGCCGCTGCTGTGTCTCCGACAGCGTTTGCCAAAAAGTTTGAGGTATTATACTGCGGCCGCGTTAGTGTTGCTCACAAGAAAGCCCCTCCTGCCCTGATTGACGAGTGCATCGAGAAGTTCAGCCAGCTGCGTGGCTCAGGGACAGCTGATAAAGGGGCAAATGATGGGGGATTGGTGGGTGGGCTGAAGAGGGCATTAACCTTCCAATCCCATGGACTGGGGAGTGGCGCTGTTAGTAACGGTGCAGCAGAGAGCCCAACCACTGGGAAACGCCCAATTCTGTTCAAGCGAGACCCCAGCTTTCCCTGCCTACAGGCCCTGGATGAGAATGGTCTCTCACCAGAGATTTCTAACAGCAACACTACCGATCCTCAGACGCGGTCCGCTGATGTGCAGCCCACCAGCCTGAAGGAGAATAGGACCATGTTGTTTATGGTGGGTGAAAAGGCGTGCGTGCACACACGTGCACACACACACACACAATTGAAGGCGTGTTCTGAGTTCTCTTTGGGATGCTCCAAACATCTGTATTTGTTTTCTATTAAGGACTTGTAAGCATAATTTTTATTATTATAATGTTACTTATTTAAATATTGCATGACAGTGTAATTAGAGGTCAACACGGTGGCGTAGTGGTTGTAAGTAAATGAAGGGCATTGTCCATCCTTCTTTTCCACTGAGATGCCGTTGTTGATGACACACTCAAACAAGGTGCCACCATGTGACCACATCAGTAATTTCCAGTATTTGTTCCTGTAACTAGCGAGTGTATCTAGCAATACATGCTTGACTCATTTTGTTGAATTTGGGTCACACATCGCCAGCTGCTAGTATCTCCCCTTCAGCCTGGTTATACTTGATCGTGTGCTTTTTGCTTCAAGTGGTGGAACAAGTTTGTTTCCACCTGTAGCAGGAACAGATTTCTTGCATATTTTGCAAAGTATTGCTCTTTGTTCAAGATTGTTGAAGAAGTTCCCCTTGTTAGGTGCTAAACTGCCATTGAAGGCTTGCACACAAACCATTATATGACACTTTTATGTCAAGTAAAAATTTATAACGGTATTACCATGAATGATATGGCACAGTCCTAATAGTTGGCATGTTTTCCATGTGCTTGATGGGGCTTGCTTGGGTGCTTTTTGCCTTCCTTCCACAGTTCGAATGCATGCTTGTTGGGTTAACTAGTGATTCTCAATTCACTGTAGGTCTGAATGTGAGCATGAATGGTTGTCTGTCCCTCTGTGTCGGAGCTTTGATAGACTGGCGACATATTCTGGGCGCTACCCTCTTATCACTGTATGCTGACTGAAATGGTCTCCAGATGCATAGTGTTGATTGTGAGAACAATTAAGACATTTCTGGCTTTCTGAACAGATTTAAATACCAGACTACAGATTCAACGTTGAGTTAAAAAAAAAAAAAAAAAACATGGTCCCATTATCTTTGTTGAATTTATCACCCATAATGCATACCATTTTAAATTAATGTACCAAAATTTATTGAATCCACAGGAAGTTTGATTGTAAAAAATTTTCCAAAGAACATTCATACTCATAAGAATACAAAGTATGTTAGTAGTGCAATAAATTGCTGTTCAAGATTAAAAAATAAAGCCCCTTATCCAGTTGCTCAAGGCCAAAAAGGCAGAGAAGAAAACAAATATAAAGACAAAAATATAATGACTCCGCAATAACAAATGCTGACTGCTGCTCAAAATGAGTCTCCCTAATTGACATTTTCATGACCTCAGTGGTCTCTTGCCAACAGGAATTTCCCTGTTTGTTTTACAGACAGGAAATAGTCACAGGTCAGTGTCCTGCTCTGCTCAGCAGATACAGACACATTATTAACACTAACTATACATCCTGTTACTGCCAGAGTAGCCTCATCCCAGTGCGATCATCGCCTCTCTTTTGCTTCAGTTATAGAGACACAGATCAAATATCTTCATTCCTCTCAAAAGGCTCTAATTATGTTATTAATATTTGATACAGAAAGGCATATTGAAAGAGACGCTGCAGGGAGGGGAATAGCTGTGTTCAGAGAATTTCAAAACTGATAATGGTCGGGGTCGTGGTAGATGTAAATAAAGGCCGTTGTCTACATATACAGGGAGTGCAGAATTATTAGGCAAATGAGTATTTTGTCCACATCATCCTCTTCATGCATGTTGTCTTACTCCAAGCTGTATAGGCTCGAAAGCCTACTACCAATTAAGCATATTAGGTGATGTGCATCTGTGTAATGAGAAGGGGTGTGGTCTAATGATATCAACACCCTATATCAGGTGTGCATAATTATTAGGCAACGTCCTTTCCTTTGGCAAAATGGGTCAAAAGAAGGACTTGACAGGCTCAGAAAAGTAAAAAATAGTGAGATATCTTGCAGAGGGATGCAGCAGTCTCAAAATTGCAAAGCTTCTGAAGCGTGATCATCAAACAATCAAGCGTTTCATTCAAAATAGTCAACAGGGTCGCAAGAAGCGTGTGGAAAAACCAAGGCGCAAAATAACTGCCCATGAACTGAGAAAAGTCAAGCGTGCAGCTGCCAAGATGCCACTTGCCACCAGTTTGGCCATATTTCAGAGCTGCAACATCACTGGAGTGCCCAAAAGCACAAGGTGTGCAATACTCAGAGACATGGCCAAGGTAAGAAAGGCTGAAAGACGACCACCACTGAACAAGACACACAAGCTGAAACGTCAAGACTGAGCCAAGAAATATCTCAAGACTGGTTTTTCTAAGGTTTTATGGACTGATGAAATGAGAGTGAGTCTTGATGGGCCAGATGGATGGGCCCGTGGCTGGATTGGTAATGGGCAGAGAGCTCCAGTCCGACTCAGACGCCAGCAAGGTGGAGGTGGAGTACTGGTTTGGGCTGGTATCATCAAAGATGAGCTTGTGGGCCTTTTCGGGTTGAGGATGGAGTCAAGCTCAACTCCCAGTCCTACTGCCAGTTTCTGGAAGACACCTTCTTCAAGCAGTGGTACAGGAAGAAGTCTGCATCCTTCAAGAAAAACATGATTTTCATGCAGGACAATGCTCCATCACACGCGTCCAAGTACTCCACAGCGTGGCTGGCAAGAAAGGGTATAAAAGAAGAAAAACTAATGACATGGCCTCCTTGTTCACCTGATCTGAACCCCATTGAGAACCTGTGGTCCATCATCAAATGAGAGATTTACAAGGAGGGAAAACAGTACACCTCTCTGAACAGTGTCTGGGAGGCTGTGGTTGCTGCTGCACGCAATGTTGATGGTGAACAGATCAAAACACTGACAGAATCCATGGATGGCAGGCTTTTGAGTGTCCTTGCAAAGAAAGGTGGCTATATTGGTCGCTGATTTGTTTTTGTTTTGTTTTTGAATGTCAGAAATGTATATTTGTGAATGTGGAGATGTTATATTGGTGTCACTGGTAAAAATAAATAATTGAAATGGGTATATATATTTGTTTTTTGTTAAGTTGCCTAATAATTATGCACAGTAATAGTCACCTGCACACACAGATATCCCCCTAAAATAGCTAAAACTAAAAACTACTTCCAAAAACATTCAGCTTTGATATTAATGAGTTTTTTGGGTTCATTGAGAACATGGTTGTTGTTCAATAATAAAATTATTCCTCAAAAATACAACTTGCCTAATAATTCTGCACTCCCTGTAGGCTCGGGAAAAAATAAGAAAAGGACTGTTACATAGGCAGACTGAAGTTTCCCAATAAAAACCTTTTTAAAAAATTAAATGAAATGTCCGCTTTCACACTTTATGGCTGTTTCTGTGTTGTTTTATCAAACTTCGTGCATGATTAGCAACGCTGTCCGATGGCGGGTTCAGTCTACATGGTATAAGCCTAATTATGGCCTGATTTGGATGACAGTTTGGGAATGAAAAAGGTCTTTGTGAACGGCAGTCATTCGTTTTATCTCATCTTTGTGTCATACTGGATGAAAAGAAGAAGAAAAAACGACTTTGGTTTCCTTTTCATTCATTTTCTTACTCCTTCCTAATGAAGTCACATACACTGCAAAGGATGGCAGTCATAATTTGTATTGTGTAGTTTGCTGTGTCGCTCTTATTCACAAAAAGAGACATAATTCTGTAACTCACTAATCAGATATAGAATTAAATATAACACATATTAACATATGTGTTATATTTAATTCTATATGCATTCATATTTATTTCTTTTTCTGTGTTATCTTATTGTACTTCATGTTGTAAGTTTATATATATTTATTGTCAGGGCTGTATTGTTGTATAGTATGATGGTGTGTTATTTTTCTTATTTTTTGTTTTTGTCTGACCTACCACGGACTACAGATGAATAGTAGGCTTTTGGCTAAGTCTGACATTTCTATTGATATGTTCATAATTATTCACTACCCCTTTTAAATAATTTGCAACAGACAAAAAATGTTGTGTAGTATTTAATCCAGTAAGCAGAGTGATTTGCGACCTCTAATAAAAGCCTGTGAAAACACAGGCATTCTGTTTCCTTCTGCATTTAACTAAATGTTGGCCCTGGACACTATTTAAGGAAACACTGTATATAACTTCTGTTAAGTAGTTCTGTCAGTAAGATTTATAACTGTAGTCACTGCCACACCACAGTTGTCACACACTACAGAAAGAAAGCTAGTAAGGTCATAAACACACATGCATTAACTGTATTTTCTTTGTGTTTCTTTGTGTTTTAGGTGGGCAGGTCTCAGATCTTCTTGGTTAGTCCAGACACTAAGAAAGTTGCAATAGAGAAGAGCTTCAAAGAAATTTCTTTCTGCTCACAGGTATGATCGCTACAGTCCTACTACTATTCAAGCGTGACTATGATTATGATTTTTTTTTTTTTTAAACCCACTGTCTGTCTGTTTCCAGGGTATTCGTCATGTGGATCACTTCGGCTTCATTTGCAGGGAGACCGTGGAAGGGGGAAACTGCCACTTCGTGTGTTATGTCTTCCAGTGTACAGATGAATCACTGGTGAGACATGAAGTTGATAAGGATTCTTGCTTGTGTCCAGACACAGTTCATTCAATATTCCCATGTAACAGACTCCAAATAACTGAGTCACAGTTAAGATTTTGGACACTAGCGCAGTGTCATTTTGTGTTATTATCGCCAGCTGTTGAGTTTTTACAACAGAAGTGGTGCAGCTACATTTTTTTTTCAATTTTGAATGTGTGCTGAAAAGGAGAATTTTACCCATTGATTTTTTTTAATATCAGTCCCTCCCACTCAGTGTTTGGATTTGATCAGCCTACTTCATTTAAGAGTCAATAAGTTTGCTTTGGATTTAAAATGAAATGCCAGAAGGCAGGAGGGTGAAATTTCTCACAAGTGTTTTCTTTTTTTCTGTCACTTCAGATTAAATATATCTGTAAATCATAGGACCTATGACTCAGTGCATCTGGGCTCCACTGACTCATAGTGTGCCAAGTACTCAATTTTGGTTTGGAAAAAAAAAGCTACTGTATGATAGCTAGCTCTGCGCTGTGAGTATACTGTATTTCTTGAAAGAATCAGACACTTGTTCTGTTAAACATCAGCTGCCAGAGTTCATTTTAACAGGTTGTAAAATGAACATTACATAATGTCTGTTCCCATATGGAGCTGGAGTTTTGATTCCAGATGTGCAGTGGCTCTGCTTTCCTGTTTGCAGAGCTAGATTTCCCTTTAGTGTTGTTAAAGACCTTGTACACTCAAAGTGAGATGTTCTAGTGTTGGGGATAGAAAAGGAGCAAATCAGATGCTCTCCGGGGATTTGGCTATTAAAATTAAACAAACTGAACAAAACTGGTTTCACAAACCAAGAATTTAGGAGTTAACACTTATTATGAAGCATTTATTGCTCTGACAATAACAGTGTTGGGGAAAAGACATACATCCTAATATTTATTTGATATTTGCCTAAAAACACTGAAGCTTGTAGAGGGCAATAAATAATTTTATTTCACTCTTCTAAGGTGGACGAGATCATGCTGACTTTGAAGCAAGCGTTCTCTGTGGCCGCCCTGCAGCAAAATGCAAAGACTCAGAGCCAGCAGTGTGACAGCTGCCCGATGCAGCAGCTCCACAGGCTTTGTGAGAGCATAGAAGGTAAGAAGGTGTCCTTAAAGCTATAAGTGGTGTCTCTATGTTGTAGATGTGTACAACTCTTTACATTTAGGCTTTTAGGACTGTCTAAGCTGCTGTATAACAAATCTCTAGTGAGACTAGGCTTGCTTGTAGTGTGTTTATATTCTGTATTTTCTTTATTTTCAGGTCTACACCCATCTAAAACTAAACTGGAGCTTCAAAAACATTTGGCCACTTTGGACAATGATGATCAAGCTTCAGTCTTTGAAAACACTATGGTAATGAGCCTGTTGTGCCTGTTGACCTGAAGGGCGCGGTGTAAATTTTTAAATTTCCCTTCAGGTGGTTGTAACATGAAAACTTCCTAGTAAGCAAGGTCATCGAAGTTTATCGTGGATAAATGAATGTGGATTCACAGAGATACATTTTTCTTTCTTCACAGATAATTTAAATTTTTCTGCCACCTCATTTCTCAGTTTTGCCTTTACAATGTTTTTTTCTCTCTTCACCTTGCTTAGCTTTTTGCTTTGTTTTCAGTAATGGGCTTGAGTACTTTTAATGGGGTCTGCTGATGGTATTTATTGGAAGGGCAGGCACGTTAAAAGGAAACTGCCAGAGTAATAATGCAGATACATTGTGCTGTGTGACTTAGCTAACATCTGCTGGTGGTGTAGTAAAACTGCAACCCAACAGAGCTAAGCATGTCTTTATTAGCTCACTGTGCTGTAGGTGTTAATGTACCTCGATTTCACCATTTTTTGGGAACCAGGTGTAAAAATTATTTTCCAAATGTAAACTTCTGCAGATGAGTTCTCTGAAACTTACCAGCTTAAACAGACTTGTGATCAATTTTAGATTTTTCTTTTTTTCCAGTTGAAACTTTCCATTTCTCATAATAATTATATATATATATAAGTAGAATAGAATAGAATAATCCTTTAATTGTCCCACAAGGGGAAATGTGGTTGTATCAGCAGCAAAAAAACACACATATACAAAAAGAACAGGACACAGAACAGAAAACAAAAAACATAATTTTTACATATTTCCATCATTTATATATAATAAGTATATATAATATATACAAAAACTCATCAAATATATTGATTAATCTGTCTGTTTGTCCAGAGGGCTCGTCCTAAGAGTGATCAGGAAGAGAATGAGTTGATAATGGCTTCTTTGAGAAATCTGTATGAAGCGAGACAGAAGACCCATCAGCACACAGTGCAGAAGGAGAGCAAACAGGTACCTACTGGACACCCCTATGAAATACATATGCACTTCTGTAGCAGAACACACTCTTAAGTCCTACATTTCCTCTCTATTGTCATTATTGCTATGAAAGACTGGTCCTCTAAGGAAAGACAAAATTCCCTTTTTCTGACACACACAAATTGCCGTCATTGCATGCCTCTGAGGACCTCCCTTCCTCTCGCTCACTGTTGCTTTCTGTGTCTTTTCCTGTCTCTATGTGTATGTAGATGTGTGAGGATGTCGCTCCAGCTGTGGAGGCACAGCAGCAGAGTAGCAGCCGGCAGCGACTCGAGGAGTTCAAGAGCCGAGCCAAGCGCTCTCTCACTGAGTCCCTGGAGGGGATCTGGAAGGTAACAGTGCTGTTTCTGTTTTGGTTTGTGTGCAGAAGTATGTTCTGGTATGTGACTATATGCAAATTACATACCTGACCTTTTGGTTTGGTAAGAAGCAAATACAGTTGTTATAATAAATGTCTTTCTCCATGTGTGTGCTTCCCATGTTAATATGTAGGTGTTTAAAAAGTGCAAAACAGTGGGTACCTAACAATTCCCACTCCCACACTCCCAAAGAGTGCTACACCGTTGTAGTCATTTAGTTTAGCTTTTCCACATGCAAGAAGTGCTGTTATTTTATATAAATTGAAATAAATCGTGGCTGTACATTGATATTAATTCATAGGTAGGTGTTTGATTTTCAGTTTCAGGCTTTGGATATTTTTTTAAATTAAATGAGGACCTATAAACTATCAGACTAATTGCTTGCCATCCCTCTCACTTAGATAAAAAGCTCAATAGAACACATGAAGATAAGATAAAAAAAGCTTAGGACTTGGAGTGAAAACAAGCACAGCAAATATCTACTGACAGAGTGGCTCAGTTTACACATAAAGTGTAGTGAACAGTTCGGGGCTGAAATAAAGCTGAAAGTATAGATTATGCAAACCTGTATTAATATATTTTCATTATTTTATTCATTGTTTTTGCAGTGTAACAGGAAAAAAAGCAGCCCGTTAGGATGAGAGAGTTCATATTTATAATATTTATTTTTAGCAGTTTTTGGTCTTTACATATAGAGTAAAGCACTGAGAAATTGGTTGGGAAGGTTGTGTGTCTTGGTTTGTGATCTTTGCTCACAGGTAAAAACCATGTGTTTAACACACGTGTGTTTGTTAATGGCAGGGAAGCAGCAAGGCCAGAGCTCAAAGGGAGAACAGCGAGGGAAGTGAGAGCAGCTCATCTATTTGTACTGTCAACAGCAGCCAGGATCAGCCCTGTTTAGATGATCCTTTGCCTGCTCATCAGCGATCAACCAGCCCTCTCAGGTAAACGCTCCTATATGCAAAGGCTACCTCATATCTCGGGTTACTCAGTGCTTTAAAGGTGAGAACTTGTTCAAGTCAATATGGGGTGCTGTGTGTACATTAATGAGGAAAAAATGAACTTAAATGATTTTAGCAAAAGGCTGCAATAAAACAAAGAGTGTAAAATGTAAGGCGGTCTGAATACTTTCTGTACCCACTGTATACTCTCTGCTCAGCGGTACATTGGATTAAGTTTAAAATCACATTAAGCTTTCTCTCACTATGTGGTGCATATCATAAACTTAGACTTGTGTAGAAATTGTTGCATTCATGAATTTTTATTCCTTTCCTTTTTATTATCTTCAGGTGTCACAACTCAACAGGAGACCTGAAGCACATTGACACTTCTCTGCCGCTGTCACACTCTTCCTCCTCTTTATCCGGGGATGCTCAGCCACAGGGCTTCCGCCGCCGGGCCAGCACTTTCAGCCACCCTGCCACCCCCTCCTCAGCCGAATACTCACCGGAGCACATACTAATTCACCCACCACAGGACCACACTGCAGCTACCAAGCACAAGCTTGTGCGACACTACTCCGTCAGCACGGACACTCCCCACCAGAGCAAGTGAGTAGAGCATGTGAGTGTTTCTGTGTGTGTGTTTACAGATAGACTAGTAGAAATTTTATTTGGATAGTATTTGTTAAATTTTACTTTGTGCTTTCATACAGTTGACTGTAATAATAAGGCAACTTAATGAATATTATAAGATATCAAAACGTAATGAACATATAAAAGAGAAATAGTGCCACTTATTAATAACAGACAAATACAGTATGATTATTTGTGTCTTCAAGATGCGTACAATGTCATGTGTGTAAAGGAACTCGCTGCTATGAGAAATTTAGAAAAGGATTGGTTTTAGTATTTTATTTAATTTAGATATTTTTTATAGCTTAAAAAGTTGATGGTTATAGTGATGGTATTTTTACCTTGTGGTCTAACACCCTGTATCGGTTTACCTCAGTTCCCAGAATAAGGGTTGCAAAGCCAGTTTGGAGAGTACGCATCGCTTTGTCACTTTGAGAAAAAGATAATGAAACTATGGTATTTGCAAGTAGTAATGAAGCTGTGTGTGTGTGTGTGTTGTCGTTTAATACTGTGGTTCATCAAGTCTATGACAATGATGAGCAAGCAGTATCATCTTTTCCCAAACGTGTTAAGAGGATTTTTGTCATGTTTGAGTTTTCAGTGACACCAGCATATTTGTGTCAAAAGAAAGTGAAACTTGTACGTGGATTACTGCATCATTCCTCTCCCTGGATGTTGGCTTTACTTGCGCTCTATCTCAGCCTTCTGCAAACCTTTTTCTCAGTTTGTTTGTTTGTTTGTTTGTTTGTTTTTTTTAAATCTACATGTTTCTAACATTTTTCAGAGTTTGGTAAAAACATGTTCTAAGTGATTGATATCAAATGCAAATGATTTTACTCATATAGACCATATAGAGATAAAAACACAATATTCTGTAGTTTCATGCTTGACAAAAATCTTGTTTATATGATGCATATGCACTTATAGTCACATGTTTTTCTCCTAACTCTATACCGGTTACTCTGAAACTCTCCTTCTGTTTAAATACATTTGTCATTGCCCATTATATTCTTTACTTCCTCTCATTCTCTCTGCACTCGCACTGACTCTCAGACACGTCCCATGCAACTCTGCTCTTCCTCCTGCCCTTCCTTGTCCTTCGTCCCACTCTTCTCTCCTCCTTCATCCTCCTTCCTCACCTTCTTCTGGAGCCCGGCTCAGTAAAAGAAGGTGAGAATCTGTTTTTTAGTTTAACTAATGTTTTTCTTTGTGTTTTTAAATGCTCTCGTACTAACTTTTCATACCTTCCTGTAGTCTTGTGTTCTGTATTTTTCTGTAGTTCGCCATTCAGACAGAGACATGCTAAATCCATCCCTCATTTATAATCGCTGGGCTGTGTTCAGCTTTTTCCACCTCAGCAGAAAATGTCATCATGCTTTTGGTGATATCGATGGAATTACGTCTGCATGTCTCTGTTAGGATGCGATTCCACGATTGTTCTTTCATTTGTTTTTGCCTTCTGTTTATCGCCACCTGCATCTCAGTCCTCTGGGTGGTCTCCGTGTTCGTCTCCACTCCTCCTCATCTGTCCCTAATTTTCTGAAATTTCCATTTCTGGCCACTGTCCGAGAGAATGATTGCCCTGACCCAAAGAACAGGTACACACACACTCGTACCAAAAGTCAGTGTAAATGTCTGTTAGTAATAGCAAAGTCATAATCTGTACTTAAGATAAGATAAGATAACCTTTATTAGTCCCACACGTGGGAAATTTGTTTTGTCACAGCAGGAAGTGGACAGTGCAAAAGTTATGAGGCAAAAATTAGAATACAATAAGAATAAATACAGTACACAACTGTACAGAATAGAATAAAATAAAATACTATATACAGTAGAATAAAATAAAATAAATATACAATAAGATAAAAATAGAATACAAATACTATATACAACTGAGTAAAAATACAACGATGACAGAAAGGATTATTGCACTTAGTATTATTGCATATGTATGGATGTGTGTGCTTGATCAGTTAAAGTCTTTATTATGGAGTCTGACAGCAGTGGGGAGGAAAGACCTGCGAAATCTCTCCGTCCCACACCGTGGGTGCCGCAGTCTCCCACTGAAGGAGCTGCTCAGTGCTGTCACAGTCTGCTGCATGGGGTGGGAGATGTTGTCCATCAGGGATGACAGCTTAGCCGCCGTTCTCCTGTCACTCACCACCTCCACTGGGTCCAGAGGGCATCCTAGAACAGAGCTGGCCCTTCGGATCACCCTGTTCAGTCTCTTCCTGTCCCCAGCAGAGATGCTGCCGCCCCAGCAGACCACGCCATAAAAGATAGCAGAAGCCACAACAGAGTCATAGAATTTCTTCAGGAGTGGGCCCTCCACCCCAAACGACCTGAGTCTCCGCAGCAGGTACAGCCTGCTCTGCCCTTTCCTGTAGAGGGCGTCTGAGTTATGAGTCCAGTCCAGTCTATTGTTCAGATGAACACCAAGGTACCTGTAGCTGTCTACAGCCTCAATGTCCATACCTTGGATGTTCAGTGGTTGCAGTGGAGAATGCTTGTGCCTGCGGAAGTCTACCACCAGTTCCTTGGTTTTACTGGCGTTGATCTGGAGGTAGTTCAGCTGGCACCAGTCCACAAAGTCTTGGGTCAGACCTCTGTACTCCTTGTCGTCCCCATCAGTGATGAGGCCGACTATTGCAGAGTCATCAGAGAACTTCTGCAGGAAGCACTGGGTGGAATTGTGGGAGAAGTCTGCAGTGTAGATGGTGAAGAGGAACGGAGCCAGAACCGTTCCCTGTGGGGCCCCCGTACTGCAGACGACCCTGTCTGACACACAGCCCTGAGTCCTCACATACTGTGGTCGGTTGGTGAGGTAGTCCAGGATCCAGGTAGTGAGGTGATGGTCCACTCCAGAGTTCACCAGCTTGTCCTTTAGAACCGAGGGAAGAATGGTGTTGAAGGCACTGGAGAAATCAAAGAACATGATTCTCACAGTGCTTCCAGCGGTCTCCAGGTGAGCGAGGGAACGATGTAGGAGGTGAATGACGGCATCATCCGCTCCAATGCCAGGCTGGTAGGCAAACTGAAGTGGGTCCAGTGATGAGCTTATTAGGCGCCGAAGCTGAGCCAGGACCAACCGCTCCAGGGTCTTCATCAGGTGGGATGTCAGAGCCACCGGCCTGTAGCTGTTGAGGTCCTTGGGGCGTGAAGTCTTTGGCACTGGTACAACACAGGAGGTTTTCCAGAGCTGTGGGACTCTTCCCAACCTCAGGCTCAGGTTGAAGAGGTGCTCCATCACCCCACACAGTTGGTCCGCGCAGGACCTGACGACCCTCGAGCTGATGCCATCTGGACCCGCTGCCTTCTTGCCATTAATCCTCCTCAGTTCCCTCCTAACCTGGGTGGTTGAGAGAGACAGGCTGGAGCCTTGTGTTGAGTGTGTATTGGATGCTGTTGTTGGGGGTGGGGGGGAGTGAGCAGGGTGAATAGAGGAGGTGTGAAGTGTCTGAGGTGGAACAGCAGCAGTGGGGGTGGGTGAGTCTGCAGCCGATGTTGCAGACTGCCTCATGGCTGAGTCAAATCTGTTGAAGAAATGATTCAGTTCATTTGCCCATCTCACATCCCTCCCAGGCAGAGAGTTCTGCTGTTTGTGGCCCGAGATGGTTCTGAGGCCTCTCCAGACTTCACCAACGTTGTTTTGTTGAAGCTGGTTCTCCATCTTCTGCCTGTAGCTCTCCTTCCCATTCCTTATCAGTCCCCTCAGCTCTCTCTGCACCCTTTTCAACTCCTCTTTGTCTCTGGATTTGAAGGCCCTCCTCTTCTGCTTGAGGACGGTTTTAATTTCTGGGGTAATCCAAGGTTTGTTGTTGGAGAAACACCGTACAGTCCTGGTAGGTACAGTGTTATCCACACAGAAGTTTATATAGTCAGTAATGCATGTAGTAAGGCTGTCGATGTCCTCACCGTGGTCATCACAAATCACCTCCCACACAGTCGACTCAAAACAATCCTTAAGAGCCTCCTCGCTCTCCTCTGACCATCTCTGTACTGTGCGGGTGGCTGGTGGCTCCCTGCGCACTAAGGGCTCATACACAGGGACAAGGTGCACCAGGTTGTGATCAGATCTGCCCAGAGGAGGGAGAGGTGATGAACTGTATGCCTCATCTGCATTGGCATACAGTAAGTCCAGTGTTTTATTGACTCTGGTTGGGCAGGTCACATACTGGGTGAAGGTGGGCAGTGTGGAGTCCAGTGAGGCATGATTGAAGTCCCCTGATATTATGAGAAGGGCTCTCGGTGATTGTGTTTGCAGTCTGCTGACCACAGAGTGGAGAGAGTCACAGGCTGCATCCGCTTCTGGTTTCATACAGTCTTTGAAGTGGTTTTGATATGTGTACATGCACATGCATGCATACATGTATGTGTAAAAAGTAAGTTCTATCTATCTATTGACTGTTTATCAGGGCACATCTGTAACTACATCTCTGTATTTGGGTGTTTGTGCTGTCAGTGATGTAGTGGCGCTTTCCACACCAAGTGCAGCTGGTGGGGTCGGGGAAAGCCCTCAGCGCAGCCGCCGCCACTCGTGGAGGCAGCAGATCTTCTTGCGGGTCGCTACTCCTCAGAAAGGCACAGACTCCATCGGTAAGGGACACCCACACACACTTAAAACTTTTGAAATCATGGTTAAAGACATAATTCACTTCATGCTGGACCCCTCATTGTTCTTGAGACTGTAGATAACCCCAACATGCTGTGTTGTCATCATGCTCTAAAAAGCAATTCTTGTGTGAAATTAGTTGTATTCCTGTTTATCTTTGGTATATTAGTCTGTCTAATGGCTAATGTAAATTTTAACTTTGGATCCACTTCTAAGCTGAGAACAGAAAAGCTGACAGCGGCTTGCAAAGCTGAAAGTGAAAACACACTCCATAAAGAGTGTGTGTACATGCTTTTCTTTGCTAAAGCCCAGGTTTCTTAAGCATGACAAATTAGCATGAGGCTAACAAATGCGCTGATGGAGTAGAAAATTATGTGGGTGATCAACTAACAGTATGCTGATTTATATAAACATGACACAGCCACTTCATGTAATGACCAATGCATTCTAGCAATTGCAAATTACCAGGCTGAAAATGAGCAGAACTGATGAGGGAGTGAGTAATGTCTTTACAAAAAGTACTTTTTTTTCCTGCTGTAAATGAAATTGCTGGAGAGGGGTACAAGTGTGTGTTACTAGAGCAAGACTTTTAGCACACTAAAAGTCAAACCTTGTGTGTGTGCACACTGCTGAGTAAAGATAAAGGACAAAGTTGTGTGTAGAAATGACAAAACATATGACAAAAAAAAACAGGGTCAAAGCTTAGGCTTAACATTCTCTGTTCCCAGTTTGCACTCGCATTCTTAACCTCTCCACCTGCCATTTCAGATACACAAACATTCATAGGAGAAACTGTCACAGGAACATGAACATTTGTAGATAAATTGTTTCCTATTAAACCTGACTCAATTGAAGTACCTTGCTTACTGCATACCTTAGTAAATCACGTTATTCAGTTTAATAGTTTTTGCGAGTCTAAACAGGAAGCTCATATGCAAAACTGAGACTGCGCTGCTTCAGTAAGCTGTTACTACACTGTTATTAAATCTGCTCCTGCGGTGCAGACACAAAGCATTTCCACTGTGTGTCACTCTTTCATTTAGTTTTATGCTAAGAACTCTCAGAAGAGTTGAAGGCAGAGATTCATAACTTAAACGTAACTCCCTATCTGTTTATCATAACAGTTTTAATTTCTCATCTCCTCCATTTTGGGGAAGCAGTATACTTTTTATTACTTCTTTATTATTATTATTTTTTTTTAACCTACGGAAGTCATGCATTAAACATATATTTATATTATATTTAGTTAATCACAGCTATATTTGTTGTTATGTAGGGCTGTAATGAATTGATTATACTAACAGTTGTTGGCAAAGCCCCAGACCTTTGATATCATCAGTAAATTGATCAGTAAACTGAGCAAATAGTACCCAGAAACCTCTTTCTTGATGTTGAAGTGATACTTTCTAAAATGTAAGGTGAAACTAAGAATTTGTGATATATTCATGTACTTTTTATTTGTTTTGGTTTTGGTTTTTTTACAAATCCAGTATTGGCACTAGATCAGTGGTCCCCAACCTTTTTTGCGCCACAGACTGGTTTTTGTCTGACAATATTTTCAAGGACCGGCCTTTAAGGTGTTGTGAACAAATACAACAAAATAAAACCGATACCAAAAAAAGACGATTCATTCATAACACAAGGGAACAGACCCAGGAAACAGAGTCAACGATAAAAACGATAAAAAAAATAATTTAAAAAAACAAACCGCTAAAACCGATAAAAACTCTGAAAACCATAAATTTCATACCCAAGCCTCAACGGTACTAAATGACTCACGGACAGGTACCAGTCTGTGGCCCGGGGATTGGGGACAGCTGCACTAGATGATTATTCTGGTGGAGTGTTAATTTTGTGTTACTGCAGTATAAATTTCTTCACTAATGCTGCTGGTTGATTATTTGAATGCTTGAAAATGAAGATTTGCCTAAAAGCTTGAAAACCTTGAGCAAACAGTTGTAATTGTTGCCTGGGAAATGACAGCTCTTGTCAAATACCGTCAAGGTATGATGGTTACAAGTAGAAAACTGTATAACTTTGGGTAGTGAACAGTTACTTTGACTTCAGATAACTTTGAAATATCAATCACAACATATGTTGACATAAAAATGCCTGTATTTCAGCTTGTGGACATGTCTTAATCATGCTAGTGCTTGCAAGTCTTTGGATTCTGTGTCATAATTATATGTACAGTGCACTCAGGACAGAAGAAGTGTTGACAGTTGAGATAGTTGAGCTTCTCACACTGTAATGCCAGTAAGCACCGAGCAGGAAAGAAGCATGATCCATGTGAGCTGATATAAAACCGTTTTCTCACACAGTGCATTTTATTTACAAAAAGAAGTGTTTTCTGTACTTTGTTATGTCAGTGTTCATTTTGTGTTATTGGAAGACTTGGACTAACAGGGTGTACACTGTTTCTTTCAGTAACATGCATGCATGCATTATTATGATTTTATTTTGTTTTTATGTCCACTGACTCCTTGATTCATCAGCTAATTGCTAAATTGCTGCTTTTCAAAAACTCATTGAGAATAACTAGTTTCACTAGTTTCCACTAGCGGTGTCCTACACTCCCATGTTGTTTGGACATGTATGTGCAGCACATAATGTGTTGTTAACTAGAATGCCTGTTGGTTGTTTTGTCTAGATAAATTATTAAAATGTTAACTAAGAGGCCCTCAAGATCTAACCACTGGGGGGTGCCAAAGATCACATTTCCCAATGTTACGCTTTGTGGCTTTAACGGCACATTACAGCTACAAAGATTTCCATACAGTTAAATAATACCTCCCTGGTGCACCTTCAGCAATATTTAAATCCTCACAAAGGTGGTATTCTTCTCAGGAGTAAGTAACATTATGTAGTTTTCCTATTATTATGTTGACTCGTGCACACGCCCAACTGGAGTCTGTTGGGTGGATATTGTATTTCATAAAATCAGATTGGTATGTTGGACTAATGTGGTTGTTTTCTTCACTTTAACACTGAATGTGCAGAGACTGGTGAAGTCTGTCTTTCTGCATGAATTTGCCCTGTAATTGAAGCATGTTAAATGTTTCAGTTAATGAAATGTGCAGCCAAAGTTTACTTTGACGCTCAACTGCAAGCAAGTGAAGGGAAAAACAGGGCTTTTTTTTTTTTTTTTAACAAGTCAATGTGATGGGCTTTGTGCTGGCTGAATGCAGTGCTAAACTTGTTGGGTGTGTATTTATGTGTGTGCGTAGATGCATGAGGTCATGGGCGTGGTGTGTGTGTGTGTGTGTGTGTGTGTGTGTGTGTGTGTGTGTGTGTGTGTGTGTGTGTGTGTGTGTGTGTGTGTGTGTGTGTGTGTTTTGCTGGAAGTGGCAGTGTGTCTCAAGGTCATGTTGACAGTCCATACATAGACAGCGCCAGAGGAAAGCGCCAGCCTTGTTGACCCACTTTGCATGGTGTGTGTGTGTGTGTGTGTGTGTGTGCACACTGCAACCTGGTTCTGACCAGGTTGTTTGCACAGGGAGTGGATTGTGCCACTTTGTGCCAGAGTGTGTGTGTGTGTGTGTGTGTGTGTGTGTGTGTGTGTGTGTGTGTGTGTGTGTGTGTGTGTGTGTTTGTGTTTTTATGTTATTATGAGGAATATGCAGTACCATAGTGTTAGTTGGGGTAAGTAGGCGGGGAATTAATGTCATCAAGTATTGCAGTTTGAAAGTTTGACATTTTTTCACCTAAAGACAAATTGTCACCAGTCTTCTGCTGAAACTGCAGCAGTTGTCTCTCTCTCTAGTAAGAAACATGAATCTGTTAAGAGAGTTGTGCGCGTGCGTGTGAGTGTCTTAGTGTCTTTCTGTGTGTGTCAGCCATGAGTTTGCTTTGTCTTCACCTCTTTTATAACTGAAGAGCCATAAATTTGTGTGGTGACTCGGCTGGTTTCAGCATGTCTTAGAAACAGATGATCACTCCACAAATATAAGACTCGTTTTACACAAAGCCCGCCATTGTGGTGTGCGTGAGTGTTTTTTGTAGTATTGAAAGGATGACCTTTACATATTTTTATTTTTTTTTTCCTCAGAAGAGTCTTTGACAAGGTAAGCATCAGATTTACATACCTAAGTTAGGCTAAGGTATGTGTGTACGTGTGTATTTTAGTGATCAGGATCAATCGTGATATTCCCGCGAACTGAAAGAGAAGTGCGATCTGGATAGTTGGTATGTCGTTCCTCTAAACAACACAGGGTATTTTGAGGTTTGGGATCCACCCTGTACTTTGAGGTGGAGTCACACAAACGCTTTTTTTTTTTTTTTTTTTACTGTCTGTGTGTTGCACCCAACTGTGTCAAATATATCTATGTTTAGCATTTTCTTGTTGTTTTGCATGAGTGTCCGTGAGGTTCACCGAAAGAGAGAGAAAGAAGAGAGAGAGAGGGGTCTGGAAGGCTACTTGAATTTTTTTAGAGACGATGATTTTGTTCCTTTTTATACCAACACGTTTGAAAGTAAGAAGAAGTTGACACTCGCCTCTGTCAGGTATGAACAAAAGTTTTGTTCATACCTGTAAACAAAGTGAAGTGTTGAACAAATGTAAATGAAGTGTAAATGAAATGTAAATTTCTTGCTTATTGTCATTGCTAATGGTGAAAGAATCACAACACATCTAACACACAAACCCAGAACTGTGGGTCTGAATCTAATCGGAAGGCCTGCAGTTCTTAAACGGCGTGTTATCTGCTAGTCCAGATGAAGGAATGTGAATGTGCTGCTCATAAATGTTTTTATTAATAAGCTTCTAACTCCAGAAGATATTTGTGATTGTTTCATTTTAAATTGAAATGACTTGGAGTGTTTATTGCTTTTTTTTTTGCTCAACAAAACTGTTTTTAAAGATACATTTCTCAATCTAAATTAAGATCTTTTTTTACATTTGCTACAGTAAACATCTTGTGCAACATAATCTAATGTAAACTAATATGATAATCTTTTAAATGTCTTTAAGATGGGTCTGATGCCTGTCAGGTTGTGGCCCAGATCGTGGGTGGAGGATCTGGGGACTCGGCGATGAGACCGGTGCCTGAGGAGAAGACGAAGAGAACCAAAGAGGAGCTGAGGGATCTCTGGAAGAAGGCCATCCTGCAGCAGATTCTCCTGCAGAGGATGGAGAGAGAGAACCAGAAGCTACAAGGTGAGCTGGATGAATAAAGGGATTTTTTTTTTTTTTAAAACAGATACACGCAATGAGCCCACACTGACTTTTGAGATTTATTCATATTTACAAGTAACAACTCTTAAAAAATAGCCCTAAACAGAGAAGTTAAAATAAACTTCCCTACAGTGAGACATATAATCAAACTTTGCTATCGCATTTCACAGTGTTGTGGTGTTCAGCCCGTAATCTACACAGCAGCTACTCAAGCATCCTGTTGAGTTGGAGAAAAAACTTCAATGTTTGCCTGAATTTGAGATGTACACATCAAAACGAAATGCACACAAAATAGAAAAACTGGATGAGCCAAATGGTGCTTTATTGCTGTGAAAAAGTGTTTTATTAGCCCTTAACTCTAAAATTTTTGAGGTGTGTTAAATATTACTGCAGTTCTGTCTGAATTCGCTCTGTCTACATGATAACATGCAGGTACTGTTTGTTTCACGTGGCTCATCGGTAGTCATTGACTACACGATGAGTTGGTTTCTCTGGAAGCTAAAAAGTAGGACGAGTCTTTGTTTAAGACACTGGCAACACGCCTTTCCAAATGCATGCTCTTAAAGCTTTGCAAATTGAGTATACACCTACTTTTCTTTATTTAAAATCACAAACCACAAATGATCAAGTTATATAACACGTTATTGCATGTGTGTGCGCGCGCGCGCCCAAAAGTGCTTCCTGGTAGGCACATCTATGGGTGTGCCAAGTGCACCACCTTTTTCCTGACCCAGTTGGCTCATATCTACACCCATCTAGCCATGTGTCATACCTCTGCCTCTATTTATGAACCATAAATTGACAAGCACATGGTGCTAGATTAACGAATGAAGGTCAATATTGATGTAAGAAAAAGAAAATACAGTTGGGACCACAGCCTCACAATTCTGCCTCACGCAGACACTCTGATCGCACTACACAAACACACACCAATCCAAACATTGCCAGCGTGTGGCGGCTTTCTTGGCGCTCTGTAGATTTATTGTGTTTTAGTCTCCCACAGCGTGCATTCCACCTTTCTGTCCGTTATTTGTCAGGGTGGAGCCCGACTCCGTATCCTCCATTCTATGAGTTTATCTCTCTCACTGCCGCCTGGTTTGTGGGTCAACTATGAAAACACGCGCGTGCACGTCCATCCATGTGTGCGTATCTTTGTCAGCTCCAGGGTGGGTTATCCTATCCTGTTGTGTTTTATCAAGGGTGGAGTTTTCCGGCGGCAGTGAAAGAGAAAGAAAAGAAAGTAGGAGACAAGGAGAAGGCTAGACAGAGGAAAGAGAAGGAGCGCTAGCTGGGCTCCTGCCAGTGTGCCACTCCTGAGTGACGAGACACTGCTTGCTCTGAACAGATGATAAGACAGACGGCATGGCCACAGCCTCAGCATCTATTCTTACTATGGGTGTGTCAGCTATCTGCTCCGTCCAAGTTTTTTCCCATTAATCTAGATTATGCCTTCCAGGTCATTCCTCTACATTTCTGATTTATGTCCCATAAAAGGTATTCATACAGCTTTTTTTCAGTTTTTTTCCTTAGACCGTTTATTTTGTGAGTTCAAAGCAGCCCTAAAATTACATTTCTTAGTTTGTTTAATAACATTGTGCTGCTAGTCTTTTTCTTTCTATTTTTTTTTTTTTTTTTTTAATATTCATTCAGCCTTTTTTCCTCTTACACCTTATTTTCCTAGAGTCCTTTGCAGTGCCGGCTGCGATGGGTGGCCTCCTGTCTCTGTCTCTGTCCTCCTGTAATGATGATATCACTCTCCCGAGCGCAGCCAAGCTGCAGCTGGTCACTGGGTGGACACCACATTTGAACGGAAAGGGTGGGGGCGTCCACAGGGGAAGAGGGAGGGGGTGGTGGTGGGACTATACAGACATGGGATTGACTGAGAAGAAAAAAGAGAGAAGACATGGGTTTTGGGCTAAGAGATTTGGGGAGGGAGAGAGGAAGGGTGTTGTCATAGAGAGAGGAACAGATGAGGGGTGCTGGGTGTGCCCTCACCTTCTTTGATCACTGGTGTCAACATGTTGCAACGGAATTCAGTTTGTGTTTTTCTGTTTGGTTTGTAAACTGTACTAACCTGAAAGTCCAGTGGGAGGTTTTCCTTTACATCGAACCAAAAAAGACAAACAAAAAAGTTTCATAAATAAAGGGGATGTTGCAATTATGTACGTCTCCAGTTATTGCTAATTAGAACGTGTGTGTCTCCATGTGAAAATTAAGGCATCCTCGGGGTATTTTTTTGACTGTGGGTCGTAAACAAGAGCTGTGTCTTTCATAGCTTAGAGCAACACTTTCTGTACTAACTGAAGGGATCTATTGAGAATTCCAGCTACAGGATGTTGCAGAGGGTCGGACAGACAGCTGTGGTCTTATGTTCCTTTGAAGGGGTTGCAAAGAAAACACCCATAGAAGCAGATCTAGTGACAGTAAAGTTTCTATAATCAGCATGGTTAAGCACAGTAGAGTAAATTGCACTCTGGATGCCATGTAAAGGGGACACTTTCCTTAAAGAACCTGAAGAGTCATCAAGCAAGTTGTCACCGCTGTTTAGTGATTTTCTTTTCTTTTCACTCACTATCACCTGTATCTTCTGACCTTTGCTGAGAAGTGTATTAATGCAGTGCAGCTGCATGTTTCTGCTCATCACTTTGCCACAACAAAGAGCGAACGAAAGTCAGGATTAGTAATTTATCAAAGTGCACGGGTGCTATGTGAGGCTCATTTTAATACGCAAAACCAAACTGAAATCGATAGCGCATAATTCCGAGAGTTTTGAGCAGCGCACATAATGATGAGATGATGGGCTCAAATAGTTCTCAGAAACCGAGTCCTAACACCTCAGCTCCACCAGCAAACGCACAGTGTTGTTGCTTTTTCTCACATGTGTTGTTTGTGTGTTTGTGTTTGTAGCATCAGAGAACGATCTGCAGAACAAGCGCCTGAAGTTGGACTATGAAGAAATCACTCCGTGTCTGAAGGAGGTCACGCTGGTGTGGGAGAAAATGCTAGGAACTCCCGGGAGGGCAAAGGTCAAATTTGACGCCGAGACCATACATACTGCAGTTGCACAAGGTACATACTTGGCTCCACAAACACATGCTCTATATCAGTTCCTCCTGTAAATGTTTATTCTTCTTAAAATCAGCAGAGATTTTCAAATATTGACCAAACCTTAACGCACAAAGCTCCAAAAACTGTAACTTATCTTCATAACTGTTTTTTAAAATGTGGCAAAAGCAAGGTGACTGAATTCCATGAGGCATTCTACTCACTGTTTTTGGGCACAGTGAACTCGGTGTCTATTCCCTTTGACATTTTTATCTCTGGTGCGTGTCTCTAATCATCAGGCCTTTTTGTTCTGTCCATTTTCTAGTATCAGCATGTTCTGCAGCGTGGACAGGAAGGTTATCTACTGTGCACACGGCCTCGAACAACGAGTCCAACACACGTATTTACACACAGAAAGGTCACCATATAACAAATAGCAGTCTGAGAACCTGGTGAATTAGGGATACAAGCTGGATAATCCATCTGAGAGGAAGCTGAGAGTAAATTTTACATGCAAGAAGCGGGCAAGCGGTGATTGAACGATGCTCGGGATATTAGTAGATTAAAATTATGATGGAGACAACTTCTGTTACTAAGTTCTACAGGCATGTACAAATAGTTAATAACTCAAGAAGGGTAGAAATCCCTTTGGACATGGCGGACGCGTTTCACTCAACATGGTAGCGTTCTGTCCCACGTTTGTCCTCATCACCCTCTCCTTCCTTTATCGTTGTCTGGCAGGTGTCCCAAGGCAACACAGAGGAGAGATCTGGAAGTTTCTCGCCGAACAGTACCGGCTAACACAGACAGTCCCTTCCCGGCCCCCTTCTAATCACACTCCATACAAAGAGCTGCTGAAACAACTCACCTCACAGCAACATGCCATCCTCATCGACCTGGGTAATGCATCCACGGTTAACATGCAGGGTTAAACTGCGTGTGGGTTATCTAAATGTGCCTGGTACATTCGCTTTCCCATGTCGTCAATGTCACAAAAGTGATTTTTAACAATGTGTATATTTTACGAATCGCAGTCTAATTCAAAACAGTAAATAAATAAACACATTTTATGTCATCAGTTAAGTCTAATAACTTTAGTCTAATTGCAGTCGTTGTATGCATAAAATGCCTACACACTTTCTTTTACAGCCAAATGTAAGTTGGTTGTTTCTTTAAATAATATATTTTCTCTAAATGCTATGTATGCCACAAACACTGCCAACGCATTATTAATCCCATTTGAACCCCTGATTACCACTGGTGATCGTTGGCCTGCAGGCTGCCTGTTGAAGAACCTGTAATTTAAAAACAAAAAAACTCGTGAGCTAAACTTGATTCATTGCCTTTTTTTCTGTTCTTATTTATGCTGTTTTGCAACGTTTGGATGACTCCCTGACAGTCACACTTAGACCACTTGCAGATTCACACTGGCAGTTTCCTCATGACCTTGGACTGATCCTTTAACATTGAAGCCCAATCAGGAGCATCGTTTGTGTTTTTGTGTTTAGACAGTCAGTGTCGAGTTCTACTGGAATGACCCAGAGGCGTCTCAGGTTGAACGTGCAGCAAAACTGTCAAAAGTGTGTATCACAGATTTTCCCCTTCAGGTGTTCAGAATGAGACTTTCGAAGAGTGAGCCAAACATAACAGGAGCAAGCTGAACGGCTATAAGGAGAATGCCTTTAATGGTTTAAGAGCCATATTTACTTAGAAAGTAAAGTGTTTGATTCTTTGTCGTCATACCCTGTACATCTATAACCTTTAATATAGGTGCAACAGCTGATTGTGAGCACGGGAGCCTCTCTAATCCTTTTGTTTGGCGCTTCAGTCAGCATGCATACCAAGCATAATCACTACTTTGTAGCTACAGTGCATAAAGGAAAAGAAAACATAAGATTTTAGTAGAACTGTTGCTTTTAAATAATCAATTTGTCAGTCTCTTTGTGTGACGTGTGTGATGTTTATAAATTCACGTAGCCAAACACCTCATTGTTCCCACTGGTTTATGGTCATTCTTTGACAAGTACTGTGAAAAATGTAAATTTCCTTCTGCGTGATACCAAGAAGTCAAACGTACATAGCAAACGCCACATAAACTGCATATATTCTTTTGTATTTGTCAAACCTCATTTTAACACTTTCTCCCTTAAATGCTCCCAACACCTCCCACCCAAAAACCCACATACACTCACTACCTACACCCCACCCATATAACACCCACATATATATACATAGACACATCCACCCACAGATCTGTCCCTGTAGTGCTTCCCCTCCCTCAGTTTTTGCTTTTGACCCTGTGTTTTTCATGTTATTTACTCTACATCTAATAGGGCAGGGACAGCTGTAACGGTGTGCACATACAAACTGGTGGTTTGCATACATGGTCTAATATAAAGGTGTTATATGCAGTGTGATAAACACAGTGTTTGTCACACTGAAGCTACAAAAATAAGAATGCAGGTAGAAGATTTATGGCAGCTCAAGGCTATTTCCTTCACATAAACAAGCAAAAGAGGAATTTATTTTTTTTTTTTGGTTAGAATGTAGGTGCGTAACACATTGCATTCCCACACCTTTTATGTAGCAGAATAGACACACTTTCCTCCAGGCAGGGGAGGGAGTCATGACATTATGTTCACCAGCTTAAATCCCCCACGCACATTCCTTTAATATACACTCACACGGTTTTCATTCGGTTCTCTAAAACCTCACATCACATCACATCTGTGCGCTTCTCAAGAACCTGTTTGTAAGCGTGTTTGCTCCAAAAGAGTACGTGCATGCAGCTGCACTGAGCTCCTTTTTAACGTCAACAGCAAAGTGAGAAGTTCTGCATCCACAGCGAAGATCAGCAGTGTATATGCTTTGTTCAAAAACATGGACACACCCAGATGCTGCTGAATAGAATAGAGCGAATTAAAATAAACCATGAGAAGAAAATGTTACACTTCTAAAGCTGTGTCAGTGTTGTTTTCGACTGCGTATCTGGTGCATTAGTTTGAAATAATATTTAATGCAAACTACGGACGTTGCTGAGAGATAATATGCCGCTCCGCTCTTCTCTTCCAGGTCGTACTTTTCCCACACATCCATATTTCCAAGCCCAGCTGGGGGCAGGACAGCTGTCTCTCTATAATATCCTGAAAGCCTACTCACTGCTTGACCCTGAGGTATCATTGAATTCTGTTTTTGCTTTATTTCTGCCTTTCTCCTCTTTCATTCTGCATGTTTCTTTTGATATTCAGTGGAAAAAAGGAAGAAAAAAAAGCCAGCTGTTACCTGTCTTTTAGACTTGAGAGAGTTTCCCTCCCCTGTGTTGTCGGCATCAAGTTTGTGGTTGTCGTTTTTGTAGGTGGGATACTGCCAGGGCCTGTCCTTCATCGCTGGAGTGCTGCTTTTACACATGGGGGAAGAAGACGCCTTCGACATGCTCAAATTTCTAATGTACGATGCTGGGCTCCGCAAACAGTACAGGCCTGACATGATTATCCTGCAGGTACAGTGTTCACCCACACAATATTCTCTTGTCAGTGTCCCCAAACAACTTAATCTACATTATGTTTCCCTTTCTTAAATACTTGAATCACATGAGCAAAGCCCTCCAGTTCCAGTGGTTATGTAGTTGAGTAATGTCACTAACTCACATTTTCTGGAATTTGATGCTTCTTATTCCCCTTTTTTTGTTTTTAGATGACACGTCTGCTTACGTTTTCGTTTTCAAACAAAAACAGTGAATTAATGGCCTCTAGAGCGTTGGTGAGGTTGAGACATGGTCTTAGTGCTTGGCATTGGAATTTAGTTGCATTAGTACTCGCCACACAGTTGGTAAATAGTGCTCGTGTTACAGATAACTACGTCATTGGTTTTGAATTCCAGTGTGGGATTGAATTTCATCTTTTGATAGAACTAGAACCAAAAGAGCTACATACTATGGTTAAATGCTAAACAACCTTGTTATCATGCTAAACATCATGTGTTTTGTTCCTGAATTCAAGCGCAGGTCACGTAACAATAAAAAGCTTGTGAGCTAATCCAGGGAGTCCAACACCAGTCCAACATGCGGCATACTCCACAATAATATTGCACAGGACTGTTGCTTTTTCTCAAGCTTCAAACTATGAATATGAACGAAGTGCTGTTACGATCTTGGTGCTCGTGATCCTTAATCAATAAATTCAAAAGGTCCTTGACGGCTTTCCACTTTGTGAACGTTATACACACCTTTTGTGAACAATCCCTCATTTTACTTTGCTGCTAGAATGAAAGTGTACAAAACCAGATAATAACTCATCAATCATTTTGTGGTTTTTGAGGTCAAAACGAGAAATTCTATATTGTCAAAGCAAATATGATGACGGGATGAGGCAGGTTGTCTGCTGTGGTGACCCCAAGAGGGGAGCAGCTGAAAGAATTCCTGGCGAGTCTGGTTCTTCCACACAAACTGTGCCAAATCTGCTGTTAATCAAAGTGATTACAAGCTTTTACGGCAGCACCATGTGGCTCTTTGTGACCAATTTCACTCAGCGGCAACCAGCAGCTACTCACCAGCTGGTTGAGGTAGACACATTTTTCCCTTGTGGTCTGTGGTGGCCACAGGATCACTATGTTCTAGGTCTGTGTGACTGATTTCATAGTATTTGCAAGGAACCTCATGTAACTGGTTGCATCCTCATTTTCATCCAGGAATAGTGGTTGCCAAGCAGTCAACAACTGGCCTTTATGGCTGAGGCCTAACCTGAAAGTTCTGTGAGGTGCTTAAAAGTTTTTCCCATCCTTGTGTACAAACACTCATATGGCTAACCCCGATCATAAATAACGTGAAATTTAATTAAAGATGGTTTTAAAAATAAACTGTGTTGTTCTCTTTGAGTGTTAAGTGACGATAATACACAGTGAGGCAGCAGCATACACTTAAATGACATCTGCATAATCCAGCACTGGTAAAAAGGCCATTTTCCATAGTGTACCCTGACTAGTTTAAGAGTCACTGTTGTCAGCATTTCAGTTTAACATTAATCTAATCAAAACTTATTTCTTATACCACTTTAAATGAGGCACCTTCGGTAAACTTGGTGTGGATGTGATCTACCACGGATAACGTTGGAGTTGCTCTGTAGAAAGACAAATTGATATGACCTCACCGCAGCACTTTGTATGAGGGAGTTAGGAAAGTATTCACATTTAGTGCAATACTCTATACTTTGCTATGGTGAATGAACGGAGTGGCTCATTAATGATAAGTGAAAAATTGCTTAAAAAATAATTGTCATACCACACAGGAAGCCCTCGTTTTACCCTCCAAGGAGGTGACCTCATAATAAGGTGTCGTGTTATTGGTCCATTCTTAAACTTGTGTTTGCGTCGTAAACTTAAGGGGAAAAAAATCTTTCCATTTTTTACCAAGACGTTTGTCTTCCTGAATACTCTCTATTAAAATCCTACAAATGTTCATGTATAACAGATCCAGTTTTTAAAGCATGTGTGAAATAATAAAAGCCCCTCATACAAAGTCATGTTACACCTTTACAACGAAGTGCTGTTGCTCCTCTCAGATCCAGATGTACCAGCTGTCGCGGCTGCTTCATGACTATCACAGGGATCTTTACAGCCACTTGGAGCAGCAGGAGATCGGGCCCAGCTTATATGCCACCCCCTGGTTCCTCACGGTCTTCGCCTCACACTTTCCCCTCGGGTTTGTGGCCAGAGTTTTTGGTAAGCTTTGAAGGCTTTCTATTTCTGCACAGTGGATTTGGTGGGTCGCCGCCTTGTTTCTTCTTCCTGATAGAAGCACAGCAGTATTGACGCATGACAGGAAAAAG
Source organism: Rhamphochromis longiceps (assembly GCF_057381845.1). Lineage (NCBI taxonomy): Eukaryota > Metazoa > Chordata > Actinopteri > Cichliformes > Cichlidae > Rhamphochromis > Rhamphochromis longiceps. Next base: position 26,630,731 of record NC_140562.1, on the reverse strand, counting down.
GATGACGGGGCGTTTACAGTGATGTTTAGTTATCTCTACTCCCTAGGTATCTCATCTAATTAGATCTTGAACCCAAAATGCTGAAAGGAAATTGTCAGAGCTAAATGAAATTTTAGTAACTGATTGAAGATAAGTAGTACTATAATCCTGAAAGTTTGGTGAAGGAGTTGGGGAGGGACTTCAGGCAAAGTAAAGGATTCAGTTGAGTCATGTGCACACTGAGACTCAGTTACAGTTACTGTTTATCTGTTAAGTGACCTTTTCCTCATTTGTGTAAATGCCATCACGCCCACAGAGGGTATATGTTTTCTGCAGTTGCCTTTCTCTCTACCTCATTCCTTCCGCACTTTTGTTTTCACGCCTAATTTCTTACATAGTACTCAGTCATTGAACCAGACTCACTGGCTCCTTGTGCTCATCTGAGCATAACACTTCATTTGTGTGTGTGTTGACGTGCACAAGCGTGCGTGTGTTGCGCTTAGCGGCCATCACATTTGCACTGTCAGGTCTTTGATATCATCTGTGGGGCCCACACCTCTGCTGCCATTCCTTAATCTTCTGTATGATCTCATGCAATCCTGCCTAACCCTTACCACACCCTGATGTATTCACAGTATACACACACAAATGCTCTCTGGCTCTGCAGATTCACAATGGCCTACATTTATGTTTGCTTAAACGTTTTCTGCTGACGTCAAATCATTCTTCCCATTAATGAGCCTTTAAGTTGCCATTAAACAGGGTAAGCTCTGCTGTCAGCACATGTCAGTATTGATTTTTACAATATGTAATTTAAGAGTGCCGTCACGCTAGAGCCTTTTTTAGCCTCCTTTCCCTGTGTTTTCTGGGTTTTTTCCCCGCTTGCCTCTGTAACTTATCCTTCCTTTTTGTCCTCTGTCAGATATGGTGTTTCTGCAGGGGTCAGAGGTCATCTTCAAGGTGGCCTTAAGCCTGCTGGGGAGCCACAAGCCTCTGATCCTGCAGCACGACAGCTTGGAGTCTATTGTGGATTTCATCAAGACCATGCTACCCAACCTGGGCCTTGTACAGATGGAGAAAACCATCAACCAGGTTAGACAAGGAGACAAAGTTGTTTAGTAATGTGTAACTACTCATTTTAACTAGGGCTGCTCGATTATGGCAAAAATGATAATCGCGATTATTTTCACTGAAATTGAGATCTCGATTATTTGACGATATTTATTTAACAATAACAATGTATTGAATAATGACTTTAAAAAATAATATAAAATAGTGTGCAAATACTGATAACAGTGCAAATGTTTGCAATATAAAAAATAAATGAAAAATGTAAACATCTATGTTTAGTGAACTTTGCAGTGTTGCTCTGTGGTGCAGCTACGACACTGTAGCAAAGTTTACACACTATGTCTACTTGATCCACGTCTGACTCCGCGAACCCATAATGTTTCCACACCACTGAAGTTTTCTTTACCTCTCTTTTCAACCAACGGCAGTCACTCTCCTCTCCAAATAACTTCTGCTTAGCTTTCCGAGCTTCCCTCGGGTCCTCTTAATTGTTGTGACACGTGTTCGAAATGCAGAGAGGTGCGCTCGATTTGCCCAACGGAGCAGCGCGAGAGTAAAGCACGAGGGAGGGGCTAATAATCGGCTCAGTCATTTCTAATGATCGTTGAAAGCCCAGATCGTAATCGTGATTAAAATTCGATTAATTGAGCAGCCCTAATTTTAACACTGGAGTACAGAAATCTATTTTTTTTTTTTTTTTTAAATTTTTTTTTTTATCAGTGTGATCTTATGTATTGAGTTTTGGGAGCTATAGAAAGGTTGTGAGCCATCGTCCTATTGACAGGGTTTTAATAGTTTTGCGATTTCATTAGTTTTTATTTTTATTTAGTTTTGACTTCAGATTTTCAATTTTATATCAGTTTTAATTAGTTTTTACCAATTGTTTGCTAGTTTAGTTTTTATTTTATTTGAAAATCCTTAGTTTCAGTTTAGTTTTGATTAGTTTCAGTTATAGTTTTAGTTGTGTTTGCAATAATTAAGTGTAACAAAATCCCAGTTTCATCATATCAGTCATGCTCTTCTGCTTATCCTTGGGTATGTTGCTATTCCAGCTACCATACCCTGCACCCTGGACAGGTCGCCTGCCTGTCGCAGGGCTAACATGCAGAGACAGACAACTCACATTCCCAGCTATGGGTTCTTTAAATAAATAAATAAATAAAGGCAGATGAACAACCATTGATACCAGGCAACTATAAAATGTATATCTTGGCCCCAATAAGACTATTAACTCTTGCAGCACCGGGTGTTCATAATTTTGGTTCATATGAATTGATAAACTTTTTGAAGGCAATTGACTCACACAGTTATGTAGATATCTCCGTCCTGTTGTCTCGGGATGCATCACGCTGCCTTGCCTGGGGTTAGCTTCTGTTTCTGGGGATGAGGGTTGAGTGTGCTCCCTTACCTTCTCAAGGTAAGCTAGGTTAGCCTTCTTGTGTGAGCTTTTCAAGTGCACTTTAAGGTTTGTGGGATTTTTTTCCCTTTAGAAATGCCCCTCATAATTTGTCTCTTTCCACTACAAGACACTTGCTTCATCCAAAACACAGTCATGTTCAAAGTAATCCCAAATTTGACTCTGGCGCTTTCTCCCGACTTTTCCTAACGTACTGCCACCTGCTGGCATAATGAGACAGCAAGAGAAAAATCTGGAAACTAAACTTATTTTCACCCTTGACTATTGTATGACACGCACACATCAATGAAAACTAAACACATTTTTGCTATAAATTCAGGTAATTTTAGTTAGTTTTGTGAACACTCATTACAGTTTTAGTTAGTTTTCCTTTTTTTGTTTTTATTTTTGTTTCCGTTAACGAAAATGTTTTTTCACTTCTAGTTTTCGTTATTTCGTTAGTTTTCATTAACGATAATAACCTTGCCTATTGAGATAATTGAGTCATTGCTGAACAATTGGTCTGGCGTGATTTTTAATTTTCATGTTTGAAACAAAACTAACAACTAGTTGGATGTAGGACAGTGAGAAAGACTTTCTCTATGAATTCCTAAAGAAATATCTGTTCACAATGTACGTGTGTACTTTCATTTTAAAGAGCGAGTGATGCATAACTATTCTAGATAAATGTTAGTCAGCGGTAAAAAGTAACTTCTTTTTTTCCCCCCAGTGTTTTCTATCAGACTCTTGATATTTGGTCTTTTCTATGGTTGAAAATAGGGCTGGGCTATATCATACCGTTCACGGTAATACTGGCGCATGCGCAGTGCCTTTGTTTACATACGCACATGGCGGCGACGCAGAATGAGAAGAGCGAAAGTTGATCGTTAAATGAAACGGATGAACCAGAATTGGTTTGTAAAAATGCTGCAACTTCAGTGGTGTGGAACTGGTTTAGCTTTCGTCCATCAGATACACAACAAAGCACTATTTTTGGTAGTGCATGCTAGCGGGCCGTCGTTATTACCGTGTTTTTTGGAAAATCAATCCTTTGATTTTTCTGAAAATCGACAGTGCCCCTTATAATCCCGTGTGCCTTATGTATGAATTCTGGTTGTGTTTACTGACCTGGAAACAATTTTATGTCGTACACGGCGCTCGAAAATCGGTCAAATGTTTCAGTACGACTTTGCTAAGCTACGAACCCGCACCGCTTGATGGATTGTCGGAGCATTACGGCTATCGTAGGAAGGAGCCTCGCGGAGTGATACGTACTGCGCTTCAACATAATATTACCCTATTATGTGTATAACCTCTTTTTAAGTTTTGTGGATACATGGTTATGCTGAGGATATGTTGGCCAATTTCCACTGGAAATGCCTTTAGGTTAAACTGTCAGCAAGGATTTTGCATTTGCACTGTTAAATTTTTATATAACTTTAATGCACATAAAAAAACAGCTGCTTGTTTAAGTGAAAATACATTCATGGTTGTTTTTTTGTTTTTTGTTTTTTTGCACTAATAAAGTTGAGGAGTTGTAAAGTATTTTGTCTAGTGTCAATTATATCGTTAGTTATATTGTTATCACAAATTTTCAAATGTATATCGTGATAAATATTTTTGGTCATATCGCCATGCTCTAGTTGAAAATGCAGAAACGCTGATTCTACAACAGCCGGTGTGACAAAAATACTGATCTTTTGCACAATTTGATGCCTTTATAACACAAACATTCTATTTAAAATGATCTGAACTTCGTATGTGAAAACAGAGGAACGCCTGTTACTTCCTGTGGGACCTAATGCTACAGATTTTTGCAGCTTTCAGTTTTCTTTCTAAGATCTATATTTGACATATGGCAAAAATCAGCTCGTCTTCAATCCAAAGTTTTAACAGATAAAACTTTGGATTGAGGAGGTGGAGAAGATTTATGTAATAAACGTTTTCATTTATCTCCATAATTCTCCTCGTAACATCTTTGATCCGTTGCTCATACCGAGGCTGCTGGCTTGTGGCTGGCTCTGAGCTCTGGATAGCTTTAGCTTTAGCCAGTTTGCCTTTGTTTGTCTTTGAAATGTCCTCCATGTTCAGCTGTGAGGTTTGTTATAAAAAATTTCCTGGTGGTCCTCCTGCAGTTTATTTTGGCGACTTTGTGCCTTTACTCACGCTCATACCAGACATCGTTCACACGATAACCAGCACCGAGCTCATCAGATTAGCTGTTGTAAAACTGGACGTTCTTTTCTTGTCTGTTGTTGCTCTAAATGAGCTCACGAAACTATTAAAACATTTTTACTAAGTTCACGGAACAGATGTTTCATTTTGAGATCTGGTTTTACAACTCGCAGCAGTTAAAGGAGACAGTTTAATGGCTTCACAATGAGACAAAGGAGAATGATATCCTGCTTGAGTGACAGAGGCTATCAGGGCCAGCCACACCCTGCCTTTACAACAGTGATGAGAGCAGCTGATGGGTGGAGTGTGTGTGTGTGAAGTTATGTAAATTTTACCTCATGCGTCACCATTTGGAAAAATACCACGTCAGTAAGATGGGCCTCTCACGCTGATCGACTCGAGTGGGTAAAATCTCATAGTTTTGGTCAGGTTTCACTTTTTAGTGTAATTTATGGTTGCCATGAGAAAATGTTAACCATTAAGGTGCGCGGTAATGTGGCTGTCAGCTATCACTAGGGATGGGTATCGTTTAGGTTTTATCCGATACCGGTGCCAAACCGGTACTTTTGAAATGGTGCCGGTGCTCAAACCGGTGCTTAAAGAATGGAGAACACAAAATTGGTCCAAAAACCTCTCATGTTCAGCTGTTTTTTTTGTAAAAGATAACAATGTTAGCCTTTTCTGCAGCTAGAGGGCATATATGGTATCACTCTTGGCTGGAAGCAGTGCTTAATCAATGGAAAAAACACAAACTTTGTCCAAAAACCTCTCATGTTTAGCTGTTTTCCACTTTTTCTTTGGTCATTTTAGCCTTTTTGGCCAGGGTGAAGGGAGTATCTGCCATCAAACAAGAAGACAGCTGCATGTAGCTATGATGATGTTTGCTAGTTCACCTTACATGCATTAATGTAATAACCTGGTTAGCCTACTCAACGTAAATTACACACGAACAACATTAAGCTACTCATGCAGAGAAGAACGGCTGCTGCTGCATCATCATCCGTCATCATTTCTGCTACACTGGCAGGGCTAGGGGCCAGGACTCTCCTCTTCGGGTTCTTGGGGGATGTTGCTAACTCCGGGTCCGATAACAGGCAACCCACGCACAGTAGATGCGCTCGGTGTGAGCTCTTGCAGCAAGCTATCAAATACGGCGCATTTCTCGGCTTTAAAAAAACGCTATGCGTCGCCAGGTGTTTCATCGGATTTGAGGTGTTACCTCCTTTGACAGTATCACAGTATCAGCTTAAAGCACTTGTTGCTGCTGAGTTTGCATCTTTTGCTGTGAAGTACAGCCAGACTTTTGACCGCTTCGCCTTGGACATTTTTAATCTGTAGCTCTGCTCTAAAAGAACGTACGTACCTGGGCCCGCCTACTATCCTCGGAAACGTAAAATGATTGGCTAGAAGTGTATCACAGCTCAGGAAAAAAAAAGCACCGAAATGTGCGCTGCTTTTCGGTCTGGTTACTACCGTTTATGTCAGAACCGATACCGGTACCCATCCCTAGCTATCACAGATGACACAGAGCTAATAACTCATGGTAAGCTATACTTTAGAAGGTACGCGCTTATCTTATAATTTCTATGAGATGGCAAACTGCTTACTTGCCGGTACTTTCCCTCCAGTGCCACTTTTTCATATCGGATTATGTATATGTTACATGTGTTATGACTCACAGTTTCATCTGAGAAAAAAAAAAAGAAAAGTGGGAGTGAACATACTGGATGTGTGGAGACTCCAGGTCAGTTCATTGTTTTGTAATGCCGAAATGTGAAAAATTCTTTGGTCTGGACAACAGCAGCCTGCTCAGTGTGTGTAATGTGTTGACATTGTAGAGTAAACATCCCCAGTTTCACACGAGGCTTTGTTCCTAGTTTTGACCACCATTGCTGTGAGTAATGATAACGTAATTTTGCTGAGAAACACAAAGTGCCCTCAGTGAAATAAAGGGAATACACGTGAGCAAAAGACTATTTTTTTAATTTAAATATATAGATATATATGAGAAATCTCAGTTAATGAGCAGCTCTAAACCGAATGTGTTTGAAGTCTTGTTGAATTGTGTGATTGTGCGGCTGCTTTTGTTTACTGCCTCCAAATGTTGTCTTTGGTGAGAACAATTAGGAATAACGACCGAGCTGCAATAATGAGAGCCGAGTTATAAACAGCAGTGCTAAACTTGTGGAGTACTTTGAGTTTCCATTATTACTCAGTTAAATAGTTACAAAGCCAAAGCAAGAGTTTTAGATCAATCAAATCAGTAAAAATAACAATTAAACCCACTTTTAACCTGGTCATATTCCTTTTATATCCTCCTCACATACATTCTTTTATAATGGTATGACACGATGGAAACACGATTCTCCTGTTTGCAAGCAGTTCAAATGTTCACCCAGCTGAGAGTTATTAAATGCCTCTGCTTCAGGTTTGTGAGATGGATGTGTCCAAGCAGCTCCAAGCCTATGAGGTGGAGTACCACGTGTTGCAGGATGAGCTGCTGGACACGCCCCCGACCCTCAACCAGCACCAGCGAGCTGCGCAGCTGGAGAGGACCAATCAGAGCCTGCGACAGCAGAACCTCGACCTGCTCGAGGAGCTCCAGGTACACACACACACGCACGCTTGCACAAAAGAAGAAAAGCTGCCTTTGCCCGTTCTTTGTTCCATTAGGTCACCGCTCCCTCGCTGTTCTCACCCAGGTGTCCCACGCTCGAGTGTGCAACCTGGAGAGTCGAGTGGAGGCTTTGGCCCAGGCAGAGGGGCAGCTGAAGGAGCAGGTTTCTGCACTGGAGGAGGAGAAGAAGCAGCTGCTGAACACCATCACACACCTCCAGGGCCTCCTCTCCAACCTCGGGATAAACGCCAACCCCGACGGACAGGCGCTGCCTTCACTGTCCGTCTGACAGACAGTCACAGCAGCATCAAAGCTGGAGGGCAGAGAGCAGCACGATAGCAGGACTGTGGACTCGCTGCTTCACCTGCTGGCGAGGGTTGATTAATGAGTCTCTGCCTCGATCCTGCCGCCTCTGGAATGTTTTAATAATAATGATGATGATGATGATGATAAGAGGACAGATGAAATAGTGGCAGAAATGGGATTGAGGTTGAAGGATAGTACTCTCTTCCTGTGCTCTAATAAATAAACATAAATAATCCCCAAAGATGGCGCTGACTGTACCGCCGGGCCTCGGCTGTTAAAATACTTTTGCACCTGTGTGTGTGTGTTTGTGTGTGTGTGTGTGTGTGTGTGTGTGTGTGTGTGTGTGTGTGTGTGTGTGTGTGTGTGTGTGTGTGTGTGATAAATGGAGTTTGTTTGTGTTTTTGGATGCAGCAAAAATGTACAGCAAGCTTGTAGAACAAAGACTCCACTCTGCAGTATTCAGAGCACTGTTACAAATATCACATTAATTAAGAAACACAAGTTCCTCCCAAAGAAAATGAGATTGTAAGAAGGAGGTGAGATGAAGGGATGGGTGAAGAAATAAACGGCAGCAAAATGTTTTGGGGGGGGTTTGTAATGCAAAGGTTAAATATAACATCGGCTAAATGATGATGATGGTGCTCATATTCTGAGATCAGGGGTGAACTATTTTTGATTCTTCCTAGGCTTTCCTGGCCCTGCGCAATTTGAACTTGAACTTCATTTAAGTTACAGCAGCTTCCAGGAAAAGCAACACAATAAATCCAGTTCATTTCACATCCTGTTGTTTCACCTTTAAACACATGTCAATTCATCTGCATTGATGGGAAAAATCTGATATCTTAGCCGTGCCGCTCCAGCGAGGGGAAGTCCACACATTTACTGAGGAGCTACTCAAAATTACGGCAAAAGACGCTAACTTTAAAGAGGAAAACTTCTGCTGTTGAGACAATCTGTCACCCGTAAATCATTTACTGTATGCAACACACTGAATTCTTCAGCCCGAGCTGCAGCTTGGTGTGCCTGTACGTGAGTGTTTGAATGTCACTGCGTGTCAATGTTCTCACTGATTGCAACAAACCTGTCGGTTTACACTGTAAAGATATTTTTCTTTTACCCCTGACTCTCTTTGCACATGTTCTGTTTTACTATGATTATTGCTACTCTGTACTTTAAAATACATTTCATATTCTTCCAGCACGTCTGAAGCCAGCTTTCTTTGTGCGTGTGTGTGTGAGTGAGTGTGTTGCACTCCAGACCAACATGTGTCGGATGTATAGATTCTTCCACCTCCTGTCTAAACATCAGTCAGTCATTTTTGAATACCAATATAAGGTTTCCAGTATATAGACGTGCGCTGTACACCGTACTTAAAACACAGACATGTATTTGTTAACAGGAACTCCTCCTGAGGTTGGAGAAGCGGCGTGTTCGGGCAAGTTGTGACCCTGTTAGTTTGCATATAGTGTGAGAGTGGGTACATGAAACAGGAAAGCCAAAAAAAACACCAACAGCAAGACCCCAGACAAGACAGAAAACTGAATTTCTGCAAAATATTTTGTAGTGCGTGTACATGCATGCTTAGTTTTTGTTTTGTTTTTTGCCCTCTGTGATTGGGTTGTTCTGTTAGTCAAGCAGAATGCAAGAGGACTATACGATTTCACCGAGAGATCTTTTTCTCCTTCCATTCCTAAACCTGTTCACGGGCCTCTCCAAGCATGTCTTAATCAGCCACCCAGTCGGGTTGGAGCCATTCTTGGATGGGTTTTTTTGTTTTTTTGTTTTTTTTTTTTTGCTTGTTTGATTTTGTGTTTTTAATCACAGAAATGTCACTCATGGAGTTTGCTACAGGTTATTTGTGTGCAAGAGTAAAATGTGCTTATTCAATTTAAAGAAAAGAAGCACATAAATGGTGCGTTTCTATATACCACGCTTAAGTTGGGATGTTAATGAATTAAAAATTAGCTACAGTTTGATACGCTATGCAATGATCATATTACAGTTAGTAGGTCTATAAGACACTTTTTTTTTATAGTTTGGTGAACTGTGTACACCACCAAAGTGAATACTGAATGAAACAGGCTGCGTGTGATTGAAATGCAGACTTCCAGCTCTAATTCAAGGTGTTTTACAAAAGTTTTGCTATAGAAGTCTGACAGAATATCTCAAAGGAGGAAAAACAGTCTTTGATGACGTCCCTGAGTTATAGACTTCAGGCAGTCACTGACATCAATGGATTTCCAAGTGTTAAAAGCAATCCTGGAATATCCTGAAGTGTATTAATTACTTTTGAGCATGGCCAAAAAACCACCCAAAATTAAATTATAATTAATTAATGTTGGCAATAGATGACATGGCTGCAAACAAAGGACTGAAAAATGGAAGAAAGCCACAGGTGAGTGTGCTGTTTTTTTTCTGCCTCAAATATTAATAAAATAATGTTTTATTTTAATAAGTAATATAAAAAATACAGTTAAACGTGTACCTTCAGCTGCCCCTATCCCTAGCATCCTCGTCCAGTATATCCACTATCCCTCCTCTGCACCTGTACAAAGCATCCCAGCTTTGCCGCTCTAACTTTTGTCACCCTAATAATAATAATTTAAAAAGTGGTTGAAGCTCATTCAGAAATATCTTTCCCAGTCAAACTTCAACACCTGATTATTCTTTTTCCCAAAATATGTTGGACTTTTTTCTGGTTGTGGAGCCCTTTGGGCCCTATAAGTGGCATTCAGTTGGAGTGCAGGGCATCTGTTTGCATCAGCTACTCCCTCATAATCAAATACACCATGAATTTGAGAAAGCCAGGCCTTCCAGGTCCAGAAGTGGTGCTGCTCTGTAAATGACCTCTGACCGGCCATGTGAGAACAAAGACTTTGCCTGAGCCTCAGGGATCAACAGAAGAATTGCTAATACTGTCTGTTAACTGCTTCGCTGATCTGTGGGGTGAAGGCACAGCTCATGTCTTGATCCAAACCAAACACTGCAGCTGAGTGGAGATTTCCATGAAGCAGCAACAAAGAGAGTCATGTTCTCTACATAACATCCAGAAGCCAGACACACCTTCGTCTGTAAATGTCACTGATTAGCATGACTGCTCCTTACGTGGCCACACCTCACAGCCCACCAGAACCGCCTGATAAATGAGGTTTCTTATGTTGCAATTATGGGGTTTTGTAACAGTGGTGTGTGCACATGTGTGTGTGTGTCGCACCTGCTGTGTCAGAGCTCCTAATGTTACAGGCTGAAAAGGGAACAAGCTTCTTCTCTGTTGGGGAAAGATGATTTGTCACATGACTGTGGTTGAAACTCGGCTTACAGATTTTCTCTGGTTGAGTGAGCTGCGATGGAGCTGGATCACCCCGCGTCTGCTGCGCTGCCTACGCTGTGTGTAAACAGTCTACTGAATGTGTACAAAGTGTGTGTGTTTGTGTTAAATGTGTCCTGCTGCCCAGAGCTGTTCCATTGCAGAGTTTTATTTGACTTGGCATCTGTTTACTTGTCCACACTCCGCCTCAGCCCGGCCGTGCCCAGCCCTTCCCAGCAGGATCAGCTACACCACATGCCTGTATCCTCCTTAAAACCTGACGCGAACTCCCGCCATCCAAGAGCCTGATGGAGGAATTTTAAGCTATTATATTTCAGTAATAATGAAGAACCTGTGTGTTAGTTTCGAGATGATCTGTTTAGCTTTGTTTACCTTTGGGAAGCCACTGCTCTAACGTATGGCTTCTGCTTATGGTTGTAATAAAATATGAGTGAATACTCAGGGCCCACTTTGCTTTTTTTGTTTCTATCACTGTTGTATTTGTGCATCAGTGGTTTGAAATATATATATTTATTAGACTCCAATTTATACTTGGTATTAATCTCTGGCTCTCTTCCACAGCATGTCTTTTATCCTGTCTTCCTTCTCTCACCCCAACCTGAGCCTGGTTCTGCTGGAGGTTTCTTCCTGTTAAAAGGGAGTTTTTCCTTCACACTGTCGCCAAAGTGCTTGCACGTAGGGGGTCATATGATTGTTGGGTTTTTCTCTGTATGCATTATTGTGGGGTCGACCTTACAATATAAAGCACCATGAGGCGACTGTTGTTGTGATTTGGACCTATGTAGATAAAATTTAATTGAACAGAAATTCATTGTAGACTGTTCTGTTTTTATTCTATCCTGCTGCTGCAACAAAAAAAATCCCTTGTGCCATCAGTAAAGGATGTGTGCAGGAGGAACTAAACCAACCCCTGAAATATGAAGAAATATATCAGGGTAGGACGTTATCTGCTCACCTTTATGCACCAGCAAATATAAATTTCACGCTTTCATGTGCTTTATAAAGTAATTTAGATGGTTTATAATCATCAGTGATGCTCTGTTTAAAGGACTGTAACAGCACATCAAGTGCCGTGATGAGGGTCAGTACAAAAGGTCAGGCAGTGTCAGTAACAGCCCATAAAGCACTGCAGCAGCACTAAATATTGATAAGCAGCTACTTTCCCTTTAGCGCCCAGGTAATTCAGAGCGATGGAGGCTGTAAAGTCAGGTCCTGATTAAACAAGACCTTTGAAGCTTCTCGCTTTACTTTCACCCTCAAGCCTATTTAAAAAAATAATAATAATCTGAATGTTTGTTTTAACTTGCTTAAGAATGATTTTCCTATTTTCTCCCCATTCATTATTCGTTTGATCTCACTTTGAATAGGATTGTGAGAGGAAACAGAAGAAGTTAATGACATTTGTTCCTTTTGGATGTTTTGGAAAAAACAGAAATGTCCACAAAGTCCATTTAATGTTAATGTCTCAGACTATTAAAACACACGTCATTATCAGTATTAGTGCACTCACCGCTGGCTGAACGAGTCTGTGACAGGCAGGAGCCTCTCCTTGACCCCACCTCTGACACGTGCTCTGCTGCTGTAAGTGAAAAGAAAAAGTTGCTACCAGGCTTTAAATGTAATATTAATATTGATTATGTAACAATCAAAGCAAAACTGATTTGCTGTAATCTGTATCTGCTTGTGTTACTGATGTTCAAAAAGTGGCTGGACAACTATGCTGTTTAGCAAACATTGCTAGATAACAGTAATGTTTCTAATCAAAAATAATGTTGTGATTTATGTGGACTTGTTTTATTGGTTGTTTCATTAGTTTGTGAAATAAACACTGATTATTTTAAGGTTCATTTTTAATAATATTTATTGTGCTGAAAGTTTAACGATGGCATTTTGATAGCATACTCACATATAATATTTCATACACTGTCCACATATATGCATTTGTTAAAGATGACTGTTTTTCTTTATCGTCTGTAAAAGATTTCGATCAGTGTTTTTATTCTCCGGTGCATTAAATCCTCCTTGGAGATACAGATAAGGTGTTGCTTGTAATGCACTGGGTACCCTTAAAGTGTATTCAGTGTGCAGATTTAGGCTGTGAACTGGTGTATTTTAATCCAAAACGACGATCTTTTCCTAAACCTAACAAGGCAGCCTTAATCTAACCGAACAGGGAGTGAAAGTGAAACAGGACTCAGTTAAAGGTTCTTTAAACCAAGTTTTATAACAATCCTTTATGAAAGCCATCCAGATAGTGTTTATAGATGCACTGCAGAGAATTTATCAAGTTTCCTGAATGTAATTTACAGCTTTACAGTAACAATGGAGATCATTTTTCTACATGGTTATTAAAAATGTATTAACCATAAGGCTAAAGGTTCAAGTCCGATTCAAGGCCTTTATCTCCTTCACCCTGAGTACAATGTGGTCGTAAAGGGATAGACGTGGTCAGCAGCAATGCTCAGGTATGCTGTGGAAATAAAAATAAAACATAAAACAACAAATTAATTAATTAAACAAATTAATTAAACGCTCATCAGCGGAGTCTGTACAGCGTAAAGACAGTTTAAATGATGCTCAGGTGGTACTGAGGGCTCCAAAGTGTGCCAAGATTCCCCCCCCCCCCACACCGTTACACTCCACCAGGCTGAAACTTTGACACTCAGTAGGATGGATCCAGGCTTTCATGTTGTTTGCACCACGTTCTGACCCTACCATCTGAATACTGCAACAGAAATAGACTCTTCAGGCCAGGAAACATTTTTCCAGTCTTCTATTGTCTAGTTTTGGGAATTGTAGCCTCAGTTTCCTGTTCTTCGCTGACAGGAGTGACACCGGGTCACCGGTCAAGTCACTTAAATTACATTTCTTCCCCATTCTGATGCTCACTTTGAACTAAATGCATTGAGCTGGTGAATATAACACAGTAAAATAACCTTAGTTATGGATTGTGTATTTATTTTTGGTAATTAGATTCAATGTTGCAAATGCTGGATAGTAGCTTTTGCTCTATTATTTTATGATTTTAAATGGCTGACTTCATTATATAATTAACCTCATTTTGTATTTTATCTGTAACATTTAAGTGTGTGTGTGTCAGGTAGACAACAGCGTAAAAGTTTGTATTCATTATGGAAGCTAGTTTTACCACCAGCGAGAGAGGAGAACTCTACCACACCAGAAGCGAGAGTAACACTCGCATTATATTTATTAATCTTTTGTAATATAAGTTTTATTTTTAATGAAGTCTCGCTATCGCTGCACTTTATTTCACGTCATCCATCCACCCTGCATTACAGGAACCTTACCAGAAATCATGTTTGACACAAATCTGTCACAGGGGTTTGTTTTGGCAGATGCCTCAGATGAGTTTATTCTTCTTTGCAGCACATCTGGGTGTGTCAGAAAGTCTAAATGTAAATTAAAAAAGGCTTTGGTAACAGAGCAACAGTAAGTCGCTTCTAAGAAATTTCATTCTTGGCAAGGAAATTGCACATATATATTCCACCCAGTCTGTTTCAACATCGCCGTCTCTACGTGTGTGTGAGTGTTTCATCACGCCACCCAGACACTTCAGATCCAACTGTTAGCTAACATGTCAATGTTGTGCAATTCTGCATGCAGATGCCTCTTATTTTACTTTGTTTTGTTTCTTCCTCCCAGTCAATGGAAACATGTTTTTGTGTGTGTGTGTGTGTGTGTGTGTGTGTGTGTGTGTGTGTGTGTGTGTGTGTGTGTGTGTGTGTGTGTGTGTGTGTGTGTGTGTGTGTGTGTCATATTTACAGTTTAGCTGCAATTTATATTTTCAGTCTACCAATTATTTGAGCACATGTCAAGTTAACACTTTTTTTTTTTGTGAGATCTCTTAGAGCCAATCAGATGATGGCATGCAAAGAACCAGCCAGTGAATGCAGTCTTGGATTGAATAATTCTCTTAGAAATCATTCATTTCCTTTTTTCTCCTGTTATTTAAAAGTCTGAATAAATTATTCAACTGTGCTCCAAAACCATCAACTAGAGTATATATAGTCAAAATAAGTAAAATTATCTTTAAAAATAATTAATATAAAGTGCCTCAAAATAAGCAGCAAAGCATTTTTCTTATTCATTGTTCTCATTCCACATATCGAGTTTATCAGAGTATAAAACAGTCAGGGCGTGTTTGTTTAATAAACTGTTATAAATCAAAGCAGCAAAAATGCCAATCGGTGCTTTGAGGATGCGGCAGGTTGCATTTTAAAAGAACAATGATTTATTACCGCTTATATCAGAGCTGTTTAGGACTTAAGTCATAAAAGTTTGACCTCTGTTTGGTCAAATCCTCTGTAGTTATTATAACACACTCTTTATGATTAGCAGTAGATGACAGCATAGGAAGTGTCAGCATATGATTAATTTCTTGGTGTGAGTCACTAACGGTACGCTTCAAGGCTTTCAGGTTCTCTGACTCTGACCTTTAACCCTGATTAAACCCTGAAAGGAACTCTGTTTTTACTTAGCTCTCTTAAAGTATTTACAGTGGTGAGGAAAAATATTGAACTCGTAAAAAAATATCAAAATTGATCAAAAGATCCAGGTAAAATTAAAAATTAAGTGCAAACTTACACTGAAGACAGCTGCTAATCTTCCCAGGACATGATACCCAGCAGGTTCAACCTCAGGTACAAAGGAGTTGTAAAAATAAACCCAAGAATTACATCTCAGGGTCTACAGGCCTCAGCTGGCATATGTAAAATGTTAAAGTCAATCACAGCACCATCAGAAAAACACTCAACAAGTTTGTCTTGTTTGGAAGAGTTTGCAGGAGAAAGACAATTTTCTCTAAAAAGAGCATGACAGCACAGCTCAAGTTTGTAAAGCTACATCTGAACAAACCACAAAACATCTGGAACGACATTATTTGGACAGAGCAGACCAAAGTGGAGACGTTTGACCTTAAATGCACAGTGACAGAACAATGGTACGAAGCACCGGAGCAAATCCGCAACAGAACGGCTGAGAAAGAAAAAAAAAATCAAATCTGACTAAAATGCTGTGGCGAGACTTTGAGAGAGCTGTGCGTTAACAAATGCCTTCAAACCTTAATAACCTTAATGAAATGTGATCATGTGAGGCTGATAAAGTCACCAAGAAAGTGACTACTTCAAAGTTATTGCTAGTAGACGTGGCTTTACAGTCACTGAGACCTGTGGAAACATTCATTTTCACTGTATCGTACTGTGTTTACAGTGATGAGGATCATTTCGTTCAGACCATTTTAGATGCTCCTTTGGAGTTCAATGTAAATTTTTATAAAAACATCACATGGTTGAAAAACAGTCCTTAGCTGCAAAGTTACACATATCTCTGAAAACTATTGGAGACACAGTCATGAATGCACCATTAATGGAAATACCCAGGTAGCTAGTTACAGTACTCGAGTAAATCTGAAGAGTGCAGTGCGTTGCTGAGTCTGTGTGAGCGACCTCTGAGTAAGACAGAGGCACGGATTATAAAAGAAACAGATTGTAGTTATCCTGCTGAGTCACAAACTGCTAACATGGAGCTGAACACAGCAAACACGACCTGCAACACCAGGGAGGATGATGTTACATGAATGTGTGTGTGTGTGTGTGTGTGTGTGTGTGTGTGTGTGTGTGTGTGTGTGTGTGTGTGTGTGTGTGTGTAAGGCCGTCTCTGTTTGTTGCAGGAGGTCAGGCGCCACAGTCCGGGTGTGTCCACCACTGTCCTGTCAGCACATCAAGTGTCCACAAACCCCTCCCTTTAACCCCCCACCCCCAGCTCTCTCTCGCTCTCTCCCTCCCTGTTTGTGCATCCCTCTCTCGCCCTCCCTCGCTCTCTCCTTCTTCCTCCCTTCCTCTGAGCCAGGGTGTAACCAAGACTTTACTTGTCAGTTGCACAGATCTGTGAAAGGGATGGGGTCTTTGTGTGTGTGTGTGTGTGTGTGTGTGTGTGTGTGTGTGTGTGTGTGTGTGTGTGTGTGTGTGTGTGTGTGTGTGTGTGTGTGTGTCAGAGAGAGCGACAGCAGGCAGGTTCTCGAACAATAAAGCTGTCTGTTGGTTATTTCTGAACCCTGGAGAGGAAGCACTACTCCCTGCAGGGTGGGGAAACGATTCATAGAGACCCCACCCAAAATACACACACACTTACGCACTCAAACACTGCACTGTGCACACAAACGTGCACACACTGATCCATGGACACGCAGCTCACAAGCTGCACATACTGGCAGTCTTCAAGCCCCAAGTTACCTCAAGAAGCTTTTTTGCTTTTAATGATTGAAACGTGGGGTTTTTCTGCAGAAAAAGAAATCAGTTAATTAGCGCAGAAGAAATACTTGATTTTAACATGCATGTGACCTGATCTGCATAATGTCTTTAAATCTGTTTTGATGCAGAGAAAAATATATGCACTATTCTTTTAATTACTTCTTTATTTGTTTGGTTTGTTTTTGTTGAACAAGTTTTGAATGTGTAGGAATGTGGCTGAATCTTTACAATGACTGGCCACACACACACACACACACACACACACACACACACACACACACACACACACACACACACACACACACACACACACACACACACACACACACACACACACACACAGGGCTTTAATCATGCATCAATAATTTAGAAAAATGCCGTCTTGTAGAATCCTTAAATAATCATCAAGGTGGGTTTTCATAATTCTTAACTTGGAAGTGTGCTGCAAAGAATCCAGTAAACAAACACACTCTGCAGTAGTATTGGAGAGGTTTCTTCCTGGTAGCTCAAAATGAAAGCAGCTCCTGTCATCACCATCCATTCATCACAAAGGCTTTTTCTGAGCAACTCCTCCTGCTCTGACTTTTTTAATTAAAGGTATATATTTTTGTGACAGTTTAATTTAACATTGACACCTACCACACACACCCTCAGGTGTTGTCGAATATGCCCAAGGCACATTAACATGACTAAGACGCTTACTTTTTCACGCCAGCATTTGATAGTGCTCTTTTTTTTTAACTGAGCCATTAAAAATAATTAAAGAAACTGGACAAAGAAACATATACATACATATAACTATATATATATATATATATATATATATATATATATATATATATATATATATATATATATATATATATATATATATATATATATATTTAAATATATATATATATATTTAAATATATATATATATATATATATTTAAATATATATATATATATTTAAATATATATATATATATATTTAAATATATATATATATATATATATATATATATATATATATATATATATATATATATATATATATATATATATATATATATATATATTCGGTGTAATATCTATCTATATAGATAGATATTACACCGAATTTCATGGTAAGCCATTCAACAGTCATAGTTCAGTGTAGTGTAGTGTGTAGTGGTACAGGTGGCAACCATTTCCATGAATGGGTAACTTTTACCTGCTTTTTGGCCACTAAAGAACTAATATTTCCCCTGCCAGTGGCGGACTCCCTCAGACGTCGGTGCGTTGGTGGTTCTCTGTGTCCGGGGATGGGCGTCCAGGTACACACCGGCTCACTCCTTGGCGGCCGCTTATCGGGGCCTGGAGCCTGGGGCTCGCTCGGGCCACTTCGGAGGTGGGGTGCCCCCGGCCTCTCGGCCTGGGGCTCGGTCACTCAGGCACGGCTGGCTGCCGGCGGAGCTCACGGGCGCGTCACTGCAACCCCCCCCCCCCCCCCCCCCCCCCCCCTGGCTTCTGCTCCGCGGCTGCTGAGTGAGCCCTCATCTGGGACTCTCCTCAGCTCTTTCTGGGACAGTGGCGCGGCTGCCCCTCTGTTGGTCTTCCTTGGTCTCTTGTGTTCTGGGGGCCTCTGGATGTCTGGAGTTTTGATCTCCTCCATACCTGCTTCATGCCCTGGAGGACGGGGCTGTGGCCCCACCACACCCTCTAGCAGATCATTACATGAAGGAACCTTTTAAAAAAAACAAAAAAACAAGCGTGCTCATGCTCACAGGTGTACACACGGATGATCACACCCACAAACTACACCCTTTTTGGCTCCTACCTCAAAGCACACTGTGTTCTGTTGATCTTATGTGCTGCACAATAATGTTTAATATTTAGTATTTACTGTCATATTCCCATATATCATCGTGATGTTGTTTATTCTATTACTCTTGTTCTCTTCTGCTTGTTTTCTTTTTTCTTTCTCAGCAGGTGACCCAGGTGATTGATATATGCATTTTTTTCTTTTTTTTTTTCTGCTCATTCTGTTGGTTTTTGTCTTTTGCCCTTCTCCCCCGTCCCTCTTCTCAGCTGTTTCTCTTTCCCTCTTTCTTTCTCCCCTTCTTTCCCCCAGTCAAGTCTGTCCCGTATTCAGTAAGTGAAAATAAAATAAACAATAAAAGGTGAATCAAATGGACCATTACGGCAAGGCTGGGATGGTCAGTTTGGTAAAGTAAATCCGTTGGGCATCTTTGTTTGCCTTTAGACAACAATTCTGATGGCAAAAGAGCCAAACGGGACAGGCAAAAAAAAAAAAAAAAGAACTAATATTTAGAGTGCTAATAAATCCTCCTTTGTACTCTAAATTGACTTGTTTGAATCTGGAATTACTGAAAGCCAATCGTTTATTTCACCCCACATGTGCATTTTTATTAAGATCACATAAGACATATCTGTGGCCATGATGCTATTTGTGCAATGCAGCTTACATACTGAACAACAAACCACTGCTTATATGCAAATCAGGAGCAAAAATGCAAGTCAAGGGTGGTGGCGGGGCGGGAGCCGGTAACAGGTGCGTTTATCTTGCTCGGTATCAGTTTTAAAGCCTCATTACCTCAAAGTGCTGAACTGACAACTGCACAGAAGGTGACAAATATGTTGATTTATGAGCAGCTATCGGAAGACTGGGAGTGGCGTCAGCACACACACCACCTGACTGAATTTCTGTCACTTAACAATGAATATTTAAAGCAGGGTAAAAATAACTTTCCAAAATGCCACAGGTGCGCTGCTTTTAATCTTACTCATAACTACTCATCTGATCAAAGCAGGCAGTTTTCTTGAACAACTAGTTATTTCAGGAGGTCTATTCAGCATAGAAAAAATCTATAAATCTGTAATTGCATTTCTTTCTTTCTTTTTTCCTTCTCATGCTTTGTTTTGAAACAAAAGGATGAGACACGAAGACATAAAGCTACAAAATAAGATATTTGTATAAACATTAAAATGAGTGTGTGTGGTCTAAGGATGTGTGCAGATCTATCTTAAGCAAAAGAGGGAAAAATAAAAACTTTATGAGGTGAACATGTTTTTTTGTTTTGTTTTTTGAGATAAGGAGGTAATAGGGAGGAACTAAAAAGGTTTATCATTTATTATTTTTCGAGGTAAAAGTCTCACTGAGGTGAAAAATTTCTGACATGGACGAGAGGGCAGCGGTATCTGCATCTATCACAACCTGGACTTAAATGTAAATGTATGTGCAGTGCTGTGAATAATTATGTGCCCCCTTCTTGATTTCTCAGTTTTTTGTTTATATGTCAGACTTAAATGTTTCACATTATTAGACAAAGCAAATACAGAATGCATTTTTTTAAATGATGCTTAAGAGGGAAAAAACTATAAAAATTCTACCTGACCCTGTGTGAAATGTCATTTTCCCCGAAACCTAATAAATAGTTGTGTCACCTTTGGCGGTAAGAACTGTTAGTGATAACTGGCAAAGAGTCTTTCACAAATTTTTGCCCACTCTTCTCTTTTGTTTTTAATTTAGCCAGGTTTTCCGAGCATTAACGGTCCGTCTAAGGTCCGTCTAAGGTCACACCAAAGCATCTCCATTTGATTTAAGTCCAGACTTGTTTGCCACTCAGAGGTGGACTTGCTGGTGAGCTTCGACTCATTGTGCTGCTGTATCACCAGGGTGCTCTCGAACTTCAGTGCCAGAGCTGATGGACGGGGATTCACCTTCAGGATTTTCTGGTACGGAGCAGAATTCACGGTTGTATCAATTACTGCAAGTCGTCTAGGTTCTAAAGCAGTAAAGCAGCCACAGACCATCACACTAAGACCACCATGTTTGACTGGTGCTATGATGTTCTTTTTATGAAATGCTATGCTAGCTTTACATCAGGTGTAACGGGACTCAAACATTCCAAAAAGTTCATGTTTTCCCAAACGTCATGGGAATCATGAAGATGTTTTTTTTTGGCAAATGTGAGACGAGCCTCTTCTGTGGATGGCGTTTTTGCCTAATCTCTTTGTTATGACTGAATCATGAACATGAACTCTTTTGTGACTGTCAAGGCTGATTAAGCCAAGTGTTGCAAGTGGACTCAAATGCAAAGCTAATAAAGATGACAGATTAAGTTTTACAATCTTTATTTAAAGACGAGGAAAGGTTAAGCAACACGAGGAGCACAAGATGATCACAGGTGAGCTTTCCAGTTCTCCAGGGAGTTGACTGATGGGAATAAATCTGTAAATTCTGTAAATGTAAAAGCTAATGTCTAATTAGTTCATCCAGGGGAATGATTTTCAAAGTATCCACAGAGACTTGCAGAGATTAAAAACCAAAACAAACCATGACAGTGTCCTTCTGGATGTGTTGTGAATGTGTTGGAGCAACATTGGTAGGCTTGCCCCACCCAGGAAGGATCGCTATTGTTCCAGGTTTTCTTCTTTTGTGGAAAAATACTATAACTGTGGTTTATCGGAGTCATGGGCTAAGAAATGGCTTTCTAATCCCTTTCATAGTCAATTCTGCAGCAACTCTGGAAGAGAATCTTTCAGGAATGTTTCCAGCACCTTGTTGAATTTATACAATGAAGAACGAAGGCAGTTCTGAAGGCAAAACACAGTAAGCTGGTTGCGTAAGTGTCCATATCCTTAAACTAACAGTTTGCTGAAGCACCTTTTAATTTGATCATAGCATTCAGTCTTCTTGTGTAGGAGTCTATCAGCATTTCACATCTTGACTTGGCAATGTTTGCAAGACAGCAAGAGCAGCTCTTGTGCACTGCCGTCTTCAGGTCACACCATAGACTTTCTATTGGATTTAGATCTGCGCCATTCTTTTTTTGATTCGGATGTGCTCTTGGGGTTATTGTCGTGTTTAAAGGTGAAATGATTTTTCTGTATTGTTCTACTTTCTATAAGTTACCTGAAGGTTTTGGAATATCAGTGACTTGATATCCCCCCAAAATGAATGAACGTAGGCAAGAAAGCTACTGCAACACCAAAGGAGCTACGTTAATTTCTGGCAAGCACTAGTTTTGTATTCTGCATATGTCTGGACTAGGGAGTACATTTGCAAGATGGAAGTCTTTTCTAGGAAAATCACCTCCATCCAAGTGCAGCTACAATTTGCAAAAACACAAATACACCAAATCTCCCAAAAGCATGTGGGAAATGTGTTATGTTTGGTCCACTTTACAATAAAATAACACCAGTGGTAGCAGTTTCATACTTTTGGGATCCTTTCTTCAGCTGTAACTGGGGCTTTAGTAGCTATTAAGGGAATTATGCATGGTGCCAGTCACTTTTTGCCCTGTATCCCTTTCACAATCAGAGCAGATGTGAGGTTTGGTCCCAAAAATCAATCATGACAATGTTTGCGTTTAAGAAATATGGCTTTGAAAAACAGGGGGTAGTGGGACCATGAGTTTATCACTGAGAAATAATGACATTTTATGGGTTTTTTACACTGTTAAATGACGTGGTCGATACATGTGGACTAACTTGTCTGATATTTGGCACGCTATGTTTGAATCATATTCCAAAGACAAGTCATTTATTAGATAAAAGAGCAGAAAACAAGAGGTAAATAAAAAAGGAATGGCTATAAGGTCATGCAAAAATTGAAAGTGAACTGGATGCACTTGAGGATTTGGATTTTCTAGTGTGTCTTTGAAAACTACCAAACTGAACCAGGAAAAAATACATGAACAGTCTAATACACACGGAGGCTGTGACTGAGCTCCTATCTCATGTAAATATGTTTTAACAAGGACAACTCATCTCCTCAGTTCATCCACTTGCATTTTTAGCCCCTCCCCCTTTTTATGTGTGTGTGTGTGTGTGTGTGTGTGTGTGTGTGTGTGTGTGTGCGCATGTGTGTGTGTGTGTTTTTTGTGTGTGTTTTGTGTGCATGGTTACATTCTTTATTTGGGCGGACTGACTTCCCATCAGGCTGACTTCATATTTCAGTTAGTGATAGTTTGAATGTCTTATGGCCACAAGGCAACCTCACTTTCAAATAACACCCAGACGCACGTATACACACCCTCCTGATACACCTGCACCTGAAAAACCTAGACAAAAAGTACATAGGAACAATTACAGTGTTTGTTCCTACAACGGTGTGTGCAATTATGCCATGTCTCCTGGCTGCTTGTAGTGAACACAGAGATGTGATTGTTCCCTAAGTTGCCCAAGGAGACGATATACCATAATATATCTCAAAGTGAGAGTCACCACCTGATGGCGCGCGCACGCGCGCACACACATACACACACAATATGAGTCTAATATGAGGCTGGAAAACAGACGTCATAATGAACGTAGATCAGATAATCACTCAAACACTTATTGTAATTTATGGCAGTCAGAGTGCTGCAAAGCCATCTGAGAGCTGGCAGATAAGGCAGAGATTATATCCATGTGCTCCTTGGTTCGTACTGGAACTTTTTAAAAGATGCCGTAAACAAGAAACGCATAAATTTGTTCTTTACATAGCTGGCAGTCTGTACTTGCATGTCTGCCAGTTTAAATCAGAGGCATCAATATATGTTTTTGTCATAAATCATAATGATCCATATCAGTCTGCAATCAGATATAAATAATAACGCAGGGACAGGTGGAGAACAAAGACAAAGGTGTGTCACGTCGGGTACAATTAATGAGGTGCCTCGTAACATTTTATGCGTAATGAGAGACAGCGAGCAGGTACACCTGGAGTGTGTTTAAAGTGTGACTTTTGCTGGGTTTGATTTTGAAATGAAAGGCCAGAGGAAAGCAGCAGCTTCGCGCCGCTGCTCTTTCTGTTTTGTGTCATTGCTGCGAAGGGAGCGACTCTTCACAAAGAGAAACCTCAGACATACAAACTGTCTACAAGGATGCCAAAAGAGAAGCATGTAACACAGCAGACTCTCCGAAAATCATTGTTTTCCATAACAACCCCAGTCTGTGTGTGTGTGTATTGATACAGTAATGAACCCACAGTGAAAGTTCAACAAAGTGATAATTATGGTTTATGTTTTTATTTCTGTCTGAGCATGTCATTGCTTTCCACAGATCACACCCTGCACTAACATTTTGTGTGTGTGTGTGTGTGTGTGTGTGTGTGTGTGTGTGTGTGTGTGTGTGTGTGTGTGTGTGTGTGTGTGTGTGTGTGTGTGTGTGTGTGTACTTTTATTGCTCATATTGTGGGGATATAAATCTGTTTAACTACAGATCTGTCTTCATTTTAGGGTATAAAAAGCAAGTTGTGATTATATAAATCATTACAAATTTTTATTTGACTAACAGCTCCACCTCGTTGTAATCACCTTTTTCTAAAGAAAGACAAACAGTGGAGAAGCAAAATGCGGCACGTCTTTGAATAGATCGTTTTTATTATGTGTACTTTCTCCAGAACAAAGAAATAGATTTCATTTCAAAAAACTTCTACTGCCCAAACAAATCATTTCATAATGGAGTCAGAACTGATACACATGATGTCTAAATATTTATAATTAAATAGAAAATACTAAACTACATACATTTAGTTAAATTAGTTTGTGAACCATCTATGAACATCTATGAATCTGGATATGAGTGTAAACAAACTGCAGAGCATCTATAAAGGCTATAAAATTTAAATTGGTATTTGTAACATTTGGTTAAAAGAGCAAATAAGAACACTGCTTTGGTGCCTGGTGGTGGAAATCATGAAATCCTAATCATTAACTGTTTGATTATGTTTAGCCACCAAAACTTCAACATTAACCCAAAATGTTGAAAAATGACACTTAAGTGTATCAAGAGCATTAACGTGATAACATAGGGGTTCCTGATCAATTGTGTGCTGTATATGAGGAGGTTGGAAATGTGTGCAGAATGAGGATGACTGAGCAGTTTTTATCTCTCAAATTATACCGATCTTTGGTAACTGTAAACAAAAACAGAATATAGATTCATTGGCCAGTTTATTAGGTGCGCCTGTTTAACAGCCCCAGAGTGAAAATATCCAATCAGCCAGTCTCATGGGAGCATTTTAGTTTGTAAACATGCTCAAGGCGACGTGGGGATGTTCAAACCAAGCATTAAGGTACTGGGTACCACTGTGTCAGCTAGCAGCAGGAAACTAAGGCTACAGTCAGTTCACAACCAAAGTTGGAAAACAGAAGACTGGAAAATTGGTCTGATGAGTGTCAATTTCTGCTATGACATTCAGATGGTTTGGACAGAATTTAAAGTAAACAGCATGAATGCATGGATCCATCCTGTTGTGTGTCATTGATTTCATGCTGCTGGTGGTGTAACGGGGTGGTCAATTTTCTTGGCACACTTTGGATCCTTTTGTACCAACTGAGCATTGTTTAAACACCACAACCTACCTCTGTATTGTTGCTGACCATGTCTGTCCCTTTATGACCACAGTGTACCAGTCTTCTGATGGCTGCTTCCATGTCAAAAAAGCACAAATAATCTCAAACTAGTTGTTGAAAATTTAGTGAGTTAGTTCATTGGCCTCAAATGGCCTCCACAGTCACCAGATCTCTGTCCAACAGAGAACCTTTGAGATGTTGTGTAACTAAGATTCAGTCATGGATGTACAAACAAATCTGCAGCAGCAACATCAATATGGACCAGAATCTCTGAGGAGTTCATACCATGAAATATTATGGCAGTCCAACCCAGTACCAGCAAGTTGTACACAATAAAGTCACTGGTGAGTGGAGTACATCCAGTGTTCTTTGTGCCTGTGCAATTCTTTGATGTAACACATAATGTAATATAGAATTACTAAAATCTCATCAGTAAACATTATTTATAATTGTATGGCATAGTATGGTAAATTTGTTGAATGACAAAAAAATTGCTGAGCTCTGTTCCAGCTTGCTATTTTACTGCTGAACTAGAGCTGTGATCCATATCTAAACTGCACGCACCATCCAAGAAAGCAGTTGACAAACTGATTAATGTACTCACCAACAACCAATTGGAGAAGGTGTATGGGTGGCACCTGGTGACCTCACAACTCTTGTTGTATTTATAACCAAAGATAAGGGAAAAACATGTTGTTCCCCGTCATGTACTGGGATCATAGTCATTATCAATGTCAGGGTGGGTTGATGCCACAGCAAGCTAGCAGCAAGTCGGAGCATTTAAACAAACATGCAACATATGAGGACCAGTGGTGAGCCAAACTCTGTTTCATCACAGAGAAAGATATAAAATATAAATCTAAGTTGTTAGAGAATGAACCTATATTTGGCAGTAATGAATATCACACCTAGCAAGAGCTCCGTTCGGTTGTTTACTTTGGCAGTGGAGGAATGAAGTATGTATCGCCATGTTTCATCTCACCTGTGTGTTTTGAGAGGCTTGTGATTCCTGTGAAATCTTAACAGCCATCTGCCCACTGTCAGTCTCTGTGCCTCCATCTGCTTCCACAGAACTACCTTTCTTGTTTTTAAAAAGAAAAAAAAATCTGTTGTGCATTTTTGCCATTGTTTACCTTTCAAGCTCTACTACATTCATACGAGTGGTGGTATTGTTATTGCTATGGCACCTAGTTGGGCAAGTAATACAAGGATACTTTCAAGAAAATACTAATAAGGGATTAAAACACATCCCTGCACTCCATGAATTCTAACTCAACGTTTGCTCTAGTAAAAAGGCCATTGTGAGATTTGTTATGATTCTGACGGTCTCACGCTTCGATTGCCAAGATGTCTCCAACTACAGATAGTGAAAAAGTTGTTATGACTCTGCGAACTGACTCACCAGCAAAAAATAAAAATAAAAAATTGTAAATGCTTGCTGCTGACAGAAAATGAGCTGGGCGTAAACTGCTCTTTAAATTCAGTGCAGCTGTAGGTGTTAAAGATACTTTCTTATTGTTTCTCTTTGAACCAAAAGAGACATGTTTCCAATCCTGTGCTAGCAATGTGCGATCCAAGAGTTGCATCAGAGCTTCTTTTTTTTTAAACTTTGGGTGTGACCTGCACTAGAGATGGGGGGGGGGGGGGGGGTGTCAAGTTTTCTTTGAGTTCAACCCAGCCCAGTGTTGGTGTGTCTCTGTGCCTTCAGGAGTCAAATGCTTCATGCATGAACAACTTAGGCTATTTTTTCCTAGAATTCCCCGTGTCAAGTGCAAATGATGCCAATAGGAGGATTCAGTTTTATAGATATAAGTGATGGACAGCATACATTTGTGGTCAGAGGTTTACATCATGGGGACTGTTCTTTTTGCAGGCAGGAATTATTTTACAGCATACATCTTTAATGACTTTAAAACACAAGAATTCAGTGGACAAGTTTGATTTTAGCTTGGATTGAAGGATACATACTGTACAGGCTCAAATATATAAATACACCCCCACTAATATTTGGTTAAATGTTCCTTAGCCAGCTGAACTTGAACCAGGTGCTTCTGGTAGCCATCAACAGGTTTCTGGCATAATTCTGAATATGTGATTACTCTTCAATTCAATGTTATTTATATAGCGCCAAATCACAACAAAAGTCGCCTCAAGGCGAAGTGGTGGAGTTCGTTTAAATTGGTTAGTTTCCTGGCACAGACCCTGCTTTTGAGCGTAGACCTCATATTATTAATAAGGTTGAAGTCGGGACTTTGGAAAGGCCATTTCAGAAGTTTAATGGACCATTTTGATCACCAGTTTGAACAACTGTACGTAAGTACAAGATTATTTTATATATATTTTTGCCAAGGTCTAGAAGAAAAACCCAAACTGTCATCCTCAGATGAAAATAGGTTAGGGTTTTCAGGCACAACCCAGGAACCACCAAGGCTCAAGCCTGTCATGAGACGGAAACTGCTGGAATACCAGCGTCACTGTCCACAATGAAGTAAGTTTTACATCACCATAGACTGAGAGGATGGTGATTAAGAAAGATGCTCTTGCTTTCCAAATCAGTATCTTCAAGCTCCACTAAAATTTTTAGCTGCCCACATGGACAGGCCAAATACCTTCTGGAGAAAAGTTTTTTTCAGACGAGACAAAGAATGAGCTATTTGGCCTCAATGACAAGAGGTATGTTTGGAGGAGTAAAGGTGAGGCCTTTGAACCCAAGAACACTGTACCAGCTGTCAAGCATGGTGGTTGACAGCTGTGAGCACTGGGGCTGTTTTGCTTCCAGTGGTACTGGTACACTGCACAAAGTGGATGTAATAATAAAGAAAGAGGAACACCTCCAAATTCTTCAACTTCACCTGAAATCAACAGCTAGATGATTGAAACTTGGACATAGAAACTTCTGACATAGAAAACATTTCAGAAGCTTATAAAATTATTTAGTGCTTTACTAATAATTTTAGCAGTAAGTTAGAACCACTCAGTGCAACATAAAAAAAAAGAAATATATATATACACACACACACACACACACACACACATATACATATATATATATATATATATATATATATATATATATATATATATATATATATATATATATATATATATATATATATATATATATATATATATATATATATATATATATATATATATATATATATATATATATATATATATATATATATATATATATATATATATGAAGAGAGAGAGAGAGAGAGATGCCCCAAATGGCAGCCTTTAAAACAATTTCCCTCGGGATAAATAAAGTATTATTTATCAATCAAATCTATTTTTAGGTAATTTGACTACAACTAAATTTTCCATGTAGTGTTATTACATAGGAACAATAAGAGATGTGTCCCACTCATCCCACAGACACAAAAAAGGAAGTTTTTGCATTTGTAACTGTTGCTGCTCATTAACATGATAATGAATACATTGTTTAACGCGTGATTTGCTCATCGTATCAGCATTCCTGCACTTCAGTTACATCATTTAGCGCACATTTAGCCGTGACAAAAGAAAAAGCAAGGTGACGAGTAGATGCCATCTTTTGCCAGCTTTTTTCTAATCTCTGTGTCTCTGCCATGCACAGCCAGGTGTTTAACACATGCATTTTATTCTTGTGCAACTTCTCTCACACCCTCACTAAGTAAATGTAATGAGCATTAAAGAAAGGCAGAGGGTGTTTTTATGGTTTTATGCATCTTTGCACAGACGTAACCACTCTTTTTCTATTGCAGCTGCAGTTTTGTCAGTCTTGTGGGACTGCAACCACTGGCAGCCTTTGAAAATGGGAGCCGTGATGTTGTTTGGATATGTGGGATGAGGGATGGCTGATAAAAAAAGCAATGAGGCCACACATAAAGCAGAACACCTAAACACCTTAGACAGAACTATCCTTCCGGTAACAAAAAGGGAAATAACAGTAACACTCATTCCTCTGTAAATGTGTGCCCAACAGGGTTAAACACAATCTATGATCAAACCGGCATTCCTGGAAACAAGCATTCATATGAGTGTAGCCAGTTCAGACCCTCTAGGAGCATGATGGTCCTCCTCATAGATGCATTACTTATGAACTAGTTTTTCTATTGTCACAGTCATGGTTTAGTTCCAGCTCTGGACAAACGTGGTAAAAACATTGCTGGAGAGCAATGGATTGACAATGTTACTGATTAGATGTTTGATTTAAATAGCTGGCTGACAAATTTGATAATAATCTCTCATCAGTGTACAAATCTTTTTATTGTTTGAATGACAGATAGATCAAACAGTTTCAAAGGAGCAGGCTGTCGTTGTGTTGCAATGATAAGTGGTTTTCCTGACCTCATACAAGCTTCTGCTTTTAATGTGTGTGCCTTGTCGCTGGAATTACTTGTTATGGCTTTTGGTACGGGATGGGCTTTCAGAATGAGCAGTGAGCAAAACAGCATATTGTTTCGTTTCTGACACATATTAATGACACTTTGTTGAGGCACAGGGTTACATTTATCTGCAGGAGTAAACTAAACTAGCCTGAGGTGTCAACATCAGGACAGTTGGGGTTTTGCAAGGTACTTCTGTCTAGTCCTCTGGTTTTAGTTTCCTCTCTGCTTTCTCTCTCTCTCGCATCCATTAGCTTAGATACAACTGGGAACTTTATGTTGTACAATTTATGTTGCAAGCAGCTATTAATGGAAGGCCCCAGTCACACAGGTGCAGAAACCAGTCAGCATCCATCAGGCAACCATGTTGAGGGAAAATGTGTTTTCCTTGATCTGTTAGTGAGAGGCTGTTGGAGGTTGTTTGTGGCCACTTGAACTGGTAAAATTAGTCACAAAGAAGTATACGATGCTGCACCAATAATCTGCTTATGATTTATGGTGGCCCATAGTTCCCATAGAGGATTGTCCATAACCACTAAAACAACTCACTATTTGAGATGGAGAGCATTCACCTTCATAGTAAAAGTTGCCCCTATGCCTTGCCAGCATAGTGTTGACTATGCTGGCAAGGCATGTCTTTTACTTTGAAGGTGAACCTTCTCCATTTCCAGTTTGATTTGCTCTTTTTCGAGATTTTGAAGCCAGTATCTGCTGAGTGTTTGCAGTCAAGTCGGCTTCCGTGCAAACCACAGGCAACCACAGCAATCTGCTAGCAGAAGTTGGTTTTAGTTTTAGTTGCAGAGCTTGTTAAGGAAGCATATTTTAGTAACAGTGAATTTATTATTAGCTAATTTCACAACTCCAGAAAGTTGGCATAATTTAATCTTGTATTGCTGTAATTGGTAAATATTAGAAAATGTGTGCTTGCCTTAAACATGTTTGGCATCTGCTAAAATGGCATCACAAGGCTAGATTAGCTTCAACTAATTATTATTATTATCATCATCATTATCAGTATTATTCAGTTTCTTTTATTTGATTTTATTACCCTGAAATCCAGTGACTGTCTCTGTGTGAGCTGTCCAGTCAAATTGAATGTTGAAAAAGAAAAAGAAAATGTTTTTACTTTATTAATCAGGGAAGTGTGTTGCAGCCATTCAAGTCAGGACTAAATATGTTATCAGTGATTAAGTTGATGGAGTATTTTTGCACACACTGGAATAAAGGACCAAACTTTTTTATCTTATTTATTAATTTTATTGATCAACTTGTGTTTCCATCACTTTTGAGCCTGACTCAGCCTAACCATACCTACCCCTTATCTTATCTTACGCTAACCTTACACCAAGTCTGGACACTGAAATGTAATCATTTTGAGGATTTCTTTACTTTTTGTAACTAAACGGAAGAGGACTAGACTGCCCACAATCATAAAGAGACTTGTTTTTCCGCTCTATGAATAATGACCATGTACACTTTTGCTTTCTCTTCTTATTCTTGTGAAAGAGATGTTAGGTAATAGAATAGCCCTTTATTTTTGTATGAGATCAGTTGTGCTGCTTTAGTAAAGAGATTCATGGTCCTGAGCTGATGAACCTTTACTGCTAATCCTCTGAATTTTTTTTTAGTGTAACACTTGAGATGGAAAGTGCGTTCATGTTTTTGCACTGATTTTTCTAAACTCTTCCACACTAACTAAATACAAAACTTTTAAAATAGGAAAAATGTCTTTCTTTTCAACAGGGGAAAGGAAAATGTTTTCTTCTATTTTGGTCTAATTGGACTTTGTCCATCCATGCAATTCATGTTTTGGTGATTCAAAACTCAACTACAGTCAGCTCAAAATAAAGGAGTACATTATATCACTTTCTATTCAACTATTCATGTCAGAAAACATATATACAGCTATAGTACCTGTAGATATCTGATATAAACGTGTCATATGGTGTTCCAAACGCCAAAAAACAGGAACAAAAAAATGAAATTTCAGAATGAGTTACCTTTCAATATATATTAATATATATTAATATTAAATTTAGGCAGTTTTTTTAAGGTAACATGCAAAGCAATTTTGCTCAACAAAATGAAGTGTACCACATAAAATGGTTTAATCATAAATGTAGTGTATATATAGATGTGTGTATGTATGCATGCAAGTGTGTGTGTGTATATATATATATATATATATATATCGTAGTGGTTAGACTACACGCCTTTGGAACAGAGGATCGCAAGTTCGATTCCTGCCTGGGGCGTCTGTATCCAGTAAGGGTCCTAAGGCTAGACCCCCTATGCTAAGCAAGCCTACCGCAGACATGAGCGAGACAGATAAATATGAAGGCATGCCGGCTCGGATCAACAAGGTCCGCGTCAGGTGTTGAGGAACCAGGGCACCCTGACGAAAAGTGGGCTACTGGAACAAGAAGGCATCGGTGGGCAAGAGACGAAAACAGGGCGTTGTTGGAATGCTACTACGCAAGTAACCCCGGCGGAAGGGGCTACATGAATAGGATGAGGGACCTATGGATTCTTCAATACCCAACATCCACAATGACGGCGAAACAACTAGTAGCTCAGTGTTCCAACATTCGAAAGAAGGGACTGCTCTCACAGCTAGAGATTGACGAGGTACAACATAAATGCTACGGCAAGGAGGAGTCAGGACGCCAGGTCAGGGGGGAGATATCATCACCCCCACCCGAGATTGGGTACATAGCCCCAAGTGCGATAGGAGAAGGATCGTTGAGTGCGAGAGGAACTGACCTGAAAAATAGGATCCCCCATAGCCGGTTACCAAGATTACGTGAAGTACCCTCAGAAGGTCTGCTAGATGATGTTAATGCAGCACTACGGGCAATACCTACAACCACGATTACCGACACTAACAAGCTGATCTACAATACGGCAGCAGTGATCAGTGAGATGCTTGGCTACAAGTTGAACAGCGACAAGGGGCAGTACCCTCCATGGAGAAGGAGGTTAGAGGACAAGATCAAAGTAGCACGGAGGGAGGTTAGCCAACTAACGGAGTTGCAGAAAGGTGCGACAAATAAGGTGCCTAAGAAATACAGCAAGCTGTCCATACCCGAGGCCTTGGAAACTGCCAAGCAAAGACTCACAGCCTTGGCCAGCCGCTTGAGGAGGTACACCAGAGAGATAGAAGGCAGGAGAATAAACCAGCTGTTCTCCACAGAACCAGCAAAGGTGTACTCTCAGTGGCAAGGGAACAATAAGAGAACAGCACCACCAAGGCTGGAGACGGAGCAATACTGGAAGAGCATATGGGAGAAGGACGCAACCCATAACGGCAATGCTCAGTGGCTAGAGGATCTGAGGGCAGACCACAGCGACCTCCCTGAACAGGGTCCAGTAACCATCACAGTGGCAGATATCCAAGAAAGGGTCTCCAGTATGAAGAGTTGGACAGCACCAGGGCCCGACATGGTTCACGCCTACTGGCTGAAGAAGCTGACTGCACTCCACGAGCGTCTGGCAGCACAAATGAACCAGCTGCTAGTTAACGAGAGACACCCGGAATGGCTAACTGAAGGCCGGACGGTCCTGATCCCCAAGGACCCCAAGAAGGGACCGGTCCCCTCCAACTACCAACCAATAACCTGCCTCAGTACTACATGGAAGCTCCTGTCAGGCATCATATCGGCTAAGATGAACAGGCACATGGGTCAATACATGAGCGGGACACAGAAAGGAATTGGCAAGAATACCAGAGGCGCAAAACACCAGCTACTGGTAGACAGAACAATCAGCCGAGACTGCAAGACCAGACTGACCAACCTGTGCACTGCCTGGATTGATTACAAGAAGGCCTATGACTCAATGCCCCACAGCTGGATACTGGAATGCCTAGAATTGTACAAGATCAATGGGACCCTAAGAGCCTTCATCAGGAACTCAATGGGGATGTGGCGTACAACACTAGAGGCCAACTCCAAGCCCATAGCACAAGTCACCATCAAGTGCGGGATCTACCAAGGAGATGCTCTGTCCCCACTGCTGTTCTGCATAGGCCTGAACCCCCTCAGTGAGATCATTAACAAGACTGGCTACGGATACCGACTACGGAACGGAGCAGTTGTCAGCCATGGATGACATCAAGCTGTATGCCAAGAGTGAACGAGACATCGATTCACTGATCCACACTACCAGGCTATACAGCAATGACATTGGAATGTCGTTCGGACTGGAGAAGTGTAGTCGGATGGTAACAAAGAGAGGGAAGGTAGTCAGAACTGAGGGGATTGAACTACCAGAAGGCAACATTGCAGACATAGAGGACAGTTACAAGTACCTGGGGATCCCGCAGGCAAATGGGAACCATGAAGAGGCCGCTAGAAAAGCTGCAACCACCAAGTACCTGCAGAGGGTCAGGCAAGTCCTGAGGAGTCAGCTGAATGGTAAGAACAAGATCCGGGCCATCAACACGTACGCCCTGCCCGTGATCAGGTACCCTGCTGGGGTAATAGGCTGGCCAAAGGAGGAGATAGAAGCCACTGACATAAAGACAAGAAAGCTCCTTACCATGCATGGAGGGTTTCACCCCAAGTCCAGCACCCTGAGGCTGTACGCTAAACGGAAGGAAGGGGGCCGGGGACTGGTGAGTGTCAGCACCACAGTCCAGGATGAGACAACGAACATCCAAGAATACATTGGGAAGATGGCCCCAACTGACCGAGTGCTCAGTGAATACCTCAGGCAGCAGAAACCCAAGAAAGAGGAGGGAGACGAGGAACCATCATGGAAGGACAGGCCCCTGCACGGTATGTACCACCGGCAGATAGAGGAGGTGGCTGATATCCAGAAATCCTACCAGTGGCTGGACAAAGCTGGACTGAAAGACAGCACAGAGGCACTAATCATGGCAGCACAAGAACAAGCTCTGAGCACAAGATCCATAGAGGCTGGGGTCTATCACACCAGGCAAGACCCCAGGTGCAGGCTGTGTAAAGATGCCCCAGAGACAATCCAGCACATAACAGCAGGGTGCAAGATGCTAGCAGGCAAGGCATACATGGAACGCCATAACCAAGTGGCCGGCATAGTGTACAGGAACATCTGTGCCGAGTATAACCTGGAAGTCCCGAGGTCAAAATGGGAGATGCCCCCAAGGGTGGTGGAGAATGACCGAGCTAAGATCCTGTGGGACTTCCAGATACAGACGGACAAAATGGTGGTGGCTAACCAACCGGACATAGTGGTGGTAGACAAACAGAAGAAGACGGCCGTAGTGATCGATGTAGCGGTTCCGAATGACAGCAATATCAGGAAGAAGGAACACGAGAAGCTGGAGAAATACCAAGGGCTCAGAGAAGAGCTCGAAAGGATGTGGAGGGTGAAGGTAACGGTGGTCCCCGTGGTAATCGGAGCACTAGGTGCGGTGACTCCCAAGCTAGGCGAGTGGCTCCAGCAGATCCCGGGAACAACATCGGAGATCTCTGTCCAAAAGAGCGCAGTCCTGGGAACAGCTAAGATACTGCGCAGGACCCTCAAGCTCCCAGGCCTCTGGTAGAGGACCCGAGCTTGAAGGATAAACCGCCCGCAGGGGCGTGCTGGGTGTTTTTTTTTTTTATATATATATACACATATAAATTTTTTTAAAATTCCCCACTCGCCCCTGTGGGTGGTTAATCCTTCAAGCTCGGGTCCTCTACCAGAGGCCTGGGAGCTTGAGGGTCCTGCATTCCTAGGACTGCACTCTTCTGGACAGAGATCTCCGATGTTGTTCCCAGGATCTGCTGGAGCCACTCACCTAGCTTGGGAGTCACTGCACCTAGTGCTCCGATTACCACTGGGACCACCGTCACCTTCACCCTCCACATCTTCTCAAGCTCTTCTCTGAGCTGGAGCTTCTCGTGTTCCTTCTTCCTGATGTTGCTGTCATTCGGAACCGCTGCCATTTTTGGTCCATGCTCCAACTAGACCAATCTCTTAATTTCAAAATAAAGAATCACCAGACGAAAACAAACTCAAAATACTGAGTCAAAGATCCAGGACCATGACGCAATCAATCAATCAATCAATCAATCAATCAATCAATCAATCAATCAATCAATCAATCAATCAATCAATCACTATTTTTCCACTGATGTCTCATCGCATTACTTGAATTATTTAAGTAAAGAAAAAAAGTAAACAAATTGAATAATTAGAGCTTTATGCAATTAATATTGTGTCAAGTCTTCACTGAAGCCTCATTCAGCAAATTTTAGAAATGAATGACATTATTAATGATTCTGTTGTGACATGCTTTATGTGGAACATTTTTTCTGTGCCCGTCATACAGGATCAAATATCCTCCAACTGAGACCAGCTTTGTTGGTGCGGCTCAACAGAGAAAATCCCACTCTGCCTTTTCTTCAGAAAAATAATATGATATCACACCTAAAACCGTTTGCGTGGTATACTCCCACTCCCACGATGGACAAAGAGTATCTGCTGACTGATTTCCCTTTTTTAAATACCCGAAACCTGAACAATGACACATCTTCAGTTAAAGACAGGCAAGTACCCCTTTTTCAAACACAAACACACACACAATGTAATTGACAAGGTAAACGCTGTGGATCTCAATTTTTCCACCTCAGTGGGAATTTTTTTTAA
The DNA here is from genome assembly GCF_057381845.1 of Rhamphochromis longiceps. Classification (NCBI taxonomy): domain Eukaryota; kingdom Metazoa; phylum Chordata; class Actinopteri; order Cichliformes; family Cichlidae; genus Rhamphochromis; species Rhamphochromis longiceps. The sequence goes on along the minus strand of NC_140562.1, from coordinate 26,594,273 downwards.
CTGGTTTTTTTTTTAGTGTGACACAAATTTAGAGGCAGAATCTGTGTACTCTTTTGGTTTGTGTTTTTCTTACTCCAGTCAAACCACAGAAACTTACTGGTCGAACTGATGAACTTTCACAGATTGTGGTCCAAGTGCTAGTTTCACTGAAAGCACAGATTTTAGCCATGTATTTGTGCCCGAAGCAAACTGCTGCTCTTATTTGTACTTGTTTTCTAACAGTAATGTTGAAACTACAGTAATCATGTATTATTATTATTATTACCTTTATATGTTTAGTGCATTTCATTTGGTTTCATTAACAAAATTGCTTCACATTGTGATCAATCAATAAGAAAGCAAGAAACATAAAGCAGTCAAAGTCTGTGTTTGTGAATCTAACACCTGGGGCATGTCATTGACTAAAATAGCTTTTTCATTATCTTATCACTTCAAGATGACAGCATGCTGTCAGGACCATTGAGCCTGGCCTTTGCGCTTACTTAAGCTGCTGTTGATATGGATGATGCACACAATATATGCATTCAGAATTGTATGGGAAGTCGTTTCCATCGAGACCAGTGAGGTCACGTTGTCAGTATATTTCCTAGGAATTTGGGGGAGGATTTGCAACCTAAGGGCGGGGCAAAGAGAGGCATGTCAAGTAATACTTCCAGTGAAAAGCCACAGATTACTTTTTGGTATGTGGTATGTGCATTTTCACTATGCAACACTTTTTTTTCTAACTAAAAGTTACATAAAACCTTTTATAAATGACTGACTGAACTGGACATTCATTCAAATAAAAGATTTTAAATCTCCGTCATATTGCTCAACTTTTACGGATAAAATAAATGTTTGCATTTACAATAAAGGCTGCAGGTTGCTTAAGTGCTAGTGTGTCTGCTTGCAGATACAACATGGGATATATGCAGCGTAGTTTCACATAAAGAATCCATTGTCATGCAGGAATGCTGAAACACAAGAGACACGAGAAGTAAACAAGAAATGAAGAATGTGGCTGTAGATTAATGGAAGCAACAAAATCTTAATCAGAACAAAGACTTAAAGAATGTGGTTTAAAGAAAGAACTTATTAAAAATAATGTGTCTATCATTTAAAAAAATCCCTCTCCAAAGCAACTTTGAGATACCGTTTTATAAAAGTGTTATATAATTTTTGTTGAGATTTTATTTTTATTTTTTTTTACTTCCTACTACTTAAAAAAAGAAAAAAAATCAAATGTTTCTAGTAACTTTCTAGTAGCTGGAGTTCTACGCTGACTCCACAACAGATAGATGGATTCTTTTGAAGAATAAACAAACAGGTTCCCTTCAAGTTCACCATCTGATATGTATGTATTTGTGTAAATGCATCTGAACTTGATGTTTTAGTTTTGATTGCTGTGACCAAAAACAAAGATTGAGAAGAAACGATTACAAATCGAGCTGTTGCCCCTCTTTGACAATTTCCTGTAGACTGATGCAGAGGTGGAAAACTTGTTCCAAGCAGTATTTGCATTGGCAGTTTGCACAGAAGATCCCGTCATGTGCGGAACTTGCCATGCGCAGTGCCTTTGTGACACAGCGGTCTAAAGGTGTGTAAATTTTCAAATATAGAAAATTATAAAGATTACAAATCAGAAGATCTGGTCTAGTGTTATTTGGAAGAAGATGTCTTATGAATGCCACATGAATGTGTTGTAAACAAATTCCACAGTTTCCGTTTTAGAGTAGGTTGTGGAGTCAAACACACCTACTTTTCCCTAAGTCACTTTTGATTCAGGAACACACTTACAACAGCTCATCCTGCCTGACCTGCGCTGTAAGCCACCATCATGTCTGATGCGCCACTTGACATCATGCTGAGAGAGCTAGGTGAGCGTATGCGGATGTGTGTTCAGACTTGAAAGCCTTGCACTATAACAAATACAGAAACCATCCATAAAACATAAATTGTCATATCAGCTATGCCTTGCCTCAATGCATAGCGCATAGATCATGGATGACAGAAGTGATGACAGATGTCACAGTGTGTGCGCATTACAACTTCTTTGTTTACAAGACAAACTTTATAATCCTTTGCTCCGTGTCGCTAATTCTGCTGAACTCCTTAAAAATGAGTACAGGCAAACGCATTTATGAGAGCAAAGCATATAAAATAGAGATGTGATGGAAAAAGTGGTGGAAAAAAGTGTGATTTTGTAAACCACACTAAGAGCTGTCTTAGAAAACTGATCAATCAAAAGAAATATGAGGTGTGAGGCCAAAATATAAAGTATCGCATTTCTGATAATGAAAGAGCCTATTAAAATTTTAAACAACTGGAGTGCTTTGTTACAAGTGCATATCACAGTGACACTGAGGATTACTGAGATTAGGACTGAGAAAAACCTAATGAAAGACACCTGCCACCTGATCATCCGCGTAACACTCATTCCGGTTGTGGTGTTGAACTGTTTTACCTTATTCAAAGTGTACACTGTAGATGCAAATGAAATGGAGAATCAAAGATTTCTAAAGAAAAAAAACACATAGATGCTGATAAAGTTTCACTCTCAGGATGATTCATCTTTCTATTTGTTTTAACTCTTTCCTCCTTGGATGCCTACCAGGAGCAACGTTTGTTTCTCATTTCTGAACTGAGCAGTTTTTGGTCTTACCAAGGCTACTCTTGAAAAAGAGTACCCGGACCCTAATGCTGGTTGAACCACATCTTTATTGACATATATACTTGTTCATTAAGGGAACAGGGGAGGTTGTCGAATGTCGTTTTCATAGGGGAAACAGTTACGTTTGTGCTAGCAGTGTTTGGTAGTTAGTGGAGAAGAGGTCACGTTACATGGATAGTTTGTAGTAGTGAAATACATTTTGCACTTTGAAGGATATTTCTTTTGATACATCTGTGATGTACAGTAGGTTACACACCGAGTATTTCTCTTGGCTTGATGAAAGCAAGCTGGTTACACAATCAGCTTTACCTCTGAATTCCTGGGAAGATATCTGAAATGTGTCTGACCTGGAAGATAAATCTAGATCGAGGATTGTCAAATTACCACCATTGCTTGGACGAATGGAAAGAATGCACTACGCTACATTTCATTTATCCACAGTTGGGCTTTGATAAATGAGCTCAGAATGTGAAACAGAGGGCAGTGCGCTTACTGAAAAACTAGTTTTAAAAAACTATATATATGTATATATATGCATCTGGTGAATAACCATAGGAAATTAACAATATTCTATTTAAATAACTTTTAAATATTATTGAAAACTTCCAGGGTCACTATACTGTTCAGGTAGTAAAACAAATCAGGGCTCATTGTTTAGATCTTTGAGTTTCTGTTTGTGCCGATACTCAGTGGGTTCCACAAGATTTATTTAGCGTTACCTTAAATACCTCAAATATAGTGTAAAGGTCTTTATTTGGAAATGAAAGTGTCAAGTGTAGGTGTTGTTGGCACATTGCAGTTTAACACAAACAGCTAATCTATTGACATCGACTGTGGCTTAAATTTATGTGCACTTGGCAGCCAATCAAAGATTTGCATTTTCTGTCATTGATAGAAGAATTTTCCAATTGAAACCAATTAATTTCAGTCTTATGCTCTGCTCTGCAGCTCCACCCCTCTCATCTTACGTAAACATTTTTCTTCTTCCTTTTGGGAAGAGCTTGTTCCTTGCCAAACCCAGGCTATTGTCTTCCTCCTATATGCATGTGCGCGCGCACACAAGACCGGAGTCAATTGGATTATTTCCATTTCTAATCTTTAATCTATACATAAATATATGTATATTACACAATAAATATATATTGTGTAATATATGAATTACACACACACACACACACACACACACACACACACACACACACACACACACACACACATATATATATATATATATATATATATATATATATACACATATATATATATATATACACATATATAATTTATGCTCCATTTTAATGTTTTGAAGCATCGCAAAATATCTGGCCCAGTGTTTAGCTTACACACAAAATGCTCATGTTATCTAAATCCAATTTAAACCCTTCCACTTAAGATGCCAGTATGCCAAAAAAAAGTGATGTAAAAGCAAAGAGATTAACAAACACAAATTTTGCTGGAAGGTCTTTATGTTAATGATAATGTCTAATTTTAAATCAGCATTGGATTCATTCTTAAAATGCACACACCACTTACTGTGAATTATTGTCACACTAAAAACTAAAGTCACTGTCAGATGCTTTCCAGGTGCTGTTCCATGTTGGATCTGATGGCACTACAGTGCTCATAATTCCATCAATTTTGACAAGCTCTCCAACACCACTGGCTGAAATGCAGCTCAAAGCATGACAGAGCTTCCACCGTGTTTTGTGTGCACTAACCTTAACTCTCTCCTGACTTACCCCATTGATATTGATGTTTTGAACCACAAGCACTTAATTTTCAGTCAAGTTCTTTTGTAATCTAGTATACCTCAGCATTTTTGTCATGTTTCCCTTCATTACAATGGATTCTTGACAGCCACCCTTCTATTGAGACCATTTCACTGAACGGTAAATTGATCGACAGAAGGGCCAGACGCATCTCTCATGTCCCGCGTCAGGTCTTTGCTGGATTTTTTTAAGGATAATGACTCCCTTACTGTTCATCTGCTGTAGATAGTTTTTAGGCGTACACTTGTTCAGTTTCTTCAGATTCTTTAAGGACGCACTATACGCAACCTGCTGGGACATGTCAACTTTTCTGTAAACAGTTCCTTAGAAATCACCCTGTTGGGTTTTTTTTCATAGATTCAACCAAAGAAACAGGAACAAACCATGTGTTTTTGTGACGGGCTAGTAACAGAGTTTCTAAAGATATCATTTAAACTTGGTTTCTTGCTAAATTGTTTGTTATGTGGTTCATCTTTTGTTTTACAGCATATGTGCCTGGAATGATTCATAGGTCAGTGTTGTGTCAAGTGGCTTAAACAAAAGTTCCCTGAAAATGATCAGGTACAAGGACTGAACTAAAATCAAGTGAAAAAGAAGCCAGTGTCCAAGGAAAAACTTTGAAAGGCCTTCAGAAAACCTGGAAAACAAGCTCACTTTAAAAAATACAAGAAAGTCTTGGAAACAAAATATAGAGGAGTCAGTAAATCTTTATTAACATCACCAATGAGGTTGTATTTTTATGTTTTTGTTGCTGCTTGTTGATTGGCCATGCTGATTTTCATGAACCTAGAGGAGTGGAGACAAAGAAGGAATTGTAGAACTTTTCCAGCATCTCTAGTTTTGCCTTAGAATAGTGTCATACCTTTCGCCTTTCCTGCTAGTTTATACTTAATATTTTTGTTATCGTTATTATTATCAGGACAGCTGTTTCCATGTAAGTCCCAATTAAGTGGAATATTGAAAAAAACTTTATTACTAACTACACCTTAGATCATATTTTTAAACTGCGCATTATGTTTTATACTCTTGTAACTGTGAAGCATGTGCAAAAAGAAGACGCATTTACATTTTAGGACTTTTATAGAGTATGTTTTCAGAAAAACAAAAAGTTGAGATAAGCTTTCACAACAAGCACAACTATAGCTTGTGGAAGTGAAATATTAGCGGTTTCTTATGATCAAATTATAGTCAAGTTACAGAAGTAATGTAATACCAGGCTCTTTAAATATGTTGTAATACAGTCTAAACACGTTACAATTTATATAATAATAATAATAATAATAATAATAATAATAATAATAATAATAATAATGCCTCACCTTTGGTAAGATAAACATGCATTTAGGGATGGGAATCGAGAACCAGTAGTCCAATTCCTTGGAGTTAGTCTACCTGCCTATTGATCCCGCTTAGCAGTTTTTGCGCTTGTGCTAGTCATCTGATTTCAGCTTAACTGTGAGAGGAGGAAAATAGCAACACAGTCTAGAGCATGGATATGGACATTTATTTTATTATTATTGCACAAAAGGACGAGATAAATGGTAAAGTGGAAAACTGCATCCAGGACAGAAACAACCGCATTATGCTGCTAACACAACTTTGTTTTTTGCAAGCATCTGCACAGATAGCATGCTAATGCTAAGCTAGCCAAGAACCCAGAGGGAAAGCTGAGTGAATGCTGACCCCAGCAGCCAGACCCTGAACTTCAACGGGTAACAAGCAGATAAGCAGTCAGGCTGCAGTCTCACTTTTTACCTGTTCACGTTTCTAAAGCAGAATCACTGTGACAATCGCTTTTTTGTGCTGGTTTTCATCTTTGAAAATTAAGTCATTAAGTAACTACTGCATTATTTTTTAAGAAGAGTGTTCTGTGTAATATGCGTAATAATTATTTTTTGAGTAAGACTCCAACACTGATCACAACAAACATGCACAAACATTTGACCCACAGCATAAAATTAATTCACATGAATGTAATTTCTTTATTGCTACTTAGCAATGGTGGTGACCTTAAAAAACCAATGATAACTCAATGAGAATCGATAAGTGATATCGATATCACATCATGCATCCCTACATCAATTAGTTAAATACAACATGCTGCAACACTGAGGAAACTCTATTGTGATGGGGTGTTTTGCAACAACAGAGCAAAGTTGTGACAACATCAAATTGGGCTTTGCAGTTTTTGTTTGTGGGGTTAGTTTAGGGTGCAGTCTCAGGTCTTCTGCTTTTCGCATCCCCTACAAAATAAAAGCACAAAGCTAATACAGGACAAATGCTCAGAGATGGTAAGAACCTAAATTAGTAATAAAATAAAATAAAATTAGATCATGAAAATATAATGAAATGAAACTTGTAATAGTGGAAAAGCTTTATATATTAAGAAAAATAATATTTAACTGATAGCTGGAAAAAGTCTTTCAGTTTACAATTAAGTTTCATACTTTAAGGATTTTGATATTTTTGTACTTTTAATTATAAATAAAAATATGTTCTTTCAAAGTACAGTTTTGCCTATTAAGATCTTAATAGGCTGTTTCTTTCACTTGTTTCTATTCTGTCCATTTCTGAAAAATACGCTATTCAGTCTTATATAAAATTATCCAGATACATTCAGGTTGTAGTAGGAGCGTCATAATCATATCACATTGTTGTTTGTTTGCGTTTAAAACTTGAAATTAGCATTACACAGAGAGAGAGAGAGAAACACACATAGATAATCTGGACCACCCCGCCCCGGTTCCGCCCAGCGGCCAGACCCCACGGAGAACAGACGGCGGGTCATGTGACAGCAGCGGTTTGTGAACGACAAAAGCGGACTCACACAAATGCTCTGCCACAGTGAGACACACATACACAGAGGAGTTTCGTAACTTGGGGAAGTTTTACGGAGCCATCGATCACAGAATCGTCTTGTTGTTGTTTTTTTCCTTGATGTCAGTGACACAGCGGAGGACCGAGCGTCGCCTGCGTCACCTTTTCAGCGGAGAGTCTAATTGAGTTTCTCCCTGGGAAGGGAACCTGTGCCTTTCAGCAAGGCAGCCGCGAAACTACCGTCTCTCCTTGCAGGAAAAGACCGTATACCCCATCTGAGAGGTAAGTCTGACTCGGTGACTTCTTGACAGCATTGTGTCCGCCGGGCTGCCTCACAGGCTGACCCCGGCACGGTCTAATTTTCCTATCGGAAGTCAGTAATTGCAACGTGGTCTTTTAATAAAAGCTGGATGTGGTAGTGGGATTGATGTAGACTATTATTCCTAATAGATTACAGCAGGGAGAAGTAGTCCATAAATTAAATTTGCGGGTCGGGGTTTTAATGAGAACAGACGGCTCGTGCGTAATTTGAGGTTTGATTAATTAATTAATTACTCACAGCTGTTTTCTGTTCCGTGCCTTCAAATCAGCATGTTTGCTTAATTTATCTTCCTATAACACTGACAGTGGTGAACGTTGTTGTTCTTAATTTATTGATTAATGATTAATGAGCTCAACACTGGCTGTAACTTATGTAACCCGACTTTAGGCTGTTACAAGTCACGGGGAGACGATGCTATTTTGGGCTTTCAGAGCCTTTTAAAAACTAAGGCTGTTGTTAATTAACATAAATGTGGGTTTATTTGTGTATGTCTCTCCCCCCGTCATCAAATAACACAATGCGTTATTTCTTTGTTGTATAAATGTAGATTATAGTAAAGTTATTACTTGGGGATCCTTTTTATCTACTAATTACTACCTTTTTTTTATTCTGTTACATTTTAGTAAGTTTTGAGAAGTACATTTTAGATTATTTAAAAATGGATTCACTTTTTTTTTTTTTTTTTTTTTTTTAAATATGTGAGTTGGGGGGAAGAAATATTTCCATATAAGGAAAACGGCAACATTTTGAGAAATGGGTGTTTGCTGGGCTCATCAAGTGAAATGAATCATAAGGACTATCATATTTATTGTTGCTTATTGCGCACATGACTCATTTATTCATAGGTCAGATTGTGAAACTGTAGAGGCTGACGTTGATGCAGAATAGAGCAGTGATTTGAAAGACGAGCCTCAGATTTTGCTGTGTGTCTGTGCTGAGTTCAGTTACAGATGGGAAAATATGTGACAGGTGTGTGTGGGTGAGGGTGAAGGAGAGGGCATCTGCTTGTTTGTTTTTTCCCAAACTGTCACACCTGAGATGTTGTTTCAGTCCTGTTGTGTCACTGCATTCTTTACAATACACATCTCTCCCTGTACTCTCCCTCTGTGTTTCTGTCTCTCCCCGTTTCCTGTGCTTTGTTTCAAGGCTGAGGCTTGCGTCACGCATTCCACTTGGCATATGAAGCCCTTATCCTGTTTAGAGCCTGGAGAGAGAGAGAGAGAAAGACGGGAGGAGAGAGGGAGAGAGATGTGGGGGGTGGATGGGTGGAATGAGGGCGACATCTCTCCCCTCCCTGTTGCCTGAAGTTTGTACTTTTGTTTCACTGTTGAGCAGAAAAACACGGATGAGTCGCTGTTCCGTTTGTGTATTACCTGTTTATTTGTCTGGCATTAGTGCAGCACAAACACGCACACACGCCCCAAATACTCCACCCATCCCTACGCCTTTTTTCCTGAATCAACATGCTGATGTTATCTGGTGGAACAAAATGCGCAAGACTGTGTGTACACACGCACGCACATATGCACGCGCGCACACTCTGCTCAAAGGGCATGTGCTAGGGAACATTAGGGCTAAACATTAAACGGGTGGATGTTGAGTAGTTGGTGATTCTCCATGAGAAGTTGAGGAAATAAGGACACGCTGCTCCACAGGCGGCCATAAACGTGAAAAGCTGTGACTAGTTGCACAAGTTTGCAGAGTGACAGGACACGGATGCTTAAACACACACCGAACACTTGTGTGTTCAAACCACTGGATTGAGCCACTGTGACTGTGTAGCTCCTTCTTTACTGCCCCCCACCCCCCCATGTTTGAGGTTCATTGAAGTTTTGTCATATTTTGGTTGAAACCCACTTCATTTTCTTCCCCATTTCTCTCTCTGCCCTGTTCTTTCCACTTCCATTTTGACATAGTTTGGTCAGAGCGGCTGTTTTCTTTGCCCTTTCTCTCCTTCCAGCCCCCCACCCCACCTCTCTTCTCTCAGACTAGGGAGGTGTAATATGTGTGTGTGGAGTCAAACAGGAAACCGCAGGCCCCCTGCAGCAGCACCCCCCTTTTGGCTTCGCTCTCCTCTTCCTCCTCCTCCACCTCCTTCTCCTCTGTACACCCCCCGACCCATCACGCAGTGTGGAAATAATAACAGTCAGACTAAACTCTAAGGGCTTCCGCTTCTCTCCCTCTTCTCTTGTTCTCTCCTTCCCTCTGTCCTCAGTTGTCTGGAAAGCCTCAAAACGCTGCGCACTCTCTCGCGCACCCCGTCAAGTTCGACTTGAGGTGCGCGTGTGTGTCTCTGTCAGTGTTTGAGCCTCGCGACCAGATGAGTCTGGTGTGTCTTTAAATGTGTGTTTCTGAGATGATGGATCCTGTTTCCTCTCCCCTGCTGATGGCCCCCTCTGGCTCCCCCCCCCCCCCCCCCCCCTCCAGGCCTGCAGCCTCATAGTGTAGTTGAGAGGAGCTCAGGGGGACTACATGTGTGTGTGTGTGTGTGTGTGTGTGTGTGTGTGTGTGTGTGTGTGTGTGTGTGTGTGTGTGTGTGTGTCTGTCTTTGGGGGCGTAAAAATACGAAAAGTGGGCTGCGTGGCTCGGATGAGGGAATGGGAAGCCAAAATAAGAGGAATGGGGGGGGAGGTTGGGGGTAAGCAAGGGCCTTAAAGCGAGAGGAGTCAAAATTGGAGCATGTGCTGGGTTATTAGGGGAGTCATGAGCAGGAAGTGAGGTAAGGGTTGAAAGCAGGGAGCAAGGGGCTACACTTGGGAGTGAGAGCTTGAAAGGGGGAATAAATTGGAATGAGTGAGGGGCAACAGAAGAAGTGAGAGTACTTTAGGGAGAGGTCAGGAAAGGGAAAAGTTAAATGTTGGCATAATATTGGATGAGTACCTGGATGAGTCATGCAATTAGGATGTTAAATTAAGACTAATGGGCGCCTTTCCTGAAGAGTGTGAATAGGTAGTGAGTTTGTATGTGAGGTTCTCCTTGAGTCGACTGATATCACGACATGAAGCATTACAGGACTGTCACAAGGTGAGAATGACTTAAGTGAAGAGGGGGTAAAGAGGCTAGAAGACGCTAGGCTGAAAATGTGTGTGTGTGTGTGAGTGTATTGTGGCATGTTCTTGGACAAAGATGTTGTCTGGAGGTTTTTGGTCTCTCTGGTGATCTCATCATCTCCAGCCTGTTGCCATTAGAGAGAGACTTTGTGTGTGCCGGCCAGCTTTTGTCTGCGTGTGTTCCAGTATGTGTGCGTGTCTGTAATAATTTAGTCCTTTTAGTGATTTAGTGTGTGTATTCTGTTGAGCTAGCAGAAACGTGTGTGTGTGTGTGTGTGGGGGCGGGGGCAGGGAGTCCAAGCCACAATATTTTCCCCTTCAGTCATGTTTTTTTTATAACATTCACAGAGGGGGAGAGAATAAGAGTGTGGGGTGGTGTGCGGTTCAGATAAATACAGTAGTAAAGACATGAGCGATTGCTGGGGAGCGAGTGGAGAAGAGTCCAGGGGTGGAGACACAATAGAGGGGTGTAGAAGGTGGTTGCAGAGTGGGTTGGGGCTGAATACACAGTAGTTCCACTGACCTAGAAGGACAATATTTGCGGACATGCACAAACTCAAACCCAGTAGCAGAAAAAAAACCTAGCCCAAGTAGGGCGACTTATTTATCGTGATGATGCAGGAGTTTGGTTTGTTTGTCTGTTTTTACCTGGAAAGGCAATAAAGGAAAAGAGTGCTGACTAATTCCTGTCCTCGAGTATGTCAGTTCAATTTCATAGAAAATAAGAGCACAGTCTAGTGAGAGCTATGACAAATGCAATCAGCCTGATGCTGCGTAGAAACAAGTAATAGGAAAATATCCAAATTAATTAAACCAAAGATATTCAGGTTAATGTCTTATAAGAAAGAACTCTTCACATTTTCATGGAATATGTTTTTGGTTTTGTTTTGTTTTGTTTTTGGTTTTTTTGGGGGGGATTCCTGTGGGAACTTCTTAAACGGTTAATTCAGTTATCAGAAATGCTGCTCCAGCTGCAGTTTATCTCTAATCTGCTGAGGCCTTGTGGCCACTGAGGAAGATGCTGCACGGCTGAGTGAAATTTCTTTCCTGTGATTGTTACATTTGTGCGACTCATTGTGCTTATTCTTTCATGAGACACCCAGAGGGAAAGTTTCTCCCTCCTTTGCTTGCCATCCTGCTGTCACACGTTATCTGATGACTCCTTTCTGTTCATTTTCCTGTGTGGTAAAACCCAACCACTAGGCACACGCCTGTCTTTGGATTAAAGCAAATAACGTGAATTATTTGCCGTCCCTGCTGCACGACACCGGGCTCTGACGCCATCGGCCAAATTCTCCCCTGCGTTTACTCGTACCTGTGGCCAACTAACCAGCTGCCAAGAACTCGTTTTCGCGTCTGTCGTGCAAAAGTGTTAATAAAAGGGGAAATGCAAGACTATGTATGACAGGTGAACTCTGAGAGCAGCATGTTCCTGTCACTGCACGCATTCTTTCAAAGAATTTAACATGCACTGAGCGATGCATATGTTGTTCAGTGAGAGATGAAGCCAGATAAGTGAGGCTCTGAACACTTTGTTTGTGAATATACATGTTCTCACTTACAGGCGTACACAGCCCACACCTGCCCAGCCCTAAAGTCAAAAGATAATTAACACTTCCTGTATGACAGAGCCTAAAGGAGCCTCTGAGTTACTCATGCCTGCCTTGCACTAGTGACAGCATAACATTTTCCAGTTTTCCGATCCATTCTCATAAATTAAATATCTCTTGAGCGCCTTGAGGGAATTTCTCCAAATTTGGCTCAAATGTTCACTTGGATTCAAGGATTTACTGATTAGAATTGGCAAAGATTGAGGGTACCGTGGCCCCCGATGATATCCGAAGAACACCTGAAGGAGATTTTGTCACATTTGGCACAAACATAGACTTGTACTCAGGGATGAACCGATTAGACTTTGGTGACCTTACACATTTGGTGAGGTACTGATAGTGACGCTACTCACTGAAACCTGGCTCTGTGATCGTCTGCTCAAGATCCGGAGGAGACACGAACTCAGCCTCACGCACGCGAGTGTCAGTCCAGAGCTCGGATAAATAGGAGGGTTACGTCAGGAACGGCATCCGGTGTAAAACCTGTGCCAAATCAAACATGCAGATCCATCTGCTGTGGCAACTGCTTAACAAGCAGCTGAAAGGAGCTTCTTCCACTAAGTACATCTATGTAGTTTGTATATAACAGGATATAACTGACAACTTAACTGGTATAGAATTACAAATCTACAGTAAGTATAAAGGAAAAATAAAAACAAGGAAAATAAGGTTTGCTTAATATTGTGGTGATGTGGACGTGGCATGAGACAATAACTATTTTAAAATGTCATCTTGGACTTTGGGACATTGTCGTGCATGTTTGTGACGTTTGGGACCAGAACATTTTCTGGTCGTGGTTTCTAATGTTTTTCATCAGTGACACCTTGTTCCCAGATGGGATTTTGTTTATTGTGTGTGTTTGTTTCTGGCAGACCTTCTGCTTCTTTTATACACAGCAGGTATTTGCTGCTTTCTTTTCCTTAATCTGTTCTTCTTTTGGGGGGTTTTGTCAGTGATTTTGTTTTTCTTCCTTTTTTCCGAATTCAGAATCTGTTTGTGTTTCATACTTGGTCTCATTGTCACCTTAATGTGTGATTTACAATGACAATAGAACAACTGCTTGACCTCAAGTTGAACTACAGTACAGTACAAACCCGGATTAGAAAACACGCCCTCAAAACACACCCAGTTCCCACCTGACGGTAGGCTCTTTGTTTCTTTGGAGCCGGGCAAAGGGTGAGGCTTCAGTCGTCATGTTCACACCCTTCCTGAGCCAGCTAGTGAGCATCCTGCTTCACCATTGGTCTGCTCCCCATCTGGGGGGGGGGGGGTGTGTGTGCGCATTCCTATATGTGTGCACTAGGGTGTAATGACTTGTTCTTGCCCATTTGTTAATAATTAAAGGCTAACTTGTCTTCAGACTGTGGACTTTAATCAGGTCACACACACGGAGACTGCCTCAGGGTACATTCTTTGACAGTTCATGTTGCCTTAATGCACCAGCAGACGCGCACACACACACAAGCACACAAAGAAGCTAATAAACACCCTCATGTAGCACAAGCAGAGTCATCCCAGCTGCACCTGGCCATTCAAAGCCAAGGTAACTGGAAACACCTTTGAAACCTCACACGCTTTTGATCCAAAATACTCGGTGTGTGTGTGTGTGTGTGTGTGTCCCATTTCTCAGATACGGGGCAGTTTCTAGCTGCATCACACCTGCAACCGGTTGCATTCTCGTTAAAAAAAAACCCAGTCCCTTTAATTCACAAGTCTGAATGTCGAGTGTTTTTGATTGACATCGGCAGCGCTATCTGTCAAACGCAGAGTACCTGTTTGAAACCATGACTGAGTGGTGAAAAAAGAGGAGATGATGTGTCAAGTTTGACAGAAAAAAATATGTCTGGGGCTGAACCAACGTTGATCGTGCCCTCGCGGTCTCCTTTACTTAAATACAGACCCTGTCACATCATTCCCTCTACTTAATGTGATTTATTTTTCATTACGTCACAAAATGTGTGTTTTGGTGTGGCAGTGTCTTGCCATAAGAAGAAGATACATGAACAAGGTGGACGTTGGGGCTATATGTAACTAAGGGTATCTGCTTATCCGTTTTCAGGCGCTCTGACCACAAGACGAATCTTGTGGTCAGAGCCGCTCTGCCCCAAGCAGCATGCCCCTGGTAGGGTCTCCCAAGGCAAATTGGTCCTGGGTGAGGGGCATGACAAAGTGCGAAAGTCAGAAAACACTCCACCTTGATGCCAGACTTGGGCTTGCTGGCCCAAGTGCCTGGCAGATGGACTTTAAGCCCGTGGTGCAGCATGGTCCACCCTCCTGTAGAGGAGGACAAGCTGCAGTGGTTGGAGTTTTGTCAGTCAGGCAGCAGACAAAGCAAAGTCTGCAGCTGCAGTTGCTCGTTAGCATTCATGTTGAGACTGTTTGCACATGGCTATATTTAAAATTTTAAACTAAAAGAAAAATTTGACAGAATTATTCTTCTACTTTATTCTGACCATTAATTATGACCTCAGATTTAGGTTCTCTACCGTTTTTGTTTTGTTTTTGTGTTTTTCTTTTTTTGGGGGGTCACTTATACTCACACAGGGGAGTGTGATAGAGGTGCATTATCTGAAGGATGTGTCCTTTTGCTTTCAGTACTTTAAGTAGAGAGGTGACAAATGTTTGAATAAGTTTTAAGTGTTTCTACAATGTTGCATTGGTGCATAAAGTAAATTATTATCAAGAGTGTGAGCTTAGTGTAAATGTCTTCCCTGTATATTGATTTTTGGTGCTATGTGTGTATTCTGCAGGAGTCTGGCGTGTGCAGCCATGCTGATGTATGATTACCCTCCGAAGACAGACATTCAGCCGGTAAGGTGTGTGTGCGTGTGCCCGCGCGTGTGTGTGCGTGTGTGCGCGCGCGTGTGTGTGCGTGTGTGCGCGCGCGTGTGTGTGTGTGTGTGTGTGTGTGTGTGTGTGTGTGCGTGTGCGTGTACGCGCATTATCATGCCTGATCATGTTTTTGATACCAAACAGCAACCCCTACACACACACTACACACGCACCTATACGTGTCTAGACAGACTGGTTCCCACATTCCAGCTCTTCCTGGACAAACAGGCTAATGTACAGTGGACATTTGCAAACAATAGCTACGCACACTGCCAGGCAGTGGGCTAATGAGCACACACACTGTATTCTGAGACAAAACAGTTATCTGCTCCCAAACAGAGCAGCGTTTAAATTTTTTGGCTGGCTGTAATTGTTTGTGTGGCAAAAACATGTTTTCCCTGCCATTCAAAGCAGAATGGAAATTTTTAACCCTCTGCTCTTTTGTCCCCCTTTTACTGCTTCCTCTTCTCTCTACATCCTCTCTTTCACAGTCGTTCTATCCTGGAGTGATCTTCCCCCATCCGCCGCACTTCTACAGAATGCACCCCCTGTCCCACTCTCACACCCCGACCGGGCTGACACACACCCAGATGGAGCCCGTGGACCTGTCTGTCAACAAGCACTCATCTTCCAAGTCCCCTCCCTGCTCCTCTGCGTCGACCCCGGCGTCCCCTCGCAGCTCCCCTGCCTCGCCTTACAGCTCGGCGAGCCGCACCTCTTCCCGCAACTCGCCCCCACACACTCAGTTGCGCTCCTCGCCCTCCCACGCTCTCCCGCCGCCCACTTCCTCCCTTCCATGTCCCACCATTGTGTCTCCGGGGGGCCCCGGGGTCATCCCAAAGTCACAGATCATGGTTTCTCAGATCGTACTGCCTCTGCCCATTCTCCCCTATTACCCACCACATTTGCTGAACCAGCCAATAATGATGAACTCACCTGCCAGCAGCGACGATGACCATTTCAGGATCTGGGAGCCCAAGATAGGTGAGAGCAGTTCAGTGTTTGTGTTGCAACTGTACATGAAGCTAAAAACAAAACAAGAAGTCATTAGAGAATCACATTAAAAACACATCAGTGCAGGAGTCATCGTGAAATGTATCCATTTCATGTTGTTACTGCATTTAAATCACATCACTTTTGTGGCATTTTCTTGTTCAATTTGCAAAAATCGTTTACTGATAAATTATCAGTAAACGATTTTTGCAGAGAGAATGGAAAAATTATCAGTGATAATGAGGAAATGTTTTTCATTCCCTCTGTTCTTAGAATAGCACTTTTTTTTTTTCCTTTTCTTTTTTTTTGGAAGGGGGGGGTAAATCAGCTATTTCCCACTGTGATCCGCAGAAGTCTTTGATCTGTCACAGAGACAGACACACAACATACCAGTTTGTTTGCCGTGGCCTTTTCTAGAAGGACTTCTTAAGTAGCAAAAACACAAAAAATATAGTGGAAGTGTTTAAACCTGACTGGTCCAAAAGGCTGAGAAGAAAGGTTTCAGTCTAAACTTGACCTCGTGATGGTGCTAGAAGAAACTTTAAGTAAAAAGCCACACTGATAGGATTTATCCTCTGGGGACCTTAGATGCCTGATTTATTTATGTTAACATATTAATTATGAATGTGATTTAGACCTGATCATACTGTCAGCTCACACATTGTTTCATCCCTACCCAGTTCACCCAACGAAGCCTCTGGAGCCGCGAAGTGATACCCACGACCTGCACAAGCCAATCAAAATCGAGACTGAACCCGCTCATGACCCCAGCAGTCACGAGAAGTCATCAGTCAGAGCGATGCCACACGAGTACGAGTAAGTAACACGACGACACTCTGTAGCGAGTTTTGTGTGGACTCAGTGGTCAGCGAGTTGTCACAGCTCCTTCTGTTTTCCATGTAAAAACCCACACGCTGGTGGTGGTGGCCACACACTTCACGTCCCCTGACTCCACACCCCTGTTTCACTAGCGTTTTTGACTCACTCCCTGCTGCCGAAGGTCTTATTCTCTGCTCCCTAATCTGAACTTTTGTTCTGCGTGTTTAAAACAAAAGCATGTTGTCGAGATCATTACATATGCAACGGAATACAACCTACAGTCTTGTTATTAGAGAGTCCTGTCATAAGATATGACTGTTCTTTGCATGTCACTGTAGTTTGAGCCATGTCAGTTTCTGGGGCAGTCCCGGGATCAGGGCGGTGCGGTTCTTATTAGCGGGCAGCCAGTAAGAGCCTTGTGTGATTGGGGGGGAAAAAAAGAAAAACACTGACCGAACTGCGTGAACTTACTGGTTATATCCGAAGATTTAGAGCTTATCTCACTCTGATGGAACATAATTGTTAAAATTTGGCTCCATTTCCAAGTCATAAAACAAACGTTGTTTCCAAATGTATTTTATCATCACCTTGATAACACATTAGAAAATGATCTGTCTCCAGCCTGAGTCTGGACACAGTTCTATTTCCTTCATGTTTGTGGAGCCATAATTTAATTTATTTATTTATTTTGTCTTTAGATTCTTGCTTCTGTGAAGAGCACTGGCTATTTGTTATTGTCTGTTCTATTCTTTTGTCTCACTAACAGAGTTTCGGCCACTGGGGAAGTACAGAAGAATATTTATCCTTTTATTTTCCATCAGGCCCAATAGCCACGCCTCACATTAGAAGCTCTTTTCTTTCTTTCCTTATCTAAGACGTCACAAGTTCATGCCAGCCATCTGGGTGCTGTTACCACCTTCATTCCTCTTCCTACTGTTTTTGTTTGGGTTATTTCTTCCTCTTCTGCTTCCTCCTCCCCTCATTCTCCCTCATTATTATTATTATTATTATTATTATTATTATTATTATTATTATGATTGATTTATTAAGCTTTGTGTTCATTGTCCAACATCTCCCCTGCACTTTCTTACCTTCCTCTTCCGGTCCCCTCCCCTCTGCAAAATAAGTTTTTCCTCAGAAGAAATAATTGCAAGTTGGATGCACATGTAATAGTCAGCCCTTGCTGGCAGCTAGTGTATGTCAGTGTTTGTGTGTGTGCTGTGAAGTACACCTCGTTTTTTTTACTTTGGCTGTTAGGGCGGTTCCCTTTACAGGCTGCTCTTGTCATCGTGCCAAACATGAAATAATTGGACCCTAAAGGGAAAAAAAGAGGGTGCGTCTTTGTGTGTCATCACATCTTGTCAATAAAGCACACACACATCCTCATAAACAATATGTACGTACAGTTACTGTGTGTGTGTGTGTGTGTGTGTGTGTGTGTGTGTGTGTGTGTGTGTGTGTGTGTGTGTGTGTGTGTGTGTGTGTGTGTGTGTGTGTGTGTGTGTGTGTGTGTGTGTGTGTGTGTGTGTGTGTGTGTGTGTGTTAGGGGATTTTCTGCACATTCCTTTATGCAGAATTGATCTGTGTGGAATCATGTTTCAGCACTCAACACCTGCTCTCAACTGACTGACACACACACACAGTGATGAAAGACAACTCCTCTCTTGTAACTGTAAAACTGGTACATTTTGTGCGTTTGTTTGCACACACAAAGAAACAGGACTTGATGTGCTCTGACTGGGAACAGTGTTGCAGATTCACCTGCTGTTTGACAGTTTTCAGTCTCCTGGAGTTGGTCAAGGATAAATTTATAAACATTGATTGACAGAGGTTGACAGGGCAAGGCAAAGGTGTGGCTGACTGGAAAAGGCGGGTTTTTCAGCTTCCTGCCTGGCAGAAGTTGTTATTGCATTGAAGCCAAGTTAAACTGTGGGTTTCAGTGTCATAAGAGAGGACTTTTGCTCCCTCTGCTGGCAACATTAGACAAAGATGGACAAAGCACCAGCGTTTAAAATCTTTTTCTACCCTTTGTGTGTTTCTTTTAGGGGTAACAACCCATCAGTAATAGTCCACTCGGGCACAAGGCACCCTTTCCCTGCTGATTCACCTGACACACTGAAAAAACGGAGGATTCACCGCTGTGACTTCAGCGGCTGCGACAAAGTGTACACCAAGAGCTCCCACCTCAAAGCACACCGCAGGACACACACAGGTGAGCCTTCATTCATATACCAGCCGTGCTTTTCCAGAAGCCTCAAACTTTTTGACATCTTCTAACAAACCTCGTGTAATTTCCTCTCTTTGCAGGGGAGAAACCCTACAGGTGCAGCTGGGAAGGCTGCACGTGGAAGTTCGCCCGTTCAGACGAGCTGACGAGACACTACCGCAAGCACACGGGAGTCAAACCGTTCCACTGTCCCGACTGTGACCGCAGCTTCTCCCGCTCTGACCACCTGGCTTTACACAAGAAACGACACCTCCTAGTGTGAAACCCTCTGCCGTGCAACTTGAATGCAACTCTGTGCTGGGTTCAGTGTTGGACTACACCACTTTGACTTTAAAATGAAATGGCTGGCCTTACCTGGACTGCGACAGGGAGTGAGGAAATGTTTCCTCAGGGTTAATGTTTAAACCCTTTCACCTCATTAAGCCAAAGAGAGGGAAAAAAAAGCTGGTTGCCAGCTCACACATTTAAGACCAGCTCATTTTTATAGAAATATGGTAGCTGAACCAAACCTCTGATCAGCTGTGGAAGGGCCAGACACTTTTTTTTTCTTTTTGCTTGCAGCTCCTCAGCTGGCCTGAGAGCAGCGCCCTCTTGTGGCTACACAACCAAAACAGCAGTTCAGTCTGTGCAAGCCACATGGCATGCTCACAAGCTTCTCAGCGCAACATGATCTCCAGCTTTAAAGCTTTTTGTTTCACATGCATTCAAGTAAATGTTTGGGACTTGGACACACACTTACAAATACATATTTTTTTTGCTCGCTACGCCAATACAATGTGAAACGTTCCAGAATGTATCCTATCACACCTACTGTGCATTGTGTCATAGATACTTCAGCTTTTCTTTTTCTTTTTAAAACACTCGTGCCAACTTCCTCCTTCGGGATCTGCTATAATTAAAAAACAAACAAACACACCACACACCTCATCTGCCTCTGCAAGCTCAGATCATGAAGTGATGACAGGTTGCTAACGCTCGCTTTCTCTTGTACATACACTCTCTTATTAAAAGCAACTCAGCCTTGGTTTCGTGTACTCGTGGGTTTTAACAGTCTAGTGGGCAGTTTCAGTCAGTGAAGTGTTTTTATGTTTTCATTCAGAAATGTGAAAGTTGCTGCACAGGGGCATTAATGTGTCGGTGAGGAAAAAGGCACCACCCGGTCAGTTTAAGGGTAGAAGCAATGAAATTGTGTCTTTACCGATTTCTTATGTTGAGTTTGTATCTATGAACTGTGTTTCGGTTTGTGACGTGACACCGAGGTAGCTTTTATTATTGTGTCACACTTTGATACGGGGTGGGGAGAAAATGCAAAATGCAAGGCAGGGAAATTACAAAATAATTTTTTTTTTTTTTTTTTTTTTTTTTTAAATTTTTATATTCAGGAGCAGTTGAGTTATATTCCAGCCCACTCTACACATGCATTTGTTTTAAAAGAAAATTAACTTGTACACAATTAATACTTTATCATTCCCCTAAAAGTCAAATCAGGGATTATTGTTGTAGCAGATATTCTGCTGCCAAACCTTTTTTTTTTTTTTTTTTTTCTTTCCTTTTAAAAGTGCCATAAAGGTTTTTAGAGCACAATTTCCCACAGGTGGAGAGCAATACACTTTCTCTCTTTATCTTTTTTAAATGGCGCCTTTGTACATCTCCAATGTGCACTTTATATATATTTTATAAATATATATATATATATGTATAAATAGTATGTATGAGTACATTATTTAACATTCCCAAAGCCAGACATTTTAAATCACATCAGGTTGGTTTTTTTCTGTTGTGCGTTTTTTCTTTTTTTCTATCACACATTTGCTTTTGGGTTTAATTGGAAGGTGTCCAGTTCAGCAGTTGTCTTGTTTTTTTTTTTTTGTCATTTTCTAGTCATGTATACAAGAAGGTGTAACCCCGCCATTTATTCGCATGTACACGTTCACACACCCCGAATGTAGCAGCTCAACTGATCTGCATTTGCTCCTCGATGCCTTTTGCAGTTTGTGCTTTTTTTTTCTTTTTTTTTTGTTTGGTTTTTTTTTCCTTTTTGTATCTTTGCAAATACAATTGTCATATTAATATCTATATTTTATAATTCATTATTAGACTGAACGGGCAATTAATGGTTTTTATTAAGCATGATTTTGATACTCTATTACATATTTCTATTTCTAGTGTTTATGATAAACCCTGTCTTTTTTTTTTTTTTTCTAATTAAATCTTACCATTGGCAATTCAAAGGGAACTCATCAAACTGTGAACGTATGGTCTTTCTGCAATTTAGCATTTTTAAACAAAATATTCATACCACTTAATAAAGTTATTGCAATATTTGAAGCATGTATCGTTGTTTGTGATTCTGTTTTTTGTTCACCTGTTTGCTAGTGAATTAGCTTATTTTAGAAGAGAAAAGTGTGTGTCCATGTCTGTGGATACTACAGAAGGAGAAAAGGACTTTTATTAATTGGCTAGGCAGAGATTTTGAGCTGGAAAGGATGTAGACTGATTAAGGGTAAGTGAAGAGTGTGCTGGGAAACCAGTACTTTGAGGAGCTGCTGAATGAAGGACATCTGAGGGAGGAGAATAAATGGAGAAATTATAACAAATCGGGAAGTGTGGGCAGCGATGAAGAGTGGAAAGGCAGGAGGTCCAGAAGACATACCTGTGGCGGTATCAGTCGGAAAACTTTACATAATTTCCTCAGGGAATCAGTCACAGTTTCTCCAAGATGGTAAGAACAATAACTAAATATTTAATCTTAAAAATTATACATTATATTACAAAGTTATAAAATATAACTAATATACAAATGACTCTAATTATAAAAATTCCACCATATAACACAAATTACATAAATATATAAATATGGTTGATATTAAGGTGCTGTTGCCCAGTGTGTACATTTGTTTTACATGGAGGGATTGTACAGTGAGATAGCCACAGGCAGGAATAAATGGTGCAGATGTCTAGGAGAGAGGGACTTCAACTAGATTGTTTAAAACATTCTTGGAGTATGAGAGAATTCCTGGGGAATGGAGAAGTGAACTGATTTTTCAAGAATAAGGTGGTGTAGTAAAGACAGGTATGATCTGGGGTGATGATCAGTGAGCAGCAGTGCAGCTTAATAGTGCGAAAGAGCCCAACGGATGTTAGCTTTGCTTTGAGAGTGATGATAGAGAAGCACAGAAAGATCAGAAGGAGCTGGACTGTGCGTTTGTCGATCTAGAGAAAGCATATGATAGTAGTACTGAGAGAGGAATTGTAGTGCTACATGAGGAAGTCCGCAGTAGCAGAGAAGTATGAGCATGGCTGAGAACATGTATGAGGCTAGCGAGACAGTGGTGAGGTGCATTGACAGATGGGTTCAAGCTGAAGGTGGGATTACATCAGGGATCAGTTCTGAGCTTCTTGTTTGCAGTGGTGATGGACAGGTTGATAGATGCGGACTATGATGGTGAAGGCATAAAAGTCAGTAGAAGTAAGGCAAAATGCATGTGTGTGAATGAGAGGGAGACAGATGGAAAGGTGAAAGTGGATGAGCTTAAATACTTGGACAGTATAGGTAAAGACAAGACAAAGTGGGTGGAAATGAGGGTCGAGGGTGATATGTGTATGAGGGTAGCGTAAGAGCAAAAGGAAGAAATTACAAGATAGTATTGAGATCTGCTGTGATGTGTGGTTTGCAGAAGGTAGTTCCTACAAAAATGCCGCAAACCACACAAAAAGCTTATGGTGTAAAATCTTTACTCATTTGCATCATGAAGTATTGCCGGCAATAAGTCGGACTCGTTCCTGGTGGGTGATGGGCTCCGCCAGGGCTGCCCTTTGTCTCCGGTTCTGTTCATAATTTTTATGGACAGGATTTCTAGGCGCAGCCAAGTGGCGGAGGGCTTTCGCTTTGGTGGCCTCAGAATCTCATCTCTGATTTTTGCAGATGATGTGGTTCTGTTGGCTTCATCGGGTGAGGGCCTCCAGCTCGCACTGGAACGGTTCGCAGCCGAGTGCGAAGCAGCGGGAATGAGGATCAGCACCTCCAAATCTGAGGCCATGGTTCTCAGCCGGAAAAGGGTGGAGTGCCCACTCCGGGTCGGGGATGAGTTCCTGCCCCAAGTGGAGGAGTTCAAGTATCTCGGGGTCTTGTTCGCGAGTGATGGGAGAAGGGAGCCGGAGATCGACAGACGGATTGGGGCTGCAGCTGCAGTAATGCGGACGCTGCACCGGTCCGTCGTGGTGAAGAGGGAGCTGAGTGTAAAAGCGAAGCTCTCAATTTACCGGTCGATCTACGTCCCTACCCTCACCTATGGCCACGAGCTGTGGGTAGTGACCGAAAGAACGAGATCGCGGATACAAGCGGCAGAAATGAGCTTCCTCCGAAGGGTGGCTGGCCTCTCCCTTAGAGATAGGGTGAGAAGTTCGGCCATCCGGGAGGGGCTCAGAGTAGAGCAGCTGCTGCTCCACATCGAAAGGAGCCAGCTGAGGTGGTTCGGGCATCTGACAAGGATGCCTCCTGGGCGCCTCCTGGGTGAGGTGTTCCAGGAGGAGGAGGCCCCGGGGCAGACCCAGGACACGCTGGAGAGATTATATCTCTCGGCTGGCCTGGGAACGCCTTGGTATTCCCCCGGATAAGCTGGAGGAGGTGGCTGGGGAGAGGGAGGTCTGGGCCTCTTTGCTTAGGCTGCTGCCCCCGCGACCCGGCCCCGGACAAAGCGGATGAAGATGGATGGATGGATGGATGGATCATGAAGTAGTTATGGAGCATTAGAGATTTGAGCAGATTTAATTTTTTTTAAATAAAAACATCCATTTTCAGAGACTTCACTCTAAGCTTTTTGGATTCTTTATGTGTGACTGCACAGCATGTTTAGTCTAGCACTCACCCCTTGCACCTGAAGAAAGCATGAAAGGACGTTTTTACAGTCAAGTGCAATTTAATCTCTCTGTTCAGGGAACTCCCACAAAGAAAATGAAGTGACAGCACTTACAGTTGTTAC
The DNA here is from genome assembly GCF_057381845.1 of Rhamphochromis longiceps. Classification (NCBI taxonomy): domain Eukaryota; kingdom Metazoa; phylum Chordata; class Actinopteri; order Cichliformes; family Cichlidae; genus Rhamphochromis; species Rhamphochromis longiceps. The sequence continues at coordinate 26,570,202 of NC_140562.1, read as the reverse complement.
AGTTGTCAGGTGTGGATCAAAAGAGGTGTGCCAGTTTATGAATGTTTGATCCCTACTGATGATAACCAGACAGAACAGCAGTGAAATAATGGTTATCATCAGCTTAGTGATGATTATTTTTGGGATAAGGAGAACACAAGAGTGTTAAAAGACTGTAACATGACTTTTAATGTCACTAGATTTTCTTAGTGAGAGAGGTGGAGTAGTTGAATTCAAATAAAACATATTTGTTCTTTGTTTACTAAATACCAAACCTGTGATTTATTACACCCCCAGTAGTTTATTTCAAAGTTAGAAATGTTAAAATGTTACACTGCCTTGCAGCAATACTGTTACTACTATAAGAATGCAACATTGAGGGACAAAAAAAATACAGCTGCATACTCATTACGTGCAATAGCCCTTTACTTTGGATTTTCTGTGTTGTGCATATTAGAGATGATATAAACGTAAGAAAAAGCGAGGGCTCGTCCGGGATTTGAACCCGGGACCTCTCGCACCCTAAGCGAGAATCATACCCCTAGACCAACGAGCCACTGAGCAAGCAAGCAGATTAATATGTATATAAATCGTACTCGTCATCACTAGTTGTACTCATTTTAGTCTGTTTTGTTTTATTTGTTTTTGTGGGGTTTTGCGTGTAACAGCAGCTGTTGTGCGGACTCTCGTTTCACCGAGCTTCAGAATAGAGGTGTTGCTCCTCTAAAGAGCCAGAAGAACTGAAATGATTCACTCCTACATAGATGCAACTTCGCTGCTATTTTGACTGGCGTCGTTTATTTTATGACTGGCCTAACTTATTCAGCGGTCGCATTCTGAAACAGAATGCTATATTGAAACTGTGGTGCCGTTTTCTAATTATTGGAGGAAAAACACACACACACGTACAGTTTGTTTTTGTGTGCGCTGTAGTTTTTTGCCCGTCTGTGAAGTTGTGTTAGCTTAGCTCATCAGAGCCGCTCCCGAGGCAGAGAACTCTCTTGTCAGCTGTTACTCTTTGGCGCAGTCACAGACCACCGTCCTGCCGACGTGGCGGGGCGGAAGAGCCGCTGGCTGGCACCAAACGGGTGAGCTGCACTGTCACTTTCATAAAAACAAAACTGTCTCCCAGCTTTATAATTTTCCTTTGACTATACGAGCGAAGAACTGCAGTTCAACTTGAGATTAGTCTTTCATAAATTTGCTGCATCGCTTTGTTTTTGTGTGTTTGTATGTGTTTAGGAAGTGAGAAACATCCATTCATGTTAGCGTGAAAGTAGAGCATAACAGTGCTCTTTGTTGCCTGTCTCTTATACAGCGTTGCCTATGCTGTCACGTTGCATTAATGCTATAAATCGCACTAAAAAGGCAGGGCAGTCTTTAATACATCCTTACTTAGGTGTTAGCATTAGGGAATTATTATTTGTCACGCTGTCACGCTCTATATGAGTCAGAGGAAAAGATGTTTATATAATTTATGTCAAAAGTGCAAGATTATTGTTACTGCTCAAAATGCAAAATGAGAATTATGAGACCGTGGTTTCCAGTATCTGTTTAAAGCATTTTTTTTGTGTGTGGGTGAAAACATATTTTTCTATTTTGTGAAGTTTTATATATATATATTAATTATTATTTTTAACCACACCAGCTCTTCTGATTTAAAAAACAAAAAAAACCAAAAAACGTTCTGCACAAGGACCTTTTTCTGGCAGAAAACTCCTTTTAACAGTAATAAAATCACTGAGTGATAGTCATATGCATCTGAGTACAGCAACTGAACACAAGATGGCAACATCGGACATGAAATGACCAGCAGTACTGTCGCTTTAATTATAGCACATATAAAATTCTGTGTTGTCAAAATTCTTTCAGTTGAGTCCAGTTCCCTTTCAGTCGATTCACTCGGTACAACACATAAGTATGGGATATCACGCCCTCGCGTGTCCTGGCTGAAGAAACCTTTATTCACGCCTTTACGGCAGATGACGTGTGATGACACGCGCAAGGCCCCGCCCGCACATATAGCCGCTGCCATCACCGTCATCCCTCAGTTCTTACGCTCTTCACCTCGCTGAGAACACCTCTGCTGAGTTGGGCTAGCTAGCTACTGCTAGTTAGCTCCGTTGTCTGCCAACTTGAACCTAGCTTAACTGCCCCTGTTGGTGTTAGCCTCCACCGCCCAGCTGGTGCGTAGGCTGCCCGCGGAGCGCTATTTTCAAGTTTTTCTTGTGCAGCGTTTCGCTTTGCGTTTTGGGAATGGACTCCAAACCGAAGCGAGCAAAGCAGAAATCTTCTGTTCGCCCCTGTCCTCAGGGATGTGGTTTCTCTTTGCACGACAGCGACCAGCACGATGCCTGCCCTGTCTGCCTGGGGATCGTCCACGCTAGGAGAGCGTTGACGGAGCCCGAAGCTTGTGCGTTTTGTCGCCAGCTCCGACGCTCGACCCTGGAAAGACGGGTGACGTTTGTGGAAAGAGTGCTGGGACGCTCGGCTGTCGCACGGCATGACCCTCTTCTTTCCGAGTCTGGAGCCCCGGCTTCGTCCGAGTCCGAAGACGAAAATTTTCAGGTCGATGTCCCCGCGATTAGCTGGGCTGACCACATGGAATACGTTGACGGGTTAGCCGATGACGGACCGGAACCATGCAGGAGCGCTGACGGGCTTCAGCCTGGGTTGAAGCCCGCCAGCGCTCCCCAGGAAGACGATGACGTGCTGGACATCGGCCTGGATATCCATGGTTTGTCGGAGGATGAGCAGGAGAGCTCATTGTCGACCCAATATGCCGCCGCTGCTGCGCCGGTCGGCCACGATGACACCTCTCTTTTCTCCCTGTTTCGCCGTGCCGCTGAGAAGCTGCAGGTGGACTGGCCCTCTCCTCCACCAGCTCGGAAGCCGTCGCGGTTTGCGGGTTTTTTCCTTCCACCGGAGCCCGCAACGGCCAAAAACTGCCTCCCCATGTTCCCAGACTTTCTCTGCGAGCTAACAGCGTCATGGGACAAACCTCTGTCTACCCGCGTCACTGTGCCCGGCTATGGACAGTACATGGAATTGGACGGCGCCGAGGGAGCTGGTTTAGCTAACCCACCCCCTATGGAGCCGTCTCTGGCTGCTTATCTGGCCCCGTCCCATAACCATGGTGTCGGTGGCCCCGCAACTCTGCCGTCCAAGCACTGCAGATTCTCGGCCTCGCAGCTGGAGAAGATTTATCGGGCTCAGGCCGGCACCGCTCGAGCCATGAGTTCCGTCACCATGCTCCAGACGTACCAAGCAATGTGCCTGGCGGAGCTTGGATCGCTGGTTCCGGAGGACAGCCCGCTGTCACCTCTTCTTAACGAGGTTAGAGTCACCACGGATTACATCCTCCGTGCGTCTCGCTGTGCAGCGCTCTCCCTGGGCAGAGGGATGGCTTCGACAGTGGTGGCGCAGAGGCACCTGTGGCTGACCCTCTCCGACGTCCCTGATAGAGACAGAGCTGTGTATCTGGACGCACCAGTGTCTGCGGCTGGGTTATTCGGACATTCACTTGAAGCCATTCAGGCTAGATTCGATCTGAGGAAGAAGCAGACGGAAGCTCTGCGCGACATCATCCCCAGACGCCAGCCCCAGCCCAAGCCCACTGCTAGCTCTCACAGGCCCGCCGCTCCTCTGACAGCTGGCAAGAGACCGGCGCCCACTGCTGGAGTGGGAGGGCCGCCGGCGAGAGCACGTACTCCGGCCCGAGCTCCACGCCAGTCGGCCTGGGGCAAAGGCCCTCCCCCGGGCCCCCGACGGGACCCGACGCCCAGGAGGAAGAAGCCTCAGCCCTCCTAGCTGTGATTGCGAGTGGGGAAGGGATCCGGCAGCAGGGAGACGCTGCTCTTACCCCTCTGTTGCCGCACAAGAGGTGCCGCTTAAGTTCTGTTCAGGTTGTCAGCCCCAGAAGGCGCTGCACTTCCCTATCGCGGTCTCCCAAGCACATAACCCCTGCACACGGTTCAGATGTGTTGAATGTTCAAGCGACCACATCGAGTGTTCCCGCTGTTTTTCATTGTTATGCCCCGAAAAAGGTGCACCCAACAAAATGTATAAATGTACATGTTCCCATGTTGCAATCAATAAAGAGTGTTGTTTACTCTCAAACAATCTCAAATGCTCAACCTGCAGGCGAAATGAGCCAGGTCAGGCAGGGGATGCAGTCCCCTGCAGACACACTGGGGGGCGACGGCGCCCCGCCGTCAGTGCTGCAGGCCAGCCGGCTGGCTGCTCACTTCCCTCAGTGGCGCGCTTGCGCCCCCTCTCCGTGGGTGCTGCAAACCGTTGCCATGGGTTACCGGTTGCAGTTCCGGGTCAAGCCGCCTCGTTTCCAAAGAGTCGTGAACACGATTGTCAACCCCGAGGCAGCCTTGGTACTCAGAGAGGAAATACAGGCGCTATTACAGAAGAGAGCAATACGGGTGGTCCCCGCTTCGGAGACGGACAAAGGTTGGTACAGCCGTTATTTTGTCATTCCGAAGAAAGGGGGAGGGCTTCGTCCCATCCTCGACCTGCGAGTCTTGAACACGTACCTGCGAACGTACAGGTTCAAGATGCTAACACTCAGACAGCTCCTGAGTGCAGTCGGCCCGGGAGATTGGTTTGCGACAATCGATCTAACAGATGCTTATTTTCATGTCGCTATACACCCGAAACACAGGCAGTTTCTGAGGTTTGCATTCGAGGGCGTAGCCTACGAATACCTAGTGCTGCCGTTCGGGCTGTCGCTCGCTCCCCGCACCTTTACGAAATGTGCCGAGGCAGCGCTAGCGCCCCTCAGGAAGAGGGGCATCCGCATCTTGGCCTACCTGGACGACTGGGCTCTCGTGGCTTGCTCCAGAGAACAGGCGGAGACGCAGCTGTCGCGGGTTCTGTCACACATTCAGACACTGGGGTTCTCTGTGAACTTTCAGAAGAGCTCGCTAATCCCAGGTCAACAGATCGCTTTTCTCGGTCTGGAAATATGCTCTCTTTCCAGCCGCGCACGGTTGTCAGAGCACAGAGTGGCCGCGTTTCATCGCTGCCTCGCTCAATTTCAGCTGGGACGCAGACTGCGTTTCCAGACGATATTGCGCTTGTTGGGCATGATGGCATCTATGATCGCCGTAGTGCCGCTTGGGCTGTTGAAAATGAGAGCGTTTCAACGCTGGACTCTCTCTCACCGTTTGTGTGCTTCGCGTCACCTCCGGAGGAGGCTGCCGGTAACTGCGTCTTGCATGCTAGCTCTCCGTCCTTGGAGGGAGCCCGGGCTACTGCACCAGGGCTCTCGGATTGGGAGGGTGTTGTTTCGCAAGGTGGTGTCCACAGATGCTTCCCTAAGTGGGTGGGGAGCGCTGTGCGAGGGTGCGTCAGTGAGAGGGATCTGGTCCGCGGCTCAGCGCCAGCTGCACATCAACCACTTAGAGCTGTTAGCAGTGTTCTTAGCTCTAAAGCGTTTCCGTCCAGTCCTGCAGGGCCAGCATGTCTTAGTCAGGACGGACAATTCAACAGTGGTGTCTTATATAAACAGGCAGGGAGGAACACGCTCTCTTCCCCTGTTGCAGCTGTCTCGCTCTCTGCTGTTATGGTGCAGTGTTCATTTTCTGACTCTAAGAGCCACCCATGTCCCGGGCCACCTGAACCTGGGGCCGGACCTTCTCTCCAGGGGGGGTCCTCTGGTGAGAGAATGGAGGTTACACCCTTCAATAGTGGCTCAGATTTGGGATCTATTTGGCGAGGCGCAAATAGATCTTTTTGCTTCCAGGGTGAATGCTCACTGCCCCCTGTACTTCTCCATAATCGACCACGATGCACCCTTGGGCTTGGACGCGCTAGCGCACCAATGGCCAGACGTGCTCCTGTATGCATTTCCCCCAGTGGAAATGATATCTCCAATTCTGGAGAGGGTGCGTCGGCATTCCCTCTCTCTGATCCTGGTGGCCCCTTGGTGGCCCGCGAAGTCGTGGTATGCAGAAATAATCAGCCTGCTTGCAGCAAGTCCTTGGCAGCTTCCTCTCCGCAGGGATCTCCTCTCTCAGGCGGGGGGGGAAGTGTTTCATCCGCGCCCGGATCTGTGGCACCTTCATGCTTACCTGCTGAGAGGTTAAACTTGGTTGCTAAGGGTCTGCCACCTAGTGTGGTAGCGACGATTCAGAGCGCCAGGGCCTCGTCTACTAGAGGCTTGTATGCTTACAAATGGCGAGCCTTCGAGCGATGGTGCCAGGACCGCCACACTCTCCCATTTCAGTGCTCTATTGTGGATGTTTTGACATTCCTGCAGGAGCTGTTGGATAAAGGCCTTTCGTTTTCGACGATCAAGGTTTATTTAGCGGCTATATCTGCTTGTCATATCGGTTTTGACGGGGTGACACCAGGTGCGCATCCCCTCGCCGTGCGTTTTCTGAAAGGGGTTCGCCGGCTGAGGCCCGTGCTTAAGTCCAGTGTCCCGGCTTGGGACTTGTCTTTGGTGCTGGAGGCCCTTTGTGGCCCTCCGTTTGAACCCGTTGAGTCGGTGGATATGAAACTTCTTTCGTATAAGACCGCATTACTTCTCGCTTTGGCCTCGGCGAAGCGAGTGGGGGACCTTCATGCGCTGTCTGTGCATCCTGCCTGCACGCAGTTTTCTCCTGATGGCCGCAAGGTCGTATTGCGTCCGAATGCCGCCTATCTTCCCAAGGTCATGCCTGCATCTTATAGTTCAATGGAGTTTGAGTTGCTGAGCTTTTGCTCCCCTCCTTTTGAATCTGAGGAGCAGAGGAGGGTGCATTCTCTTTGTCCGGTGCGTGCGCTACGCACCTACATTGAGCGCACTCGGGATGTGCGTTTGTGTGACCAGTTGTTTGTCTGCTTCGCTAATCCGAATAGAGGTAGAGCTCTGTCCAGACAGAGGCTGTCCCACTGGATTGTAGAAGCTATCTCGCTGGCATACAGCACCGGAGGTTTTGCGTTGCCCCACGGGGTGGGAGCTCATTCCACCAGGGGGATGGCGACCTCATGGGCTCTTTTTAGAGGGGTGCCTGTGGCTGATATTTGTGCAGCGGCTAATTGGGCGTCGCCGCACACTTTTGTGCGGTTTTATCGGTTGGACGTTACAGCCCCTTCGGTGGCTCATGCTGTCCTTTCTGCTGGGTCTACCACTCACTAAGGATGTGGTGGTCCCGTTCCGGTTCGGTGGCTGCTCTGCGGGGCGTGTATATAGGTCCCATACTTATGTGTTGTACCGAGTGAATCGACTGAAAGGGAACGGTTAGTTATGTCTATAACTTCTGTTCCCTGAAGGAGAGGAACGAGGTACAACACAGGGTGGCCCCACTGAGCAGTTGGCTCGGTGAAGAGCGGCTATCGAACTGAGGGATGACGGTGATGGCAGCGGCTATATGTGCGGGCGGGGCCTTGCGCGTGTCATCACACGTCATCTGCCGTAAAGGCGTGAATAAAGGTTTCTTCAGCCAGGACACGCGAGGGCGTGATATCCCATACTTATGTGTTGTACCTCGTTCCTCTCCTTCAGGGAACAGAAGTTATAGACATAACTAACCGTTTTATTTAGTTGTTCACAGCAACAATTCCCCTCACGGCACTTTCTACTGCAGCTTTAATGAAAAAAAAAAAAAATCACATTTAAAACCTCACTCACTTATTTACGACACTTGGCAATGGCGGGAAGGAAAAACTCTTTTTTTAATAGGAAGCGACCAACAAATCTAGCTTCATTGAGGGACAGCTATCTGCTACCATATGGTGGGAGGTTGAAGGGAACGAGAAGAGGAAAAAAAGGAGAGCATAGCGAGAAAATGTCTCTAATTCCAGGCCAAATAAAATAAATAGTATCCATCGTGTTTATTAGAGAATCGGGATAATTGTTCGTTGCTGCAACAGTTTAGAATAAGATAGAAACTCGACTCTTTATTTACAGATTATTTAATGCACACCTGCACCCTAGAATGCTTCAAAGAGAAAATACAAAGACAAACTGCAACTTTAAGATATGGAAATAAATAAGTTAAATAAATAATAAAGGGCTAAAAAGAAAACAAAAATAAGAATAAATGGTACTGCACCTTAAGTAAAAACCAGGGTGAGATAAAAGAGATACCCACTCAAGTGGAGTCCCTTTGGTTGTTGATGCCACAGTGGCTAAACGTGGATCTCCCATGCACTGAAAATGGTGTGTTAAATAATGGTGTCAATCACTAATTCCCAAGCCAAATCTGAGGCACCAGTGCAGACCCAAGACAGGCATTCCTGAGATTACATCTCTCACCTGGCCTGGGCTGAGCTGGGTAAGGAGCAGGTGACCGGTAAGAAGGGGGTCTGGGTGTGTCTTCAGGGACTGCTGCATGTGACTGAGAGGGATGGATGGGGTAGAAATCCAAGTTGTCATTTTTTATGATTTTCATTTTTATTTATATATTTAAAAAAAAATACTTATTCTACATCACTTTAAACCAGGAATGTCAAACTCCTTTTACATGGGCCACATAAAGCCCATTTTGATCTTAAGTGGCTGGGACCAGAGAAATTAATAATACCTGTGTAAAATTGCAGCAATGAAGGTGGTTGGTCTTTATCAATAGGAAAATCTGTGAAACTTATGAAAATACAGTCAAAAGTTCAAAATCTATGCGTCCCTTTCTAAAGCTGTCCAGGGGACCGGATTCGAGACTTCACCGGGCCAATTGTGGACCCCGGGCTTTATGTTTGACACCCCTGCTTTAAATGGTCCAGGAGTCTCTATATACCCCAGTTTTTTAATTGTTATTTAATACATTATATATTATCAACAAAAGTCCCTTACAACATGTTCAATTGCAAGTACAGTGAGCTGCAGAAAAAAGCTCCCAGTCCTTAAAGCCAGATGTTTTTAGCCCAATCACACCTCTTATGACGTATGTGTGGGATACAGACACAGCTTGATTGACTTTTTCCTCAATCCTCTTTGGCACGGAACAGTTTACACAGTTGGTACTCTTAGTACTTCATAATTTGAGGAACATTGTTTAGTGTCACTAAAGTTAATCCCAATGAAAAGTCTAATTCACACTAATAATTAAACGCTGTGTGAATGTGCCAGGCCTCAAGAGTTTCACACATGATAAAACATGTAAGAACTGAGTGTTTCCACTTTATGCTTAGATTTGTATAAACAGTGTTTTTGTTTTAGGGAAAGTGCATTTATACGAAAGACACAGATGAGCAGTTTTCCACTAAAAATCCAACTTTTTGCAGATCATCATGTCTCAGGCTGCCTCCTCTGATGCTGACCCCTCCACAGACCCCACCCCTCCACCTGTTCAGCCCCCCGACCCTGTTCCTAGCCTCGGTCAGGATGTACCAGCAGCCGGTACACCCCCAGCAGATCCACTGCAGCCTCTTTTCTCCCCTGAGAGTTTTGATCAGTCCAAAGAGCAGTCGACCACAGAGAACACCACCACCTCTGAGACATTAGAGGGTCAGGCTGACCAACCAGAGTCTCCTGCAGAGAGTCAGATGACTGAATGTGACCAACCAGTGAGCCTGGAGCCAGACACAGAGGCTGCAGAGGAAGATGTGGAGGTTTGTTTCACAAGCTGAAGTTTGATTTATGTTTCCTTGACACAAAGCACTGAGAGGAAAATGTCTCATAGATACACTTGCACACAGTTATAAAATAACTTCAAAGAAACAAGAATTTTGAATATATTTAGGATTTTTATTCAGGAAATTGTATATACAGGCTCAAATATGTACATATAATCACTGAAATCTTTAAATAAGTGACACTGAAGGTGTTACACTGTCTTTTAGCTTGACAAAGCCAAAGCCTATTAACTTCTCGTTAGTTAATTTGATTGATGAAAACTGCTAGTTTCTGTTTTCATGATACATGAATTTCCTTAAAGCTAAGATCCAGCCTTTCTATGTATAATACAGCTTCATATTGACATTTTGAAATATTTAATAATAAACAAGCAATTATGATATGTATTTAGAGATTTGTGATTGTCATTTGTTTTGTACTTTCACACATATTATAGACCAAACGGTTAACAGTTTTATTCCTTTCCTATGATGGATATTTGCGCACAGAAGTCCCTCCTGGACAAAGAAAAAGGTTGGGGAGCTTGGAGTTCATGGGGAAAATCTCTTCTGACCACTGCCACCTCCACAGTGGGTATGTCCCAGGTTTTTCTCATCCAATTCTTTTCTTCACATTTACACCCATTTCACTCACCACCAGTCCCTCCCTGAGCTGGTTCTGCCAGAGGTTTCGTCCTGTTAAAGGGGAGCTTTTCCTTTCCACTGTCGCCAAAGTGCTTGCCCATAGGGTCATCTGATTGTTTCTCCGTATTATTGTTGGGTCTTTATCTTACAATATTAAGCACATTGTGGCCTTGTGATTTGGTGCTGTATGAATAGAATAGAATTGAACTGAATTACATTTCACCCTGTGATTGGCCAGTTGTGCATAACTGTGGCACAATCTGATATCCCCATGTTGATGTTGTTCTTGCGTCACCATAATAATTTTGGTTCAGGGTCAACATTGAAACTGACCAGTGATGTTGTGTGAGCATACAGTTAGCATTAACTGAGAAGGTAGCTAATGCTATTGAAAGCTATTACTAGCGAACTAACATGAGTTAAATTTGGCTAACAAAAACCTAACTCCATAGTAAATTTATTATATTGTATAAATTAATAAAGAAAGCACTTGCAGTGCTTACTATTTATTCCAGGAGGGTGTTTTATAAAAACAGAGCTATTTGTTTTCTTTTTCCCCTCCATTGCACAGCTGTGACATCACAGCAACATGACTGGTCAGTTGCACAAATGACGATGCACAAACACCAACACAGGAATGTCAAATACACCATAACTATGAAAGGACCCAAACATTGTTGCACCCAAATCTGTACACGATTTGTGGTGCAGCAATGTTTTCCAAGATGCACAATTTGAAAATACACACTGTCATCACATAAACACTTTAACAATATCTATATGTGTATTTGCTCATGTGTAGCGATTCAGAAATCGCTGGTACGGTATTTCTGCAGTAGCAGGGACCTGATAGCAAGGTGATAGTAACAGACAAGCACAGAGTCCTTCCATAAGCAAGTGAAGAAACATTTTATCGCTTGTCTTACTTCTGCCATCATTCTTGCGGTTTCAAAATTGGCTCATAGATTTCAGCCAGGATTATTATAGGACCATGTGTTTTTATATATGTAATGAGAAATGTCGCTGGCAAGCAGGAGAAATAGACCATCAATGTCTACTTCTCCTCATGTATGTGAGTCTTTAATTTGCTGCTTTCTGTGTGCAGGTCAAAGCCTGACCTCAGTAAAGGTGAAGGCAGGAGAGGCACTTCGTCTCCACAGAACCTCAGTTGGAGAGGAGGCACAGGAAGAGGAGGAGGGAGTGGAGGAGAAGACAGAAGGAGGAATCGAAAGCAGAGAGATTGACCTGTCCAACTCCGGGGAGTCGTCTTCTCCTACTGCAGCCACAGCTTCTAGCAGGGGCGTTTTCTCTACAATCACACATGCCGTACAAAACACTGTGAGTGAACACACATACACGCACAGAGAGACACACAAAAGGTATCCATCTGATGAAGCTTCCAAACCATGTCATGAAAGAGTGTTAGTGGCGATTAAATCATACATTTCACCAGGCAGTCATGTACTCAGATATGAAGAGTCGTCTCGTTTTCTTAGTGCCCATAATGCCGCCTCGACAGTCTGCTGCCGTGTGGTCTTAGGGCGCTCTCTTTTGCACTTTGGTGTCCACAGCAGAGCTGTCTGTGTGATGGAGTTGTGCTTGTTTCTGATGATGTGCTTTACCGAATGTTTGGAGGTCGTTCAGTTTAATCAGATCCACAGCAGTCTCCTGAGACTTTTAGACTTAGTGAGAGTTTTTTATGGTCGCCCTCAGTCATTCTCCTTCTTCCTGGCAAAATTTTTAAATATTTAGATTTCAGGTTCTCTCTGTCTCTCTCAGGATAAGTCAGTGATCAGTATAATGCACTAGTGGTGTCACAGTTTTGCTCCTAACGTATAAGCATATAAAACTGCTGCTGAACTGCAAACATAATTGAAAAGCTTCCCTATTAACCCTGAATGCTACAGTATTAGCAGACAAGTAGATGCAAATAGAAGTAAGTACTCTGAAAGTGGGGCTTATTTAATCTACAAAATCAGGTTAATCCAAAATAAACTGTTTAATAAGATGTCTCAAAATATAAGTGAGATTTTAAAAAGAATGAACTCTACAGAGCTTAACCTATTTAATTAATTAACCCTTTAACTAATTTAGCCTATAGAGTTACAGCAGACACAGCACAGCTCTATTATAGCCTCAGATTGGTGAGAGTGCTTGACTGTGATGACTTCAGACAGCGTCCACGCTGCAGAAGACAGTCCTTGATTTACTGATCCTCCTCTGGACGTCGCTGCCAGCTCCTCTCCTCTCCTTCCCTGCGGCATTCCTCAATCTGTGTTCGATGGCAAGCCATGGTCGATAGAAAAGTCGAGCCCCTTCAGTGCTGTCAACGATTTATTTATTTGTGTTACATATTAAGTACCTCCTAATTCACAGTTTTAGTAAGCTGAAATATTTCTCATTAACACATGCTCTGCCTCTCGATTTCCTGCTGTGTGAAGGAGCGCAGTTAAAGTTAAAGACATCATCTGTGCTTTGAAAATCAGACTGGAAGCAGTTGTGAGCTGTTATGGATTGTAAGCAATGATCTCTTGATTTTTGGCAGAAGGCTGCAGTTTTAAAATTACAATCCTACTTAAATATTTTGCAAAAACATTCACTTTATTTTTTCCCTCTTTGTTCCTGACTGAACTGACTGAGATTTAAAGGGTTAATTGATTAATGACACATTTAATTAGTTAACAATGTATTTATTTCATTCATTTTGGCGCTCATGGACCTCAATAAACCAAGAGCAAGCTCATATTTTTTTAACTGAATTCATTTAGTTTTCAGTATGCAAACTTTCAGTATGATATTATTTAAATTACAACATTTTATAAAAGTGTGCAATCTAAATTTACAATTTTGTTGGTCAATCCTATTTTGTTTTTGTTTTTTTATTGTTTTCTTTAACAGGCTACTGTAGTTTGCTGAACTGCCTTTCCCCTCCCACCCTTCCTCGCTCTGCATCTGTCTCTCTGTGTCTCTCAGGGTAAGTCAGTGATCAGTGGAGGCTTGGATGCCTTGGAGTTCATTGGAAAGAAGACCATGACTGTTCTTGCAGAGAGTGACCCGGGTTTTAAAAAGACCAAAACTCTGATGCAAAAGACCGCGTCACTTAGTCAGGCATGCAACTGACCATCTCATCTCATCTTGTCAGATAAGAAATGAATCTGAAACTGGTGTGTCGTGTGTGTGTGTGTGTGTGTGTGTGTGTGTGTGTGTGTGTGTGTGTAGGTGTAATTGCTTTAAATTGGTGGCTCTGTTTTTTCTGATTTTTTTTTTTTTTTTTCTTTTTTCAGATGTTGAAGGAAGCCAAGGAGAAGGAGCGGGCCCGTCTGAGTAACCAGCCTATCAGTGCTCCCACAGCTCACTACGGTATTCTTTTTGATGACTACCAGGGCTTGTCACACCTGGAGGCCCTGGAGATTCTGTCCAATGAGAGTGAAGCAAAGGTAAGGCGCGAGTGTCGGGAATACAGAAAGCGCTTCAGAAACACTGCCTGTTTCAAGCAGTTTACCTGCAGCTGTGATTTTAGGTTCAAGCCTTCCTCTCCTCCCTGACCGAAGAGGAGCAGGAGGAGGTGAAGAAGGAGCTGATTTACATCAAGGAGATTTTCATCAAGCAAGAGGAAGAGGAGGATGTGGAGACAGAAGGAGGAGGACAGACGAAGGATAACGGTGATCTTAGTTCCCAATTACACTGTTCTACCCCCTTATGTGAGTGACCCAGATCGACTGCTAGACCTGCTGTAGGTGGAGGTGGTCCCTTAGCGCTGACCCAGGATCAGGTGGCCTTTGACAGGCACCTGGATGGGAAATGATAACCCAAACTGTTAAAAACAGGGTTTGTTGTTGAACACACTCATGACTGCGCTTATCTCTGATGCTGGCTGTGGGCAGCCTGCTGTTGTTCCTCAGGGAGCTTTAGCTCACTTATTTTAGTTTTAATCTTTTCAAAGTTTGTGCAGTTGTGCAGAAAGTTAGTTTGTGCAGATTCAAAGAGTGCTTTTTAAAAGCGTGCTCCATCAATTTCAGACACAAAGACTAATCCTGTGGTATTTGGTTGCTGTTTAAAGCCGTTTACACAGCCTTCTCCAGTTTCAGCAACATTGCAGGAAAAAAGTGAGGCAATGACTTTTCCTTTGTTTCTTATGAGGCAACAAACTTATGGAAAATGGCCTGAGTACCCCTCCTTCTCCTGTTACTGATACAGGATGATCTTTTAGCATCTTATAACGAGATGAAAGACACTGCATGGCTTCAGTGAAAACATGACCAGATTAACTGCGTTGTCATCCTTGAGTCAGGCTCTGTCAGCACACAAAAATATGTTCTTTTCTTTGTTTATATGGAGGTCATCTAAACTCCACGAAAAAAAAAAAAATTAAGAAAATCTGGACCTTTTCCTCATAAACTAAAAAATAGCATTCCTTTGCCTGAACTCTCTTGTTCTGACCCAGTTCAGCCTCTAATAATATTGCATTAGTATCGTCACTGGTCACTGGTACAGGTAACCTAACCTGACAAGTAGGTCTACCTAGGGTTATGATCAGCCACCCTTTTGATCCCAAACGTCTTATTATCTGACCTGACATTTTTGTTTTATTCACTCTCTTATGACTCTGACAAGTCACATCAATCTGTTATATTATGTCGTAATTAGAGTTCAAGAATCCAAATTTTCACTTAAACATCTGCTTCATGTCAAATAATCTTATATGCTCTGCATCCTAGAACTTACCCAAATTATATTTCCTCTTCCTAAAAGCCCTGAAAACCTTAGATCCTTACGGGAATCAGCGATGACGGTGACTGTTTCTAATCTGCTAAAGAAGTAGAAAATGTTCTACTGGAGTGAAACTGTGTCAGTGTGATGGCAAGTTTTGGTCTCGTCACATCTCACCACTTTACATTTTAAAGGGTTTGTGAGGGGCACCTTCAGGGGATGTCATGGAGGTGCACAGCTCAAAGCAGGCAGGCGCCCTTTTGCTCGGAGGGTTGAACAGGATGCCTGATCCGGCGTTTGGTGTTCAGGGGCCACCGACACATTTGCAGACTCAAGAAAAGCCAACAGAAACAATCCATAAGATCCAGGCGCCGAATCTGCATGTTTTACAATTCCAGCTGTAATTTATACACAGGAGTTTGAATTACGTTGGCATGACAACAACAATATACGCTTCGTGATCTCAGCATGGAGTAAATCGACTGATTCCTGACATGTGGTGTAAATGCGTGTAGCATCACACTTTAACACGTGCTTTGTGTATTTAAGTAAACTGACACGAGGTGGTGCATGCCTTTTGTGCATTTTTATCAGCTGCTGATGGCGAGGAGTTTGTGAGTGTTCTCACCGAGCTGCTCTTTGAACTTCATGTTGCCGCCACGCCGGACAAACTCAACAAGGTGACTCACTCACACAGATGCCAGTAGTTTTCATCCATCCATCCATCCATCCATCCATCCATCCATCCATCCATCCTGCATTTTGCTATCAATTTTAAATTAACTGTCTTTTCTGTAAATTGTACAGTTTAATAATAAATACAATCTTTTATATTTTTTTATTGGCAACACCAGTTGTTAAGTTACTGACACTTACTACTTTACATCAGCACCATCAGTGGGTGAAGCGCCTTTTTGCCTTCTGGTACATTGTCTGTGACGAGCCTTTAAATCACAGACTGTGTATAAAATACAGACCTTAGTTGTGTGGCTGAAAAGCGAAGCTGGTGTTGAATTGCCTAAAACCTGTATTTCCTCTAATGTCCAGAAGGAGGCGACTCCTCTGGTTTCAAAAAGAGGTCTGATTGTACAGAAGTCTAGGAAGTAGCCAGTATACTGTCTGTGCTCTGAATGTCATATCATTCTGCATTATATGGACAAAGGTATTGAGCCACATCATTTATGAATCCAGGTGTTTTCAGTCTCGTGGCCACAGGTATATAAAGGCAGCCTGCCTTTACAAACATTTGTGAATTTGAAGGTGGCACTGTGATAGAGAAATGCCAGTGTTGCAACTCTGATTCAGCTGTTGCAACAAGTCAACTGTAAGTAGTATTACTGCAAAGCAGAAGCATTTAGGAATCACCGCAAGTCACGTAACGTTACAGCACAGGATTGCCGAGTGCTGAGGCACATAGTGCTCTGCTGACTGAGTAACTGCAGGGTTTCGACATCAGCACAAAAACTGCGCCCGGTGCTTCATGACTCGGGTTTCTGTGGCTGAGAAGCAGCACGCAAGCAATACATCATCAATCTGGCTTTGGCGAGTGCCACATGAACACCACCTGCCTGACCGAATCGTGCCTGCTCTAAAGTTTGATGGAGAAGGGTTGTTGTCTTTTTTCTGGGGTGTCATAAACACTCCTGTAGGTGTAATGCACAGATAGTTTCCTTCACATAGTGATATGATTCTGATTTGGAAAGAAAATCTTTGATTTTTCTTCTATAAAGATGTGTTATGAGTATTAGTTTATACCTCGTTTTATTATGAAATTGTGTTGAAATCATGCATTTCAAATTCCATAGTGTAGTTTAGTACCAGGAATATTCTAACAACCACCAATCATTCTTCCTATTTGCTCTGAGAAAACGGTCCACAAAGCTACAAAAATACACATCTTTGTATCTACACTCAACATAGTAACTCTGCATCCTGCTGCAAAGCTAATTTAAAAGTTATCAGCCCCTAAAGCCATCCTGCGTAATCACATTCACATATATAAAAACCAATATTAGCATATATCCATGTATATGCATCCAATTAGCATACATCAGGATCAGGGTGGGAATGTGTCTTCATGCAGACCTGATGAGTGGTAATTATGCATCTCCAGGCTCGAATGAGGGCCCATGATTGGGTGAGCAAGGTGGAACAACCTGTCACTACAGAGACAGTTGGCAGGGAAACGCAGGACCAGCCAGGAGGAGAGGAGAACAAAAAGGAAGAGAAGAAGAAAGACGGAGAAGAGCTGGGGGAGAAGAAGGGCGAGGAGGAGGAGATGAAGGGAGGAGAAGAGGCAAAGGAGAGCGACCCCTTATCTGTAGAGGTGACGTCTCATCTGCACTGTTATGACTTCTGCTTTCAAGTTTAAATTCCGTCACCTTTTCTTCCTGCTGTCACTGCCTTATTTGATTTGAATCACTTATTCTGTGTGTGTGTGTGTGTGTGTGTGTGTGTGTGTGTGTGTGTGTGTGTGTGTGTGTGTGTGTGTGTGTGTGTATACACTCACCTTCCTCTCATCAGGCCATCTACCTGTCATCGGTCAGCAGTCTGGCAGAAGTGACGGCTCGCAGCATCGAGCAGCTCCACAAGGTGGCGGAGCTCATCCTCCACGGCCAGGAGCAAGAGAAACCAGCCAGAGACCAGGCACACGTCCTCACCAGGTATGTGTGTGAATGTGTACTTGTATTACACACTTACATTGTGGGAACTTCCTTCTGTGGGTATCCCCTTGACAGGTTCAAGGTTATGGTACGGGTTAGGGTAAGCCTCCAGGAGATCAATATAAGCTGTTGTTATGTCTTTGCTAAGGGAAATAATGGAAATGTTTGGGATTTGGCATTTGTGATTGTTGAGGTTAGGTTCACAAGCAAAGAAGACTGAAACAGTCGCATACACTGCCTGGCCAAAAGACAAGTCACCACCTGGATTTAACTAGGCAAATACATAAGAGCTTATCATTTCTTAGACAACCGTGTCAGCTGTTACTGCGTTTCACTGAAATTATTGGACTGTGTCAAGCAAAGAAAACAACTAAGGAGATTGTTGGAACTGCTAAAATTGGAATGAAATGATAAAAAATCAACATGTAAGAGCCTTTCCACACACACAGTGCGAGAACAGCTCAAGTGATTGGGACTAAACAGCTGTGTAGCCTTAAGAAAGCCACTTATCAGTGAGGCTAATCAGGAAAAGGGCTTCAGTATATTCGGGAGCATAAAGATTGGAGTAAATGAAAAAAGGGTCATGTGGTCTAATGAGTTCAGATTTACTCTGTTCCAGAGTGATGGGTGCATCAGGGCAAGAAGAGAGGCGGGTGAAGTGATGCATTCATTGTGTCAGGTTTCTGCTGTACAAGCCTGTGGGGGCAGTGTTACGATCTGGGATTGGTTCAGAAATTGAGGTCAGCTTACTACCTGAAAATACTGAATGACCAGGTTTTTCCTTTAGTAAATGTTTTCTTCCAATGTGGTTGGGTTGGATTCATCAGGCTCAAATTGTAAAAGAGTGGTTCAGGGAGTTCAGGGAATAGGAGACGTCATTTTCACGTGGATTAGACGCAACAGACTCCAGACATTAACCCCACTGGGATGTGCTGGAGATAACTTGCCGTAACAATCCAACATGCTCATCATCAACACAAGATGTTGGTCAAAAATGATCAAAATAAATGTTGCACAGTTCACGTGTGCATAAGCTTATGAAAAACGTGCTGTTATCAAAGATAAAGTCGGTCCAGTTAGAGGGTCTGATTTTCCTTTTTTTCGGCCCTGTGCTAGGGCAGATACTGCAGCTTGGGGAAGGCTTTGATAAGGATCTGTTTTACCAGGATCATTTGGGTGAATCCCCCTGGTACCAAGGAGAGAGGAGGACAGAGAGAAAAGGGGATTGAGGGGCACTAAAATAAGAACAGTTAGGTGTGTATGGCATTAGGTCTACAATTAAAGAGCTAGCAAAAACTAAATGTGAAGAAATAATCCATTTGCACATAATGTGTGTCTGCATGTCTGTGTGTGTGTATCTGTGAGGTAGAGAGAGGTCAAGGAAGAGATAGTATCACTACTCCAAGGAGTGATGCATGCTCAAATCCACTCTTCTTATTGCAGGTTGACATGTGCCATGTGTAAGGAGGTGGAGTGTTTGGCCAAGAAGTTCTCTGATACGCTGCTCGATGTTGGGGTAGGTGAGAGTGTGTGTGCATGTGGGTGTGTGAACATTAGGGATGATTGTGACTATTCTAATAATGTTTGCTATTGTCAAAAAGTATCCATCGGGGTTTAACTTTAGTTCAGTTGGGGCCTATTTTAAGTTGTATGAATACACACGGGGTGCTCTAATGAGTATTTATGCCAACAGAGCAGTCTCTGTAGAGCTGACTCATAATAAATACAGTGGTCGTATTCATTGTAATTAAACATTTCACCCACTACAACAACGTGACTCAGTGACAGCAGAGCTTTTTAGATGTAGCAGGAGATATATCAGACAGCTGATATGTGAGTATTTGTTTGTTGGATCAAGTCACTGTTTCTTTTGTTTGTTTGGGGGTTTTTTCATAGGCTCTGCTGACAGTAGTAAAATAATTTTTGATCTTTGTCTTTGTACTTGTGTTTTTCTGCTACTCCATCATCTTTTATTGATCTCACGAGTGTCACTGCCTCTCTTTTTTAGGGCCAGAGGAAAGCAGAAGAGCTGAACCCACTGGTAGAGAGTGTGCTGCTAGAGGTGAGATTTTTTTACTTTGAACATCGTGAATAAAAATAAAAATGGATAAAATTAATGATGTAGCAGTCTCATGATGAGTGACAGATAAATGATCAGGATCATCATCACTAATGCAATGGGAACTGAGTTTTAAGAGGCACTCAGACGAGATCCACACAGCGTTTAAAGACTTGTTCAACATTTTTCAGAATGCATTTTTTTTTACAAATTTCATCTCTAGAAACAAATCTTTCCTCATTTTTATTGTTATATCTCTGTGACAGCGATGCCAGGAGGCATTGTTTTCTTGTTAGCAAAGCACCTGTTTAATGCCTCGAGGAATTTCTGGATGACCAGAAACATCCAGAGCTGTGCACACAAACTGTGCACATGTAGCATTGTTATATTCCATCCATCCCCATCATGGATTATTCTCACTACAGGTGTCTAGCTAGAGGATTTACAGCTGTTGGAGCAGAATAGCAAGAGAACAGTTTCTGTCCCCAAGCCATCAGTCTTTGAAACTCTCAATTATATACATATATGTATATATGCATATATATTGTTCAGCACTATGCTACATCTACTTATGATTTCCTATCCGCAGGGCTCCAACAGCACCAACTACATCCAGAATGCATTTCAGCTGCTGCTGCCCATCCTGCAGATCTCCCACATCCAGAGCCAACACTGCCGACCCGCCACAGAGGCCGCAGCACAGATTCAGCATTAACACTGCCTGTGCAACTGCCTGCCAGTGTGTCTATTGTTGTACAGTAAAGTATAGAGAATAGAGTCACCAGAACAAGTGCTTTAATCTACACTAAGTGCCAAATAGTAACAGAACACAGAGAATATCATCAGGAAGATACCAGCTTAACTGACACACGTAGTGGTAGCTCGCATACGTTTTGTTTGTGTGTTTGTGCCACGTTGTGTCTCTGAATGTTACTTTGCCTGTTTTGCCGTTGATGTTTTGCTTTAAGAAACCAAAATGACGTCCACGCCTCAAAACCAAAAAACAGAATATTACTGATTGTACTGATCAAACTCTATATTATTGTACATTGAGCTTTCTTTGCACAACAGGAAAAAACATAGACTAACACTAGTAGAGTGTCTGTTGTGTTGACTGTTTAATTGCAGGTTAAGATAAAATACCAGCGTCAGTGATTATATATAGTAATATCATACTTATTTTGTTTTCTGTGTTAAATTATATGAAACAACACTACCTTATATTTTATTTCCATCTTTTGTTGTGAACATTACTAATGTGATGTCGGTTAATTAATTTCTGTTTGCGTCTTGTTGTTGGACTGAATTAGATGAGCGATACCACTCTCTACGCTAAAAGTGAAACCACAGCCTTTTGAAGGGAATCGGCTAGTTTGGCTGCACCAAAACCAAACAGTGTGAAATACAGCAACAAAATAACAATAAAACATTTAATTACCCCTGTAAAACAAAAACTGTCTGTTTTGGGGGGGTTTATTAATTCAAACCTGCAATAACTGATTTTAGAGACATTTTTTGTGGAAGTAAATAGTGAACACTTGTGTTATGTATCACCTTTTAAACACTATCATTCATTTAGTGAATTTTGACTCTTTAAACTCTGATTTTGGCTTTTGCTAAATCCTAAAGGGGACATTGAGCTCTTTAGCCGGAATTACTCCATCATGTGCATCTGTTTGTTGCTAAACAATGAGCTAACTCATTGTTCACTCACTTTAAAGGTTATTGAAACACGATAGGTAGATGTGGATTGTATAACTCGCACACAGCAATCTTTGCTGAAACGGAGTGTAACTTCTGATTCTTTGGTTATAAATATGCATTAAAACTGCCTCACTCTGCAAAACTGTTGGTATAAGGGTCAATTTATCTCAAATTATTGTGGGCCATCTGCTCGACCAGCTCCAGTCTGCATTCAAATTTAAAGATACAACATTGTAATATTTATTTGTATGTACAAGAAAAAATCAGTATTTGTTGCATTTTTGTATATTTCAAAATTAAACATCATTATTAGACTCATCCAGTGGGTCTTGAAAATAACAAATATGCATATACTTCACAAGATAATTTTCTCCGTTATAATAAGACTTACATCTGGAAGCTCCTGAAATTTGTTCTTTCATATTAAATAATGAGCTAATGTCTCTAGTGTGCAACTTGTTGTGTTTGCTCAATCCACCCAGACATTTTTAAGCATTGTTTCCAAATTACAGACCCTGATTCTATCTTACGGAGAAAGAAAGATCAGAGAAAGTTTTAGGCTTTTATCTTGGACATTTTTGAGATATTCATGTTGAAACATTGCCTCAGAAAAGAAAAACAAAACATGTCCAAAAAAGTATTTGATACACGAGGCTGAAACTTCACAGCTAGATTATAGTCATCCAAGTTTTAAACCATTCGATTTTCAAGCAATACACAGGTGGTTGAGCAGACAATGATCTAAAAATGTGATGAGCGATATGAGGTGGAATGACCCATAAGTTAAAATATTTTTCATGTCTCCCTCTTACGCCATAAAAGTAAAAGAGTAGCGATTGGGTTTAATAATTCTGAAAATGTGCTGCAAATACAGATGTTTTCCAGATGGTTGAGTACGACTGACTGCAAAAAGAGCAAATTCACAGTAAGACATGAGCCTTGCAGGTGCTGCTATCTGGAGTTAGTTACTTCCTGGCAGAGCGAGCTTGGCTCCTTTAATGTTTTTATGGTGAAATAAAACCAGGTGGTTACTCGCGTTCGACCTGCTGTACACTTTGTGTGATTCCACTTTAAACACCCCAAAGACAGCCTTACATGCACACATAGGTTACATGTTTTTACTCCAGAACAAAGCCTTTGATCATGCGTTCCAACATTCAGAAATGTATACCACGTCGGTTTCATCTCACACATCACCGCAGAGATGTGTCAGATGTGTTGTATCTCAACTATGCTCTACATTTTTCTCCTCCTTCTGAACCGCCGTCTCTACAGAATTTGAGATGAATTACTTTATAGCGCTTAGCCCACAGTTACCTCGATCTCTGAAGGATAAATATTTCTCTCCCTCTGCTTCTTCTTCAGTTTTAGAGATACATGGATGCTGGCAAGGAAAGCTATTAAGCAAACAAGATATTAGTCAGTGCTGTCAAAATGTTTTGGCTCCTTTCAGCTATAACCAGACGGGGTAAGGCTGTTTATCAGCCATGCATCTGACTCAGAATACAAAACAATTTAGTTCTTTCAGGGTGAAAAATGTTCGAGGGCCAATCCATTTATTTAACTTTTGATAGTTTAATAATGTGTAGAGACTGTCCTCTAATAAAGTGCTAACATAGACAAAGCTTCCGAGATGACATGCTGAAAATAAGTTCACAAGCACATGTAGGTGGTTCAGATATCTTTATTTTCACCATTAGTAATGCTGGTAAATGAGGCGGCTGTTTTCCTCCAGCTTCCTCCGGCTGCTCGCCTGTCATCGAGCAGGCTCATCTTTGATGGAGCTGACGGAGGGATGGCTGCGATGATGCAGAAAACCTAAAGACAACAGAAAAAAGGCACCAAGCGCACTGTTAGATGACATTTTAAAAGGGTTCTGATGTGTTGATACTCTGCAGTAATTGTCTACTGAGATGAATTTTTTGACGATTAACTCCGCCTGGAAGATTACGTTTTTGGAAGTGTGCATGCCGTTCTGTCTGTAAACACCATAACTCAAAAAGTTTTGAATGAATTCCGATAAAACTTTACGTTTTTTATTTAGAATGGAGTCGTGTTAACAATCCATTCAAAATTTGGCTCACATCAACCACAATCCTCAATGTCAAAATAATGATGCATAGGTCCAAAATTACCAAAAAGCCTTATAACTTAGAAACTATGATTCTTATAAGTGTTGTGTGTATTTTATAAGGTCAAACATCATAAAATGTCTTTTAACTTTACGACTGCCTTTGTTTGTATTGGCAACATTTAGGAAATGATACTGGTGTATGTGTATTCTAAATATCACATTATAATTTACATCCAAATATCACATCACATTTAACCTCTGACCTTATGTTTACGTTTTACGTAAAGAGAACAGCCTAATACAGCAAACAATTCAATGATAATTAGCTACACATTGGTATACTTTTTGTATTTATGCATTAAGTCCATCATATTTAAAGCTACACTTTGGAGTTTTTGAGCTCTCGTAGCACCATTCGCAGATTACCACACACGTATGAAAATGAAGGGCGATGTGGTTCCCAACCGTGCAGCAGTTTCAAATAACGTATCCAGCAATACGCTGGTAAGGACAGGACTAAAGGCCGACCCATAGCATCTAAAAACTAAACCGCATATAATTAATCAAACTTTGGTTGCATGAAGAGGCGCCAAGTTAAGTCTTGAATGCGTGCAAGAGTATCTGAAAGTCATCAACCAGCTATTGGTGGTCATAACCACCAGCAGCTTTCTCTTTGAACCTGTACAATTGTTCCAGTAAAGACTTTACCAGTATAGCAGTGGTCAGCATTTCCATCCATTAACATTGATATGTCATCTGAAAAGTATACGTGAGGACAATCAGAACGTGTGTTTGTGATCTGACTCATTTTTCTAAAAGGTGCATGTGTGTGTACCTACTTTGACTGTCAACTTCTTTAATTGGTGAGAGCCCTATCCATTTTGGTAAAAAAAAAAGAAAAAGATTAACGTGGTGAAAGCAGTGAAACAACAGATCCATTAAATGATGCTGACTGATTAAAAGGACTGACCTGACCAGGTATGAAACCCGTATAAGTGGAGGTTTGTCTCTGCTGGACCAAAAAGAGTTTGTTAGAATCTCCAAGCCTGTTGACGCAGATGTAAATGCGTTTTTATTGAGCAGTTTACCTTCAGGAGGGCTGACTTCTGTTTCTTTGGCACCGTCTACATAAAAGAGTAGCATAAACATGTTGTAACTCTCATCTTCTGGAATACATTTTAGTTTACTTAGTATATTATTCATATATTATACTTCAGAGACAATACAGACTATTCACAGACCAGGATTTCTAAAAGTGACCATGTACTGAGCCAGCATATAAATGAAAACATAGATTAAATACACATTTAGTGTGTTTGTTCAGAGATCTAACACACTGGTTTTTGGTTGATAGTAAGCCATGGCTTATCATTTTTTTAACCATTACAGTGAGAGGTGGCATTTCTTGACACCAGATGTATTTGTTAACATTGAATGGCTGAGTCTTATGTTTATACACCATTTAATCATTAGTTATTAATAATCTCTGTCTCTCTTCCGGAGCGGCTTCCTGTCCTCACCCCTCACTGACTGTCGAAGACGACTGTCCCTCCCTGATACTTGGACTGCTAGAAGCTTCTTCCTGTTAAAAGGTAGTTTTTCCTTCCCATTGTCACCAAGCGCTTGCTCATAGGGGGCAGTCTGATTGTTGGGATTTTCTCTGTATTATCACAATATAAAGTGCCTTGAGGTGACTGTTGAGTTTGATGAATAGATTATGCTCCCTTGGTTTGGTTCTGCCTCTATATTTGATGTTAAGTTATATATTGTGGGTGAATGAACTGTATGGTAGTGTATTCTGTCCTTGAGGGCTGCTTGAAATGTCACAGAGGGCTGTGTATTGGTACATGTGCACTGAGAAAATCCTAGTGGGGGTTGTAATTTGAGGCTTCCTGTGTTCCCTTGAGTCTGCCTCCTCTTAGTGTTCATGCCTCAGTGTAAGACACTCATTTCTTTGTCATTTCCTTTTTGGGTGTGGAAGTCAGTTTTTCATGAGTCTTGCTTCAGTTCGACTCTGATCTTGTCCCTCATTGGTTTCACCTTTGCTTAATTGTCATAGAAGGTTTTGTACAATATGACAAAACCAATCACTTCAGAATTTCTCATAATAATAATTGTTTTTTAAGTTCTCTGCACTGTGGTTGAAACTAGTCTAAAGCAGTGGCTCTGATAGCAATATGCGGCCAGGAGAAAAAGCTTGTCTTTCACCATAGAAGCAGGAAGTCTCACGTCACAGCGCTAAACATGACTTTTTGCACTTTTGCCTTGCACATTGTCAGTCACCTTTGGACAGACCACTGCTGCTGAACATGCTACATTTAAACATTTTTCTTGTGTTATAATTAGAGTTTGCTTTTTATCTTTGTGTGTAAATGGTTGTTGTTTTTTTCTTATGTGCACCTCAGTTTGCACGCTCAGTCTTGCCCTTCAGCAAAAGGTGAACTTGTTTAAAGTTGGATATTTTTAAGCACTCACAATATTGAAATCCAGTGAAGTACAAACGTATCTAGTGTACAGTAACTTCAGAATACACATTTTGCTGGCTTACCATTTAATTGCTGAGTAATTAAGTTGAAGCCATCAGGGTGCACCTTCGGCTTCCCTGGCAGAGGAAAAAAACATGTCTTAGGACGCCTGTTTCCACCACTGAAAAACAAAGCCAAGCCTTTTTTATATTCATAAGTCCAAACTTTCAACTCACTAATACAAACTCAAACTCAACTCAAAAACTCAAAGTTTTTCATTTTTAATTAGAAATTTAAAATAGTAACTCAAAATTTTGACTTTGTTTCTTCAGTTGTGGCATCATAAAACAAGTGATTTATTTTGTTTGATTGTTTTTTGTCTCTTACTGCACAAACGCCTTTTCTTGTAGATTTGTCCGATCACACTCGTTACTATACTCAGCAACACCAAACACAGCAGAGCCAGCCAGACCACTCTGAGCGCACACTGCCACTCATCTGGAAAACAGAGGAACATTTTGGACAAAGCAGAGTCTGAAACAATTATGTATTATTTTCATTACTGACCTCTTTACCTAAAGAAAAAAAAATCCATCCCAGTCATTCCAGCACTAAAATTCATGCCATGTGAAAATAAAATACATGAAAATGTAGAGTGGATGAAGGAAGAAAAGAAGGAAGGATAAGAAGGCAAGAGACCGGCAAGGAAGGAGGACTGGAAAGAGATAAAAGACATAGAAGAGGCAATATAAATAATAAGAGGAAATGAACAAACAAGAACAAAGAAAGGGAAAAGCATAAATGGAAAGGTCTGGTGGAGGTGCTGCAGAAAAATTGGAAGGAAATGGATATCCAGCTTTCATTATGCACTTTGGAAAATATTACTTAATCAATGTCTTAAGCATGAGGGACTTTTGGAGAGCAGAGCAGAAAGAAAGAAATCAATACAGGCTTAGAGATACAGTAAATTAAGATGTACTGTAGTTTTGGAAAGTATGACTGATCATGTAGTACAGAGGAAGAGGGAGAAACAAAAAGTCAGGAGAAGAACTGAAGGAAATTTCTTCTATTAAAAAGAATGACTCCATTGTGGACTGAGAGAGTGGGCAGCTTGGAATGAAATGAAAACTGAGTGGCCAATTTCCTTGTCTCCTATTGTCTCCTCTTTCCTCTCCTTTCCATCTTACAGTGAAGCCACACTTGCCGCGTGGGGATCAAAGAAGCCCAGCTCCATCCGCCTGACACCAACCTTTCTGTGTCCGTTTCCATGGCAGCTTTTCCTTTGCTGTTGAATTCCAAACCGTTTGATTGGCGAACCAAAGGAGACAGCGGCTTTGATTGGGCGATTCAGAGTTGGGCAGGAAAGGGAGACAGCAGTAGAATGCCTTCCTCTGTCCTTCATCACCACCCTTATTTTCCTCCTCCTCCTCCTCCTCCTCGTCCTCAGGTGGGTAGAGGTGTAAGGAACTGTGATTGCTGCGGCCGTACAAGGTGAGATTCAGGGTCTCTGCGTTGGGCAGATGAAGCTCGGCTGACACCTCCAGATGTGACTCGTAAGCTGTGGGTGAATAAATAGCATGAATGTATTGATTGGGGCGTAAAAGGCTTATATTGTCTGCTGAAGAAGGCATCGCAGCGCAAGAGTTAAATAACACCAGCCTGTGAACATGCTCACAGTGACGCTCACGTTAATATGCTCATATTTTAAAGCTTAATTAGATTCTTTAATTAGTGAAAGGCGATCAGTTCTCTCTGGAAGCGTTGCACCTCTGATGGTCTGCTGAACAACAGAAACACAAGATGAATTATGGCAAACTTCGTGACAGGTGTCCTCTGTACAGTTTTCATGAAGTTTTAGAGACTAAAAGCCTTTTCCTGTACAAGGCTATAAAAAAGTTTATTTTATATTGTAAATCTACCCTCAAGTGGCTGTTCAAGGAATTGCAGTTTTAAGACCTGGGATGCACCTTTCCACTACTAAGCTACTAGCTGAACACTAGCTGAAAAAACAGTACAACCTCTCACCCAAATATTGCTAAAGGTGCGAATCTCACAACTAACAGGTAGGAGCAAATACAAAAATATACACCAGACCAAACCAGAGGTATATTTCAGATTTGACAAGCTTCAGTTAGCATGTTAAATGCACTGAGAAATAGACTGAACAAATATGGCTTGCTTGGAAGAGTCCCAGGACAAACCCTCTTCTCTTTAAGAAACATGCAGCTTGGCTTTAGTTTGCAAAAATGCATCTGATCATGACTTCAGGAACAGTGACAGAAGAGACCAACGTGATGTTAGGCCATAATGCATATCAGCATATCACCTCATAACAGCTATGAAGCACAGTGGTGGAGGGGTGATGACTTGGGCTTCTTTTGCAGCCACAGGGCCGACACATCTTGCACTCAGTAAGTCAACACTGAACTCCTCTGTACACCAAAGTATTCTAGAGTGAAATGTGAGGCCATCTGCCTAACGGCTAAAGCTTGGTTCAGACTGCACCCTACCACAGAATGGCTGCAAAACAAAAGGGTTAAGCTGTTGCAATCAAAGTCCAAACCTGAACATGACTGAAATCTTGTGGCAAGACCTTTAGAGAAATGTGCATAAATTAATGCTCGTAAGCCTCAATGAACTTAAATGGCATTTTAAAGTGTGTCCAGTGTGAGCGATTGATGAAGTCATACAGAAAACAACTGCTTCAAGTTATTGTCGCTAAACTACTGAATCATGGGATCTACTTACTTTTTCACAGGACTGCATAGAGTCCTCACTGTGACGGTAACCATAAAATGTCACTTTTAATAAACAATTAATTAGTTGTTAATTAGCTTAAACTTTTCAAATGTGATGGATCCTAGAGTCATGATTCACCTTGGAAGTCTTAAGAGCGTACACAGAGTATGCTAAGAGTC
Source organism: Rhamphochromis longiceps (assembly GCF_057381845.1). Classification (NCBI taxonomy): domain Eukaryota; kingdom Metazoa; phylum Chordata; class Actinopteri; order Cichliformes; family Cichlidae; genus Rhamphochromis; species Rhamphochromis longiceps. The sequence continues at coordinate 26,541,436 of NC_140562.1, read as the reverse complement.
TAACTGAAGCATGCCCTGGACCACCTTTTCAAGCAGACCAGGGCACAGTTTACTTAACCGCACCCAGACGTGGCACTCAATAATCACACTAGCCAAACACACTAGACAGTACGGGTCAGATGCACTCAGCGGTGTGGACTTCAGGCAGTAGCAAGCTTTTCTAAACAGAAAGCAGATGTTGTTGAGTCTCTAGATGTGAATACCTGAAGTTGAGATATTTCTGTGTACTTCTGCCATTTCCATGTCTGTCTCACACATGAACCACCTCGCTTTTGGATCATCTCTGCCTCGCCTGACGTCTGAAGCCGAATCTGTTGTATTGCTTTGATCTTCTCGTATGCACGCTTGCTCCCATTTTTCCTGATCTGGAGTCTGAGATGGGTCACACATATGGCCTCTCTTAGCGTCATCATTTCCAGCCTTTCCATTTTCTCCCTCTTTCACCTGATTTCCTTGTTCGCAGGGTCGGTAGGGAAGGCAGAAGAAGTTCACTTTTGTTACTGCAAGGATAAAGAGAATGAACACGGCAAAATTCAGACTGATTTCTCAGCAGAAGCAGGCATAAAGAGGAAAAGCAGCAAAGAACGAGCTGTCAAGCTATAAATCATAGCAAGATCTCGAAATGGAAGCTGTTGCCTCCAGTTTGTATCTGACAGAAAGAGACAGATGAGGAAAGACACAGATGGAGAGACAAAAAAGAAAAACCACTGAAGGCAAAGACGGCAGGAGCACAAGGGTAAACTGAGATGCTCTCATAAAGAAACGTGTTTTCAAGGCAACACAATACGGAAACCTTTTCAAAAGGGCTGTCAGTCAGAGTTGTATGGAGCTATATTTGGGTCTGATTTATAATCTTAGACCGACACAGACAGGTCTTTCCACAGACAATGTGTGTAAAGAGGAAGCAAATCAAGCGAACGTTGTCTAAAGCTTTACTTTGATGCAAAGTTTGAACAAAAGGTGGATAACATTCTAACATTTACACAATACACACGCACACACACACACACACACACACACAGAATGAACTAATGTGGATCTGAAGCTGTTTGTGTGACCAACCTTGGTAAAATGTGAAAAATTCCGGGAGGCAGATGATGAAGGCAAGAATCACGAGGAGAAGAAGTTTAGTAAGTGCTGCTCTTGCCATGGTTGTACCATAAGATCACGCACACACACACACACGCGCGCTCAGGCACAGGTACTTGTTCACACTGGCACAGGCATGACTCGTGGCGCGTGGTGTCTTCTTCCCTCTCGAGTTTTCAGCAAACACATCCATTCACACTCGTGCCGCTGCCCATCAGAGAAGCCGTCGCTGGACTTTTTGATGTTCTCACGATAGAGTTCGTAATTTAAGAAGAGGCTGGCCGCAACATTTCAAAACACGTACACAAAGCGAGAAGCAACTTCCCTTCCTTTTACACTTCCTGTCATTTTCTGAGTAAGCGAGAAAGAGAGAGAAATGGAGCGCTGCACAGACAACAAAGAGTTTCAGTCAACAAAATGTAAGTACAAAGTGTGTTTCTGTTTGACTGTGGATGTGTGTGTGTGTGTGTGTGTGTGTGACCACTCATCCTCTCGTGAAAAAAGAGACAAACTTTATCGGACTATTTATGAATTCAGGTCCTGTGTAAACAGCAGGTTACAGACATATGATTATGTGTTGGATGTGTAGTCTCTTTGTAGAGGGAGAACTGCGTTTTACAAATGTTAAAAACAGAGTGAAAAAAAGGTCATTTAAAGGTGAATGATCTTTAAAAAGTGGGAAACAACAGTAACATGTGGTAACCTGCCTGTGTCACTGATTATTAAGATTAGGAATGAAACTTTACATGATCACAAACACACAACAAAACCCCCCGATCTCCACATGTGCAGCTTTCCTGCCTGTCGTTTATATAACAGTCATCTCATAATGCAGTCTTTGTTTGTCATCATGACAGACTTTTTGTCTTGTGATGCTTCTTCTCAATCACAGAGGAGTTTCTCATAATTTTCTACAGCAGGATTTTTAGATTATATCATATTATTGCCACCATTTCTCATAAAATGTGATATTTTCATTATCACAGATCACATATACACGGATGTGTTTTTTTTTTATAGATTTTGGAAATACTAAGACATTAGTAGCCTGTAACCATTCTTTGATACAAAACTGTCTCATAATTGTCCTTATCTCAATCATGAGACTATCAGTAGTTTGTATTATACACATGGTTTTTATGCGATATAAAACATGAAGTTAAAACACATCAGTCACCGTGTAAACACACATCAAAGGGTTTGTAGTTTTTAAGAAAGGTTGTCATGACTACAATGTTTACAAATTATACAGTTACATTGTGTAATTGCTTGAGAACAAAATGTCATGAAAAAAAAGTCAGTGGAAACCAAAATATTCAACCACTTTTCTTCAAATTAATTTTAAAAAGTCAAATACGTTAGAAGCCTTCTGATTGCACTTTATAATAATGTTACACTGTTAAGCATGAATCAGGTATTAACAAGTGCTTAATTCATCATTTATATACTATACTATTTTTAGAGCAGATTATTACAGTGTAGTCAAGAGAAGATTTCTTTTGATCATAGACTTTTGAGCATTATTGTATATTTTAAATAAACCACTAATTAGTTGTAAATATAAGATAAGTGTGAGAACATATCCACAGGTCTCTGCTGTGGCTTCACTCTTCAGTGATGTGGCTACATGTCTGGGAGCTGGAAGGTATTTTGGCTGCTTTTGAGGAGGAAATGACCTTTCTGCCTATCTTTTTATAGTTTAATCCACTCTGAAAGGAATATGTATTTTTCATTTTGTGCTGTCTCACTTCATCTCTGTTGGGGTTCGGTGTAGCTGAGATTTTACACTCGGGTTCCTTAGAGCCACTTATCTTTTCAACCCTGGGACTGGAACATACACAGACACACACGGAAAGAGGCTTAGACAAACACAGTGATGAGCTTGGCTGGCAGGTGTAGCCTTATCTCCACTCCACAGCGGCTTGCCTCTCTCAGGGCTCAGTCAGTAGCTTAGAGAGGGGGGCAGAAGCCAAAACTTAAAAAAAATCACCTTCTTTCTTTTATGCACAATAAAAACAAAAGAAATGCTTTACATTCTGAGAATTCCTGAATATTTTGAGTGTTTAGCTAAAATGCATTTACCATCTGTGATTGTGTTTGTGTGTGAGGAGCTGTTGCTGTCGGCAAGTGTCAGGACCCTGCTGAGGTGTCCTTGAAAAATACCCTCGTAAATTATCCCTGTGGAAACAATGGGATTGTCCTGATTTCCAGAATTAATTACAGAAAATTTGTCTTTGTGCAAGTAAAACCTAATTTTAAAAAGGGCTAAAATATTTCAGTAAGCAGAGATCATTTGGGGAAAAGAATATCATTTCTTTAGATAGAGAAATTAATCAGTGCATTCAGTGATTAGACTGCCCCATCATCTCAGAATGGAATTCCAGCAGTGATGGGATTTAGGACAGGACCCCCCCTGGAGTCTAGACGCTGGTGATAGTGAAGATGAAGACTAAGACTTGGGTGGAGCTCTGAGTGAATTAGGCGAGGTGGACATGGGGAGGAGATGGATTGCACAAATGAGAGTATAAAAGGGAGAATGACAGACAGCACAGATTTAAACCATGCAGACGTAAGACTACATTAATCAGTATTGAGATTGACAGCATGGGAAGGTGGTAGCGATGTACAAAAGAGACCCCCTTTTACCTTCTGAACTGCTTTAATGTTTTGTGGTAGAGATTCAACATTCTTCAGAAAACATTTTTAACATGACAGCATCACACGCTGCGGATTCGTCTGTGGCACATCCGTGATGCCAGTCTCCTCTTCCGCCACGTCCCAAAGGTGCTCAGTGAGACTGAGGTCCGGTGACTGTGGAGTACAGTGAACTCATTGCCATGTTGAAGAAAGCAGTTTGAGATGATGTGAATTTTGTGACGAGGTGTGTTATCGTGCTGTAAGCACCCAGGTGACACCTGGTGTGGTCCTTTGCTGCCGTAGCCCGTCTGCTTCAAGGTCCAACATGTTGTGTGTTCAGAGATGGTCTTCTGCATATCTTGGTTGTAATAAGTGGTCATTTTATTTACTCTTGTCTTTCTCCTCTGAGCTCTGCATCAACAAGGCACTTTCAGCTGCCGCTCACTGGACATTTTCTCTTTTTCACACCAGTCTCTCTAAAACCTAGAGATGGTTGTGTGCGAAAACCTTGTATTCCTTTGTTTGCTTATTTGTTTGTTAATAAAAAAAAATGTATATATACTCTATTAACAGCATGACTTTAATGGAAATGTCACTTTGCTGACGAGATGTCTGTAACTCTAATAAATAATAACTGGACACCCGCAGTTAAAATTAAACATTTCTGAGTTTATCACTTTAACACCTTCACACTAAAATGCTGTTCAGTGTTTGAGACTTTCGACAGTTTGTCACATATGTGCTAGTTTAAACCCTCAGATGTAAATAACACTCAGCCCACACATTTCAGTTCTGGTAAGGGGTCTATTTACTGACTGCAAGACAAAAATAAGGAGACATTAACATGTAGTTGGTTCACATTAAGGGCATTGCCTGCAATTGTAAACCAAACCATGCACATCTGGGGTATATTCAACTTACCTGAGGAATACCCACTAGCCTTTTGCAAATACATTTGCTTGAAAACTAGATGGATAGATCTCTAGATAGTGCCTTGTACAAACCTTTACAAAGTGAACAATATGTGTTGATAGTATTCAGTTTGGATGAACATGGATGAATCAGCTTTGGGTGAAGCATGGGTAGTTTAACACTACTAAATAAACATGAGGCTGTGAACCGTACTATGTTACTGAATAGTTTTGCATGTTAAAAAATGAACTCTAGCTTCGATTTTTAAATTTTCTAGCCTTCTTTTTAAATTTTAATCTTCCTCTGGAGAATGTGGATCTGTATTAACCTTGCAAACTGTCGAATAAAGGCAGCTGATTGGACCTTTTGCTCTGAGGTTGATTAGTTGGAAGCTGCAGCAGATGGACTTGCAGAAAGCTGGATGAAGGTAGTCCACGGAGAGCGAGGGCCTGACAGGAAAGCCAGGTGTACAAATACCTTTCAGTCTACATTTTATACTTCCCGTTTCACTGGTTTTGCACTAAAACTAGATATGGTTTAAGATATGGTTAAACTGTGATTACACTGTAGGTATTTAATCTGGTCGTTTGGATGCTAGTGGCCAGAATCACACACACACACGTGTGTGTGTGTGTGTGTGTGTGTGTGTGTGTGTGTGTGTGTGTGTGTGTGTGTGTGTGTGTGTGTGTGTGTGTGTGTGTGTGTGTGAATATATATATATATATTGACACATGCCAATGGTTAGAGTAAGACTGTTGCAGACACAGGCATACAGACAGGTGGAGACCCAGGGGCTGAGTTGTCATTTCTTTGAAGTCTGCTTGAAGTCTGCCTCCTGGAGCGGTTGTGTAGTTGGTGCATTGTGATGTAAATCCTCTGCAGACAAGTCAGTGTGGTCACAAAAAATAAACAGGCAGGCACACTGACCTCTGCATGGACACTTGCGCTTGCCATCTGACGAGAATTTACTTCACTTGGGACTCCAGCTGACTCACAAACCCAGAAAGTATAATTGAGGCTTTAGACATCATCGTGTTAACACTTTTCTGCTCTTTAGACCAGCTTATACAACTCACCTGATATAATGTAGTTAGAAAAGACCAAGGGCACTAAGAAAAGTATATAGTTTGAGCTTTTAATGGGTTGTAATGAACTCTGCAGCCTCCAGAGATCACAGGCAGAACTTTAGACGTTTAATCTTGTTTATAATAAACATGCACTTTGGAGTTTTTGGCTCATCTTCAAATCGTTTCTATTATGTATGTGTGCAATCAAACAGGTCATTTGTTGCACAGTGCTCTGTCTTGTTGCACGGTCTGTCACATATAGCTAACAGGACACATCTGTCACTTTTAGCGCTGCAGTCAGAGGCTGTAACGATGAACACACACGGCTGTGCAAATGCTGACCGGGCGAAAAGTGTGTCTGTGTGTGTGTGCGAGAGAGAGAGTGAAAAGACGGGTGCCCTTATAGCACTAAACACATCTTTGAGACTCAGTGATTTGCTGTATGTATATATATATGAACATTAACCGTACACCCTGTCACATGTTTTGACAGTGTCAAAGGCGAGAATCGCTCGATAGGTACAGTGTACAGGCTATTTTTGGAGCTCTGCTTTAACAGAGAATCTGATGTGGAGAGTTCAGACTTGGAATATAATAGCGTGATGAGATTAGGAATTTAGGTATAAGCGATGTTATTTGAGAACAGGCTCCACTCGGCTGGCTCGGTGGTTATAAAAACTGTTTCTGATCTTAAGACAATACGTTACAGAAGAATTTATTTATTTATTTATTTTCTTTCTTCACTTATTTCTTTAGCAGGGAATCAAGGACACCTCAGCAGGGTCCTGACACTTGTTAAAATACATGAAAACGGCAGCTGCTAATTTTTATTCGTAGTTGGTAGGCGGGTCACAAAAAACTATGAAATAAATTTATCAGCCCACCACCCAGTGTTAGGTTTATGCCACAGCTGCCCTAAATTAACAATATTTATAATTACCAAAATCCTGTTTTTATGCTTCTAAATATATTTCTGTCATTTCCAGTTTTAAACAAGTTTTGTTTTTAGTTTTGTTATTTTATTTCATGCTTTAGTCCCTGGCTCAGCTTTTGTAGATTTTAGTTTTGATTGTAGTTTTTGTCGATCCCATCATCAGGGTTCCATAACCTCATAAATTGAGCATCAGTTCAATTAGATACAAATGACAATGTTTCTTTCAAAAGCAACATAATTAGTAGGATAGGTGATTGAAGTATACTACTGTCACTACTTTTATTTTTAAAGGTGCTACGATTACATTTAGGGATGCTGAGCACCCCTAAAAAGGCTCTGAACTCACCTTTGTTTCAGGCTTTACAGGGTTAAGGATGCATGCTTGTCTTCTGAGATGTGCATTGTATGCATTGTATAGGTTCATGGCGAGCTGCACTAAAGTCCTCTCAGAAGTTTGATGAATGCCACTACGGCATCGTCACAGCTGTTCTTTGTTCTCTGATCTGACTGCATCATTTTTCTTTTGACATTTTTAAACGAGCATGGGTAAAGAAGCCATTTTCCTCTCTGGAAAAGAAGAGTGAGAATTATCTAATCTAATCTAAACTTGCTCAGCTCACGGTGCATGTTAGACTTTGCATCAGTCATAGAGCTAGGTAAAATTCAACATTTTAATGAGACAGGAAAAATGCCTCTCTCTGGATCCCCTCCTGTCAAAATTTACACATAGTTACTGTGTCAAGTTTCCATTGTTGCCTCTCATCTACCATCTGGCACCTCAGGAGAAAGAAGACTATCTCATCTCTATCACCTTTTTTAGCCATCCAAATGACACGAGCCCAGGGATGAAAATGACAGTCTGTCAGTCAGCTGCTCTGGTTCACACTAAAACATCTCAACATCTGTTAGGTTAATGGACATGAGCTTTTATTCTAACTTTGGTGACTGTTCCTTCATCATCTATGGTTAATAGAGAAATAAACAGGCAAGCATTTTGATAAAGACGTGAGGGGTCATTCTGACATGAGGACAGGATGTTCTGTCTCCTAAATAACAGCTGCTGTTTGCAAATGTTCTCATGGTAAAACACAAAACTAAAACGGTGAACTGGATAAAACTGAACTAATAAGATAAGATAAGATAAGATAAGATAACCTTTATTAGTCCCACACGTGGGAAATTTGTTTTGTCACAGCAGGAAGTGGACAGTGCAAAAGTTATGAGGCAAAAATTAGAATACAATAAGAATAAATACAGTACACAACTGTACAGAATAGAATAAAATAAAATACTATATACAGTAGAATAAAATAAAAATAAATATACAATAAGATAAAAATAGAATACAAATACAAATACAAAATATGCCTTAATCACACATATTTCCACTTTAAGGAGCTTGTGAATTTCCATTCACTGTTTTTGCTTGGTGGCCTGAAACATGTTTACAGTTATTTGGTGTGCAGCTGATGGATTTCCACATAACCAAAAGTTTAGTTACTGCAGGTATTCTGTCTATTTCAAGCATGTTCTATTAAAAGCATGAAGGCTTAACCGCAGCTAATGGATGAGGGTGTGCCGATTGTTTTGATGGTATTCAACCCAGTCACCGATGTGGTAAAATAAATAGATATATTTAAAGGGAGAGAAATAAGGGAGAAGTGGTGGGAAATGAGGTATGAGTCGTGAGCATGTTTTTCTATTAAAAACAGAGCAGGAGGAGGAGGATGGAGAAGAGGGAGGAGAGCATGGTGATTTAGAGCTGTGTCAGCAGGCGTCGCCTGGCTCTCCAGAGACGAAGACACTGTGAGGCTTTATGAGTCTTTACTGAGAAATTACGATGTTTCACAAAGAGATTATCACCATGAGTGAATCTTTAAAGGTGATGAAAGGTTCCAGTCCTGTCCTCCTTGAGCTGTAATCTGCCCAGCTGTCTGCCTGCCTGTCTTTCTGAATCACAGTTTTACAATGTTCATTTGTTCTCCGAATTCATGACCTTGAATCTTTTTTTCTCGCCTTACTCAGTCAGTACACTCTCCCCCTCTTTCGCTGTGTCCGCCAGGATTTCAAGGTTTTTAGAGGCACATGTGTTTGCGTGTTTGTGCATGGGCATGCGTATGTGTTGGGAGAGGCCATAATTTGCACTTTCAAAAGGATAGCACACCCACTAAAGTGGGCTAAAGTGGGGTGAATTTACAAGAAGCTCTTGAGCCGTGCTGGTGCAGCGTGTCTTTATGTTTCACCTCCTCCCTCCCTCTCGTCTCTCCTCTGCTGTAACCTTTCTGGTGAGAAAATGCCATGTCAATAAAAGCTTTTTAACATGAAGAAAAATCAATGTGCTCCGATTGCACCTTTTTTTCAAGCGTGCCTCCCCAACAAATGGTCGGTTCTGCCGCAGCACACCAGCACGGCTGATGTATAAGAGCCAGGTAAAAAGGAAAATTCAAAGCGGATTTTTAATAACTGTGCGCTGTGAAGTGAGACTGAAAAAAACACGGGCTTTCTCCTCTTGTTTTACGTTGATATGTGTTAACATGAACACTTTACAATGCTTTATTGGTCACAATCCATACCATCAACTTTTACTGTTCTGAGCAGATAAGCAGGATCAGAGGCAGGGCTGTGCAGTAAAAATGCACAGTTAAATGTATCATAAAAACAACGCAAACGCTATAAAATACATTAACATAAAGGCTCAATAAAATGCATCATATATTCACATCATTTAGTAAGAGCAGACAGTGATCGATGCCAATGTCTGTACTGCCTCTCCGGAGTGATATCTGCTATATTTCCACTTCACATCAGAGATAAAATAGATGCACTGCCCTTTATTCTAAAATATAAAGAATCTACTGCTGGATTTGATTCATCAGTCTTTATTCAGAGGCCTCTATTTTAAGTCCACTTGATCCAATTTTAAATGAACAAATAGGTATTTTCTGTACAGCCTTATTCACTCAAGAGACAGAGTGCATGAGTTAAAATTACAACAATATATCGCTGCAAAATAAAGAGTGCTTTGCTTGTAAGTTAAATAAGTGACATCACCATTTTTGTCTTTTATTTCTCATGAGGGTTGCCAGACATTGCCAGAGTGCCCTGCTGGCACAGAGTGGGAGGTTAGCTGTGTCATTTTTCTGCTGCCACGTCTCTAATAAAGGGATAAAAGTACACCATCAGCCATTTTATTAGGTACACCTTCCTAGCATGAGGTGTCAGAACTACTTTAATTCTTCATGGCATAGATTCTACAAGGTGCTGGAAAGATTCATCCAAGATTTTCATCCATAAATCGCAAAGTTTCTACAGATTTCTGCATATCCATGATGTTGTTCTATTGGTTAGAAATCCTGTGACTAAGCTGACCATCTGAGTACAGTGAACTCAGTGTCATGCTGAAACACCAGCTTGAGGTTCTTTGAATTTTGTAAGATGACATCTTATCCTGCTGGAAGCAGCAATCAGAAAATAGGTAGACTGTGGTCATAAAGGGATGGACACGGTCACCAACAATACTTGGGTATGTTGTGGTGTTTGAATAAGGCTCAGTTGGTACTAAGGGGCTCAAAGTGTGCCAAGAAAATATCTTTCACACCATTACATCACCAGCAGCCATATCTATTGATACAACGCAGAATGTATCCAAACATTCATGGTGTTTACATCAAATTCTGACCCTACCGTCTGAACGTTGCATTACATATCCAGACTCCTCTGCTGCGGAAGGTCATCTGCTTCAAGGCTTGACATGTGGTGTGTTCAAAGATGCTTTCCTGCTTATCTTAGTTGTAACAAGATGTTAATTAAGGCCGCCCCCTAGCAGTTACAAGCAGTCTTTTTCCCTCTGCCATTCCCCAGATATTTTCTCCTTTTCGGACCATAAATCCAGTTTTAGAAATGCTCAACTGGCCTCTCTGTCACCAGCAACAATGCCACATTCAAAGTCATTTAAATAATCTTTGTTTTTCATTGTGATGCTCAGTTTGAAGTTCAGCAGGTCAGCTTGACCATCTCTAGGTGGCCAAATGCATTGAATTTCTATCATGTGACTGGATTGATCAGATAGTTGTTGCATTAAAGAGTAGTTAACTAGGTGTACCTGATAAAATGTAAGTCTTCTTGATAAGTTAAAAACATAATTTCCAAATCTTGCCAACTTGTCAAAGACTGTTTTCTGACTTGTGGAAACAGATCTCGAACGAGCACCAGACCATGTCTGATAAATCACCTGAATCAAGGTGGGAAGTAATGTGGTGGTATTAGTGCGTGAGAACTATTGGATGAATCTCAGGTGTGATTTCTTGTCAGAGGTTTACTCCAAGTAATTTAAATTTGTTTAATGTTCCTTTTTTACCAAATATAACCCATTCTTTCATTGGCTTCACTGTCAAAACCAGACATTCAGAACTGTGTGTTGAGTGTATAAAACAGTCTAGACTACAGTGTGCATTGGTGATCTTTTTTAGATCTGTGTGTGTGTGTGTGTGTGTGTGTGTGTGTGTGTGTGTGTGTGTGTGTGTGTGTGTGTGTGTGTGTGTGTGTGTGTGTGTGTTATTTTTGCAGTGATGACCCTGCTATTTTCAGAGATCTTCAAATGTACCCTGATAGAAGAGCTCTCTAAAAGATGAGCACACAGCTCTCTCCCTCCTCTGACTGTTTTTTTTTTTTTCAATTGTCTGCATTTTCCGCAGCGTATTATTCCTACAATACAGCTCATACAGTGAAAATAAAACAAAACTTCATTCATTTAAACTTCAGACAAACATGAGCAGTGTAAATCTCATTTCCTTTTATTCGTGACTGAGAAGCAGCAGGCGGATGTTTATGGATACTGGCTGGTAGGGCTCACATTTCTGCCACATGATTTTTGTCCTTCACAAAAAACACTGTTCCCAGCAATCAGTGAAAGCAGGTTAATTGTGTGTTGTTAATCGTAATCGCTCTGCGCACAGAAAATTATAATCATACGTCAGTGAGAACATTCCCGCCATTTTGATTTGATTAACATTTGTTATCGCCCATCTCCAGACTCTCTTCTGACACACGCACGCCCTAAATGCTCTTCCACCAT